>NC_066582.1:309983061-311316811 GCF_024323335.1 Lathyrus oleraceus
GGTTTCTCTCTTCCCATTCATCCGTTGATGTCTGGTCGTGGTTTCTCTTCCCATTCATCCGTTGATGTCTGGTCGTGGTTTCTCTTCCCATTCATCCGTTGATGTCTGGTCGTGTTTCCTTTTCCCATTCATCTCGTTGATGTCTGGTCGTGGTTTCTTTTTCCCATTCATCCGTTGATGTCTGGTCGTGGTTTCTCTTCCCATTCATCGTTGATGTCTGGTCGTGGTTTCTCTCTTCCCATTCATCCGTTGATGTCTGGTCGTGGTTTCTCTCTTCCCATTCATCCGTTGATGTCTGGTCGTGGTTTCTCTCTTCCCATTCATCCGTTGATGTCTGGTCGTGGTTTCTTCTTCCCATTCATCGTTGATGTCTGGTCGTGGTTTCTCTCTTCCCATTCATCCGTTGATGTCTGGTCGTGGTTTCTTTCTTCCCATTCATCTGTTGATGTCTGGTCGTGGTTTCTCTTCCCATTCATCGTTGATGTCTGGTCGTGGTTTCTCTTCCCATTCATCGTTGATGTCTGGTCGTGGTTTCTCTTCCCATTCATCCGTTGATGTCTGGTCGTGGTTTCTTTCTTCCCATTCATCCGTTGATGTCTGGTCGTGGTTTCTCTCTTCCCATTCATCCGTTGATGTCTGGTCGTGGTTTCTTTCTTCCCATTCATCGGTTGATGTCTGGTCGTGGTTTCTCTCTTCCCATTCATCGTTGATGTCTGGTCGTGTGTTTCTTCTTCCCATTCATCGTTGATGTCTGGTCGTGGTTTCTCTCTTCCCATTCATCCGTTGATGTCTGGTCGTGGTTCTTTCTTCCCATTCATCGAGTGATGTCTGGTCGTGGTTTCTTTCTTCCCATTCATCCGTTGATGTCTGGTCGTGGTTTCTCTCTTCCCATTCATCCGTTGATGTCTGGTCGTGGTTTCTCTCTTCCCATTCATCCGTTGATGTCTGGTCGTGGTGGTTTCTCTCTTCCCATTCATCCGTTGATGTCTGGTCGTGGTTTCTCTCCCATTCATCCGTTGATGTCTGGTCGTGGTTTTCTCTTCCCATTCATCCGTTGATGTCTGGTCGTGGTTTCTTTTCCCATTCATCTTTGATGTCTGGTCGTGGTTTCTTTTTCCCATTCATCGGTTGATGTCTGGTCGTGGTTTCTTTTTCCCATTCATCCGTTGATGTCTGGTCGTGGTTTCTCTCTCCCATTCATCCGTTGATGTCTGGTCGTGGTTTCTCTTCCCATTCATCCGTTGATGTCTGGTCGTGGTTTCTTTATTCCCATTCATCGTTGATGTCTGGTCGTGGTTTCTCTCTTCCCATTCATCCGTTGATGTCTGGTCGTGGTTTCTTTATTCCCATTCATCGTTGATGTCTGGTCGTGGTTTCTTTCTTCCCATTCATCCGTTGATGTCTGGTCGTGGTTTCTCTCTTCCCATTCATCCGTTGATGTCTGGTCGTGGTTTCTCTCTTCCCATTCATCCGTTGATGTCTGGTCGTGGTTTCTCTCTTCCCATTCATCGTTGATGTCTGGTCGTGGTTTCTCTTTCCCATTCATCCGTTGTCTGGTCGTGGTTTCTCTTCCCATTCATCCGTTGATGTCTGGTCGTGGTTTCTCTTTTCCCATTCATCGTTGATGTCTGGTCGTGGTTTTTCTTCCCATTCATCCGTTGATGTCTGGTCGTGGTTTCTCTCTTCCCATTCATCCGTTGATGTCTGGTCGTGGTTTCTCTCTTCCCATTCATCGGTTGATGTCTGGTCGTGGTTTCTCTCTTCCATTCATCCGTTGATGTCTGGTCGTGGTTTCTCTCTTCCCATTCATCCGTTGATGTCTGGTCGTGGTTTCTCTCTTCCCATTCATCCGTTGATGTCTGGTCGTGGTTTCTCTTTCCCATTCATCCGTTGATGTCTGGTCGTGGTTTCTTTCTTCCCATTCATCTGTTGATGTCTGGTCGTGGTTCTCTTCCCATTCATCCGTTGATGTCTGGTCGTGGTTTTCTCTTCCCATTCATCTGTTGATGTCTGGTCGTGGTTTCTCTTCCCATTCATCGAGTTGATGTCTGGTCGTGGTTTCTTTTTCCCATTCATCCGTTGATGTCTGGTCGTGGTTTCTTTATTCCCATTCATCCGTTGATGTCTGGTCGTGGTTTCTTCTTCCCATTCATCCGTTGATGTCTGGTCGTGGTTTCTTTATTCCCATTCATCCGTTGATGTCTGGTCGTGGTTTCTCTCTTCCCATTCATCCGTTGATGTCTGGTCGTGGTTTCTTATTCCCATTCATCGTTGATGTCTGGTCGTGGTTTCTCTCTTCCCATTCATCGTTGATGTCTGGTCGTGGTTTCTTTATTCCCATTCATCGTTGATGTCTGGTCGTGGTTTCTCTCTTCCCATTCATCCGTTGATGTCTGGTCGTGGTTTCTTTCTTCCCATTCATCGTTGATGTCTGGTCGTGGTTTCTTTCTTCCCATTCATCCGTTGATGTCTGGTCGTGGTTTCTCTCTTCCCATTCATCCGTTGATGTCTGGTCGTGGTTTCTCTCTTCCCATTCATCCGTTGATGTCTGGTCGTGGTTTCTCTCTTCCCATTCATCCGTGATGTCTGGTCGTGGTTTCTCTCTTCCATTCATCCGTTGATGTCTGGTCGTGGTTTCTCTCTTCCCATTCATCCTTGATGTCTGGTCGTGGTTTCTCTTCCCATTCATCCGTTGATGTCTGGTCGTGGTTTCTTTTCCCATTCATCGTTGATGTCTGGTCGTGGTTTCTTTTTCCCATTCATCGGTTGATGTCTGGTCGTGGTTTCTTTCCCATTCATCCGTTGATGTCTGGTCGTGGTTCTCTCTTCCCATTCATCCGTTGATGTCTGGTCGTGGTTTCTCTCTTCCATTCATCCGTTGATGTCTGGTCGTGGTTTCTCTCTTCCCATTCATCGTTGATGTCTGGTCGTGGTTTCTCTCTCCCATTCATCCGTTGATGTCTGGTCGTGGTTTCTCTCTTCCCATTCATCCGTTGATGTCTGTTCGTGGTTTCTCTCTTCCCATTCATCCGTTGATGTCTGGTCGTGGTTTCTTCTCTTCCCATTCATCGTTGATGTCTGGTCGTGGTTTCTCTTCCCATTCATCCGTTGATGTCTGGTCGTGGTTTCTCTTCCCATTCATCCGTTGATGTCTGGTCGTGGTTTCTCTTCCCATTCATCGAGAGATGTCTGGTCGTGGTTTCTTTCTTCCCATTCATCCGTTGATGTCTGGTCGTGGTTTCTTTCTTCCCATTCATCCGTTGATGTCTGGTCGTGGTTTCTTTCTTCCCATTCATCCGTTGATGTCTGGTGTGGTTTCTTTCTTCCCATTCATCGTTGATGTCTGGTCGTGGTTTTCTCTTCCCATTCATCCGTTGATGTCTGGTCGTGGTTTCTCTCTTCCCATTCATCCGTTGATGTCTGGTCGTGGTTTCTCTTCCCATTCATCCGTTGATGTCTGGTCGTGGTTTCTTTCCCATTCATCCGTTGATGTCTGGTCGTGGTTTCTTTCTTCCCATTCATCCGTTGATGTCTGGTCGTGGTTTCTTTTCCCATTCATCGTTGATGTCTGGTCGTGGTTTCTCTCTTCCCATTCATCCGTTGATGTCTGGTCGTGGTTTCTCTCTTCCCATTCATCCGTTGATGTCTGGTCGTGGTTTCTTTCTTCCCATTCATCCGTTGATGTCTGGTCGTGGTTTCTCTCTTCCCATTCATCGTTGATGTCTGGTCGTGGTTTCTTCTTCCCATTCATCGAGAGATGTCTGGTCGTGGTTTCTTTCTTCCCATTCATCGTTGATGTCTGGTCGTGGTTTCTCTCTTCCCATTCATCCGTTGATGTCTGGTCGTGGTTTCTCTCTTCCCATTCATCGGTTGATGTCTGGTCGTGGTTTCTCTCTTCCCATTCATCCGTTGATGTCTGGTCGTGGTTTCTCTCTTCCCATTCATCCGTTGATGTCTGGTCGTGGTTTCTCTCTTCCCATTCATCCGTTGATGTCTGGTCGTGGTTTCTCTCCCATTCATAATTGATGTCTGGTCGTGGTTTTCTTTTCCCATTCATCCGTTGATGTCTGGTCGTGGTTTCTCTTTTCCCATTCATCGGTTGATGTCTGGTCGTGGTTTCTTCCCATTCATCGTTGATGTCTGGTCGTGGTTTCTCTCTTCCCATTCATCCGTTGATGTCTGGTCGTGGTTTCTCTCTTCCCATTCATCGGTTGATGTCTGGTCGTGGTTTCTCTCTTCCCATTCATCCGTTGATGTCTGGTCGTGGTTTCTCTCTTCCCATTCATCCGTTGATGTCTGGTCGTGGTTCTCTCTTCCCATTCATCCGTTGATGTCTGGTCGTGGTTTCTCTCTCCCATTCATCCGTTGATGTCTGGTCGTGGTTTCTTTCTTCCCATTCATCTGTGATGTTTGGTCGTGGTTTCTCTTCCCATTCATCCGTTGATGTCTGGTCGTGGTTTCTCTTCCCATTCATCTGTTGATGTCTGGTCGTGTTTCTTTATTCCCATTCATCCGTTGATGTCTGGTCGTGGTTTCTTATTCCCATTCATCCGTTGATGTCTGGTCGTGGTTTCTTTATTCCCATTCATCCGTTGATGTCTGGTCGTGGTTTCTTCTTCCCATTCATCCGTTGATGTCTGGTCGTGGTTTCTTTATTCCCATTCATCGTGGATGTCTGGTCGTGGTTTCTCTCTTCCCATTCATCCGTTGATGTCTGGTCGTGGTTTCTTTATTCCCATTCATCGAGAGATGTCTGGTCGTGGTTTCTTTCTTCCCATTCATCGTTGATGTCTGGTCGTGGTTTCTCTCTTCCCATTCATCCGTTGATGTCTGGTCGTGGTTTCTCTCTTCCCATTCATCGTTGATGTCTGGTCGTGGTTTTCTCTTCCCATTCATCCTTTGATGTCTGGTCGTGGTTTCTCTTCCCATTCATATGTTGATGTCTGGTCGTGGTTTCTTTTCCCATTCATCCTTTGATGTCTGGTCGTGGTTTCTATTTTCCATTCATCGGTTGATGTCTGGTCGTGGTTTCTTTTCCCCCCATTCATCCGTTGATGTCTGGTCGTGGTTTCTCTCTTCCCATTCATCGGTTGATGTTGGTCGTGGTTTCTCTCTTCCCATTCATCCGTTGATGTCTGGTCGTGGTTTCTCTCTTCCCATTCATCCGTTGATGTCTGGTCGTGGTTTCTTTCTTCCCATTCATCCGTTGATGTCTGGTCGTGGTTTCTCTCTTCCCATTCATCCGTTGATGTCTGGTCGTGGTTTCTTTCTTCCCATTCATCTGTTGATGTTTGGTCGTGGTTTCTCTTCCCATTTATCCGTTGATGTCTGGTCGTGGTTTCTCTTCCCATTCATCTGTTGATGTCTGGTCGTGGTTTCTCTTCCCATTCATCGAGAGATGTCTGGTCGTGGTTTCTTTCTTCCCATTCATCCGTTGATGTCTGGTCGTGGTTTCTTTATTCCCATTCATCCGTTGATGTCTGGTCGTGGTTTCTTTATTCCCATTCATCCGTTGATGTCTGGTCGTGGTTTCTCTCTTCCCATTCATCCGTTGATGTCCTGGTCGTGGTTTCTCTCTTCCCATTCATCCGTTGATGTCTGGTCGTGGTTTCTTATCCCATTCATCGAGAGATGTCTGGTCGTGGTCTTTCTCCCCATTCATCCGTTGATGTCTGGTCGTGGTTTCTCTCTTCCCATTCATCCGTTGATGTCTGGTCGTGGTTTCTCTCTCCCATTCATCGGTTGATGTCTGGTCGTGGTTTCTCTTCCCATTCATCGTTGATGTCTGGTCGTGGTTTCTCTCTTCCCATTCATCCGTTGATGTCTGGTCGTGGTTTCTCTCTTCCCATTCATCCTTTGATGTCTGGTCGTGGTTTTCTCTTCCCATTCATAATTTGATGTCTGGTCGTGGTTTTCTTTTCCCATTCATCGTTGATGTCTGGTCGTGGTTTCTATTTCCCATTCATCGGTTGATGTCTGGTCGTGGTTTCTTTTTTTCTCTTTCCATTCATCCGTTGATGTCTGGTCGTGGTTTCTCTCTTCCCATTCATCCGTTGATGTCTGGTCGTGGTTTCTCTCTTCCCATTCATCCGTTGATGTCTGGTCGTGGTTTCTTTCTTCCCATTCATCCGTTGATGTCTGGTCGTGGTTTCTTTCTTCCCATTCATCTGTTGATGTCTGGTCGTGGTTTCTCTTCCCATTCATCCGTTGATGTCTGGTCGTGGTTTCTCTTCCCATTCATCTGTTGATGTCTGGTCGTGGTTTCTCTTCCCATTCATCGAGAGATGTCTGGTCGTGGTTTCTTCTTCCCATTCATCCGTTGATGTCTGGTCGTGGTTTTCTTTTCCCATTCATCCGTTGATGTCTGGTCGTGGTTTCTTTTCCCATTCATCGTTGATGTCTGGTCGTGGTTTCTTCTTCCCATTCATCCGTTGATGTCTGGTCGTGGTTTCTCTCTTCCCATTCATCCGTTGATGTCTGGTCGTGGTTTCTTCTTCCCATTCATCCGTTGATGTCTGGTCGTGGTTTCTTTCTTCCCATTCATCCGTTGATGTCTGGTCGTGGTTTCTCTCTTCCCATTCATCCGTTGATGTCTGGTCGTGGTTTCTTTCTTCCCATTCATCGTTGATGTCTGGTCGTGGTTTTCTCTTCCCATTCATCCGTTGATGTCTGGTCGTGGTTCTCTCTTCCCATTCATCGTTGATGTCTGGTCGTGGTTCTCTCTTCCCATTCATCCGTTGATGTCTGGTCGTGGTTTCTCTCTTCCCATTCATCCGTTGATGTCTGGTCGTGGTTTCTTTCTTCCCATTCATCCGTTGATGTCTGGTCGTGGTTTCTCTCTTCCCATTCATCCGTTGATGTCTGGTCGTGGTTTCTTTCTTCCATTCATCCGTTGATGTCTGGTCGTGGTTCTCTTTCCCATTCATCCGTTGATGTCTGGTCGTGGTTTTCTCTTCCCATTCATCGTTGATGTCTGGTCGTGGTTTCTCTTCCCATTCATCCGTTGATGTCTGGTCGTGGTTTTTCTCTTCCCATTCATCCGTTGATGTCTGGTCGTGGTTTCTTTCTTCCCATTCATCCGTTGATGTCTGGTCGTGGTTTCTTTCTTCCCATTCATCCGTTGATGTCTGGTCGTGGTTTCTCTCTTCCCATTCATCCGTTGATGTCTGGTCGTGGTTCTTTCTTCCCATTCATCGTTGATGTCTGGTCGTGGTTTCTCTCTTCCCATTCATCCGTTGATGTCTGGTCGTGGTTTCTTCTTCCCATTCATCGAGTTGATGTCTGGTCGTGGTTTCTTTCTTCCCATTCATCCGTTGATGTCTGGTCGTGGTTTCTCTCTTCCCATTCATCCGTTGATGTCTGGTCGTGGTTTCTCTCTTCCCATTCATCGGTTGATGTCTGGTCGTGGTTTCTCTCTTCCCATTCATCCGTTGATGTCTGGTCGTGGTTTCTCTCTTCCCATTCATCCGTTGATGTCTGGTCGTGGTTTCTCTCTTCCCATTCATCGTTGATGTCTGGTCGTGGTTTCTCTCTTCCCATTCATCCGTTGATGTCTGGTCGTGGTTTCTTTCTTCCCATTCATCTGTTGATGTCTGGTCGTGTTTCTTTCTCTCCCATTCATCCGTTGATGTCTGGTCGTGGTTTCTCTTCCCATTCATCTGTTGATGTCTGTCGTGGTTTCTCTTCCCATTCATCGAGAGATGTCTGGTCGTGGTTTCTTTCTTCCCATTCATCCGTTGATGTCTGGTCGTGGTTTCTTTATTCCCATTCATCCGTTGATGTCTGGTCGTGGTTTCTTTCTTCCCATTCATCCGTTGATGTCTGGTCGTGGTTTCTTTTCCCATTCATCCGTTGATGTCTGGTCGTGGTTTCTCTCTTCCCATTCATCCGTTGATGTCTGGTCGTGGTTTCTTATTCCCATTTCCGTGGATGTCTGGTCGTGGTTTCTCTCTTCCCATTCATCCGTTGATGTCTGGTCGTGGTTTCTTTATTCCCATTCATCGTTGATGTCTGGTCGTGGTTTCTTTCTTCCCATTCATCGGTTGATGTCTGGTCGTGGTTCTCTCTTCCCATTCATCCGTTGATGTCTGGTCGTGGTTTCTCTCTTCCCATTCATCGTTGATGTCTGGTCGTGGTTCTCTCTTCCCATTCATCTTTGATGTCTGGTCGTGGTTTCTCTTCCCATTCATCGTTGATGTCTGGTCGTGGTTTCTCTTCCCATTCATCTTTGATGTCTGGTCGTGGTTTCTCTTTTCCCATTCATCGGTTGATGTCTGGTCGTGGTTTCTTTTCCATTCATCCGTTGATGTCTGGTCGTGGTTTCTCTCCCATTCATCCGTGATGTCTGGTCGTGGTTTCTCTCTTCCCATTCATCGTTGATGTCTGGTCGTGGTTTCTTCTTCCCATTCATCCGTTGATGTCTGGTCGTGGTTTCTCTCTTCCCATTCATCCGTTGATGTCTGGTCGTGGTTTCTTTCTTCCCATTCATCCGTTGTTGATGTCTGGTCGTGGTTCTCTCTTCCCATTCATCCGTTGATGTCTGGTCGTGGTTTCTTTCTTCCCATTCATCCGTTGATGTCTGGTCGTGGTTTCTCTTCCCATTCATCCGTTGATGTCTGGTCGTGGTTTCTCTTCCCATTCATCGTGATGTCTGGTCGTGGTTTTCTCTTCCCATTCATCCGTTGATGTCTGGTCGTGGTTTCTCTTCCCATTCATCGAGAGATGTCTGGTCGTGGTTTCTTCTTCCCATTCATCCGTTGATGTCTGGTCGTGGTTTCTTTCTTCCCATTCATCCGTTGATGTCTGGTCGTGGTTTCTTTATTCCCATTCATCCGTTGATGTCTGGTCGTGGTTCTCTCTTCCCATTCATCCGTTGATGTCTGGTCGTGGTTTCTTTCTTCCATTCATCGTTGATGTCTGGTCGTGGTTTCTCTCTTCCCATTCATCCGTTGATGTCTGGTCGTGGTTTCTTTCTTCCCATTCATCGAGAGATGTCTGGTCGTGGTTTCTTTCTTCCCATTCATCTGTTGATGTCTGGTCGTGGTTTCTCTCTTCCCATTCATCCGTTGATGTCTGGTCGTGGTTTCTCTCTTCCATTCATCGGTTGATGTCTGGTCGTGGTTTCTCTCTTCCCATTCATCCGTTGATGTCTGGTCGTGGTTTCTCTCTTCCCATTCATCCGTTGATGTCTGGTCGTGGTTTCTCTCTTCCCATTCATCCGTTGATGTCTGGTCGTGGTTTCTCTTCCCATTCATCCGTTGATGTCTGGTCGTGGTTTCTTTTCCCATTCATCGTTGATGTCTGGTCGTGGTTTCTCTTTCCCATTCATCCGTTGATGTCTGGTCGTGGTTTCTTTCCCATTCATCCGTTGATGTCTGGTCGTGGTTTCTCTCTTCCCATTCATCCGTTGATGTCTGGTCGTGGTTTCTTTATTCCCATTCATCGTTGATGTCTGGTCGTGGTTTCTCTCTTCCCATTCATCCGTTGATGTCTGGTCGTGGTTTCTTTATTCCCATTCATCGAGAGATGTCTGGTCGTGGTTTCTTTCTTCCCATTCATCGGTTGATGTCTGGTCGTGGTTCTCTCTTCCCATTCATCGTTGATGTCTGGTCGTGGTTTCTCTCTTCCATTCATCCGTTGATGTCTGGTCGTGGTTTCTCTCTTCCATTTTCCTTTGATTTGGTCGTAGTTCTCTTTCACATCATAATTGATGTCCTAAACGTGGTTTCTTCCCATTCATCCTTTGATGTCTGGTCGTGGTTTCTCTTCCCATTCATCCGTTGATGTCGTCGTGGTTTCTGTCTCCCAATATACGTTGATGTCTGGTCGTGGTGTTTCTATTTCCCATTCATCCTTGATGTCTGGTCGTGGTTTCTTTTTCCCATTCATCCGTTGATGTCTGGTCGTGGTTCTCTTCCCATTCATCCGTTGATGTCTGGTCGTGGTTTCTCTCTTCCCATTCATCCGTTGATGTCTGGTCGTGGTTTTCTTTTTCCCATTCATCCGTTGATGTTGGTCGTGGTTTCTCTCTTCCCATTCATCCGTTGATGTCTGGTCGTGGTTTCTCTCTTCCCATTCATCCGTTGATGTCTGGTCGTGGTTTCTTTCTTCCCATTCATCCGTTGATGTCTGGTCGTGGTTTCTTTCTTCCCATTCATCCGTTGATGTCTGGTCGTGGTTTCTCTTCCCATTCATCCGTGATGTCTGGTCGTGGTTTCTCTTCCCATTCATCCGTTGATGTCTGGTCGTGGTTTCTCTTCCCATTCATCCGTGATGTCTGGTCGTGGTTTCTCTTCCCATTCATCGTTGATGTCTGGTCGTGGTTTCTTTCTTCCCATTCATCCGTTGATGTCTGGTCGTGGTTTCTTTTCCCATTCATCCGTTGATGTCTGGTCGTGGTTCTTTCTTCCCATTCATCGTTGATGTCTGGTCGTGGTTCTCTCTTCCATTCATCCGTTGATGTCTGGTCGTGGTTTCTCTCTTCCCATTCATCGTTGATGTCTGGTCGTGGTGGTCGTGGTTTCTCTTTTTCCCATTCATCCGTTGATGTCTGGTCGTGGTTTCTCTCTTCCCATTCATCGTTGATGTCTGGTCGTGGTTTCTCTCTTCCCATTCATCCGTTGATGTCTGGTCGTGGTTTTCTCTTCCCATTCATCCGTTGATGTCTGGTCGTGGTTTCTCTTCCCATTCATCCGTTGATGTCTGGTCGTGGTTTCTTTTTCCCATTCATCGGTTGATGTCTGGTCGTGGTGTTTCTTTTCCCATTCATCGGTTGATGTCTGGTCGTGGTTTCTCTCTTCCCATTCATCCGTTGATGTCTGGTCGTGGTTTCTCTCTTCCCATTCATCTGTTGATGTCTGGTCGTGGTTTCTTCTTCCCATTCATCCGTTGATGTCTGGTCGTGGTTTCTCTCTTCCCATTCATCCGTTGATGTCTGGTCGTGGTTTCTTTCTTCCCATTCATGTTGATGTCTGGTCGTGGTTTCTCTTCCCATTCATCCGTTGATGTCTGGTCGTGGTTTCTTCCCATTCATCCGTTGATGTCTGGTCGTGGTTTCTCTTCCCATTCATCCGTTGATGTCTGGTCGTCGTGGTTTCTTCTTCCCATTCATCGTTGATGTCTGGTCGTGGTTTCTTTATTCCCATTCATCCGTTGATGTCTGGTCGTGGTTTCTTTCTTCCCATTCATCCGTTGATGTCTGGTCGTGGTTTCTTATTCCCATTCATCGAGAGATGTCTGGTCGTGGTTTCTTTCTTCCCATTCATCTGTTGATGTCTGGTCTGGTCGTGGTTTTCTCTTCCCATTCATCCGTTGATGTCTGGTCGTGGTTTCTCTCTTCCCATTCATCGGTTGATGTCTGGTCGTGGTTTCTCTCTTCCCATTCATCGTTGATGTCTGGTCGTGGTTTCTCTCTTCCCATTCATCCGTTGATGTCTGGTCGTGGTTTCTCTCTTCCCATTCATCGTTGATGTCTGGTCGTGGTTTCTCTCTTCCCATTCATAATTTGATGTCTGGTCGTGGTTTCTTTTCCCATTCATCCGTTGATGTCTGGTCGTGGTTCTCTTTTCCCATTCATCGGTTGATGTCTGGTCGTGGTTTCTTTCTCCCATTCATCCGTTGATGTCTGGTCGTGGTTTCTCTCTTCCATTCATCCGTTGATGTCTGGTCGTGGTTTCTCTCTCCCATTCATCTGTTGATGTCTGGTCGTGGTTTCTCTCTTCCCATTCATCCGTTGATGTCTGGTCGTGGTTCTCTCTTCCCATTCATCCGTTGATGTCTGGTCGTGGTTTCTCTCTTCCCATTCATCCGTTGATGTCTGGTCGTGGTTTCTCTCTTCCCATTCATCCGTTGATGTCTGGTCGTGGTTTCTCTTCCCATTCATCCGTTGATGTCTGGTCGTGGTTTCTCTTCCCATTCATCCGTTGATGTCTGGTCGTGGTTTCTTCTTCCCATTCATCTGTTGATGTCTGGTCGTGGTTTTCTTCCCATTCATCCGTTGATGTCTGGTCGTGGTTTCTTTCTTCCCATTCATCCGTTGATGTCTGGTCGTGGTTTCTTTCTTCCCATTCATCGTTGATGTCTGGTCGTGGTTTCTTTATTCCCATTCATCGTTGATGTCTGGTCGTGGTTTCTTCTTCCATTCATCCGTTGATGTGTGGTCGTGGTTTCTCTCTTCCCATTCATCCGTTGATGTCTGGTCGTGGTTTCTTTCTTCCCATTCATCCGTTGATGTCTGGTCGTGGTTTCTTTCTTCCCATTCATCCGTTGATGTCTGGTCGTGGTTTCTTCTTCCCATTCATCGTTGATGTCTGGTCGTGGTTTCTTTTTTCCCATTCATCGTTGATGTCTGGTCGTGGTTTCTCTCTTCCCATTCATCCGTTGATGTCTGGTCGTGGTTTCTTTCTTCCCATTCATCGTTGATGTCTGGTCGTGGTTTCTTTCTTCCCATTCATCGGTTGATGTCTGGTCGTGGTTTCTCTCTTCCCATTCATCCGTTGATGTCTGGTCGTGGTTTCTCTCTTCCCATTCATCCGTTGATGTCTGGTCGTGGTTTCTCTCTTCCCATTCATCCGTTGATGTCTGGTCGTGGTTTCTTCTTCCCATTCATCGTTGATGTCTGGTCGTGGTTGGTTTCTTTCCCATTCATCCGTTGATGTCTGGTCGTGGTTTCTTTTTCCCATTCATCGGTTGATGTCTGGTCGTGGTTTCTTTTCCATTCATCCGTTGATGTCTGGTCGTGGTTTCTCTCTTCCCATTCATCCGTTGATGTCTGGTCGTGTTTTTTCTCTTCCCATTCATCCGTTGATGTCTGGTCGTGGTTTCTCTTTCCCATTCATCCGTTGATGTCTGGTCGTGGTTCTCTCTTCCCATTCATCCGTGATGTCTGGTCGTGGTTTCTCTCTTCCCATTCATCGTTGATGTCTGGTCGTGGTTTCTCTCTTCCCATTCATCCGTTGATGTCTGGTCGTGGTTTCTCTCTTCCCATTCATCCGTTGATGTCTGGTCGTGGTTTCTTCTTCCCATTCATCCGTTGATGTCTGGTCGTGGTTTCTCTCTTCCCATTCATCCGTTGATGTCTGGTCGTGGTTTCTCTCTTCCCATCATCCGTTGATGTCTGGTCGTGGTTTTTTCTTCCCATTCATCCGTTGATGTCTGGTCGTGGTTTTCTTCCCATTCATCGTTGATGTCTGGTCGTGGTTTCTCTTCCCATTCATCCGTTGATGTCTGGTCGTGGTTTCTCTTCCCATTCATCGTTGATGTCTGGTCGTGGTTTCTTTCTTCCCATTCATCCGTTGATGTCTGGTCGTGGTTTCTTTCTTCCCATTCATCCGTTGATGTCTGGTCGTGGTTTCTTTCTTCCATTCATCCGTTGATGTCTGGTCGTGGTTTCTTTCTTCCCATTCATCGAGAGATGTCTGGTCGTGGTTTCTTTTCCCATTCATCCGTTGATGTCTGGTCGTGGTTTCTCTCTTCCCATTCATCCGTTGATGTCTGGTCGTGGTTTTCTCTTCCCATTCATCGGTTGATGTCTGGTCGTGGTTTCTCTTTCCCATTCATCCGTTGATGTCTGGTCGTGGTTTCTCTCTTCCCATTCATCCGTTGATGTCTGGTCGTGGTTTCTCTCTTCCCATTCATCCGTTGATGTCTGGTCGTGGTTTCTTCTTCCCATTCATAATTTGATGTCTGGTCGTGGTTTCTTTTCCCATTCATCCGTTGATGTCTGGTCGTGGTTTCTCTTTCCCATTCATCGGATGTCTGGTCGTGGTTTCTTTTCCCATTCATCCGTGATGTCTGGTCGTGGTTTCTCTTTCCCATTCATCCGTTGATGTCTGGTCGTGGTTTCTTTCTTCCCATTCATCCGTTGATGTCTGGTCGTGGTTTCTCTCTTCCCATTCATCCGTTGATGTCTGGTCGTGGTTTCTCTCTTCCCATTCATCCGTTGATGTCTGGTCGTGGTTTCTCTATTCCCATTCATCCGTTGATGTCTGGTCGTGGTTTCTCTCTTCCCATTCATCCGTTGATGTCTGGTCGTGGTTTCTTTTTTCCCATTCATCCGTTGATGTCTGGTCGTGGTTTTCTCTTCCCATTCATCCGTTGATGTCTGGTCGTGGTTTCTCTTCCCATTCATCGTTGATGTCTGGTCGTGGTTTTCTCTTCCCATTCATCGTTGATGTCTGGTCGTGGTTTCTTTCTTCCCATTCATCCGTTGATGTCTGGTCGTGGTTTCTCTCTTCCCATTCATCCGTTGATGTCTGGTCGTGGTTTCTTTATTCCCATTCATCCGTTGATGTCTGGTCGTGGTTTCTTTCTTCCATTCATCCGTTGATGTCTGGTCGTGGTTTCTCTCTTCCCATTCATCCGTTGATGTCTGGTCGTGGTTTCTTTCTTCCCATTCATCCGTTGATGTCTGGTCGTGGTTTCTTTCTTCCCATTCATCCGTTGATGTCTGGTCGTGGTTTCTCTCTTCCCATTCATCCGTTGATGTCTGGTCGTGGTTTCTTTATTCCCATTCATCGTGATGTCTGGTCGTGGTTTCTCTCTTCCCATTCATCCGTTGATGTCTGGTCGTGGTTTCTTTATTCCCATTCATCGAGAGATGTCTGGTCGTGGTTTCTTTCTTCCCATTCATCCGTTGATGTCTGGTCGTGGTTTCTCTCTTCCCATTCATCCGTTGATGTCTGGTCGTGGTTTCTCTCTTCCCATTCATCCGTTGATGTCTGGTCGTGGTTTCTCTCTTCCCATTCATCCTTGATGTCTGGTCGTGGTTTCTCTTCCCATTCATCCTTTGATGTCTGGTCGTGGTTTCTTTCTTCCCATTCATCCGTTGATGTCTGGTCGTGGTTTCTTTTTCCCATTCATCGGTTGATGTCTGGTCGTGGTTTCTTTTCCCATTCATCCGTTGATGTCTGGTCGTGGTTTCTCTCTTCCCATTCATCGTTGGTGTCTGGTCGTGGTTTCTCTCTTCCCATTCATCGGTGATGTCTGGTCGTGGTTCTCTCTTCCCATTCATCCGTTGATGTCTGGTCGTGGTTTCTCTCTTCCCATTCATCCGTTGATGTCTGGTCGTGGTTTCTTTCTTCCCATTCATCCGTTGATGTCTGGTCGTGGTTTCTCTCTTCCCATTCATCCGTTGATGTCTGGTCGTGGTTTCTTCTTCCCATTCATCGTTGATGTCTGGTCGTGGTTTCTCTTCCCATTCATCCGTTGATGTCTGGTCGTGGTTTTCTCTTCCCATTCATCCGTTGATGTCTGGTCGTGGTTTCTCTTCCCATTCATCGAGAGATGTCTGGTCGTGGTTTCTTTCTTCCCATTCATCCGTTGATGTCTGGTCGTGGTTTCTTTCTTCCCATTCATCCGTTGATGTCTGGTCGTGGTTTCTCTCTTCCCATTCATCCGTTGATGTCTGGTCGTGGTTTCTCTCTTCCCATTCATCCGTTGATGTCTGGTCGTGGTTTCTTTATTCCCATTCATCGTTGATGTCTGGTCGTGGTTTCTCTCTTCCCATTCATCCGTTGATGTCTGGTCGTGGTTTCTTTATTCCCATTCATCGAGAGATGTCTGGTCGTGGTTTCTTTCTCCCCATTCATCCGTTGATGTCTGGTCGTGGTTTCTCTCTTCCCATTCATCCGTTGATGTCTGGTCGTGGTTTCTCTCTTCCCATTCATCGGTTGATGTCTGGTCGTGGTTTCTCTCTTCCCATTCATCCGTTGATGTCTGGTCGTGGTTTCTCTCTTCCCATTCATCCGTTGATGTCTGGTCGTGGTTTCTCTCTTCCCATTCATCCTTTGATGTCTGGTCGTGGTTTCTCTTCCCATTCATAATTTGATGTCTAAACGTGGTTTCTTTTCCCATTCATCATTTGATGTCTGGTCGTGGTTTCTCTTTCCCATTCATCGGTTGATGTCTGGTCGTGGTTTCTTTTCCCATTCATCTGTTGATGTCTGGTCGTGGTTTCTCTCTTCCCATTCATCCGTTGATGTCTGGTCGTGGTTTCTCTCTTCCCATTCATCTGTTGATGTCTGGTCGTGGTTTCTCTCTTCCCATTCATCCGTTGATGTCTGGTCGTGGTTTCTCTCTTCCCATTCATCCGTTGATGTCTGGTCGTGGTTTCTCTCTTCCCATTCATCCGTTGATGTCTGGTCGTGGTTTCTCTCTTCCCATTCATCCGTTGATGTCTGGTCGTGGTTTCTTTCTTCCCATTCATCTGTTGATGTCTGGTCGTGGTTTCTCTTCCCATTCATCCGTTGATGTCTGGTCGTGGTTTCTCTTCCCATTCATCTGTTGATGTCTGGTCGTGGTTTCTCTTCCCATTCATCCGAGATGTCTGGTCGTGGTTTCTTTCTTCCCATTCATCCGTTGATGTCTGGTCGTGGTTTCTTTATTCCCATTCATCCGTTGATGTCTGGTCGTGGTTTTTCTTCCCATTCATCCGTTGATGTCTGGTCGTGGTTTCTTTTTCCCATTCATCCGTTGATGTCTGGTCGTGGTTTCTCTCTTCCCATTCATCCGTTGATGTCTGGTCGTGGTTTCTTTATTCCCATTCATCCGTTGATGTCTGGTCGTGGTTTCTTTCTTCCCATTCATCCGTTGATGTCTGGTCGTGGTTTCTCTCTTCCCATTCATCCGTTGATGTCTGGTCGTGGTTTCTTTATTCCCATTCATCGTTGATGTCTGGTCGTGGTTTCTCTCTTCCCATTCATCCGTTGATGTCTGGTCGTGGTTTCTCTCTTCCCATTCATCCTTTGATGTCTGGTCGTGGTTTTCTCTTCCCATTCATTTGATGTCTGGTCGTGGTTCTTTTCCCATTCATCCGTTGATGTCTGGTCGTGGTTTCTCTTTTCCCATTCATCCGTTGATGATGTCTGGTCGTGGTTTCTTTTCCCATTCATCCGTTGATGTCTGGTCGTGGTTTCTCTCTTCCCATTCATCCGTTGATGTCTGGTCGTGGTTTCTCTCTTCCCATTCATCGTTGATGTCTGGTCGTGGTTTCTCTCTTCCCATTCATCCGTTGATGTCTGGTCGTGGTTTTCTCTCTTCCCATTCATCCGTTGATGTCTGGTCGTGGTTTCTCTTCTTCCCATTCATCCGTTGATGTCTGGTCGTGGTTCTCTCTTCCCATTCATCCGTTGATGTCTGGTCGTGGTTTCTTTCTTCCCATTCATCCGTTGATGTCTGGTCGTGGTTTTCTCTTCCCATTCACCGTTGATGTCTGGTCGTGGTTTTCTCTTCCCATTCATCCGTTGATGTCTGGTCGTGGTTTCTCTTCCCATTCATCGGAGATGTCTGGTCGTGGTTTCTTTCTTCCCATTCATCCGTTGATGTCTGGTCGTGGTTTCTTTCTTCCCATTCATCCGTTGATGTCTGGTCGTGGTTTCTTTATTCCCATTCATCCGTTGATGTCTGGTCGTGGTTTCTCTCTTCCCATTCATCCGTTGATGTCTGGTCGTGGTTTCTTTATTCCCATTCATCGTTGATGTCTGGTCGTGGTTTCTCTCTTCCCATTCATCCGTTGATGTCTGGTCGTGGTTTCTTTATTCCCATTCATCCGTAGATGTCTGGTCGTGGTTTCTTTCTCCCCATTCATCCGTTGATGTCTGGTCGTGGTTTCTCTCTTCCCATTCATCCGTTGATGTCTGGTCGTGGTTTCTCTCTTCCCATTCATCGGTTGATGTCTGGTCGTGGTTTCTCTCTTCCCATTCATCCGTTGATGTCTGGTCGTGGTTTCTCTCTTCCCATTCATCCGTTGATGTCTGGTCGTGGTTTCTCTCTTCCCATTCATCCTTTGATGTCTGGTCGTGTTTCTCTTCCCATTCATCCGTTGATGTCTGGTCGTGGTTTCTCTTCCCATTCATCCGTTGATGTCTGGTCGTGGTTTCTCTTTCCCATTCATCGGTAGACGTCTGGTCGTGGTTTCTTTTCCCATTCATCCGTTGATGTCTGGTCGTGGTTTCTCTCTTCCCATTCATCCGTTGATGTCTGGTCGTGGTTTCTCTCTTCCCATTCATCCGTTGATGTCTGGTCGTGGTTTCTCTCTTCCCATTCATCCGTTGATGTCTGGTCGTGGTTTCTCTCTTCCCATTCATCCGTTGATGTCTGGTCGTGGTTTCTCTCTTCCCATTCATCCGTTGATGTCTGGTCGTGGTTTCTCTCTTCCCATTCATCCGTTGATGTCTGGTCGTGGTTTCTTTCTTCCCATTCATCTGTTGATGTCTGGTCGTGGTTTCTCTTCCCATTCATCCGTTGATGTCTGGTCGTGGTTTCTCTTCCCATTCATCTGTTGATGTCTGGTCGTGGTTTCTCTTCCCATTCATCCGTGATGTCTGGTCGTGGTTTCTTTCTTCCCATTCATCCGTTGATGTCTGGTCGTGGTTTTTTTTCCCATTCATCCGTTGATGTCTGGTCGTGGTTTTCTTTTTCCCATTCATCCGTTGATGTCTGGTCGTGGTTTCTTTCTTCCCATTCATCCGTTGATGTCTGGTCGTGGTTTCTCTCTTCCCATTCATCCGTTGATGTCTGGTCGTGGTTTCTTTATTCCCATTCATCCGTTGATGTCTGGTCGTGGTTTCTTTTTCCCATTCATCCGTTGATGTCTGGTCGTGGTTTCTCTCTTCCCATTCATCCGTTGATGTCTGGTCGTGGTTTCTTTATTCCCATTCATCGTTGATGTCTGGTCGTGGTTTCTCTCTTCCCATTCATCCGTTGATGTCTGGTCGTGGTTTCTTTTTCCCATTCATCGAGAGATGTCTGGTCGTGGTTTCTTTCTTCCCATTCATCCGTTGATGTCTGGTCGTGGTTTCTCTCTTCCCATTCATCCGTTGATGTCTGGTCGTGGTTTCTCTCTTCCCATTCATCCGTTGATGTCTGGTCGTGGTTTCTCTCTTCCCATTCATCCGTTGATGTCTGGTCGTGGTTTCTCTTCCCATTCATCCGTTGATGTCTGGTCGTGGTTTCTTTTCCCATTCATCCGTTGATGTCTGGTCGTGGTTTCTCTTTTCCCATTCATCGTTGATGTCTGGTCGTGGTTTCTTTTCCCATTCATCCGTTGATGTCTGGTCGTGGTTTCTCTCTTCCCATTCATCCGTTGATGTCTGGTCGTGGTTTCTCTCTTCCCATTCATCGGTTGATGTCTGGTCGTGGTTTCTCTCTTCCCATTCATCCGTTGATGTCTGGTCGTGGTTTCTCTCTTCCCATTCATCCGTTGATGTCTGGTCGTGGTTTCTTTCTTCCCATTCATCCGTTGATGTCTGGTCGTGGTTTCTCTCTTCCCATTCATCCGTTGATGTCTGGTCGTGGTTTCTTCTTCCCATTCATCCGTTGATGTCTGGTCGTGGTTTCTCTCTTCCCATTCATCCGTTGATGTCTGGTCGTGGTTTCTCTCTTCCCATTCATCCGTTGATGTCTGGTCGTGGTTTTCTCTTTCCCATTCATCCGTTGATGTCTGGTCGTGGTTTCTTTCTTCCCATTCATCCGTTGATGTCTGGTCGTGGTTTCTCTCTTCCCATTCATCCGTTGATGTCTGGTCGTGGTTTCTTCTTCCCATTCATCGAGATGATGTCTGGTCGTGGTTTCTTTCTTCCCATTCATCGGTTGATGTCTGGTCGTGGTTTCTCTCTTCCCATTCATCCGTTGATGTCTGGTCGTGGTTTCTCTCTTCCCATTCATCCGTTGATGTCTGGTCGTGGTTTCTTTCTTCCCATTCATCCTTTGATGTCTGGTCGTGGTTTCTCTTCCCATTCATCTTGATGTCTGGTCGTGGTTTCTTTCCCATTCATCCGTTGATGTCTGGTCGTGGTTTCTCTTTTTCCCATTCATCCGTTGATGTCTGGTCGTGGTTTCTCTTTTCCCATTCATCCGTTGATGTCTGGTCGTGGTTTCTCTCTTCCCATTCATCCGTTGATGTCTGGTCGTGGTTTCTCTCTTCCCATTCATCGGTTGATGTCTGGTCGTGGTTCTCTCTTCCCATTCATCCGTTGATGTCTGGTCGTGGTTTCTCTCTTCCCATTCATCCGTTGATGTCTGGTCGTGGTTTCTTTCTTCCCATTCATCCGTTGATGTCTGGTCGTGGTTTCTCTCTTCCCATTCATCCGTTGATGTCTGGTCGTGGTTTCTTTCTTCCCATTCATCCGTTGATGTCTGGTCGTGGTTTCTCTCTTCCCATTCATCCGTTGATGTCTGGTCGTGGTTTCTTTCTTCCCATTCATCTGATGTCTGGTCGTGGTTTCTCTCTTCCCATTCATCCGTTGATGTCTGGTCGTGGTTTCTCTCTTCCCATTCATCCGTGATGTCTGGTCGTGGTTTCTTTCTTCCCATTCATCCGTTGATGTCTGGTCGTGGTTCTCTCTTCCCATTCATCCGTTGATGTCTGGTCGTGGTTTCTCTCTTCCCATTCATCGGTTGATGTCTGGTCGTGGTTTCTCTCTTCCCATTCATCCGTTGATGTCTGGTCGTGGTTTCTCTCTTCCCATTCATCCGTTGATGTCTGGTCGTGGTTTCTCTCTTCCCATTCATCCGTTGATGTCTGGTCGTGGTTTCTCTCTCCCATTCATCCGTTGATGTCTGGTCGTGGTTTCTTTTCCCATTCATCCGTTGATGTCTGGTCGTGGTTTCTCTTTTCCCATTCATCGGTTGATGTCTGGTCGTGGTTTCTTTTCCCATTCATCCGTTGATGTCTGGTCGTGGTTTCTCTCTTCCCATTCATCCGTTGATGTCTGGTCGTGGTTTCTCTCTTCCCATTCATCGTTGATGTCTGGTCGTGGTTTCTCTCTTCCCATTCATCCGTTGATGTCTGGTCGTGGTTTCTCTCTTCCCATTCATCCGTTGATGTCTGGTCGTGGTTTCTCTCTTCCCATTCATCCGTTGATGTCTGGTCGTGGTTTCTTCTTCCCATTCATCCGTTGATGTCTGGTCGTGGTTTCTCTCTTCCCATTCATCCGTTGATGTCTGGTCGTGGTTCTTTCTTCCCATTCATCCGTTGATGTCTGGTCGTGGTTTCTCTCTTCCCATTCATCCGTTGATGTCTGGTCGTGGTTTCTTTTCCCATTCATCTGTTGATGTCTAGTCGTGGTTTCTCTCTTCCCATTCATCCGTTGGTGTCTGGTCGTGGTTTCTCTCTTCCCATTCATCGGTTGATGTCTGGTCGTGGTTCTCTCTTCCCATTCATCCGTTGATGTCTGGTCGTGGTTTCTCTTCCCATTCATCCGTTGATGTCTGGTCGTGGTTTCTTCTTCCCATTCATCCGTTGATGTCTGGTCGTGGTTTCTCTCTTCCCATTCATCCGTTGATGTCTGGTCGTGGTTTCTTTCTTCCCATTCATCTGTTGATGTTTGGTCGTGGTTTCTCTCTTCCCATTCATCCGTTGATGTCTGGTCGTGGTTTCTTTATTCCCATTCATCGTGGATGTCTGGTCGTGGTTTCTCTCTTCCCATTCATCCGTTGATGTCTGGTCGTGGTTTCTTTATCCCATTCATCGAGAGATGTCTGGTCGTGGTTTCTTTCTCCCCATTCATCCGTTGATGTCTGGTCCTGGTTTCTCTCTTCCCATTCATCCGTTGATGTCTGGTCGTGGTTTCTCTCTTCCCATTCATCCGTTGATGTCTGGTCGTGGTTTCTCTCTTCCCATTCATCCGTTGATGTCTGGTCGTGTTTCTCTCTTCCCATTCATCCGTTGATGTCTGGTCGTGGTTTCTCTCTTCCCATTCATCCTTTGATGTCTGGTCGTGGTTTCTCTTCCCATTCATCCGTTGATGTCTGGTCGTGGTTTCTTTTTCCATTCATCCGTTGATGTCTGGTCGTGGTTTCTCTTTTCCCATTCATCGGTTGATGTCTGGTCGTGGTTTCTTTTCCCATTCATCCGTTGATGTCTGGTCGTGGTTTCTCTCTTCCCATTCATCCGTTGATGTCTGGTCGTGGTTTCTCTCTTCCCATTCATCTGTTGATGTCTGGTCGTGGTTCTCTCTTCCCATTCATCCGTTGATGTCTGGTCGTGGTTTCTCTCTTCCCATTCATCCGTTGATGTCTGGTCGTGGTTTCTCTCTTCCCATTCATCCGTTGATGTCTGGTCGTGGTTTCTTTATTCCCATTCATCCGTTGATGTCTGGTCGTGGTTTCTCTCTTCCCATTCATCCGTTGATGTCTGGTCGTGGTTTCTTTTTTTCCCATTATCGTTGATGTCTGGTCGTGGTTTCTCTTCCCATTCATCCGTTGATGTCTGGTCGTGGTTTCTTTCTTATTCCCATTCATCGAGAGATGTCTGGTCGTGGTTTCTTTCTTCCCATTCATCCGTTGATGTCTGGTCGTGGTTTCTCTCTTCCCATTCATCCGTTGATGTCTGGTCGTGGTTTCTCTCTTCCCATTCATCCGTTGATGTCTGGTCGTGGTTTCTCTCTTCCCATTCATCCTTTGATGTCTGGTCGTGGTTTCTCTTCCCATTCATCCGTTGATGTCTGGTCGTGGTTTCTTTTCCCCATTCATCCGTTGATGTCTGGTCGTGGTTTCTCTCTTCCCATTCATCCGGTGATGTCTGGTCGTGGTTTCTTTTCCCATTCATCCGTTGATGTCTGGTCGTGGTTTCTCTCTTCCCATTCATCCGTTGATGTCTGGTCGTGGTTTCTCTCTTCCCATTCATCGGTTGATGTCTGGTCGTGGTTCTCTCTTCCCATTCATCCGTTGATGTCTGGTCGTGTTTTCTCTCTTCCCATTCATCCGTTGATGTCTGGTCGTGGTTTCTTTCTTCCCATTCATCCGTTGATGTCTGGTCGTGGTTTCTCTCTTCCCATTCATCCGTTGATGTCTGGTCGTGGTTTCTTTCTTCCCATTCATCCGTTGATGTCTGGTCGTGGTTTCTCTTCCCATTCATCCGTTGATGTCTGGTCGTGGTTTCTCTCCCATTCATCCGTTGATGTCTGGTCGTGGTTTCTCTTCCCATTCATCGAGAGATGTCTGGTCGTGGTTTCTTTCTTCCCATTCATCCGTTGATGTCTGGTCGTGGTTTTCTTATTCCCATTCATCCGTTGATGTCTGGTCGTGGTTTCTTTATTCCCATTCATCGGTTGATGTCTGGTCGTGGTTTCTCTCTTCCCATTCATCCGTTGATGTCTGGTCGTGGTTTCTTTATTCCCATTCATCGTGATGTCTGGTCGTGGTTTCTCTCTTCCCATTCATCCGTTGATGTCTGGTCGTGGTTTCTTTATTCCCATTCATCGAGAGACGTCTGGTCGTGGTTTCTTTCTCCCCATTCATCCGTTGATGTCTGGTCGTGGTTTCTCTCTTCCCATTCATCCGTTGATGTCTGGTCGTGGTTTCTCTCTTCCCATTCATCGGTTGATGTCTGGTCGTGGTTTCTCTCTTCCCATTCATCCGTTGATGTCTGGTCGTGGTTTCTCTCTTCCCATTCATCCGTTGATGTCTGGTCGTGGTTTCTCTCTTCCCATTCATCCTTTGATGTCTGGTCGTGGTTTCTCTTCCCATTCATAATTTGATGTCTAATCGTGGTTTCTTTTCCCATTCATCATTTGATGTCTGGTCGTGGTTTCTATTTTCCCATTCGTCGGTAGACGTCTGGTCGTGGTTTCTTTTCCCATTCATCTGTTGATGTCTAGTCGTGGTTTCTCTCTTCCCATTCATCCGTTGATGTCTGGTCGTGGTTTCTCTCTTCCCATTCATCTTGATGTCTCGTCTGGTCGTGGTTTCTCTCTTCCCATTCATCCGTTGATGTCTGGTCGTGGTTTTCTCTCTTCCCATTCATCCGTTGATGTCTGGTCGTGGTTTCTCTCTTCCCATTCATCCGTTGATGTCTGGTCGTGGTTTCTCTCTTCCCATTCATCCGTTGATGTCTGGTCGTGGTTTCTTTCTTCCCATTCATCTGTTGATGTTTGGTCGTGGTTTCTCTTCCCATTCATCCGTTGATGTCTGGTCGTGGTTTCTCTTCCCATTCATCTGTTGATGTCTGCTCGTGGTTTCTCTTCCCATTCATCGAGAGATGTCTGGTCGTGGTTTCTTTCTTCCCATTCATCCGTTGATGTCTGGTCGTGGTTTCTTTATTCCCATTCATCCGTTGATGTCTGGTCGTGGTTTCTTTATTCCCATTCATCCGTTGATGTCTGGTCGTGGTTTCTTTATTCCCATTCATCCGTTGATGTCTGGTCGTGGTTTCTCTCTTCCCATTCATCCGTTGATGTCTGGTCGTGGTTTCTTTATTCCCATTCATCGTGGATGTCTGGTCGTGGTTTCTCTCTTCCCATTCATCCGTTGATGTCTGGTCGTGGTTTCTTTATTCCCATTCATCGTTGATGTCTGGTCGTGGTTTCTTTCTTCCCATTCATCCGTTGATGTCTGGTCGTGGTTTCTCTCTTCCCATTCATCCGTTGATGTCTGGTCGTGGTTTCTCTCTTCCCATTCATCGGTTGATGTCTGGTCGTGGTTTCTCTCTTCCCATTCATCCGTTGATGTCTGGTCGTGGTTTCTCTCTTCCCATTCATCCGTTGATGTCTGGTCGTGGTTTCTCTCTTCCCATTCATCGTTGATGTCTGGTCGTGGTTTCTTTCTTCCCATTCATCCGTTGATGTCTGGTCGTGGTTTCTTTATTCCCATTCATCCGTTGATGTCTGGTCGTGGTTTCTCTCTTCCCATTCATCCGTTGATGTCTGGTCGTGGTTTCTCTTTTCCCATTCATCGTTGATGTCTGGTCGTGGTTTCTCTCTTCCCATTCATCCGTTGATGTCTGGTCGTGGTTTCTTTCTTCCCATTCATCGTGAGATGTCTGGTCGTGGTTTCTTTCTTCCCATTCATCCGTTGATGTCTGGTCGTGGTTTCTCTCTTCCCATTCATCCTTGATGTCTGGTCGTGGTTTCTCTCTTCCCATTCATCGTTGATGTCTGGTCGTGGTTTCTCTCTTCCCATTCATCCGTTGATGTCTGGTCGTGGTTTCTCTCTTCCCATTCATCCGTTGATGTCTGGTCGTGGTTTCTCTCTTCCCATTCATCCGTTGATGTCTGGTCGTGGTTTCTCTCTTCCCATTCATCCGTTGATGTCTGGTCGTGGTTTCTTTCTTCCCATTCATCCGTTGATGTCTGGTCGTGGTTTCTCTTCCCATTCATCCGTTGATGTCTGGTCGTGGTTTCTCTTCCCATTCATCTGTTGATGTCTGGTCGTGGTTTCTCTTCCCATTCATCGTTGATGTCTGGTCGTGGTTTCTTTCCCATTCATCCGTTGATGTCTGGTCGTGGTTTCTTTCTTCCCATTCATCCGTTGATGTCTGGTCGTGGTTTCTTCTTCCCATTCATCCGTTGATGTCTGGTCGTGGTTTCTCTCTTCCCATTCATCCGTTGATGTCTGGTCGTGGTTTCTTTTTCCCATTCATCGTTGATGTCTGGTCGTGGTTTCTCTTTCCCATTCATCCGTTGATGTCTGGTCGTGGTTTCTTTCTTCCCATTCATCGAGAGATGTCTGGTCGTGGTTTCTTTCTTCCCATTCATCCGTTGATGTCTGGTCGTGGTTTCTCTCTTCCCATTCATCCGTTGATGTCTGGTCGTGGTTTCTCTCTTCCCATTCATCCGTTGATGTCTGGTCGTGGTTTCTCTCTTCCCATTCATCCGTTGATGTCTGGTCGTGGTTTCTCTCTTCCCATTCATCCGTTGATGTCTGGTCGTGGTTTCTCTCTTCCCATTCATCCGTTGATGTCTGGTCGTGGTTTCTCTCTTCCCATTCATCCGTTGATGTCTGGTCGTGGTTTCTTTCTTCCCATTCATCTGTTGATGTCTGGTCGTGGTTTCTCTTCCCATTCATCCGTTGATGTCTGGTCGTGGTTTCTCTCTTCCCATTCATCTTGATGTCTGGTCGTGGTTTCTCTCTTCCCATTCATCGAGAGATGTCTGGTCGTGGTTTCTTTCTTCCCATTCATCCGTTGATGTCTGGTCGTGGTTTCTTTATTCCCATTCATCCGTTGATGTCTGGTCGTGGTTTCTTTATTCCCATTCATCGAGAGATGTCTGGTCGTGGTTTCTCTCTTCCCATTCATCTGTTGATGTCTGGTCGTGGTTTCTCTCTTCCCATTCAGCCGTTGATGTCTGGTCGTGGTTTCTCTCTTCCAATTCATCCGTTGATGTCTGGTCGTGGTTTCTTTCTTCCCATTCATCTGTTGATGTTTGGTCGTGGTTTCTCTTCCCATTCATCCGTTGATGTCTGGTCGTGGTTTCTCTTCCCATTCATCTGTTGATGTCTGCTCGTGGTTTCTCTTCCCATTCATCGAGAGATGTCTGGTCGTGGTTTCTTTCTTCCCTTTATCCATTGATGTCTGGTCGTGGTTTCTTTATTCCCATTCATCCGTTGCTTTCTGGTCGTGGTTTCTTTATTCCCATTCATCCGTTGATGTCTGGTCGTGGTTTCTTTATTCCCATTCATCCGTTGATGTCTGGTCGTGGTTTCTCTCTTCCCATTCATCCGTTGATGTCTGGTCGTGGTTTCTTTCTTTCCCATTCATCTGTTGATGTTTGGTCGTGGTTTCTCTTCTTCCCATTCATCCGTTGATGTCTGGTCGTGGTTTCTCTTCCCATTCATCTGTTGATGTCTGCTCGTGGTTTCTCTTCCCATTCATCGAGAGATGTCTGGTCGTGGTTTCTTTCTTCCCATTATCCATTGATGTCTGGTCGTGGTTTCTTTATTCCCATTCATCCGTTGCTTTCTGGTCGTGGTTTCTTTATTCCCATTCATCCGTTGATGTCTGGTCGTGGTTTCTTTATTCCCATTCATCCGTTGATGTCTGGTCGTGGTTTCTCTCTTCCCATTCATCCGTTGATGTCTGGTCGTGGTTTCTTTATTCGCATTCATCGTGGATGTCTGCTCGTGGTTTCTCTCTTCCCATTCATCCGTTGATGTCTGGTCGTGGTTTCTTTATTCCCATTCATCGAGAGATGTCTGGTCGTGGTTTCTTTCTTCCCATTCATCTGTTGATGTCTGGTCGTGGTTTCTCTCTTCCCATTCATCCGTTGATGTCTGGTCGTGGTTTCTCTCTTCCCATTCATCCGTTGATGTCTGGTCGTGGTTTCTTTATTCCCATTCATCGAGAGATGTCTGGTCGTGGTTTCTTTCTTCCCATTCATCTGTTGATGTTTGGTCGTGGTTTCTCTTCCCATTCATCCGTTGATGTCTGGTCGTGGTTTCTCTTCCCATTCATCTGTTGATGTCTGCTCGTGGTTTCTCTTCCCATTCATCGAGAGATGTCTGGTCGTGGTTTCTTTCTTCCCATTTATCCATTGATGTCTGGTCGTGGTTTCTTTATTCCCATTCATCCGTTGCTTTCTGGTCGTGGTTTCTTTATTCCCATTCATCCGTTGATGTCTGGTCGTGGTTTCTTTATTCCCATTCATCCGTTGATGTCTGGTCGTGGTTTCTCTCTTCCCATTCATCCGTTGATGTCTGGTCGTGGTTTCTTTATTCGCATTCATCGTGGATGTGTGCTCGTGGTTTCTCTCTTCCCATTCATCCGTTGATGTCTGGTCGTGGTTTCTTTATTCCCATTCATCGAGAGATGTCTGGTCGTGGTTTCTTTCTTCCCATTCATCCGTTGATGTCTGGTCGTGGTTTCTTATTCCCATTCATCCGTTGATGTCTGGTCGTGGTTTCTTTTTCCCATTCATCTGTTGATGTCTGGTCGTGGTTTCTCTCTTCCCATTCATCCGTTGATGTCTGGTCGTGGTTTCTTTATTCCCATTCAACGTGGATGTCTGGTTGTGGTTTCTCTCTTCCCATTCATCCGTTGATGTCTGGTCGTGGTTTCTTTATTCCCATTCATCGAGAGATGTCTGGCCGTGGTTTCTTTCTTCCCATTCATCCGTTGATGTCTGGTCGTGGTTTCTCTCTTCCCATTCATCCGTTGATGTCTGGTCGTGGTTTCTCTCTTCCCATTCATCCGTTGATGTCTGGTCGTGGTTTCTCTCTTCCCATTCATCCGTTGATGTCTGGTCGTGGTTTCTCTCTTCCCATTCATCCGTTGATGTCTGGTCGTGGTTTCTCTCTCTCTTCCATTCATCCGTTGATGTCTGGTCGTGGTTTCTCTCTTCCCATTCATCCGTTGATGTCTGGTCGTGGTTTCTTTCTTCCCATTCATCTGTTGATGTTTGGTCGTGGTTTCTCTTCCCATTCATCCGTTGATGTCTGGTCGTGGTTTCTCTTCCCATTCATCTGTTGATGTCTGCTCGTGGTTTCTCTTCCCATTCATCGAGAGATGTCTGGTCGTGGTTTCTTTCTTCCCATTCATCCGTTGATGTCTGGTCGTGGTTTCTTTATTCCCATTCATCCGTTGATGTCTGGTCGTGGTTTCTTTATTCCCATTCATCGAGAGATGTCTGGTCGTGGTTTCTTTCTTCCCATTCATCCGTTGATGTCTGGTCGTGGTTTCTCTCTTCCCATTCATCCGTTGATGTCTGGTCGTGGTTTCTCTCTTCCCATTCATCCGTTGATGTCTGGTCGTGGTTCTTCTTTTCCCATTCATCTGTTGATGTTTGGTCGTGGTTTCTCTTCCCATTCATCCGTTGATGTCTGGTCGTGGTTTCTCTTCCCATTCATCTGTTGATGTCTGCTCGTGGTTTCTCTTCCCATTCATCGAGAGATGTCTGGTCGTGGTTTCTTTCTTCCCATTTATCCATTGATGTCTGGTCGTGGTTTCTTTATTCCCATTCATCCGTTGCTTTCTGGTCGTGGTTTCTTTATTCCCATTCATCCGTTGATGTCTGGTCGTGGTTTCTTTATTCCCATTCATCCGTTGATGTCTGGTCGTGGTTTCTCTCTTCCCATTCATCCGTTGATGTCTGGTCGTGGTTTCTTTCTTCCCATTCATCTGTTGATGTTTGGTCGTGGTTTCTCTTCCCATTCATCCGTTGATGTCTGGTCGTGGTTTCTCTTCCCATTCATCTGTTGATGTCTGCTCGTGGTTTCTCTTCCCATTCATCGAGAGATGTCTGGTCGTGGTTTCTTTCTTCTCTTCCCATTTATCCATTGATGTCTGGTCGTGGTTTCTTTATTCCCATTCATCCGTTGCTTTCTGGTCGTGGTTTCTTTATTCCCATTCATCCGTTGATGTCTGGTCGTGGTTTCTTTATTCCCATTCATCCGTGATGTCTGGTCGTGGTTTCTCTCTTCCCATTCATCCGTTGATGTCTGGTCGTGGTTTCTTTATTCGCATTCATCGTGGATGTCTGCTCGTGGTTTCTCTCTTCCCATTCATCCGTTGATGTCTGGTCGTGGTTTCTTTATTCCCATTCATCGAGAGATGTCTGGTCGTGGTTTCTTTCTTCCCATTCATCTGTTGATGTCTGGTCGTGGTTTCTCTCTTCCCATTCATCCGTTGATGTCTGGTCGTGGTTTCTCTCTCTTCCGATTCATCCGTTGATGTCTGGTCGTGGTTTCTTTATTCCCATTCATCGAGAGATGTCTGGTCGTGGTTTCTTTCTTCCCATTCATCTGTTGATGTTTGGTCGTGGTTTCTCTTCCCATTCATCCGTTGATGTCTGGTCGTGGTTTCTCTTCCCATTCATCTGTTGATGTCTGCTCGTGGTTTCTCTTCCCATTCATCGAGAGATGTCTGGTCGTGGTTTCTTTCTTCCCATTTATCCATTGATGTCTGGTCGTGGTTTCTTTATTCCCATTCATCCGTTGCTTTCTGGTCGTGGTTTCTTTATTCCCATTCATCCGTTGATGTCTGGTCGTGGTTTCTTTATTCCCATTCATCCGTTGATGTCTGGTCGTGGTTTCTCTCTTCCCATTCATCCGTTGATGTCTGGTCGTGGTTTCTTTATTCGCATTCATCGTGGATGTCTGCTCGTGGTTTCTCTCTTCCCATTCATCCGTTGATGTCTGGTCGTGGTTTCTTATTCCCATTCATCGAGAGATGTCTGGTCGTGGTTTCTTTCTTCCCATTCATCTGTTGATGTCTGGTCGTGGTTTCTCTCTTCCCATTCATCCGTTGATGTCTGGTCGTGGTTTCTCTCTTCCCATTCATCCGTTGATGTCTGGTCGTGGTTTCTTTATTCCCATTCATCGAGAGATGTCTGGTCGTGGTTTCTTTCTTCCCATTCATCCGTTGATGTCTGGTCGTGGTTTCTCTATTCCCATTCATCCGTTGATGTCTGGTCGTGGTTTCTCTCTTCCCATTCATCGGTTGATGTCTGGTCGTGGTTTCTCTCTTCTTCCATTCATCCGTTGATGTCTGGTCGTGGTTTCTCTCTTCCCATTCATCCGTTGATGTCTGGTCGTGGTTTCTCTCTTCCCATTCATCCGTTGATGTCTGGTCGTGGTTTCTCTCTTCCCATTCATCCGTTGATGTCTAGTCGTGGTTTCTTTCTTCTTTATTCATCTGTTGATGTTTGGTCGTGGTTTCTCTTCCCATTCATCCGTTGATGTCTGGTCGTAGTTTCTCTTCCCATTCATCTGTTGATGTCTGCTAGTGGTTTCTCTTCCCATTCATCGAGAGATGTCTGGTCGTGGTTTCTTTCTTCCCATTCATCCGTTGATGTCTGGTCGTGGTTTCTTTATTCCCATTCATCCGTTGATGTCTGGTCGTGGTTTCTTTATTCCCATTCATCCGTTGATGTCTGGTCGTGGTTTCTTTATTCCATTCATCCGTTGATGTCTGGTCGTGGTTTCTCTCTTCCCATTCATCCGTTGATGTCTGGTCGTGGTTTCTTTATTCGCATTCATCGTGGATGTCTGCTCGTGGTTTCTCACTTCCCATTCATCCGTTGATGTCTGGTCGTGGTTTCTTTATTCCCATTCATCGAGAGATGTCTGGTCGTGGTTTCTTTCTTCCCATTCATCCGTTGATGTCTGGTCGTGGTTTCTCTCTTCCCATTCAACCGTTGATGTCTGGTCGTGGTTTCTTTCTTCCCATTCATCTGTTGATGTCTGGTCGTGGTTTCTCATCCCATTCATCCGTTGATGTCTGGTCGTGGTTTCTCTCTTCCCATTCATCCGTTGATGTCTGGTCGTGGTTTCTCTCTTCCCATTCATCCTTTGATGTCTGGTCGTGGTTTCTCTTCCCATTCATAATTTGATGTCTAAACGTGGTTTCTTTTCCCATTCATCCTTTGATGTCTGGTCGTGGTTTCTATTTCCCATTCGTCGGTAGACGTCTGGTGGTGGTTTCTTTTCCCATTCATCCGTTGATGTCTAGTCGTGGTTTCTCTCTTCCCATTCATCCGTTGATGTTTGGTCGTGGTTTCTCTCTTCCCATTCATCCGTTGATGTGTGGTCGTGGTTCTCTCTTCCCATTCATCCGTTGATGTTTGGTCGTACTTTTTCTCTTCCCATTCAACCGTTGATGTCTGGTCGTGGTTTCTTTCTTCCCATTCATCTGTTGATGTCTGGTCGTGGTTTCTCTTCCCATTCATCCGTTGATGTCTAGTCGTGGTTTCTCTTCCCATTCATCTGTTGATGTCTGCTCGTGGTTTCTCTTCCCATTCATCGAGAGATGTCTAGTCGTGGTTTCTTTCTTCCCATTCATCCGTTGATGTCTGGTCGTGGTTTCTTTATTCCTATTCATCCGTTGATGTCTGGTCGTGGTTTCTCTATTCCCATTCATCCGTTGATGTCTGGTCGTGGTTTCTCTCTTCCCATTCATCCGTTGATGTCTGGTCCTGGTTTCTTTATTCCCATTCATCGTGGATGTCTGGTCGTCGTTTCTCTCTTCCCATTCATCTGTTGAGGTCTGGTCGTGGTTTCTTTATTCCCATTCATCGAGAGATGTCTGGTCGTGGTTTCTTTCTTCCCATTCATCCGTTGATGTCTTGTCGTGGTTTCTCTCTTCCCATTCATCCGTTGATGTCTGGTCGTGGTTTCTCTCTTCCCATTCATCGTTGATGTCTGGTCGTGGTTTCTTTCTTCCCATTCATCTGTTGATGTTTGGTCGTGGTTTCTCTTCCCATTCATCCGTTGATGTCTGGTCGTGGTTTCTCTTCCCATTCATCTGTTGATGTCTGCTCGTGGTTTCTCTTCCCATTCATCGAGAGATGTCTGGTCGTGGTTTCTTTCTTCCCATTTATCCATTGATGTCTGGTCGTGGTTTCTTTATTCCCATTCATCCGTTGCTTTCTGGTCGTGGTTTCTTTATTCCCATTCATCCGTTGATGTCTGGTCGTGGTTTCTTTATTCCCATTCATCCGTTGATGTCTGGTCGTGGTTTCTCTCTTCCCATTCATCCGTTGATGTCTGGTCGTGGTTTCTTTATTCCCATTCAACGTGGATGTCTGGTTGTGGTTTCTCTCTTCCCATTCATCCGTTGATGTCTGGTCGTGGTTTCTTTATTCCCATTCATCGAGAGATGTCTGGCCGTGGTTTCTTTCTTCCCATTCATCCGTTGATGTCTGGTCGTGGTTTCTCTCTTCCCATTCATCCGTTGATGTCTGGTCGTGGTTTCTCTCTTCCCATTCATCCGTTGATGTCTGGTCGTGGTTTCTCTCTTCCCATTCATCCGTTGATGTCTGGTCGTGGTTTCTCTCTTCCCATTCATCCGTTGATGTCTGGTCGTGGTTTCTCTCTTCCCATTCATCCGTTGATGTCTGGTCGTGGTTTCTCTCTTCCCATTCATCCGTTGATGTCTGGTCGTGGTTTCTTTCTTCCCATTCATCTGTTGATGTTTGGTCGTGGTTTCTCTTCCCATTCATCCGTTAATGTCTGGTCGTAGTTTCTCTTCCCATTCATCTGTTGATGTCTGCTCGTGGTTTCTCTTCCCATTCATCGAGAGATGTCTGGTCGTGGTTTCTTTCTTCCCATTCATCCGTTGATGTCTGGTCGTGGTTTCTTTATTCCCATTCATCCGTTGATGTCTGGTCGTGGTTTCTTTATTCCCATTCATCGAGAGATGTCTGGTCGTGGTTTCTTTCTTCCCATTCATCCGTTGATGTCTGGTCGTGGTTTCTCTCTTCCCATTCATCCGTTGATGTCTGGTCGTGGTTTCTCTCTTCCCATTCATCCGTTGATGTCTGGTCGTGGTTTCTTTCTTCCCATTCATCTGTTGATGTTTGGTCGTGGTTTCTCTTCCCATTCATCCGTTGATGTCTGGTCGTGGTTTCTCTTCCCATTCATCTGTTGATGTCTGCTCGTGGTTTCTCTTCCCATTCATCGAGAGATGTCTGGTCGTGGTTTCTTTCTTCCCATTTATCCATTGATGTCTGGTCGTGGTTTCTTTATTCCCATTCATCCGTTGCTTTCTGGTCGTGGTTTCTTTATTCCCATTCATCCGTTGATGTCTGGTCGTGGTTTCTTTATTCCCATTCATCCGTTGATGTCTGGTCGTGGTTTCTCTCTTCCCATTCATCCGTTGATGTCTGGTCGTGGTTTCTTTCTTCCCATTCATCTGTTGATGTTTGGTCGTGGTTTCTCTTCCCATTCATCCGTTGATGTCTGGTCGTGGTTTCTCTTCCCATTCATCTGTTGATGTCTGCTCGTGGTTTCTCTTCCCATTCATCGAGAGATGTCTGGTCGTGGTTTCTTTCTTCCCATTTATCCATTGATGTCTGGTCGTGGTTTCTTTATTCCCATTCATCCGTTGCTTTCTGGTCGTGGTTTCTTTATTCCCATTCATCCGTTGATGTCTGGTCGTGGTTTCTTTATTCCCATTCATCCGTTGATGTCTGGTCGTGGTTTCTCTCTTCCCATTCATCCGTTGATGTCTGGTCGTGGTTTCTTTATTCGCATTCATCGTGGAAGTCTGCTCGTGGTTTCTCTCTTCCCATTCATCCGTTGATGTCTGGTCGTGGTTTCTTTATTCCCATTCATCGAGAGATGTCTGGTCGTGGTTTCATTCTTCCCATTCATCTGTTGATGTCTGGTCGTGGTTTCTCTCTTCCCATTCATCCGTTGATGTCTGGTCGTGGTTTCTCTCTTCCGATTCATCCGTTGATGTCTGGTCGTGGTTTCTTTATTCCCATTCATCGAGAGATGTCTGGTCGTGGTTTCTTTCTTCCCATTCATCTGTTGATGTTTGGTCGTGGTTTCTCTTCCCATTCATCCGTTGATGTCTGGTCGTGGTTTCTCTTCCCATTCATCTGTTGATGTCTGCTCGTGGTTTCTCTTCCCATTCATCGAGAGATGTCTGGTCGTGGTTTCTTTCTTCCCATTTATCCATTGATGTCTGGTCGTGGTTTCTTTATTCCCATTCATCCGTTGCTTTCTGGTCGTGGTTTCTTTATTCCCATTCATCCGTTGATGTCTGGTCGTGGTTTCTTTATTCCCATTCATCCGTTGATGTCTGGTCGTGGTTTCTCTCTTCCCATTCATCCGTTGATGTCTGGTCGTGGTTTCTTTATTCGCATTCATCGTGGATGTCTGCTCGTGGTTTCTCTCTTCCCATTCATCCGTTGATGTCTGGTCGTGGTTTCTTTATTCCCATTCATCGAGAGATGTCTGGTCGTGGTTTCTTTCTTCCCATTCATCTGTTGATGTCTGGTCGTGGTTTCTCTCTTCCCATTCATCCGTTGATGTCTGGTCGTGGTTTCTCTCTTCCCATTCATCCGTTGATGTCTGGTCGTGGTTTCTTTATTCCCATTCATCGAGAGATGTCTGGTCGTGGTTTCTTTCTTCCCATTCATCCGTTGATGTCTGGTCGTGGTTTCTCTATTCCCATTCATCCGTTGATGTCTGGTCGTGGTTTCTCTCTTCCCATTCATCGGTTGATGTCTGGTCGTGGTTTCTCTCTTCCCATTCATCCGTTGATGTCTGGTCGTGGTTTCTCTCTTCCCATTCATCCGTTGATGTCTGGTCGTGGTTTCTCTCTTCCCATTCATCCGTTGATGTCTGGTCGTGGTTTCTCTCTTCCCATTCATCCGTTGATGTCTAGTCGTGGTTTCTTTCTTCTTTATTCATCTGTTGATGTTTGGTCGTGGTTTCTCTTCCCATTCATCCGTTAATGTCTGGTCGTAGTTTCTCTTCCCATTCATCTGTTGATGTCTGCTAGTGGTTTCTCTTCCCATTCATCGAGAGATGTCTGGTCGTGGTTTCTTTCTTCCCATTCATCCGTTGATGTCTGGTCGTGGTTTCTTTATTCCCATTCATCCGTTGATGTCTGGTCGTGGTTTCTTTATTCCCATTCATCCGTTGATGTCTGGTCGTGGTTTCTTTATTCCCATTCATCCGTTGATGTCTGGTCGTGGTTTCTCTCTTCCCATTCATCCGTTGATGTCTGGTCGTGGTTTCTTTATTCGCATTCATCGTGGATGTCTGCTCGTGGTTTCTCACTTCCCATTCATCCGTTGATGTCTGGTCGTGGTTTCTTTATTCCCATTCATCGAGAGATGTCTGGTCGTGGTTTCTTTCTTCCCATTCATCCGTTGATGTCTGGTCGTGGTTTCTCTCTTCCCATTCAACCGTTGATGTCTGGTCGTGGTTTCTTTCTTCCCATTCATCTGTTGATGTCTGGTCGTGGTTTCTCATCCCATTCATCCGTTGATGTCTGGTCGTGGTTTCTCTCTTCCCATTCATCCGTTGATGTCTGGTCGTGGTTTCTCTCTTCCCATTCATCCTTTGATGTCTGGTCGTGGTTTCTCTTCCCATTCATAATTTGATGTCTAAACGTGGTTTCTTTTCCCATTCATCCTTTGATGTCTGGTCGTGGTTTCTATTTTCCCATTCGTCGGTAGACGTCTGGTGGTGGTTTCTTTTCCCATTCATCCGTTGATGTCTAGTCGTGGTTTCTCTCTTCCCATTCATCCGTTGATGTTTGGTCGTGGTTTCTCTCTTCCCATTCATCCGTTGATGTGTGGTCGTGGTTCTCTCTTCCCATTCATCCGTTGATGTTTGGTCGTACTTTTTCTCTTCCCATTCAACCGTTGATGTCTGGTCGTGGTTTCTTTCTTCCCATTCATCTGTTGATGTCTGGTCGTGGTTTCTCTTCCCATTCATCCGTTGATGTCTAGTCGTGGTTTCTCTTCCCATTCATCTGTTGATGTCTGCTCGTGGTTTCTCTTCCCATTCATCGAGAGATGTCTAGTCGTGGTTTCTTTCTTCCCATTCATCCGTTGATGTCTGGTCGTGGTTTCTTTATTCCTATTCATCCGTTGATGTCTGGTCGTGGTTTCTCTATTCCCATTCATCCGTTGATGTCTGGTCGTGGTTTCTCTCTTCCCATTCATCCGTTGATGTCTGGTCCTGGTTTCTTTATTCCCATTCATCGTGGATGTCTGGTCGTCGTTTCTCTCTTCCCATTCATCTGTTGAGGTCTGGTCGTGGTTTCTTTATTCCCATTCATCGAGAGATGTCTGGTCGTGGTTTCTTTCTTCCCATTCATCCGTTGATGTCTTGTCGTGGTTTCTCTCTTCCCATTCATCCGTTGATGTCTGGTCGTGGTTTCTCTCTTCCCATTCATCGGTTGATGTCTGGTCGTGGTTTCTTCTCTTCCCATTCATTCGTTGATGTCTGGTCGTGGTTTCTCTCTTCCCATTCATCCGTTGATGTCTGGTCGTGGTTTCTCTCTTCCCATTCATCCTTTGATGTCTGGTCGTGGTTTCTCTTCCCATTCATCCTTTGATGTCTGGTCGTGGTTTCTCTTCCCATTCATCCTTTGATGTCTGGTCGTGGTTTCTCTTCCCATTCATCTTTTGATGTCTGGTCGTGGTTTCTCTTCCCATTCATCCTTTGATATCTGGTCGTGGTTTCTCTTCCCATTCATCCTTTGATGTCTGGTCGTGGTTTCTCTTCCCATTCATCCTTTGATGTCTAAACATGGTTTCTTTTCCCATTCATCCTTTGATGTCTGGTCGTGGTTTCTATTTTCCCATTCGTTGGTAGACGTCTGGTCGTGGTTTCTTTTCCCATTCATCCGTTGATGTCTGGTCGTGGTTTCTCTTCCCATTCATCCTTTGATGTATGGTCGTGGTTTCTCTTCCCATTCATCCTTTGATGTCTGGTCGTGGTTTCTCTTCCCATTCATCCTTTGATGTCTGGTCGTGGTTTCTCTTCCCATTCATCCTTTGATGTCTGGTCGTGGTTTCTCTTCCCATTCATCCGTGGATGTCTGGTCGTGGTTTCTCTTCCCATTCATCCTTTGATGTCTGGTCGTGGTTTCTCTTCCCATTCATCCTTTGATGTCTGGTCGTGCTTTCTCTTCCCATTCATCCGTTGATGTCTGGTCGTGGTTTCTCTTCCCATTCGTTGGTAGACGTCTGGTCGTGGTTTCTTTGCCCATTCGTTGGTAGACGTCTGGTCGTGGTTTCTTTCTTCAATAAATATCAAATCCCCAATGGAAGCCGCCGTCGGTGAATGGCCTCGCTTCTTTCACTTCATCCCCAGCAGAGTGCAAATTTCCAGGTTCTTTTGGTATTCAATCCCTGTTTACCTTGAAGGTCTGATAGTCGTTGCTCTCATCCATTCAGGTTCCCAGTTGATTGAATAGGGGCAGCTGTAGCACCTCAAATTTGCACCCCCCATTCATGCATTCATTTCATTTTTTTGGTCATAGATTATTTCATATTGCATTGCATCTTGGCAGTCAACATTGGCATCAAGAGATTCATCAGTACAAAAGGGCAAGTTTTTCCTTGAGATGAAGACCACATGATTATTCTAAAGAGCTTATATGAGCCAAAGGTTCATTTTGAAGCAACTTTACCAAGTGGTAGAGGCCCAAAGTCATTAGTGTATTTCCAGGTCATCTGAGGCCCATAAAAGTCAACTGTACAGTCAACTGAGGGCCTTGAGTTGGAGAAATGGTTTGAGACACTTCATTCATGTCCAAAAGAGGCTTATTCATCATCTCAAACATCTACCTTGAAGAATTTGAAGTCAAATCAAAAGTTTCCAAAAATGGAAAGTGACCTGTAAATCAAAGTTTCCAAAAATGGCAAGTTTTTGGACCACATTCTACTTGACTTTCCAACATCAAAGAAGCTTCAAATGAAACTTTGGTGAACATGAAAGTTGAAGATCTTTCTCTCCTCTTTTCAAAAAGTCGAAGATCATGAGCATCGGATGAATGGTTTAGAAGTTATGAGCAAATGATCACCAAGTGTGCATGAAACTTCAAAGTGCCATAACTTTTGATCCAAAACTCCAATTTAAGCCACTCTTTTTGCATATTGCTTCTCATGACCTATATTTTCCAAATCCATCGTTGCATTGCATGAAATAATATCACATGATCATTTGGCCATGCATGAACATTTTAGAGGGAAATTGCCTAATTCAAATTTGGTGCATCATACATGCTTAATTCCAATCCATTTGTGTTCATGAAAGGATTTTAGATGATTTTATACACTCATGTGGCACTGTTCACGTCCATTTTGCCATGCATAAGGTGCAATTACCAATTTTGCATCACACTCCATATTTTGTTAATCTTTCATTAGCCAACCCTAATTATCATTACCAAAGTAATTAACATGTCATATATAAGCTTAATCATAACAGAATTGTTGAGGTTACAAGTTCTAGATCTAGATTTTTCACTTCCCTCCAAATTTTCTCTCAATTGAAACTTCAAATTTTTGCACATAACTCATTGATTTTACTGCATAATTGTGTTCATTGAGTGTGATTGATGAAGAATTGAGCATTGTATTGAAGATTTTGGCCAAGATTCGTGCACATCAAGCTCATGAAGATGAACATGGAGGTTCCAAATTAAGCTAGATCCAAGCCTTCTCAAGCATCAATTCGTGTACCAGACCTCATATCAAGGTTGGAGGAGAAGATTTAGAGCTGGAGGGAGCTTGAATCCACTGTTTCATCATACTGTTCTTCAAAAAGGTCAGAAATCGAATCTCACTATTTGCTATTTTATTGCCATGAACATGTAGAGTTTTTCTCGATGATGATGCTGATATAAACATCATTGAATTTGGTGAATTTGATACATGATGAACTAGGCTTAGTTAATGTGATTTTCGTGTTCTACATGACGAGAGCTTTCCAATGATGTATCGTATGCGAAATTCTGGAAACATTTTGTGGAAGGTCACTGTAGCGCCGCCGTCTCATTGAGGAAGACGGTGGAAACCAACGTCAACCACTGGTTGTGAACAGTACTTAGGGTTTCTCTGGTTCGCGCGCGTAATTTCATTGTTTGAGCGCTATTAACATTGTTATCCTCTGTTCGATTCCTTGCTACGCCACTTTGTTTTTTCCACTTTAATTCCTCACTTATCCAAACGGCTGCATTTTGTACAAAATGCGCCCTGAACCTTGAGTGCTTTGGTTCGATCCTTGGCCAAAACACTTCTGAATATTATTTTTCCAAGCGTGCTTCCAACTTCATGGTCCCTGGTTCGAATCCTTGCCACAACACTTGTGAATTTTTTTTTTTACCAGCGCTCATTTAACCTCATAAACCTGTGTTCAATACTTGGATTTGGCACTTATGAATTTTATTTTCATGCGCCTTTGGTGACCTGCATGTCCTGGGTTCAAATCCCACCTCCAACATGTTTTTAAATTTAATTCATCATTTCATTTTCCCTCCATATTATTTCATGCATTATTTCATTATTTTCATCCAATTCAAAAAATCATTAAAAATAGCAAACAAATCCAAATTTCTCCCAATTTTTTTTCACTTGTTTGTATTGATGTCTTTTATTTTTAGATTTCATTTGTGTGATTTGAATGGTTCTGGATTTTTAATTGAGATTGTGTGTTTGAACATGTATACAAATCTACCATGCTTCAATCAATTGATTATGAAATGCTCATTAATTGTCCAATTGCCTTGAAATTTGACATGCTTATTCTATACATGTGACATGATATTTTGGTTTTTATTTGGGATTTTTAGCATATTCCATCACTGTTTTAGACACATGAACTTTTGGTGTGACAATTTGTGTCACACATTTGGATGCTGCCTTTGTTCATTTTCATTCCTAGGCCATTTGACATCTTCTGGACTTAATTTTTTGTATGATGCTTTTGTTTAACATGTTGAGCTTGTATATAAATTTTCATGATCATTGGGTTCATTGTTGTTTTAATGTGGATTTTCTTATTCGTATGTCTAATTGTTGATCACATTGTGTGCCTTTGCCTTATCTTGATTAATTGATGACTTTGCTTAATGATTTAGCTTTGATCCTTTTTATGACATGTTCTTACTTGATTAAATGTGCTTCATGTGGAATATTGGTTGCTGTTTTGACTATTTGCTTTGCCTTTGACCCTAGTCTTGGCACTAGTGGTTTGTACTCACCTTTTGAGCTTTGTATTTCAGGTTCAAGCAATTAGCTCTAGTGGTTGATGTGATCTCATTACTTGAGATACAAGCTTGCTTTGTCCACTAACCTTTGTTGTGTTGTAGGTCCCTTGGTGATGAACTCACTCGAGTTGTTTAGACATAGGACTTTTATTGTGTACATATTGAGGAACTGTTGATTGTCTGTTTGGGTTGTCTGAATATGATATTGACTTGTTTGACTTTTGTACAGGTACATTAGTCGCTTTTAGCTCGTGCTTGAGATTTGCTTTGGTTGTGGTTGGTATACCAGCTAGGTAATCCTTCTCTAACTCCATATAGTCTGGAAGCCCTGTCGTTTCTTTTGGCAGGCATTTGGCTGAAGTCCTCCTTAAGAGGCAATGACTGTGTTTGTTTATATTTGTGCTAAAGACCTCCTTGTCGAGGCATGTTACTTAAGTCCTCCTAAGTGAAGAGGCAATTGACAGATATAAGGGATTAGCAATCAATCCCCTGTTAGTCGTTGAGTCGTTCATTATGTTCGCACTACGTGTTGATGCTCTTGAACCTAACCCAAGATCCCTGTATATAGAGTCAGTCAAGTGGAGTAGGGTCCCTCATTCTGGATCCCCACGTTTTCATTGATTGAAGCTCACCCAGGCCTGTGTTAAGAGCATGAGGTCTTATCATTTCCTTTCATCAGCTTCACCCTAACTCTCAATGTTAGTGGTTAAGAGCTTCAGAACACCCCTACAGTTGGCTTGTTTGTCGAGGTTGATATGACCCCTCTTGACTAAAGCCCGACTTGTTTGTCGAGGTTGATATGACCCCTTGATTAAAGCCTTACCCTCAGATGTTTGAGCCCCCTTGTTGGTGTGTTTACTTCATGTTGTATGTTTTTACGTGGTCTGATTGTATCCCCATAGGATTGCTAGACTTCGTATAGTCTCTCATTTGCATGTCAACTAAGGTAGCACGGTTCCTTCGTCTAGGACTTCCTTTCTTGCGTGAGCATTCCTGAAACACTAACAAACTTTTATCTTCTCTTAAGAACATGTTAGCTCTTTTTACTACAGGTGAGTAAGTCTCCCAAGGTCGAGCATCCGGTAGATTGCGTAGTAACGTTGTTCACCTAAAAAACACAAAACAAACAGGAATGGTTTAGCCGAACTACGGTAACTCTGATTCTCATGTTCAGATGAGATACGTAGGCACGAGATGCGATGTCTTGTCGAGTTTGACTGACGACTAACATTTAATCCTTGCTGGTTTTTGCCCTCGTTGCGATCCTTTTCTCTCGCCCTCGTTGCGATCGAGACCTTCCTTTTCTCTTGCCCTAGTTGCAATCGAGACCCTTCTTCTTTTCGTTTATGTGTGTTAGGAGTCGGATGTAAGACCAGCCATTGGCATTCTGTTTCCTGTTGGCGTTTGCTTGTCCGGAGTCTGATGTAAGTCCATCTATTGGCATTCGGTTTCCCGTTTGTTTGTTGTTTATGGAGTCGGACATAAGTCCATTTATTGGCAGTCTGTTTCCTGTTTGCGTTTGTTTGTTTGGAGTTGGATGTAAGACCAGCTATTGGCCTTCCGTTTCGTGTTGTGTGTTTCTGTTGACGTCTCAGCGTCTTTTTTTTAAGCGTTTTGTTTCGGCGTGCGTTAGCCGAGCTACGAGTGCTCTGATTCTTCCTCTGGTTAGAGAAGATACGTATGCATAGGATGCGATATCCTAGCGAGCACGTTCCCTATTTCCCCGAACTACGTCGACTCTGATGTTTGTTTCTGACAAACTACGTAGGCCTAGGATGCGACATCCTGCCGAGTCCCTTTCTCCGTCTTCTTTCGCCTGTTTCTTATTCCAGTGTGTGTGCATTCTTTGAGCAGTTATTCAGCAACCTTTTTCTATTCTTTTGAGCGTGGATACCGTCGAGTACGATGGACGTGAGGGGTGCTAATACCTTCCCCTTGCGTAACCGACTCTCGTACCTTGCAATCTCTGGTCGTAAGACCGTTCCTTTCCCATTTCTCAGGTTTACTTCGAGCATTTCCTTTCCCTCCTTTGGGATAAATAACGCACGGTGGCGGCTCTGTGTCTTTTCCTGCCGTGTTTTTCGCGAATGCGACACTTATTACCCAGTAGCCAGTAATACCTCGCCCTGGTGTTTCCCAGAGGAGTCCTGTTGGGACATTCCTCAGTGGAGTCCCTTAGTGGATTTTCCTCGTCTGAGTCTGGATTTTCATCCGAAGTATCCTTTGCGGATAGTTCCGCTGTATTGGCATATTCCCCAATACATGCATCTTTGAGTCAACTCGAGTCCTTCCATTGATTTATTTTCATGGAATCCCTCTTGTGTCTCAACAAGTTCTAAGTCGTGACCTGCTCACGCAATTTATCTCCTTTCTTCTCCCCATAAGAGTCCCAGAGTCTCTGTCCCATGGAGTGAATTATTCATATGGATTGTTAGTTTCTCTGGATTTCTTTTCTTCTTTGTGGACACATATCTCCACAGAGTATTACCTTTTTGCATGCATACATCTGCATCATGAGGTCTCTTAGGGACCAAAATTCATCTCTTTGTTATTATTTAAGCACATTCTACCTCATCGAGACGAAGATTTTAACCTTTGTAAGACCCTAATTTTGTCCCTAAGATCCCTCATGGCATCATAACATTGCATTGGGCATTGCCTCAAGGATCATTAGCATCTTGGTTCCCTTTGCCTTTGGGTTGGACCTCTTGTGAGTGGTTGGAGATCACCAGACATGATTGAATTGTATATCATTGCTTTTCTTATTTTATTTACTAACCAAAAGCACAAAAATATGTCACTAGCATCTTTTGCTTGTAGCTTGAGCAATCACAAGGTCAAAAGCTTCAAGGAGATCATTGGTACAAAGACATGGTCAATAGGAGATGATAGCAAGCATGGTAATGGTTCCCAAAGCTCTCATCCATCAAATATGCCTCCCGGGTATCTCAATTCATCATTTTTTATCAAAGAAAGTCAAGGGGTTTGAGGTTTGTTCCCCAAGGAGACCCTAATTCATCTGTGCACCACAATGCCTTGCTCTTGAAGCAACCTCAGCCCATGATTAAATACAATCAAGGGAAGTTCTTTAACTCTTCATTTCATGCATATTTGAACTTATTTGAGTGTCCTCAATCATCAATTCATCAAGATATGAGGCATGGACTTGAGAAGTTGATCAGTCAATTCATCTGACTATTTTGAAATGCACTGAGACCTAACTTTTTATGTATTGGTGAAATGGAGATGGTTCCAAAAGGAAAACTGTTCTTAAAGACAATATGAACAACTTTCATGTTCATCAAAAATTGATTTTAAGCTTGGAAGGCCATCTGTCATTCCAATACATTATAGGTCATTTTGACTAAAACCCTAATTTTGGATCAACTTCCCAAGGACATAACTCATTCATTTTTTATGCTTTTAAGGTGGGATCAAATGAATTGGAAAGCTTAAGATGTCTACTTCAAATGTTATGTTGAGCAAAATTTCAAAATCTCAAAGGAAATACATGTGATAATGCAAGACATTATAGGTCATTTTGGACCAAAAGCATTAAAAGGCAAAAAAGTCCAACTTCAAGTGCCCATAACTCCTTCATCAAAATTCAAATGATGCAAAAATTTAAGTCTGTTTTGATTGTATTGAAAAGATCTACAACTTTGATGTTGGAGGTTTTTTCATTTGAGGCTTGCATCATCAAAACAGAAGGGCTTGAACATTGGCCAAATTTGGAAACCTTGCATTGACATTTTTTGCACATCACACTTTAAACTCAAAATTCACTAATTTCCACACTTCAAATGAGCTTTTGTCCAACATAACATTTGTTCCTTATACAAAAACCTTTCCAACCATTACCCACATGCTTATGCTTGGATTTTCTAAATAGTATTTTCGAAGAGGTGAAGGTTTAGGTTCAATTGTGGAATTCATGTTGAAATCTTGATGCACAAGCAAATTCAAAGCAAACTACACGTCCAAACCTTTGGCATCTGAGTTCAGCTTGCAATTGGCATTGTTTTTGGGCCTTGTGCATGATCATGCAAGCCCATGCAAGGATTATCCAATCTCATGCACACGGCTTTGTTCATCAATTCCTTGCCACTCTCTCTATAAATAGAGACCCTATGCCATTCAAAAAGGGACCCTGGTTCAACCTGAAATGCTGCAGAATTCTCTCCATAACCATCACTAAAGGAATTTTCACTTTTCTCCAAAAAATTCAGATCTGAATTTCAACTTCCTTGGTTGATTTTCAGACCTATAATTCCTTAGCCTTGCTTCCTCTTCATCACTAGATCTCATTGCAAGCATTGGTTGTGAAGAATCGTGCTCTTAAGACCTGCATTTCAAAGGTGGATAATAGAACTTTTTCTCTTCGAAGTTCTTTGATCTTTGCTTATTTCTTGTGTTCTTTGGTCTGGCTGAAGTCCTCTCAATAGAGGCATTTGATTTATGCTTTCAATTTTGCAAAAACATGAAGTTCATGATGAACGCCATCATACTTCCAGCTCTGATTTCTCCATTTATAGGGATCTAGAGTGGAAGTGCATGGTATAGGAGTGATGTACATCACTTCCTCTTTCGATTGGTATATAGATCGCTCCATTTGGTTGAGATTGCCATGTCTGCAATTCTTACCGGAACTGGAGGTCTCACCGGAGAAGACGGTGGCTTCGGTGGCCGTCCCAACTCCAGATCCATTCCTGGCCGTTTGATCTCTTTTCTAGATCTAAACTGGATCCTTCATTGTTATGACTTTTTATTGGTTTCCATGTGATTGCATTGACCGTGGACTACAATAGGCGCACGCCTCTGGATGCTTGGATCTGCCAGCTCAATTAATGAGCTCAGATCCAAGGGCTCTCGTTTTTTGCCATTTTTAATTTCTGGTTTTATTTTCTTTAATTCCTTTTTATTTCAAAAATAAATATCTCTTTCATTTTTAATCCAAAAATTATGGGACCAATTGCATTAGTCTCCAAATAATTTCTAGTTTCTATTTCTGATTTTTAATATTTTTATTTTGTCATTTGATATTTTTTGTGAATTTTCTCTTTTCTAGTTATTTTTAATTCATTTTAAATAGTTTTTGATATTCAAAAAATACAAAAATATTTTCCTAACCTATTTGAATGATGATGGATCTATGAAAAATATTCTCATCAATTTTAAAATAGATTTGAGATTTATTTGAGATTTTAGTTCAATTAGGTTATTTTTATTCATTTTTAATTGATTAAAAATAGTTTCTGACTTTTAAAAATGCTGAAATTTTTTGTAAAAACATTGTTTGACCTTATTGGACTTGGGATAAATTACTTGGACCTTTCAAGGTTGATTTGAAGTAATTTTGAAGTTTGATCTTTCAATTATTTTTAATTCAAGTTTATTTTAATATTAAAAAATGCCAAAAATATTTTGTTTATTTCTTGACTTCTAATCTCCATCTCACTTCTGTTTTTGATTATTTGACCTTGACTTTCAATGCCATTGGTCAACATATGTGGATTGGTATATGTTACTTCATTTAATGCAGTTTAATTTTCCATTTCTCTTATTCATCTCTTTCTCTTTCTTCTTCTTCTTCTTCTTCTTTTTCTTTTTTATCAATGAGTTGAAGGTTGATAAGTTGGCATTGATTAGGGAGACTTAATCTTCCTTGATTCAAATCTAATTCATATTCATCAATTGATCAAGTGAATGGCTTTGCATTAAGGATAGGTTGTCTCCTAAATCATGCAAAAGGCTTAAACCAATACAAGATCAATTCTCTTTTTTCTTTTTGGCATGGCAAGTTGTTGGAACTTGGTTCACTAATCAAGACTTCTAAATTGTGTTGTTGCCTACATTATTATTGACCGGCCTCAGATAGTTGTGACTTCTACATAAGTCCAATTACGATTGCTTAACATAGCGCTAAATTTGCCTTATGGCACACTAACTACTAACACTAACCATTAACCATTAACATTTACTTTATGCACTTTACTTTTACGCAATTTACTTTTCTTGTACATATTATCCATTTGCTTTTCCCTTTGCTCACTTGAGCACATGTTTATGTTAATGCCATTTGCCTTTTGCTCACTTGAGCACATAATTGTGTATATATTATTATGCTTGTGTTTTGTTTTAATTGTTGTGAACCAAATGCAAAGAAATGGACTTAGTTTCTAGGACTTTCCCTATGCAAAGAATAGAGAATTGGACTTAGATTCTAGGACCTTCCTTGTGCAAAATTGGAGTAAATGGACCTTAATGAAGAAGATGGATTAGAAGGACCAAATCTCTAAACTAACTCTTGTCCATTCTTGATTTACTTCATAGAACTTTTGATGTGTGTGTTTTTGTGCTAGGGAATTCTACTTGAGCTTAATTGGAGGACCATTGCCATGATCATTCAAAGTGAAAGATACAGAAGACATTGAGGATCTCTTAAGAGACTTGTTTGATTGCTTATGCTTTGTGATTTGCTTATTCCAAGGGATGGGAGCTACTTGGATCATCAATATGATCTCAAGAGAGGAACTCCTTGTGTGGTTTTGTTCTCTTTTCCCTCACCTCTTGTATGTGTAGGATTTAGCCCTTCTTCTTCTTCTCTCCACTCTAACCCAACCCAAAACTCTTTGTGCAAACATTTAACCATTGTTTTTAAACATTAGAAGCCTAAGCCTTATGCTTTTGATTTTCAAGCTTTCTTTTCATAACACTTATTTTGAATTGAACTTTTAAGTCAACTTTGACAATTTCAAATGTCTTTTGTGGTTCCAATGGCCACTTTCTTAATCAAAATTTCCATAACCTTTAGCTATTAGGTTTAAGTTATCCTTGTGGTAGATGTAATACTCACCTATATCCTTAGTGATGGACAATAAGTCTTTCATGCTTATTATTAGGTTAACCCCTCACTAGCATGTTGAAGCTATCCTCACATGGTGGATTTGTGGTTTGGTTGAGTTTTCTCCCTTTGATAATAAAAGACCTTAAGGCTTTTGGACCAATCAATTCACCCACCCATTTTGAGATTTTTACCCCGAATTACGAGGTTTTGATCCTAATCTTTTTATAAGATGGTACGTAGGCAATGGGTTTATCCATCCAAACACAAAATGTAAATAAACTTGTATATTCTCTTCTCATCTCTTCAATCATGTTTGCACAAACAAAATTTCCACCAAGACAACAACCTTACAACAAGTATGAAAAGGGCTCCCTAGGAGTACCTAGGATGTTTTGGGTGCCTAACACCTTCCCATTGCATAACCAACCCCCTTACCCAGATCTTTGTTTCTTTTACTAGTTTTTGTTAAAACTTTTAGGTTTTTGTTCGCTTTCTAACCATTCCTTTGGATAAATAGAATTGTGGTGGCGACTCGACTTGTATGATTTACCTTGGATTTAGTCAATATCTCTAATGGTAACGAATACCCCGCTACAGAAAAGTGGCGACTCTGCTGGGGAATCATTTGCCTAGTGGGTTTTGCCTACTTTTCATGCTTGTTGTGTTGTATTATATTGTTTTGTGACATATTTTTGTGCAATTTGAGATTACTGTATTGTATGTAATGATTGAATTGCTTGATATTAATTCCTTGTATGCTTAGGGATCTTTGTGAGATGACTTCTATACCCGGACTCAAGTGCACTTAGGATAGGAGAATGGCGTAGTCTTGTTGACTTGTGTGGAGTTATTCCTTAGCAAGTTGACTTACAAGTCCATTCACTTGGTGGAGGTCATGTTGGGATCAATAATGTCACATAAGTAAGTTGTGGTTAGACATTACTCTTTCCAATATAGACCGTAGAAGCCAAGGACCTTAGTTTACCAAGCCCATCTTGGCCTATTCTTAGGATGTAGTGGGAAAGTCGTTCAAGTGTAAGATTTGATACGATTGTTACGCGATACTACACTCATAAGAGTCTCTCTTGAGAATATTTTTGGAATACGAGTAGTCGTTTCTCTGATAATATCCGAAAGATGGGATGATGACTATGGGAACCTCTTGTAGAACATGTTTGGCAGGTTTAAACCCTAGTGCATTCCATTTGGGGTGGTTCTTAACCTAAACTCCATGCTCGTGACTTGCAACAAACCCTTGATTCATGGTTGATCCGTTCATGTATCCTTAATATCAATGGAACTTGGGTGTTGATAAAGTGTAAACCATAATCCACCAAAATGGATGATTGATATTAAGGATAACATGATCCATCCCATGACCTTTGTTTGGTGTGCTTTGCTTGATCCTTGAGTGTGATTGTTGCATTCATGCATTCATGCACCCATTTGCATCCATATCATCAAAATAATAAGAAGATTTTCAAGGAACTTAAGAGGTCTATTTGCCAATTTTTAGACATGGAAAGACAAAGAAGGAATACAAAGAAGTACAGTTTCAGACAACCAGATTTAAAAGAGTTAAGGAATCTGGCATCCTATGTACTAGATCCTTTGGGTTTCAAGGCTCGTTTTGGGAAGCTTCTTCCTCTTCTGAATACTCAGGTGGATGAAGGGTTGATGAGTGTATTGGTGCAGTTTTATGATCCCTTGTACCGTTGCTTCACGTTTTCGGATTTTCAGCTTTTGCCTACACTTGAGGAGTATGCCTACCTTGTGGGTATACCTATTCTAGACCAGTTGCCGTTCAGTGGCTTAGAGAGTATTCCTACTTCTCAAGAGATAGCTGACATGTTGCAGATAGATGAATCTCTGGTTGGTGCTAATATGACTACCAAAGGTGGAATTCAAGGTCTCCCTTCTGAGTTCCTCATTGCTCAAGCTACTGTATATGGGAAGGCCATGAGTGAGGATGCCTTTGAAGCCATATTTGTACTTCTCATTTATGGATAAGTATTGTTCCCCAACATCGACAAGTTTGTGGATGTGAACGCTATTAGGATCTTCTCTACTCTTAATCCTGTTCCAACTCTATTGGGTGATACCTATTTCTCTTTGCATATGAGGAATGCAAAGGGTGGTGGCGCCATTGTGTGTTGTTTGCCTCTGTTGTATAAGTGGTTTATTTCTCACTTACCGCAGACGGTCGCCTTCAAGGAGAACAAGGGATGTCTACGGTGGTCCACGAGACTCATGTCTCTCACTAATGATGATATCTCTTGGTACAACCGTGTGTATGATGGTGTGCAGATTATTGACTCTTGTGGTGAATTCTTCAATGTACCTCTTCTTGGTACATGTGGTGGGATTAACTACAACCCTGTTTTAGAACGTCGTCAGCTTGGGTTCCCCCTAAAGGATAAACCTAATAACATTCTCTTAGAAGGTGTGTTCTTTTAGGAGGGTAAAGATCCCCAAAACTTGAAGGGCAGAATGGTTCGCGCTTGGCGCAAGATTCATAGGAAAGGAAGGAAGGAGTTGGGTCCTAAGAATTGTGTTGCTATGGAGCCGTACACTGCTTGGGTTAGGAAGAGAGCGTCTGAGTATCTCATGCCTTACGAGTATCCAAGACCTACACCTTTGGTTATGGTTGGGCCTTCAACCCTCCCTAACCAAGGAGTAGAGGAGTCGAGAGACGAAGACCGTTCACGTGCTTGAATCCGTGAACGTGAAGAGTTGCTTTTGCAGATCAAGGAGAAGGATGCTTTGATTGAGTTCCTCGAGCATCAAGTTATTGATGACCCTAATGATGCATGGACTTCTCTACTTCCTCAGTCTTCCAAGTTTTGGAAAAGGAAGTACGATCGACTCGCCAAGGAGAAAGCAAATATGGAGGCAGCCTACGAGAAAAAGGTGAAGAGGCTTCGCGCATCTTATCTTCCTGTGTCCCGAGCTTTAGATGATTGTTTCTAGGGATCCATAGGATGATTATTTTCCTTTTCTCTTATATATGATTGACAATGTTGTACTTCTTTCCCAATATTATTTGATGAGATATTTCCATATGTGATGAATGTTTAATATTTCCAAAATTTGCAAACAAAACCCTAGAGTTCCTTTGAAATAAATAAAAAACAAATCATATGCACAAACATTGCATGCATCATGTGCACAAGCAGGTTTTGTTCCCGGCTTCTTGTCCTGTGGTCTAACTCTGTGTTCTTCATTTATTTTTTAGACAAGCTGACTCACCGGTACTACACTCGAGCCAACATTTCAAGACTGATGGATCATCTAGAGCAAGAGAACCGCGAGCTGAAAGAGGAGGTGGCCAGATTAAGTGCCTTAATGGAATCATTCTTGGCTGCCCAGAGCCAGTCTTCTCCGACGCCTTCAACTCCTCCCCAGAGGACAATCATCTCTGAGATTGTCTCCTCAACTGTGCCTGCAGCCAGCGCACACTTTGCTCCAGCATCTATGCCAGCCGGATTCCCGTGGGGGATGCCTCCCAACTGCATGCCTGAGGGTCCTGCTCCCACCTTTGCTTCTATACCGGCATCTAGCCCGGTCCTTGCTGTTCCTCCTCCTGTCGTGCATACTCTGCCCAGAGTAGATGACACCATCTATTATCCTGAACCGTCTGGGGTCCAGATGTCTATGAGAAGATAGATGCAATGAACGATCAATTTCTTGAGCTTCGCAAGGAATTGAAGACCCTTCGAGGAAAGGATCTTTTCGGCAAGTCTGCTGCCGAACTCTGCCTAGTTCCTAATGTGAAGATTCCTGTGAAATTCAAGGTCCCTGACTTTGAAAAATACAAGGGAAATACTTACCCTCTCAGCCACCTGGTCATGTATGCCAGGAAGATGTTAACTCAGACCGACAATGACCAATTGCTCATCCACTATTTTCAGGACAGTCTGTCCGGTGCCGCTCTGCGTTGGTACATGGGTTTAGACAGTGCGAACATCTGATCCTTCAATGACCTTGGCGAGGCCTTCGTCAAGCAGTACAAGTACAATGTGGATATGGCTCCCGATAGGGATCAATTGAGGGCCATGTCCCAGAAGGACAAGGAAACATTCAAAGAGTATGCCTAGAGGTGGCGAGAGGTGGCAACACAGATCGTGCCCCCGCTGGAAGAGAAAGAGATGACTAAGATCTTTTTGAAGACCTTAAGTTCTTTTTATTATGAGCGGATGATTGCTAGCGCTCCTTTTGACTTCACCGAGATGGTGAATATGGGGATGCGTCTACAAGAAGGGGTTAGAGAAGGACGTCTAACCAGAGAAGAAGGCTCTTCTGCCAAACGTTATGGGGCGTTTACAAAGAAGAAAGATGGAGAGGCACATGCTGTGACTTCCCATGTGAAACCAAGAAGACCCTTTGTGAGGAGGAAGACCGTGCGTCCTGCCGGTAACCAGCACCAGGTGGCTCACATAGCACCTGTCTTCAGAGATAACCAACAGTATCAGCAACATAACAACAATCAGCAACCACATCCGCAATATCAACATCAGCAACACTGACCGCAGCAGCAGGCCTACCAGCCTCGAAACAGTAATCAAACCAGCACGAGTTACGAGAGGAAAAGGGTCACCTTTGATCCTATTCCAATGACGTATGCAGAATTATATCCCTCTTTGATAAAGAGGAAGTTGATTACTCCGAGAGACCCACCGGCTATACCTGCTAACCCCCAGTGGTGGTATAAGCCTGAGTTACGTTATGTCTACCATTCTGGTGCTCCCGGCCATGACGTGGAGAATTGTTACCCTTTGAAGTCCAAGGTTCAAGACCTTGTGAGGTGTGAAATTCTGTGTTTTGAGGACGTAGGTCCTAATGTGAAGAAGAACCCATTGCCCGAGCATGGGAAATCTGTCAATATGGTCCAGGGCTGCCCTGGCAAGTACAAAGTCAAATATGTCAGTCATATTTGACAATCGCTGGTCGAGATGCATCGTTTGCTATGTGAGTATAGTCACTACGAGCATGACCACGACAAATGCGGAGTCTGTTCTGTCAACCAGAGAGGTTGTCGCCAGGTGCGCAAGGATGTTCAGGAAATGCTAGATGAAGGAGTTATTGAGATCCTTCAGAACAAAAATGTTGATGAAGATGAGCTCGAAGTCAATGTGATTTCTCCAGTGTTTCGGATCCCCGAGCCTGTTATCATCAAGTATGATGGTAGCAAGCAGAAGGCGTCTCCTACACTGATCATTAAGCCTGTCGGTCCTGTACCGTACTCATCCGAAAAAGCAATTCCATTTCGCTACAACGTTGTCGTTGTAGAAAATGGGAAAGAAATATCCTTACCATCCTCCTCTGTTGTTAACATTGCGGATGTAAGTGGTTTGACCCGCAGCGGTCGTGTGTTTTCAGCACCTCTCAAGCCCCAGGCTAATGCTGATTTTGTTGAACGCCCGATTGGGAATGCTGTGAGCGCTCCGAATCTGGCACCTATTGTTAAGCCCTCCTCTACATTGATAACTCCTACTTCTGTTGGCCCGAGCGGCAATGTGAAAGAACACTGTGATGAGATGTTGAGGCTCATGAAGAGAAGTGAGTACAATGTTGTAGACCAACTTCTACAAACGCCATCCAAAATATCGGTGTTATCATTGCTTTTGAATTCAGAACCACACCGAGAGGCTCTGCAGAAAGTTTTGGATGTGGCATATGTAGATCATGATGTCACAATAGAACAATTCGATAGCATTGTTGCAAACATTACTGCTTGTAACAACTTGAGTTTTTGCGACTCTGATCTCCCCGAGGAGGAAAGGGACCACAACCTAGCATTACATATATCTATGGGTTGCAAAGACGACGCCCTGTCCAATGTGCTGGTGGACACTGGGTCATCATTGAACGTATTGCCAAAAACCACTCTTTCGAAATTGTCATACCAAGGGCCTCCCATGAGGCAGAGTGGAATTGTTGTGAAGGCTTTCGATGGGTCTCGCAAAACGGTGATTGGGGAAGTTGACCTCCCAGTCAAAATCGGACCAAGTGATTTCCAGATTACCTTCCATGTTATGGACATCCACCCATCGTACAGCTGTCTCTTAGGCAGACCATGGATTCACGAGGCAGGCGCCGTGACATCCACCCTACACCAGAAACTGAAATTTGTGAAGAATAAGAAGCTGGTGGTGGTAGGGGGAGAAAAGGCTCTCCTGGTCAGCCATTTGTCTTCCTTCTCATATATAGATGCTAAGGATGAAGTTGGAACTCCTTTCCGAGCTTTATCTATTGCTGAGCCTATTGAGAAGAGAACTCATTCATTCGCTTCCTATAAAGATGCAAAGTTAGCCATTGAGTGTGGTGCAACTGCTGGTTTAGGAAAAATGATTGAGCTAGAAGACAATAAGTCTCAGGCTGACATAGGTTTTTCTTTTGGGGTCTTCAACACCAAAGGGTTGTTCAAGAGTGGAGGGTTCATCCACACCAGTCAGAGCGAGGAAGCTGCTGCCATTCTGGAAGAGGGCGAAGAGGATTTTGGCAACTTCGTCATCCCTGGGGGAATCTGCAATAATTGGGTCGCTTAGGATATTCCAACAGTTATCCATAAGTCGAATTAATGTTCATTGTGTTTAAAAAACCTCCTCCCATGCCAAAAGGAGGAGTGATGACATTGTTGGCGCATAAATACAATGATATTTTCATTCAATGAATTCATGTTAAATGTTTGTTTTTCCAATTATTTTCCCTTTTTGCTTTTTTGCATGAAATTGGTGATCACATAAAACCTAAAAAATAAAATCAATCTTTTCATCTGCATAATGATTGCCTTGTTTGAATTTTAAAGCTTTTCATATCCAAAATCATTATGCAGGTTGATCAAACCCATTGAACATAATGATCCAACACCATCTCCCAACTTTGAATTCCCTGTATTTGAGGCGGAAGAAGATGAGCTTGAAGAGATTCCTGATGAGATTACCCGTTTACTTGAGCATGAAGAGAAGATCATTCAGCCGCATCTTGAGAATATGGAAACAGTCAACTTGGGGTCTGAAGATTGTGTGCGAGAGGTAAAGATTGGGGCACTCCTGGAAGAATCTGTTAAGAAGGGGTTGATCGAATTGCTACGAGAATACGTTGATGTCTTTGCATGGTCGTATGAATACATGCCTGGTCTAGATACTGATATTGTGCAACATTTCTTACCTTTAAAGCCTGAGTGCGTGCCTGTGAAGCAGAAGCTCAGAAGAACTCATCCTGTTATGGCAGTGAAAATCAAAGAGGAGGTTCAGAAGAAAATTGATGCAGGGTTTCTGGTGACTTCTACATATCCTCAGTGGGTGGCCAATATTGTGCCCGTTCCTAAGAAAGACGGAAAAGTCCGGATGTGTGTGGACTATAGAGATTTGAATAAAGCTAGTCCGAAAGATGATTTTCCTCTATCACACATTGATATGTTGGTAGATAATACAGCTAAATTCAATGTCTTCTAATTTATGGATGGATTTTCCGGATATAACCAGATCAAGATGGCACCCGAGGATATGGAGAAGACAACATCCATCACACCTTAGGGAACATTCTGTTATCGAGTGATGCCCTTAGGTTTGAAGAACGCCGGAGCCACGTATCAACGAGCTATGACTACCTTGTTTCATGATATGATGCACAAGGGGATTGCGGTATATGTTGATGATATGATTGGTAGGTCAAGAATAGAAGGTGAACATGTAGAGCACTTGTTGAAGCTTTTCCAGCGTTTGAGAAAGTACAAGCTCCGTCTGAATCCCAACAAGTGTACATTTGGAGTCCGTTCTGGCAAGTTATTGGGCTTTATTGTTAGTGAAAGGGGTATTGAGGTTGATCCTGCAAAGGTCAAAGCAATACAAGAGATGCCTGCGCCCAAAACTGAGAAGCAAGTCCGAGGTTTTCTTGGCCGCTTGAATTATATTTCTAGATTCATATCCCACATGACTGCCACATGTGCGCCGATATTCAAGCTCCTCCGAAAAGATCAGTCCCATGATTGGACCGAGGATTGCCAGAAAGCTTTTGACAGTATTAAAGAGTATCAGTCTGAACCTCCGATCCTGTCTCCGCCCGTGGAAGGAAGACCTTTGATCATGTATCTGACTGTTCTTGAAGACTCGATGGGTTGTGTCCTCGGTCAGCAAGACGATTCAGGGAAGAAAGAGTATGCTATTTACTACCTGAGTAAGAATTTCACTGATTGTGAGTCTCGATACTCAATGCTCGAGAAGACATGTTGTGCTTTGGCTTGGGCTGCTAAGCGCTTACGCCAGTATATGATAAATCATATGACTTGGTTGATATCTAGAATGGATCCAATTAAGTATATCTTCGAGAAGCCTGCTTTAACAGGGAGAATTTCCCGTTGGCAGATGTTGTTGTCTGAGTATGATATTGAGTATCGAGCTCAGAAGGCTATTAAAGGTAGTATATTGGCTGACCACTTGGCAAATCAGCCGATCGAGGATTATCAGTCAGTTCAGTATGACTTCCCAGATGAGGAGATTCTGTATTTGAAAATGAAAGATTGCGATGAGCCTACACTCGACGAAGGGCCAGAGCCTGGTTCCAGTTGGAGTATGGTATTTGATGGCGCTGTAAATCAGTATGGAAATGGTATTGGGGCAGTAATTATTACTCCTCAGGGCACACATATTCCTTTTACAGCAAGGCTAACTTTCAAATGCACGAATAATATGGCTGAGTATGAGGCCTGTATTATGGGTTTGGAGGAATGCATTGATCTAAGGATCAAGCATCTTGACGTATATGGTGATTCGGCCCTTGTTGTTAATCAGATTAAGGGTGAATGGGAAACGAATCAACCTGGTCTCATTCCATATAGAGATTATGCGAGGAGGATTTCAATGTTCTTTACTGAGGTTGACTTCCATCATATTCCTCAAGATGAGAATCGGATGGCAGATGCTCTTGCTACGCTTGCTTCAGTGATTGTGGTTAAACTTTGGAATGAAGTTCCCAATATCACCGTGATGCGCTTGGACATACCAGCTCATGTGTTCGCAGTAGAAGAGGTAAAAGATGATAAGCCACAGGATTATGACATCAAGTGTTTCCTTCAGAACCAGGTTTACCCGCCTGGGGCATCTGTGAAAGATAGGAAGACTTTGAGGAGATTGTCAGGCAATTTCTACCTCAATGGCGACGTGCTGTGTAAGAGAAATTTTGACATGGTTCTGCTCAGATGCGTGGATAGACACGAAGCAGACCTGTTAATGACTGAGGTCCATGAAGGTTCATTTGGTACTCATTCCAATGGACATGCCATGGCTAGAAAGATGTTGAGAGCATGCTACTATTGGTTGACAATAGAGTCGGACTGCTGCAAATATGTGAAGAAATGCCACAAGTGTCAGATTTATGCGGATAAGATTCATATTCCCCCGACACTTTTCAATGTGATTTCGTCACCATGGCCTTTCTCCATGTGGGGAATTGACATGATTGGCATGATAGAGCCAAAAGCATCTAATGGGCACAGATTTATTCTCGTAGCAATTGATTACTTCACCAAGTGGGTTGAAGCGGCATCGTATCCAAATATGATCAGACAGGTGGTCGTGAAGTTTATCAAGAATCAACTCATATACCGATATGGTGTGCCAGATAAGATCATTACTAATAATGGATCCAACTTGAACAACAAAATGATGAAAGAGCTGTGTAGTGAGTTCAAGATCGCCCATCATAATTCTTCTCCTTATAGACCCAAGATGAATGGGGCTGTTGAAGCTGCTAATAAGAATATCAAGAAGATTATCCAGAAGATGGTTGTCACATATAAGGATTGGCCTGAGATGTTGCCATTTGCTTTACATGGATATAGGACGTCTGTCCGCACTTCAACAGGGGCAACCCCTTTCTCTCTTGTTTATGGCATGGAGGCTATACTCCCAGTAGAGGTGGAAATCCCATCAATGAGAGTCTTGATGGAAGCCAAGTTGACTGATGCTGAATGGGTTCAGAGTTGTTATGACCAGTTGAATTTGATAGAAGAGAAGAGATTGACTGCCATGTGCCATGGTCAGTTATATCAACAGAGAATGAAGAAATCTTTTGATAAGAAGGTCAAGCCTCGCGTGTTCTGAGAAGGTGACCTTGTGCTCAAGAAAGTCTTGTCTTTCGCGCCCGATTCCAGGGGCAAGTGGACTCCAAACTATGAAGGTCCATATGTTGTTAAGAGAGCCTTTTCAGGCGGTGCTTTGATGCTTACAACTATGGATGGGGAGGATTTCACTCGTCTTGTGAATTCAGATGCAGCCAAGAAATACTTCGCCTAAAAATAAAAACAGAATAGCTCGCTAAGTTGAAAACCCGAAAGGGCGGCTTAGGCAAAAATGAGCGTCTTGGTGGATTGAAAACCCGAAAGGGCGGTCCAGGCAAAAGTTAGAGACATAAAAAAAATATAGGTATCCCGCTAGATTGAATACCTCATCCTGGGGCAATTTAGGCAAAATTAGGGATTTGGCAAGTAACTGCATCCTGACAAGACTTTGTTCTACAACTGTCATCCGTCGGAGATTCTTGCTCATTCGTCATCAACCGAAGCTTCGAATACATCGAATTCAGAATTGGTGGAGAAATGGTCATTATGTTCAATGTATCCCTTTTCCAATATATATCACCAATTTCAAATTTGTAAAGATCTATGGAGTCTTGCCATTTGGAGACTACCATTCCATCAAATAAATTTGAGCCTTTTATCCAATTGTTTGCACTCTTATTTGTTTCTATTCAACAAATGTTTTGCATGGTTTAATTGAGAAAATATCATTGTTTTGAATAAACGAATTTTTCATAACTTGTTTTTAAACAAAGTGAACACTCACAATGATGAAAAGGATACTTAGGAGATCCTCAGTGCTCTCCCAAAGATGGTATGATCTCTAACAAGGTAAGACAGTTGTTCATATTCCTGGCATGACTGTATCTTCTTCCTCCGGAGCCTTGGGTAGAATGCTTGTTGAGATATTCACCACTCTCCCCTTTAGCGGAGTAGCAACCTTTCCTCCTCAGCAGATGTGGTCTCCTTGGTGGGTACGGTATTTGGTGGTTGGTCCCCAGAATTCCCTTTACCTCCTCGGATGAATTCACCAGTAGAGTTGCTTATGTGGCAAATTTTTATATATGTAGTGAACTCCTTTCCCCAGTTGGAATGACTGATGATTCATCCCCTGCGGAGGTCTTTGCTTCCTGGTATCTCTGATTCCCGGCAGATTGGATACTCTCTGGTGATTTTGGCTTTCTCTCTTGAGATGTAGTACCGGATGATTGGTACTCCTTGGAGCCGTTTGTGTTAGAAATGTCTGTTTGTCAGCATTCATCATACATAAATCATGCATGTGTGCATATAATTTTCAAACATTCGGATATTCATATTGCATTCTTTGTCATATATCTGTGTTTGTTATCCTCTGCTAGTTGGTAATACATTTCCCAAGCAGATGTCGGTGTCTGATCCCTCAATGTAGAGTCAGCCCATTAAGCAGAAAGTGTTTATCTTTCCTTCCGCTTTCCCCACTGAGTTATATCCTCGTGGACGACGGTTGTTTTCGCTTCCTCCTAACACATATATTGGGATGGGTTTCCCTATTGAGTTATATCCTCACTAGGACGAGTCTTGATTCAGCTTGCCTCTTTGGTTTGATCCTAAATTGGCCTCTTGTGACTGTTCCCTGTGTTCCCCCCGTGGTATAAATGAATAATTGCTCAGTAATCAGTGATCATTCATCTTATCCCCGACGGACTCTGTGGTTTTCTACCCTTATCCCGGTAGTTGTCCCCTATTTTCTCCCCTTTGCAGAGTTAACCTCCTTGTTCATCCTAATCGATGACGGTTACTCTTCCGTGGTTTTCTACCCAGTATCCGGTAGAAGTTATCCCCTCCTTGACAGTTATCATTATCCAATATTCGGTGGTGATATTCCCTCATTCTTTTGGATAATTGCTCTAATTAGGCAATTTTATTCCCAACAAGCCCTTTTTCATTTACCGATTGTCGGTAATGTTTGTTGCTCCCCTTGATTGGTTATCATTATATACCTAGTTTCGGTATCCCGATGCCTTTCTATTTGTCGGTCGATTTATCCTTTATTAACCCAGTAGCCGGTTGTGGGTAATCTTCCATGCGAGTATATTATCTACGTTCTGACGGTAATAGATAATATATCTCATGCACTCTTTGGTCGAAGCTTTTTTTTTCTTCCCCAGTTGAGTAAGATTCGTATCCTTGTTTTTGAATCGAATGTCCTTCCCATAATCGAGTTTGCTTTTTGCCCTCTTTTCGGATGATGAGTGTTTTGGGAATATTCCCCAATCCACGCTTTGGTAGGTCACCTATTATATGCCCAGTAACCGGCATCCCTGGTGTTCCTTCCTTCTGCTCCCTATTATGACTTTTTGTCCCCTGTGGAGTCAAATTTTCCTGAGTTGAGATATACCTCTTAGGTCTTCCTCAGATGATTTGGTCGATTGATATCTATCACCCTTATACCGGTCTTAGATATTCATTCTTCGCGAGTGTGTTGTTCTCTCACCCTTATCCCGGTGTTCAAACCACACGTCTCTTTGAGCTTATTACCCAGTAACCGGTAATACCTCATCCCCTTGCTTCCCCAGGAGAGTGCTGTTGGGATCTTCCTCAGCTGAGTCTTTAGTGGACATCCTCACCTGACTCCGGATTTTTATCCGAAGTATCCATTATGAATAATTTTGGCTGTATTGGCATATTCCCCAATACGGACGTCTTCGAGTTAGCTCGAGTCTTTCCATTGGATTTATTCCCTTTGGAATTTTGTTCCCCAAGCTTTAAGTCGTGACCTGCTCACGCGTTTTCATCCCTTTACTCCCCGTTAGAGTCTCTACCCCATAGAATGAATTTTCATGGGAATTGTTAATTCTTCTCCTAATATTTGCCTTTGTGGACGCATCCCTATAGAGTTTTACCATTTGCATGCATACATCTGCACCATGAGATCTCTTAGGGACCAAAATTCGTCTCTTTGTTATTATTTAAGCCCATTCTACCCCGTCGAGACGAAGATTTTAACCTTCACTTCTCCGGCTAGAATGACCTTAAATAGGGGCATCTGTAAGACCCTAATTTTGTCCCTAAGATCCCTCATGGCATCATAACATTGCATTTGGCATTGCCTCAAGGATCATTAGCATCTTGGTTCCCTTTGCCTTTGGGTTGGACCTATTGTGAGTGGTTGGAGATCACCAGGCATGCTTGAATTGTATATCATTGCTTTTCTTATTTTATTTACTCACCAAAAGCACAAAAATATGTCACTAACATCTTTTTCTTGTAGCTTGAGCAATCACAAGGTCAAAAGCTTCAAGGAGATCATTGGTACAAAGACATGGTCAAGAGGAGATGATAGCAAGCATGGTAATGGTTCCCAAAGCTCTCATCCATCAAATATGCCTCCGAAGTATCTCAATTCATCATTTTTGATCAAAGCAAGTCAAGGGGTTTGAGGTTTGTTCCCCAAGGAGACCCTAATTCATCTGTGCACCACAATGCCTTGCTCTTGAAGCAACCTCAGCCCATGATCAAATACAATCAAGGGAAGTTCTTTAACTCTTCATTTCAGGCATATTTGAACTTATTTTAGTGTCCTCAATCATCAATTCATCAAGATATGAGGCATGGACTTGAGAAGTTGATCAGTCAATTCATCTGACTATTTTGAAATGCACTGAGACCTAACGTTTTATGTGTTGGTCAAATGGAGATGGTTCCAAAAGAAAACATGTTATTAAGGACAATATGAACAACTTTCATGTTCATCACAAATTTATTTGAAGCTTGGAAGGTCATATGTCATTCCAATACATTATAGGTCATTTTGACTGAAACTCTAATTTTGGATCAACTTCCCAAGGACATAACTCATTCATTTTTTATGATTTTGAGGTGGGATCAAATGAATTGGAAAGCTTAAGATTTCTACTTCAAATGTTATGTTGAGAAAAATTTCAAAATCACAAAGTAAATACATGTGATAATGCCAGCCATTATAGGTCATTTTGGACCAAAAGCATTAAAAGGCAAAAAAGTCCAACTTCAAGTGCCAATAACTTCTTCATAAAAAATCCAAATGATGCAAACATTAAGTCCATTTTGATTGTATTTAAAATATCTACAACTTTTAAGTTGGAGGTTTTTTCATTTGAGGCTTGAATCATCTAGACATAAGGGCTTGAACATTGGCCAAATTTGGAAACCTTGCATTGACATGTTTTGCACATCACACTTTAAAATCAAAATTCCCTAATTTCCACACTTCAAATGAGCTTTTGTCCAACATAACATTTGTTCCTTATACAAAAACCTTTCCAACCATTACCCACATGATTATGTTTGGATTTTCTAAATAGTATTTTCGAAGAGGTGAAGGTTTAGGTTTAATTGTGGAATTCATGTTGAAATCTTGATGCACAAGAAAATTCAAAGCAAACTACACGTCCAAACCTTTGACATCTCATGCACACGGCTTTGTTCATCAATTCCTTGCCACTCTCTCTATAAATAGAGACCCTATGCCATTCAAAAAGGGACCCTGGTTCAACCTGAAATGCTGCAGAATTCACTCCATAACCATCACTAAAGGAATTTTCACTTTTCTCCAAAAAATTCAGATCTGAATTTCAACTTCCTTGGTTGATTTTCAGACCTATAATTCCTCAGCCTTGCTTCCTCTTCATCACTAGATCTCATTGCAAGCATTGGTTGTGAAGAATCGTGTTCTTAAGACCTGCATTTCAAAGGTGGATAACAAAACTTTTTCTCTTCGAAACTCTTTGATCTTTGCTTATTTCTTGTGTTCTTTGGTCTGGCTGAAGTCCTCTCAATAGAGGCATTTGATTTATGCTTTCAATTTTTCAAAAACATGAAGTTCATGATGAACACCATCATACTTCCATCTCTGATTTCTCCATTTATAGGGATCTAGAGTGGAAGTGCATGGTATAGGAGTGATGTACATCACTTCCTCTTTCGATTGGTATATAGATCGCTCCATTTGGTTGAGATTGCCATGTCTGCAATTCTCACCGGAACTAGAGGTCTCACCGGAGAAGACGGTGGCTCCGGTGGTCATCCAAACTCCAGATCCATTCCTGGCCGTTTGATCTCTTTTCCAGATCTAATATGGATCCTTCATTGTTATGATTTTTTATTGGTTTCCATGTGATTGCATTGGCCGTGGACTACAATAGGCGCGCGCCTCTGGATGCTTGGATCTGCCAGCTCAATTAATGAGCTCAGATCCAAGGGCTCTCGTTTTTTGCCATTTTTAATTTCTGGTTTTATTTTCTTTAATTCCTTTTTATTTCAAAAATAAATATCTCTTTCATTTTTAATCCAAAAATTATGGGACCAATTGCATTAGTCTCCAAATGATTTCTAGTTTCTATTTCTGATTTTTAATATTTTTTATTTTGTCATTTGATATTTTTTGTGAATTTTCTCTTTTCTGGTTATTTTTAATTCATTTTAAATAGTTTTTGATATTCAAAAAATACAAAAATATTTTCCTAACCTATTTGAATGATGATGGATCTATGAAAAATATTCTCATCAATTTTTAAATTGATTTGAGATTTATTTGAGATTTTATTTCAATTAGGTTATTTTTATTCATTTTAAATTGATTAAAAATAGTTTCTGACTTTTAAAAATGCTGAAATTTTTTGTCAAACATTGTTTAACCTTATTGGACTTGGGATAAATTACTTGGACCTTTCAAGGTTGATTTGAAGTAATTTTGAAGTTTGACCTTTCCATTATTTTTAATTCAAGTTTATTTTAATATTAAAAAATGCCTAAAATATTTTGTTTATTTCTTGACTTCCAATCTTCATATCACTTCTGTTTTTGATTGTTTGACCTTGACTTTCAATGCCATTGGTCAACATATGTGGATTGGTATATGTTACTTCATTTAATGCACTTTAATTTTCCATTTCTCTTATTCATCTCTTTCTCTTTCTTCTTCTTATTCTTCTTCTTCTTCTTTTTCTTTTTGATCAATGAGTTGAAGGTTGATAAGTTGGCATTGATTAGAGAGACTTAATCTTCCTGGATTCAAATATAATTCATCTTCATCAATTGATCAAGTGAATGGCTTTGCAATAAGGATAGGTTGTCTCCTAAATCATGCAAAAGGCTTAAACCAATACAAGATCAATTTTTTTTTTCTTTTTGGCATGGCAAGTTGTTGGAACTTGGTTCACTAATCAAGACTTCCAAATTGTGTTGTTGCCAACATTATTATTGACCGGCCTCAGATAGTTGTGACTTCTACATAAGTCCAATTACAATTGCTTAACATAGCGCTAAATTTGCCTTATGGCACACTAACTACTAACACTAACCATTAACCATTAACATTTACTTTATGCACTTTACTTTTACACAATTTACTATTCTTGTACATATTATCCATTTGCTTTTCTCTTTGCTCACTTGAGCACATGTTTATGTTAATGCCATTTGCCTATTGCTCACTTGAGCACATAATTGTGTATATATTATTATGCTTGTGTTTTGTTTTAATTGTTGTGAACCAAATGCAAAGAAATGGACTTAGTTTCTAGGACTTTCCCTATGCAAAGAATGGAGAATTGGACTTAGATTCTAGGACTTTCCTTTTGCAAAATTGGAGTAAATGGACCTTAATGAAGAAGATGGATTAGAAGGACCAAATCTCTAAACTCACTCTTGTCCATTCTTGATTTACTTCATGGAACTTTTGATGTGTGTGTTTTTGTGCTAGGGAATTCTACTTGAGCTTAATTGGAGGACCATTGCCATGATCATTCAAAGTGAAATATACAAGACACATTGAGGATCTCTTAAGAGACTTATTTGATTGCTTATGCTTTGTGATTTGCTTATTCCAAGGGATGGGAGCTACTTGGATCATCAATATGATCTCAAGAGAGGAACTCCTTGTGTGGTTTTGTTCTCTTTTCCCTCACCTCTTGTATGTGTAGGATTTAGCCCTTCTTATTCTTCTTCTCTCCACTCTAACCCAAGCCAAAACTCTTTGTGCAAACATTTAACCATTGTTTTTAAACATTAGAAACCTAAGCCTCATGCTTTTGATTTTCAAGCTTTCTTTTCATAACACTTATTTTGAATTGAACTTTTAAGTCAACTTTGACCATTTTTGTATATAATTCTAATTGGTAAGTATAACCCATTCAAATAACTTTTGTGGTTCCAATGGCCACTTTCTTAATCAAAGTTTCCATAACCTTTAGCTATTAGGTTTGAGTTATCCTTGTGGTAGATGTAATACTCACCTATATCCTTAGTGATGGACAATAAGTCTTCCATGCTTATTATAGGGTTAACCCCTCACTAGCATGTTGAAGCTATCCTCACATGGTGGATTTGTGGTTTGGTTAAGTTTTTTGCCTTTGATAACAAAAGACCTTAAGGCTTTTGGACCAATCAATTCACCCACTCATTTTGAGATTTTTACCCCGAACTACGAGGTTTTGATCCTAATTTTTTTATAAGATGGTACGTAGGCAATGGGTTTATCCATCCAAACACAAAATGTAAATAAACTTGTATATTCTATTCTCATCTCTTCAATCATGTTTGCACAAACAAAATTTCCACAAAGACAACAATCTTACAACAAGTATGAAAAGGGCTCCCTAGGAGAGTACCTAGGATGTTTTGGGTGCCTAACACCTTCCCATTGCATAACCAACCCCCTTACCCAGATCTCTTTTTCTTTTACTAGTTTTTGTTAAAACTTTTAGGTTTTTGTTCTCTTTCTAACCATTCCTTTGGATAAATAGAAGTGCGGTGGCGACTCGACTTGTATGATTTACCTTGGATTTAGTCAATATCTCTAATGGTAACGAATACCCCGCTACAACCTTCACTTCTCCGGATTGAATGACCTTAAATAGGGGCATATGTAAGACCCCAATTTTGACCCTAAGATCCCTCATGGCATCATTACATTGCATTTACATTGCCTCAAGGATCATAAGCATCTTAGCTCTTTGCCTTTTGGTGGGATCTCTTGAGATTTGGTTTGAGATCACCAATCATGCTTGAATTGTATATTATTGCTTTTCTCATTTTATTCACTAGCCAAAAGCACAAAAATATGTCACTAACATCTTTTGTTTGTAGCTTGAGCAGTCACAAGGTCTAAAGCTTCTAGGAGACCCTAGGTGCATTGATATGGCCAAGAGAAGATGAAAGCAAGCATGGCTATGGTTCTCAAGCTCTAATCAATCAAATATGCCTCCCAAGTATCTCAATTCATTATTTTGATCAAAGCAAATCATGGGGCTTGAGGCTTATTTCCAAAGGAAACCCTAATTCATCTATTCATCAACTGTGCCTTGCTCATGAAGCAACCTCAACCCATGATCAAATGCAATCAAGGGAAGTTCTTTAATTCATAATTTCATGCATATTTGAATTTATTTGAGTTTTCTCAATCATCAATTCATCAAGATATGAGTTTGGACTTGAGAAGTTGATCAGTCAATTCATCTGACTATTTTGAAATACACTGAGACCTAACATTTTATGTGTTGGTCTAATGGAGATGACCCCAAGAGAAATAACGTTCTTAAGGACAATATGAATAACTTTCATTTTCATCAAAATTTGATTTGAAGCTTGGAAAATCATCATCCATTCTAAGACATTATAGGTCATTTTGACTGAAACCCTAATTTTGGGTCAACTTCCTAAGAACATAACTCATTCATTTTTCATGGTTTTGAGGTGAGACTTAATGCATTGGAAAGAGTATTGTGTCTACTTCAAATGTTATGTTGAGAAAAATTACAAAATCTCAAAAAAAATACATGTGATAATGCAAAACATTATAGGTCACTTTGGACCAAATGCATTGAAATGTGAAAAAGTCGAACTTCAAGTGCCCATAACGTCTTCATCAAAAATCCAAATGATGCAAAATTTAAGTCCAAATTGATTGCCTTAAAAAGATATACAACTTTGATGTTGAAGTTTTTTCATTTGGAGCTTGCATCATTGAGACAGAAGGGCTTGAACATTGGCCAATTTTGGAAATTTCACATAGGCATGTTTTGCACCCTACACTTCAAGCTCAATTTTCATTAATTTCCAAGGCCCAAATGGAGTTTTGATCAACATGACATTTGTTCCTTATGCAACAAGCTTTCCAACCATTACTCATAAGGTTGCATTTTGATTTTTGACATGTCATTTTCGAAGAGGAGAAAGTTTTAGTGCATTTTTGGAAACTCATTGAAAATACATTGCATAAGCTTATGACCTAATTTCTGCACGTCCATTTCATCTTAATTTGGTAATAGCTTGCAATTCCAATCAGAATTGGGCCCTCCATGCGCCTGTACAGGCCCATGCATGGAGGCCCTCTTCTCCCATGCACACGATTTTGATCATACTTGCAGCTCCCTTCATCTATAAATACAATGCCTTGGCCTCTCATTTCTTCAACCTGAAGGCGCCCTAAATGCTGTGCAATTGGATCCTCACACCCATACTAAAGGAACTCTCTTTTTTCTCTCATTTTTCAGATCTAGAATTCAGTTTCCTCGACTGTTTTTCTTAGATCTAAAGTTCCTAAACCTTCTTAACTTGATCCATAGAGCTTTCTGTTTGCAAAAGAATCCAAGGATCTTGACTCAATTCCTCACAATTCAAAGGTTTTCCTCAACTGAATTTTGCTTGAAACAGCTTGTATATTGTTCCATTTGCTTTGATTTTGTGTGATCTGAAGTCCTCTGCATAGAGGCAACATTATTGTGCTTTCAAATTTTGAAAATCATTGAGTTCACTTGAACACCATAGAACTTCCACCTCTGATCTCTCTCAATCTAGAGATCTAGAGTGGAATTGAGTGGCACAGGGGTGATGTACATCACCCTAGCTTTCGAATGATACCTGGATCGTGCATTTTGGTTGACATTTTCTCCTCTGCAAATTTGGACCTTCGCCGGAGAAGACGGTGGCGCTGGCCACCGTCCGTTTGCCAGTTTCAATATAGGACATTGATGATGATTCCCAGATTGAATCAGGGCTTTTGGCTCTTATGACTTTTTTTAAATGTTTATGTTGCTCAGCTGACTTAGGTCCATGATGCACGCGCATGCCATAGCCGTCTTGTGCTCCAGCTCAATTAATGAGCTTGGATCCAATGCGTGTGGATTTTCCATAATTTCTAATTTCTGATTTTATTTTCTTTTATTTCTTTTAATTCTATTTTATTTCTAAAATTCATATCTCCTTCATTATTGGTCCAAAAAATGTGAGACCAATTGCATTATTTCTCTTTTAATTTCTACTTTCTAAAATTGATTTTTGATATTTTTTATTTTAACATTTGATATTTTTTAGTAATTTTCTCTTTTCTGATTATTTTTAATTCATTTTAAATAGTTTTTGATATTCAAAAAATACAAAAATATTTTCTCAACCTCTTTGAATGATGATAGATCTATGAAAAATATTCTCATCAATTTATTAATTGATTTGAGATTTATTTGAGATTTTAGTTCAATTAGGTTATTTTTATGCATATTTAATTGATTTAAAATAGTTTCTGACTTTTAAAAATGCTGAAATTTTTTGTCAAACTTTGTTTGACCTTGTTGAACTTGGGATAATTCACTTGGACTTTTAAAAGTTGATTTGAAGTGAATTTGAAGTTTGACCTTTCTTTAGTATTTTTATTCAAGTTTATTTTTGAATATTAAAAATGCCAAAAATATTTTATTTGTGTCTTGACTTCTAATCTTCATTTTGCCTCTCTTTTCTTTTATTTGACCTTGATCTTTTCTATCTTTGGTCATAGCTTGTTGATTATCTTATTCCATTTCATTTAATGCATTTTAATTCTTCATCTCTTTCTTCTTCTTCTTCTTCTTTTCCTTTTGATCAATGAGTTAAAGATTGGTGGTTAGCATTGATACATGGAGGTTTAATCTTCCTTGATTCAAATCTAATTGATCTTGATCATGGATCAAGTGAATGGCTTTGCATTAAGGATAGATTGCTTCCTAAATCATGCAAAGGACCTAAATCAATACAAGATCATTTCTCATCTTCTTTTTGGCATGGCAAGTTGTTGGAGTTTGATTCACTAATCAAGACCTCTAACTTGTGTTGTTGCCTACATTATTATTGACCGGCCTCAGATAGTTGTGACTTCTACATAAGTCCAATTACGATTGTTTAACATAGCACTAAATTTTCCTTATGGCACACTAACTATTAACACTAACTATTAACCATTAGCATTTACTTCTTGCACTTTACATTTATGCAATTTACTATTCTTGTACATATTATTCATTTGCTTTTCCCTCTTTGCTCACTTGAGCACATGTTTATATTATTGTGCTTGTATTTTGTTTTGATTGTTGTGGACCAAAATGCAAAGAAATGGACAAATGGACTTAGTTTCTAGGACTTTCCCTATGCAAATTGGAGTAAAAGGACCTTAATGTTGAAGATGGATTAGAAGGACCAAACCTCTAAACTCACTCTTGTCCATTCTTGATTTGCTTCATAAGACTCTTTGATGTCTGTGTGCTTTTGTGCTAGCGAATCCTATGAGAACTCAACTTGAAGAACCATTGCCATGTTCATCCAAAGTAAAAGATACAAGAGGCATTGGGGATCTTCTAAGAGCTTGTTTGATCATGTTGATTGCTTGAGCTTATCACTTATTTTGCTTGCATATTCCAAAGGATGGGAGCTACTTGGATCATCAATATGATCTCAAGAGAGGAACTCCATTTGTGGTCTTGTTTCTTATCCTTTATCTTTTGTATGATTAGGACTTTAGCCATTCTTCTTCTTCCCTCCACTCTAACCCAAGCCAAAACTTTTGTGATGGACAATGAGTCTTCCATGCTTATTATAAGGTTAACCCCTCACTAGCATGTTGAAGCTATCCTCACATGGTGGATTTGTGGTTTTAGGTTGAGTTTTCTCCCTTGAATAACAAAAGACCTTAAGGCTTTTGGACCAATCAATTCACCAACTCATTTTTGAGATTTTTACCCCGAACTACGAGGTTTTGATCCTAATATTTTTTAAGATGGTACGTAGGCAATGGGTTTATCCATCCAAACACAAGATGTAAATAACTTGTATACTCTCTTCTCATCTCTTCAATCATGTTTGCACAAACAAATTTTTCACAAAATATCGACCTTACAACAACTGTGAAAAGGGCTCCCTAGGAGTACCTAGGATGTTTTGGGTGCTTAAAACCTTCCCATTGCATAACCAACCCCCTTACCCCGATCTCTAACATTTTTACTAGTTTTTTATTCGATAAAACTTTTAGGTTTTTGTTCGCTTTTTAACCATTCCTTTGGATAAATAGAAGTGCGGTGGCCACTCGACTTGTATGGTTTACCTTAGATTTAGTCAATATCTCTAATGGTAACGAATACCCCGCTACAGACAGTATTTGCAAATAAGACCTCAGTTTCTTGAAATTTATTTTTTGTGATGAATGCTATGATGCGCATGTATGCATGAATGCAACAATCACACATAAAGGGATCACAAACAAGGAAAACACAAACAAAGGTCAAGGGATGGATCAAGACATCATCAAGATCAATCATCCATTTTGGTGGATTATGGTTTTCACCTTATCAACACCCAAGTTCCATTGATATTAATAAGACTTAATCGAATCAACCGAGAATCAAAGGGTTTTTTGTGAGTCACGAGCATGGAGTCAGGTTAAGAACCACCCCAAAGGAGTGTACTAAGGATAAAAACTTATATATCATGTTCTAAAAAGTTCCCAGACTCTTAATCCCATCTATCAGATATTACAAGTTAGGATGACTGACTCATCAACCCATAATATTCTCAAGAGAAACTCGTTCGAGTGTAGTATTGTGTAACAACTGTTATCAGGTCTACACCTAAACAGTCTCCGCACTACGTCCTAAATAGGCCAAGTTGGGTTAAATGTTCTACGGTCCTTAACTTCTCGGACCCCAAATCAGAGAAAGTAATGCCTAACCACAAATAACTTGTGTGATATTAGTAACTCCAAAAGGGTCTCCACTGAGTAGATGGATCTCAATCCAACTTGTTATGGGCTACTCCACACAAGATGAACATGACTATACCATCCTCCTATCTTAATTGCACTCAAGTTCGGGTTAGAACTTATCTCACCACTCAGAGATCACCAAGCACAACAGACAATTTATATAATACGAACAAATATACAAATATATACACATAAAAAAGTAGGCTAAACCCACTGAGGACTACTCCCCAGCAGAGTCGCCACTTAATTTCTGTAGCGGTAAATTCATGACCATCAAGCTATAGATAAGCTTAACCTCAATAAAACCAGAGTCGTCGTCGCACTTTTATTATTTCCAAAGGAAAAGGGGAAAGTACGAACAAAACCCAAAGATAAGAAGTTTTCAAATCAAAACTAATAAAATGCCATATATTATAAGTAAGGGGGTTGGTTACACAGAGGAAAGGTGTTAGCACCCAAAGTGTCCTAGGTACTCCTAGGGAGCCCTTTTTTATGTGTGTATGTGTTTTCGGTATAAAATATGTTTGAAAAAAAATAGAGTGTGGGGATGAGAAAAGAACTCATTGATTATATTTTTGTGTTTGACAAGACCATCAGACTTGTGCCTACGTACCGACATAAAAATGAGGGATAAAAACCCCGTAGTTTGTGGTAACAATTTCAAAGTTGGTGAATTGCTTTTAACAAAATTTTAAATGAAACGGCACAAAGGGCCAAAGGTTTGAATGGAGTTGTTAGTTCTTTTTGTCTTTTGAAATTCTAAGTCAATATGATTAGATTTATTTACAATTTTGATTTAAGAAAAAGAGGTTCAAAAATTCAATGGCATAAAGCCAAAGTTTCTACATGGAATAAGGTCTAAGTTTGAAATCACAAGCAAAGTAAGTTTTTGAAAAGGGGGGAGAGGTTTTGAAATTTAAGAAGTGGAAGAAGATGAAGAGGCTATCCTAATCATAAAACTAAAAGTTAAGAGTTGAAAAGATCTGGTCAATGGGATGTAATTCAACAGACAAGAATGTCATATAGAAAACCCACTTTCCCTTTGGACTTTGACAAGCAACAAGCAATAAGCGAGTAAGCAATGTCCAAACATCATGAAGATCAAGGCATCAAATAAATATAACCTTATCCAAGCAAGCAATTCCCATAGCGAGCAGTCTTCTTTGTCTTCCCATATCCCAGATGAAATATTCCTGAATCAACTCAGAATAAAGCATCAGACACAAGATCAAAATAACAATTAGCACTAAGACAAAGTAGCAAATGAATTCAAATAGAGTCCAAGGATTGCATCAGATGAAGGCTTGGTTCATAATAATTTGGTCTCAGAATGTTGGCATTGGCCATGTCCTTTTTGCACAGGGAATGTAACCTAATCCTAAGTCCAGAAATTGAGATCCAGATCAACAATCCACCAATTTTTTTTAGGGTTTTTGGTGTTTATTAAGTGTTTTAAGGTCCTAAGACCACAAACAAAATCAAAATGCACAAGCAAAGATACGGCTCAAATGAGCAAAGTGAAAATGGCATAAACATAAACAAGTTAAATGAAATGTAAATGGAAATGAATGGTAAATGTTTGAAATTTAAATTGCATAAACTAAATGACTTGAAAGTAAAGCAATATTAATAAGAGTTAGTCAAATGTTAGTCAAGTATTAGTGATGTTTTTTTAATTGATTAACTCATTCTTTGGAGAACACTCAACCATCAATTCATAAGCATGAATTCTTAAGCCTAGACATCTTCCATGGGAAGGAAAAAAGGTCAAGTTTCCACACAATACCATGAAGGAGGGGAGACTTACAATCTCGCTTACTTGAATGCTATGCCTTTAGGGTCGAATTTAGCTCTATGTTAACCAATCGTAATTGGACTTATGTAGAAGTCACAACTATCTGAGGTCGGGCAATAAAAATTTAGGTGTTAATGCATGTTAGATATTTGGTATGATGAACCAAACTCCTAAAACATACCACACACTAAAAGAAAAGATCAAGAGGGGTGAACCTATATCATCGATAATTATATTGGTTCATCTGAGACAAGGCCATTGATGAACCAATTAGCCTTTATATATTAGAGATTTCATTGGTCAATGAAAGCAATGGGAAAGAATAAGGATGAAGATAAGGAGGGATGTGAGTGATAGAAACACAAATTGGTCGTGGGAGGAATTTTATCAAATTAAAATCATTCATTCGTTTTGGGAGATGAAATGTACATTTCATCAATCCCCTAAATTGAATGATTTTAATCCAACAAAAGACAAATCAACCTTGACCAAGGCCCAAACAAAATAGTCAAACATCACAAGACCATACAAATGACTCAACATAACTTTTACACATTTAATCAATAAAAAATCAATTTAAAAATGCATTAAAATAGAATTTAATTTGGTTAAAACCTAAAACCTCTTCAAAACACCAAACAAATGGCCAAGAGATTTACTCTAGGTCAAATAAGGTCAAAGGACCTTAGACAAAAAAATTCATGATTTTTGAAAAGTCAGAAGTATTTTTAAACAATTAAAAATATGCATAAAAACATTTAATTCATGAAAAATATAAAAATTAATCCAAAAAATAATTTTAATTTAGAAAATGAAGGAGAAAAATATTTAAATATTTTTGGTAAAAGTCCCATATTTTTTGGATTAAAAATGAAATTAATATGAATTAAACAGAGTAAAGAAATTAAACATAAAATCAGAAATTAAAATAAAAATAGAAAAAACAAGGGCCATCAGATCTCCCTCATTAATTGAGGTGGCAAATCTGATGGCCACAACGCGCGCTCCATCATGTACCACAGTCAACGCATGTACACGCGTGGTAATCAAAAGCGAAGGCCAGGATTAGAACCTGGGGAGAAGATCTGATGGTTCAGGACATTGCCAACACATCACCAGAGCTAGGGCTCCAGTCTTCTTCTCCGGTGGACCTCACCGGACTGGTCCACCACCAACCACCATGGAAATGAAAAACAAGGACATGGATTTAAAGAAAAAAATGCTCAGGAGCTCGAATCTGGCCTCAATTTTCTCCAATTCCAAGTATATCAACAGATACAGGGATTTGAATTTTGAGGATCATGAACTGAGTTGCTTCAATTTGACCTCAAAGCAACTCACTCTTGTTGCCTACATTCGTAGGACTTCAGCCAACCAAAAATCACAAAGAATAGTGAAGAATTGAGAGAGAATCGAAGAGATGAAAATTCTGAAAAATCACTTTCGAATGAGCTTCAACCTTGCTTGACCTTGCTTTCAATTGTCCCTGGCTTGGCTTCAGAAGCTTGTAGGAGGTGAATAGGATCAAATAAAAGCTTGGACTCTTGGAGTTTCAATCTCAAAACAGAATGATATTTGAAGCTCGATTTTCAAATGAAAACCTTCAAGATTATCCTTTAATGATGAGAGTTTGGATTACAGGTTCAAAGCTTGGGTATTAGGTCCTCAATTCTGAGCCATGAGGGTTGTATTTATAGCCAGTGCAATTCATTTCCACACACTTCCAAAATTTTCCAATTTTAGAAATTTTCCTTGCATGCTTGCATAGGCGTGTGATAGGCTCATCATGTGATGTATTCATATCCAAAATTACTTGAGTTCAATGCTGAAATCATGGCATGTGGCCATGCATTTGAAATAGGGAGGTGAAGGAGAAATTCATCCAAATGGACCTTTGAAAAGAACCCATGCACAAGTCCTTCATTTCTTGGCTAAATGAGATTATCTTGGACTTTTTGGAAAGGTGAGATCAAGGGGAACAACTTTAATTTTGAACATTTGTCCATTTGAAGCTTGTATCATGATTAATTTTGAGGTGGAAGTTTGGAAAATCAAACATATTTGAAAATTTTCTAAGTACCAAGTCAAATGTTCACTTCTTCCACCTTGAATAACTTTTGCTATGGGCTTCAAATGGAAATAGTTCCTTCATCAAAGTTGTAGATCTTTCAAACCTCTTCAAGTTAATCACAAATGTTATCTAATTTGAATTTGTCATGAAGGAGTTATGCATTTAAAAAGTTGAGGAAAATCACTTGGTCAATGGTAATGGCCCAAAATGACCTATATTGTTTCCTCTTGGCACATACATTTGCAAGTTGAATTTGAACTTCTTCCAAACATAAAAGTTTAAAAGGACATCTTGAATTTTACCATGAAACTTGAATGGCTTTAATATCATAATAATTGAGCAAGTTATGGTCTTTGGAAGTTGACCTCTTTACTAGGGTTCAAACAAAATGACCTATAATCTTTCACCATAAAAAATGACTTTCCATGCAAAACTAGCTCTTGACCTCAACATGAAAGATGTTTGACTTATTTTTTGGTATTTTAGTTAGTAAATAATGAAAAACAAAGTATGATATAATCAAATGTGATTGGTGATCTCTCCCAATGTAAACCCAATGAATGTGGGGTAAGGAGGGTGCCAAGGTGTGATTCCAAACCTAAGGTATATGATTAGATAGCATGAGGGATCTTAGGGTCAAAATTGAGGTCTTACAGAAAGTCAAACATCATAAGACCATAAAAATGACCCGACATGATTTTCAAACATTTATTCATATAAAAATCAAATTAATAATGAATTAAAATGCATTTTAAAATGGACAAAACCTCAAATCCCTTCAAAACACCAAATAAATGATCAAGGGAACTATCATAGGTCAAACAAGGTCAAAGGACCTTAGACAAAAAATTTCACAATTTTTTTAAAGTCAAAAGTATTTTAAAAATATTTAAAACAAGTCAAAAATCATTTAATTCATGAAAAATATAAAAATTAATCCAAAAAATAATTTTATGTCAAAATATAGAAGAGAAAAATATATAATTTTTTTGGTGAAAGTCCCATATTTTATGGATTAAAAATAAAATTAATATGAACTAAACAAAATAAAGGTATTAAGTGAAAAATCAGAATTAAAATAGAAAATAGAAAAAATGAGGGCCATCAGATCTCCCTCATTAAATGAGGTGACATATTTGATGGCCAAGCGTGTATCATCCACCATAGTCCATAGTCAACACGCATGTACAAGTGGTAATCAGAATCAAGGGACCAAATTAGAACGTTGACTCAAGATCAAATGGTTCGAACCTTGCCAACACATCACCGAAGCCCTAGCTCCGGTTGTCTTCTACGGCGGACCTCACCGGACTGGTCCACCCTCAACCATTCAGAAAATGAAAAGTAAGGACACTATTTTAAAGAGAAAAAGCTCAAGAGCTCGAATCTGGCCTCAATTTTGTCCAATTCCGAATATATTGAGAGATATGAGGAATTTAATTTTGAGGTACACGATTTGAGTTGCTTCGATTTGACCTTAACGAAAATCAATCTTGTTGCCTACATTGGTAAGACTACAGACAACCAATAAACAAAGAGAATACTGGAGAATTGAGTGAGAATCAAAGGCCTGAAGTTTGGAAAAATCACTTTTGGGTAGCAATGATTTGGCTTGATCTCAATGTGAATCCACTTGGTTCTTCCTTCTTATGCTTGCAGTGATCAATTGAGACATGTAGCGGTAAATTCATGACCATCAAGCTATGGATAAGCTTAATGTCAATAAAACAAGAGTCGTCACCGCGCTTTTGTTGTTTCCAAAGGAAAAGAGAAAAGTACGAACAAAACCCAAAGATAAGAAGTTTTCAAATCAAAGCTAATAAAATGCCAGAGATTACAGGTAAGGGGGTTGGTTACACAGAGGGAAGGTGTTAGCACCCAAAGTGTCCTAGGTACTCCTAGGGAGCCTCTTTTTATGTGTGTATGTGTGTTTGGTATAAAAGGTGTTTGAAATATAGAGTGTGGGGATGAGAAAAGAATTCATTGATTATATCTTTTTGTGTTTGACAAGACCTTCGGACTTGTGCCTACGTTCCAACATAAAAATGAGGGATCAAAACCTCGTAGTTCGTGGTATCAATTTCAAAATGAGTGGATTGCTTTTTATTCAAAATTTAAGTTAAAAGAGGCACAAAAGGGCCAAAAGTTTGAATGGGTGTTGGCCCTTTTTTTCTTTTGAAATTTTAAATCAATATGATTAGATTTATTTACAAGTTTGATTTAAGAAAAGAGTTTGAAAATTCAATGGGAGAATATGAAGAGACTAATCCTAAGCATAAAATTAAAAGTTAAGAGTTGAAAAGATATGACCAATGGGATGAAATCCAACAGACAAGAATATCATATAGAAAATCCACTTTCCCTTTGGACTTTGAATCAGGCAATAATCAGCAAGCAATTAGCAATATCAGACATCATGAAGATCAAGGCATCAAATAAAGGTGGCCATATCCAAGCAAGCAAATCCCATAGCTAGCAGTCTTCTTTGTCTTCTCATGTATCAGATAAAATACTCCTTGATCAACTCAAAATAAGACATTAGACACAAGATCAAAATAATAGTTGGCATCAAGACAATGTAGCAGATGAGTTCAAATAAATCCCAAGACTTGCATTAGATGAAGGCTTAGTTCACAATAACTTGGTCTCAAAATGTTGACATTGGCCAAGTCTTTTTGCATAGGGAATGTTGCCTAATCCTAAGTCCAAAAGTTCAGATCAAGCTCAACATTCCACACAGATATTTTTGTAAGGTTTTTATTGTTTATTAGGTATTTTAAGGTCCTAAGACCACAAGCACAAACACAATACACAAACAAATATATACAATCACAATATATGGCTCAAATGAGCAAAGTGAAAATGGCATAAACATAAACAAGTTAAATGATATGTAAATGACAATGAATGGTAAATGACTTGGAATTAAATTTCATAAAGTAAATGACTTGAAAGTAAAGTAATATTAATAAGAATTAGTCAAATGTTAGTTAAAGTTAATTAAATGTTAGTCGTGTTTTGGGTTTCAATTGATTAAGTCATTCTTTGGAGAACACTCAACCATCTATTCACAAGCATGGATCCTTGAACCAAGACATCTTCCAAAGGAAGGAAAAAAGACCAAGTTTCCATACAATACCATGAAATATGGGAGACTTACAATCTCACTGTCTAGAATGCTATGCCTTTAAGGTCAAAGTTAGCTCTATGTTAAGTAATCGTAATTGGACTTATGTAGAAGTCACAACTATCTAAGGTCGGGCAATAAAAATTTAGGTGCCAATGCATGTTAGAGATTTGGTATAATTAACCAAATCCGAATATATACCACAAACTAAAAGAAAAGATCACAAGGGATGGACCTATCTCATCCATACTGTATTGGTTCATCTGACACAAGGTCATTGATGAACCAATTAGCCTTAGGATATTGAGACTTCATTGGTCAATTAAAAGGATGAGAAATAATGGGGATGAAGATGAAGAGGAAGAGGAGATAAGAGAAACACATATTGGTCATGGGAGGAATTTTATCAAATTAAAATCATTCATTCGTTTTGGGAGATGAAATGTACATTTCATCAATCCCCTAAATCCAATGATTTTAATCCAATAAAAGTCAAATAAACCTTGACCAAGGCCCAAAAAAATAGTCAAACATCATAAGACCATAAAAATGGCTCAACATAATTTTTACACAATTAATCAATTAAAAATCAAATTAAAAAATGCATTAAAATTCAAATTAATTTGGTCAAAACCTAAAATCTCTTCAAAACACCAAATAAATGGCCAAAAAATTTATCATAGGTCAAACAAGGTCAAAGGACCTTAGACAAATAAATTTCATGATTTTTAAAAAGTCATAAGTATTTTTAAATAATTAAAAATATGCACAAAAACATTTAATTCATGAAAAATATCAAAATCAATCCAAAAAATAATTTTAATTCAGAAAATGAAAGAGAAAAATATTTAAAGACTTTTGGTGGAAGTCCTATATTTTTTGGATCAAAAATGAAATTAATATGAATTAAACAAAATAAAGCAATTAAATGAAAAATCAGAAAATGCAAAAAAACAAGGCCCATCAGATCTCCCTCATTAATTAAGGTGGCGGATCTGTTGGCCACGCGTGCGCTATCCATGGTGGACTCAAGAAAAAGCGTCACACGCGTGGTAATCAAAACCAATGGCCAAATTAGAATGCTGGACCAAGATCAGATGGTTGGAACCTTGCCAACACACCATCGGAGCCCTAACTCCGATCATCTTCTCTAGTGAGGACCACCAAACTGGTCCAATCAAAACTTCATGAAAAATGAAAAATGAATACACTAATCAGACCTCTATTTCTTCCAATTCCAAGTATATTGAAAGATACGTGGATTTGAAATTTGAGGTTCATGATTTGAGTTGCTTCGATTTAACCTCAAAGCAACTCAATCTTGTTGCCTACATTTTTAGGACTTCGGCACACACACTAACTATAAAAGAGTTAAACTATACATTGACATATTTTTGGTATTTTGGTTAGTAAATGATGAAAAACAAAGTATGATATAATCAAATGTTCTTGGTGATCTCTCCCAATGAAATCCCAATGAATAAGGGGAAAGAGGATGCCATGGTGTGATCCCAAAACCAATGCACGTGATGAGATAGCACGAGGGATCTTAGGGTCAAAATTGGGGTCTTACAAGATGAAAATGGAAATGAACCCTTGGAGTTTGAACCCCAAAACAGAAAGAGAAATTCAAACTCAATTTAAAATAAATATTCAAGGAATTATATGGAGTAGGATTCTGAGATGGCTTGGCAAGGCTTGGGTAGGGTGTGTATGTTATTCTTGAAGCAACACACTTATATTTATAGGCTATGGAATTCAGTTTTGCATCATTTCAATTTTGGCCAAAAATAGCAATCTTGTACACGTGTGCATGAGCATTGAATTAGGCCCAACCATTGATGCAACCACTATACACATTTGGTACTGAAGTCATCACATGGAAGCATGCAAAAAGAATTAATCATTTGAATGCAAAAGTTGCCAAAACAAACCCAACAAAGGAACCATGTGCAAGTCCCTCAATTATCATCCAAATGAAGTGATATTGGATTATTTGGAAAGGTGACATCAAGGGGAACAACTTTGATGTTGAACACTTTTCCATTTGGATCTTTGATCATGATGAATTTTGAGGTGGAAGTTTGAGAAGTCAAACATAGTTGAAAATTTTCTAAGTACCAAGTCAAATGACCACTTCTTCTACAATGAATAACGTTTTCTATGAGATTCAAATGAAAATTGTTTCTTCACAAGAGTTGTAGCTATTTCATTCCTCTTAAATTTAGTAATAAATTTGACACCATTTGGATTTGTCATGAGGGAGTTATGGATTTTATAAGTTGAGGAAAAATGCTTGTTCAATGGTAATGGCCCCAAATGACCTATAGTGTTTCCTCTTGGAACATGCCCTTGAAAGTATATTTTTACATTTCTCAAAGAATAAAAGTTGGATAAGGCATCCTTAAATTGATCATGAAACTTGTATGGCCATCATATCATAAAAATTGAGCAAGTTATGGTCCTTGGAAGTTGAACTTCTAACTAGGGCACATACAAAATAACCTATAATGTTTAACCATAAAAAATGACTTTCCAAGCAAAATTAGCTCTTTATGTCAACATAAAAGTTATTTGTCATGTCATAAGGAGTAACATTTATCTTGGAATCATTTTCATATGACAAACACTATAGGAGATAGGGTCTAGGGAACCCTAGTTTTGACTAGTTAACTTTCTCTGGTCAACTTATTTGAACCAACTTGCAAACTTGAAGTAATCTTGGTCTTTGGGACTCATGGAGGATCATATATGATTGAGATGATGTATACTAAAGTATACCTTGATATCTTTGACCAATTGTTGAAGAAACTTGCTGAGGAAATCACACAAGATACCTAGATGAATTAGGGCTTCCAAGGCCAACAAGCTTCAAACTCTTGATGAATTCTTGATAAAATTGACAAATGAAGAACATGGGGATCTATATATGATGCCTAGAACCAATATGGACCATTGTTGGATTCATCTCTTTGCATTGATGGTGTCAAACCCTATTTGTGGGCTTGATAGGGCACTAATGGATGCACACGCTATCTACAAAAGGAACAAAGACACATAGAGACATATTTTTGGAATTTTGGTTAGTAAACAAGAAGAAAATAAAGTATGATTCAATCACAAATGTTCTTGGTGATCTCTCCCAATGCAAACCTAATGAATGAGGGGTAAGGAGGATGCCAAGGTGTGATCTCAAAGCAAATGCAAATGATGAGATATCATGAGAGATCTTAGGGTCAAATTTGGGGTCTTACAGCTGCCCCTATTTAAGGACATTCTAGATGAGGATGTGAAGGTTAAAATATTCGTATCAACTCAGCATAATGGACTTAAATAACAACATCTAGAAACAAATTTTGGTCCATAAGAGACCTCATGATGCATATGTTATGAATGAAAAAATAATCTTTGTGGGGAATATATTTCCACAAAGGAAAAGAATCCAGAGAAACGGAAATTCCACAAGAGCATGATACATCCCATAAGGAAAACTCACTAGGGAGTTAAAAACTCTAGGGGTAAAAGCGGTGTGTAAGCCATACTATGACTTGAAAACTAATGGAGACACGAGGGATTTTCTATAAATCAATGGAAAGACTCATACTGGGGAGAAAGGAAACCTGCATCTATTGGGATAACACCAATACATCAAGAAACACCCGTTGGGAAAATGCGTAAATCAGAACAAAGCTGAAATATTCACGCAAAAGGGGATTTGATTTCTCAAAGAAATACGAAACCAAACTCAACTGGGGAAGAAAAAAATATTCAACACATGAGTAAAAGAGATATGTTATCTACTACTGGTTAATGGGTAAAAAGATAATATACTCGAACAGGGGCACATCTGTGAGGGAAAAGATCCCCTGTCCTTATTTTAATGATGCCAAACCTTTTTAGTTGCTCATAATGTGTGCTTTGGACAGTTTCATCATATCATAGAATGCATTCATCCTCCAGCATGCTAAAAGTATAAGTGAAATGAGGCCATGCATATATGAGCATTTCATATATGTGAATGATGCACTTGATCATCATTGGTACCTTAGGTTCATAAGAAAATGGTTTGAATTGACCAAAATATCAAAAACTCATTTTTGACAGTTTAAGAATTTTGAGTTGACTCATAACTTGAAGCGTAACTCTCGGGTCCAAACAGGTCGAGTCAATGAGTCAACTCATGACTTGGATTAGTAGAACTATGAGTCGGCTCATGACTTGGGGCGTAGCTCTCGGGTTTGAACAGGTCGAGTCATGAGTCGACTAAACTCTGGAAAAACCTGTTTGAGTTGACTCATCCCCTGTTTAAGCCGACTCATTGGCTATTTTATTTGAACCATGTTTCCACGGGTCTAAATAGGTCGAGTCATAAGTCGACTCAACTATGGAAAAACCCTGTTAGAGTCGACTCAACTGTGTGAACAGGTCGACTGGCCACTGCTGGCACTCAATTTTCTGCTGTACATTTTCGCAAAATTATTATGTTATGTTTTTTACTTTGTCCATGCATCATATAAATATTCTAGAGTCTCTTCTTCAGCATAACAACAAGAAAAGTGAAAGATATACACCAAAGTGCTCTTCATCTTAATTCTAAATTGCATTTCTCAATAATCACACATAACAATCTTTGTTGAGCATTGTGCATTGCTTTGGTGATAACGTCCAAATAGGATTGTGTAATCTTAGTTTAGATTGAGGCTTTGTGTGTTTTTTTCTTGAATAAAACCATTGGGGTTTTTTCCTCCAAGAATTGGGGTTTTTTGCACTAACCTTTGCTTCACAGATTTAGCCGAGTGAAAAGTTTGAAGAACGGTGGGTTCGGTCAAAAAAGTAACGGTAACCGGAGGATTGTGAAAAAAGCTTAGGGTTCAAGCGACTTGTGTTCGAAATCAGCCAAGCTGAAGTTTTGGAGAATGTGGCGTTCTTGCAATAAGGTAGTTGTAACCAGAGTTTTGCTCGAAGCGCTTGAAGGACTTGGTTCAACTCGAATCAAGGGGAGAGAACCGGATAGGATCTGCAACAACATTAGGGGTTGATTGGTGGTGATCATTTGTTCTCCTATATTGACTTTGCAACGTGTTAATAAAAACATCTAAATTCTAAATTTAGAATTGAGGGCAGACGTACCCTAAGCGAGGACGATACGGGAACCCCCTCAAAAAATCCGGTCTTGTTCTCTCTATCTCTTAACTCTTTAAATTCTGCATTAGTTACGTTTTGTGTGAAATTAATAGTAAAATCAATATCGCTTGATTGTTGTGCAGAGTAATTGTTAGATAAATTGGTGCAATCACTTTGATTGCAACTGAGTAAAATTCCGCACATTCAATTTAAGTGAAATTGAAACTTGGTGTGGAGTGCTCACCAAGTGTTCGATAAAATTAATCTCACATAAATCTAGTAATATTTTACTTGCTCTCTTATTGTGTTAAGACATTATTAGAGGTAATGATATCAAGAATTGTAGTGGTTAATCGATTGATTTAAATAGTGGTTGATTATCTCTATCGTAGTTATTCCATTCGGTTTCACGCATATCCTATCTTTCCATTAACGGATCGTTTAGACGATTATAATCTAGGGTGCTTATGCAACCATTAAAAACATTTTTTTTAAAAAGCGATAAATTTCAAAAAATGATCTATTCAACCCCCTTATAGATTGGTACTATCCTCTAACAACATCCGTTACTGGTTAGGGTAAACATATCAAGGATGACTCGTTGAGAAAAATGAGGCATATTCATTACCGGTTACTGGGTAAGAATGACCTAACGGGAAAGGAAATCAAATAGGAACTGTAACTACCTGTTACTGGGTAGAAGACCAAAGAGAGAGTATTCGTCACTAGTTAAATTGAACATATCAAGGATAAACTCAGAGGAAGAATATTCTCCACTAGTTAGAGTTAATGTATCAAGGATAAACTCAAAGGAAGAATACCCGTCACTGGTTAGAGTGAACATATCAAGGATAAACTCCTGGGAAAATGGGGTTTACAACTATCTGTGGGGATAGAAGACCAAACAAAGAGAAAATCCATCACTGGTTAAAGTGAACATATCAAGGATAAACTCAGAGGGGAGAATAGGATTTATATCTACCATTTACTGGGCAAAATACCGCAAATAGGAGTTACCACTACCAGATACTGGGTAGCAGACCGAAGAAAAAGACAATCTATCACCGGTTAAAGTGAACATATCAAGGATGAACTCTTCTGGGGTAAATAGGAATTATAACTACCTTTTTACTGGGTAGAATACCAAACATGAAGAATATCCGTCATCAATAAAGATGAACAAATCAAGGATAAACTTGTTGGGGAAACTAGGAAAACGAATCCGCTGGAGAAAAACAAGGAAGTAAATTACCTTTTACCATTTACTAGGTAAATTAACACAGGTAAAAGTACTTAACATCAAGAAGGATATTACCATTTACTGGGTAATAAACTCTCGGGGACCAAAATATCTATCTAGGTAAGAACTAGAAAGAAATAGTCAAACAAGACTCGACCAATTGGGGATATAACTTGTAGCGCTAAATTCATGATCATCAAGCTATGGATAAGCTTGACGTCAATAAAACCAGAGTCACCACTGCGCTTTTATTGTTTCCAAAGGAAAAGGAAAAAGTACGAACAAAACCCAAAGATAAGAAGTTTTCATATCAAAACTAATAAAATGCCAGAGATTACAGGTAAGAGGGTTGTTTACACAGAGGGAAGGTGTTAGCACCGAAAGTGTCCTAGGTACTCCTAGGGAGCCCTTTTTTATGTGGGTATGTGTTTTTGGTACAAATGATGTTTGGTAAAAAATAGAGTGTGGGTATGAGAAAAGAATTCATTGATTATATTTTTGTGTTTGACAAAACCTTCGGTCTTTTGCCTACATACCAACATAAAAATGAGGGATTAAAACCTCGTAGTTCATGGTAAAAATTTCAAAGTTAGTGAAATGCTTTTAACAAAAGGATTAGTGAGAAAGGCAGAAAGGGCCACAAGTTTGAATGATGTTGTTAGTTCTTTTTGTGTTTCTTTGAAATTTAAAGTGAATATGATTAAGTTTATTTACAAATTTGATTTAAGAAAAAGCTTTAAAAATTCATTACCATAAGGCCAAAGTTTCTAACCATTAAACATGTCTATGTTTGAAATCACAAGCAAACGAAGTTTTTGAAAATACGGAGAGATTTTGAAATTTAAGAAGTGGGAGTAGATGAAGAGACTATCCTAAGCACAAATTTAAAAGTTAAGAGTTGAAAAGATCTGACCAATGGGATGCAATCCAATAGACAAGAATGTCATATAGAAAACCCACTTTCCCTTTGGACTTTGAATCAAACAATAAACCATAACCAATCAGCAATATCCAGACATCATGAAGATCAAGGAATCAAATAAAAATAACCACATCCAAGCAAGAAATTCCCATAGCTAGCAATCTTCTTTGTCTTCTCATGTATCAGAGAAATATTCCTTGATCAACTCTGAGCAAAGCATCAGACACAAGATCAAAATAACAATTAAGCACAAAAATAGAGTAACAGGTGAATTCAATTAAATTCCCAAGGTTTGTATTAGATGAAGGCTCAGTTCACAATAACTCAGTCTCAAAATGTTTGCATTGGCCAAGTCCTTTTGCATAGGGAATGATGCATAGTTCTAAGTCCAAGAGTTCAGATCAAGATCAACAGTCCACCTAATGTCTTTTAAGGTTTTTGTTGTTATTAGATACTTTAAGGTCCTAAGACCACAAACAAAACTAAAGTGCACAAATAAATATATACAATCACAAGATATCGCTCAAATGAGAAAAGTGAAAATGGCTTAAACATAAACAAGTTAAATGGAATGTAAATGGCAATGAATGCTAAATGACTGAAATTTAAATTGCATAAAGTAAATGACTTAAAAGTAAAGCAATATTAACAAGAGTTAGTCAAATGTTTAGTCAAAGGTTAGTCAAGTGTTAATGGTGTTTTTTAATTGATTAAGTCATTCTTTGGAGAACACTCAACCATTCTTTCACAAGTATGAATCCTTAAACCAAGACATCTTCCCTGAGAAGGGCTCTAACTTGGATAATTCAATAAGTATTCCACTAGCTCCGATGAAAGGAAAAAAAAGGCCAAGTCTCCATACAATACCATAAAGAATGGGAGACTTATAATCTCACTTACTAGAATGTTACGCCATTAGGGTCAAACGTAGCTCTATGTTAAGCAATCGTAATTGGACTTATGTAGAAGTCACAACTATCTGAGGTCGGGCAATAAAAATTTAGGTGTTAATGCATGTTAGAGATTTGGAATTAAGAACCAAACTCCTAAAACATACCACAAACTAAAAGAAAAGGTCAAGAGAGATGGACCTATCTCAATCATACTTGTGTTAGTGATTTCATTGGTCAAATGAGGGAATGGGAAATAATAGGGATGAAGATGAAGAGGGAGGGGAAGGTAGAAACACAAATTGACCAAGGGAGGATTTTATCAAATCAAAACCATTCATTCATTTTGGGAGATGAAATGTACATTTCATCAATCCCCTAAATCCAATGATTTTGATCCAACAAAAGTCAAATCAACCTTGACCAAGGCAAAAACAGAAAGTCAAACAGCACAAGACCATAAGAATGGCTCAACATAATTTTTAAACATTTAATCAATTAAAAATCCAATTAAAAATAAATTAAAATACATTTTAATTTGGTCAAAACCTAAAATCTTTTTAAAACACCAAATAAATGGCAAAGAGATTTATCCTAGGTCAAACAAGGTCAAAGGACCTTGGACAAAAAAATTTATGATTTTTGAAAGGTCAGAAATATTTTTAAACAATTAAAAATATGCATAAAAACATTTAATTCATGAAAAATATCAAAATTAACCCAAAAAATAATTTTAATTCAGAATATGAAAGAGAAAAATATTTAAAGATTTTTGGTGAAATTCCCATTTTTTTGGATTAAAAATGAAATTTCTATGAATTAAACAAAATAAAAGGATTAAACATAAAATCAGAAATTAAAATGAAATAAGAAAAAACAAGGGCCATCAAATCTCGCTCATTATATTAGGTGGCAGATCTGATTGCCACACGCGTGCGTCCCATGGTGGACTCAAGTCAACCTGCTGTACGCGTGGTAATGCAAACCAAAGATCCAGATTAGAACATCCAAACATGATCAGATGGCCAGGAAGTGTGACAACACACCACAAGAGCTAGACCTCCAGTCATCTTCTCCGGTGATCTCCACCGGACTGGTCTAACATTATCTCAATGGAAAATGAAAAACAAGGACACTATTTCAAAGAGAAAATGCTCATGATCACGAATCTGGCCTCAATTTTATCCAATTCCAAGTATATAAAAAGATACAGAGATTTGAATTTTGAGGATCATGAACTGGGTTGCTTCGATTTGACCTCAAAGCAACTCAATCTTGCTATCTACATTGGTAGGACTTCAGCCAAGCAAAAATCACAAAGAATGGTGAAGAATTGAGAGAGAATCGAAGAGATGAAAATTTTGGAAAATCACCTTCGAGGGAGCTTGAATCTTGCTTGATCTTAATTCCAGTTGGCCTTGGCTTGACTTCAGAAGCTTACAGAAGTTGAATTGGATCATGGAAAGGCTTGGATTCTTGGAGTTTCAATCTCAAAATAGAAGGAGATGTGAAACTCGATTTTCAAATGAAAACCTTCAAGATTGTCCTCTAATGGTGAGGGTTAGGATTGCAGGTTCAAAGCTTCGGCAAAGTGATCTTAATTCTGAGCATTGAAGGTCTTATTTATAGGCAAGGCAATTGCTTTCTACACATTTCAAACATTGTCCAAAAATAGAAATCTCTCTTGCATGCTTGCATGGGCGTGTGATAGGCCCATGAAATGATATAATCGGGTACAAAATTCCTCTTGTCCAATGCTGAAAGTTTGTCAAGTGATCATGCAACGATAATTGGAATGTGAACATGAAATTCATCCAAATGTAGCCTTGTGAAGAACCCATGTGCAAATCCTCCAATTCTTGGCCAAATGATATGATCTTGGCCATTTGGGAAAGGTGAGATCAAGGGGAACAACTTTCATGTTGAACACTGAAATTCTGGTATCAGATATGAAATGTCGAAGGTAATGTCACGACACTAATATCTGAGTAATGCAAACAGAATAAAGATAGAGAATAGTAATGCAAGAGACACAAGCAATTGTTAACCCAGTTCGGTCTAACTCACCTACATCTGGGGGCTACCAAGCCAGGAAGGAAATTCACTAAAATAGAATCAGTTCAAAGACTCTCCGTACACTTCAACAAGTTACAGTCTTTCTCACCTAATCTCTACCCGTGCAATTTCTACCTAAGCACTCTTAGATATGAGAACCCACTCACTTCCCTACAATCACACCTGTGATCTTAAACAATAATTCCTTGAGAAAAGAAAACACTTTTCAATGACACACTCTTGATTTTACTTCACAGTTTCAATCAAGAAGACACACACTTGATCTTGCTTCACAACTTTGATCAAGTAGACACACACTTGATCTTGCTTCACAACTTTGATCAAGTACACACACACTCTTGCTTAACAGCTTTAGAGTGACAAATTACAACCACAAATCAGTCCAATTCAATCATCAAAAGATGACTTGAATGGCTTACAAGTCTCACGACTAAACAGACACAAACCCTAACTCTCTCTCTATATTTTGCTCAGTATTGGTTGTGTTTCAAATAAGGTTTTCCATGTCCTATTTATAGAAGCATTCAGTTGGGCTTAGACATCTTGAAAACCCTAATCTATTTTCCAATCAAATCTTCTCATGACAGCTGGTTAGATCTCTTTGGAAAATAAGTAAATCAGGTTGTAATCAATGATTGAATGCGCCTGCAAATCAGATCTTCAATCATACATAGATTGCCATTAATTGTGCAATCACAAAACACCAGACATTCACACTAAATGTTCTGTGTACAGGATGTCATGACATCGGGTCTGACATCCTGGAAAAATCCTGCATAATTCCATAATTCCTTTTATAACTTCTATCAAGTACACAAACATCAGATGCCATGGTATTGTGTATGACATATTGATACAATCCTGCATAATTATGTTTTTCCAGCAGGAACACATTATTAGAAGCCATGGCATTCTGAAACAATCCTGCATGATAATGTTCTTGAACTCCAGCAGGTACATAGGATATCTTATGTTAAGACATCACACATAACATTTTGTGAACACTCTTTGTTTTACCAAAATTGCTGCCAACACATAGAACCAACAAACTCCCCATTTGGCAAATTTTGGCTAAAACATATATCTATCCTTTTTGTTCACAAGAAAACTATCAGTAGTTAAACAATAGTTTAAACAACAGCAAAAGCAAACATAATTACTAGATATAAATACTAGTAATACACACATGCACAAGGGTACTTCTCCTCCCCCTAAATTTGTGCAACAGAAACAGAATTACTAGTTATGGATGCAACTAGTAAGACACACAAATGCACATGTTTACTCCTTCTCCCCCTAAATTTGTGCACACAACAAACATCTTCTTTGATAATAACAGCACTTGTAACCACAACACCTGTACCAGCCAGAATGTCATTCTGACATCTGCTTCAACATCAACACCTGTGCACCACATCAGACATCCCCTTTGACATCTGTAAACAGAACAACATTCTGTTTAACACTAGCTGTCCATCTGTCCAGCCACATACATATCCTTACAACTCCAGCTCCACATAAACACTTCTCCCCCTTTTTAGCCAAAAATTGACCAAAGGTGACCAATTAGTCAAAATAAATGTCAATTAGCCTAGGAGAGAATGTCAGCACAGATGTCATAACATTAAACATGTTAAAACATAATTGTTCAGGAGATACATACCACCATTATACACAGCTGTGATAGCTGAGATAATGAACAAATCCATGGAACTCATTAAGAGCCCAAAATATTACAAACAGACATCAATGAGGACTGCCACAAATTACACATATTTCAAAAAAACAGTAAAAACTTCAGCATCCAAACATCAGGGGGGGGGGGGGGGGAACAACTTCCATAACATCAGCCACACATCACCAGCCACACTAAGAACATTCTTCAAACACACACACCTCCCACAGTCTTCATCTTCAGTCTTCAACACAAGGGGGGGGGACATCAATCAGAGGAAGAAGTACCATCTTCACCTTCAGAGTCTTCAGAGCTTTCAGAGCTGGCACTAGATTGAGGTTTTGACCTCTCTCTTGAGGTATTGGAATCTTCACCAGCCTTCTCCATTTCTTCTTTCTCTAGGCCACTAATAAGAGCCTCCAAAGCCTCTTTTCTTACTTTGACAACCCTAATACCATTCTCCAGTTCCTTGCAGGTTTCCTTCAACTGATCAATTAAACTCCCTTGAGATGCAGGCTCCTTTCTGGAAGATGTCATGACAACATCATTGACATGACTTCCCTCAAATAGCTTATAATGACTGGATAGTGGGGGCTTTCTTCTGCTTGGAATGTCACTAGTACTCAGAATTCCTGGTTGTTGGCTCAAGATGATACCACAAATAAGGGATAGGAAGGCAATGGGCAACTTCACTGTATTTATAGAGGTATGTCTGACAATTTGATCAAACACAAACTTTCCAAAATCATAGTTTATCCTGGTTCCAATTCCATGAATGATTCTTCCAAGACCAATGGAGATGGTTGAGATATGATTAGTAGGCACCCAGTTAGCTGAACCAATCTTGTGCAAGATTGCATATTTGACAGTTAGTTTGCCAGTTGATAGGTGATTCCTACTAGGCCATTCCTTAACTTGGCCAACTCTAATAGTCCTACAGACCTCATTGTCTGTAGTCTCTAAATCCACTCCTCCATCAATTCCTCTCCCTAGGAACTTGTTGATAATGCTTGGTGAGAATCTCACACATCTACCTCTTACAAAAACCTTGCAAAATTCCCTGCTGTTCTTTTCATAAATATCCTCAGGGATATTCACAATAAACTCTTTCACTAACCCCTCATAACATTGGGGTAAAACAACAACAGTCTTCATTAGTCCAACATTTTTGATCAAATCCATGACTTCCTTTATCTCAACAGCCTCTTTGCCCAACTCTCTTTCAACTGCTACCCTCCTCTGAATGATAAACTTCCATTTTGCAACACCATCTTCTAAATGAAAAGAGATGTTATCTAAGTGTACAACTGCAGCTTTTCCTGGAGACTTCTTAACAGCCTGCCTTTTTGCAGAGGAGATGTCAGGGACATCGTCTTTGACATCCTCTTCAGAGTCAGAACTATCTCTTACTTTCCTCTTCTTAGCCTATACTTTTCTCCATGAATTGGAGGGTCCTACACCAATAGTCTTCTTCCTAGTTCTGGCTGTCAGCATTTCATCCACAGTCTTCCCTTTCCTCGTCTTCAATTTTTTTACAGAACTTGGTTTTACATGATGAACCAAGGTGTCATCCTCTTCCTCTGAACTTTCTTCCTCCAGATCAACACTATCCATGACCACTCTTTTCTATGATATGATGCATAAAGAGATTGAGGTCTATGTTGATGATATGATTTCCAAATCATGGTCTGAAACTGAGCATGTTAAGTACTTATTGAAGTTACTCCAGCGTTTGAGGAAGTACAAACTCCGTTTGAATCCCAATAAGTGTACATTTGGTGTCCGCTCTGGTAAGTTATTGGGTTTTATTGCCAGTGAGAAGGGTATTGAAGTTGATCCTGCCAAGGTCAAAGCAATACAAGAAATGCATGTGCCCAAAACTAAGAAGCAAGTCATAGGTTTTCTCGGCCGCTTGAACTATATTTCAAGATTTATATCGCATATGACTTCCACATGTGTGCCTATGTTCAAGCTCATTTAGAAAGATAAGTCTTGTGATTGGACTGAGGATTTCCATAAACCTTTTGACAGTATTAAAGAATATATGCTTGAGCCTCCGATTCTGTATCCGCTTGTTGAAGGAAGACCATTGATCATATATTTGACTGTGCTTGAAGAGAGTATGGGATGTGTTCTTGGTCAGCAAGATGAATCTGGTAAGAAGGAATATGTTATTTACTACCTCAGTAAGAAGTTCATCGATTGTAAGTCTCGGTATTCTATGCTTGAGAAGACATGTTGTGTTTTAGCTTGGGCTACTAAGCGTTTGCACCAGTATATGTTGAATCATACTAGTAGGTTGATATCCAATATGGATCTAATCTAATACATATTTTGGAAAGCCTGCTTTAACTAGGAGGATTTCCCGTTGGCAGATGTTGCTATCTGAGTATGATATTGAATAACTAGCTCAGAAATAAATTAAAGGTGGTGTCTTGGTTGACCATTTGGCTCCCTAGCCTATTGATGATTATCAGTCAGTACAGTTTGACTTCCCTGATAAAGATATATTGTATTTGAAGATGAAACAGTGTGATGAAGCATTGCTTGAAGAAGGGCCAGAACCTGGTTCCCATTGGGGCATGGTATTTGATGGAGTTGTTAATTTATATGGCAATGGCGTTGGGGCAATGATTATTACTCCTCAAGGCACTCATTTTCCATTTACAACCAGATTAACCTTCAGATGTACAAATAATATGGCTGAGTATGAGGCTTGCATTATGGGGCTCGAAGAAGCCATTGATCTTAGAATCAAATATCTCGATGTCTATAGAGATTCAGCTTTGGTTGTTAACCAAATTAAAGGTGAATGGGAGATGAATCAACCTGGTTTGGTACCATATAGAGATTATGAAAGGAGGATATCAACTTTCTTTACAAAGGTTGAGTTTCATCATATCCCTCGAGATGAAAACCAGATGGCAGATGCCCTTGCAACATTAGCTTCCATGATTGTTGTGAATTATTAGAATGGAGTCCCTCAGCTGACTGTAATGCACCTTGATAGGCCAGCTCATATATTTTCTATTGAAGAGATCAAAGATGATAAGCCATGGTATCATTATATTAAGTGTTTCCTCCAAAGTCATATTTACCCGCTTGGGGCATCTTTGAAAGACAAGAAGACTTTGAGAAGACTGGCTGACAACTTCTACCTGAATGATGATGTGCTTTACAATAAAAAATTTGATATGGTTTTGCTCAGATGCATGGATACACACGAAGCAGACCTATGAATGACTGAAATCCATGAAGGTTCCTTTGGTACTCATGCCAATGGACATTATATGGTAAAGAAGATGTTGAGAGCATGTTACTATTGGCTAACAATGGAATCTGACTGTTGTAAATACGTGAAGAAATGCCACAAGTGTCAAATCTATGCGGATAAGATTCATGTTCCCCCGACACTTTTGAATGTCATTTCATATCCATGGCCCTTATCCATGTGGGGAATTAATATGATTGGAATGATAGAGCCCAAGGCATCAAATGGGCATCTGTTCATTTTAGTGGCTATTGACTACTTCACGAAGTGGGTTGAAGCGACATCGTATGCTAATATAACCAAGCAAGTTATTGTGAGGTTTATCAAAAATCAGATCATATTCCGATATGGTGTGCCATGTAAGATCATTACTGATAATGGATCAAACTTGAATAACAACATGATGGAAGAGCTCTGCAAAGATTTCAAGATAACACATCATAATTTTTCTCCCTACAGACCCAAGATGAACGGAGTTGTTGAAGTTGCGAATAAGAATATTAAGAAGATTATCCAAAAGATGATTGTGGCGTACAAAGATTGGCATGAGTTGCTCCCGCTTGCTTTGCATGGGTATCGTACCTCCGTCCGCACTTCGACAGGGGCAACCCTTTTCTCTCTTGTTTATGGAATGGAAGTTATGTTCCCCGTGGAAGTTGAGATCCCATCAATGTGTGTGTTGATGGAAGCCAAGTCGACCAAAGTTGATCAACTCAATTTAATTAAAGAAAAAATATTGACTACCATGTGTCATAGTCAGCTATATCAGCAAAGAATGAAGAAATCTTTTGACAAAAAGGTCAAACCTCGTTTGTTCCGAGAGAGTGACCTCGTGCTCAAGAAGATCTTATCTTTCAAACCTGATTTTAGGGGAAAGTGGGCTCCTAATTATTAAGGCCTATATGTTCTCAAGGGAGCCTTCTCAGGCAGTGCTTTGATTCTTACAACTATGGATGGTGAAGAGTTGACTCATCTTGTGAATGCCGATGCAGTCAAGAAATACTTCTCCTAAAAAAAGAAAAGAACAACTCGCTAAGCTAAAAACCTGAAAGGGAGGCTTAGGCAAAAATGAGCGTCTTGGTGGATTGAAAACCTAAAAGGGCGGTCCAGGAAAAAATTAGAGACATGAAACAAAAAAATCATCCCGGTAGACTGAGTAACTCACCTTGGGGCAATCTAGGCAAAAATTAGGGATTATGGCAAGTAACTGCATCCTGCTAGACCTGATCATTGAAGCAACATAGCCAGTCAGTTGGTTCTGATTCATCATTCTCAACCAATGACAAAGCGCAATTGGATTTCAAAGTCGGTAGGGAGAGTAGTGGTCATTGTATGCAATGTAGCCTTTTCCATGTATATTACCATTTTCAAACTTTGTAAAGATCCATGGAGTCCTACCTTTTGCGGACTACCATTCTATTAAATAAAGTTATGCCTTTATCCAATTAGTTTGTTATTATTATTTGTTTCTATTTAATAAAATTACATTTTTATGATGATGATTTTGAAATAAATAAATCAATGAATAACCATTTTTATGAAATAATAAGGCATTTACTTTAAGAATATTGAATTCAAAAAAAAGAATGTCAACAACAATCTGAGAACGGTAAGTCTTGACGTGTGAAGCATTGTTGCCTTCCCCAAGCAGTGTTTGAAGGTGTTTTCTCCTTAAATAGTTTGTTGTTTATCTCTAGTAGAGTTGATGTGTTGTTCTCCTTGTAGTTCATCATCTTTCTCCAGCTGTTATCTTTTGGGGATTTTCATCATCGGTTTGCATATTTTTGTGATTGAACCATGGATCTCCAGTAAAACCTTTATTTGGTTCTCAGATCCCTAGCACGCCTTTATTTGGATGTTGCATAGTCGTGGCTTAGTTTCTCCCTTAGTGAGTTCCTGCAAGATTGGTTGTTATTTGGTACCTTGGAATTGGTTTATTTCTCAATTCTCTGAGAAGAGTCTTATGACTGATTGTTTTCCTTTTGAGAAATTTGTTTGCATTTTTGCATCACCATGTGGTGTTTATTTCCTTTTTAGAAATAATCCTCACGCATGATTCTTTGTTAGAAATAATCCTCACGCATGATTTGTCCTGACGAATCTTAATCCCCTGTGAAGTCCCCACAGAGTCGATCTTGATTAATGAGATATCTAGTTGGAGTTTGTCTTCTCACCGGTTCCCCACTCAGAGTCTTGCCACTTGTTGTGACGTGGATTCCCCGCATAGTTTCCTCTTCTGGTGAAAGATCTCCCCATTCAGACAGTATTTAATTCTGAGCAGTATTGATGTAGTTGTCCCCTATAAGGGTGTCTCCCATTTGATATGGTATTGGCCTAAAATCCCCTGAATCATTGACATCCCTCGGCTTGAGATGTGGCTCCTCAACAAATCACTCTTATCCTTATTATGTTGGTTCATATCCTCAGAAGTGCTTTCTTCTCATGTGAACTCCAAGCAGTATTTTTTCCTCTCTCATTGAGTTTGATATTTAGGAAAGATCTTTGTAAATAATTGCTTATCCCCTAGAAGTTATTCCTCCTCTCCTGAGAGTTGAGTTTCTAAGTTGGATTTGTTTTATTCCCCATGACTGCTGATATATCTATTCTTCATGACCACTGAGTCTTCAATAGCTTTTGGTCTGATGCATGTTCTCCATGTCTTTCTTCAATCAGAGTTGAGCATTGCATTTGGATTGTGATATCCCTAGCTTTCCTTGAGTACATGGTTATGTACTATCCTCAAGGAATTGAATATTTGAAGATAGGATTTATATCCTCGAGGATTTATTTTGATCCCTAGCAGGTTCTCCAGTTGGTGTTCCCATCTTGTTCAGGTTAACCGAGTATCTAGTTATGATGATTGGATCTTCATGTTTGTATCCTTTGTGCTTATTTGTCAGCATAATCATATACATACTCATGCATATAGATGCATACGCATTGACCTGATTTTATGATCACCTACTTTAATGATATCATTTCGCCATGCAGATGTGGTGTGTCTGTCCTCCTTCAATTTAGAGTGTCAGCCCCTTAAGCAGAACAAATTTATCCTTTTTTCTTCCCCATTGAGTTATTTCCTCATGGATGATTATTATTTTTGTTTCCTCCCTAGTTCATTATCTGGATGGAACCACTCCCCTCGAGTTATATCCTTGTTGGGTTGAGTCTTGTTTGACCGTTTCTTTCTGGTTCTTACCTAGATAAATCTTTTGGTCCTCTGAGAGTTTATTATCCAGTAACTGGTAATATCCTTCTTGATGTTGAGTACTTTACCTGTTTTAACTTAACCAGTAATCGGTAAAAGGTAATTTACTTCTTTAATTTCCCCAAAGAATTTACTTTCACTTCCCTAACGGGTTATATTTTCTTTTTGCCAGCAGATTATCATTGCTCAATTACCCAATACCTGGTAATCGTTTATCCTTTTCTCAAGCTAGTCATTTTTCTATTATCTACCCAGTAAATGGTAGTTAACATAACTTCTCATTGATTTTTCCCCTGCAGTCTATCCTCACTAACTAGAAACATGTTACCCAATAACTGGTAATGGATATTCTCCCTTTGGTCTTCTATCTAGTAACTGGTAGTTTTAAATCCTACTTTTTGGTCTTCTACCCAGTAACTGGTAGTTTTAAATCATGCTTTTGTTCTCTTTGGTCTTCTATCCAGTAATTGGTAGATGTAAATCCTAGCTTTGATCTTCTACCCAGTAACTGGTAGTTGTAAATCCTACTCTTTTGGTCTTCTACCCAGTAACTAGTAGTTGCAAATCCTGTTTTTCGGTCTTCTACCTAGTAACTGTTAGTTGTAAGTCCTACTTTTGGTCTTCTACCCAGTAATTGGTAATTGTAAATCCTACTTTTTGGTCTTCTACCCAGTAACTGGTAGTTGTAAATCCTACTTTTTCATTTCTCTTGAAGGCTATCCTTACCCAATACCCGGTAATGGATATTCTTCCCTTTTGAGTATATTTCCCAATAACTAGTAGTATAACTCTTTCATGTGGTTGATCACCTTTGTTAAGCTTCCCAGTAATTGGTAGTTGGTGATTCTTCCTCATTTTCCTCAGAGAGTCATCCTTGAGATGTTACCGAGTAACTGGTGTCGCAACCTGAATGAAAGAATGCGAAAAAACACAACCGGCGAAAAAAAGAAATGTGACAGAAGAGTCGCCACCGTGCGTTATTTATCCCAAAGGAGGGAAAGGAAACGCTCGAAGTAAACCTGAAAAAAGGAAAGGAAAAGACAAGGTCTCGCAACCAAATCTTGGGTTCGGGAGCCGATTATGCGAAGGGAAGGTATTAGCACCCCTACGCATCCGTTGTACTCTACGGGATCCACTTTTATTGTTTTTGTCTAAAGGGTGTGGATTTATCTAATGTACTATTTACTAAAAGAGGGGTCAAAAGAAAATGACTCGCACGGATGTCGCATCCACAACATACGTATCTCATCTGAACATGAGAATCAGAGTCTTCGTAGCTCGGCTGCCTATGGGTTAAGGGGAAGTGTGCTCGGTAAGACATCGCGTCTTATGCCTACGTATCTCATCTGGAATGAGAATCAGAGCAGGCCGTATTCGCCTAACTACGGGTTAAGGGTTGTGTTTTGGGCGAACGACGTTACTACGCAATCTACCGAATGCTCGACCTTTGGAGACTAACTCGCCTGTAGTAGAAGGAGTAAACGTGTTCTTAGGAGAAGAAAAATCAATGAGTTAAGGGTGTTTTAGGGATGCTCATGCAAAAAGGCAGTCCTAGACGAAGGAACCGCGCTACCTTAATTGACATGCAAACGGGAGACTATACGAAGCCTAGCAACCCTATGGAGAGACGATCACACTATACAAAACAAACATGCATAAAGTAAACACGCCGACAAGGGGCTCAAACATACAGGGGTAGGGCTTTATTCAAGAGGGGTCATATCAACCTCGACAAACAAGCCATGGAAAGGTAATCAAACGGGCTCTTAACCACTGACATTGACCGTCAGGGTGAGCAGATCAAAAGGGTAATGAGGATAAGACCTCATAGCTCTTAACCCTGGGCAGGGCGAGCTCATGACAAGGCGTGGGGGTTCAGAAAGGTGGAACCCTCTCCACTGACTGAACGGACAAAAGATCTTGGGCTTTTGTTCTGAAGCATCGACACGTAGTGTGATCTTAAAGAACGACGCACCGAATAACAGGGGATTGACTACTAATCCCTTGTATCCGTCAATTGCCTCTCCGTGGAGGTCTTTAGCACTGGTGCCTCTTTTGGGAGGTCTTTAGGCACAAAAATAAACACACAAAACATTGCCTCCTATCGTGGTCTTCCAGCTAAGAAAGCGGTAAAATGCGGGAAAAGTAAAGGGGTCGAGAGGTCTACCGTACGGATAAAGATCTGAAGTAACAACAACTAAGAAATAAAAAACCCAAGGACTCTTCCGAGCTAAACACCATCAAAGAAAGCGAGTCAGTACATGTAATCGGAATAGACCTGCAGGTGGTATCCCACAAATAAAGTGGAACACCAAGCAAGCTATCCCTGCAAGAGTATGTGAGCCCTGACAAAAACTCAACGAACAGGTTAGAGTAACATGATGGAATCAGGAGAAAATATGACGAACACAAAACAGACTAGGGCAAACAGAAAAAAAGAATCAATTACTATCACGCTCGCTACTGCTTCGCCTAGCGAAGGCTTAGCGAGGCTTAGCTGTAGGCTCGCCTAGCGAAGCGGCTAGCGAATGCCTGCGGGTTTTGGATTTCCCATTGATAACAGTACGATTTTAGAAACTCTAAACCCTATGGTATCCCTTAAGGAAATCAAGTGATCAGACATTCAAAGCATTATTTTACACATTCATGCACATCTAAACCCGTGGGCAAAACCTAACAATACCTCATACATTTAGAGAATTCAAATTGAAAACATAGGGTAATGGGAATAAGGGCAAACCTGATTGGAGAGATCGATTAAACTCGAATGGCACGGCTGGGTTTGCAAAGCAATGTTAGGGTTTGCGTGAGATGGAGGTGAAAAAAGTGTGTGAGTCAGGGTGAACTTTTTAGAGCTGTCTGGAGGCTACTACAGATTAGTTCGTAGGTCTCTCTCTTCCAGGGAATAGGAATAGCCTTTTTTCTCCTTTTTTTTTCTCTAGGTTTTGTCTCAATGAACTCTAGTATTTATAGCCCAATTTTCGTGGCTTTGTGGGCTCAGAATGAAGGCAACTCAAGCCCATGACTTTTTGTTATATTTTCAGAAATGCGCGCGCTTCGCCTAGCGAAGGATCTACTCGCCTAGCGAGCATGACAGTTCAGCTTCGCTAGGCGAACCAGTCTGCTCGCCTAGCGAGCATGAAAACCTAACATATTTTTGCTCCTTCAAGATTAGCGTTCTGAATGATGAATAAGCCCCATTTGAACCTGTTGGGAGTAACTCAAGTCTTTCCCTTGTGTTGACTGATCACCCGGATAGAACCCACAAAGTGTCTTGGATGATATTCAAGCTTCTAGGATCTGATCTTGATTGACATGATGAAATGCAATATGAAATGTTAAATGACCTAAAAATGAATGCATGAATGAGGAGGGCAAATTTTGGGGTGTTACAGCTGCCCCTATTCAATCATCAGCTAACCCGAGCAGGATGAAAGCGAACAGCTTATCAGACAAACAGGGTGAGCTGTGATTGAATACCAAATACAGACCAAAAATTTACGCTCTGAGAGCACCACAAAAATGTTGAAATACACCGCGCTGTCTATTTTTCTTCTGATCCTCTGGCTGAATCTGAATCAGTCTTCTGACTTAATCTGGAGTTTCGATCCTCTGGCTGAATTTGTACTCAATTTAGTCCTCCGGTTGAATATTAATTCTGATCCTCGGGCTGGATACGATTTTGATCTTCTGGCTAGATCTTCCTTGTTTCGATTCTCTAGCTAAATCTACTTTCATTTTGATTCTCTGGCTGAATCTATTTCCTTTGATTCTCTGGCTGAATCTGATTTTCGGTCTTCTGGCTAGATCTTCTTGTTTCGATTCTCTGGCTGAATCGATTCTCTTTGATTCTCTGGCTGAATCTGATTTTCGGTCTTCGGGCTAGACCTGACTTCAATCTTCTGGCTAGATCTACTTCGATCTTCTGGCTAGATCTATTTCGTTTCGGTTCTCTGGCTGAACCTATTCTCGGTCTTCGGGTTAGACCTGATTTCGATCTTCTGGCTAGATCTATTTCGTTTCGGTTCTCTGGCTGAACCTATTCTCGGTCTTCGGGCTAGACCTGATTTTGATCTTCTGGCTAGATCTATTTCGTTTCGGTTCTCTGGCTGAACCTATTCTCGGTCTTCGGGCTAGACTTGATTTCGATCTTTTGGCTAGATCTATTTCGATCTTCTGGCTAGATCTTCTTTGTTTTGATGAGAAATTCCCATCATCAGGATCTCGTATCTGAGGCATGCGTTGGTTGACCCTCTTTCGAAATCTATACCCAATCTTCCTATTAGATAGGCAGCTTCGAGAATATTCCACTTTTTGGGCTTCGTACATATTCTTCAGGCTAGAACATGTTGTAACGACTCTTCAATTAGACTTTTGTTTTTCTTTATTGCGATCCGCGGGCTGGTTCCTCTTGTAGGTTGATTTTTTGTTGAGCTGCCAATCTAATCCTCTAGCTGGCTTGCTGGGGAAATAACGCTCGTAGGCGACTCTCTGGCTGAGCCTTCAAATTGAACCTCAGGCTGGCTCTTTGGAAAACGATTCTCAGGCTGAATCTTCGAAATGACCCTCATGCTGGATCACACGCACTCGATCCTCTAGCTGAATCTCGTGACTTTGGTTGTGAAGTAATTCTTCAGTCTACTTTGAAGAACCTGTTTATCAGCTTATGCGTATGCTTGATATGATATGCAAATGCAAATGTTATGCATGGTGCAAAAAGAAATCTGCTTGGGGAAGCAAACTCCGGTAGGGAACGAATCGCTGTATCAATCCTTGAATGCTCTGTGGGGAATGATCTGTCTACCGGGACCAGGGAGCCACTGAAAATAAATCAGCTTTTTTCTGGAAAGTTGACCTTGCTGGGGGAGTATCAACTATGGGATCTTTGCTTGACGAGGCTCTGTGAGGAGAGTCTGCGGGGAAAGCACTTCCTGAGGAAATTTCCTAGGAATCGACCTTTGCTGGGGATATGAACTTGCTAATCGTCCTCAGGCTGGGGATCAAAACAAATCTGTTAAGAATATTCTGCTGGGGAATGAGATGAACACTGGGAACACTCTCTTATTTGTTGGGTATGCAACTACTCCGCTGTTGCTGGGGGACACAAGGTGCAACTCTACTGGGGGACATGCCCTGCTGAGGAGAGACTTTGTCAACCGCCTGGGGATGGGAATTCATGACTTGGCATCTGATTCCTGTGACCTGCAATCGCACACGTATGTCCCGGGGGAATTACTCGGTTTGAATTCACCGTCGGGATTAAGCACATTCAAAGCAATTTTAAATGTTTTCCTGTGCAAATCATCTGCAAAAGCCACCATTATGTTCAGATGCAATATGTTTTATCAAGAATTCGGACATTTTTGCAAACAAACTGATAAGTGAAAAATAAAGAGGCTTTTTAACTAAATTATTCGACTTTTATTGGTTGAAAGATTTGTGCCAGGAATAGGCGAGTACATCAGGAAGTTGATCCCTGAAAAGAGGCGATCGCTATAAATTGAACAAAAGAAACTATCCTAATGGCAATGTGGAAACGGGGTCCCACTGAGTGTTGACCCTGCTATGGCTCGTATGACCTCAAGACGCTCTGCTCATCTTGCTTTCTGAAGTGGATGATTAGTTGATCTTTAAACTTCGGAGATTGTCGGACTGAATGAAATGGTGATATAACACAGATGAACTTAGATTGCAGTCATTCGCTTATTCCCTCTTTTGCGTGGACCGCCCTTTTGGGTTTTCAATCCACCGGGATACCCTTTTTGCCTGAGCCGCCCTTTCGGGTTTTTGACTCACCGGGTGTACGTTTTTTTTTATATCCCTAATTTTTGCCCGAACCTCTTTTTTTTTGGTTCGTCGGGATGCCCTTTTTTGCCTGGACTCTCTTTTTTTGTCCAGCGGGTCAGTTTATGCGAAGTATTTTTTGACTGCGTCTGAGTTGACAGGGGATGGAAAATCTTCGCCATCCATGGTTGTTAGCATCAAAGCTCTGCTAGAGAAAACCCTTTTAACCACGTATGGACCCTCATAGTTCGGTGTCCGTTTGCCCCTGTGATCTGTGTTGGGAGGAAGAATTCTTTTTGGTACTAATTCACCGACTTGATACTCCCGAGGGCGCACTTTCTGATCAAATGCTCTCTTCATCCGTAGGTTGATGGCTTCCTCAAGTCCTAGGATACAAGCTTCGTATTCGGCTTCATTGTTGGTGCAGGGAAAAGTTATTCTGGCACAAAATGGCATATGAACCCCCTCCGGCGTGATCAATACTGCACCAACTCCGCGACCGTTGACGTTGACCGCCCCATCAAACATCATAATCCATTTGGATTCAGGGTCAGGCCCCTCCTCCGGGAGTGGTTCCTCGCAATCTTTCGATTTGAGAAACATGATGTCCTCATCAGGAAAGTCGAACCTCATAGGTTGGTAATCATCAATCGGTTGCTCTGCAAGATAGTCTGACAAGACACTTCCTTTGATGGCTTTTTGTGAAGTGTATTGGATGTCATACTATGTCAGTATCATTTGCCACCTAGCAACCCTTCCGGTAAGTGTTGGCTTTTCAAAAAAATACTTAACTAGATCCATCTTTGGTATCAATAGAGTCGTGTGAGTCAACATATACTGTCTTAGTCGGCGAGCAGCCCATGCCAATGCGCAACAAGTTTTCTCGAGCAATGAGTATTTTTGTTCACAGTCGGTAAACTTTTTGCTAAGGTAGTATATTGCATGCTCTTTTCGACCTGACTCGTCATGCTGACCGAGCACACAACCCATTGACCTTTCTAACACAATCAAGTACATGATCAACGGTCTTCCCTCTACTGGAGGCATTAGAATCGGGGGCTCCTGCAAATACTCTTTTATTCTTTCAAAGGCTTTCTGACAATCATCATTCCACCTGACCTCTTGCTCTTTTCTCAGCATTTTGAACAATGGCTCGCATGTGGCTGTAAGATTAGATATGAACCTTGAAATGTAGTTCAATCTGCCCAGGGAGCCACGAACCTCTCTTTCTGTTTTAGGTGCAGGCATTTCTTCATTCAACGATAACCTGTGCATAACGATGTCTGTATCCAAACCTGGCATATCTTGATAGGACCAAGAAAACATGTCGACGTACTCACGAAGCAAACTGATCAACTGTTCTTTCACCTCGGCCTGTAGACTGGCCCCGATCATGATCTCTTTCTTATCGCCTTTGGTACCAATGTTGACGGTCTCAATCACCTCCTGATAAGGTGTAATAGCTCGGTCCTCCTATTTCAACAACCTGGCTAACTCTTCAGGCAATTCACAATCTTCCTCAACCCCTTCTTCGGCTTGATAGATAGGATTGTCGAAGTCATATTTGGCCATAGCAATGTCGTTAGCAGTGAGATCCGGGTGATCATCTCCGCGTGATAGAGGATCATGCTTTACCTTAGAACGAGGGATTTTTTTTGGAAATAAAAACGAAAAAGAGACATTTCCATTTCTATTGTAAAAGTAATTTTTTTGAAAGAAAGAGAACACAAAATTGTTTGCAAAAGCTGTCCTTTATTGATGATGAAAATAATTGCGAAATGCGACTAAATGGATGGCCCTACAGATGAGTCATTACACATTGGGCAAAGTGCAAGACTTTATTATGCATGTAATAAAAGGAAAACAATAAAAAATTACTCGTTCAGTAGAGCAACCCGGACGACTTTTTCAGACGACCATATGTTGAGCTTTTCTCCCGAGACACACGGGCGAATCCAGCTATCTAAATCACAATCGCTGCCAGCCTTGTCTTCATCCACAACATTGACGATGTGGGGAGAAACCAAACCCCTGCTGGAGAAAGTACCGACTTCATTCTCCTGAGACCCCGGAGTAAACCCCAATCCAAACTTGTCTTCTTTGATGATTGGCTCCACAAATTTGCCCCTGCCTTGGGCATTACCAGCTTTAACCACTTCAACAGCTTGCTTGTATGAAGAGATAGAAGTCCCGACCTTCTCGGACTTAGGTGAAAAGACAGCTTCAAGTGTGACCTCACTAATGTTTATGGCTTCGAAGCCCTGACACATCATCTCATGCATCTCGCCATCCATTTCCACATACTTAAATGTAGACAGGTGGCTAACAAAAATATCCTCTTCACCACAGACAGTGACGACCTGACCTTCTAGTTCATATTTGAGCTTCTGGTGGAGGGTAGAAGTAACAGCGCTGGCAGCATGAGTCCAGGGCCGACCTAGCAGACAGCTATAGGCAGGTTGGATATCCATCACACAAAAGGTGCTCTTGAACACCTGCGGTCCAATCTTAACTGGCAACTCAACTTCGCCAAAGACAGATCTCTTAGAGCCATTAAAAGCCCTCACACCTAAATTACTTGGCTTCAGGATGATGTTATCGTAATCCAACTTCATTAAGGCTTTCTTTGGAAGAACATTTAGAGAAGAGCCTGTATCAACCAAAACATGGGAAAGCACCACCCCTTTGCATTCCACTGTGATATGCAAAGCTTTGTTGTGATTTCTGCCCTCAGATGTCAGGTCATAATCGATGAAACCTAGCCCATGGCTAGCGTTTACATTTGAAACTACCGACTCCAGCTGGTTAACAGTTATCTATGGTGGAACATAGGTCATATTCAGTACTTTCAACAAGGCGGCTCTGTGTGCCTCAGAGCACATCAACAATGAGAGAATGGAGATCTTTGAGGGTGTTTGATTTAGCTGGTCGACTACCTTGTAGTCACTTTTCTTGATAATCCTCATAAACTCATCCACTTCCTTCTCGAATACGGTCTTAGGAAGAGCTTCCTCAGTAGTAACCTCTTCGGTGGCTACCTGTTTTCCTTTAGCTTTGGCAGCTGCCTCAGCTTCAGTATTCGTGCGGAATGTTGATGGTGCAAATAGGCGTCCGCTGCGAGTGAAGCCACCAACCCCTCCAACATTGGCTACAGCGGAGCTACCAGTGTCAGTGTCTTCATCGTTAACTTTCCGCCCCTGGAAATAGATATCAGCCTCATAGTGCCACGGGATAGCACTGTCTTTTTCATACGGAACAGGTCCTGGCACCGTGATGGTGACCGGACTAACCAAAGTCAGTTGAGGGTTGTCAGAGTAAATTGTAACTGGTGTTGGACTTTCGATGTTCACCGTTGCTGGTGTTGTACTTTCTGGGAAATATATTGTTGTCGGGGCGGGTCTCTCGGGAACATATATTTCTTCAGGAGTGAAATAAATCGTCACTGTCGACACATCATTCTTCACTGGACGGGTCTGGTCGAACTGAAGACAACCTTCATCTATCAGTTACTGAATACCCCTTCTCAAACTGTCACATCCGTTCTCGGCAGCTTGACAATTTTTGCACTCTTCCCCAACGCCCGGGAAAATCTGACCTTTCAAAAGTCGGTCTTTAACCACCGATAGCGAAGTCTTCACTTTAGTCACATCAGAAACCAAATTCAAAGTTTCCCCACTATCCACAATATTAATCCTCAGCCCGCCGTGGGCTGGCATCGGGTTTTGGATAACATTAGGCACCGGAGAAAAATTGATAGCCTGGGCATCTCTTAAATCTTGTACCTTTAGCTGGAGAGCCTTGCAATTATCTGTAGTATGGCCAGGTGCGTTGGAGTGAAAAGCACATCTGGCATTGACATCATATCCTCTAGGCAAATTATTGGGATCGATTGGTGGGGCCAGAGTTCTTAACGTAACCAGATTCATGTCAATCAGCCTAGGAAGTAACACGGAATAAGGCATTGGGATTGGCTCAATGACCCGGTCCGTCTGCCTTGGACGTTGTTGATAGTGTCTCTGCTGACCCGGATTACCTCCTTGTTGTTGATTGTTGTACCTGGGTTGCTGTTGCGGATGATACTGCGGTTGTTGTTGCTGTTGAGGAGCAGGTGTTGGAATAGTGACTGCGGCCACTTGATCTTGATAATAATTAGGGCGTTCTCTACCCCTGCCTCTGCCGATATACACAACGCTTGTCTCGCCTTCTCTTCTTCGCTGACCGTTACCAGCAAACGATTTCTTGGGACCTGATGAGCTGGAAGCACTATTGTCTTGAATTCGGCCCATCTTCAACAGACTCTCGATTCTTTCTCCAGCAATTACTATCTCTGCAAAGCTGATTGACGGGCAAGCAGCCAATCTCTCAATATAATTGCCTTGAAGAATGTTCATGAACATGTCCGCCATCTCCCTTTCAGACATAGGGGGTTGGACGGACGCATCAATCTGTCTCCAACGCTGAGCATATTCTCTAAAGGTCTCCTTGGCAGTCTGAGACATTCCTTGCAACAAGGTCCGATTTGGAGCCATGTCCAAGTTGTATTGATATTGCTTGACAAAAGCCTCCTCCAAGTCTTTCCAGCTCTTGATGGTAGTGCGAGACAACTGAGAATACCATTCACGAGAAGCTCCAGTTAGACTGTCTTCAAAATAGTACATCCACAACTTTTCATCTTCCGTGTGAGCTCCCAACCTTCCCAAATAAGATTGGAGATGAGTGCGTGGGCAAGAAGCCCCGTTGTATTTCTCAAAAGTAGGGGGTTTGAACTTGTGAGGAATCCTCACCCCCTGAACCAGACCAAGATTGGTGACATCAAAACCTAAGGAATTTTGAGACTCCAAAGATTTGAGCTTCTCAGCAAACTCATCCATACGGCGAGTGGTCTCGTGGGCTTCGTTGTGCAAAGAGAATTGATCATACTGATAATCTTTAGTAACGGGGCGCCCGTTAATCCGAATTCCTTGATTCACGTTGTACCTTCCGCCAATATCATTTCCAACATTCCCCATGTTGCCAACATTACCCGGGTTTCCATCAACATTTGCGTTACCCGCGTTACCAGTGTTCATAGGGTTATCAGCGTTTCCCTCAGCGTTTGGTATTTCTACCTCTGGATCGGGCCTCGGTTGCTCAACCAATTCCCTCAGCTTTTCCTGGCCTTCTGCCATACTAGTCATCAATGTCATGAACTGATCCATCCTTTCACGCATATCAGCCAGCTCTTTCTGTACTTGGTCCATCGCTAGTTGCAGACGATTTTCCTTTGTCGGGTACCTGTGGACTCGCTTGGGACCAATAATGCCTGAGACAGGGAACAAACATTAGACACTGCGGTGACACCTGCAAAACAAATAAGGGTTAGTATGCATGGTATGCGATGCACTGCTTATTCAATTTCAAGGCACCCCCCTTAAAAAGGGAATACCCTGCAAATGAATAAGCATGAGATGTTGGATGCAAATATGCAGATGATGTTATGCAATGCAAAGGCATGTCAATCAGGATTGCTGGATCCGCTTGAACATATGTCGGGTTGCACTGTCTGAAGAGAAACCCACTGAGGAATATAATACCGGATCAGTACTTCGGCATGAATTCGGAACCGGGAACCATAGAACACAGTCATCAACTCAGAACCCATACTTCAAAACCAACGGTCACCAACAAGAACCGAACAATAGTCACCAACAAGACACGGTCACCAACAGAACAAGTCATCATCAGTACCTGTAAATGATTCATTCCCGCCCCACTCACGGGTGTAATCTAGGCCAGGGTAAAGTCAAGAGAAACACAGGATAAACAATCCTTTCCAGAATATTATCATATGCACACCAGGTGTATGCAACGATAATACCCCATCAGAATCTGAACTGCTCGTGATACCATGTTCCGCTGAGTGGCTCCACACCACCCGCTTCCCATGAATCACTCTATTCTTAGGTGTCCTAAAGTTCACTCATATCCTGTGTATTGGGCCTTTTACCTCTCATAGAACATCCCATCCCAACAAACAGAACCAGCAGATACGGCAATCATATGTACACAATGCAATAAAGCAGGTAAATGCTGAAAGATAAATAACTGTACAAAAGAATAGACACCCAACAAACAAGAAACCTACAAAAGCTATGAGGGACTCGCTTAGGGAAACAGGGTCCCCAGCAGAGTCGCCAGCTGTCGCAACCTGAATGAAAGAATGAGAAAAAACACAACCGGCGAAAAAAAGAAATGTGACAGAAGAGTCGTCACCGTGCGTTATTTATCCCAAAGGAGGGAAAGGAAACGCTCGAAGTAAACCTGAAAAAAGGAAAGGAAAAGACAAGGTCTCGCAACCAAATCTTGGGTTCGGGAGCCGATTATGCGAAGGGAAGGTATTAGCACCCCTACGCATCCGTAGTACTCTACGGGGTCCACTTTTGTTGTTTTTGTCTAAAGGGTGTGGGTTTATCTAATGTACTATTTACTAAAAGAGGGGTCAAAAGAAAATGACTCGCACGGATGTCGCATCCACTGCATACGTATCTCATCTGAACATGAGAATCAGAGTCTTCGTAGCTCGGCTACCTATGGGTTAAGGGGAAGTGTGCCCGGTACGACATCGCGTCTTATGCCTACGTATCTCATCTGGAATGAGAATCAGAGCAGGCCGTAGTTCGGCTAACTACGGGTTAAGGGTTGTGTTTTGGGCGAACGACGGTACTACGCAATCTACCGGATGCTCGACCTTTGGAGACTTACTCGCCTGTAGTAGAAGGAGTAAACGTGTTCTTAGGAGAAGAAAAATCAATGAGTTGGGGTGTTATAGGGATGCTCATGCAAAAAGGCAGTCCTAGACGAAGGAACCGCGCTACCTTAATTGACATGCAAACGGGAGACTATATGAAGCCTAGCAACCCTATGGGGAGACGATCACACCATACAAAACAAACATGCATAAAGTAAACACGCCGACAAGGGGCTCAAACATACAGGGGTAGGGCTTTAGTCAAGAGGGGTCATATCAACCTCGACAAACAAGCCATGGAAAGGTAATCAAACGGACTCTTAACCACTGACATTGACCGTCAGGGTGTGCAGATCAAAAGGGTAATGAGGATAAGACCTCATAGCTCTTAACCCTGGGCAGGGCGAGCTCATGACAAGGCGTGGGGGTTCAGAAAGGTGGAACCATCTCCACTGACTGACCGGACAAAAGATCTTGGGCTTTTGTTCTGAAGCATCGACACGTAGTGTGATCTTAAAGAACGACGCACCGAATAACGGGGGATTGACTACTAATCCCTTGTATCCGTCAATTGCCTCTCCGTGGAGGTCTTTAGCACTAGTGCCTCTTCTGGGAGGTCTTTAGGCACAAAAATAAACACACAACACATTGCCTCCTATCGAGGTCTTCCAGCTAAGAAAGCGGTAAAATGCGGGAAAAGTAAAGGGGTCGAAAGGTCTACCTTACGGATAAAGATCCGAAGTGACAACAACTAAGAAATAAGAAATCCAAGGACTCTTCCGAGCTAAACACCATCAAAGAAAGCGAGTCAGTACAGGTAATCGGAATAGACCTCCAGGTGGTATCCCACAAATAAAGTGGAACACCAAGCAAGCTATCCCTGCAAGAGCATGTGAGCCCTCACAAAAACTCAACGAACAGGTTAGAGTAATAGGATGGAATCAGGAGAAAACATGACAAACAAAAAACAGATCAGGGCAAACAGAAAAAAAGAATCAATTACTGTCACGCTCGCTACTGCTTCGCCTAGTGAAGGCTTAGCGAGGCTTCGCTGCAGGCTCGCCTAGCGAAGCGGCTAGCGAATGCCTGCGGGTTCTGGATTTCCAATTGATAACAGTACGATTTTAGGGACTCCAAACCCTATGGTATCCCTTTCAGAAATCAAGTGATCAAACATTCAAAGCATTATTTTACACATTCATGCACATCTAAACTCGTGGGCAAAACCTAACGATACCTCATACATTCAGAGAATTCAAATTGAAAACATAGGTTAATGGGAATAAGGGAAAACCTGATTGGAGAGATCGATTAAACTCGAATGGCACGGCTGGGTTTGCAAAGTAATGTTAGGGTTTGCGTGAGATGGAGGTGAAAAAAGTGTGTCAGTCAGGGTGAACTTTTCAAAGCTGTCTGGAGGCTACTGCAGATTAGTTCGTAGGTCTCTCTCTGCCAGGGAATAGGAATAGCCTTTTTTCTCCAGGTTTTGTCTCAATGAACTCTAGTATTTATAGCCTAATTTTCGTGGCTTTGTGGGCTCAGAATGAAGGCAACTCAAGCCCATGACTTTCTGTTATATTTTCAGAAATGCGCGCGCTTCGCCTAGCGAAGGATCTGCTCGCCTAGCGAGCATGACAGTTCAGCTTCGCTAGGCGAACCAGTTTGCTCGCCTAGCGAGCATGACAGCTCAGAGACAGATTTTTGCTCCTTCAAGATTAGCGTTCTGAATGATGAATAAGCCCCATTTGAACCTGTTGGGAGTAACTCAAGTCTTTCCCTTGTGTTGACTGATTACCCGGATAGAACCCACAAAGTGTCTTGGATGATATTCAAGCTTCTAGGATCTGATCCTGATTGACATGATGAAATGCAATATGAAATGTTAAATGACCTAAAAATGAATGCATGAATGAGGAGGGCAAATTTTGGGGTGTTACAACTGGTAACAGATGTCCCTCTTCCCTAGTGTATTATCTTCCATTTTCAGCTACCCAATAAGAGGTAGTAGATAATATGTCTCTTTTACTCCTGTGTTGAAGTTTGAATTCCCCAATTGAGTCTGGGTTCGTAAATCAAACTTCCTTTCCCAAGAGGATAGTTTCCTGATGTGTTGGTGGTATCATGATACATGCAGTTTTTTTCTCTAGTTCGAGTCTTTCCATTGATTTATTTTCATGGAAATCCCCTCGTGTCTCCAACAGTTTTTTAAGTCGTAGCCTGGCCTACGCAAAACATATTATCCCTAGAGTCTCTGTCCCCTCATGGAGTTTTCCTTATGGAATGCTTTGTGCTCTTGTGGACATTCAGTTTCTTCCAGATTCTTTTCCTTTGTGGCAATATATTCCCCACGAAGATTATATTTTGCATTCATATCATATGCATCATGAGGTCTCTTAGGGACCAAAATTTGTTTCTAGTTGTTATAATTTAAGTCTATTCTACCGTGTTGATAAAAATATTTTAACCTTCACATCTCCGGATAGAATGACCTTAAATAGGGGCAGCTGTAAGACCCCAATTTTGACCCCTAAGATCCCTAATGCCATCTCATAGATTTGCTTTGGCATTGGGATCACACCTTGGTATTCTCCTCACCTATCATTCATTGGGAGAGATCATCAAGCCTATATGATTGTATCATGCTTTATTTTATTTGTTTACTAACCAAAATACAAAAATATGTCTAGTATAACTTTGTTTCTTTGTAGGTAGTCTGTGTCTCCATTTGTGCCTCACCAAGCTCACAACTAGGGTTTGAAACCCTGAAAGCAAGAGATCAAGCAAGAAAAGGTCCACATTTGTTCTAAAAATCATATATGGATCCCCATGTTCTTTATTTGTCATTTTTATCAAGAGTTCATCAAGAGTTTGAAGCTTGTTTGTCAAGGAAGCCCTAATTCATCTAGGTATCTTATGTGCCTTCCTCAATAAGTTTCTTCAAAAATTGGTAAAAGAAATCGAGGGATACTTAATTTTACATCAACATAAGCATATATGATCCTCCATGATCCCCTAAGAGAAAAGGAACCTCAAGTGTGCAAGTTGGTTCAAGGAGGTTGACCAGAAAAGTCAACTAGTCAAATCTAGGGTTTCCTAGACCCTATCTCCTACGATTTTTGTCATATGAATATTATTCCAAGATAAACGTTACTCTTTATGGGCTTCAAAACATATTTCATGTTGACCTCAAGAGGTAATTTTTCTTGTAAAGTCATTTTTTATGGTGAAAGATTATAGGTCATTTTGTTTGTGCCCTAGATAGAAGGTCAACTTCCAAGAACTATAACTTCCTAAATTTTTATGACATGAAGATGATCCAAGTATCATGATTAATTTTATGATGTATAATTCAACTTTTATTCTCAGTGAAAGATTAAATTATACTTGCAAGGTCATGTACCATGATGAAATATTATAGGTCCATTTTGGTCCTCGTCACTGAACAAGCAAATTTCCTCAATTTCTAAAATCTATAACTCCATCATCCAAGCTCTATATGATGCCAAATTTGTTGTCATATTTAAGATAACACAACTTTGTAGAAGTAACCAAGTTCTTTTGAAGCTCATATCAAAAGTTATTCAAGGTGGAAAGAGGCTTCTTTTGGCTTATAACTTAAAAAAATTTCTAAGTATGTTTGATACCTCCATCTTCAAGGATAACTTTATTCATGTTCCAAGATTCAAATAGAAAAAGTACCAACGTCAAAGTTGTTCCTTATTATGATATTTTTCTAAAAAGTCCAATATCACATCATTTGGATAATAAATGAAGGACTTGCGCATGAGGTCTTTCCATGGCTTGTTTTAGTAAGATTTGAACTCCAAACATTGCACAACTTCGCATGCCCTTATGTAATGACTTCAGCAAGATTTTTGCATGATTTGGAGTGGATTTCAATCATGAATTGGGCCTTCCCATGCACCCATGCACCAAATATTACTCAATTTCATTCAAACTTGGAAAGGTGCATTTATCATTTCCTTGGCCTATAAATCAAAGCTCATTTGCTCATATTTAATGGAAAACCCTACCCAAGCATTGCTGGTCATTGCCATAACCTCATTCCATAGAACACTAAGAATTTCATCAAGATCAAGGCTCAGAAGCTGCTCATAGAAGGTGATTTTCTTAGACTTTCATCTCTTAGATTCTCCCTTAATACTCTAGATCTGAACTCAATTTGTGATGACTGAAGTCCTACCAATGTAGGCAATGTGACTGAGTTTTTTTGAGCTTGATTTGAAGCAACTCAGGTTGAACACCTTGACTTTCATCTTCACTTTTCAAACTATAGAGTGAGAGATGGAACAAATGGAGGTGATATTCATGATCCTTGCAATTTTTCCTTTAAAATGATGTATGATCCATCAATTTCTGGACATGTTTGATCCTGCCGTTCCGGTGATCCTCACTGGAGAAGATGACCGGAGCTAAGGCTCCAGTGGTGGCATGGCCTTGCTACCACCCTTGGATCTTCATTCCATCTTTTAATCTTCTCCTTTGCTTTTGATTACCACATGTGTAGCGCGTTGACTAAGGTACACCATGGAACGCGCATTTTTGAGCATTAGATCTGCCACCTCAATTAAAGAGGGATATCTGATGGCTCTTGTTTTTTTGTTTTATTTTGTTTCTCTAAAATGATTTTTAAATAACTTTTTTTCCAAAATTCATTATAAATTCATTTTTGATCCAAAAATTATGGGACCAACACCAAAACTTCACAAATATTTTCTTCTTCTTATTTATGATTCAAAATCAATTTTTAGATTAACTTTGATATATTTGGTGAATTTTGTGTTTTTTAAACTTGTTTTAATTAGTTTTTAATTACTTCCGACTTTTGAAAAATGCCAAAAAAATTAGTCAATGGTCATTTGACCTTATTTGACCTATGATAAATCTCTTGGCAATTTCTTTGGTGTTTTGAAGGGGTTTTAGGTTTATGATCCTTAAAAACTTATGTTTCTTCATTTTTAAATTGTTTTAAAAATAGTTTAATTAATTTAATGTTTTGGTGAGCTTTTGTATTGACTTTATGTTGACCTTACTTCTGTTTGGCCTTGGTCTTGGTTGAATTGGATCTTGATTTTGTCAATACCATTGGGTTTAGGAGGTTGATGAAGTTTGAAACTTCATCCCTCAAGATGAATGAATGATATTGATCAAGTGAGGTTCATCCCTTGACCAATTTAGGATCCCCTTCATTCCATCTCCCCATTTTCATCTCATTTTCTTCCCCAATCATCTCTTGGCAAATGACTTCCCAAGGATCATTAGCTAGTTGATTCATCAATGACCTTGTGTCAAATGAATCAACATAAGCTTGATTGAGATATGCCCATCCCATCTTATTTTTGTGTGTGGTATGCTTTAAGAGCTTGGTCTTGGATACCTTGTCTCTAGAATGCATTAACACCAACATTATTATTGACCAGTCTCATATAGGTATGACTTCTGCATAAGCCTACTTACGATTACTTAACATAGCGCTAAATTTGCCTCAAGGCACCAATTAACATACTAACTTGACAACTAACATTTAATTTTCTTGTCATTTACTTTTAATGCAATTTAAATTCTTGCACTTTATCATTCCTTGTCATTTATATTCATGCAAATTATTTATGTTTCAATCATTTGCTCTTTCCCCACTTGGGCCTATGTTTATGCTTCAGTTATTTTCATTTTGCTCACTTGAGCCATTATATTTTGTGCTTGTGATATATTTGTGCTTCTGATCTTATTTTGTTTGTGGCCTTAGGACCTTAAAACACTTAATAAAAACAAAAACACTAAAAAACACATTGGTGGACTATTGGATCTTTGTCTGTGACTTGATTTGGACCTATGAACTTAGAGTAGGCAACATTCTTGAGCTATGGAAGAGAAACTTGCCCAATGCCATTAATTTGAGACCAAAACTTGTCCAATGCCATTCATCTGACACAAGCTTGAGATACTCCCTTGGGTTTATTTGATACACTCTTTCTCTCTGTCTAAATTGTTATGTTGATCTTATGTTATTATTTGATGTTCTCTTTTTGAGTATGTTTCAAGAGATATTCCATCTTATACATATAAAGGACATTGAAGATTGCTTGCTTTGGAGTGCTAGCTTAGATGTTTGGTTATCTTTATTTAATACCATTGGGTTTCTTATTAATTGCTTGGACGATTATGGCTTTGTTGTGTGCCTAACAATCCAAAGGAAATAGATTTCTATCTGACACTATTGTTTTGTGGATGCTTCCCATGGGTTAGATATTTTTAACTTAAAACTCTTAAACTTGTCTAGGATAGCCTCTTCATCTCCACCTCCTTCTTCTTTAATTTCAGAATTTCCCTCTCATTTTCAAAACGTCTTTGCTTTTTGTTTTCAACTTAGACTTGTTTTAATGATTAAAAACCTTGGCCTTATGCCATTGATCTTTCAAACTATTTTCTTAAAGACCTAATAATATTGACTTTATTTTCAAAAAGATAAAAAATAATTAATAACCTCATCTAATCATTTTGGCCACTTGGTGCCTTTTTCCTTTTAAAATTTTCAAAAAGAAAGCATTTAGATTTGAGTTATCCTTGGTTGAGATGTAATTCTCCCATTCCATGATATGTTGAGTGCAAGACTTTCCATTTACTAGGGGTTAGTGGCATACTTGTTTATTTAATCCAAGTTGGAGCCCCTCGTCTTAAATGTTGTAAAGCCCTCATTATCGGTGGATGTTTGGTTGAATATTCTCCCATTGATAACAAAAGATCATTAAGCTTTTGATAAAATTAATCCACCCATCTTTGAAATCTTTACCATGAACTACGAGGTTTTAATCCCTTATTTATGTTGATACTTAGGCATAAGACAAAAAGTCTTGTCAAACACAAAATGTAAATAATGAATTCTTTTCTCATCCTCTCATTCTATTTGCAAAACAAACATCTTTTTCAACCAAAACAAGTACACACAAAAAGGGCTCCCTAGGAGTACCTAGGACACTTTGGATGCTAATAACTTCTCTCTGTGTAACCAACCCCCTTACTGTAATCTCTAACATTTTATTAGTTTTGATTTGAAAATTTCTTATCTTTGGATTTTGTTCGTAGTTTCTCCCTTTTCCTTTGGAAATAATAAAAGCGTGGTGGTGACTCTGGTTTTATTGATGTTGAGTTAACCAATTACTCAGCGGTCATGAATTTACCGCTACACATTGCCCTTTGGTACGTTTCCCCAATGTTCTTCAATCTGAATGACATTACCTTGTAGCATATGGTCCCCCGGGGAGTGATAAATAAGGTTTTCTCCATGTCGGTGGAAGCCATCTTTATCTGATTATAACCTGAGAATTTGTCTATGAATGAAAAGACCGAGAATTAAGTGGTGTTGTTTACTTGTACATCAATGTGGGGTAGATGGAAATCGACTTTAGGGTTCCTTTTTCATATTTTATCCATCTTTATCATATTTTATCTAAGTTCGTTGCATTCCTTTTTGCCTTCAATCACCCATGCATATAAATACTTTATACATGCATCATTTTCTAGTAACGTTTCAAGAGTGAGTAAAACCTGCATGAATCCAGAATTTCAAAGTATTCTCATCATCTTCAACTCCATCTATGCATACACATAATCAAACTACACATAATCATTTTTTGATTAGGTACCATCTAGATTATGGTTAATAACATCCAATTAGGTTTATTTTACCAAGAATATTGGGTTGAGAACTTTGAGGGATTCAAATCACAAAACCGAGTTGGGGTTTTCCTTCAAGATCCTTTAGGGTTTGAAGATTTTGGACAAGATCCATAGCGAGGTCGATAGCGAGGTCGATTGAGGAACTGCCTAAGCAAATCTTTGTATACTCTCTCTCTCTCTCTCTCTATATATATATATATATATATGTATACTCTCTCTCTCTCTCTCTATATATATATATATATATATATATATATATATATATGTCAATCTCTTTTATTTTGTGGTTTGCAAATTGTTGATCATTCAATCAATATTGTTTGGATCATAATTTTGAATTCATTTTGAAATTTATGTTACTTTGTAGATCATAAACCATTTGGTTATGATTGGATTTCTAAGAACAACAAACCCTACATAAAGTTCCAAACATTGTTGATCGCACACTAAGTGTTTGACAAATTATTTGACTTAAGCTTTTGGGTGTTTTAATCATTGGAGATAGACTTTTCCTATTATATTTTATTCAACTAGTTGTGATTACTTGTTGTTGATTGACTTGTGGATTATTATCATTGCATCGAAACCTCTACGTATATCCATGCTTTTTGATAGTAGGTTCGGTTAGACGATTTTTGATCCAAGAGATTTGTTTAACTTGCTTCCGCGCTATAAACTTTTCAAAACACATTTTGGTTCAAATTTTAACTTGTGATCTTTTCAACCCCTATCCCCCTCTATAGTCTAACAAGTGGTATCATGAGCTCCAGTTTATTTCTTGCTTAAGATTTGCTTATTAGATAATGGCTACCGAACCTAAAGGGGCGTATAATAGAGCACCTATTTTCACCGGGGAGAATTATGGCTACTGGAAGGCTTGTAGGTGTATCCATATCAACTAAGTTGATAAGGGTGTATGGGATGTCATCATCAATGGTCTTAACGAAATTACAATGACCAATGATGAAGGCGTCATCGTACCAAAACAGGAAGGTCAATGGAACGATAATGATAGAAAGTTGTGATCACATGATTGGAAGGCACAAAATATTCTCATATCTGCTTTAGGTGTTGATGAGTATTATCGTATTTCCCATTGTGAAATTGCCAAAGCTGTGTGGGACATATTAGAAGTTTCCCATGAGGTTACTAATAAGGTACAACAAGCTAGAGTCAATGTAGCGGGAAATTCATGATCATCAAGCTATTGACAAGCTAGAGATCAATTAACAAGAGTCTCCACCACGCTTTTATTGTTTCCAAGGGAAAAGGGAAAAGTACGAACAAAACCCAAATAGTAAGAAGTTTCCAAATGAAAACTAATAAAAATCAGAGATCACAGGTAAGGGGGTTGATTACACAGAGGGAAGGTGTTAGCTCCCAAAGTGTCCTAGGTACTCCTAGGGGGGCCTTTTTGTGTGCATATGTATTTTGTACAAAGTGATGTTTGCAAACAAATAGAATGGGGGGATGAGAAACGAATTCATTAATTATATTTTTGTGTTTGACAAGACCTTCGGACTTGTGCCTACGTACAAACATGAAAATGAGGGATCAAAACCTCGTAGTTCGTGCTATAAATTTCAAAATGGGTGTGTTGGTTTTTAACAAAATTTAAGTTTAAAAGGCACAAAGGCCTAAAATGGTTTGAATGAGTTAGTTCTTTTTGGCTTTTTTGAAAGTTTAAGTAAAGTATAGTTAAGTTTATTTACAAATTTGATTTAAGAAAATGAGCTTGAAAAAACAGTCATGCCAGGAATATGAACAAATATCTTACCCTGCTGGAGGTCATACCATCCTTGGGAGAACATTGAGGATCTCCTAAGTACCCTTTCATTCTGGTGCGCCAGGGCACCACATCGAGAATTGTCGGGCTTTTCACCATAAAGTCCAAGACTTGATCGATGCCAAGACGATTAACTTCGCTCCTACTCCGAATGTGATGAATAATCCTATGCCTTAGCATGGAGGGCCCAGAGTAAACAGTGTGGAAGATGGGGAAAATTTGAACTTGGTAGTCGATGTTAATGACGTTCAGACTTTGTTGTTTGTAGTGAAGGAACGTCTGCTTAGAGGGGGAGTATTCCCGGGATGTGGCAAGAATTGTTCAGATTGTGGTAATCATGAAAACGGCTGTGTGAAAAATTGAAAGAAGGTATCCAGGAATTGATGAATGAAGGTTGTTTACAGTTTGATCGAGTAGTAAAAGACTGTGAAGATGTATTGACTGTTACCATTTACTTTACACCGTCATAAGGTCCTGTACGTGCTCCAAGAACTATTAGTGCGCCCGTGACTATTGGCACTCCTGTGACCGTAGCTGCGCCCGTGACTATATCTGCTCTAGTGACTATTGGTGTTCCCGTGATTAATGCTCCAGTAACTATCAGTACCCATACCATCATTGCGGCTTCTAGTGGAAGACTTTATGAGAATAGTAGAGCAATTTCGTGGCAATATGACAATGCTTCTTGCAGAAATAGAAGACCTGAGAATCAGACCAGATTAGTAAATCAGACTCCAGTAACAGTTGGTTCGGCTGTGGGCAATGTGGGAGGACCCAGAGGATTTACGAGAAGTGGTCGTTTGTTCGCACCACAGGTTCCGAAGGATAACAATGCTGAGGCTCTTGCTAGAACAAAAGGAAAACAAGTTGCAGTTGAAGACGAACCAGTGCGAAAGGAAGTGCCCGAGGGTTCTTTTGAGAAGGACGTGGAGGAATTTATGAGAATTATCAAGAAAAGTGATTACAAGATCGTGGATCAGTTGAACCAAACACCGTGAAAAATCTCTATTCTCTCTCTGTTAATATGTTCCAAGGCAAATCGTAACGCCCTGTTGAAAATGTTGAATATGGCTTATGTGCCCCAAGAGATTTCTGTTAACCAGCTTGAAGGTGTTATTGCAAATGTTAACACGAGACATGGTTTGGGATTCACGGATCTAGACTTGACACCTGAGGGTCGCGATCACAATAGAGCTCTGCATATCACGATGGAATGCAAAGGCACGGTTTTGTCGCATGTTTTGGTTGATATCGGTTCTTCTTTGAATGTGCTGCCCAAAAAGGCTCTAAGTAAGCTTGATGTCGAAGGGGTTATTCTCACACCAAGTGATCTTGTTGTCCGTGCTTTTGATGGATCCAAGAGATCGGTTTTTGGTGAAGTCACGTTGCCAATGAAGATCGGCCTGAAAGTGTTTAATATTGTCTTCTATGTGATGGATATTCAACCAGCATATAGTTGTCTGTTGGGGCGTCCCTGGATACATGGAGCCGGAGCAGTTTCTTCGACTCTCCACCAAAAGCGAAAATATGTGTGGGATGGTCAAGTTGTGACCGTGTGTGGCAAAGAGGACATCTTTGTGAGCCATTTATCCTCCTTCAAATATGTGGAGATGGATGGCGAAATTCATGAAACGCTATGTCAAGCTTTTGAGACTGTCAGTATTGAGAAGGTGGATTTTGTTGAACAGAAGAAACCAGGTACCTCGATTGCGTCCTATAAACAAGCTCTAGAGGTCATTCATTCAGGTAACGTGGAAGGCTGGGGCAAGATGATTGATGTGCCCGTAAAAGAAGACATGTTTGACATTGGTTATCAGCCTTTTCAATCATCAGAGCAGGGTGTCCAGAATCAGAAAGGGCCGTGTACTTTCACTAGTGCTGGATTGATGAATCACGGGGATGTATTTGCAACAGACAATGAAGATGGTGACAGTGATTGTGATATGGATAATTGGGTGCGCCCGTGTGCTCCAGGGGAGAAGATCAACAACTGGACTGCTGAAGAAATAGTCCAAGTTACTCTTCAGGCAGAGTAATTTTCTTCTGTTTTTCATTTTGCATGAAAGCCCTACGCTCTGCCCAGGGCGTAGTGGTTCATTGTAGGGCCACATCATGTTTTAAATTTTCAATGATTATCATCAATAAAGGACGTTTTGCAATCAAATTTGTGCTCACTGTCTTTCTATTTTTACTTTCATTTTCAAACCCATAAAAATGGCAATGTTTTTTTCTGTGACTTCCTTGAACTCTTTTCTAAAATAAAGCATGAAACACCATTCGTGCAGAATTGATCTTGCGGATTCCATTAAAAACAGTTATGTTATGGCTTAGTATGATTTTGATAATCCCATTTACCAAGCCGAAGAGGAGAGTGAAGAAGATTGTGAACTCCCCAAAGAATTGGCCAGACTATTGAAATAGGAGGAAAATGTCATTCAACCTCATCAGGAAGAGTTGGAAGTCATTAACCTTGGTACTGAGGACGCAAAGAAAGAGATCAAGATAGGGGTTGCTTTAGAGGAAAAGGTCAAGAGAGGGTTGATTGAAATGCTGCAAGAATATGTGGATGTATTCGCATGGTCGTATCAAGATATGCCTGGTTTGGATACAGATATTGTGGTGCACATGCTACCTCTCAGAGAAGATTGTCCCTCGGTAGAGCAGAAGCTTTACAGAACTAGTCCTGATATGGCTGTCAAGATCAAAGAGGAGGTTCAGAAACAGTTGGATGCAGGTTTTCTAGCAGTTACCAATTATCCCCCTTGGGTGGCCAACATCATACCCGTGCCGAAGAAGGATGGTAAAGTCAGGATGTGCGTCGATTACCGAGATTTAAATAGAGCCAGTTTGAAAGATGACTTCCCATTACCTCACATTGATGTATTGGTCGATAACACTGCTCAGTCCTCGGTTTTCTCTTTCATGGATGGATTTTCTGGCTATAATCAGATCAAGATGGCGCCAAAAGACATGGAGAAGACGACATTCATTACACCTTGGGGCACGTTCTGTTATAAGGTAATGCCATTTGGGTTGAAGAACGCCGGTGCTACCTACCAAAGAGCTATGACGACTCTCTTTCATGACAGGATGCACAAAGAAATTGAAGTGTACGTGGATGATATGATTGCGAAGTCTCAGACAGAAGAGGAGCACTTGGTAAACTTGCAAAAGTTGTTTGAAAGATCGAGAAAGTTCAAACTGAGGCTGAATCCAAACAAGTGTACATTTGGAGTGAGATCTGGAAAGCTGTTAGGTTTTATTGTCAGTGAGAAAGGGATTGCGGTTGATCCAGCAAAAGTAAAAGCTATTCAAGAAATGCCCGAGCCAAGAACGGAAAAGCAGGTTCGTGGGTTTTTAGGGAGGCTGAACTACATTGCACGGTTCATATCTCACGTAACAGCTATGTGCGAACCAATATTTAAATTGCTAAGAAAAGATCAAGCGATCAGGTGGAATAATGATTGTCAAAAAGCTTTTGATAAGATAAAAGAATATTTGCAGAAACCTCCAATTCTTATACCTCCAGTTCCTGGGAGGCCTCTGATAATGTACCTTTCAGTAACAGAGAATTCGATGGGGTGTGTATTGGGACAACATGATGAGTCTGGTCGAAAAGAGCATGCAATATACTACCTTAGCAAAAAGTTTACCGATTGTGAAACAAGATATTCACTGCTCGAGAAAACTTGTTGCGCTTTGGCATGGGCTGCTCGCCGACTAAGACAGTATATGTTGAACCATACTACCATGTTGATTTCTAAGATGGACCCAGTAAAGTATATCTTTGAAAAGCCGACTCTTACCGGATGAGTGGCTCGTTGGCAGATGGTTTTGACAGAGTATGATATCCAGTACACGTCGCAAAAGGCCATCAAGGGTAGTATTTTGTCTGATTACCTTGCTGAGCAACCAATTGATGACTATCAGCCGATGATGTTTGAATTCCCCGATGAAGATATCATGTGCTTAAAGGTGAAAGACTGTGAAGAGCCTCTTGTCGAGGAAGGACTCGTTCCTGATGACAAGTGGACACTGATGTTTGATGGGGCGGTAAATGTGAATGGAAATGGTGTTGGGGAAGTACTCATTAATCCTAAAGGTGCACACATACCTTTTTCCGCCAGATTGACTTTTGAAGTAACCAACAACGAAGTAAAGTTGTATCATGTACCCCGAGATAAAAATCAAATGGCTGATGCCTTAGCCACATTGTCTTCGATGATTAAATTTTATTGGCAGAATCATGTGCCACACGTTGCTGTGAATTGACTCGAGAGGCATGCGTATGTGTTTGCAGCCGAGTCTTTAATTGATGAGAAGCCGTGGTTTTATGATATTAAGAATTTCCTCAAAAGCCAAGAGTATCCTGAAGGAGCGTCAAAGAATGACAAGAAGACACTGAGAAGGCTAGCTGGAAGCTTTTACTTGAACAAGGATGATGTGTTGTACAAGAGGAACTTTGACATGGTTCTGCTTAGATGCGTGGTTAGACACGAAGCAGACGTGTTAATGCAGGAAGTGCACGAGGGATCTTTCAGTACCCATGCTAGTGGTCATGCAATGGCCAAGAAGCTATTAAGAGCCGATTATTACTAGATAACCATGGAATCTGATTGTTTCAAATACACTCGGAAGTGCCACAAATGTCAGAGCTATGCAGATAACGTGCATATACCACCAAACCCTCTGAATATTATGAATTCTCTTTGGCCATTCGCGATGTGGGGCATCGATATGATTGGAAAGATTGAGCCTACTACTTCTAATGGACATCGCTTCATCCTAGTCGCGATTGATTACTTTACCAAGTGGGTGGAAGCAGCTTCCTATGCCAATGTTACCAGACAAGTGGTTGCTCGATTCATTAAGAAAGAAATTATCTGTCGTTATGGGGTTCCTGAGAGAATCATCACTGATAATGGTTCGAATCTCAATAACAAGATGATGAAAGAGCTTTGCAAAGACTTTAAGATCGAACACCATAATTCTTCCCCTTACACACCAAAGATGGATGGTGCTGTAGAGGCGGCAAACAAGAACATTAAGAATATGGTGCAAAAGATGGTTGTGACGTACAAGGATTGGCATGAGATGTTGCCTTTCGCTTTGCATGGGTATCGTACCTCAGTGCGTACGTCAACCGGGGCAACTCTGTTTTCACTTGTGTATGGCATGGAGGCAATCTTGCCAGTAGAGGTTGAAATCCCTTCTTTGAGGGTAATGATGGATATAAAACTTGACGAGGCTGAGTGGGTTCAAGCCAGGTTTGATGAGTTAAATTTAATTGAGGAAAAGCGATTAGCAGTTGTGTGCCATGGACAACTATATCAGAGAAGGATGAAGAAGGCCTTTGATCAGAAAGTGCGTCCTTGAAGTTATCAGATAGGTGACTTAATTTTGAAGAGGATCCTTCCTCCCGGTACAGATAACAGGGGCAAGTGGACTCCAAATTATGAAGGTTCGTATGTTGTTAAAAAGGTCTTTTCTGGTGGAGCCTTGATGATTACAACTATGGATGGTGAAGATTTTCCGTCTCCTGTGAATTCAGATGTAGTAAAAAAATACTTCGCATAAACTGACCCGCTGGACAAAAAAAAAGAAAGTCCAGGCAAAAAAGGGCATCCCGGCGAACCAAGAGAAAAAGAAAAAAGGTTCGGGCAAAAGTTAGGGATAAAGAATAAAAAATAATATGTACACCCGGTAAGTCGAAAACCTGCAAAGGCGGCTTAGGCAAAAATGGGTATCCCGGTGGATTGAAAACCTGAAAAGGCGGTCCAGGCAAAAGAGTGATTAAAGTGAAGACTACAGTCTGAGTTATATGTACTTCATCGCGTTTCAATGCCTACCATCTAGAAGGATATGATCGGTCCGATCATTCTTCTCAGAAAGCAAAGAATTTGGGGGAAATTGAAGATCTATGAGTCATAACAGAATTGGGAAATAGTGGAATGCCGTGTTCACATTGCCAATAGGATAGTTTATTTTCTCTTTTGGCGTAATTACCTCTTCCTAGGAATTTCTTCCTGATGTATTTGCCTTTATAGGCCATTTTCAATCAATAAAAGTCGTTATTCAGTCAAATGGCTCTCTTGTTTTTTTTATTTCTACTGTTTTGTTTGCAAAAAACGTCCGAATTTTTGATAAACATTGCATCTAAAAACATGAAGGCTAGACAATGACGTGCGGAAAGATAAAACATCTGAAAATCATCTTGGATGTTGAGTACACTTGAGTATATTTTGTCCAATATATCCCATGGGGCATGTATGTCTTGCCGTTTTGCAGGCTACTATCTTTGATTGATGGCTAAAGTAGATAAGCCAAAGTTTGTTCGAAGGAAGACCCTATTGTTTCAACACTGTCCAGTCGTGTAAGAAGTTGGGTCGTCTAAGTCGAGTTCAGAATTTGTTTCCCCGGCATGGTCGAGAGGTTGTTGTTTTCCCAAAAGTAGCTCCCAAGTTGAGTTGGTTTCTCTACCGTTCCGAGAATAGTATCCTCAGAAATTGTGTGCTCAGTAAAGTGATCATTTGCTTTCCCAGCAGGAGTTTTCCTCCCTTTGCATCTTGCATGTAGTAATCATCATTTGCATTCGCATTCTTAAATCGCATAGCATTTCCATTCAGTATGGAGAATTACGCCATGAAAAAACTCAAACATATGCATACATGTATTAAACCAGATTGGATCATATCTCCGGAAGAGACGGATCATTTTTCAACATCAGTGTAGCACATTTGCAGCAGTTGCTCTTGGCAACATTCAGAATCGATAATCCCAGTGAGATTTATTTTCTCACCAGTCCGTGAAAGGAAAGCTTGATTCTCTTCCGATTTAGTCATCAGTAAGTGTCTGCCTTATTTTGACATATGTAAATGTCATCCTTGCAATACCGGTAAGTGTCGTGTTGATCCTGTAAATGTCTGTGCTTTTCTTTGATGTCGGCGAACATCATCTTTCGATGTCGGTAAACGCCGAATCCCAATCGTTGGACATCAATAAATGGCATGCCTCTCATGGCGTCTACAAAAAAATCGTTTTGTCAACACCCGCGTGTGTCCTTTCCTTTTGGTGTCGGTAAACATCAGCAGCTTGTTAACCATCGGTAAATGGTTTTGTCGTTTAAGATTCCCCAACAGATTCGCTATCCGTAAATATCGAGTATTTCATTTTCGCCATCGGTAAATGGTTTCGTTTCATAAATGTATTCTTTCCTTGGTGTATGTAAACATCATTGTTCGATGTCGGTAAACATCGAGTTCCTTCCTAGTCATCGGTAAATGTCTGGTCTCGTGTCACTTATAAACATCATTGTTCGATGTCGGTAAACATCGAGTTCCTTCCCAATCATCGGTAAATGTCTGGTCTCGTGTCACTTATAAACATCATTGTTCGATGTCGGTAAATATCGAGTTCCTTCCCAGTCACCGGTAAATGTCTGGTCTTGTTTCACTTGTAAACATCTTTTTCCTCCCCAGTGAAGCCGCCATCGGTAAATGGCCTCACTTTCTTTGATATCGGTAAATATCAAATTTGTTTTGAAGCCGCCATCCATAAATGGCCTCGCTTTCTTTGATATCGATAAATATCAAATCTGTTTTGAAGCCTCCATCGGTAAATGGCCTCGCTTTCTTTGATATCGGTAAATATCAAATCTGTTTTGAAGCCGGCATCGGTAAATGGCCTTGCTTTCCTCGCTTCGTCACCTACAGAGTGCAAATTCTCCGGTTCTTTTGGTATTCAATCCCTGTTTACCTTGAAAGTCTGATAGTCGCTGCTTTCATCCGTTCAAGTTCACAGTTGATTGAATAGGGGCAGCTGTAGCACCTCAAATTTGCCCTCCTCATTCATGCATTCATTTTAGATCATTTAACATTTCATATTGCATTTCATCACGTCAATCAAAATTATCTTCCAAGAAGCTCGTAATCATTCAAGTCACTTTGTGGGTTCTGTCTGAAGGATCAAGCTTAATGGGCTCAGTACGGTTCAAAATTCAATTATGAAGCCAAAAGTCAACTGTTGGTCAACTAAAGGTGAAATGGCTAGGGAATGACTTGAGTTACTTCCAACATGTTCAAAAGAGGCTTATTCATCATTCGACATATTACTCTTTAAGGAACAAAGGTCCAGCACACAGGTTACAAATTTGGGAAAGATGACTTGAACTGTCATGCTCGCTAGGCGAGCAGAATGGTTCGCCTAGCGAGCCACCAGAGTCTGAACTATCATGCTCGCTAGGCGAGCAGATCCTTCTCTAGGCGAAGCCCGCGCATTTTGAAAATAAAAGAATATAACAGAAAAATCTTGGACTTGGACCTCTCTCATTTGAGCCCACAAAGCCACGAAAATCAGGTTATAAATTCTAAATTTCATTGAAACAAAACCCTAGAGAGAGAGATTCTAACTAATTCAGAGCAACCTCCAGAGACTGAAGGGAACTTATCTGCAAAGAACCAATTCCCTCTCATATGAACCCTAAGATTGTTTTGCAAACCCAACCGTGCAATTCACTTTCGATCGATCTCTCCAATCAGGTTTGCCCTATTTCCACTACTTTATACTTTCAATTTGAAATTTCTGAATGTATGAGGTATTATGGCTGAATTTGGAAGAGTGGGTATCGTTAGGTTTTGCATTTGGTTTTAGATGTGCATGAATGTGTAGAATAATGCCTTGAATGTTTAATCACTTCGTTGCTGAGATGGATACCATAGGGTTTGGGGTTTCTGAAATCATACTGTTATCAATGAAGAATCCAGAACCCGCAGGCATTCGCTAGCCCATCGCTAGGCGAGCCTGCAGCGAAGCTTCGCTAAGCCTTCGCTAAGCGAACGAGTAGCGATCGCGACAGTAGCTACCTTTTTCTGTTTGATTTCTAATCTGTTTTGTGTTTGTTATGACATGTTTTCTATTGCATCCGGACACATGTTTTAGTATGTATGTCATGTTTTGATGTGTGGATCCTTGCCCCCTGACTTTGAGTTTTGATACCCTTTTGATGCATTTGTTTGGCAAGAGGTTTAGGCCTCCTATCCTTGGTTGCTTTTTGTGAGCTTTTTGTGAACTTTAATAGCATGATTCATGTGGTTGCTATGATTCTTCTGTTTGGTGCAACTCTTGATTGCACCCCATGTTGTTTTTCTAACTTGTTTGTTGAGTTTGTGTGAGGTCTCACATGACTCTTGAAGAGATAGCTTTCTTGGTATTCCACTCAATTTGTGGGATACCATTTGGAGATTTATTCTGATTGCTTTGCTGACTTGCTTTTTTTGATGGTGCTAGCTTGAGAGATATCTTGGTTTCTTATTTCTTTAGTTGCTGTTATTTCGGATCTTTATCCGTGTGGTAGATCTCTCGATCCCTTTTACATCTTTCCAGCATTTTACCGCTTTCTTAGCTGGAAGACCTCGATAGGAGGCAATGTTTTTCTGTGTTTACTTTTGTGCTCAAAGACCTCAAAGAAGAGGCACCAGTGCTAAAGACCTCCATGAAGAGGCAATTGACGGATAAAAGGGATTAGTAGTCAATCCCCCGTTATTCAGTGTGTCGTTCTTTATGCTCACACTACGTGTCGATGCTTCAGAACAGAAGCCCAAGATCTTTGGTCCGGCCAGTCAGGGGAGAGGGTTCCATCTTCCTGAATCCCCACTTTTTGTCATGAGCTCACCCTGTCCAGGGTTAAGAGCTATGAGGTCTTATCCTCATTACCCTTTTGATCTGCTCACCCTGACGTTCAATGCTAGTGGTTAAGAGCCCATTTGATTATCTTTCCATGGCTTGTTTGTCGAGGTTGATATGACCCCTCTTGACTAAAGCCCTACCCATGTATGTTTGAACCCCTTTGTTGGTGTTGTTACTTCATGCTATATGTTTTTGTGTGGTGTGATCGTCTCACCCATAGGACTGCTAGGCTTCATATAGTCTCTCGTTTGCATGTCAATTAAGGTAGCACGGTTCCTTTGTCTAGGACTTCCTTTTTGCATGAGCATTCCTAAAACACAACAAACTCATTGATTTTTCTTCTCCAAAGAACACGTTAACTCCTTCTACTACAGGCGAGTAAGTCTCCAAAGGTCGAGCATCCGGTAGATGGCGTAGTAACGCTGTTTATCTAAAAACAAACAAATAGGTCAGCCGAACTACGATCTGCTCTAATTCTCATTCCAGATGACATACGTAGGCATAAGACGTGATGTCTTAGAGAGCACACTCCTATTTAACCCCTAGGTAGCCGAGCTACGAAGACTCTGATTCTCATATTCAGATGAGATACGTATGCAGTGGATGCGACATCCGTGCGAGTCATTTTCTTTTGACCCCTCTTTTAGTAAATAGTACATTAGATAAACCCCCACCCTTTAGACAAGAACAACAAGAGTGGATCCCGTAGAGTACTACGGATGCGTAGGGGTGCTAATACCTTCCCTTCGCATAATCGACTCCCGAACCCAAGATTTGGTTGCAAGACCTTGTCTTTTCCTTTCCTTTTTCCAGGTTTACTTCGAGCGTTTCCTTTCCCTCCTTTGGGATAAATAATGCACGGTGGCGACTCTTCTGCCATTTCGTTATTCGCCGGTTGTTTTTTTCGCCTCCTTTTTTAGGTTGCGACACCAAGTCCATTAGCAAAGGAGGTTGCTTAGGTTCTAAGTCCAATTGGTCCACAAATCAAGCCAACAGTCCACTCAAAAGTCTTTTAGGGTTTTTGTTGTTATTATGTACATTAATGGTCAAAGACCAATCAAACAAACAAATATATACAAACAAAATATATCACACAATATGGTCCAAATTGACAAAGTGAAAATGACATTAACATAAACAATTAGAATGATATGTATAATGGAAAATGATATAAAGTACTAAAAGTAAATTGCATTAAAAGTAAAGACTTGGAATTAAAAGTTAGTAGTTATTAGGTTAAGAGTTATTATTGTTTTGCTTTTGATTTCAAGACATTCTTTGGAGAACACTCAACCCACTTGCCACAAGCATGGATCCTTTAACCAAAACATCTTCCAAAGGAAGGAAAGAAGGCCAACTTTCCACACAATACCATGGAAGAGGGAGACTTACAATCTCACTAACTAGAATGCTTATGCCTTTTATGTCACAAATTTAACGCTATGTTAAGCAATCATAATTGGACTTATGTAGAAGTCACAACTATTGGAGGTCGGGCAATAAACTTTTGGTGTTAATGCATGTTGGAGACATAGTATTATGAACTATGTTCATTAAACATACCACACAAAAAAAATATGCAAAAGGTGTGGCCTAATCTCATCCATACTCATGTTAATCTTTCAATCAACTAGCATTAGGACTATGAGATGTCATTGGCCAATTGGAAATGAATGGATGGATAAGGGGAATTAGATGAAGAGGGAAGGGGATGAATGAGATCACAAATTGGTCAAAGGAGGACTTTTACCAAATTAATATCATTCATTCATTTTGGGAGATGGAATGTACATTCCATCAATCCCCTAAATCCAATGATATTAATTTGACAAAGTCAAATCAACCTTGACCAAGGCCCAACAACAAACAATCAAACTCAATTAAGTCAATACAAATAGTCAACACAATTAAAATGGAATTTATTCAATTAAAAATATTAAAATAATACATTAAATTCAAATATATTTTGTCCAAATCCTAAAATCTCATCAAAACACCAAATAAATGGCCATGAGATTTATCATAGGTCAAACAAGGTCAAAGGACCTTGTATAACAAAATTCATAATTTTTGGACAATTAAAAATATTTTTAAACAATTAAAAACAAATTCAAAATCAATTAATTCATGAAAAATATTAATAATGATCCAAAAAATAATTTTAATTCAGAATATGAAAGAGAAAAATATTTGAAAATTTTTGGTGAAAGTCCCATATTTTTTGGATCAATATTGAATTTAATATGAATTATTGAAGAAAATGCAATTAAAACAAAATATTAAAATTTCAAAAATACGTGGACCATCAGAGCTCCCTCATTAATTGAGGTGGCAGATCTGATGACCCAAAACGCGCGTTCCACCAATGTCTTAGTCACTTGCGTGGCACAAATGGTAATCAATATCAACGCTCCAGATTATAACGTGGGACTTGGATCTAGTGGTTCAGAGGTGAGACACCTCATCGTTGGAGCCAGAGCTCCGGTCATCTTCCCCGGTGAGCTCCATCGGACTGGACAAGATGAACCATCACCAAAATAACAAACAGGGACATGATCTTAAAGAAACAACATCACTGAGCATGAGTATGACCTCCAATTCCTCCAATTCCAAATATATTAAGAGATATGTGGAATTGAAAAATGAGGTTCATGATCTGAGTAGCTTCGATTTGGCCTCAAAGAAACTCAATCTTCTTGCCTACATTGGTAGGACTTCAGGCAACTCAAGAATCAATGGAATTGAGCAAGAATCAAGGAGAATCGAAGAGTTTAAAATTTCTCCAAATTACCTTCAATGGAGGTATGAACTTGCTAGATCTTGATCTGAATTGTGCTTGGCTTCACTTCAATTGCTTGTAGAAGAGGAATGGAATGGATTAGAAACAATGGACTCCTGGAGAATTGAATTCCAAAACAGTGGAGATTCAAGCTCAAATTCAAATGAATTTATCAGGGTTTTCAATGGACATTCAAAGCTGGCGCAATGTGTGTGTCATTTTTGAGCAAATGCAGCTGTATTTATAGCCAAATCCATGTGATATTTGCACACTCTTTTCAATGTTAACTTATCAACCTTCAACTCCTTGATCAAAAAAGAAAATAAGAAGAAGAAGAAGAAGGAGATGGAGAATGGATAATGAAAATGGAAAGATCAAAATGCATAAGATGAAATAAGATGTACCAATCCATATGTATTGACCAAATGACATTGAAAGTCAAAGTCAAACAATGATAAATCAGAAATGAGATGAAGATTGGAGGTCAAGAGATTAACAAAATATTTTTGGCATTTTTTAATATTAAAATTAACTTGAATTAAAATAATGGAAAGGTCAAACTTCAAAATCACTTCAAATCAACCTTGAAAGGTCCAAGTAATTTATCCTAAGTTCAACAAGGTCAAACAAAGTTTGACAAAAAAAATTCAGCATTTTTAAAAGTCAGAAACTATTTTTAATCAATTAAAAATGAATAAAAATAACCTAATTGAACTAAAATCTCAAAAAAATCTCAAATCAATTATAAAATTGATGAGAATATTTTTCATAGATTCATCATCATTAAAATAGGTTAGGAAAATATTTTTGTATTTTTTGAATATCAAAAACTATTTAAAATGAATTAAAAATAACCAGAAAAGAGAAAATTCATAAAAAATATCAAATGATGAAATAAAAAATATTAAAAATCAGAAATAGAAACTAGAATTTATTTGGAGACTAATGCAATTGGTCCCATAATTTTTGGATTAAAAATGAGAGATATTGATTTTTGAAATAAAAAGGAATAAACAAAATAAAATCAGAAATTAGAAAATGTGGAAAATCCTGGCGCGTTAGATCTCCTTTCATTAAATGACGTGGACGATCTGAAGGCAATGGCATGCGCGCGCATCATAGGACCAAGTCAATGCAACCACACACAGATTAAATAAAAGTCATAACAATCAAGGCAATCAAAATGGACTTAGATTTTGCATCATTTGGATTTTTGATGAAAGAGTTATGGGCACTTGAAGTTGGACTTTTTTGCCTTTTAATGCATTTGGCCCAAAAGGACCTATAATGTCTTGCATTATCACATGTATTTCCTTTGCGATTTTGAATTTTTGTTCAGCATAACATTTTAATTAGACATCTTAAGCTTTCCAATGCATTTGATCCCATCTCAAAATCATAAAAAATGAATGAGTTATGTCCTTGGGAAGTTGACCCAAAATTAGGGTTTCAGTCAAAATGACCTATAATGTATTGGAATGGGAGATGGCCTTCCAAGCTTCAAATCAATTTTTGATGAACATGAAAGTTGTTCATATTGTCCTTAAGAACATTTTTTCTTTCGGAACCATCTCCATTTGACCAACACATAAAACGTTAGGCCTCAGTGCATTTCAAAATAGTCAGATGAATTGACTGATCAACTTCTCAAGTCCATGCCTCATATCTTGATGAATTGATGATTGAGGACACTCAAATAAGTTTAAAAATGCATGAAATGATGAATTAAAGAACTTCCCTTGATTGTATTTGATCATGGGCTGAGGTTGCTTCAGGAGTAAGGCATTGTGGTGCACAGATGAATTAGGGTTTCCTTGGGGAACCAACCTCAAACCCTTTGACTTGGTTTGATCAAAATGATGAATTGAGATACTAGGGAGGCATATTTGATGGATGAGAGCTTTGGGAACCATTACCATGCTTGCTATCATCTCCTCTTGGCCTTATCATTGCACAGATGATCTCCTAGAAGTTTTGACCTTGTGATTGCTCAAGCTACAAACAAAAGATGTTAGTGACATATTTTTGTTCTTTTGGTAATAAACAAAATAAGAAAAGCAATAATATACATTTCAAGCATGCTTGGTGATCTCAAACCACTCTCAAGAAGTCCCACCCAAAGGCAAAGGGAACCAAGATGCTAAGGATCCTTGAGGCAATGCAAATGCAATGTTATGATGCCATGAGGGATCTTAGGGACAAAATTAGGGTCTTACAACTGTTTGCATTATTTCATCATTTGGAGACTTGATCATCAAGTTACATGGCCATAAAGTCACCACCTTGGAATGGATTTCTTGCTTGCCAAGTTATGCTGCAAACCAGCCCACGTTTTTGCTACCTCTTTTGGCCATGCATTGGATATTCACTCACTTAAGTTTGGCCCAAAATAACACAAACTTCATGTGTCCATTCCTTCTACACCTCACCAAATGCACATTTTTATTCTCATGGACATCACTTATTTCAAGGCCCATTAGAACATTTGTTTCACCCTATTTAAAAGCTGCAAACCCTAAACCTAGAGGAGGGTGTGAATTTTCGTGGCAAGCAAGGCAAAGCTTCATCACATAGCATACTTTATTTTCTCATCAAGCCCTTGAAGTAAGGAACAAAGGAGGCATCATATTCTTCCATATCTCTCCATAATCAAGGGGCAGTGGACCAAGCATCCACTAGGTAACTCTATCACTCCTCTTTCATGGCCATGTATTGATGTATCCATGTTCATCATCATCATCATTACCATGCTCATCATTATTATAATTACTGTTCATGTGCTCATATTTGTTTCATGCTTGTTTACAATGCCAACCACGTGCTTGTGTTCTTGTTATTAATTTATGCATGCTGAATTTTTTGCCTTTGCTTGTGTCCATGTTGACATCTTGTGGTCAACATTGCTCCCTGATCAAGCCATCATTTTACTCAAACAAGGATACCATGATAATCTACACATTTTGTACTTGAATTTTGGTTTTTATTTCGTGGCATTTGGTGCACTATAGCGCTTGCATTCTTGAGTGGAAATTGGAGAAAATCCACTATTTTTCGTGTTCTTGCATGCATGGCATTAAGGTTTCTTGTCTCCATGAAGAAGACGATGGCGTGTCACAATAATAGCCCTTGGATCGCTTGCTTTTGTTTTAATCGTGACCGCCCATCTGGTTTTGTCCTTTAGTCACTTAAGTGGACATGACCAATTGACATGAGGTTACATGATTTATTTTAATTAAACGTTATTTCACATGCTGTCACGCCCTGAATAAATGATTTGGACTGGGCCTTTGCGCCATTCTGCTTTCAACACCTCCCTTTCAGGGCCCATCAACACTAACACATGTCCATTTTTATTTTCTTTTTAATTCACATCTATTTTTCTGTTTTGATTTTAATTATTTAAAATATTTTCTTTGTCCATAAAAATATTAAAAAATAATTTCCATATTTCCTAATGCCTTATTTAATTTTTATTTTCGTATTTATTTAATATTAATATTTTATTTTAATTATTTATTCCAAATGGTCCATTTTAACACACATTTTTTTCTTGATTTTATTTTCATGACATAAAATTCTTTTTAGCTCTTGATGTTTGGGATGAAGGTTGACCAATGTCCCATGGTCAACCTGACCTTTTCTTGGAATTTTATTTCCCATTTTCAATTTATTTTGGATTTATTTTTAACCTAGTCTTATTGGTTGACTTTTGTTTTGACCTTTATTTTGTTTCAATTAATTCATATACCAATTTTCATTATTTTCAAAATCCTTTTGGGGGATGATGATGTCCTGACCCCACCTAACTTAGTTTAATTTTTCATAATTTTCTTGATTAATTTGCTATTTATTTGATATTGTTTAAGTTGGCTTGAATTTTCAGTTGACTTCTTTATGATTGATGTTTGACTTAGGGATTTCTTATGGCAATTGAAGAGATCTCTCGATCCTCCCTTGTTCATCTCATATGCCGTGTATTAGAGGCCTTTTACCTTGATTTTATTTGGTCCTTACCTCATTTCCTGATTAAATCATTCAGTGGACCCCTTTTGTGCATCTTTTCATCTGTCTGATTCATCTGTTATCTCTTATACTTGTTTCTTTCATCCATGCATATTATTGTTTGATTGTTTAACATGTTCATACATCCCATACCTTATTTAATGCTCCCTTATTTCATTCTTTGATTCTTTGATTTGATTATATACTTATTTACTTATCCGATCTGATTAATAACTGTTGCCTGCTTGTATGATGTATGAGGCATATATTCTTATTGTTTGATTGCCATGAACCATCCCCATTCATAACAAATGTACCCCTCTCCCATTAAAGTGTATAATATTTATTCTTTCATTCTTTATTCATCTGTTAATACAAGAATTAAAACGAACATCCGATAACCATTTCAAAACAAGATCAAAAGCTCGATCCAACGTCGAGTAATCATTTTCAAAACTTAACAGAACCAACACGTATTCATCCATCGTTTTGTAAGTCGATTGCTTCATGCATCACCATTTCTCTTGTAAGTCGATTGCTTCATGCATCGCCATCTACCTGTAAGTCGATTTCCTCAAGCATCACCATCTACCTTTATCCGTGGCTCCTCTCCTTGCTCCATCCGTCGACTCTGGTTCCGTTTAGGTAGCACCCATTAGGTAGAACCCTTTGTATGATAACATAGGTAGAATTCCCTTTTTCTTTGCATGCTAACATTAGGTAGATGTTTCCCTTTGTAAATTCTAACACATAGGTCCGCATTGCATGACAACTTTAGGGCAGAGCTTCCCCACTTTTAGACCTTCCGTGCGTCTCCGATCTTGTGGCATGTCAGTCCGTTCTATTGCAAAGAGGTAACTGCCTAAGACTCGATTCAGCGAGCTGCGATACCTACTGCTAGGACGATGAACACATTGCCGACTTTCCTTTGACACAACTGGTGTCGTCTTTTGTAAGTCCATGTTCAGATGGCAATCCTTAACCCCTAGTTAGTCGAACTACGACAACTCTGATTCTCATGTTCAGATGAGATACGTAGGCACGAGATGTGATGTCTTGTCGAGTTTTTTGACTGACGACTAACAACTAATCCTTGCTTGTTTTCGCCCTTGTTGCGATTCTTTTCTCTCGCCCTCGTTGCGATCGAGACCTTCCCTCTCTCTTGCCCTAGTTGCAATCGAGACCCTTTGTTCCCGTAGTTAGCTGAACTACGTTTTGCTCTGATTCTCATTCCAGATGAGATACGTAAGCATAAGACGCGATGTCTTAGCGAGCACACTTCTCTTTAACCCATAGGTAGCTGAACTATGAAGACTCTGATTCTCATACTCATATGAGATACGTAGGCAGTGGATGCGACATCTTTGCGAGTCATTTTCTTTTAACCTTCTTTTAGCAGATAGTTCCTTAGATATACCAACACCCTTTAGACTAGAACAACAAGAGTGGATCACGTAGAGTACTACGGATGCGTAGGGGTGCTAATACCTCCCCTTCGCATAATCGACTCCCGAACCCAAGATTTGGTTGCGAGATCTTGTCTTTTACTTTTTCCTCAGGTTTTCTTCGATCGTTTCCTTTCCCTCCTTTGGGATAAATAACGAACGGTGGCGACTCTTCTGTTTTCTTTTCTCGCCGGTTTTTTTTTCACAGTATGCGACAGGGGGGTACGAGTAGGTCAGGATAAAACTGAAGTACTCAACTCGCGCAGGGGAAAAGCGATTTCACTAAGGAAATACGCACTCAACTCAACTGGGGAAGAAATACTTCAACACAGGAGGAGCAGAAATCCATTATCTACTACCTGTTACTGGGTATGGAGATAATAAAATCTGATAGAGAGAACATCTGTCATTGATTAAGATGAACATATCAAGGTTGACTCGCTGAGGAAAAGCCAGGAGGGAGCATTCATTACCGGTTACTGCGTAAGAATAGCCTTGTTGGGGAAAACTGCAGAAAAGAATAGGATTTACAACTACCAGTTACTGGGCAGAAGACCAAGGGAGAGAGTATCCGTCATCGGTTAGGATGAACATATCAAGGATAAACTCGACAGGGAAGAAAATCCGTCATCGTTTAAGATGAACATATCAAGGATATACTTTCATGGGGATGTTAAGGAGGATACCCGTCATCGGTTAGGATGAACATATCAAGGATATACCAACTGAACAAAAAGAGAGATTACATCTATCGAAAACTGGATAGAAAACCGTCGGAGAGAGAATCCGTCACCGGTTAGGATGAACATATCAAGGATAAACTCTGTGAAGGGACGAAGTAGGATTTACAACTATCGGTTACTGGGCAGAAGACCAAATCAAAGAGAAAATATGTCACTAGTTAAAGTGAACATATCAAGGATTGACTCTGAAAAAGGGAGGAAATAAGAATTACATCTATCAGTTACTGGATAGAATACCAATCAAAGAGAAAATCCGTCACCGGTTAAGATGAACATATCAAGGATAGACTTTGTTGAGGAGATAAAATAGGAATTACATCTATCAGTTACTGGATTGAATACCAAAGAAGAGAAAATTTGTCACCGGTTAAAGTGAACATATCAAGGATTGACTCTGCTCAAGGGAAAAAAATAAGATTTACAACTACCGGTTACTGGGTAGAAAACCATAAGGAGAAGAAAACCCGTCATCGGTTAAGATGAACATATCAAGGATTAACTCTCTGAGGAACCAAAATAGGGATTACAACTACCTTTTTACTGGGTAGAATACCAAAGATGAGAATATCCGTCACCGGTTAAAGTGAAAATATCAAGGATAGACTCCACGAGGGAAGAAAAGATATACGTCGCCGGTTAGGATGAACATATCAAGGATAAACTTTTCGAGGAATAGATCCACTGGGGATTCTGCTGAGGAAAAAGGGGTACCTTTGTCGGGTATTGGGCAAGAAGTAACAAACTGCAGACTAAGAAGAATATTACCGGTTACTGGGTAATAGACTCTTAGGGGACTAAAATATCTATCTAGGTAAGAGCTAGAAAGAAAACAGTTAATCAAGACTCAACCCATTGAGGATGTAACTCAAGGGGAGTAATTTCGTCTAGAAAATTCGCTGGAGAGGAAACTGAAACAACAATCATCCACGAGGAAACAAACTTAATGGGGAAATGGAGAAAGGTTAAAGTCTTTCTGCTTGAGGGGCTGACACTCTACAATTTGAGAGAGGACAAACACACCAAATTTGGTATGGGGATAAAGTACCGCCATAACAGAGAATGAGAATCTCAAACAAATCAAATATGAAGATGCAGGATATGCAAATTATGAAATTATATGAATGTATATGTATATATGATGATTATGCTGACAAAACAATCACGAAGGATACAGAGGTGTCGCAAAGAGATTGAACCACCGGTACAATCCTTGGTCAATCCACAAATCATGGAGACAAACTACTGGAGAACAGAGAGATCAACATCCCAAAAAATCAACCCTGGCTGTGCAAAGACGGAGGAGATATGTTGAGGATAGAACATCCAAACCTGTAGGGAATTTTAGGTCAACACCATAAAAATGGGAGACAACCCTACTAGGGAAGCAAACAAAAGCTGCTAAGACACCAGGAGGAAACTCTGACTGGGGAGCAAAGAGAGACGATTGGTGGGGACACCAAAGCGATCTACTGGGGGTGATCAAAACACCTCTTGATTAGGATCCACTTGCTGAGGAAAAACCAACTCCACTGAGGAAGGCCAAAACTCTACTAGAGAAGGAACACGCCGCAACTAACTCAGTTGGGGAAAAATAAAGAAGCTCCTCTAGAGAAGGTAGGAACTCTGTTGGGGATGGAGAAAGAAACTCCAATGGGATGTACAAACTCCGCCGGATATGTACAAACAATCTGGTGACCTTACTGGGGAAATAATACACCACATGGTACCTGAACTAAACAACTCAACTTGGGGATAACAGCAAGAAGTTCCACTGGTGATAACACTCTGCCAAGGAACATGAATCCATCAGCTGGAGATAACAACAATCAATACTAATGTCTAGGGATACCCGAAGAGTTACTGCTTAGGGAACCACAAATGCTTCACACTTAAGGACTTACTATCCATCGAAATGCTGTTGATATTATTGTTACTTGCTTTGGGAAAGTTCTTGCTTTTATATTTTAAAGAAAACTTGATTTTGATTTAAAAACTTAATTTCAAAATGATCATAATAAAATTAAAAACTATTGGCTGAAGTAAAAAAGAGTAGAAATAATTGGATAAAGGCTCAACTTTATTTAATAGGATGGTAGTCTGTAAATGACAAGACTCCATAGATTTTACAAAGTTGAAAATGGTAATTTACATGGAAAAGGGTTACATTGAATAAAAATGATCCTTAATCCTTCTACCAACTCTTGATATCCACTGTACTCTTGACCGCTGCTGGGATGATGAACTGATGTCAACCCTTGTGCTCAAACAAGTCTTCGAAAATCACTGAAGATCAGCAGAATGCAGTTACTTGCCATAATCCCTAATTTTTTCATAAGTTACCCCAAGGTGGGGTACTCAACTTATCGGGAAATTCTTTCTATTTTTATGTCTCTAATTTTTTCCTGGATCGCCCTTTCGAGTTTTCAATCCACTGAGACGCTCATTTTTGCCTAAGCCGCCCTTTCAGGTTTTCAACTTAGCGAGCTGTTCTTTTATTTTTAGGCGAAGTATTTCTTGATTGCATCTGCGTTCACAGGACGAGTGAACTCTTCACCATCCATAGTTGTAAGAATCAGGGCACCGCCTGAAAAAGCTCTCTTAACAACCTATGGGCCTTCATAATTGGGAGTCCATTTTCCTCTAGAATCTGGCTTGAACGTCAAAATCTTCTTGAGCATAAGATCTCCTTCTCTGAACACTCGAGGTTTGACCTTCTTATCAAAAGCTTTCTTCATTCTCTGCTGATATAACTGACCATGACACATGGCAGTCAATCTCTTCTATTCAGTCAAATTCAACTGGTCAAACCTGGTCTGACACCATTCTGCTTCAGTCAACTTGGCTTCCATGAGCACACGCAATGAAGGAATCTCAACCTCTACGGAGAGCACTGCTTCCATACCATACACAAGAGAGAAAGGGGTTGCCCCTGTTGAAATACAGACGGATGTATGATACCCATGCAAAGCAAATGGGAGCATCTCATGCCAATCCTTGTATGTAACAACCATCTTATGGATAATATTCTTGATGTTCTTATTCGCAGCTCCAACAACCCCATTCATCTTGGGTCTGTAGGAAGAAGAATTATGATGTGCAATCTTGAAGTCTTTGCAAAGAGCTTCCACCATATTATTATTCAAGTTTGATCCATTATCAGTAATGATCTTACTTGGCAGACCATAACGGCATATGATCTGATTCTTGATAAACCTTACAACAACTTGCTTGGTTACATTTGCATACGATGCCGCTTCAATCCATTTTGTGAAGTATTCAATTGCCACCAAAATGAAATGATGTCCATTCGAAGCTTTGGGCTCAATCATCTTAATCATATAAATTCCCCACATGGAGAATGGCCATGAAGAAGAGATAACATTTAATAGTGTTGGAGGAACATGAATCTTATCAGCATAAATTTGACAGTTGTGCCATTTCTTCATAAATTTGCAACAGTCAGATTCCATTGTCAACCAATAGTAACCTGCTCACAACATCTTCTTCACCATTGCATGTCCATTGGAATGAGTACCAAAGGAACCTTCATGCACTTCGGTCATCAACAAGTCTGCTTCGTGTCTATCCATACATCTGAGCAAAACCATGTCAAAGTTTCTCTTGTCTAGTATATCACCATTCAAGTAGAAATTACTGGCTAATCTCTCAAAGTCTTCTTATATTTCAAAGATTCCCCAGGCGGGTAAATCTGACTTTAAAGGAAACATTTGATGTCGTAATACCATGGCTTCTCGTCTTTGACTTCTTCAACAGCGAACACATGAGCTGGCCTATCAAGACGCATCATAGATAAATTGGGAACTTCATTCCAATATTTGACTACAATCATTGATGCCAACGTTGCAAGAGCATCTTCCATTTGGTTTTCATCTCGAGGGATATGATGAAACTCAACCTTTGTAAAGAAAGTTGAAATCCTCCTCGCATAATCTCTATATGGCATTAAACCGGGTTGATTTGTCTCCCATTCTCCTTTGATTTGATTCACAACCAAAGCCGAATCACCAAAGACATCCAAATACTTGATTTTGAGATTCATGGCCTCTTCAAACCCCATAATGCAAGCTTCATATTGTGCCATGTTGTTTGTACCCTTGAAAGTCAATCTAGCTGTAAATGGTAGATGCATGCCTTGAGGAGTAATAATGACTGCCCCAATGCCATTTCCATATTGATTAACAGCTCCATCAAATACCATGCCCCAACGGGAACCAGGTTCTGACCCTTCTTCAAGCAATGGTTCATCACAATCTTTCATTTTCAAGTACAAAATCTCTTCATCAGGAAAGTCATATTGCACTGACTGGTAATCTTCAATTGGTTGGTGAGCCAAATTATCAGCCAAGATACTACCTTTAATCGCTTTCTGAGATCGGTATTCGATATCATACTCTGATAACAACATCTGCCAATAGGAAATCCTCCCAGTTAAATCAGGCTTCTCAAATATATACTTGATTGGATCCATTTTGGATATCAACCAAGTGGTATGATTCAACATGTACTGACACAGGCGCTTAGCATCCCAAGCCAATGCGCAACAAGTTTTCTCAAGCATAGAATACCGAGTCTCACAGTCGGTGAACCTCTTACTGAGGTAGTAAATTGAAAATTCTTTCTTTCCAGTCTCATCTTGCTGACCTAGAACACAACCCATACTATCTTCTAGCACAGTCAAATACATGATCAACGGTCTTCCTTCAACAGGTGGAGACAAAATAAGAGGTTCAAGCATATATTCCTTGATACTATCAAATGCTTTCTGGCAGTCTTCGGTCCAATCACAAGACTGATCTTTCCGAAGAAGTTTGAATATAGGTGCACATGTGGCAGTCATGTGGGAAATGAATCTCGAAATATAATTCAAACAACCGAGAAAACCTCTGACTTGCTTCTCAGTTTTGGGCGCAGGCATCTCTTGTATTGCTTTGACCTTGGCAGGATAAACTTCAATACCCTTCTCGCTGACGATAAATCCCAACAACTTACCAGAACGAACACCAAAAGTACACTTATTGGGATTCAAGCGGAGTTTATACTTCCTCAAGCGCTGAAATAGCTTCAACAAATGCTCAACATGTTCCTCTTCATCAATTGATTTAGCAATCATGTCATCGAAATAAACTTCAATCTCTTTATGCATCATATCATTAAAAAGAGTAGTCATTGCTCTCTGGTAAGTTGCACCACCATTCTTTAAACCGAAAGGCATCACCCTATAACAGAATGTTCCCCAGGGTGTAATGAATGTGGTCTTCTCCATATCTTCGGGTGCCATCTTAATCTGATTATATCAGAAAATCCATCCATAAACGAAAAGACTTTGAATTTAGCGGTATTGTCTACCAACATATCAATGTGTGGCACAGGGGAATCATCTTTCGGACTAGCTTTATTCAAATATCTATAATCGACACACATGCGGACTTTTCCATCTTTCTTCGGCACATGCATAATATTGGCCACCCCTTACGGATATTCAGCAGTCACAAGGAAACCGACATCACCTGCTTCTGAACTTCCTCCTTGATCTTCACAGCCATATCAGGATGCGTTCTTCTCAACTTCTGCTTGACTGGCGGGCATTCTGGCTTCAACGACAATCTATGCTCCACAATATCAGAATCCAACCCAGGCATGTCTTGATAGGACCAAGCAAATACATCTGGATACTCACGAAGAAGATCAATCAACCCCTTTTTAGCATCTGGACACAGTCGAGACCCAATCTTGACTTCCTTCACATCATCTTCGGAACCCAAGTTGACTAGCTCAATCTTCTCTTCAAACAGCTGAATAATCTTTTCATCTTGCTCTAGAAGACGAGACAATTCCTCACTCACTTCTACAACACTTTCCTCCTCGGCTTCAAATATAGGAAATTCAAAATTTGGAGAAGGAGAAGGATCATTGTATTAAATGGGGTTAGGAACCAACCTGCATAATGATTTGATATTTTGATTTTGGAGGAGTGAATTTGTGACAAAATATTATGCAGATGGACAATTATATTGTTTATTTATGTTTTTTGTGATTACCATTTTCAGAATAACGCATAAAGTAAAAATAAACATCAAAGATATGGATGAATAGAATTAATTTTATTGATGATCAATTTAAAATGCCCAAACAATGTTCACTTCTCCCTTAGGCATAAGAGAAGGATTTTAAACTATAAAAGCAATTACTTAGATCGACGCAAAATAACACGAATATCAACAGCAGTCCAATTGTTGCATGTCCCTCCATGCGTAACAAAGTTGGTGCAGTCTTCCTCTTCACTATCCTCTAGAACAACAGATAAGTGTTGTTCATTCCCATGAATGAACCCTCTGCTACGGAAGCCGAGTTCCATCTTTTTAGATCTAACAGTTGACGAGCCCTTCTAGAACTCCAAACCAGTTCTTCCCTTGTTCTCGGAGACCTCTATCACACGCCCCAACTGATCAACAGAACCTGCTTCGACATTCTTCTGAGCATCTTTCACAGAGGACATAGGTGCCCCAACTCTCTTCTCAACAACAATAGATAAGGCTTGGAACAGAGTCCCAACCTCATCCTCAACTTCTATATACGTGAAGGATGATAGATGGCTGACTAACAACGCCTTCTCACCTCCCACAATCACCAGCTTGCCATTCTTAACAAATTTGAGCTTCTAATGCAGAGTGGAAGTAACGGCCCGTGCCTCGTAAATCCATGGCCTTCCCAATAAGCAGCTGTAGGCCAGGTGAATATCCATTACCTGAAAAGTAATGTGAAAATCATTCGGACCTATCTTGACTGGAAGGTCCACTTCACCAATTACAGTCTTGCGTGAGCCATCAAAGGCTTTGACAATTACCCCACTATATCTCATGGGAGCTCCTTGATAAGATAACTTTGACAATGTTGACTTGGGAAGCACATTGAGTGACGAACCGGTGTCAACGAGCATGTTTGACAATGCATCTTCCTTACAATTCATTGAAATATGCAAGGCCAGATTATGATTTCTTCCCTCCTAGGGAGTTCTTCAAAGCAAAAGCTCAAATTATTACATGAAGTGATGTTAGCCACAATATGATCAAATTGATCCACAATAACATCCTGCTCCACATATGCCTGTTCAAGAACTCTCTGGAGTGCTTCTCTATGAGCTTCAGAATTCAAAAGCAGAGACAACACAGAAATCTTTGAGGGGGTTTGGAGCAACTACTCAACCACATTGAACTCGCTCCTCTTGATCAGTCGGAGTAGCTCATCGTCATCATTAACTTTCAAATTGCTGGATTCACCAGACTTATTCTTTGAACAACCAACAGGATCTACACTAGGCACCTCCACCTTCTTACCAACAACTATTTCTTCTTTATTTTCCGGGAACACCGGTCCAAAAACTCGACCACTGCGAGTCACCTTCGTAACATCTGCAATGCTCACCACTGAACTGGTTGTAGGCAACAGGACCTCTTGGCCATTCTCTAACATCGTAGCATTGTATTGTTACGGTATAGCCTTATCAGATGCATACGGGACTGGACCCTCTAACTGTATTACCAACGGCGATACTGATCTATTGTTGACGTTCTTGTTACTGTTGCTATCATATCGGATCACCAACCGCTCTGGTTTCTTGAAAACGGGCACTATGACATTGACGTCGTAATCTACATGAGCGGATTGAACAATCTGGATCATGCCTTCATCCATCAGATGTTGGATGTCCCTTTTCACCACAACACACCCCCTTGGGTTCAAGCTACAAATATCACAACCATCGTGATCATGTTCACAGTCACTCACCAAACAGATATCTTTGGGCATTTGCACCAAAGATCTTTGGATAAACCGAACATCAAAAACTTTGAATTCACGAGGACAACCGTCCACCATGTTTACTGAAGAATTCCCATGAGCAGGTAAAGGATTAGCTTTCACATTAGGCGTGTGGTCTTCAAAAGATACCATGCCACTCTTCATAAGCTTTTGCACCTCATACTTCAGCGGATAACAGTTCTCAATATCGTTCCCAAGTGCACCCTGGTGAAAAGCACAACGAAGCTCGGGTTTATACCACCAAGCAAGTGGCTTTGGGATCTGCAGTGGATTCCTTGGTTGAATCAAATTTTTGAGGACCATGGATGGGTATAGTTCTGCATATGACATAGAAATCGGGTCAAAAGAGACTTTCTTCCTCTCAAAGTTCTGTTGTTGGTGATGATTGTTGGAATTGTTGTTGTTGTAGATGTTTGTTCTTTGTTGCGGTTTTTGTTGTTGACGTTGATTTTGATATTGGTGTTGTTGTTGTTGTTGAATTGGTGTTGTTTGTTGATTAGAGAATATCAGAATAACGGAAGATACTTGATGATGATGATGTTGATGGGGTGGTGGATTTCTTCTTTCTTGAGGCCTCCTCTACCTCCCACTGAAAATTGCATTTGTTTCATTATCCTTCCTCTTATTGAAACTACTCCCATACTTCTTGCTCGTCGACGCCTCATCTTTTTACAATCGTCCTTCATGGACCCCCTCTTCAAGTCTCATCCCCATATTTACCATTTCAGTAAAATCATTAGAGGCATTAGGAATCATGCATTCATAGTAAAATGAACTCAGGGTTTTCAGAAAGATTTTTGTCATCTCTTTCTCCTCCAAAGTTGGAGTGATCTGGGCAGCTAACTCCCTCTAACACTGAGCATACTCCTTGAATGTCTCATTATCTTTTTGAGACATGGACCTCAGCTGGTCCCTATCCGGCGCCATATCCACGTTGTACTTGTACTGCTTCACGAAAGCCTCTCCTAGATTATTGAAAGTGCGGATGCTTGCACTATCTAACCCCATATACCAACGGAGTGCAGCACCTGTCAGGCTATCCTAGAAATAGTGAATCATCAATTGATCATTATCTGTCTGGGTTGACATCTTGCGGGCATACATCACAAGATGGTTGAGTGGACAAGAATTCCCCTTATACTTCTCAAAGTCAGGAACTTTGAATTTCACTGGGATTTTCACATTGGGCACTAAGCACAGTTCAACAACACTCTTCCCAAACAGATCTTTGCCTCTCAGCATCTTCAATTCCTTGCGCAGCTCAAGAAATTGATCCTTCATCTCGTCCATCTTCTCATAGACGTCCGGTCCCTCAGATGGCTCAGAATGATAGATAGTGTCCTCTACACGAGGCAAAGTATGCACAACGGGAGGTGGCACAGACACGATCGGGCTAGATGCCGACATGGAAGCAAAAGTTGGAGCAAAACCCTCTGGCACAAAATTCGGAGGCATTCCCCACGGGTATCCAGCAGGTAAGTTCAGAGCGAAGTGGGCGGTGGCAGCATGCACAGTAGAGGTAACTGCTTCAGAAATAACTGTCCTCGTGGGAGGAGTTTGTAGCACTTCAAATTTGCACCTCCCATTTGTACATACATTTTCGTTTTTAGGTCATTAACCTTGCATTGTCATTGCATAGTCCATCACATGTCATCAGTCAGACTGGTCAGGAGATTCAACTGTGCAAGGCAACAAGAGCATTCTTCATGAGATCAAAACCCTAGGGTGGTTCCCATGAGTTCATGTGACCCAAGGATCATTTTGAAGAGATTTGGCCAAGTGTTGAAAGCTCAAGACTCATCAGTCCATGTGTAAAATCATCTGAAACCCTAAAAAGACAATAAAAGTCAACTGTCAGTTTAACTGTGGATTTGGAGGTGGGAAGTGGTTAGAAATGCTTCATTCATGTTCAAACAGGTCTCATTTGACCTCTCAAACGTCAACATTGAGGAATTTGAAGTCAGATCAAAACATTCCCAAAATAGCAGGTGACCTGTAATTTGAACTTTACAAAAATGGAAAGGTTTTTGACCAACTTCAACTCAATATTACATCATCAAGAAAGCTTCAAATGAAATTTTGTCCAACATGAAAGTTGAAGATCTTTCTCTCCCATTTCCAAAAAGTCCAAGATCATTAATTTCTCATGTGTGGTTGAGGAGATATGGTTCAATCATGGCAAAGTGTGGTTCAAACTTCAAATGAGCATAACTTTCAAACCAAAACTCCAAATTGGATGGCTCTTTTTGCATTCTTCTCATTTTGACCTCTAGTTTCCAAATCATGCATTGCATTGCACAAATTATCATCACATGAGCATTTTCCAATTCATTGGATTTTTGGAGGGAAAACTTAAAATTTAAATTTGGTGCATTGTTTGAACATTCTACCATTACCATTAGCTCCAAAATTGATTTTTAAGTGAAAATGAATCAAGATTTCGTGCACTGTTCACATGCATATCATGCATAAGGGGTGAAAATCAAATTTGCACTTACACCTTAAAACTCAATTAATTCCATTTGCATTTGGTTTAAGCTTAATTAAACATGATTAGTAGCAGGTATATAAGCAAAACCCTAACTATTTTTCAGATTAGCATTCATTATTTCAAATCTAGATCCAAACATTCAAAATTTTCTCTCAAAAAATTCTTACAATTTCTTCACATTCAAGCCACTTCCATTGCTTGATCCTTGATCCTGAAGAGTTCTTGAGTAACTTTGCACGTGGAATCAAGAGAATTGGTGTAGTATTGAAGCATACTCGAGGCTTTGAACAACAATGGTGATTTCAGATTTTGGTGAATGCAAGCACAATTGAGCTTCAATCTTCCTTCCAATCACCTCAACAAGCATCATAGAAGAACTGTAAAGCATTGCCAAGGCCTGTAGCTCGAGATTTCCAGTTCTGCTCTTCAAGAGGTACCTAAGTTGCTTTGAGTTCTTTTGAACTTGCTTTTGCTTTGCTTGGTTGCTTAACCATTGAGGTATAACTCTCTGACTTCATGTAGTCTGGAAGACCTGTCCTGTTATGTGGGCAGGCACCTGTCTGAAGCCCTCCTTAAGAGGCAATGCTTGTGAATGTTTACTTTTGTGCCAAGCAGGAAAAGTCCTCTTATGAGGCAATTGGCAGATAAAAGAGATGTGCAATCCATCTCCTGCTATTCAGTGTGTCATCCACTTTGCTCACACCATGTGTTGATGCATTGTGGATATTAACCCGAGATCTTTGTTGTGTCAGTCATATGTGGAGAAGAGTTCCAACTTTCTGAACTCCCACACCTTCTATTGTTTGAAGCTCTCCCAGGCCAGGGATAAGAGCTGTGAGGTCTTACCCTCACTTCCCATTTCATCAGCTTCACCCTAACTCTCAATGTTAGGGTTAAAAGCTAACTACACCCGATTCCAGTTGGCTTGTGCTTCACAGCCTAACCTTGTATGAGCCCAATTGTGTGCATATAGTGTGTGTGCTTGCTTTGCGTATGCTTGTATGTATTTTCCTGTGCTGTTTAGGATAGCTTGCTCCCTGTGCAAGTTAGATAGAAACCTTAACATAGGGATCGTATGCATGATAACTTCTAGGCTCGAGTCGTAGTCTTCCTAGTAGTTTGTGTCTCCCTTTGTATCTGGTTAGGCAAGTCCTTTTTCCCTGTGTAGGGGAACTACGTCGCCCTGATCCCCATACCAGATGAGGTACGTAGGCAGGAGATGAGCTGATCTCTCCGGGCACCCTTTTGCTTTTTCAACCCCTTTGTGTGTGTTTGGAGTCTGACATAAGTCCAGCGATTGGCAGTTGGTTTCCTGTGTCTTGCTTGTTTGTTGGAGTCTGACGTAAGTCCAGCGATTGGTAGTTGGTTTCCTGCGTGTGTTTGTTGGTTCAGAGTCTGACGTAAGTCCAGCGATTGGCAGTTGGTTTCCTGCATGTGTTTGTTGGTTGGGAGTCTGATGTAAGTCCAGCGATTGGCATTCGGTTTCCATGTTTGCCTGTTTGTGTGGAGTCCGACGTAAGTCCAGCGATTGGCAGTCGGTTTCCTGTCTTTGTTTAGTTTGGTGTGCGTTAACCGAGCTACGAGTGCTCTGATTCTTCTCCGGTCAGAGAAGATACGTATGCATAGGATGCGACATCCTAGCGAGCACGTTTCCCCTGTCCCAAACTACGTAGGCCCAGGATGCGATATCCTGCCGAGTCCTCTCCTTCTTCCGTCTTTCATCTGTGTTTCCTTCCAGTTCGTGCAGCCTTTGAGCAGTCGTTTAGCAACCTTTCTTCTATTCTTTTGAGCGTGGATCCCGTCGAGTACGACGGATGCGTAGGGGTGCTAATACCTTCCCTTCGCATAACCGACTCCCGATCCCATCTCTCTCTGGTCGCGAGACCATGTCTTTTCCAGGTTTACTTCGAGCGTTTCTTTTCCCTCTTTTGGGATAAATAACTCACGGTGGCGGCTCTGTTGTTTCGTTTTCCCGCCGGTTTTTCGCGTAATGCGACAGCGTTGGAGAAGCTTGGCTCTGGGCAGCAAGAACCGACTCCATCATGGCAGTCAGTCGGGCAATCTCCTCTTTCAAATCTCGGTTCTCTTGCTCAAGGTGTTCCATGATTTTCTGGTGATTAGCTCTGGTATTGTACCGGTGAGTCAGCTTGGCTAAAGCACAGAAGAACACCAATCAGACACCTGGCAAAAACCTGTTTATGCAAATGATGCGTGAAATGCAATGCTTTATTATTTTTATTTTCAAGGAACTTACAATATCATTTGCAAATATATATATATATATATATATATATATATATATATATATATATATATATATTAAAATGGTAATTGTAATAATTTTGACATGTCCAAAAATCTCTTTTTATTTATATAAATTGGAAGGATTACACTGAGTACAATTTCAGAAACCAAAAATAAAAGATACAAGAGAAAAGCAAACTAGTCATCCTAAGGATCCTTAACAATAATGTCAGAAGATCTGACTGAAGGCGCGTACTTCCTTCGAATGCGACGGATCTCGGTCTCAAAAGAAGCCTTCATCTGAGTCTTCTCGAGGACACGCTGGTCAATAATTTTCTTCCAAGCCATAGAAGGCTGAGGCATGCTAGAAGATGAAACCTCTGGCTCTCTCTGTCTCTTCGTCACTCGGTCTTCAGGTAGCTCAATCAGTGCATCTTTGTCCTTAGACTCCAACTGCAACTCTTCATGCTTTTTGCTCAAAGCATGGAAACATTCTTCCCACATATCCTTCTCTTGCTTCATCTTGATGAGTGCGTCTTCCAACTCCTCTACATCTTGGTTAGGGAGAGTTAACGACTCAACCACAACCATAGACATAGGTCTTTCACAAGGATAAGGCATCTTCAACTCCATAGCTCTCTTCTTCACCCAAAGAGTGTAAGCTTCCAAAGTTACACAATTGCACGGACCAAGCTCGGATCTTCCTTTCCTATGCACATTATGCCAAGCATGCACAATCTTCTGCTTCAAATGTTGGGGATATTTACCCTCTTGATAGAAAAGACCTTCTAACAACATGTTATTAGGCTTGTCTCTCAAGGGGAACCCAAGTTGACGACGAGCCAAAGCAAGGTTGTAGTTAATTCCTCCTTGTGTACCAATGAGAGGCACATTAGAGAATTCACCACAACTATCAATAATCTCCAAACTGCTTAAAGATGAGTCATACCAAACTATATCATCATTAGTGAGGGACATAAGTCTCTGAGACCACCTTAGACATTGTCTATTCTCCACAAAAGCAGGTGTCTGAGGCAAGTGCGAAATAAACCACTTGTACAGAAGAGGAATGCAACAGACAATCGTTCCACCACCTTTAGAATTCCTTAGATGCAAAGAGAAATACATATCACCCAACAAAGTAGGAACGGGATTCCCAATCAAGAAAAGTCTAATGGCGTTAACATCAACAAAACCGTCAATGTTAGGGAACAACGTTAATCCATAGACGAGCCACACAAAGATAGCTTCAAAAGCATCCACACTACCAGCTTGAGCAAAAGTGGTAGCTTCCTTGATGAGGAAAACAGACGGCAACCCAAATAACCCTCCTTTCTTCATCCAATGAGCCTCTATCTCAAACTTCTTCAAGTGAAGAACTTCAGCAATAATACTAGACCGGGGAATCTCCTCCAATCCACTAAAAGGTACTCTAGTAGTAACAGGTATCCCGAAAAGATGAGAATACTCCTCCAAGGTAGGCACAAGCTGAAAATCTGGGAAAGTGAAACAATGGTAGAGAGGATCATAGAACTGCACTAGCACACTCAAGAGTCCTTTAACCACATCAGCAGACAGGATGGACAGAAGCTTCCCATGACGTTGTTTGAAGTCCAAGGGATCTAATACAAAAGATGCTAGCTTCCTTAACTCTTTCAAGTTGGGACATCTGAAATTGTACTTCTTATTGTTCCTTCGTCCACAGTCCATGGTCTGAAAATATTTGCAACTGATACCTTAGTTCCTTGATATTTTTGTGTGATGAATGTTATGATGCGCATGAATGCATGAATGCATGAATGCAACAATAAAAAATAAGGGATCACACACAAGGCAAACAAAGGTCAAGGGATGAATCAAGTCATTGTCAAGATCAATCATCCATTTTGGTGGATTATGGTTTACACCTTATCAACACCCAAGTTCCATTGATATTGACAAGACTTGATTGGATCAACCAAGAATCAAGGGTTTGTTGCAAGTCACAAGCATGGAGTCTGGGTAAGAACCATCCCAAAGGAGTGAACTAAGGATAAAAACCTGTAGATCATGTTCTAAAAAGTTCTCAGTGTCTTAATTCCATCTATCGGATATTATAGGTTAAGATGACTGACTCATCGACCCATAATATTCTCAAGAGAATCTCGTCTGAGTGTAGTATCACGTAACAACTGTTATGAAGTCTACACTTGAACAATTTCCGCACTACGTCCTAAATAGGTCAAGATGGGTTAGGTGTTCTAAGGTCCTCAGCTTCTCAGACTCAATTAGAAATAGCAATTCCTAACCACAAATACGTGTGTGACATTTCCAAATCCAAAGGAGTCTCCACTGAGCAGATGGATCTCAAGTGAACTTGTTAAGGACTACTCCACACAAGTCGAACATGACTATACCATCTTCAATATTAAGGCACTCTTACTCCATTTTTGTATAGGGAATGTCCTAGAATCTAAGTCCTTTTTGTCCATTTTGCATTTGGTTCACAACAATCAAAACAAAACACAAGCACAATAATATATACACAATTATGTGCTCAAGTGAGCAAAAGGCAAATTGCATTAACATAAACATGCGCTCAAATGAGCAAAGGGAAAAAGCAAATGAATAATATGTACAAGAATAGTAAATTGCATAAATGTAGAGTGCAAGAATTAAATGTTAATGGTTAATGGTTAGTGTTAGTATTAGTGTGCCATAAGGAAATTTAGCGTTTTGTTAAGCAATCGTAAGTGGACTAATGTAGTAGTCACACCTATTTGAGGTCGGTCAATAAAAAAGTAGGAAACAACATAAGTTAGAGATCTTGATTAGTGAATCAAGCTCCTACAATTTGTCATGCCAAGGGAAGAATGAGAAATGATCTTGTATTGATTTAGGTTCTTTGCTTGATTAGGAAGCAACCTATCCTTAATGCAAAGCCATTCACTTGATCTATGATCAAGATGAATTAGATTTGAATCAAGGAAGGTTAAACCTCCCATACATCAAGGCTAACCACCAATCTTTAACTCATTGATCAAAAAAAGAAAAAAAGGAAGAAGAAGAAGGAGATGAATAAGAAAGTGCATTAATGGAAATCAAATGAGGTAACCAACATACATTGACCAAAGATAGATGAAATCAAGGTCAAACATTAGTAAACAGAAGCAAAATGAAGCTTAAATGTCAAGAAACAAATAAAACATTTTTGGTATTTTTCAAAATTAAAATAATACTTGAATTAAAATAATCAATTAAAACTCAAACTTCAAATTCACTTCAAATCAACTTTGAAAAATCCAAGTGAATCATCCTAAGTTCAGCAAGGTCAAACAAAGTTTGACAAAAAATTTCAGCATTTTTAGAAACCAGAAACTATTTTTAATCAATTAAAAAATGCATAAAAATAACCTAATTGAATTAAAATCTCAAATAAATCTCAAATCAATTAATAAATTGATGAGAATATTTTTCATAGATCCATCATCATTCCAAGAGGTTGAGAAAATATTTTTGTATTTTTTGAATATCAAAAACTATTTAAAATGAATTAAAAATAGCCAGAAAAGAGAAAACTCATAAAAAATATCAAATGATAAAATAAAAAATATTAAAAATCATTTTTAGAAACTAGAAATTAAAAGAGAAATAATGCAATTGGTCTCACATTTTTTGGACCAATAATGAGTGAGATATGATTTTTTGAAATGAAATGGAATAAAATAAATAAAATGAAAATTAAAATCAAAAATTAAAAATAATAAAAATTGTGAGGTGTTGGATCAGGAGCTCATTCATTGAGCTGGCACATCACACGGATCATATGCACGCATCCACCATACACTCAAGTCACAGCGAAACATATAGCATTAAAAAAGTCATAAAAGGGAGTGGTCCATATTAGATCTGGAAATAAGATCCAACGGCCACGACTTAATCTGGAAACTAGACGGTGGTGTACACCATCGTCTTCTCCGGCGAGACCTTCAACGTTGGTGAGAGTTGCAGAGATCAAAGCTTCACCATATGAGGCGATCTATACAGCAATGGAAAGCTGGGGTGATGTACATCACCCCTGTGCCAACTATTTCCACTCTAGACTTCCATGGAGAGAGAAATCATAGGTTGAAATTCATGGTGTTCAACTGAAACTTAGTGTATTTGCAAAATTCAAAGCACAGTTATGTTGCCTCTGATGAGAGGACTTTAGCCAACCCAATAAATGCAAGAAATAAGCTATATACAATAAGTTTCGAAGAAAATAAGTTTGGATGTCCACCTCTAAAATGTCGATCTTGAGAGCACGATTCTTCAAAGCTCTTGCTTGTAGTGTAGTTTAGTGATGAAGATGAGCAAGGTTTAGGAACTATAGATCTAGAAATTAACCAATTGTAGTTGAAATTTAGATCTGAATTTTTGAATAGAAAGAGAGAGTTCCTTTAAGTGAGGCTATGGAGAGATTCTTGCAACATAACAGGTGCCTTTAGGTTGTGTAATTTTGAAGTTATGCACTCCTATATATAGCAATTGGCAAGGTAGAAGCATGAACAAAGCATGTGCATGGATGAAGAGGGCCTCCATGCATGGGCCTGTACAGGCACATGGAGGGCCGAATTCTGATTGGAAATGAATGCTTGTATCATATGGAATTAAAATAGACGTGTAGAAGTAATGTAATGAGCTCATGCAATGTGTTTTCAATAAGTTTACAAAAATGCACTAAAACATTCTCCTCTTCGAAAATGACATTTCCAAAAATGAAACATAGCCTTATGGGTAATGGTTGGAAAGCTCTTGGCATGAGGATCAATTGTTATGTTGGGCAAAACTTCATTTGGAATTGGGAAATTGGTGAAAATTGATCATAAAATGCAAGGTGCAAAACATGTACATGTGAAAATTTCAAAATGCCCAAACTTCAAGCCCTTCTGTTTCAATGATAAAAGTTCCAAATGACAAAACCTTTAACATAAAAGTTGTAGCTCTTTTCAAGAAAATCAATTTAGACTTACATTTTGCATCATTTGGAATTTTGATGAGAAAGTTATGGGCACTTGAAGTTGGACATTTTCACATTTCAATGCCTTTGGTTCAAAGTGACCTATAATGTTTTGCATTATCACATGTATTTATTTTAGGATTATGAAAATTTTCTCAACATAACAAATGCATTAGACATCTTAAACTTTCCAATGCATTTGATCCCACCCTAAAATCATGAAAAATGGATGATTTATGTTCTTGGGAAGTTGACCCAAAATTAGGGTTTCAGTCAAAATTACCTATAGTGTTTTGAAATGGATGATGACCTTACGAGCTTCAAATACATTTTTGTGAACATGAAAGTTGTTCATATGGTTCTTAAGAACATTTTTTCTCTTGGTATAATCTCCATTTTACAAACATATCAAAAGTTAGGTCTCAGTGTACTTCAAAATAGTTAGATGAATTGACTGATCAACTTCTCAAATCCATACCTCAAATCTTGATGAATTAATGATTGAGGACACTCAAATAAGATCAAATATGCATGAAATTATGAATGAAATAACTTCCCTTGATTGTATTTGATCATGGGTTGAGGTTGCTTCATGAGCAAGGCACAATTGATACACAGATGAATTAGGGATACTTGGTTTGCTTTGATCAAAATGATGAATTGAGATACTTGGGAGGCATATTTTATTGATGAGAGCTTTGGGAACCATTGTCATGCTTGCTTTCATCTTCATATGACCATATCAATGAGCATAGGGGCCTCTAGGAGCCTTGGATCTTGTGATTGCTCAAGCTACAAAACAAAAGATGTTAGTGACATATTTTTGTGCTTTTGGTTAGTAAAAAAATAAGAAAAGCAATAATATACAATTCAAGCATGCTTGGTGATCTCAAACCAACTCACAAAAGTTCTCACCCTAGGGTTAAGGAGCCAAGATGCTATGATCCTTGAGGCAAATGAAAATGCAATGTTATGATGTCATGAGGGATCTTAGGGTCAAATTTAGGGTCTTACATATTGGTATCTCTATTCCAAGAAGTTGAATGAATGATGATCAGAAGCATTATTTCAAGAAGCACCATAAAGCTAGAACTATTTTGTTGAATGCAATCTCCTACAATGAGTACGAGAAAATCACAAACAGGGAAACAACTAAAGAAATCTTTGATTCCTTGAAAATGACTTACAAAGTCAATAATCAAGTTAAGGAGACTAAGGCTTTGGCATTAATCCAAAAGTATGAAGCCTTCAGAATGGAAGATGATGAAGTTGTTGAAGTAATGTTCTCAAGGTTCCAAACCATAGTTGCAGGCATCAAGGTTCTGGAAAAAGGATATACTACACCAGATCATGTCAAGAAGATTATCAGAACTCTTCCAAAGAAGTGGAGACCTATGGTTACTGCTCTGAAGTTATCCAAGGATTTGAACAACATAAGCCTTGAAGAACTTATCAGCTCCCTTAGGAGTCATGAGATAGAGCTAGAGGAAGATGAACCTAAGAAGAAAAGCAAATCAGTAGCTCTGAATCGGAAATAAGAAATCCATAGAGGAACAAAGCCTTTCAAGCTGAAGAAAAAGATGATGATGACTTTCAGAATGAAGAGTCTGATGATGAAGAGGAGTTATCTCTTCTTTCCAGAAGAATTAAACAGCTCTGGAGAAAAATAAATAAAAACTTTAGAAGGCCTAGACAAAAGGGAGATCGTACAAAGTTAACCTCCAGAGACAAAGCCGACAAGGAAGTAACCTGCTACGAATGCAAAGAACTTGGACACTACATAAATGAATGTCCAAAGCTCAAGAAAGACAGATCTAAAAAGGAAAGTTTCAAGAAAAACTCCTTCAAAGCAAATAAGAAGGAACTCATGGCAACATGGGACGACTCTGAATTTGCGGCTTCAGAATCAGATTCTGAAGAGGAGCAAGCAAACGTTGCATTCATGGCCACCACCTCTATAAGTACATCTGAAAGAGAGTATGACTTTGAAGAGGTATTCTCTGACTTTTCTCATTATGATCTGGAAGACAGTTTAACAGAATCTCTGAGCTTGTATCAGAAGCTTTGACAGAAATTCAAGAACCTGAAAAAGGTTCATGAAGAGACTGTTGAAAAGTGTGATAAGCTTGAGAAAGAAGTTTCTGAACCTAAAGAAAATAATTTTATCCTTGAAAAAGAAAATTAATTTTCAACCAAAAAATTCTCAAAATTGAAGAAACTTTTTCTAAAGCTCCACCTACTTCTGACACCATCATATACAAATATGAAAAGGATTTTTAGAAATTTTTGAGCAACGAACTTGAAAGAAGAAAAATGGCTTCTATGACCTATGGTGTTAGTCATAATAAGAAAAGAGGAATTGAATATGAATCTGATGAAAATGATCTAAAGCTTTCTGCAGAAAACAAACTTAAATCTCCTTTCTCTTATCATTACACACCTGCACAAACACAAAAATTTAATAATGCTAGAAAACCCAAAGTTTTCAGAAACTCTGGGAGAACTAATTCTAAAGGACCCAAAAGATTCTGGGTACCAAAAGATAAAATAGTATATGTTGCAGATATCCTATGCAACAGAGTTAAAACACCAATCATGGTACCCATACTCTGGATGCTCGCGACACATGATGGAAAGAAAGCATATGTTCCAAAACCTGGTGTAAGACCCCAATTTTGACCCGAAGATCCCTCATACTACCTCATCATATGCATTGGCTTTGGGATCACACCTTGGCATCCTCCTTACCCCTCATTCATTGGGCTTGGATTGGGAGAGGTCACCAAACACATGGTATTGTTTGGAAACTTGGCCTTTTTTTCCTTCCTTTGGAAGATGTCTTGGTTCAAGGATTCATGCTTATGAATAGATGGTTGAGTGTTCTCCAAAGAATGACTTAATTAATTGAAAAGCAAAACATCACTAACATCTAATCAACTAACATTTGACTAACTTATATTACTATTGCTTTACTTTCAAGTCATTTATCTTTATGCAATTTAATTACAAGTCATTTACCATTAAAATTCATTTACATAACATTTAATTTGTTTATGTTTATGTCATTTTCACTTTAATCATTTGAGCCTTATATTGTGATTGTATATATTTGTTTGTGTACTTTGTTTGTGTTTGTGGTCTTAAGACCTTAAAATACTTAATAAACAATAAAAAAAACTAAAAAATGTTTGTGTGGACTGTTGGATTTGATTTGAGTTTATGACTTAGAAATAGGCAACATTCCATGAGAAAAAGGACTTGGCCAATGCCAACATTTCTGAGACCCAATTATTTTGATTTGAGCTTTCATCTGATGCAGGTATTGTGATCCACTTGAATTCATCTGCTACATGGTCTTGATGTAACTGTTATTTTAGTCTCATGCTACACCTTATTCTGATCAAAAATCAAGAAGTATTTCATCTCATACCTGAGAAGACTGTCAGCTATGGATCTGCTTGCTTGGATGTGCCCATCTTTATTTGATGCATTGATCTTCATGATGTCTAATATTGCTAATTGCTTGCTGATTATTGCTTGATTCAAAGTCCAAAGGGAAAATGGGTTTTCTATATGACATTCTTGTCTGTTGGATTGCATTCCATTGATCAGATCTTTTCAACTCTTAACTTTTAATTTTATGCTTAGGATTAGTCTCTTCATCTTCTCCCACTTCTTAAATATAAAAATCTCTCCCCCTTTTCAAAAAATATTATTTTCTTGTAATTTCAAAACTTAGACTTTATTGCAAATTAGAAACATTGGCCTTATGCCATTGTATTTTTAAACTCTTTTCCTAAATCATACTTGTAAATGAACTTAACTATATTGACTTAAAAATTTCAAAAGACAAAAAGAACTAACACCCATTCAAACTTTTGGCATTTAGTGCCTCTTTTAAACTTAAATTTTGATTAAAAGCAACCCACTCATTTTGAAATTGATACCATGCACTACGAGGTTTGATCCCTCATTTTTATGTTTGTACGTAGGCACAAGTCCGAAGGTTTTGTCAAACACAAAAACATATAATTAATGAATTATTTTCTCATCCCCACACTCTATTTATTTCAAACATATTTTATACCAAAAACACATACACACATAAAAAAGGGCTCCCTAAGAGTACGTAGGACACTTTGGGTGCTAACACCTTCCCTCTGTGTAACCAACCCCCTTACCTGTAATCTCTGGCATTTTATTAGTTTTGATTTGAAAACTTCTTATCTTTGGGTTTTGTTCGTGCTTTTCCCTTTTCCTTTAGATAATATATTTTTTGTACTCCTGTGATGAATTTCATTCTTCCCCAGTTGAGTCCGATTCGGGTATTTCAGCTTTGTTCTGGTTCACTTGTCTCCCCCGCAGATTTTCCCTTTTCCCCAACCGAGTCTTTCCATTGATCTATTTTCATGGAAAACCCCTCGTGTCTCCAACAGTTTTCAAGTTGTAGCATGTTCTACACACAACTTTTATCCCTAGAGTCTCTTTCTCCCTAGTGAGTTTTCCTAATGGAATGCATTATGCTCCTGTGGAATTTCGTGTCTCTCCGGAATCTTTTCTTTTGTGGCAACATATTCCCCACAAAGATTATTTTAACATTCATATCATCTTCATCATGAGGTCTCTTAGGGACCAAAAGTTGTTTCTATATGTTGTTATTTAAGTCAGTTCTACTGAGTTGATACGGATATTTTAACCTTCACATCCTCAGTTAGAATGTCCTTAAATAGGGGCAGCTGTAAGACCCCAATTTTGACCCTAAGATCCCTCATGCTACCTCATCATATGCATTGGCTTTGGGATCACACCTTGGCATCCTCCTTACCCCTAATTCATTAGGCTTGCATTGGGAGAGCTCACCAAGCACATTTTATCGTATCATACTTTTTTTTCTTTGTTTACTAACCAAAATACCAAAAATATGTCAATATGTAGTTTATTTCTTTTGTGGGTAGTTTGTGTGTTCACATATGCCTCATCAAGCTCATATCTAGAGTTTGAGACCCTCAATGCAAGGAGACTAATCAAGATATGGTTAATATTGACTCTAGACATCATATATGGATCCCCATGATCTTCATTTAATATTTTGATCAAGAACTCATCAAGAGTTTGAAGCTTTTTTGCCTTGGAACCCCTAATTCATCCAAGTATCTTGTGTAACTTCCTCAGCAAGTTTCTTCATCATTTGATCAAATATTTCAAGGGATAATTCGTATTACATGATATTGTACATATATGATCCTCCATGAGTCCAAGAGATCAAGATAACTTCAAGGACCATAACTTGCTCAATTTTTATTATATGAAATCCATTAAAGTTTCATGATCAAATTCAATATGTCTTCTCTAACTTTTATTCTTGGAATAAATTCATATTCCACTTGCAAAGGCTTGTGACAAGAGGAAACATTATAGGTCTCTTGGGGCCATTAACATTGAACAAGAGATTTTCCTCAACTTCTAAAATGCACAACTCCCTCATGCTAAATCCAAATGAGGTCAAATTAGTGACCACATTTAAGAGGTTTGAAATTTCTACAACTTTTATGAAGGAACAATTTCTATTTGAAGCTTGTAGAAAACGTTATTCAAGGTGGAAGAAGTTAACATTTGGCTTGGTACTTAGAAAAATTTCATTTATATTTGATTTTCCAAACTTCTACCTCAAACTTCATCATGATCCAAGCTTCAAATGGAAAAGTGTTCAACATGAAAGTTGTTCTCCTTGATCTAACCTTTCCTAAAAGTCTAAGATAATCACATTTGGATAAGAATTGGATGAATTGCGCATGGTTTCTCTTCAAGGCTCCATTTGGATGAATCTCATGTTCACTTTCCAATTGCCATTGCATGATCACATGACACACTTTCAGCATTACACATGATGAAATTCAGACACGATTACATCATTTCATGGGCCTATCACACGCCCACGTAACCATGCAAGTGGAGTTTGCTATTTATGGCACTTTGAATGAAGTGTGTGAAAAGAAAATGCATTGCCTATAAATACAACCCTTTTTGCTCAGAATTCGGGACACCTTGCCCAAGATTTGAACCTGCAATCCTAACCATCACCATTAGAGGACAAACTTCAAGGTTTTCAATTGAAAATCAAGTTTTAATTTCACTTCAGTTTTGAAGTTGTAACTCCAAGTATCCAAGCCTTTCCTTGATCCAATTCAACTTTTGTAAGCTTCTGAGTCAAGCCAAGGTCAATTAGAAGCAAGATCGAGCAAGATTCAAGCATCCTCGAAGGTGAATTTTCAAAAACTTCATCTATTCGATTCTCTCTCAATTCTTCACCATTCTCTTCGATTTTCGGTTAGCTGAAGTCCTACGAATGTAGGCAACAAGATTGAGTTGCTTTGAGGTCAAATCGAAGCAACTCAGTTCGTGATCCTCAAAATTCAAATCCATGATCTTTTTACCTACTTGGAATTAGAGAAAATTGAGGCCAGATTCAAGATCCTGAGCATTTTCTCTTTGAAATAGTGTCCTTGTTTTTCACTTTCCATTGAGATGATGTTGGACCAGTCCGGTGAAGGTCATCGGAGAAGATGACCGGAGCCCTAGCTCCGGCGGTGTGTTGGCACACTTCCTGGCCATCTGATCATGTTTGGATGTTATAATCTGAGCCATTGCTTTTGAATACCACACGTACATTGCATTAACTGAAGACTACCATGGAAAGCGTGCGTGTGGCCATCAGATCTGCAACCTCAATTAATAAGGGAGATCTGATGGCCCTTGTTTTTTCTAATTTCTTTTTATTTTTTGAATTTTCATTTAATCCTCTTATTTTATTTTATTCATAGAAATTTCATTTTTAATCCAAAAAATATGGGACTTTAACCAAAAATCTTTAAATATTTTTCTATTTCATATTCTGAATTAAAATTATTTTTTGGATTAATTTTGATATTTTTCATGAATTAAATGTTTTTTTGCATGTTTTTAATTGTTTAAAAATACTTCTGACTTTTCAAAAATATTTAAAAAAATTGTCTAAGGTCCTTTGACCTTGTTTAACCTAGGATAAATCCATTGGCTATTTATTTGGTGTTTTGAAGGGATTTTAGGTTTTGACCAAATTAAAATGTATTTTAATTCACTTTTAATTTGTTTTTTAATTGATTAATTATTTAAAAATATTGTTGACCCATTTTTATGGTCTTGTGATGTTTGACTTTCTATTTGGGCCTTAGTCAAGGTTGATTTGACTTTGGTTGAAATGTATATTTCATCTCCTAAAATGAATGAATGATTTTGATTTGATGAAAGTCCTCCCTTGGTGAATTTGTGTTTCTATCTTCCCCTCCCTCTTCATCTTCATCCCTATTCTTTCTCATTCCCTCATTTGACCAATGAAATCTCTAATGTCTTAAGGCTAATTCGTTCATCAATGACCTTGTGTCAGATGAACCAATATAAGTATGACTGAGATATGTCCCTCCCTCTTGATCTTTTCGTTTAGTGTGTGATATGTTTTAGGAGTTTGGTTCTTCATACCAAATCTCTAACATGCATTAACACCTAGATTTTTATTGCCCGACCTTAGATAGTTGTGACTTCTACATAAGTCCAATTATGATTGCTTAACATAGAGCTAAATTTGACCCTAATGGCATAACATTCTAGTAAGTGAGATTGTAAGTCTCCCATTCTTCATGGTATTGTATGGAGACTTGACCTTTTTTCCTTTCATGAGATCTAGTGGCATACTTGTTGAAATATCCAAGTTGGAGCCCTTCTCATGAAGATGTCTTAGTTTAAGGATTCATACTTGTGAAAGAATGGTTGAGTGTTCTCCACAGAATGACTTAATTAATTAAAAAACACCACTAACCTTTACTAACCTTTGACTAATATTTGACTAATTCTCAGTAATATTGCTTTACTTTCAAGTCATTTACTTTATGAAATTTAAATTTCAATCATTTATTATTCATTTCCATTTACATTTCATTTAACTTGTTTATGTTTCTGTCATTTTCACTTTGCTCATTTGAGCCATATCTTGTGATTGTATATATTTGTTTGTGTGTTTTGGTTTTGTTTACGGTCTTAGGACCTTAAAATACTTAGTAAGAACAAAAACCTAAAAAATGTTTGGTGGACTGTTGATCTTGATCTGAACTCTTGGACTTAGAACTAGGCAACATTCCCTATGCAAAAAGGACGTGGCCAACGCCAACATTTTGAGACCAATCTATTATGAACTAAGCCTTCATTTGATGCAAGCCTTGGATCTTGTTTGAATTCATCTTCTACTTTGTCTTTATGCTAATTGTTATCTTGACCTTGTGCCTGATGCTTTAATTTGAGTTGATCAAGGAATATTTCATCTGATACATGAGAAGACAAAGAAGACTGCTAGCTTATGGGATTGCTTGCTTGGATGTGGCTATCTTTATTTGATGCCTTGATCTTCATAATGTCTGGATATTGCTAATTTCTCATTGATTATTGCTTGATTTAAAGTCCAAAAGGAAAGTGGGTTTTCTATATGATATTCTTGTCTGTTGGATTGCATCCCATTGGTCAGATCTTTTCAACTCTTAACTTTTAATTTATGCTTAGGTTAGCCTCTTCATCTCCTCCCACTTCTTAAATTTCAAATCTCTCTCTCTTTTCAAAAACTTCTTTGCTTGTGATTTTAAACTTAGACTTTGTTTAATGATTAGAAACTTTGTCCTTATGCCATTGAATTTTTAAATCTTTTCTTAATCAAATTTGTAAATAAACTTAATCATATTGACTTCAAATTTCAAAAAGAAAAAAAGGACTAACAACCCCATTCAAAATTTTGGGCCATTTATGCCCCTTTTCTTATTAAAATTTTGTTAAAAGCAATTCACCAACTTTGAAATTTTTACCACAAACTACGAGGTTTTGATCCTTCATTTTTATGTTGGTACGTAGACATAAGTCTGAAGGTCTTGTCAAACACTAAAATATAATCAATGAATTCTTTTCTCATCCCCACACATGCTATCTTCTCAGACATCTTTTATCCCAAACACATATGCACACATAAGTGTAGCTGGAAATTCATGATCATCAAGCTATTGACAGGCTAAAGATCAATTAACAAGAGTCGCCACCACGCTTTTATTGTTCCCAAGGGAAAAGGGAAAAAGTACTAACAAAACCCAATTAGTAAGAAGTTTTCAAATAAAAACTAATAAAAATCAGAGATCACAGGTAAGGGGGTGGGTTACACAGAGGGAAGGCGTTAGCATCCAAAGTGTCCTAAGTACTCCTAGGGAGCCCTTTTTGTGTGCATCTGTATTTTGTACAAAGTGATGTTTACAAACAAATGGAATTGGGGATGAGAAAAGAATTCATTAATTATATTTTTGTGTTTGAAAAGACCTTCGGTCTTGTGCCTACGTACCAACATATAAATGAGGCATCAAAACCTCGTAGTTCATGCTAGAAATTTCAAAATGAGTATGTTGGTTTTAACAAAATTTAAGTTTGAAAGGCACAAAGGCCTGAAAATGGTTTGAATGAGTTAGTTCTTTTTGGTTTTTTTGAAAGTTTAAGTCAAGTATAGATAAGTTTATTTACAAGTTTGATTTAAGAAAATAAGTTTGAAAATGCAATGGCATAAGGCCAAAGTTTTTATCTTTTGCAAAAGTGGTTTAAGTTTACCACAAAAGTAGTTCACACAAAGAAGGTTTTGAAAATGGAGGGAGAGATTTTGAAATTAAAGAAATGGTGAGAAGATAAAGAGACTACCCTATGCACAAAAATTTAAAAGTTTAAAGTTGAACAGATCTGACCAAATGGGAGCAATCCATCAGACAAGTATGTCAATAGAAACACAGAATTCCCTTGGACTTTTTTTTAGAATCAAGCAACACACAAGTGCACAATTATATCAATCTTGAAGAGTAAAGACATCAAATAAAGATGGCCTCATCCAAGCTTATCCACTTCAATGATCTTCTTCAAAATAGCCCATGTAGCAGATGAATTCCACAAGCCACAAGTTTAACATAACAACTTAACAATGATCAATGTTGCAGATGAAACTAGAGATATCTTGAATGATGTATCAGACGAATTCCAATTGTAAGTACTTGGTTCTTCAACAAATTGGCATTGGCTAAGTCCATTAGCAAAGGAATGTTGCCTAAACTCTAAGTCCAATTGGGGGAGATCAAAACAACAGTCCCCTCAAAAGTCTTTTAGGGTTTTTTGTTATTATTAAGTGTATTCATGGTCAAGGACCAAACAAGCAAACAAGGTATACACAAACAAAATAATATCACATAATATGGTCCAAATGGACAAAGGGAAAATTACATTAACATAAACAATTAGAATTATATGTATAATGGCAAATGATAATAGGATACTAAAAATAAATTGCATTAAAAGTAAAATCTTGAAATAAAAGTTAATAGTTAGTAAGTTAGTAGTTAGTTTTGTTTTGCTTTTTGATTCCAAGGCATTATTTGGAGAACACTAAACCCATTTGCCACAAGCATCGATCCTTGAACCCAAACATCTTCCAAAGGAAGGAAAGAAGGCCAAGTTTCCACACAATACCACGGAAGAGGGGAGACTTACAATCTCACTAACTAGAATGTTTATGCCTTTTGTGTCACAAATTTACCGCTATGTTAAGCAATCATAATTGGACTTATGTAGAAGTCACAACTATTTGAGGCCGGGCAATAGACTTTTGGTGTTAATGCATGTTGGAGACATAGTTTTATGAACTATGCTCATTAAACATACCACACACAAAAAATGCAAAAGAGTGTGGTCTAATCTCATCCATACTCATGTTAATCTTTCAATCAACTAGCATCAGGACTTTGAGATGTCATTCGCCAATTGAAAATGAATGGATGAAGAAGGGGAATTAGATGAAGAGGGAAAGGGATGAATGAGATCACAAATTGGTCAAATGAGGACTTTTACCAAATTAATATTATTCATTCATTTTGGGAGATGGAATGTACATTCCATCAATCCCCTAAATCCAATAATATTAACTTGACAAAGTCAAATCAACCTTGACCAAGGCCCAACAACAAATAAGAAACTCAAATAAGTCAACCCAAATGGTCAACACAATTAAAATGACATTTATTCAATTAAAAATAATAAAATAATGCATTAAATTCAAATATGTTTTTTCCAAATCCTAAAATCTCATCAAAACACCAAATAAATGGCCATGAGATTTATCATAGGTCAAACAATGTCAAAGGACCTTGGAGAAAAAATTTCATAATCTTTGGACACTTAAAAATATTTTTAAACAATTAAAAACAAATGAAAAATCAATTAATTCATGAAAAATATTAATAATGATCCAAAAAATCATTTTAATTCACAATATGAAAGAGAAAAATATTTGAAATTTTTTGGTGAAAGTCCCAATTTTTATTTTATCAATATTAAATTTATTATGAATTATTGAAGAAAATGGAATTAAAATGAAATTTCAGAAATTCAAAAATGCGTGGACCATCAGATCTCCCTCATTAATTGAGGTGGCAGATCTGATGATCTAAAACACGCGTCCCATGTGTTCCCTAGTCAACAGCGTTGTAACATGAGTAATCAGAAGGCACGACTAAGATTAAAACGTGGAACATGGATCACACGGTTCAGACTCAAGACACATCATCACCGGAGCCAGAGCTCCGGTTGTCTTCTCCGATGAGCTTCATCGGACTGGTCAACATGAACCATCACCAAAATTCAAAACAGGGACATGATTTTAAAGAGAAAACGTCACTGAGCACAAATATCACCTCCAATTCATCCAATTCCAACTATATTGAGAGATATGTGGAATTGAAAAATGAGGTTCATGATCTGAGTTGCTTCGATTTGGCCTTAAAGAAACTCAATATTCTTGCCTACATTGGTAGGACTTCATAAAACTCAAGAATCAATGGAATTGAGCAATAATCAAGGAGAATCGAAGAGTTTAAAATTTCTGCAAATTACCTTCAATGGAGGTCTGAATCAATGGACTCCTGGAGAATTGAATTTTAAAATAGTGGAGATTCAAGCTCAAATTCAAATGAATTTATCAGGGTTATCCTCTTAGAATAAAGGGTTTTCAATGTGGATTCAAAGCTGGCGCAAGGTTTGTGTGAATTCTGAGCATAAGGGCCTCAATTTATAGAGAAATCAAATGATATTTGCACACTCTCTTCACTTTTTAATTTTGGTAAAATGATGATTCCATGCTGCATGGGCGCGCATAGGCCCATGGAATGATGGTTTGAAAGTCCAAATGAATGATCAGATTCTTTGAAGATGGATTGGATTGCAAGGTACATGTGTATTGTCACTTGAAGATTGATCCATGCCAAATGATATCAGACTGTTTAAGCCATGCGCAACCTATGCATTTCTCATCCAAAATGTATGAATTTTAGCTCTTTGGAAAGGTGAGATCAAGAGGGAAACGTTTGTTGTTGAACACTTTTTCATTTGGAGCTTGGAACTTCGAGATATTTGAGGTGGAAGTTTGGAAAAATTTGACATATCAAATTTTTTCTAAGTGTCAAGCCATATGTCTCAACATTCCACCTTACTTAACTTTTCACGAGAGCTACAAATGAGAAAAGTGTCTTAATCAAAGTTATATCTCTCTGAAAGACCTTCAAAATGGTCACCAATTTCATTTCATTTGGATTTTAAATGATAGAGTTATGCATTTTTGAAGTTTGGAAAAATCACTTGATCAATGGTATAAGTCAAAAGTGACCTATAATGTAGCCTCATATCACATGTTCAAAGAAATTGAATTATATCCCACTCCATACATGAAAGTTGAAGTAGACACATTGAATTTCATTATGCAACTTGGAAATCTTTCATCTCATAAAAATTGAGCAAGTTATGGCCTTGGGAAGTTGACTTTCAAATTAGGATTTAGACAAAATGACCTATAATATTTCAACATAGAAAATGCTTTTCCAAGCAAAAATAGCTATAGGTCTCAACATGAAAGTTGTTTATAATGTTATTTATAGTAAGTTTTCTCTTGAAATCATTTTCATATGGTGAAAATAGTAGGAGATAGGGTCTAGGGAGACCTAGTTTTCATTAGATGAATTCATCTGGCCAACCACCATCAACCAACTTGCTAATTTCAAATTCTCTTGACTTTATTGGATCATGACAGATCATATATGCACAAGATGGTGAAAATGTAAATGTCCCTTGAGAAATTTGATCAATTGGTGAGATAGCTTATTGGAGAAGTTACTCAAGATACCCTGTCAAACTAGGGTTTCCAAGAAAAATCACCCTTAAACTCCTTAAGCAAACTTGACCAATATAACATGTAGAGAAAATTGGGACACATATATGATGTTCATAACCGTTCTTGAATCAATTCTTGGTTGTGCTCTTTGTTCATGAGGGTCTCAAACCCTAGATGTGATCAATGAATCAAGGATATCATGCCCCTACCTACAAAAGAGTTAGATAGATACAAAGACATATTTTTGGTATTTTGGTTAGTGGAATGATAATGTACAACTATGATATAATCACAAAATGCTTGGTGATCTCTCCCAAAAAAACCCAATGAAAAAGGGGTAAGGAGGATGCCAAGGTATGATCCCCATGCTAATGCTTATGATGAAGTTGCATGAGGGATCTTAGGGTCAAAATTGGGGTCTAACAGTTGCCTCTATTTAAGGACATTCTAACTGAGGAGGTGAAGGTTAAAATCTTCATCCCGACTCAGTAGAATGGGCTTAAATAACAACATATAGAAACAAATTCTGTTCCCTAAGAGACCTCATGATGCATATGATATGAATGCAAAAGTTAATGCTATGTGGGAAAATATTGCCACAAAGGAAAAGAAATCAGAGAGACCGAAAGTCCACATGAGTAAAATGCATTCCATAAGGAAAACTCACTAGGGAGACAAAGACTCTGGGGATAAAAGAGGAGTTATGCGTAGGCCAGGCTACGACTTAAAAGTACTGGGGGACTCGAGGAATTCATATAAAATAATGGAAACTCAGTAGGGGAAAAACAACATCTGCATGGGATATGAATAAATCAGGATAACACTGAAATATTCGACTCGTGCAGGGACAAGGGATTTCACTAAGGAAATACGCACTCGACTCAACTAGGGAGAAATAAAATATCGACACAGGAGAAGCAGAAATCTGTTATCTATTACCTGTTACTGGGTAACAAAATAATAAAGATATGAAAGAGAGAAAATCCGTGATCGGTTAGGATGAACATATCAAGGATGACTTGTTGGGAACCGCTAGGAGGGAGTGTTCATTACCGGTTACTAGGTAAGAATAACCTTGCTGGGGAAAACTGCAGAAAATAGGATTTACAACTAGCAATTACTGGGCAGAAGATCAAAGGTGAGAGTATCTGTCATCGGTTAGGATGAACATATCAAGGATAAACTCAACAAGGAAGAAAATCCGTCATCGGTTAAGATGAACATATCAAGGATAGACTTGCCTGGGGATGTCAAGGAGGATACCCGTCATCGGTTAGGATGAACATATCAAGGATATACCAACTTACCAAAAAAAAGGGAATTACATCTATAAAAAACTGGATAGAAAACCGTCGAAGAGAAAAATTCGTCACCGGTTAGGATGAACATATTAAGGATTAACTCTACGAGGGGACAAAGTATAACTACCGGTTACTGGGTAGAAGATCGATCGAAGAGAAAATATGTCACTGGTTAAAGTGAACATATCAAAGATAGACTCCGAAAAGGGGAAAAAGGTAGGGATTACATATATCAGTTACTGGATAGAATACCACAGAAGAGAAAATCTGTCACTGGTTAAAGTGAACATATCAAGGATAGACTCCGCTCAGGGGAACAATAGGAAACAACTACTGGTTACTAGGTAGAAGATCAACAAGGAGAAGAAAATCTGTCATCAATTAAGATAAACAGATCAAGGATTAACTCTCTGAGGAACCAAAATAAGAATTATAACTACCTTTTCTTACTGGGTAGAATACCAAAGAAGAGGATATCCGTCACCGATTAAATTGAACATATCAAGGATAGACTCCACGGGGGAAAGAAAAGATATCCGTCACCGGTTAAAGTGAACATATTAAGGATATACTTTTCGAGGAAAAAAGATCCACTGGGGATTCTGCTGAGGAGAAAAAGGGTACTTTTGCCGGGTATTGGGTAAGAAGTAACAAACTGCAAACTCAGAAGAATATTTCCAGTTACTGCGTAATCGACTCTTAGGGGACCAAGATATCTATCTAGGTAAGAGCTAGAAAGAAAACGGTCAATCAAGACTCAACCCAATGAGGACATAACTCAAGGGGAGTAATTCCATCCAAAAAAATTGCTAGAGGGGAAACTGAAATAATAATCATCCACGAGGAAACAAGCTCAGTGGGAAAATAGAGAAAGGTTAAAGTCTTTTCTACTTAGGGGCTGACACTCTACAATAAAAAGAGGACAAACACCAGATTCGGTATGGGGAAAAAGTACCTCCATAGAGAATGAAAATCTCAAACAAATCAAATATGAAGATGCAGGATATGCAAATCATGAATTTATATGAATGTATATGTATATGTATTTATGGTGATTATGCTGACAAAACGAACGCAAAGGATACAGAGGAGTCGCAAAGAAATTGAACCACCGGTACAATCCTCGGCCAATCAACAAATCATGGAGACAAACTGCTAGAGAACAGAGAGATCAACAACCCAAAGGCTCAAACCTGGCTGGGGAAGGAGATTTGCTGAGGATAAAACATCTAACTGTAGGGAATTTTAGGTCAACACCATAAAATGGGAGACAACCCTACTGGGGAAAGATCAAACATCTCTGATGACTATCTATATGCTGAGGAAACACGAACTCCGCTAGGAAGGCCGAAAATATGTTGGGGATAAAAACATGCCGCAACTAACTCAGCTGGAAAAAAGAAAATAAGCTCCAAATGGGGATCAAACACTCCGCTAATGAACTGAATCAACACAAACATCTAGGGATACCCGAAGAGTTAATTGCTTGGGGAACCTCAGATGCTTCGCATTTAAGAACTTGCTTCTTACTGAAATGGTGTTGATATTCTTTCTACTTGCTTTGGAAAAGTTCTTGCTTTTATATATTAAAGAAAACTTGATTTTGATTTAAAACTTTAATTTTAAAATGATCATAATAAAATTTAAAACTATTGGCTGAAGTAAATAAGAATAGAAACAATTGGATAAAAGCTCAACTTTATTTATTGGAATGGTAGTCTGTAAGTGAAAAGACTCCATAGATTTTACAAAGTTAAAAATGGTAATTTACATGGAAAAGGGTTACATTGAATACAAATGATCTTTAATTCTTCTACCAAATCATGGCATCCACTATGCTTTTGATCGCTGTTGGAGATAAACCGACGTCAAGCCTTGTGCTCAAACAAGTCTTCAAAATCACTGAAGATCAGCAGAATACAGTTACTTGCCATAATCCTTAATTTTTGCATAAGTTGCCCCAAGGTGGGGTACTCAACTTATCGGGAAATTCTTTTCTGTTTTTATGTCTCTAATTTTTGCCTGGATCGCCCTTTCGAGTTTTCAATCTACCGAGACACTCATTTTTGCCTAAGTCGCCCTTTCGGGTTTTCAACATAGCGAGTTGTTCTTTTATTTTTTTAGGCAAAGTATTTCTTGACTGCATCTGCGTTCACAGGACGAGTGAACTCTTCACCATCCATAGTTGTAAGAATCAATGCACCGCCTGAAAAGGCTCTCTTAACAACATATGGGCCTTCATAATTGGGAGTCCATTTTCCTCTAGAATCTGGCTTGAACGATAAAATCTTCTTGAGCACAAGGTCTCCTTCTCTGAACACACAAGGTTTGACCTTCTTATCAAAAGTTTTCTTCATTCTCTGCTGATATAACTGACCATGACATATGGTAGTTAATCTCTTTTCTTCAATTAAATTTAGCTGGTCAAACTTGGTCTGGCACCATTCAGCTTCAGTCAACTTGGCTTCCATGAGCACACGCAATGAAGGAATCTCAACTTCTACGAGGAGCACTGCTTCCATACTATAAATAAGAGAGAAAGGGGTTGCCCCTGTTGAAGTGCGGATGGACGTACGATACCCATGCAAAGCAAATGGGAGCATCTCATGCCAATCCTTATAAGTGACAACCATCTTCTGGATGATCTTCTTGATGTTCTTATTCATAGCTTCAACAACCCCATTCATCTTAGGTCTGTAGGGAGAAGAATTATGATGTGAAATCTTGAAGTCTTTGCAAAGAGCTTCCACCATATTGTTATTCAAGTTCGATCCATTATCAGTAATGATCTCACTTGGCACACCATAACGGTATATAATCTGATTCTTGATAAACCTTACAACAACTTGTTTGGTTACATTTGCATACGATGCCGCTTCCACCCATTTTGTGAAGTAGTCAATTGCCACAAAAATGAAACAAGGTCCATTCGAAGCTTTGGGCTCAATCGTCCCAATCATATCAATTCCACACATGGAGAAGGGCCATGGGGAAGAGATAACATTCAATAGTGTCAGAGGAACATAAATCTTATCAGGATAAATTTGACACTTGCGATATTTCTTCACAAATTTGCAACAGTCAGATTCCATTGTCAGCCAATAATAACCTGCTCGCAACATCTTCTTTGCCATCGCATGTCCATTGGAATGAGTACCAAAGGAACCTTCATGTACTTCAGTCATCAACAAGTCTGCTTCGTGTCTATCCACGCATCTGAGCAAAACCATGTCGAAGTTTCTCTTGTACAGTATATCACCATTTAAGTAGAAATTACCGGCTAATCTTCTCAAAGTTTTCTTGTCTTTCAAAGATGCCACAGGCGGGTAAATCTGACTTTGGAGGAAACTTTTGATGTCGTAATACCACAGTTTCTCATCTTTACTTTCTTCAACAGCAAACACATAAGCTGACATATCAAGACGCATCACAGACAAATTGGGAACTTCATTCCAATATTTCACTACAAACATTGATGCCAACATTGCAAGAGCATCTACCATCCGGTTTTAATCTCGAGGGATATGATGAAACTCAACCTTTGTAATGAAAGTTGAAATCCTCCTCGCATAATCTCTATACGGTATTAAACCGGGTTGATTCATCTCCCATTCTCCTTTGATTTGATTCACAACCAAAGCCGAATCACCAAAGACATCCAAATACTTGATTTTGAGATTCATGGCCTCTTCAAGCCCCATAATGCAAGCTTCATATTCTTCCATGTTGTTTGTACACTTGAAAGTCAATCTAGCTGTAAATGGTAGATGCGTGCTTTGAGGAGTAATAATGACTGCCCCAATTTTATTTCCATATTGATTAACAACTCCATCAAATACCATGCCCCAACGGGAACCAGGCTCTGGCCCTTCTTCAAGCAATGGTTCATCACAATCTTTCATTTTCAAGTACAAAATCTCTTCATCTGGAAAATCATACTGCACTGACTGGTAATCTTCAATTGGTTGGTGAGCCAAATGGTCAGCAAAGATACTACCCTTGATTGCTTTCTGAGATCGGTATTTGATATCATACTCTGACAACAACATCTGCCAACGGGCAATCCTCCTAGTTAAAGCAACCTTCTCAAATATATACTTGATTGGATCCATTTTGGATATCAACCAAGTGGTATGATTTAACATATACTGACGCAGACGCTTAGCATTCCAAGCCAATGCGCAACAAGTCTTCTCAAGCATTGAATACCCAGTCTCACACTCGGTAAGCTTCTTACTAAGGTAGTAAATTGCAAATTCTTTCTTCCCAGTCTCATCTTGCTGACCAAGAACACAACCCATGCTATCTTCGAGCACAGTCAAATACATGATCAACGGTCTTCCTTCAACAGGCGGAGACAAAATCGGAGGGTCAAGCAAATACTCTTTGATACTATCAAAAGCTTTCTGGCAGTCTTCAGACCAATCACAAGACTGATCTTTCTGAAGAAGCTTGAATATAGACGCACATGTGGCAGTCAAGTGAGAAATAAATCTGGAAATATAATTCAAGCGGTCAAGAAAACCTCTGACTTGCTTCTCATTTTTGGGCGCATGCATCTCTTGTATTGCTTTGACCTTGGCAGGATCAACTTCAATGCCTTTCTCGTTGACAATAAAGCCCAACAGCTTACCAGAACGAACACCAAAAGTACACTTATCAGAATTCAAGCAGAGTTTATACTTCCTTAAACGCTAGAATAGCTTCAACAAATGCTCAACATGTTACTCTTTATCAATCGATTTAGCAATCATGTCATCGACATAAACTTCAATCTCTTTATGCATCATATTATGAAAAAGAGTAGGCATTGCTCTCTGGTAAGTTGCACCAGCATTCTTTAGACCAAAAGGCATCACTCTATAACAGAATGTTCCCTAGGGTGTAATGAATGTGGTCTTCTCCATATCCTCGGGTGCCATCTTAATCTGATTATATCCGGAAAATCCATCCATAAACGAAAGGACATTGAATTTAGCAGTATTGTCGACCAACATATCAATGTGTGACAGAGGGAAATCATCTTTCATACTGGCTTTATTCAAATCTCTATAGTCACCACACATGCGGACTTTTCCATCTTTCTTCGGCACGGGCACAATATTATCCACCCATTACGAATACTCATCAGTCACAAGGAAACCGACATCAATCTGCTTCTGGACATCCTCTTTGATCTTCACAACCATATCAGGATGCGTTCTTCTCAACTTCTGCTTGACTAGCAGGCATTCTGGCTTCAACGGCAATCTATGCTCCACGATATAAGAATCCAACCCAGGCATGTCTTGATAGGACCAAGCAAACACATCTGAATACTCTCGAAGAAGATCAATCAACCCCTTCTTAGCATCTGGACACAGTCGAGACCCAATCTTGACTTCCTTCACATCATCTTCGGAACCCAAATTGACTATCTCAATCTGCTCTTCAAACGGCTGAATAATCTTGTCATCTTGCTCATAAAGACGAGACAATTCATCACTCACTTCTACATCACTTTCCTCCTCGACTTCAAACACAAGGAATTCAAAATTTGGAGAAGGAGAAGGATCATTGTATTCAATGGGGTTAGGAACCAACCTGCATAATGATTTGATATTTTGATTTTAGAGAAGTGAATTTGTGACCAAATATTATGCAGATGGACAATTATATTGTTTATTTATGTTTTTTGTGATTACCATTTTTGGAAATAAGCAAAAAGTAAAAATAAGCATCAAAGATGTGGATGAATAGAATTAATTTTATTGATGATCAAATTAAAATTCCCAAACAATGTTCACTTCTCCCTTAGGCATAGGAGAAGGATTTTATAATTTAAAAAGCAATTACTTAGATCGATGCAAAATAACAGGGATATCAATAGCAGTCCAATTGTGGCATGTTTGTCCATGCGTCACAAAGTTGGTGCAGCCTTCCTCTTCATTATCCTCTAGCACAGCAGCTAAGTGTTGTTCATTCCCATGAATGAACCCTCCGCTACGGAAGCTAGGTTGCATCTCTTCAGATCTAACGATTGACGAGCCCTTCTGGAACCCCAAACCAGTTCTTCCTTTGTTGTCGGCGACCTCTACCACACGCCGCCACTGATCAACAAGACCTTCTTCAACGATCTTCTGCGCATCTTTCAGAGAGGACATAGGTTCCCCAACTCTCTTCTCAGCAGCAATAGACAAGGCTTGGAACGGAGTTCCAACCTCATTCTCAGCTTCCACATATCAAAAAGATGACAGATGGCTAACCAACAACACCTTCTCACCTCCCACAATCACCAAATTGCCATTTTTGACAAATTTGAGCTTCTGATGTAGAGTGGAAGTAACAGCTCCTGCTTCATGAATCCATGGCCTTCCCAATAAATAGTTATAGGCCGGGTGAATATCCATTTCCTGGAAAGTAATCTGAAAATCACTCGGACCTATCTTGACTAGAAGGTCCACTTCTCCAATGACAGTCTTGCGGGAGCCATCAAAGGCTTTGATAATTACTCCACTATACCTCATGGGAGCTCCTTCGTAAGATAACTTTGATAATGTTGACTTTGGAAGCACATTGAGTGACGACCCAGTTTCAACTAGCATGTTTGACAAAACTTCTTCTTTGCAATTTATCGAAATATGCAAAGCCAGATTGTGATTTCTTCCCTCCTCGAGGAGTTCTTCATCACAAACGCTCAAATTATTGCATGAAGTGATGTTGGATACAATGTGATCAAACTGATCCCCAGTAACATCCTGCTCCACGTACGCCTGTTCAAGAACTCTCTGGAGTGCTTCTCTATGCGCTTCAAAATTCAAAAGCAGAGACAACACGAAAATCTTTTAGGGAGTTTGGAGCAGCTGCTCAACCACATTAAATTCACTCTTCTTGATCAGTCGGAGTACCTCATCATCATCACTATTGACTTTCAAATTGCTGGACTCACCAGATTTATCCTTTGAACAGCCCACTGGATCTACATTAGGCACCTCCACCTTCTTACCAACAATTGTTTCTTCTCTATTCTCCGGGATCACCGGTCCAAAAACTCGACCACTGCGGGTCACCTTCGTAACGTCTACAATGCTCACCACTGAACTGGTCGTAGGTAACGGGACCTCTTGACCTTTCTCCATCATCATAGCATTGTATTGAAACGATACACCCTTATCAGATGCATACGGGACTGGGCCCGTTAACCGTATTACCAACGGCGAAACTGATCTGTTGCTGACGTTCTTGCTGCTATCGTACAAAATCACCAACCGCTCTGGTTGCTTGAAAACGGGCACTATGACATTGACATCGTCATCTATGTGACGAGATTAAATAATCTGGACCATGCCTTCATCCATTAGACGCTGGATGTCCCTTTTCACTATAACACACCCCCTTGGGTTCACACTACAGATATCACAACCTTCATGATCATGTTCACAGTCACTCGCCAAAAAGATATCCTTGTGCATCTGCACGAAAGATCTTCAGATAAACCGGACATCAAATACTTTGAATTCACCTAGACAACCGTCCACCATGTTCACTGAAGAATTCCCATGAGCGGGCAAAGGATTAGCTTTCACATTAGGTTTGCGGTCTTCAAAAGACACCATGCCACTCTTCATAAGCTTTTTCACTTCGTACTTCAGCGGATAACAATTCTCAATATCGTGCCCAGGTGCACCCTGGTGAAAAACACAGCAAAGTTCAGGTTTATACCACCAAGGAAGTGGTTCTGGGATTTGCGGCGGGTTCCTAGGGTGAATCAAATTTTTGAGGACCAGGGATGGATACAATTCTGCGTATGACATAGGAATTGGGTCAAAAGAGACCTTCTTCCTCTCAAAGTTCTGTTGTTGGTGTTGATTGTTGTTGGAATTGTTGTTGTTATAGGTGTTTATTATTTGTTGCGGTTGTTGTTGTTGACTTTGATTTTGATACTGATGTTGTTGTTGTTATTGAATTGGTATTGTTTGTTGGTTGGAAAATACTGGAATGACGGAAGATACTTGATGATGATGATGTTGACGGGGTGCTGGGTTTCTTCTGACTTTAGGCATCCTCTGCCTCACACTGGTTATTGCATTTGTTTCATTATCTTTCCTCTTACTGAAACTACTCCCATACTTCTTGCTCGTTGACGCCTCCTCTTTCGACAATCGTCCTTCACGGGCCCCTTCTTCAAGTCTCATCCCCATGTTTACCATTTCGATAAAATCACTGGGGGCACTAGCAATCATATGCTCATAATAAAATGAACTCAGGGTTTTTAGAAAGATTTTCGTCATCTCCTTCTCCTCCAAAGGAGTAGTGATCTGGGCAGCCAATTCTCTCCAACATTGAGCATACTCCTTGAACGTCTCCTTATCTTTCTGAGACATGGACCTCAGTTGGTCCCTATCTGGCACCATATCCACATTGTACTTGTACTGTTTCACGAAAGCCTCACCTAGGTCATTGAAAGTGCGGATGCTTGCACTATCTAACCCCATATACCAACGGAGTGTAGCTCCTATCAGGCTATCCTGGAAATAGTGAATTAGTAACTGATCATTATCTGTCTGGGTTGACATCTTGCGGGCATAGATCACAAGATGACTGGGTGGACAAGAGTTCCCTTTGTACTTCTCAAAGTCAGGAACTTTGAATTTCACTGCGATTTTCTCATTGGGCACTAAGCACAGTTCAGTAGCACTCTTCCCAAACAAATCTTTTCCTCTCAGTATTTTCAGTTTCTTGTGCAGCTCAAGGAATTGGTCTTTCATCTCGTCCATCTTCTCATAGACATCTGGGCCCTTAGACGGCTCGAAATGATAGATGGTGTCCTCTGCACGAGGCAAAGTATGCACAACTGGAAGTGGCACAGACATGACCAGGCTAGATGCCGGCATGGAAGCAAAAGTGGGAGTGAAACCTTCTGGCACAAAGTTGGGCGACATTCCCCATGGGAATCCGGAAGGCAAGTTCATAGCAAAGTGGGCGGTGGCAGTATGCACAGTAGAGGTAACCACTTCAGAAATAACTATCCTCGCGGGAGGAGTTGCAGGTGTTGGAGAAGCTTGGCTCTAGGCAGCAAGAACTGACTCCATCATGGCAGTCAGCCGGGAAATCTCCTCTTTCAAATCTCGGTTCTCTTGCTCAAGGTGTTCCATGATATTTGGATGATTAGCTCTGGTGTTGTACCGGTGAGTCAACTTGGCTAAAGCACAGAAGAACACCAATCAGGCACTTGGCAAAAACCTGCTTATGCAAATGATGCATGAAATGCAATGCTTTATTATTTTTATTTTCCAAGGAACTTACTATATCATTTGCAAATATATAATATTAAATTGTAATTGCAACAATTTGTTATGACCAAAAATCTCTTTTTATTTATATAAATTGGAAGGATTACATTGAGTACAATTTCAGAAACCAAAATAAAAAGATACAAGAGAAAAGGAGACTAGTCATCCTAAGGATCCCTAACAACAGTGTCAGAAGATCTGGCTGGAGGCGCGTACTTCCTTCAAATGCGATGAATCTCGGTCTCAAAAGAAGCCTTCATCTAAGTCTTCTTGAGGACAAGCTGGTCAACAATCTTCTTCTAAGCGGCGGAAGGCCAAGGCATGCTAGAAGATGAAACCTATGGCTCTCTCTGTCTCTTTGTCACTCGGTCTTCAAGTAGCTCAATCAGTGCATCTTCTTCTTTAGACTCCAACTGCAACTCATGCTTCTTTCTCAAAGCATGGAAACACTCTTACCACATATCTTTCTCTTGCTTCATCTTGATGAGCGCGTCTTCCAACTCCTCTACATCTTGGTTAGGGAGAGTTAATGGCTCAACCACAACCATAAACATAGGTCTTTCGCAAGGATAAGGCATCTTCAACTCTGTAGCGGGGTATTCGTTACCATTATATTTATTGACTAAATCAAAGGTAAACCATACAAGTCGAGTCGCCACCGCACTTCTATTTATCCAAAGGAATGGTTAGAAAGCGAACAAAAACCTAAAAGTTTTACCGAATTAGAAACTAGTAAAAATGTCAGAGATCGGGGTAAGGGGGTTGGTTATGCAATGGGAAGGTTTTAAGCACCCAAAACATCCTAGGTACTCCTAGGGAGCCCTTTTCATATTTGTTGTAAGGTTGGTGTTTTGTGAAAATTTGTTTGTGCAAACATGATTGAAGAGATGAGAAGAGAATATACAGATTATTTACATTTTGTGTTTGGATGGATCAACCCATTGCCTATGTACCATCTTAAAAAAGATTAGGATCAAAACCTCGTAGTTCGGGGTAAAAAATCTCAAAATGAGTTGGTGAATTGATTGGTCCAAAAGCCTTAAGGTCTTTTGTTATCCAAGGGAGAAAACTCAACCTAAAACCACAAATCCACCATGTGAGGATAACTTCAACATGCTAGTGAGGGGTTAACCCTATAATAAGCATGGAAGTCTCATTGTCCATCACTAAGGATATAGGTGAGTATTACATCTACCTCAAGGATAACTCAAACCTAATAGGTAAAGGTTATGAAAAAGTTTTTTGATTAAGAGAGTGGCCATTGAAACCACAAAAAGGTATTTGAATGAGTGGTATTTACCAATGAAAAGTATTTACAAAATATGGTCAAAGTTGACTTAGAAGTTCAATTCAAAATAAGTATTATGAAAAGAAAGTTTGAAAATCAAAAGCATAAGGCTTAGGTTTCTAATGTTTGAAAAGAAGTGTTAAATGTTTGCATAAAAGTTTTGGCTTGGGTTAGAGTGGAGGGAAGAAGAAGAATGGCTAAAGTCCTAATCATACAAGAGATGAGGGATAAGAAACAAGACCACAAATGGAGTTCCTCTCTTGAGATCATATTGATGATCCAAGTAGCTCCTATCCTTTGGAATATCCAAGCAAGATGATAGTAAGCTCAAACAATCAACATAACCAAACAAGCTTCTTAGGAGATCCTTAATGTATCTTGTATCTTTCACTTTGGGTGAACATGGAAATGGTTCTTTAATTTGAGCTCTCATAGAATTACCTAGCACAAAAGCACACACATCAAAAGTTCCATGAAGTAAATCAAGAATGGCCAAGAGTGAGTTTAGAGGTTTGGTCCTTCTAGTCCATCTTCAACATTAAGGTCCTTTTACTCTAATTTGCATAGGGAAAGCCCTAAAAACTAAGTCCATTTGTCCATTTCTTTGCATTTGGTCCACAACAATCAAAACAAAACACAAGCACAAAGATATATACACAATTATGTGCTCAAGTGAGCAAAAGGCAAATTGCATTAACATAAACATGTGCTCAAGTGAGCACAGGGAAAAAGAAAATGAATAATATGTACAAGAATAGTAAATTGCATAAATGTAAAGAGCAAAAAGTAAATGTTAATGGTTAATGGTTAGTGTTAGAGTTAGTGTGCCATAAGGCAATTTAGCGCTATGTTAAGCAATCGTAATTGGACTTATGTAGAAGTCACAACTATCTGAGGCCAGTCAATAATGATGTAGGCAACCACACAAGTTAGAGGTCTTGATTAGTGAATCAAACTCCAACAACTTGCCATGCCAAAAATAAGATGAGAAATGATCTTGTATATATTTAGGTCCTTTGCATGATTTAGAAAGCAATCTATCCTTAATGCAAAGACATTCACTTGATCATTGATCAAGATGAATTAGATTTGAATCAAGGAAGATTAAACCTCCCTAATCAATGCTAACCATCAACCTTTAACTCATTGATCAAAAAAAAGAAAAGAAGAAGATGAAGAATAGAAGTGAAAAATTAAAGTGCATTATATGAAATGGAATGTATTAATCAACAAATGTTGACCAAAGATATAGAAGATCAATGTCAAACAATAGAAAACAGGAGCAAGATGAAGATTAGAGGTCAAGAAACAAGTCAAATATTTTTGGCATTTTTAATATTTAAAATAAACCTTGAATTAAAATATTAAAGAAAGGTCAAACTTCAAACTCACTACAAATCAACTTTGAAAAGTCCAAGTGAATTATCCCAAGTTCAACAAGGTCAAACAAAGTTTGACAAAAAATTTCAGCACTTTTAAAAGTCATAAACTATTTTTAATCAATTAAAAAAATGCATAAAAATAACCTAATTGAACTAAAATCTCAAATAAATCTTAAATCAATTAATAAATTGATGAGAATATTTTTCATAGATCTATCATCATTCAAAGGGGTTGAGAAAATATTTTTGTATTTTTTGAATATCAAAAACAATTTAAAATGAATTAAAAATAACCAGAAAAGAGAAAATTATTAAAAAATAGCAAATGATAAAATGAAAAATATTAAAAATCATTTTTTTGAAACTAGAAATAAAAAGAGAAATAATGCAATTGGTCCCATAATTTTTGGACCAATAATGAAAGAAATATGAATTTTAGAAAATGAAATAGAATTAAAAAATGAAATGGAAATTAAAATCAGAAATTGAAAATATGGAAAATCCACACGCATTGGATTGTATCTCATTAAATGACGTGGAGAATCCAATGGCAATGAGCTACGCGTGCACCATGGTCCAAAGTTAATGAGTAACATAATGAATTAAATAAAGTCATGACATCCAATGGATCTGATTAGATCCGGAAGCATGATCCAACAGCCACGACTTAATCTGGAAAACGGACGGTGGCCAGCACCACCGTCTTCTCCGGCTAGCTCCGGTGAGAGTTCAAAATTGCAGAGGAAAAAATGTGCATGAAAAGCCACGATCCAGATACCATTCGAAAGGAGGAGTGATGTACATCACTCCTATGCCACTCAATTCCACTCTAGATCCCTATTGAGAGAGAAATCAGTGATGGAACTTTGATGGTGTTCAACTCAACTTGCTTGGTTTCAAAAATTAAGAACACAACAATGATGCCTCTATGCAGAGGACTTCAGATCACACAAAATCAAGGCAAATGGAGCAATGTATAAGCTGTTTCGAAGAAATATGCAGTTGAGCAAAACCTTTGAATTGTGAAGAATTGAGTCACTATCTTTGATTCCTTTTGCAAACAGAAGCTTCTATGGATCAAATGAAGAAGGTTTAGGAACTATGGATCTTAAAAATCAATCGATGCAATTGAATTTCAGATCTGAAAGTTTTTGAAAGAAAGAGAAAAGTTCCTTTGGTATGGGTGTGGATTCAATTCAGCAGAGGTTTAGGTGCCATTAGGTTGAGGAATAAGGGCTCACATGCCATGTATTTATAGCCAAAGCCATCCTGAAAGTGTGATTTCAAATTTGCATGAATGGAAAGAGCCTCCATGCATGGGCCTGTACAGGCGCATGGAGGGCCCAATTCCACTTGATTTGGCAAGCTGGGATCAAAATTGAATGAAATGGACGTGCAAAATAGATGTAATCAGTTCATGCAATGTGTTTTCAATTGGTTTCCATTAATGCACCTAATTCTTCATCTCTTCGAAAATGATGCTTCTAAAATCCAAATGCAACCTTATGAATAATGGTTGGAAAGCTTGTTGCATAAGGAACAAATGCTATGTTGATCAAAACTCCAATTGGACCTTGGAAATTAATGAAAATTGAGCTTGAAGTGTGAGGTGCAAAACATGCCTATGTGAAATTTCCAAATTTGGCCAATGTTCAAGCCCTTCTATCTTAATGATGCAAGCTCCAAATGATAAAATCTTCAACATGAAAGTTGTAGATCTTTTCAAGACAATCCATTTGGACTTACATTTTGCATCATTTGGATTTTTTATGAAGACGTTATGGGCACTTGAAGTTGGACATTTTCACATTTCAATGCATTTGGTTCAAAGTAACCTATAATGTTTTACATTATCACATGTATTTATTTTGAGATTTTGCAATTTTTCTAAACATAACATTTGAAGTAGACACATTAATATTTCCAATGCATTAAGTCTCACCTCAAAATCATGAAAAATGAATGAGTTATGTTATTGGGAAGTTGGCCCAAAATTAGGGTTTCAGTCAAAATGACCTATAATGTCTTGGAATGGATGATGATCTTCCAAGCTTCAAATCAAATGTTTATGAACATGAAAGTTGTTCATATTGTCCTTACGAACATTGTTTCTCTTGGGGTCATCTCCATTTGACCAACACATAAAAAGTTAGGTCTCAGTGCATTTCTAAATAGTCAGATGATTTGACTGATCAACTTCTCAAGTCCACACCTCATATCTTGATGAATGGATGATTGAGGACACTCAAATGAGTTCAAATATGCATGGAATGATGAATTAAAGAACTTTCCTTGATTTTTTTTGACCATGGGTTGAGGTTGCTTCAGGAGCAAGGCACAGTTGATGAATTAGGGTTTCCTTGGGAAACAAGCCTCAAACCCCTTGCTTTACTTTGATCAAAATGATGAATTGAGATACTTCGGAGGCATATTTGATGGATTAGAGCTTTGTGAACCATTACCATGCTTGCTTTCATCTCCTCTTGACCATATCAATGCACATAGGATCTCCTAGAAGCCTTTAGCCCTTGTGACTGCTCAAGCTACAAGCAAGATATGTTAGTGACATATTTTCGTGCTTTTGAGTTAATAATAATAATGAGAAAAGCAATAATATTCAATTCAAGCATACTTGGTGATCTCAAACCACTCACAAGAGATCCCATCGAAAGGCAAAGGGAACCAAGATGCTTATGTTCCTTGAGGCTATACAAATGAAATGTTATGATGCCATGAGGGATCTTGGGGCCAAAATTATGGTCTTACAGATGCACATAGGAAGTCTATAATAAGCATTGATTAGGGTCTTTTGAATTCCAAAGAGTGTAAGCTTCTAACAACATGTAATTAGGCTTGTCTCTCAAGGGGAACCCAACTTGACGACGAGCCAAAACAGGGTTGTAGTTAATTTCTCCTTGTGTACCAATGAGAGGCACATTAGAGAATTCACCACAATTATCAATAATATCCAAACTGCTCAAAGACGGATCATACCAAACTATATCATCATTAGTGAGAGACATAAGTCTCTGAGACCACCTTAGACATTGTTTGTTCTCCATAAAAGTAGGTGTCTGAGGCAAGTGCGAAATAAACCACTTGTACAGAAGAGGGATACAACAGACAAAAGTTTCACCACCTTTAGAACTCCTTAGATGCAAAGAGAAATACATATCACCCAACAAAGTAGCACATGGTTCCCAATCAAGAAAATTCTAATGGCGTTAACATCAACAAAACCATCAATGTTAGGGAGCAAAGTTAATCCATAGATGAGCAACACAAAGATAGCTTCAAAAGCGTCCACACTACCAGCTTGAGAAAAAGTAGTAGCTTCCTTGATGAGGAAAACAGATGGCAACTCAAATAACCCTCCTTTCTTCACCCAATGCGCCTCTATCTCAGACTTCTTCAAGTTAAGAGCTTCAACAATAATACTAGATCGGGGAATCTCCTCCATTCCACTAAAAGGCACTCTACCAGAAACAGGTATCCCCAAAAGATGAGAATACTCCTCCAAAGTAGGCACAAGCTAAAAATTTGGGAAAGTGAAATAATGGTAGAGAGGATCATAGAATTGCACCAATACACTCAAGAGTCCTTTAACTAGATCAGCAGGCAAGATGGACAGAAGCTTCCCATGACGTTGTTTGAAGTCCAAGGGATATAATACAAAAGATGCTAGCTTCCTTAACGCTTTCAAGTCTGGACATCTGAAACTGTACTTCTTGGTGTTCCTTCGTCTACAATCCATGGTCTGAAAATATTTGCAAATGATACCTTAGTTCCTTGAAATTTTGTGTGATGAATGTTATGATGCGCATGAAATGCATGAATGCAACAATCACAAAAAAGGGATCACGCACAAGGCAAACAAAGGTCAAGGGATGAATCAAGTCATTGTCAAGATCAATCATCCATTTTGGTGGATTATGGTTTACACCTTATCAACACCCAAGTTCCATTGATATTGACAAGACTTGATTGGATCAACCAAGAATAAAAGGTTTGTTGCAAGTCACGAGCATGGAGTCTGGGTAAGAACCATCCCAAAGGAGTGAACTAAGGATAAAACCTGTAGATCATGTTCTAAAAAGTTCCCAAAGTCTTAATTTCATATATCGGATATTACTGGTTAAGATGACTGACTCATCGACACATAATATTCTCAAGAGAAACTCATCTGAGTGTAGTATCGCGTAACAACTGTTATCAAGTCTACACCTGAACAGTTTCCCCACTACGTCCTAAATAGGCCAAGATGGGTTAGGTGTTCTAAGGTCCTCAGCTTCTCAGACCCAATTAGAGATAGTAATGCCTAACTACAAATACTTGTGTGACATTTCCAAATCCAAAGGAGTATCCAATGAGAAGATGGATCTCAAGCCAACTTGTTAAGAACTACTCCACACAGGTCGAACATGACTATACCATCGTCCTATCTTAATTGCACTCAAGTTCGGCTTAGAACATATCTCACCACTCAGAGATCACCAAGCACAACAAGCAGATTATATCACACATACATATATACAAACATCACATATATACAAATATATTCACACAAAGAGTAGGCTAAACCCACTGGAGACTACTCCCCAGCAGAGTCGCCACTTAATTTCTGTAGCGGGAAATTCATGATCATCAAGCTATTGACAAGCTAGAGATCAATTAACAAGAGTCGCCACCGCGCTTTTATTGTTTCCAAGGGAAAAGGGAAAAAGTATGAACAAAACCCAATTAGTAAGAAGTTTTCAAATAAAAACTAATAAAAATTAGAGATCACAGGAAGGGGGTTGGTTACACAGAGGGAAGGTGTTAGCACCCAAAGTGTCCTAGGTACTCCTAGGGAGCCCTTTTTTTGTGCATATGTATTTTGTAAAAAGTCATGTTTACAAACAAATGGAATAGGGGGATGATAAAAGAATTCATTAATTATATTTTTGTGTTTGACAAGACCTTCGGTCTTGTGCCTACGTACCAACATATAAATGAGGGATCAAAACCTCGTAGTTCATGCTAGAAATTTCAAAATTAGTGCGTTGGTTTTAACAAAATTTAAGTTTGAAAGGCACAAAGGCATGAAAATGGTTTGAATGAAATAGTTCTTTTTGGTTTTTTTTGAAAGTTTAAGTCAAGTATAGTTAAGTTTATTTACAAGTTTGATTTAAGAAAATAAGTTTGAAAATGCAATGGCATAAGGCCAAAGTTTCTATCTTTTGCAAAAGTGGTCTAAGTTTAGAACAAAAGTAGTTCACACAAAGAAGGTTTTGAAAATGGAGGGAGAGATTTTGAAATTAAATAAATGGTGAGAAGATGAAGAGACTACCCTATGCACAAAAATTTAAAAGTTTAAAGTTGAAAAGATTTGGCCAAATGGGAGCAATCCAACAGACAAGTATGTCAATAGAAACCCATAATTCCTTGGACTATTTTTTTAGAATCAAGCAACACACAAGTGCACAATTATATCAATCTTGAAGAGCTAAGACATCAAATAAATATGGCCTCATCCAAGCTTATCCACTTCAATGGTCTTATTCAAAATACCCCATGTAGCATATGAATTCCACAAGCCACAAGTTCAACATAACATCTTAACAATGATCAATGTTACAGATGAAACTGGAGAGATCTTGAATGATGTATCAGAGGGATTCAAATTGCAAGTACTTGGTTCTTTAACAAGCTGGCATTGGCCAAGTCCATTAGCAAAGGAATGTTGCCTAAACTCTAAGTCCAATTGGAGGAGATCAAAACAATAGTCCACTCAAAAGTCTTTTAGGGTTTTTTGTTATTATTAAGTGTATTCATGGTCAAGGACCAAACAAGAAAACAAGGTATACACAAACAAAATAATATCACACAATATGGTCCAAATGGACAAAGGGAAAATTACATTAGCATGAACAATTAGAATGATATGTATAATGGCAAATGATAATAGGATACTAAAAATAAATTGCATTAAAAGTAAAAGCTTGAAAATAAAAGTTAATAGTTAGTAAGTTAGCAGTTAGTTTTGTTTTGCTTTTTGATTCCAAGACATTCTTTGGAGAATACTCAACCCACTTGCCACAAGCATGGATCCTTGAACCAAAACATCTTCCATAGGAAGGAAAGAAGGCCAAGTTTCCACATAATACCACGGAAGAGGGGAGACTTACAATCTCACTAACTAGAATGCTTATGCCTTTTGTGTCACAAATTTAGCGCTATGTTAAGCAATCATCATTGGACTTATGTAGAAGTCACAACTATTAGAGGCCGGGCAATAGACTTTTGGTTTTAATGCATGTTTGAGACATAGTATTATGAACTATGCTCATTAAACATACCACACAAAAAATATGCAAAAGAGTGTGGCCTAATCTCATCCATACTCATGTTAATCTTTCAATAAACTAGCATTAGAACTTTGAGATGTCATTGGCCAATTGAAAATGAATGGATGAAGAAGGGGAATTAGATGAAGAGAGAAAGGGATGAATGAGATCACAAATTGGTCAAAGGAGGACTTTTACCAAATTAATATTATTCATTCATTTTGGGAGATGGAATGTACATTCCATCAATCCCCTAAATCCAATAATATTAACTTGACAAAGTCAAATCAACCTTGACCAAGGCCCAACAACAAATAAGAAACTCAAATAAGTCAATCCAAATGGTCAACACAATTAAAATGGCATTTATTCAATTAAAAATAATAAAATAATGCATTAAATTGAAATATGTTTTGTCCAAATCCTAAAATCTCATCAAAACACCAAATAAATGGCCATGAGATTTATCATAGGTCAAACAATGTCAAAGGACCTTGGAGAAATGTGGAATTGAATAATGAGGTTCATGATCTGAGTTACTTCGATTTGGCTTCAAAGCAACTCAATCTTCTTGCCTACATTGGTAGGACTTCAGAAAACTCAAGAATCAATGGAATTGAGCAAGAATCAAGGAGAATCGAAGAGTTTAAAATTTCTTCAAATTACCTTCAATGGAAGTCTGAGCTTGCTAGATCTTGATCTGAGTCGTGCTTGGCTTCACTTCAATTGCTTGCAGGAGAGGAATGAAAAGGCTTAAAATTAATGGACTCCTGGAGAATTAAATTCCAAAATAGTGGAGATTCAAGCTCAAATTCAAATAAATTTATCAGGGTTATCCTCTTAGAATGAAGGGTTTTCAATAGGGATTCAAAGATGGCACAAGGTGTGTGTGAATTCTGAGCATAAGGACCTCAATTTATAGAGAAATCAAATGATATTTGCACACTCTCTTCACTTTCCAATTTTGGTAAAATGATGATGCCATGCTGCATGGGCGCGCATAGGCCCATGGAATGATGGTTTGAAAGTCCAAACTAATGATCAGATGCTTTGAAGATGGATTGGATTGCAAGGTACATGTTCATTGTCACTTGAAGATTGATCCATGCCAAATGATATCAGCCTGTTTAAGCCATGCGCAGCCTATGCATTTCTCATCCAAAATGCATGAATTTTATCTCTTTGGAAAGGTGAGATCAAGCGGAAAAAGTTTGATGTTGAACACCTTTTCATTTGGAGCTTGTAACTTTGAGATATTTGAGGTGGAATTTTAGAAAAATTTGACATATCGAAAATTTTCTAAGTGTCAAGCCATATGTCTCAACATTCCACCTTACTTAACATTTTATGGGAGCTACAAATGAGAAAAGTGTTTTCATGAAAGTTATAACTCTCTCAAATGCCTTCAAAGTGGTCACCAATTTAATTTTATTTGGATTTTAAATGATAGAGTTATGTATTTTTGAAGTTTAGAAAAATCACTTGATCAATGGTATAGGTCAAAAGTGACCTATAATGTAGCCTCATATCACATGTTCAAAAAAGTTGAATAATCTCCAACTCCAAACATCAAAGTTGAAGTAGACACATTGAATTTGATTGTGCAACTTCTAAATATTTCATCTCATAAAAATTGAGCAAGTTATGGCCTTGGGAAGTTGACTTTCAAATTAGGGTTTAGACAAAATGACCTATAATGTTTCAACACAGAAAATGATTTTCCAAGAAAAACTAGCTCTAGGTCTCAACATGAAAGTTGTTTATAATGTCATTTAGAGTAAGTTTTCTCTTGGAATATTTTTCATATGGTGAAAAGTGTAGGGGATAGGGTCTAGGGAGACCCAGTTTTGATTAGATGAATTCATTTGGCCAACCACCATCAACCAACTTGCTAATTTCCAATTCTCTTGACTTTCTTGGCTCATGGTAGATCATATATGCATAATATGATGACATTTGAAATGTCCCTTGAGAAATTTGATCAATTGGTGAGATAGCTCGTTGGAGAAGTTACTCAAGATACCCAGTCAAACTAGGGATTCCAAGGCAAATCACCCTCAAACTCTTGAAGCAAACTTGACCAATATAACATGTAGAGAACATTGGGACTCATATATGATGTTCATAACCATTATTGAATCAACTCTTGGTTGTGCTCTTTGTTCATGAGGGTCTCAAACCCTAGATGTGATCATTGAATCAAGGAGATCATACCCCTACCTACAAAAGAGTTAGATAGATAGAAAGACGTATTTTTGGTATTTTGGTTAGTGGAATGATAATGTACAAGTATGATATAATCACAAAGTGCTTGGTAATCTCTCCCAAAACAAACCCAATGAAAGAGGGGTAAGGATGATGCCAAGGTATGATCCCCATGCTAATGCTTATGATGAAGTTGCATGAGGGATCTTAGGGTCAAAATTGGGGTCTTACAATAAGAAAGGGCTCCCTAGGAGTACCTAGGACACTTTGGGTTCTAACACCTTCCCTCTGTATAACCAACCCCTTACCTATAATCTTTGGCATTTTATTAGTTTTGATTTGAGAACTTCTTATCTTTGGGGTTTTTTAGTACTTTTCCATTTTCCTTTTGAAATAATAAAAGCGCGGTGGTGACTCTGGTTTTATTGACGTCAAGTTTATCCCTATCTTGATGGTCATAAATTTACTGCTACCCCTGGAGCTTAAATATGTTGGCTTCGTAGGTTTTGGAGGAAATCAGAAAGTAAGAATAAGAGGATCTGTAACAATTGGTAATGGATCTCTTCCCTCTATTTATGATGTCCTTTATGTTGAGGGATTAATGCATAACTTGTTATCCATAAGTCAATTAAGTGACAACGGTTGTGATATAATCTTTAATAAAAAAATGTGCAAATTTGTTAATCAGAAAAATGGCACAGTCCTTTTCACTAGAAAGAGGAAGAACAACATTTACAAAATAAAGCTTTCAGATTTAAAAAATCAAAAATTAAAATGTTTAATGTCTGTAAATGAAGAGAAATGGGTGTGGCATAGATACTTGTGTTACATTAGCTTGAGGAAGATTTCTCAGCTACATAAACTTGAGTTAGTCAGATGCCTACCTAAGGTGAAGTTTTCTTCAAATGCTCTTTGTGAAGCATTTCAGAAAGGAAGATTTTCTAAAACAACTTTCAAAAACAAAAATGTTGTTTCTACCTCTAAGCCTCTGGAACTTTTACACATTGACATGTTTGGACCTATTAAGACAACGTCAATCAATGGTAAGAAGTATGGACTTGTCATTGTTGATGATTATAGTCATTGGACATGGGTAAAATTCTTAAGGCACAAGAATGAGACACATTTTGTGTTCACTAGCTTCTGTTTAAAAGTGCAAAACGAATTTGACTCTAAGATCATCAGAGTCAGAAGTGATCATGGTGGCGAATTTGAAACAAACTTTTTGAAGAAATTTTTGACTCTATTGGAATATCCCATGATTTCTCCTATCCTAGAACTCCATAAAAAATGGAGTTGTAGAAAGGAAAAATATGACTCTTCAAGAAATGGCCAGAAGCATGATCGATAAAACAAATATGGCTAAGCACTTCTGGGTTAAAGTTGTTAATACGTCGTGTTACATTCAGAATAGAATCTCTATCAGACTTATTCTAGAGAAGACTCCTTATGAACTGTGCAAGGGAAGAAAACCCAACATTTCTTATTTTCATCATTTTTGATGTTCTTGTTTTATTCTGAATACTAAAGATAATCTGAACAAGTTTGACTCTAAGGCACAAAAGTGTATTATGTTGGGATACTCAAAATGTTCTAAAGGATATAGAGTATACAATACAGAAACACAAATTATTGAAGAATCCATACATGTCAGATTTGATGATAAGCTTGACTCTAAAAAGTCAAAGCCAGTTGAGAGTTTTGTAGATTTGGAGATAACACTTGCAGACTCTGACGAAAAGACCAAAGAATTTGAAGAAGCGGAAATAGAAACGTCAGAAGTAGCTGAGGACAAGATCAATTAGAAAAGATCAAGAAACAAATGTAATGTTTATGAAGAACTGATTCTGGGAAACAAAAACTGATAGCTGAGGACAAGATCAACATTGAAAGTTTCTGAAGAAACACTTCTGGGACTAGTATCTCTGATATAGCCAACATCCTGTGAAGAAGCTCTTCAAGACAAAAAATGGATTATGGCAATGAAAGAAGAACTTGATTAGTTTTCCAAGAATGATGTATGGGATCTTGTACCAAGACCCAAGGGAACCCATGTGATTGGAACCAACTGAGTTTACAAAAACAAACTAAATGAAAAGGGTGAAGTGGTAAAAAATAAAGCACGACTGGTGGCACAATGTTATAGTCAACAGGAAGTTATTAACTACAATGGAACCTTTGCTCCAGTTGCCAGGTTAGAATCTATTCGTCTTCATGTATCTTTTGCTGTAAATTATTCCATCAAATTATATCAGATGGTTGTCAAAAGCGTGTTTCTGAATGGGTATATTTCTGAAGAGGTGTATGTCCATCAACCTCCTGGTTTTGAAAACTCAAAATGTCCAGAACATGTTTTTAAACTGAAATAATCTCTTTATGGTCTAAAACAAGCTACCAGAGCTTGGTATGAAAGACTTAGTTCATTTCTTCTGGAAAATGACTTTATTAGAGGCAAAGTGGACTCCACTCTCTTCTATAAAAACATCAGAAATGATCCTATGATCTATCAAGTATACGTTGATGACATAATCTTTGGTTCTGCTAGCCCCCTTGTTTGTCAAGAATTTTCTAAGCTAATGCAGGCAGAATTTGAAATGAGTCTGATGCAAGATCTAAAGTTCTTTCTGGGGATTCAAATCAACCAAACATTAGAAGCCACATGTTAAAATCAAAGAAAATACATAAAAGACATTCTGAAGAAATTTGAAATGTCAAAAAGCAAACCAACAAAGACTCATATCCATCCTACTTGCATTCTGGAGAAAGAAGAGGTGAGTCAAAAGGTTTGTCAGAAACTCTATTGTGGTATGATAGGTTCTTTTCTCTATTTGACTGCTATGTGTCCAGATATATTATTTAGCGTATGTCTCTGTGCTATATTTTAGTCAAATCCAAAGGAATCTCACTTAACTGTTGTTAAGAGAATCCTGAGGTATCTGAAAGGAACACCTAACCTTGGCCTGATGTATAAGAAAACATTAGAGTACAGGCTTTTTGGGTACTATGATGCAGATTACCCTGGAGACATGTTGGAATGCAAAAGTACACTTGGGAACTGTCAGTTTGTGAGAGGAAACCTCATCTCAAGGGCAAGCAAAAGACAATCAACTATCGCAATATCAATCGCAGAAGCATAATACATTTTAGCTTCACTATGCAGCACTCAGATGCTCTGGATGAAGAGTCAGCTTGAAGACTTTCATATTTATGAGAGTAATATCCCTATCTTTTTTGACAATACTGCTACTATATGTTTAAGTAAGAATCCAATTTTACATTCCAGAGCGAAGCACATAGAAATTAAACATCATTTTATCAAAGACTATGTCCAGAAAGGGATGATAACTTTAAAATTCATAAATACATACCATCAATGGGCTGACATCTTCACGAAACCCATAGTTGAAGATAGATTTCTTTTCATTCTGAAACATTTAAATATGGCAGACTTCCCAGAATGAATCTGAACATGTGACTCCTCTCTAATGTTAAAATAGACTCTGATTTAAACATATGTTGTTTATCTGGTTTTGGTTCTGATACTTCTACAAGTTAGATGATATCTGGATTGAAAACCTTCTGAGTCAGAAACCTTTTGGTATTCTTGACTCCAGAAACATCAACTTGTGGTCTCTAAAACGTGTGGCTTTGGATCATCTAGACAATTATCTAACTCAGAACTCAAGAGCCAAACTATTGATATCCCCTCGAGCAGTGTGCATATTTTTTAGATTAGACAACTATCATTAGATGCATTTAATTCTTCCCACGCTTGTCAACTCATATTTCAGCAATAATAATTATTTTTGTCCCCTATTGATTCTAACATTGTCGTTTTGCATGTGTTTTGAATGTGTTTATATATTACCATAATTCTCACTTTCACACTTTTCACTCTCAAAACATACACAAACCCTTGCTTTCATTCTCTCTGCAACCTCAACCTCTTTGCAACTTCGTCTCTTTCAACAACTACAACATGAATCCTCAACAACAACAGGTTTTCAAATATTCTCAACAAATGAATGCTATTGAGCAACCATTTGAAGCCCCACAACAGGTTACAACCCAAAATGCTACGCTCTTAACAACTTCATATCAAGAACCTCATGTTCTTAACCGCCCCCCTCACATCAATCTCACAACCCCTTTTGAAAAACTGGAAGTTTTGTGTGAACTCTTGGTTGATTTTTACAACCTCAAGAGGAATGGAATAGATCTAACGGGAGAAATGGAGAATCTTCAGCATCTCAGAAGCAACTTATTCCTCTAAGTTCCTCTGCACCGTCTAAGTCTCCTATCTCAGAAGCTCCCTTAAGTTCTGGTTCTATGCAAATTCTTTCATCCATACCTCACCCACCACATATCATATCTCCCTCTAAACCAACCATCTCCATCCCCAGTCTTTCAGAACCCCACACTTCTAAACCCCACACTTCTGAACCAAACACATCCTCACCCCCACTACCATAATTTAACCTAACAACTACCTCAGTCCCTGTATCTGATGCCGCATTTTTAAACGAATCCATATAACCTCCCTCATCTACTCCCAGTTCCCCTCCATACTATGACCTAACCTCAAACTCTGAACATTCAGACATCCCTGACCCAACCTCCCCCACTCTTGCATAACATCAAGCCACATTTGAATCTGAACAGACTCAGTTTGTACCAAAAGACTCTGAACCCATACCACCCCCTTCTGCACCCACTTTAGAACCCTCTGAACCCATTCACAATCCCTCTAAACCTATATCTCAAACCCTTGAACCTGACCTAACCTTTCAAACCATAAATAAGGTTTTTGCCAAGTTCTCAAAGAAGACTATTGCGAGGCTCAGACAACTATTTGAAGAATACAGGCTCAGTGGCAATCCTTCTAAAGTATGGACTCACTAGAATAGTATAATACCCCCTGAGTTATATCCTCATCGGGTCAAATCTTTATTTGATTGTTTCTTTCTAACTCTTACCTATACAAATATTTTTGGTCCCTCGAAAGTCTAATACCCAGTAACTGGTAATATTCTTTTTGATTTACGACTATTTTATTTTTACCCAATACCCGGTAGGAGTAATTACCTCATTTATTTTCTTCAGTGGATTCGTTTTCACGTTTCCCCAGATAGTCTATCCTTAATATGATCATCTTAATCGATGACGCGTATTCTCCCTTTTTTGTTTTCTACCCAGTAAAAAGGTAGTTGTAATCCGGTTTTCATTCCTCAGAGAGTTAATCCTTGATATGTTCATCCTAATCGATGACGGGTTTTCTCCTCTTTGTGGTCTTCTTCCCAGTAACTGGTAGTTGTAAATCCTACTTTCCCCTATGAGTATATCCTTGATATGTTCATCCTAACCGATGACGGATATTCTCATTTTGGTATTCCTACTTTTTCAGGCAGTCTATCCTTGATATGTTCATCCTAACCGATGACGGATGTTCTTCATCTGAGTCTATCCTTGATATGTTTACTTTAACCGGTGACAAATATTCTCTCCTTTTGGTCTTCTTATCAGTAACTGGTAGATGTAAATCCTATTTGATATTTTCCCCAGTAAGCTATTCTTACCTAGTAATCGGTAATGAATACACCTCATTTTTCCTCAGCGAGTCATCCTTGATATGTTTACCCTAACCGGTAACGGATGCCTCTCCGTCAGATTATGTTATCTTCCTACCCGGTAACCGGTAATAGATAGGGTAATTCTGGTACTCCTGCGTTCAAGTTCATTTTTCCCAAGTTGAGTTTAGGTGCGTATTTCCTTAATGAAATCGCCATTTCCTTGTTTGGTTCAGGTATTTCATTTTAATTTTGATCTACCCGTTTCCCTTGCATATTCTTCTTTATCCCCAACCGAGTCTTTCCATTGATTTATTTTCATGGAATTCCCCTCGTGTCTCCAGCATTTTTTTTAAGTCAAAGTCTGGCCTACACACAACTTTTATTCCCCAGAGTCTCTATCTCCCCAGTGAGTTTTCCTTACGGAATGCATTATGCTCATGTGGACTTTCAGGCTCTCCGAATTTATTTTCCTTTGTGGCAATATTTTCCCCACAGAGATTATTTGAGCATTTTCATATCATATGCATCATGAGGTCTCTTAGGGACCAAAATTTGTTTCTATATGTTGTTATTTAAGTCCATTCTACAGAGTGGATACGAAGATTTTAACCTTCACATCCTCAGTTAGAATGTCCTTAAATAGGGGCAGCTAAAAGACCCCAATTTTGACTCTAAGATCCCTCATGTTATCTCATCATGTGCATTAGCTTTGGGATCACACCTTGGCATCCTCCTCACCCCTTATTCCTTGGGATTGCATTGGGAGAGGTCACCAAGCACATTTTGATTGTATCATACTTTGTCTTTCATTATTTACTAACCAAAATACCAAAAATATGTTAATGTATAGTTTGTTGTTTTTTTAGGTAGTGTGTATGGTCACCTATGCTCCATCAAGCTCATATCTAGGTTTTGAGACCCTCAATGCAAGGAGACTAATCAAGAGATGGTTCACAATTACTCTAGACATCATATATGGATCCCCATGGTCTTGACATATCATTTTGATCAAGAATTCATCAAGAGTTGGAAGTTTCCTTGCCTTGGAAACCCTAATTCATCTACGTATCTTGTGTGACTTCCTCAGCAAGTTCTTCACCATTTGATAAAATATTTCAAGGGATACTTCATATTACATCATATTATGTATATATGATCCTCCATGAGTCCCAAAAGTCAAGAGAATATCAAGCTAGCAAGATGGTTCATGGTGGTTGACCAGAGAATGTCAACTTGTCAAAATTGGGGTTCCCTAGAGCCTATCTCCTATAATTCCTGTCATATGAAAATGATTCCAAAAAACTTTCATGTTGAATTCAAGAGCTAGTTTTTCTTGGAAAGTCATTTTTTATGGTGAAAGACTACAAGTCATTTTGTCTGAACCCTAGTTAGGAGGTCAAATTCCCAAGACCATAACTTGCTCAATTTTTATAAGATGAAAGCCATTCAAATTCAATGATCAAATTCAAGATGTCTACTTCCACTTTTATGTTTGTATGAAGTTCAAATCCAACTAGCAAGTGCATGTGCTAAGAGGAAACATTATAGGTCATTTTGGGCCATTACCATTGGACAAGTGATTTTCCTCAACTTCTATAAGGCATAACTCCTTCATGACAAATCCAAATGAGGTCAAATTTGTAACCATATTTAAGATCTTTCAAAGATCTAAAACTTTGATGAAGGAATATTTTCCATTTGAAGTCCATAGAAAAATTTATTCAAGGTGGAAGAAGTGAACATTTGACCTGGTACTTGGAAAAATTTCAAATATGTTTGATTTTCCAAGCTTCCACCTCAAAATTCATCATTATCCAAACTTCAAATAGAAAAGTGTTAAACATGGAAGTTGTTCTCCTTGATCCCACCTTTCTAAAAAGTCCAAGATTACTTCATTTGGATCAAAATTGAAGGAGTTGCGCATGGGTGCAATGTGTGGTACCATTTGGAAGAATTTCATGATCAAACTCATTCCAACTTTGCATGGCTTAATGCAACACTTTCAGCATGACATATGCACGATTTTGGACCTTTGCAAATGATTGTTTGGGATTTATGCATTGGCTTAATGAAACTTGCTATTTTTTTACGTTTGAAAGAAAGTGTGTGGAAATCAATTGCATTGGATATAAATAGGAGTGCATTGTGATCAGAACTCTATCAATACCTTGCCCAAGCTTTTACAGACCAATCAAAACCCTCCATTCCATTCATTAGAAAATCTCTAACATGCATTAGCACATAAATTTTTATTGCCCGGCCTCAGATAGTTGTGACTTCTACATAAGTCCAATTACGATTGCTTAACATAGAGCTAAATTTGACCCTAAAGGAATAGCATTCTAGTAAGTGAGATTGTAAGTCTCTCATCTTTCATGGTTATGTGTGGAAACTTGGATTTTTTCCTTCCTTTGGAAGATGTCTTGGTTCAAGGATCCATGCTTGTGAATAGATGGTTGAGTGTTCTCCAAAGAATGACTTAATCAATTACAAAGAAAAACATCACTAACATCTAATTAACTAACATTTGACTAGCTTTCATTAATATTGCTTTTACTTTCAAGTCATTTATTTTTTTATGCAATTTAATTTCTAGTCATTTATCATTTACATATCATTTAACTTGTTTATGTTTATGCCATTTTCACTTTGCTCATTTGAGCCATATATTGTGATTGTATATACTTTCTTGAGTATTTTGTTTGTGTTTGTGGTCTTAGGACCTGAAGATACCTAATAAACAGCAAAAAAAACTAAAAAATGTTTGTGTGGATTGTTGGGTTTGATCTGAACTTTTGGACTTAGGATTAGGCAACATTCCATATGCAAAAGGACTTGGCCAATGCCAACATTCCTGAGACCAAGTTATTGTAATTTGAGCTTTCATCTGATGCAATTATTGGGATCCACTTGAATTCATCTGCTACATGATCTTGATGCAACTGTTATTTTGATCTCATGCCTAATACCTTGTTCTGAGCAAAATCAAGGAGTATTTCATCTGGTACATGAAAAGATAAAAGAAGACTAATAGCTACGAATTTGCTTGCTTGGATGTGGCCATCTTAATTTGATGCCTTTCTCTTCATATTTCTAATTCCTTGTGGATATTTTCTTGGTTCAAAGTCCAAAGGGAAAATGGCTTTTCTATATCACATTCTTGTCTGTTGGATTGCATCCCATTGGTCAGATCTTTTCAACTCTTAACTTTTAATTTTAAGCTTTGGATTAGTCTCTTCATCTTCTCCCACTTCTTAAATTTCAAAATCTCTCCCCCTTTTTAAAAAAAACCTTCTTTTCTTGTGATTTCAAACTTAGACCTTATTTCAAATTAAAAACTTTGGCCTTATGCCATTGCATTTTTGTCAACTCTTTTCTTAATCAAAACTTATAAATGAACTTAACAATATTGACTTAAAATTTCAAAAGATAAAAAGAACTAACACTCATTCAAACTTTTAGACCCTTTGTGCCTCTTTTAAACTTAAATTTTGATTAAAAGTAATCCACTTATTTTGAAATTGTTACCACGAACTACGAGGTTTTAATCCCTCATTTTTATGCTTGTACATAGGCACAAGTCTGAAGGTCTTGTCAAACACGAGAATATAATCAATGAATTCTTTTCTCATCCCCACACTAAAGTTTTCTCAAACATCTTTTATACCAAAAACACATACACACATAAAAAAGGGCTCCCTAGGAGTACCTAGGACACTTTGGGTGCTAACACCTTCCCTTTGTGTAACCAACCCCCTTACCTATAATCTCTGGCATTTTATTAGTTTTGATTTGAAAACTTTTTATCTTTGGGTTTTGTTCGTACTTTTCCCTTTTCCTTTGGAAACAATAAAAGCACAGTGCCGACTCTGGTTTTATTGACGTTAAACTTAGCCATAGTTTGATGGTCATAAATTTACTGCTACAGTCATCATCACTCTCTTACATCTCTCAAGACTCCTCACGTATGAAACACCAACTACATAGAGCAAAAACAATCACAAAGAACCTTAAATCCTACAGACAACCGTGGGAGAAGGAGAGGAGAACTGGTGAAGATAAGCAATGTTGAAACAATTAGCTTTCTAAGTTTCTTTGGAATTCTTGTTCGACTTCATCTTCTTCATTCCAACAACTTTCGGGGAACTTCTCTTCCTCTTTGGTCGGTGCCATCTCCTTCTCCTCTTGATCATTTCTGCTTGCCATGATGTAGAGTTCGGAATTAGGAGCTAAACCCCTAAGGTTTGGACTCCGAATAGCTTAATTTCACCATTTAATTGTGGATTCAATTTCCAAGGTTCTTAAGCTTAGTTTTAGGTTTTTAAGGATTGTAGAGGTTTTGAAGAAAATAAGTATGAGAATAAGAGAGATAGATAGATAGATAGATAGATAGATAGATAGAAAGATAGATAGATAGATAGAGAGAGAGAGAGAGGGTTCAAGAACGATTATATTGAGGTAAGAATGTTGGCGTTTGGACCTCCGCCACTGTCATAGGTGATTTCTGGCGCGACGAGTTTGGTGTTTCAGGTGGGAATAACTCATGGACGTGTTTAGGTTTGAATGAAGAATGAGATTAGTTTGTTGATATTTACCCTTTCCTTCGGCTTGATGTTGTTTTAGGCCCAAGTCCTCTTGGCCCATACGTATTATTATTCACACATAATTTTCCCTAGCATAACCCCTATAGACTATAACCAAACACCAAGGGTCTCTTCAGCATGCCCAATGCATGTTTTACTTGTCAGACACCCCTGCTTTGCTGACTGCACCTCCCTTCTGGATTTACTTTAGCCACAACACTGGGCTTTCCATTCATGCCAAACACCATTGTTGAATCCACTATGTTGGTTCTAACTGTTGGCAGCAATTTTGGTAAAACCTAGAGTGTTCACAAGTTGTCACATGTGTTGTCTTAACATAGGATAACTTGTACCTGCTGGATGTTTAAAATATGATTATGCATGATTTTACTGAGATGTCAAACCCGATGTCATGACATCTGTATACAAAACATTCAGTCTGAATGTTATGTATTGTGTGATTGCGTTTTTAATGCAAATCTATGTATGATTGAAGCTATGATTAAACACGGTATCAATCAGTAATTACAACGAGATTAACTTATTTTCCAAAGAGATCTAATCAGCTATCATGAGAATATATGAATGGAAAATAGTTTTAGGGTTTTATGATGTCCAAGCCCATCCAAATGCTTCTATAAAAAGGATATGGAAAACCTGATTTGATACATAACAAAATAACGAACGAAATATTGAGAGAGAATAAGGGTTTTAGTCTTGTATGATCGTGTAAATTGTAAGCCATTCAATTCATCCATAGATGATTGAGTTGGTCTGATTTTTGAGTTGTAATCGTCACTCTAAGCTTTTAAGCATGAGTGTGTGTCTACTTGATTGAAGTTGTTAAGTAAGATCAAGTTTGTGTCTTTGAAGATTGTCTTCTTTTCATTGTAATTCTTGTTTTATATCACGGGTGTTATTGCGGGGGAGTGAGTGGGATCTCATATCTAAGAGTTCTTAGGTAGAAGTCACACGGGTGGAGATTAGGTGAGAAAGACTGTAACTTGTGTTGTTTATTGAGAGTCTTTGAACTGATTCTATTTAGTGGATTTCCTTCCTGGCTTGGTAGCCCCCAGACGTAGGTGAGTTTGCACCGAACTGGGTTAACAATTGCTTGTGTCTCTTGCATTACTATTCTTTATCTTTTATCTTGTTTGTATTGTTCAGATATTAGTATCATGACATTACCTTCGACATCTCATATCTGATACCAGAATTTCAATTGGTATCAGAGGCGGCATCCTGCTATGGTTCTGGGTGAGATCTAGGGACGATACTTTTTGGTACTATGGAGAGAGATGGAGAATCTGTTAACAGACCACCTATTTTGGATGGATCCAACTATGACTACTGGAAACCTCGAATGGTTGCCTTCCTAAAATCTCTGGATAATAAGGCTTGGAAGGTTGTTTTAACAGGCTGGGAACATCCAGTTATTACTAAGGATGGAGAAGCTACTACTGATAAGAAGGCTGAAGAACAATGGACCAAGGAGGAGGAGGATTTAGCTCTTGGGAACTCTAAAGCATTGAATGCTATATTCAATTGAGTAGATAAAAATATCTTCAGATTGGTAAACAACTGTGAGGTGGCTAAAGATGCTTGGGACATTCTCAAAACCACTCATGAAGGCACCTCTAGAGTGAAGATGTCTAGACTGCAGCTGCTCACTACCAAGTTTAAAAATTTAAGGATGAAAGAAGATGAAAATATTCATGAATTTCATATGAATATCCTTGAAATTGCTAATGCCTCAGGTCCCCTGGGTGAGAAAATGTCAGATGAAAAATTAGTGAGGAAAATACTCAGGTCACTCCCTAAGAGATTTGCCATGAAAGTGACAACCATAGAAGAGTCTCAAGACATTTCCAATATGAGAGTTGATGAGCTAATTGGATCCCTTCAAACATTTGAGATGGCAATGTGTGATGGATCTGAAAAGAAAGTCAAAAGCATAGCCTTCATGTCAAACACTGAAGAAAAATAGGAGGAATATGGTCAAGATATTGATGAAGATCTGGCTAATGATGTAGCAATGCTGGGAAGATAGTTCAACAGACTTCTGAAAAAGATGGATGTAAGATCTAAGGATAATGTCAAGAACATCTCATCTTACATCAGTAAATCAACCAATGCTGGAAGAAGAACAAGGTCAGATGAAAAGCCCAATGAAGGAAAAGGAGTTCAGTGTCATGAATGTGATGGGTATGGACACATTAGAACTGAATGTGGAACCTACCTCATGAAATAGAAGAGGAGTCTTGCTTCCACTTGGTCTAATGAAAGTGAAATAAAAGAGTCTGCAAACCTTGTGACTACCTTGACTGGAAGATGGGGTTCTGATGAAGACTCAAGTGATGATGAAGTAACCTTTGAAGAGTTGGCCACTACCTACAGAAAGTTGTGTCACAAAAGTGCAGAAGTGTGTCAACAAGTTGAAAGCCAGAAGAAAGTGATAGCACAGCTGAAGAATGAGAAGGCAGAACATGTGGAAACCATCTCCAAGTTGAAGACTGAAGTTGTACTCTTGAATTCTAAACTGGATGAGATGACCAAGTATGTAAGAATGCTAAACAATGGATCTGACACCTTAGACAAAATTCTCCAAGCTGGACAAATAACAGGAGACAAGTCTGGCATTGGGTTCAATGAGTCTATACCTGAGTGCAGCCACTCTGGTAGCAAACTAAAGTCCTAACCTAAGTGCAGTCACACTAGGAGTAAACCAGAGATGTCACATCATATGTCACAACATCATAAAGGAATACAACAGGAAGGGAAACATCAAAGATGGAGATTCCATTACTGTGGAAAATTTGGCCACATAAAACCATTCTGCTATAAGTTGTATGGCTATCCTAGTCCTGCTCATCATCAACCTAGACCCAAACATCACAGACCTGTCAACAAAAAGCAATGGGTTCCTAGGACTGATGTTACAAGTCTGATAGCTCACACTTCCTTTAGAGTTTCAGCCAAAGAAGATTGGTATTTTGACAGTGTGTCGCAGCCCGAAAGATACGGTATGCGAAAAAACAACTGGCGAGAAAGAAATGACAGAAGAGTCGCCACCGTGCGTTATTTATCCCAAAGAAGGGAAAGGAAACGCTCGAAGTAAACCTGAAGGAAGGAAAGGAAAAGACAAGGTCTCCCAACCAAATCTTGGGTTCGGGAATCGATTATGCGAAGGGAAGGTATTAGCACCCCTACGCATCCGTAGTACTCTACGGGATCCACTCTTGTTGTTTCTTGTCTAAAGGGTGTATGTTTATCTAATGTACTATTTACTAAAAGAGGAAGGGTCAAAAGAGAATGACTCGCACGGATGTCGCATCCACTGCATACGTATCTCATCTGAATATGAGAATCAGAGTCTTCGTAGCTCGGCTACCTATGGGTGAAAGAGATGTGTGCTCGCTAAGACATCGCGTCTTATGCCTACGTATCTCATCTGGAATGAGAATCAGAGCAAAAACGTAGTTCAGCTAACTACGGGAATAAAGGGTCTCGATTGCAACTAGGGCAAGAGAAAGGGAATGTCTCGATCGCAACGAGGGCGAGAGAAGGGATCGCAACAAAAGCGAACGCAAACAAAGATTAGTTGTTAGTCGTTAGTCAAACTCGGCAAGCCATCGCATCTTGTGCCTACGTATCTCATCTGAACATGAGAATCAGAGTTGCCGTAGTTCGGCTCACGCACGCCAAACAAACAATACACAAGCAGGCAAACATGGAGCCTGAATACCAATCACTGGACTTACATCAACATCCGAACCCAAAACACACACAAAAAGGCAAACGTGGAGCCCGAACGCCAATCACTGGACTTACATCAGCATCCGAACCAAAACACACACAAAGGTGGCAAACATGGAGCCCGACTGCCAATTACTGGACTTACATCAGCATCCGAACCAAAATACACACAAAAGGAAAAAGAAAGGTGCCCGGAGTGGTCTCGCACGACCACCTGCCTACATACCTCGTCTGGAACAAGGATCAGGGCGATGTAGTTCCCCTACATGGGGGTTGCCATCTGAACATGGACTTAGAAAGGAGGACACCAGTTGTGTCAGAGGAGAGTGGGCGATGTGTTCACGTCCTAGCAGTAGGTGTCGCAGCTCGCTGAATCGAGTCTTAGGCAGTTACCTCTTTGCAATAGAACGGACTACATGCCACAAGATCGGAGACGCTCGGAAAGGTCTAGAAGTGGGGGAAGCTCTGCCCTAGTGTTGTCATGCAATATGTACTTAAGTGTTAGGATTTACGAATGGGAATATCTACCTAATGTTAGCATGCAAAGAATATGGGAATTCTACCTATGTTATCATACAAAAGAATAAGGGAATCCTACCTATGTTATCATACAAAAGGATATGGGAATCCTACCTATGTTATCATGCAAAAGGATATGGAAATCCTACCTATGTTATCATACAAAGGGTTCTATCTAATGGGTGCTACCTAATCGGAACAAGAATCGACGAATGGAGCAAGGAGAAGTGATAAGGGTAGATGGCGATGCATGAAGCAATCGACTTACAAGGTTGATGGCGATGCATAAAGCAATCGACTTACAAGGTTGATGGCGATGCATAAAGCAATCGGCTTACAAAAGGGTGGATGAATACGTGCTGGTTCTGTTAGGTTTTGAAAAATGACTACTCGACGTTGGATCGAGGTTTTGATCTTGTTTTGAAATGGTTATCGAATGTTCATTTTAATTCTCGTATTACCAGATGAATAAAGAATGAAAGAATATTATACATTTCATGGGAGGGGGATACATTTGTTATGAATGGGGGTTGTCATGGCAATCAAAACAATATAAATATATGCCTCATACACCATACAAGTAGGCCACAATCAAACAATAAGATATTTAAACAAGTACATGATCAAATTAAATAATCAAAGAAACGAAATGAATGAGCATTAAACAATGTATGAGTGTAAGTGCGAAGGAACCGACTCATTGTAAGAAAGCCCAAGAGTAAGCTGTGTGAGGTCGATGGCGATGCTTAAAAAGCAATCGACTTACAAGGGTGTAAAAAGTGGGCTCGATATTAAACCGAGAAAAGCATGATTTTTATAGTTTGAAAAAATGGTTTTTGAACTATGCATTTACTAACAAATGAAATTATAATAGACATAAAAAAGATATTAACAAAATACTAAAAGAATAAAAAATGCTAAAAGAGAAATAATATAACTAAGAGAAATAAAAATGCCAAAAAAAGCCACACATGAGTGTTGAACCCACCCCACTCAAGAATATGCACACTGCCCTTCTCCACCAGACCACTCAGGGTTATTTGCTATTGAGATACTACACTAAATATATGAACCGGGCTAAAAAATAAAAAGATTTAAGAACAAGATAAACATTTTTTATGGTTTTTGTATTAAAAACAAATTAAATTAAATAATAAAAGAAAAATTAAAAAAAGGAAAAAAAGAAAATGATTCATCGCCATCGTCCTCAACCTCATGAACCCCCTCAAGCTCAGAGAAATCTCTCCCTCTCAACGTAGCCGCTTCCGTCTCTCTCAACACTGCGTCTCTCATGACTCAACAGTCGCGTCTCTCTCAATTTCACTCACACCCAAAACCCCTTAATCGCATTTCAGCAAAGTCTCTATCAACAAACACACGAAAATGATAAAAGGAAAAAGGAAGAATTCTCACAAAGTGTCACGGCGGCGATGAAAGGCGTGAAGAAGTTGGCCTCCCAATCCAGGTATTCGATTTTGGGACTTTAGGGTTTCGGTTGAGATTTTCGCCTCCAAGTTTTTCTGTGAACAGTGGCCGCTCTTCAAAATCGCCCCCTCTCTCTTACTGATTTCTCTCCTTTTATAATCCCATTGCTAGGGTTTGGATGAGATCAAAAGAGTATGGAATTGGAAGTGCTTTCTTTTTTGTGCTGCTCTGTTGTCTATCCCATTTTGGTGTTTGCTCTGAAAAAGGTAACATGTACCTTGTACTTCTTCTGTGAAAAATGTTTCATTTTTGTTGCTTGTGAATTCTTACCATCTTACCGAGTTGTAGTGATTTTACTGCAGTGAATTAACTACCTTTTTACTGCAGTGAAAATGGAGGACTTGGTTTGATTTCAACATCTGAAGGATGGTTTGTGATTTTTCCTTGAATTTTAATAGTTTCATGGTGAGTTGGTTTGATGCAAGATACTATCCATGATGATGAACTGTACTCATGTCAAACACTTCCCTGCTGCTGATTATTGCTATTTTGTAAGTTTGCTGTAATAGCCTGAACTTGGTGTTGGATGCAGGATGAACCATGATGAACAACATGACTGCTTTGATTTGCTCCTGCTGTGATGTCTTCAGTAGTTTGGACTTGATGCAAGCATGTAGTGTTATTGTCTTGGATTGATGCAAGAGTGTTTGGACATTTTGGACCAAGGTAGGTTGTGGTTGGACTAGGCAATGCTGTGATTTGCAGGTTCAGTTGGTGCAGCACAACACATAAAATGACATTGTTGTAGTACAAGTCATGATTGGAGCCATGTTGAGGTACATCTCATGAAGGGGTATGCATTTGATCTCTTGTTTTTAACTCCTTGGTCTTTATATCCACCAGCATCAACTCCAAACCTTCCAAGCTGACCAAGAAGAGCAATGATAGCAACCGCAGCATTCTCCACCACACAAGAGTCCAGTACATGAAGCAGCTGAGGAACAAGTTTTGGGTTAGTCCATTGCCAGCCCATTTTGCTTGCAACAAGCTCCAACAATGAGAGAATATCACTAAGTTGGCATAAGGTAACATCAATATGAACATCTGGTTGAGTACGACAAACCACATGGTTTTTTTCAAACAGCACGACGCATCACAATTTATGCTATTGGTACATGGAACCACATCCTGACTAGACCACTGTCCATTATTATGATTGTCTAAAAGGGATCTGAAACTTGAAGAATCAAACTGTCCTTGCTGAAATAGATGCTTCTTGATCTTTTCTAAGAGCAAGAATGTAACAACATCAATGGACTCGGCACCTTCCGAGAAAGGGCATTTATTGTTAGTACATAAATCAATACGCAGCTGATTTATTGATGGAAGACAAGAAGCAGGAGTGACAGATATGCTCCCTCCCTCAAGAAACATAACTAGAGATTTCAAGACAGTCACCGTCAAGCCAAAACTGCACGAGTCAAAATACTTCTTTCCGCCCAGGTTAGCAAAAATGTGAAGAATAGTTAGCGCCATAAAAGAACCATATCTGCACAATCTAAGAATATTATATGATGCCTCATAAAGAAATCCAATATAATCGGTTGCAGCACATATTGATGCTAGTATAATACCCGCCGCTACCAACTGCTCATCCGTAGCTTCTTTAGAACATGATATGTCTACGCCATCCAGAAAACTATCATTTATGAAATCAATATCAGATGAGGTCTCAGTAGGTACTATGTCTTTTAATATAACTCTTCCTTTTATAAGAAAATCTTCAATGAAGTGGAGCAGCTCCAGCAACAAATTTTTTCTAACAAAATGATCCTTGTGCCTGCTATTTTGGCTATGATTTGCATGAATCTACAGGATGATGACAGGGTTATGGCTGCTGCAGGACCACGATTGTAGGATGTGTTGACAGGATATTGTAACAGCAGGTATGACTCTGTGTAGCATAATTGACATTGTTATGACTCAAATGGGATATAACTACATGACTTGCATTATCTGTTGACTGCTCCTGCTACAGACTGTAGGTTCATTACTTGCAAGGGAGCATGGCTGGCTACTGATGTTGGTTGGGACAGGTATGGTTGATGCGGTGACAACAGCTGCTTGGACAGATGACGAAACTGAGGCATTGGCCAACCAGCCAAAGCATTAGCATTAGTAGTTGCTGCGGCAGGTGGAAAGGGACCATGAGCTCCCACTCCAAGGGAAGTATAAGCAGCAGGCTTTGCAACAGCAGAAACTGGAAGATTGACAGGTGTTGGTGCCAGAGGACCATTGGAAGGTGAACATGAGTGATCGATAAATAAAGTTTTTATATCTGGGTTTGGCCTTGGGTTTTTTTTGCAAAGCTGGTGCTGCCGGTTCAAACTTTGATTGATTAATGTCCGCAATCTTGACGACTTCAATGCAGGAAAGATAAGCTTATCACGGAACAGAGGATTTGCCTCCATGAGCTTTTTAGCTCTAACAGCATAATCCCTCGAGCAGTTTTGGTGTCACCATACTTGGACAGCTGCTCATTCTCCCTGAAATTAGTTAGAGTTAACAGTTGGGTTATTTCTTTGTATAGTTCTTCATTGAAGGTGGCGAATACTTTTAAATCACCCACTAATATCTCAACAGCCTTTGCCTTGTCTTGCCTATCAAGTGCTTCCAAATATTTCTGCTTCCTGATTTCAAAGAATATTTTCATGGAGTATCTATTATCATCCACTTTGGTAAACCCTGATAAATACTTCTCAACTTCATCCCATTCACCGGCCTGCACTTTTTCCTCAAAGTATTTCATATTGAAATAAAACCCGGATTCTTTCTCAAGCCTGTGACAAAAACATCGGTGAGGTTAGTTCCGAATATGAGGCTTGTGAATCTTCCTGCTGGTGCATCTCTTCCTCTACCGTATGATGGTAATGGTTCAATCACAGGCCACTCAGTTATATCCTGAGAAGCAAGAAGAACAGCATCTTTATCCAAATAGAGAGTAAAGTGACTAGTAAGACTAAAACTACCAGTGAGCCATTTTCCGGCAGGAACAAAGAGCTGAGAACCACCTTCGGAACCATACTGACTCAGATTACTAATTGCAGACTGAAAAGCCTTTGTGCTCGATGTAACTCCGTCTCCAACACCGCCGAAATCCGTCGAAGAAGCACTGTGTGCTCTACAATTTATACCATTGTACTCAAATGAAGCAGTCACAATTTTAGCTTTTTTACTCTCAGCTAGACACAGAAGTGTCACCACAAAGAGAGCAAAGACTAGTTTAATCACTTGTAGCCTCATGTGAGTTTTCCATAAGAGCTTCATCGTAAGAGAAAGAAGTTTGGAACTTGATTTTGGTATATTATTTGGCTTGACCCTTCAACTCTATGCTTTTTTTTTCACTGAACTGTTTTTTGAATGTGTTATTACAATGCAGATTTTTTAGGTTGGGCTGAAGCAGTTAGATGCTAGCATGGCTTTGGTTTGCTGCAACAGGTTTTGGTATCTTAATGTGGTACCAAACAATGAACATGACTGCCAGTTAACTTGGGCTTATTTGTATTTTTGCAGACTGATATGAATGATATGCAACCTTGCTAATCCATGGCCATTTCCCGATCAGTTTGTGGCAGCAGATGTGTTGTAGCAGGCTAGCGTGATGACGATGGTATGGTGCTGTTGCAAAGCAGGACGTGACATGATTGTGGCAGCAGCATTGGCTAGACCATCTGCATCCATGGATTTGTTGCACATGTATAAGGTTTTTGTTGCATCCAAAGGGCATGAGCAAAGGATAATGGTTGAACTGTTAGGGGCTCCTTGGTCCATGGTTAGGGGCAGGCCAATGGCGAATGGTTAATGGTTCAAAAGCTACAAAGTCAAGGTGCACCACATGTGTTACTTGTGATGGAAGCTACCAAGAACGAACATAAATAAACATGAGGGTTGGATGACACATTGAAGAAAAAGGCCAGGCCAAGTTGGGTGGGCAAGAGCAAGTGAGGGTTGACTTTGGTCAAAGTTGACCAAAAAGTGAACCGTTGACCAAAGTCAACAATTGGTCAAAAATGCATTTTTTGTATTTTCTTTGTAAATGGAAAATGAATTATTGGTTAGGGTGAAATTTAGGGTTTAAAGAATTTGGGTTGACTTTGGTCAAATTTGACCAAAAAGTCAACTGTTGACCAAAGTCAACAGTTGGTCAAAAATGCCAAATTTTGTATTTTCTCATATGGAATCACATGTAATGGTTTAAAATGGATGAAATGGATTGGAATGGTTTGAAAAAAAATGATTGGAGATTGTTTTCACAATTGGCTTGAATGTTTGACTCTTGAGAAGAAAATAACTTGACTGATAATATGTATGAACAAAACCATGAAATAAGACCATAAGGTTATAACATCCATGAACCAATAACATGACTGGCAAGTGGTTAGAAACACAAGAAACTTGGTTGTTCAGATGACCCAGACCATAGAGGTATCCACAATCACAACACCATGACTTTGGATCAAAATCAATCCTCATGTAAAACCAAAGTTAGGTTAGGCCAAGCATGCCAAACAAACATAAAAAATTCAGGATCAAAATCGGGGTATGACACAGTGGGTGCTCCAGACACATGACTGGAAACAAAAACCTGCTAACTGGCCTTCATCCTCATGCCACCAGCTATGTAACCATTGGTGATGAAGCAAAGGGTGAAATCAAGGGGATTGGTAAGCTTGACTGCCCTGGAGTTCCTGACCTGGACAATGTTCTACTTGTTAAGGGATTGACTGCAAATTTAATAAGCATCAGTCAATTGTGTGACCAAGGTCTAAATGTAAACTTCACTAAAACTAAATGTCTGATTACTAACAAAGAAAATGAAGTGATCATGAAAGGAGTCAGGTCTAAAGACAACTGTTACATGTGGAGTTCTCAAGAAACTGGTTATTCTTTAATGTCTACTTTAGCCAAAGAAGAAGAAGTGAAGATATGGCATCAAAGATTGGGCCATCTGCATCTTAAAGGTTTGAAGAGGATTATATCTGTTGAAGTTGTTAGAGGAATTCCCAAATTGAAGATTAATGAAGGAAAAGTCTGTGGGGAATGTCAGACTGGAAAACAGACAAGGATGTCACACCAGAAGCTCAGACATGACACCACTTCCAAAGTTCTGGAACTCCTCCATATGGATTTGATGGGACCCATGCAGGTGGAAAGCCTTGGTGGGAATAAGTATGCTTATGTAGTGGTGGATGACTTCTCCAGATACACCTGGATCAATTTTATAAGAGAAAAATATGATGTTTTTGAAGTCTCCAAAGATCTTTGTCTAAAACTTCAAAGAGAAAAGGAAAGTCCAGTTATCAAAATTAGAAGTGATCATGGGAAGGAATTTGAGAACAACAAATTTGCTGAATTCTGTTCTTCAGAAGGAATTCATCATGAGTTCTCATCTCCCATTACTCCCTAGAAAAATGGTGTGGTGTAAAGGAAAAATAGAACCCTTCAAGAATCAGCTAGAGCTATGATCCATGCTAAGAAAGTGCCCTACCACTTTTGGGCTGAAGCCATGAACACAACCTACTATGTTCACAACAGAGTGACCTTGAAGAAAGGGACTCCTACAACTTTATATAAAGTCTAGAAAGGGAGAATACCTACAGTCAAATACTTCCATGTGTTTGGTAGTAAATGCTATATCTTGGCTGATCGTGAACAAAGAAGAAAGATGGATCCCAAGAGTGATGAAGGAATATTTTTGGGCTACTCAACAAATAAAAGAGCTTATATAGTCTTCAATTCCAGAATAAAAGTAATGATGGAATCTATCAATGTTGTGGTTGATGATCAACAGACTGATGTCACAGATGATGTTGAGACATCTCTAACTGATCCCCTAGCTGATGTCTCAGACAGAAATAATGAGAGTGAACCTCCTCAAGCTGAACCTGAAGATGACAAAATCAACAAGGGACCCTCCATTAGAATTCAGAAGGATCATCCTAAAGATCTCATTATAGGAGACCCAAACAAAGGGGTCACAACTAGATCAAGGGAAGTAATCTCACATGGTTGCTTTGTGTCCAAGATTGAGCCTAGGAATGTCAAGGAAGCCTTGAATGATGAGTTTTGGATCAATGCCATGCAGGAGGAATTAGGACAATTCAAGAGGAATGAAGTATGGGAACTGGTTCCTAGACCTGAAGGAGTAAATGTCATAGGTACAAAGTGGGTGTATAAGAATAAATCTGATGAACAAGGGGTGGTTACAAAAAACAAATCAAGATTGGTAGCACAAGGATATACTCAAATTGAAGGAGTGGATTTTGATGAAACATTTGCCCCTGTAGCTCGTCTTGAGTCCATTAGACTATTGCTTGGAGTGGCACGTATTCTGAAGTTCAAACTGTTCCAAATGGATGTAAAAAGTGCCTTCTTGAATGGCTACTTAAATGAGGAAGTATATGTTGAACAACCTAAAGGATTCACATATCCAAATCTTTCAAAGCATGCGTACAGATTGAAGAAAGCCCTCTATGGTTTGAAACAAGCTCTTAGAGCTTGGTGTGAGAGACTCACTGTGTTCCTCACTAACAATGGATACAGGAAAGGAGGTATTGACAAGACCCTATTTGTGAAGAATGAAGGAGGAAAACTCATGGTGGCACAAATATATGTAGATGATATTGTGTTTAGTGGGATTTCATATCAGATGGTCGAACATTTTGTTAGACAAATGCAGTCTGAGTTTGAGATGAGCCTTGTTGGAGAGCTTACCTATTTTCTTGGGCTACAAGTCAAGCAGATGGAAGATTCTATCTTTCTATCTCAAAGAAAATATGCCAAGAACATTGTTAAGAAGTTTGGCATGGAGAATGCAAGTCATAAAAAGACACCTGCTCCTACACATTTGAAAGTCTCCAAAGATGAAAATGGTGTTAGTGTAGATCAAAGTCTATACATAAGCATGATAGGAAGTCTGTTATATCTCACAGCAAGCAGACCTGACATTGCACTTGCTCTAGTTGTTTGTGCTAGACATCAAGTTGAACCAAAAGTCAGTCACATAAACCAAGTGAAGAGAATACTGAGATATGTCAATGGCACCAGTGACTATGGGATGTTATATACTCATGGATCTGGATCTATGTTGACTGGTTACTGTGATGCTGACTGGGCTAGAAGTGCTGATGATAGGAAAAGCACATCAGGAGGATGTTTCTTCTTGCGAAACAATTCGATATCATGGTTTAGCAAGAAACAAAATTGTGTGTCCCTTTCCACTGTTGAAGATGAATACATAGAAACTAGAAGTAGTTGTTCTCAACTGGTTTGGATGAAACAGATGTTGATTGAATACAATGTCACACAAGATGTCATGTCATTGTACTGGGACAACCTGAGTGCTATAAATATTTCTAAGAATCCTATTCAGCACAGCAGGACAAAGCACATTGATATTCGTCATCACTTTATTAGAGAACTTGTGGAAGAGAAAATCATAGCACTAGAGCATGTTACTACTGAAATGCAATTAGCTGACATATTTACAAAGGCTTTGGATGCTAATCAGTTTAAATGTTTAAGAGGGAAATTGGGGATTTGTATTCATGAGAATTTATAGCAATTAATTTGGAGTGGAAAAGGTAATAAAAATATTGTCTGCCCACTTAAAAGAAAGTTCCCCATTTATGGTAAATCATTAGCTAGTATTGGAACTACCATCTATACCTTTTTCACACGCTACCTCAACACAACCACTTCCATCTTCATCAAACTGTATCGACCATATCTGCTAGAGCAACCAAAATTATTTCACAAGTTCAACAGAATGTCACAACATCCTTCATCTTCTGGTTCAAAACCCACTCACAAAGCAAGAACTCCCTTCATGTTTTTTCTGGATGAAGACATTTTGGAAGTTATTCCTCTTTCAGTAATCCCAGGCGACGCCCCTGGTCCTTCTTCCACTACAGGAAACACTTAAGGTAACAATTCTGACAACCCTCCTCCTAAGGATGACATGCATTATACATATCGTGTCATTAGGAATCTGGTTACAAGGATCCTAAATGAAGGACACTCAGTCAAGGGAGTTTCGACTCCTCTGTCTAGAAGGGACCCCTCTCCTGAGGTGGAAACTCAAAATGAGAACGATGATGATTCATCTAGGTCAGAGAAAGATATTATTGTTGAGGGACTGTGTTCTCTAGGAAAAACCTTGCCTAGTAAGAAACCTATAGATGCTTCTCAATCTAAGAAGCATGAATCTGCTGAAAAGGTGATTGATTTAGAGGAAGAGAGCTCAGATGATAAAGATGACACCTTGCTTCATCACTTGGAGCCAAGGGTTGCAAAGAGAATGAAGACCAGGAAAGGGAGGTTTGTGGCTGAGGTGATGACAACCAGAACTAGTAAGAAGGCTGCTGCTGTAGGTCCTTCAAAGTCATGGAGTAAAGTGGAAGTCAAGAAGAGAAAGGTCAGAGAAAGTTCTGATTCTGAAGATGATGTCGAAGACGATGTCCCAAGCATCTCTCCTGCCAAAAAGCAAAATGTTAGAAAATATCCTACCAAGGTTGATGTTGTGCATTTGGATAACATTTCCTTCCATCTGGAAGATGGTGCAACCAAGTGGAAATTTGTGATATAGAGGAGAGTTGTTGTGGAAAGGGAGCTAGGGAAGGAGGTTGTGGAAGTGAAGGAGGTTATAGAATTGATTAAGTCTGTTGGTTTAATGAAAACAGTTAGTGCATTGCCCCAATGTTTTGAAGGTTTGATGAAGGAGTTTGTGGTGAACATCCCTGAGGATATTTCTGACAAGAACAACAAAGAATTTTGCAAGGTGTTTGTGAGAGGAAGGTGTCTAAGGTTCTCCCCAACTGTAATCAATAAGTTCCTAGGATGAGGAACAGAAGGAACTGTTGAATTAGAGGCCACAGACAATGAAGTCTGTTGGACAATCACTGTTGGTCAAGTCAAGGAATGGCCAAGCAAAAAGCATCTCTCGGCTGGAAAATTAACTGTAAAATATGCTATCTTGCATAACATAGGATCATCCAACTGGGTACCAATAAACCACATCTCAACAATATCTAATGCTCTTGGAAGGATAATATATGCTATTGGAACCAGGCTCAACTTTGATTATGGAAGGTTCATGTTTGAACAAATCGTTAGACATGCTTCCACTTATGCAGTGAAGCTGCCAATTGCCTTTCCCTCAATTATTTGTGGGATAATTCTAAGTCAGCAACCTGTATTTTAAGCACTAGTGATATCCCTATTAGAAGGAAGCCTCCATTGTCAATTAATTACAAGTTATTTGAAGGCAGTCATGTCAATGACATTGTCATGACCTCTGCAATGAAGAAGCCAACCTCTCAAGGTGGCTTAATTGTTGAATTGAAGGAAATATTTAAGAAATTAGAAACTGGGATTAGGGTGGATAAGTCTAGGAAAGAGGCTTTAGAGGTTCTAATTAGTAGCTTGGAGCAAGGAAAGATGGATAATGTTGGTGAAGCCAAGGAAACGGATGCCCACACCTCAAGTGAGAGGTCTGATTCTCAAGATCAATCTAGTGGCAGTTCTGGATCTGAAGGTGAAGAAGATGTTACCTCCTCAGAATAAGTTGTGATGATGGTCCCCTTGTTAATGTTGTGTGTTCTGGATGCTTGGATGTTCTGAATGCTTTGATGTTTTCTGTTTAATGTTTGTAGTTTTTTTTGGCAGTCCTTTTTGATGCCATGATGTAATTTTTGGACTCTTTATGAGTTCCCCGGATTTCTGATTATCTCAGCTAATGTAGCTGTGTATAATTATGGTTTTGTACCACCTAACATTTTGTTTTAACATTTTATATGTTATAACATCCTTTGTGACATTCTCTGCTGGACTGATTGACATTTATTTTGTCTAATTGGTCACTTTGGTCTATTTTGACTAAAAAGGGGGAGAAGTTAATATGTGGAGAGCTGCAGTTAATATATGGAGATATGGAGAGTTGCAAATAATATATGCTGAAGTAGCTAGGCTAAACAGGTGACAATTGATGTTGAACAAAATAATGTTCTGTGATGTACAGGTGATGTTGAAGGAGATGTCAGGGTATAATTCTGAATGTTACCGATGTTGAAGGAGATGTCAGAGGGTGACTCTGAATGTTACAGGTGTTGTTGTTATAGGTGTTGTTGTTCTTAAAGGAGATTTCTGTGTTGAACAGACTTAGGGGGAGAAGAAGCACATATGTGTTTAATGTGTGTTTATTACTAGTTGCTATTATATCTAGTAATTGTGTGGTTATTGCTTCTCCTACTGCTTAACTGTTGATATGTGTGTACTCTTGTGAACAAATGGACTGATATATGTTTTAGCCAAAATTTGCCAAAGGGGGAGTTTGTTGGTTCTAAGTGTTAGCAACAATTTTGGTAAAACCTAGAGTGTTCACAAGTTGTCACATGTGTTGTCTTAACATAAGATAACTTGTACCTGCTGGATGTTTAAAATATGATTATGCAGGATTTTACTGAGATGTCAAACCCGATGTCATGACATCTGTATACAAAACATTCAGTCTGAATGTTATGTATTGTGTGATTGCGTTTTTAATGCAAATCTATGTATGATGGAAGATATGATTAAACATGCTATCAATCAGTAATTACAACAAGATTAACTTATTTTCCAAAGAGATCTAATCAATTGTCATGAGAAGACATGAATGGAAAATAGTTTTAGGGTTTTATGATGTCCAAGCCCAGCCAAATGCTTCTATAAAAAGGAGATGGAAAACCTGATTTGATACATAAGAAATAACGAACGAAATATTGAGAGAGAATAAGGGTTTTAGTCTTGTGTGGTCATGTAATAACGAATGAAATATTGAGAGAGAATAAGGGTTTTAGTCTTGTGTGGTCGTGTGAATTGTAAGTCATTCAATTCATCCATAGATGATTGATTTGTTTGATTTTTGAGTTGTAATTTGTCACTCTAAGCTTTTAAGCATGAGTGTGTGTCTACTTGATTGAAGTTGTTAAGTAAGATCAAGTTTGTGTCTTTGAAGATTGTCTTCTTTTCATTGTAATTCTTGTTTTATATCACGGGTGTGATTGAGGGGGAGTGAGTGGGATCTCATATCTAAGAGTTCTTAGGTAGAAGTCACACGGGTAGAGATTAGGTGAGAAAGACTGTAACTTGTGTTGTTTACTGAGAGTCTTTGAACTGATTCTATTTAGTGGATTTCCTTCCTGGCTTGGTAGCCCCTAGACGTAGGTGAGTTTGCACCGAACTGGGTTAACAATTGCTTGTGTCTCTTGCATTACTGTTCTTTATCTTTTATCCTGTTTGTATTGTTCAGATATTAGTGTCGTGACGTTACCTTCGACATCTCATATCTGATACCAGAATTTCAGACTCCCCTTAGGCCATTACACTCCCACTGCTTTTCCCTTTATTTTTCTTTGTTTTTGTTTGTTTTTTCTTTCACCATTTTTGTTATATACATATAATGCATAAAAAGAAAAAAATGACCATACTAAGATTTAATTCTTGTTGATTTAGAGTTTTAATTAGGATTAATTCTCAATTTTGGAAGTTAATCACTAGTAATCACTTTAATTCATTTTACTCATTAAAAAATCATACATGTTAGTTTAATCAGTTTTAGTTTTAGATCTAGTTTTCAATTTATTTTTTAGGAACTAATACACATATTAATATTAGATTTTTTATTAGAAATTTAGTTTTGATTTTAGAAATTAATAAATGTTAGCATTGTAATTTCTTCATGATTTTAGCCCTTTAATTAAAATCAATGTGCTTGAAATATCTTTAACCTGATCATATCTATGATTGATTGGGTTGATCAAAGTATTCTTGGATCAACTAATCACTTAATATGTCTGATTCCCCAACCCGAGACAAATTCAAGCTCATACTTCACACTCAAGTCAATTCAACACACCATTCAAGTTCAAGACTACACACTCAAGGCTTTGAAGACTTTGGACATCAAGACTAGAGCACTGTTTAAGCACCACAAAAAGATTCTTCCTTCAACACTTGTCAGTTATGTAGAGAATTGTACGCCACTGCCTTAAGTATTGGAGAAGGAATGAGAGGGAGTATTCATCTTCTCATTCTGAATATCTTTGGATATGGGATTCCTGACCCAATTGTTCAAAGTATTCACCTTCATACATAGAATTTAATGCAATTCAAATCGAATAACTGTCAAGTCTTTTTCCCAACATATGCAGACAACAACTCGACATTGCAACAACCATGATTTCAACAAAAAACTTCTCTTTGTACCAAACATACACTCTCTTTGACATCCATACATTCTTTGGGTTAAGCACCTCATGGTCAAATGCCTACCTCTGAATTAATACCTTTCATGCATTTCCCTATGGAGCCTCATGCTCTGGAAACTTTCATGTATTTCCCTATGGAGCCTCATGCTCTGCAAACTTTGTTGCATTTCCCTGTGAAGGCTCATGCTCTGGCCAACCTCATGCATCTCTTTGTGGAGCCTCATGCTCTAGCAAACCCCTTTTATTTTATTTTTTCCTGTAGAGCCTCATGCTCTAGCAACTCTCATGCATTTTCCTATGGAGCCTCATGCTCTGGAAACCTTCATATCTTGCCTCGTGGAGCTTCATGCCTGTCGCATTACGCGAAAAACCGGCGGGAAAACGAAACAACAGAGCCGCCACCGTGTGTTATTTATCCCAAAGGAGGGAAAGGAAACACTCGAAGTAAACCTGGAAAAGACATGGTCTCGCGACCAGAGAGAGATGGGATCGGGAGTCGGTTATGCGAAGGGAAGGTATTAGCACCCCTACGCATCCGTCGTACTCGACGGGATCCACGCTTAGAAAGAAAAGAAGAAAGGTTGCTAGAAACTGCTCAAACACCGCACAAGGCTGGAAGGAAACACAGAAAGACGAAAGAAATAGGACTCGGCAGGATATCGCATCCTAGGCCTACATAGTCTGTCAGACACAGACATCAGAGTCGACGTAGTTCGAGACAGGGGGAACGTGCTCGCTAGGATGTCGCATCCTATGCATACGTATCTTCTCTGACCAGAGAAGAATCAGAGCACTCGTAGCTCGGCTAACGCACGCCAAACAAAACACAAACAGGAAACCGACTGCCAATCGCTGGACTTATGTCAGACTCCACACAAACAGGCAAGCATGGAAACCGAATGCCAATCGCTGGACTTACATCAGACTCCGAACCAACAAACACGCACACAGGAAACTGACTGCCAATCGCTGGACTTACGTCAGACTCCAACACACACAAGAGGGGTTGAAAAAGAAAAGGGCGCTCGGAGAGATCTGCTCATCTCCTGCCTACGTAGCTCATCTGGTATGAGGATCAGAGCGACGTAGTTCCTCTAAACAGGGAAAGAACTTCTAACCTAACCAGAGACAAAGGGAGATAACAGACTACTAGGGAGACTACGACTCGAGCCTAGAAGTTGTCATGCATACGATCCCTATTGTAACACCTCAAATTTGCACCTCCCATGTTGTATATACATTTTTCATGTTTAGGTCATTAGCATTGCATTGTCCACTGCATAGCATTGCATTGTCCATTGCCTAATGCAAGCCATCAGTCAAGACTGGTCAGGAGATCCAGTTGTGCAAGCAAGCAAGTGCATTTCCATGGAATCAAAGCCCTAGGGTTGGTACAATGAGTTCATGTGACCCAAGGATCACTTTGAAGTAGTTTGATCAAGCATGGAAGGCTCAGAGGTCATCAGTCATTGATCAATTCATCTGAAACCCTAGAAAGTCAACCAAAGTCAACTGTCAGTTCAACCATGGATTTGAAGGTGGGAGATGGTTTGAGATGCCTCATTCATGTCCATACAAGTCTCATTTGACATTTCAAACATCAACAATGAAGAATTTGAGGTCAGATGAAAAGTTTCCAAAAATAGTAAGTGACCTGTAATTTGAAATTGCTAAAAATGGAAAGGTTTTCTCCTCAAGTTTACATCATCAAGAAAGCTTCAAATGAAATTTTGTCCAACATGAAAGTTGAAGATATTGCTCGCACCTTTCCAAAAAGTCCAAGAACATGAATTTCTCATGTATGGTTGAGAAGATATGGATCAATCATGGTCAAATGAATTTGAACTTCACAAAGGCATAACTTTTGAACCATAAGGCCAAATGAGATGGCTCTTTTTGCAACATTTCTCTCTTGATCTCTACTATCCAATTCATGCATCATATTCCATGCATTTTGATCACAAAAATATTGGACTTTTCATTTGAATTTTGGAGGGAAAATCCAAATTTGAAAATTATGCATTGTTTTCACTTCCCACCAATTGCATTTGCTTCAAAACAGATTTTTGAATGAATTCCAAGCAAAACTCGTGTACTGTAGCATTGGCATGCACACATGAGGGTGAATTGGACAATTTGCATAAACACTTGGTTTTAGCTTAATCCACTTGCATTTGGCTTAATTGTCATTAGCATACATCATTAGCACAACATATATATAGCATAATCATAACAGAAATGAGATTAACACTTCATTTTGCTCAGATCTAGATCCATTTGCATCATTCTCTTCACTTGGTTCTCTCACTTTTTCATCAAAATTCTCCATAAACCTTGCATTGTTCTTGATCAATCCTTGATCCACAAGCATAATTGGACATTTTTGGAAGCAAGATTCACCAGTTTTCGAGCTGATTTGGAACTGTTGAAGCTCACCTCCATTAATGGCAGTTGAAGATTCAAGCAAAATCGTGCAAGCTTAACCTCTAAACCTTCATCCATTCCATTGTACAATACTGTTGGAGCAACTGTTTGGACATTACAAGGCTTGGAAGCAGCAAATCCAGTTCTGCACTTCCATTAAGGTTAGAAATCGCGTGCCTTAATTCTTGAAATTGTGATATGCATGTGGTAGATCTTTGAACGTGGAGTACACTGAGCTTTGTATCATCGAATTTCATGGAGAGATGAGTGAGTTATGTTGAATCTAAGTTTGATGTATGAAATTTCTCGTGCTTGAATCTTTGCATACGTGTAGAATTAGGTCAAAATAATCATTGATTGTTGATGTATGTTGAGAGACGAAGCCAATGGTGTGATTGATTTGAATTTCTGTGAACTTTTGTTCTTGAGCTCAAGAACACGTATGAATGTGCATGAAGAAATTAGGTTTTGCTTTCCAGAAATGCTTTTGATCTGTTCAGCGCGTTTGTGCATGAGTTTTGGTGTTAGTGGACATGCGTTGGTCCACGTGTTGCTGGCATGGTAGAATGATTGGTCCAGAGCGCACGGCCTTGCCACATGGGCTTTAATGAAACGCAGAGTTTCATTGTAAATGCGCCTTAGTTTAAATTCCAACACATATCGATCCTTGGCTGAGACATTTCCAAATATTGCCTAGCATTTTATTCCATTGTTCTAACACATTCATGCTATGCCTTGTTCATGTGTTTTTAATTTTTTCTTCACTTAAAAAAATTCATAACTCATTGATGGATGATCCAAATGACCTGGGAATTTTTGCATGTTGTTCCTCATGATTTCTAGTTTTTTATGACTATTTTTCCAGAAATTGTGCACGGTTGGAATTTAATTTTGCTTAGGGATTGTTCACATGTGTGTTTTCTTGAGCTACCTTGCCATTTGCTTTGTGAAATGATGAATTTTAATCCAATGCCTTTGAAACTTTGCATGCTTAAACTAGACATCTTTAGGGACATTTTTGTGTTGAGTTTGAATTTTTAGCATTTCTGGTTGTTGAGATATGATCTGGTTAATGTAGGCGTGACAATGTGTGTCACACCATTGCTTGCTCAACTTGTTGGTTTTCTTTGCCATGCCAAATAAATGCCAATTGATGTGATTTTTTGCATGACGCTACTTCTGGATGTTAGGATTGATCATGAAATTTTGTGGAATTTTTAGACTCATTTCTGATTTTTGTGTGACATTTGTCTTTCTGGATGACCATTTGTGGACTTTTGAATAGTCATGAACTTCAATGATTTGTGAAATGCTGGTTGTGTATCATATGGATGTGAAATTTTGCACATTGTTTCTAGACACTTTGAAGTTTATTGTGACTTTGGTTTGAGACATTTATCATTTGTCAATTATGTTTTAGGCTTGGGTGAAGTTGATGTACCAATTGTTGTCCTATTTGAGCTTGTTTGTGCTTACCATGACTTGATGAATTTTATTGCTATGTCTAAACTTGTCCAAATGCCTTGATTTTTGGTGTGTTGATCATGTGATGTGTTCTATTTAGCCATGATTTTTCTTGAGATTTATTGAATCATTTTTGAATTAATGTGGATTTGTTCATTCTGTTGCTTCAATGAGCTTCCAACTTGTATGCTTTGCCTTATTTGACTTGTGAAATGATTTTGGTGCATGATATGGATGTGGAACTTTTTGGATGATGTTCTTATTGGATTGAAGTTGATTCATGTCAATTTTCATGTTATGTTTTGAATTATTTCTCCCTCTTTGACCCTAGGCCTTGTCCTAGTGGTTGGTGCTTATGTTTGAGCTTTGTTTTCAGGATAAGAAACATATGGCCTTGAGGAGATTGGTTCACATTGCTTAAGTTGGTTTGTTTGGTTGAGGTTGACTAATCTTGACTTGTTTTGTAGGTGGCTTTTAGCTCATTTGAGTTGAGCTTGTGCCTTGCACATGGTTGCTTTGCTTGTTTGACAATGTCTGTTGACTGTTGACCATTTAACTGTCTGTTTGACTTTTTGAGTTGTGTACTGACTGAGTTAGATTGTTTTCAGGTACATTAGTTGCTTAAGTTCTTTTGAACTTGCTTTTGCTGTTGCTTGGTTGCTTAACCATTTGAGGTATAACTTCTCTGACTTCATGTAGTCTGGAAGACCTGTTCTGTTACTTGGGCAGGCACCTGTCTGAAGTCCTCCTTAAGAGGCAATGCTTGTGTTTGTTTATCTTTGTCCCCTGTACATATCAAAGACCTCATAAGTGAAGAGGCATTGGAAGATACAAGAGATGTGTAATCCATCTCCTGCTATTCAATGTGTCGTCCCTTTTGCTCACACACCTTGTGTTGATGCATTGGGGATATTAACCCAAGATCTTTGTTTAGTCAGTCATATGTGGATAGAAGAGTTCCAACTTTCTGAAATCCCACACCTTCTATTTGAGTCAAGCTCTCCCAGGCCAGGGATAAGAGCTGTGAAGTCTTATCTTCACTTCCCATTTCATCTGCTTCACCCTAACTCTCAATGTCAGGGTTAAGAGCTAACATCACCCTGTTACAGTGGCTTGTTTGTCGAGGTTGACATGACCCCTCGACTAAAGCTTACCTTGTGTGAGCCCACTTTGCTTGTATATAGTGTGTGCTATTTGTGCTTGTGTTTACTCAGTTGCTGTTAAGATAGCTTGCTCCCTGTGCAAGTTAGATAGAAACTTCAACCTAGGACCATGGTGAATTTACATGATAACTATTAGGCTCTAGTCAGTCTCCCTTCTAGTTTGTCATTTCCCAGTCTCTGGTTAGGATAGAAGTTCTTTCCCTGCGTAGGGGAACTACGTCGCCCTGATCCTCATACCAGATGAGGTACGTAGGCAGGAGATGAGCAGATCTCTCTGGGCGCCCTTTTGTTTTGTTTGTGTGAGTTGTTTCTCCTTTTCTGGTTGGAGTCCGATGTAAGTCCAACGATTGGCATTCGGTTTCCAGTTTTCTGGTTGGAGTCTGACGTAAGTCCAGCGATTGGCAGTTGGTTTCCTGTGTGCGTTTGTTGGTTCGGAGTCTGATGTAAGTCCTGTGATTGGCATTCGGTTTCCATGTTTGCCTGTTTGTGTGGAGTCTGACATAAGTCCAGCGATTGGCAGTCGGTTTCCTGTGTGGTTTTGTTTGGCGTGCGTTAGCCGAGCTACGAGTGCTCTGATTCTTCTTTAGTCCGAGAAGATACGTATGCATAGAATACGACATCCTAGCGAGCACGTTTCCCCCTGTCCCGAACTACGTCGACTCTGATGTCTGCGTCTGACAGACTACGTAGGCCCAGGATGCGATATCCTGCCGAGTTAGTTTCTTTTGTCTTTTCTGTGTCTCTTTTCAGCCAGTGTTTGATGTTTGAGCAGTTTTTAGCAACCTTTATCCTTCCTTTTGTACGTGGATCCCGTCGAGTACGACGGATGCGTAGGGGTGCTAATACCTTCCCTTCGCATAACCGACTCCCGATCCCTTCTCTCTCTGGTCGCGAGACCATGTCTTTTCCAGGTTTACTTCGAGCGTTTCCTTTCCCTCTTTTGGGATAAATAACGCACGGTGGCGGTTCTGTTGTTCTTGTTTTCCCGCCGGTTTTTCGCGTAATGCGACAGCTGGCGACTCCACTGGGGACATAGAGAAGTTGACCTCTTGCTGGTCCATATTCCCTAAGCGAGTCTCTCCTAGCACTCTCTAGGATAGGGTTTAGGTTGCTTGTGTTGCTCTATTTATTGCATTTATGATTACTATGTTGTATATATATGTGCATATCTATTTGCATGCATCATACTATCATTGTGTTGATCCTGTACAGGTTGGTTCCTCTGTTTGGTGTGGGTGTTCTGAGTGGGGCTAAAACCCAGGCCCGAGTATACACCTAGGATTAGTGTGGTCTCATGTTGCCTCTCATGTTAGGTCAACATGATCTTGGCGACGTGACATACCACAAGCCGGACGAGGTTCATCTGAGAGAGCTCTTCCGTTGTGGAGTATTCCACTCTGGTTGGGTTACCTCTTTTGAGCTATTGACTTCGGTGACCGTTCTTTCCCGGATCTTTGGTTTAGACGATCTTAAGGAAGCTGCAACGGCACACCCGAAAGGGCAAACCCGTTGAGTATCTTTGCCCGATTGTCGAGACCATTATCCGCCTTAGGATGACCTTGTTAGAATTCACCTGTGAGGGGAGGGTTTGATTCTTGCAAGTACAGGTTTCTGCCAGTGATGCTGTGTTGGTGACCTTAAGCCGGATTTATGGATCTTTATTTCTGGACGCCGGAGGTTTGACCCTGGTATTGATCAGAGGGTTCCGTTTATTTTGGATCCCTGGGTTGAATTTGAGGGTACCTGCTCAGATGGTGACTTGGTTCAGCAGTATGGGTTCAGATGACTTTGGGTTTCAGATGATTTGTGGTTCCGAGTTCAAGCCGAAGCTTTGATCCTGTGTCGCGTGATACTCAGCCGACCAGTCATATTTGCATCATCTGCATCATAGCATGTTTATTTTCCAAAAAATAATGCATAAAGGAAAAAGTTAACTTGCATGTGCATATCCTTTTCAGGATCATTCATGATAAAATATAGTACCCATATCATGCATATCATGCACATATCATCCTTGCATTACAGACATGCTTGGGAGAGACTTCTCACTTTGGTTCCTGACTGAGACAGGATTGCTGATCAACGACCGCACCGATACTCAACCATACTGAATCAACAGAGGAGCATGGACCAGGTTCAAGCAGAGTTGGCTGAGATGAGGGCCAACATGGCCCAGTTTGTGACAATGATGCAAGGGGTCGATCAGGGGCAAGAGGAGCTGCGAGCCTTAGTCCAGAGACAGGAAATTGTGATTCCACCAGTCTATCGTGCCTCACCAGAGGGGGTCCTTGTTAATGACCAAGTTGCTGCTAATATTCCCGTCAATGACTATGCTGTGGGTGATGAGTTGAGGGGTATTAGAATCAATGGACAACCTCTTGCTGCAGAGACTGTTAATGCCAGAGCAACCCGCGCTCCTATTCGCCATCCTGCTCCGTAGGTTGACCGACAAGAGGATATGTTCACCCTCCTCAGTGAGGATGATGAAGTCGTGAGAACTGAAAGCTTCAAAGAGTACGCTCAGAGGTGGCGTGAGCTAGCCGCAAGAGTACAACCTCCGATGTTGGAGAGGAAGCTGACTGACATGTTCATTGGACCCCTGCAGGGTGTGTTCATGGATCGCATGGGGAGTTGCCCGTTCAGTAGCTTTTTTGATGTTGTTGTCTGTGGGGAAAGGACTGAGAGTCTTATCAAAGCAGGAAAGATACAAGATCCTGGCTCTTCAAGTTCTTCGAGTTCTAAAAAGCCATCCTCTGGTGCACCCAAAAGGGGAGAGAGTGAAACAAATGTTGTGCACCGTCGGAGGAGTGTGAATGGAGGACAATATCGTCAGGCTGCTGCTGTGACTATTCCAGCAACTCAACCCCAACAGCAGAGAAGACCAACTCAGCAATATCAGCAACAACAACATCGTCCTCAGCAGCAGGCTCACCAGCCTCACAATGGTAATCAAGCCAGTACGAGTAATGAGAGGAAGAAGATCACTTTTGATTGTATCCCTATGTCATACGCAGAACTGTATCCCTCTTTGATAGAGAGGAACTTGATTACTCCTAGAGACCCACCGGCTATACCCGTCAACCCTCGGTGGTGGTATAGGCCTGATCAGCATTGTGTGTATCATTCGGGTGCTCCTGGTCATGATGTGGAAAGCTGTTTTCAGTTGAAGAATAAGGTGCAGGACCTTATCAGATCAGGAATTCTGAGCTTCGAGGACTTAGGTCCCAGGGTTAATCAAGCTTGAAGATAACAAGTCCCGGGCTGGCGTTGACTTGTCTTCTGAGGTCTTCGACGAAGAGGGTTGTTCAAGAGCAGAAGCTGCTGATGCGAAGGATACTGACATCTGTCATCCCTGGAGGGATCTATCGCAATTGGGTCACTGTGGGCGTTCCTACAGTTTTTCCTAAGTCAGAGTAATAATCACTTTGTTTAAAAACCCTTCTCCCATGCCAAAAGGAGAAGTGATGACATTGTTGGCATTTTGTGCAATGATATTTTCATTCAAATAAAGCATGTTAAAACATTTGTTTTTCCATTTGTTTTCCCTTTTCGCTTTTTGCATGAAATTGGTGATCACAAAAAACCCTAAAAACAAGAATAAAAGCAATCTTTTCATCTGCATAACGATTGTCTTGTTTGATTTCCAAAAAGCTTTTCATACTCAAAATCATTATGCAGGTTGATTCTTAAACCCATTGAACATAATGATCCGACGTCATCTCCCAATTTTGAATTCCCTGTATTTGAAGCGGAAGAAGATGATGTTGAAGGGATTCCTTACGAGATTTCCCGACTTCTTGAGCAAGAAAAGAAGATCACTCAGCTGCATCTCGAGAATCAGCAGAACAACCAACTGGGGCATTAAAAAAAAAAAAGAGGAAAAAGAAAGAAGAGGGTTCAAAATAAAAAGAAATCAAAATCAATCGAAATCAAAAGAACAAAAAGAAAAAAGAAAAAAAACAAAAGAAAAATAGCACCCTCAAAGTCCCAAGTTGACTGATGCTGAATGGATTCAGAGTCGCTACGACCAACTGAATTTGATCGAAAAGAAGAGATTAACTGCCATGTGTCATGGTCAGTTATATCAGCAGAGAGTGAAGAAAGCATTCGATAAAAAGGTCAAGCCTCGGGTGTTCCGAGAAGGTGACCTTGTGCTCAAGAAAGTCTTGTCTTTCGCGCCCGATTCCAGGGGCAAGTGAACCCTAAGCTATGAATGTCCATATGTTGACAAGAGAGCCTTTTTAGGCGGTGCTTTGAAACTTACAACAATGGATGGAGAAGTTCACTCGTCCTGTGAATTCCGATGCAGTCAAGAAATACTTCGCCTAAAACAAAAATAAAAAAAGAAAAATAGCTCGCTAAGTCGAACACCCCAAAGGGCGACTTAGGCAAAAAGGAGCGTCTTGGTGGATTGAAAACCCGAAAGGGCGATCCAGGCAAAAGTTAGAGACATTGAAAAAAAATCTGCATCCCGCTAGATTGAGCACCTCACAATGGGGCAATCTAGGCAAAAATTAGGGATTTGGAAAGTAACTGCATCCTGACAAGACTGTGTTCTACATCTGTTATCCGTCAGGGATTCTCGATTCATCGTCGACTGAAGCTTTTAATACATCGAAATTCAGAATGGTAGAGAAAAGGTCATTATGTTCAATGTAGCCCTCTTCCAATATATATCACCGATTTCAAACTTGTACAGATCTATGGGGTCTTGCCATTTGCAGACTACCATTCCATCAAATCAATTTGAGCTTTTATCCAATTATTTGCACTCTTATTTGTTTCAACTTAACAAATGTTTTGCATGTTTTAATTGATAAAGTATCATTGTTTTCAAAATAAACAAATCTTTCACAAAATTGTTCTTAAACAAAGTGAACATTCACAATGATGGAAGGATACTTAGGAGATCTGCAGTGCTCTCCCAAGGGTGGTATGATTACCAACAGGTAAGACATTTGTTCGTATCTCGAGCATAACTGTATCTTTTTCCTGTAGAACCTCTTATGGTTTCTCCTCAGCGAGGTTGCTCAGTGCAGTGTTGGTAGAAGTTGTTCATCTTCATGTTCCCGGTAGTGCAGCATTCTTCCTCCAAATCCCTGTTAGCCCTATTGTGGTGCATCCCCAGTAGAGTGCTGTTTGAGCCCTATTGTGGGGCATCCCCGACAAGTTTGCTGTTGGAACACTTTTGGGGGCCAGTTCCCAAGCAGAAGGTTTATTGAAGACTTCAACTTTCGTCTCTCCAGCAGAGCAGTCTTCTCCTCTCCCCGGCATGGGTGGTTTTCTTCGGAAGATTCAGTATTTGGTGGTTTGACATCCCAGTAATCCGGCATTCCCTCGGATAGATTCCTCAGCGGAGTTGTTAGCATGATGAGCTTTATCAATGCCTATCTATCCTCATCAGAGATCTGGTTGCTTCTTGATATCTCTGATCTCCAGCATGAGTTGTTGTGGTGGCGTGTCTGCCTGTATATTGAACTCTTTCATCTGGTTGTGATTGATGATCCCTCCAGAAGCCTATTGTGGCCTTCCTCCCCTGCAGGATGATGTTGTCCCCTGATGTCCCAGTCTCCAGCAGGTTTTCTTTGCTCTTTGGTGATTTTGGACTTCCCCCTGGAAGAGTGGTACCGGATGGTTGTTTCCTGGACCTATGTGTGTTGAGCATGTTTGTCTGTCAGCATTCATCATACATTCCTCATGCATAATGCATACATGCATAATCATAGCATTCAGATACTCATGTTGTAGCTGTTGCCGTGTATCTGTTGATAGTTGTCTCTTACTATTGGTGATAAAGATCTCCCCAGTAGATCTCCCCTAGCAGATATGGGTGTGTCTGATCTCTCCATATAGAGTCGACCCCTTAAGCAGAAAGTGTCTGTCATTTCCTTCTGCGCTCCCCACTGAGTTATATCCTCGTGGATGACGGTTGTTTCCGTTCCCTCCCTGCACACAATGGGATGGGTTTTCCCTATTGAGTTCTTTCCTCATTAGGATGAGTCTTGATTCAGTCTGCCTTTTTGGATCGATCCTAAATTGGCTTCCTTGTGGCTGTCTCTTGTGCTTTCCTGTGGTATAAATGAATAGTTGCTCACTAACCGGCACTCATTCATCTTATCCTCAGCGGAATTTGTTGGCTTCTACCTACTACTCGATAGTTGTAAATCCTTTTTTCTCACTCTGTCCCTCAGCAGATGGTTTTGTTGGCTTCTACCTACGAACCGGTAGTTGTAAGTCCTATCTTTGTGGTCTTCTACCTACGAACCGGTAGATGTGAATCCTCTGTTCTCCCCTTGTGGAGTCAACCCTTGTGCTCATCCTAGTGATGACGGTTGCTGTTCCGTGGTTTTCTACCTACTAACCGGTAGATGTAATCCCCTCTTTGTGGTTATCATTATCCAGTTGGTATTGATATTCCTTTCCCCTTTCGGATATTTGCTTTGATTAAGCAATCTTATCCCCTAGCGGGTCTTCCCCTTCCTTTTGGATATTTGCTCCGAGTAAGCAACTTTATCCCCAGTGGGTCCTCTTTCATTCACCATTTTTCGGTAATGTTTGTTGTTTCCCCTTGTGATTGGTCATCTTTACATACCTAGTCTCGGTATCCCGATGCCTTTCTTCTTCGGTCGATTTATCCATTTAACAACCTACAACCCGGTTATGGATAATCTGCCATGCGAGTATATTATCTACGTTTTGACGGCTATAGATGATATATCTCATGCACTCTTTGGCTGAACCCTTTGTTTGTTTCCCCAACTGAGTAAGATTTGTATTCCTTGTGGAATCGAATGTCCATCCTCTAACAAGATTGCTTTTCTAGCCGTCTTCAGGATGATGAGTGTTTTGGAACACAAACCAATTCACGCTTTGGTCGGTCACCTGTTTCATGCCTACTACCCGGTATCCTTGGTGTTCCTTCCTGTCTGCTCCCTGTCGTGACCTTGATCCCCAGTGAGTTACCTCTCCGTTGGTTTCGATAAACGTTGAGTTTTTCCTATTCGTCCGTTGACGTATAGTTGTATTCCTTCCCCAGTGAAGTATTTACCTCTCCGTTGGTTTCGATAAACGCTGAGTTTTTCCTAGTTGTCCGTTGACATCTAGTTGTATCCTTCCCACAGGTCATCCGTTGATGTCTGTGTCACCTCTCCGTTGGTTTCGATAGACGTTGAGTTTTTCCCAATCGTCCGTTGACGTTTGGTTGTGTTAACTTTTCCCCAGTAGCTTCTCCTTCTCCGTTGGTGTCGATAAACGTCGAGCTTCTCCTTCTCCGTTGGTGTCGATAAACGTCGAGCTTCTCCTTCTCCGTTGGTGTCGATAAACGTCGAGCTTCTCCTTCTCCGTTGGTGTCGATAAACGTCGAGCTTCTCCTTCTCCGTTGGTGTCGATAAACGTCGAGCTTCTCCTTCTCTGTTGGTGTCGATAAACGTCGAGCTTCTCCCGTTCGTCCGTTGACGTCTGGTTGATTCTTCCCATTCATCCGTTGATGTCTGGTTACCTCTCCGTTGGTTTCGATAAACGTTGAGTTTTTCCTAGTTGTCCGATGACATCTAGATGTATTTCTTTCCCAGTCATTCATTAATGTCTGGTTACCTCTCCGTTGGTGTCGATAAACATTGAGTTTTTCCCATTCGTCCGATGACGTATGGTGGTATCCCTTTCTTTCTATTCATCCGTTGATGTTTGGTTACCTCTCCGTTGGTTTCGATAAACGTTGAGTTTTTCCTAGTTGTCCGATGACATCTAGATGTATTTCTTTCCCAGTCATTCATTAATGTCTGGTTACCTCTCCGTTGGTGTCGCTAAACGTTGAGTTTTTCCTAGTCGTCCGTTGACGTCTGGTTGTATCCCTTTCTTTCCTAGTCATTCATTAATGTCTGGTTACCTCTCCGTTGGTTTCGATAAACGTCGAGTTTTTCCTAGTCGTCCGTTGGCGTCTAGTTGTGATTTCTATTCCCATTCATCGTCCATTGACGTTTGGATGTGGTTCCTTTGTTTTGAAAAAAATCAAAATCCCCAGTAATAAGTATCAGATCCTAGTGGAAGCTTCCGTTGGTGAACTTTCCTTTCTTGGATCCCCGCAGAGTGCAAATTTCTACGGTTCTTTGGTATTCAATCCCTGTTTACCCTGAAAGTCTGACAGCCATTGCTCTCATCCATTCAGGTTCCCAGTTGAGTGAATAGGGGCAGCTGTAGCACCTCAAATTTGCACCTCCCATGTTGTATATACATTTTTCATGTTTAGGTCATTAGCATTGCATTGGCCACTGCATAACATTGCATTGTCCATTGCCTAATGCAAGCCATCAGTTAAGACTGGTCAGGAGATCCAGTTGTGCAAGCAAGCAAGTGCATTTCCATGGAATCAAAGCCCTAGGGTTGGTACAATGAGTTCATGTGACCCAAGGATCACTTTGAAGTAGTTTGATCAAGCATGGAAGGCTCAGAGGTCATCAGTCATTGATCAATTCATCTGAAACCCTAGAAAGTCAACCAAAGTCAACTGTCAGTTCAACCATGGATTTGAAGGTGGGAGATGGTTTGAGATGCCTCATTCATGTCCATACAAGTCTCATTTGACATTTCAAACATCAACAATGAAGAATTTGAGGTCAGATGAAAAGTTTCCAAAAATAGTAAGTGACCTGTAATTTGAAATTGCCAAAAATGGAAAGGTTTTCTCCTCAAGTTTACATCATCAAGAAAGCTTCAAATGAAATTTTGTCCAACATGAAAGTTGAAGATATTGCTCGCACCTTTCCAAAAAGTCCAAGAACATGAATTTCTCATGTATGGTTGAGAAGATATGGATCAATCATGGTCAAATGAATTTGAACTTCACAAAGGCATAACTTTTGAACCATAAGGCCAAATGAGATGGCTCTTTTTGCAACATTTCTCTCTTGATCTCTACTATCCAATTCATGCATCATATTCCATGCATTTTGATCACAAAAATATTGGACTTTTCATTTGAATTTTGGAGGGAAAATCCAAATTTGAAAATTATGCATTGTTTTCACTTCCCACCAATTGCATTTGCTTCAAAACAGATTTTTGAATGAATTCCAAGCAAAACTCGTGTACTGTAGCATTGGCATGCACACATGAGGGTGAATTGGACAATTTGCATAAACACTTGGTTTTAGCTTAATCCACTTGCATTTGGCTTAATTGTCATTAGCATACATCATTAGCACAACATATATATAGCATAATCATAACAGAAATGAGATTAACACTTCATTTTGCTCAGATCTAGATCCATTTGCATCATTCTCTTCACTTGGTTCTCTCACTTTTTCATCAAAATTCTCCATAAACCTTGCATTGTTCTTGATCAATCCTTGATCCACAAGCATAATTGGACATTTTTGGAAGCAAGATTCACCAATTTTCGAGCTGATTTGGAACTGTTGAAGCTCACCTCCATTAATGGCAGTTGAAGATTCAAGAAAAATCGTGCAAGCTTAACCTCTAAACCTTCATCCATTCCATTGTACAATAGTGTTGGAGCAACTGTTTGGACATTACAAGGCTTGGAAGCAGCAAATCCAGTTCTGCACTTCCATTAAGGTTAGAAATCGCGTGCCTTAATTCTTGAAATTGTGATATGCATGTGGTAGATCTTTGAATGTGGAGTACACTGAGCTTTGTATCATCGAATTTCATGGAGAGATGAGTGAGTTATGTTGAATCTAAGTTTGATGTATGAAATTTCTCGTGCTTGAATCTTTGCATACGTGTAGAATTAGGTCAAAATAATCATTGATTGTTGATGTATGTTGAGAGACGAAGCCAATGGTGTGATTGATTTGAATTTCTGTGAACTTTTGTTCTTAAGCTCAAGAACACGTATGAATGTGCATGAAGAAATTAGGTTTTGCTTTCCAGAAATGCTTTTGATCTGTTCAGCGCGTTTGTGCATGAGTTTTGGTGTTAGTGGACATGCGTTGGTCCACGTGTTGCTGGCATGGTAGAATGATTGGTCCAGAGCGCACGGCCTTGCCACATGGGCTTTAATGAAACGCAGAGTTTCATTGTAAATGCGCCTTAGTTTAAATTCCAACACATATCGATCCTTGGCTGAGACATTTCCAAATATTGCCTTGCATTTTATTCCATTGTTCTAACACATTCATGTTATGCCTTGTTCATGTGTTTTTAATTTTTTCTTCACTTAAAAAAATTCATAACTCATTGATGGATGATCCAAATGACGTGGGAATTTTTGCATGTTGTTCCTCATGATTTCTAGTTTTTTATGACTATTTTTTCAGAAATTGTGCACGGTTGGAATTTAATTTTGCTTAGGGATTGTTCACATGTGTGTTTTCTTGAGCTACCTTGCCATTTTCTTTGTGAAATGATGAATTTTAATCCAATGCCTTTGAAACTTTGCATGCTTAAACTAGACATCTTTAGGGACATTTTGGTGTTGAGTTTGAATTTTTAGCATTTCTGGTTGTTGAGATATGATCTGGTTAATGTAGGTGTGATAATGTGTGTCACACCATTGCTTGCTCAACTTGTTGATTTTCTTTGCCAAGCCAAATAAATGCCAATTGATGTGATTTTTTGCATGATGCTACTTCTGGATGATAGGATTGATTATGAAATTTTGTGGAATTTGTAGACTCATTTCTGATTTGTTTGACATTTTTCTTTCTGGATGACCATTTGTGGACTTTTGAATAGTCATGAACTTCAATGATTTGTGAAATGCTGGTTGTGTATCATATGGATGTGAAATTTAGCACATTGTTTCTAGACACTTTTAAGTTTATTATGACTTTGGTTTGAGTCATTTATCATTTGTCAATTCTGTTTTAGGCTTGGGTGAAGTTGATGTACCAATTGTGGTCCTATTTGAGCTTGTTTGTGCTTACCATGACTTGATGAATTTGATTGCTATGTCTAAACTTATGCAAATGCCTTGATTTTTGGTGTGTTGATTATGTGATGTGTTCTGTTTAGCCATGATTTTTCTTGAGATTTATTGAATCATTTTTGAATTAATGTGGATTTGTTCATTCTGTTGCTTCAATGAGCTTCCAACTTGTATGCTTTGCCTTATTTGACTTGTGAAATGATTTTGGTGAATGATATGGATGTGGAAATTTTTGGATGATGTTCTTATTGGATTGAAGTTGATTCATGTCAATTTTCATGTTCTGTTTTGAATTATTTCTCCCTCTTTGACCCTAGGCCTTGTCCTAGTGGTTGGTGCTTATGTTTGAGCTTTGTTTTCAGGATAAGAAGCATATGGCCTTGAGGAGATTGGTTCACATTGCTTAAGTTGGTTTGTTTGGTTGAGATTGACTAATCTTGACTTGTTTTGTAGGTGGCTTTTAGCTCATTTGAGTTGAGCTTGTGCCTTGCACATGGTTGCTTTGCTTGTTTGACAATGTCTGTTGACTGTTGACCATTTAACTGTCTGTTTGACTTTTTGAGTTGTGTACTGACTGAGTTAGATTGTTTTCAGGTACATTAGTTGCTTAAGTTCTTTTGAACTTGCTTTTGCTGTTGCTTGGTTGCTTAACCATTTGAGGTATAACTTCTCTGACTTCATGTAGTCTGGAAGACCTGTCCTGTTACTTGGGCATGCACCTGTCTGAAGTCCTCCTTAAGAGGCAATGCTTGTGTTTGTTTATCTTTGTCCCCTGTACATATCAAAGACCTCCTAAGTGAAGAGGCATTGGCAGATACAAGAGATGTGTAATCCATCTCCCGCTATTCAATGTGTCGTCCCTTTTGCTCACACACCTTGTGTTGATGCATTGGGGATATTAACCCAAGATCTTTGTTTAGTCAGTCATATGTGGATAGAAGAGTTCCAACTTTCTGAAATCCCACACCTTCTATTTGAGTCAAGCTCTCCCAGGCCAGGGATAAGAGCTGTGAAGTCTTATCTTCACTTCCCATTTCATCTGCTTCACCCTAACTCTCAATGTTAGGGTTAAGAGCTAACATCACCCTGTTACAGTGGCTTGTTTGTCGAGGTTGACATGACCCCTCGACTAAAGCTTAACCTTGTGTGAGCCCACTTTGCTTGTATATAGTGTGTGCTATTTGTGCTTGTGTTTACTCAGTTGCTGTTAAGATAGCTTGCTCCCTGTGCAAGTTAGATAGAAACTTCAACCTAGGACCATGGTGAATTTACATGATAACTATTAGGCTCGAGTCAGTCTCCCTTCTAGTTTGTCATTTCCCAGTCTCTAGTTAGGATAGAAGTTCTTTTCCTGCGTAGGGGAACTACGTCGCCCTGATCCTCATACCAGATGAGGTACGTAGGCAGGAGATGAGCAGATCTCTCCGGGCGCCCTTTTGTTTTGTTTGTGTGAGTTGTTTCTCCTTTTCTGGTTGGAGTCCGATGTAAGTCCAGCGATTGGCATTCGGTTTCCAGTTTTCTGGTTGGAGTCTGACGTAAGTCCAGCGATTGGCAGTTGGTTTCCTGTGTGCGTTTGTTGGTTCGGAGTCTGATGTAAGTCCAGCGATTCGCATTCGGTTTCCATGTTTGCCTGTTTGTGTGGAGTCTGACATAAGTCCAGCGATTGGCAGTCGGTTTCCTGTGTGGTTTTGTTTGGCGTGCGTTAGCCGAGCTATGAGTGCTCTGATTCTTCTTTAGTCCGAGAAGATACGTATGCATAGGATGCGACATCCTAGCGAGCATGTTTCCCCCTGTCCCGAACTACGTCGACTCTGATGTCTGTGTCTGACAGACTACGTAGGCCCAGGATGCGATATCCTGCCGAGTTAGTTTCTTTTGTTTTTTCTGTGTCTCTTTTCAGCCAGTGTTTGATGTTTGAGCAGTTTTTAGCAACCTTTATCCTTCCTTTTGTGCGTGGATCCCGTCGAGTACGACGGATGCGTAGGGGTGCCAATACCTTCCCTTCGCATAACCGACTCCCGATCCCTTCTCTCTCTGGTCTCGAGACCATGTCTTTTCCAGGTTTACTTCGAGCGTTTCCTTTCCCTCTTTTGGGATAAATAACGCACGGTGGAGGCTCTGTTGTTCTTGTTTTCCCGCCGGTTTTTCGCGTAATGCGACACCTATGTTGAGGTTTCTATCCTAACTTGCACAGGAAGCAAGCTATCCTAAACAGCACAATCAAGCAAATACAAGCAAGCACACACTATATGCAAACAATGGGCTCATACAAGGCTGGGCTTTAGTCAAGGGGTCATGTCAACCTCGACAAACAAGCCAACTGGAATGGGGTGTGGTTAGCTCTTAACCCTAACATTGAGAGTTAGGGTGAAGCAGATGAAATGGGAAGTGAGGGTAAGACCTCACAGCTCTTATCCCTGGCCTGGGAGAGCTTGACTCAAAATAGAAAGGTGTGGGAGTTTAGAATTTAGGAACTCTTCTCCACAGACGACTGACACAACATGATCTTGGGTTCTTACTCACAATGCATCAACACATGGTGTGTGAGCAAAGTGAATGACATAACTGAATAGCAGGGGATGGATTACACATCCCTTGTATCTGCCAATGCCTCTTCACTTAGGAGGTCTTTGAATGTACAGGGCACAAACATTAAACAAACACAAGCATTGCCTCTTAAGGAGGGCTTCAGGCAGGTGCCTACCAATAACAGTAGGTCTTCCAGACTACATGAAGGCAAGGGATTATACCTCAGTGGTAAGCAAACCACAAGATAGCAAAGCAAATTTCAAATGAACTTAAAGCAGCTTAAGTACCTGTAGAAACATCTAAACCAATCAGTTCAACTGTACAGACAAACAATCAACAGTTAATATCACACAGACAGACAATGTACAAAATGTGTAAGCCATAAGCCAAACTCAAATGAGTTAGCATAAACCTACAAAACACACCAGTGTTAGTAATCATAATCAAACATCAATACTCAAATGATGAAGCATCATCAACTATGGAACTTGGATGCTTAAACCTGAAATCAAAGCTCACATGTAAGCAACAAACCACTAGGTCAAAGCCTAGGGTCAAAGATGGAGAAAAAATTCAAAATAGGGACTGAAATTTAACACAAAGCAACTGCAAACACATATTGACATATCCTAAAAAGGCTCACATCAAAATCATTAACCAAATGCATTTCATGATCAAGTGAAGTCAAAGGCAATTTCAAAGCATCCAAATGGTCAACATGAATGAAAATTCTCAATCAAAACAGAAATGATTCAAATAAATCTGGAAATATTCATGAGCAATCAAGACATCCATAACATCCTTCACACAAAAAATCAGAAGCATTGGAGATCATTTGACATGGCAATCACATTGTACAAGTCAGACAACCAAATGTGTGACACAAATTGTCACACCAAGCTAACACAAGCATAAAACAGAAATGGATCATGGGAAAAATGTCAAACTAAAGCCAAAATGTTCATCAATGTGTCTAGAATTAGCATGCAAAATTTCAAGTTCATTGGATAAGAAACAAGCATTTCACAATAAGATAAGCAAGGCAAGGTCACACATGCATATGTATCCAATCATCCTAGAACAAAATATTTTTCCAGCCAGGCACAACTTTCCAATTTATGCTCATAAAGAACTAGACAGAATAAGGAGCATTTTGCAAAAAATTGGGATGAAATTGGATGAGTTTTCAATTTATTATGATTTTATGAAATTGGGAAAAAATTTGGAGTTAAAACATGAACATAGCATAAAAAATGGGAGGGAAAAGGTGAAAATAGCAAGGCAGTTTGAAAAGTTCCTTCGCACGGACTCGAACCTGGTCCATTTTCAAATAACGCGCGCGCCACCTAAACGACACCGTTTTAGTCTAACCCTAAGCCTGGCAAATGATCCCCAGAATTCGTAGCTAATTCGTAGCGGGACATGCATATTTCGTAGCTAAACCTGGAAATGTAATGATCTTCATCTTCCTCATGAAGATGAAGATGAACTTCAAATGCAGATTTCCAGAAAATCCAAAACACGTCCAGAAATCACAAATAATTACACCATTCGAATCATCATTCCATGCACATCAAAGATCCATAACCAAATCATGCAAAAACATCATAACAAGTTCAGATCGAAGGAAATAAAATTTGACATCAAACTTTCAATCAAGCATAACTTCATGAATATTGCGCCATTTCACTCAAATTTTATACCAGCATGATCACCAATGAAAGATCTACACAAATATCATGATCAATTGCAAAATAATTGAACTCGAAACCTGACCTCTTTGAAGAACAGAAACTGGAATCGTGCTCTACAAAGCTCAGCGATGCCTCAAATCTTCTCTACAATGCTTATTGATGTGAGTGATGATGAATTGGATGCTCCAGCATGCACGAACTTAGCTCAATTTGCAATCTCCATTGAACCTTCAAGCTTTGAGTATGGTCCAAACTGGCACGATTTGATCCAATTCCACGTCCAATTCCACTTAGAAATGCTTCATGATCCTGAATCAATCAATAGAAATGGCTTTTGTGTGAAGAATTTGGAAAATATTTTGAGAGAAAAATTTGGATGATTTTTGAATCTAGATCTGAAAACTCCTGTTTTTTTGATGAATGCAGTTAGGATTAACAATATATATGACTTGCTAATGATGCTGAAAACTTATTTAAGCCAAATGCAATTAAGATTAACAAATTGTAAGGTGTATGCATCAATTGGTATTTTCACCTCATGCACTTCATGCATGCGTGAACAGTACCAACACAAGGCCCAAAACCACTTAAAAATAGTCCATGCAAGCTTTGGAAGTGATATTTTATGCACATGATCAACCAAAATGATCTTATGAAATTTCCTTCAAAAATCTTCATGAGTGAGCATATGATCATGCAAGGGAATTTCAAGCCATGTAATGAGATGTTTGGAAACTACAAGTCATGATGAACAAAATGCAAAAAGAACCACTCATTTTGGAGCTTTGGTTCAAAAGTTATGCCCATTTGAAGTTTTGAACACACTTTGCCATGATTGGATCATATCTCCTAAACCACACATCATAAATCCATGATCTTGGACTTTTAGGAAATGGGAGAGAAAGATCTTCAACTTTCATGTCGGACAAAATTTCATTTGAAGCTTTCTTGATGATGTAAGCGTGAGTTGAAGTTGGTCCAAAACCTTTCCATTTTTGGAAATTTCAAATTATAGGTCACTTGTAATTTTGGGAAAGCCTTTACTTGACTTCAAATTCTTCAATGTGAGTGTTTGAAATGTCAAATGAGACTTGTTTGAACATGAATGAAGCATCTCTAACCACTTCCCACCTCCAAATCCACAGTTGACTTTTGTGGGCCTCAGGTTACTTGCACATGCACTGATGAGTTCTGAGCCTTCAACACTTGGCCAAGCTACTTCAAAATGATCCTTGGGTCATGTAAGCTCAATGGAACCACCCTAGGGCTTTGATCTCATGGAAAATACTCTTATTGCCTTGCACAGTTGAATCTCCTGACCAGTCTTGACTGATGCAATGTAACATGCTATGCAATGCTAACGCAATCTTAATGACCTAAAAATGAAATGTATATACAAATGGGAGGTGAAAATTTGAGGTGCTACAGCTTCCCCTATTCAATCAATTGGGAACCTGAACGGATGAGAGCAATGGCTGTCAAACCTTCTGGGTAAACAGGGATTGAATACCAAAGAACCGTAGAAATTTGCACTCTGTGGGAGATGATACAAAGAAAAGCGGGGCCATTTACCGACGACGGCTGCACAATAATTTCAGGAAAGCGAGACCATTTACCGATGGCTAATTTACTGGAAACTTGATATTTACCGATATCAACGTCAGCGAGACCATTTACCGATGGCTGATGGGAAACAACATCCAAAGGAAGCAGGACCATTTACCGATGGTGGCTTCAACTGGGAATTTGATATTAAAAGGAAGCAAGACCATTTACAGATGGTGGCTTCGAAGCAACTTGATATTTACCGATATCAACATCAGCAAGACCATTTACTGATGGCTGTTGGGAAACAGATGTCACAGAAAGCGAGGCCATTTACCGATGGCGGCTAAGCTGGGCATTCGATATTTACCGATATCGAAGCAAGACGAGACCATTTACCGATGGCATCTCCAACCGGGGAGGAAAAAGATATTTGCAACTGGAACCAGACAAGACGTTTACCGACGACTCTACTGGGGATCTTTGATTTTTATCAAAGGAAGGACACCCGACCAGACATTTACCGATGACTGGGATGAGACTCGATGTTTACCGACATCGAAAGATGATGTTTACCGACATCCAAAAAAGACGACCAGACATTTACCGATGACCTGGGGAAAGATATACAACCATATGTCAACGGACGAATGGGAAAAACTCAACGTTTATCGACACCAACAGAGAGGTGACCAGACATCAACGGATGAATGGGAAAGTATACAATGTTTACCGACATCGAAAGATGATGCGTACAGAAGTGAAGCAAGACCAGACATTTACCGATGACTGGGAGAAAGATTCGATGTTTACCGACACCGAAACAATGGTGTTTACCGACACCAAAGAAAGATGACCAGACATTTACCGATGAATGGGAGAAAGACTCGATGTTTACCGACACCGAAACAATGGTGTTTACCGACACCGAAAGAAAAACGCACACAGGTGCTGACATGACACTTACCGGTATCACAAAAATGACATCTTCATATGTCGAGGCAAGGCTAAACACTTGCTGGGGACCTCATCGGGGAGAATCAAGCTTTCCTTTCACTGCGGGTGAGGAAATAAACCTCTCTGGGGAATTACTAATCCTGAATGTTGTCTGTCAAGAGCAACTGTAGCAAATGTGCCGTACAGATGTTGAACAATGATCCGCCTCTGCCGGGGATACGGACTGATTAGGTTTAACACATGAATGCATATGTTTGAATTTTTCTATGGCGTAATGCTCCACATTGAATGGAAATGCTACGCGCTTTGAGGATGCAATGATTACTACATGCAAGATACAAATGATGAAAACTCCTGCTGGGGACCAAACGGATTGCTCTGCTGAGCACACAAATCTGAATAGATTCTCCAACTCTGTGGGGAGACGCACTGCTGGGGGTGCTTTGCTGATCTGATACTCTGGGGCGGCAGAGAAACCAACTCAAACTGGGGGAGACTCTGTATGGGGAACACACCAACCTCTCAACCGTGCTGGGGAATAGCGTTGTTGCTGGTGAAAGGATCCCATCGGGGACAATCTTCACCGAATCCAATCCACTTGGGGACTCCTCTAGGGAAACAACCAATGCTCACCTCTGCTGAGGATAACGGCCAATCCACAGGTAGGATAAACTCTGGGGATAATTCTCACCGAACTTGATCCACCTAGGGAACTCGCTGGGGAAAACCATCAACACAAATCTCTGCTGGGGAGATCTACTAGGGGAAAACATTCACCACCCTGTTGGGGAAAGGCATTCACAACCCTGAGGATCACAGTACTTCAAACCCGACTGCTGGGGAATAAACTACTCCACCGACACCTCCGCTGGGGATACAACATCCTTCAGACTCGGTGGGGATTAGCAATCTTCAGACTAGCTGGGGATAACCCACTTTCCAGCCTGCTAACTACTGGGGGAGAACAGTTCTAATTGCTTTCAGACTTGCTTGGGGACACATCCACTTCCAAGCCTGCTGGGGAAACAAGTCCTGAACTTGCTTCATCTGCTGAGGAAGATCCCCACCCTCTCACACTACTGGACAATGCTGAGACATCTTTGAACAAACAGTGGCTTATCTGCTTCAACCAGGACCCAAAGGTGATAACCTGCAACCAACAAGACATACATGCCCCAGGGGATTGCATGGACAAGATACACTCAAGTGTACTCAACATTCAAAATGATTTTCAAATGTTTTATCTTTCTGCACATTATTGTTTAGCCTTCATGTTTTTATATGCAATGTTTATCAAAAATTCGGACGTTTTTGCAAACAAAACAGTAAAAATAAAAGCAAGAGAGCAATTTATCTGAATAACGACTTTTATTGATTGAAAACGGGCCTGAAACGGCGAATACATCAGGAAGCAATTCCTAAAAAGAGGTAATTGCGCACAAAAGGAAAATAAACTATCCTAATGGCAATGTGAACACGGCATCCACTATTTCCCAATTCTGTTATGACTCACAGATCATCAATTTCTCCCCAAATTCCTTGCTTTCTGAGAAGAATGACTGGACCGATCCTATCCTTCAAGTTGGTAGACACTGAAGCGCGATGAAGTACAGATAACTCAGACTGTAGTCTTCGTTTTATCCCTCTTTTTGGCTGGATCGCCCTTTCAGGTTTTAAATCCACCGGGATACCCATTTTTGCCTAAGCCGCCCTTACGGGTTTTCGACTTACCGGGTGTACAAATTCTTTTCATTCTTTATCCCCAACTTTTGCCCGAACCTTTTTCTTTTTTTTTTTTTTTTTTTTTTTTTTTGGTTCGCTGGGATGCCCTTTTTTTGCCTGGACTCTTTTATTATTTTTGTCCAACAGGTCGATTTATGCGAAGTATTTTTTGACTACATCTGAGTTAACAGGGGACGAAAAATCTTCACCATCCATAGTTGTAAGCATCAAGGCTCCACCGGAGAAAACCTTCTTAACAACATATGGACCTTCGTAATTAGGAGTCCATTTTCCCCTGTTATCTGTACCGGGAGGAAGGATCCTCTTCAAAAATAAATCACCAGTCTGATAGCTTCGAGGACGCACTTTCTGATCAAATGCCTTCTTCATCCTTCTCTGATACAATTGCCCATGGCACACAGCTTCTAACCGCCTCTCTTCGATAAGGCTCAACTCGTTAAACCTTGTTCGAATCCACTCAGCTTCATCAAGCTTGACATCCAACAAGACCCTCAGAGAAGGAATCTCCACTTCAACAGGTAGGACAACTTCCATACCATACACAAGGGAGTAAGGGGTTTCCTCGGTCGACGTACGTACTGAAGTACGGTACCCATGCAAAGCGAAAGGCAACATCTCATGCCAATCCTTGTACGTCACGACCATCTTCTGCACAATCTTCTTGATGTTCTTGTTTGCCGCCTCTACATCACCATTCATCTTTGGTCTGTAAGGAGAAGAATTGTGATGTTCAATCTTGAAATCTCTGCAAAGCTCCTTCATCATCTTGTTATTGAGATTCGAACCATTATCAGTGATGATTCTCTCAGGAACCCCATAACGACAGATGACTTCCTTCTTAATGAATCGGGCAACCACTTGTTTGGTAACATTGGAATAGGAAGCTGCTTCCACCCACTTGGTGAAGTAATCAATCGCAACCAGGATGAAACGATGTCCATTAGAAGCAGTAGGCTCAATCTCCACAATCATATCAATGCCCCACATCGCGAATGGCCAAGGTGAATTCATGACATTCAGAGGGCTTTGTGGTACATGCACCTTATCAGCATAGATCTGACATTTATGGAACTTTCGAGCGTACTTGAAACAATCGGATTCCATAGTCATCCAGTAATAACCGGCTCTCAACAATTTCTTGGACATTGCATGACCACCAGCATGGGTACCAAAAGATCCTTCATGCACTTCTTGCATCAACATGTCTGCTTCGTGTCTATCCACGCATCTGAGCAGAACCATGTCGAAGTTCCTCTTGTACAACACATCATCCTGATTCAAATAAAAGCTTCCGGCTAGCCTTCTCAGGGTTTTCTTGTCATTCTTTGACGCTCCTTCAGGATACTCCTGACTCTTGAGGAAGTTCTTGATATCATAATACCACGGCTTCTCATCAACAACAGACTCGGCTGCAAACACATACGCAGGCCTCTCGAGTCGATTCACCGCAACATGTGGCACATGATTCCACCAATGAACTTTGATCATAAAAGACAAAGTAGCCAAGGCATCAGCCATCTGATTCTCATCCCGGGGAACATGATATAACTTCACCTTTTTGAAGAACGTCAGTATCCTTCTAGTATAGTCTCGATAAGGAATCAAATGCGGTTGGTGAGTATTCCAATCTCCATTGACCTAGTTAATCACTAGAGCGGAATCTCCATAAATGTCCAGAGTTTTGATCCTTAGATCGATGGCTTCTTCTATCCCCATGATACAAGCCTCATACTCAGCCTCGTTGTTGGTCACCTCAAATGTCAGCCTGGCAGAAAAAGGTATATGAGCACCTTTGGGATTGATAAGCACTGCCCCAACACCGTTGCCATTCATATTCATAGCCCCATCAAACATCAATGTCCACTTGTCATCAGGATCCGGTCCTTCCTCGACAAGAGGCTCTTCACAATCTTTCATCTTAATATACATGATGTCTTCATCAGGGAATTCAAACATCATCGGTTAATAATCATCGATCGGTTGCTCGGCAAGGTAGTCTGACAGAATACTACCTTTGATGGCCTTCTGCGACGTGTACTGGATATCATATTCTGTTAAAATCATCTGCCAAGAGCAACACGTCCGGTGAGAGCCGGCTTCTCAAAGATGTACTTCACTGGATCCATCTTAGAAATCAACAAGGTAGTATGGTTCAACATATACTGCCTCAGTCGGCGAGCAGCCCAGGCCAAAGCACAGCAAGTTTTCTCAAGATGTGAATATTTGATTTCACGGTCGGTAAACTTTTTGCTAAGGTGGTATATGGCATGCTCTTTTCGACCAGACACGTCATGCTGTCCCAATACACACCCCATCGAGTTCTCAGTCACTGACAGGTACATTATCAGAGGCCTCCCAGGAACTGGAGGTATAAGGATGGGAGGTTTCTGCAAATATTCTTTTATTTTATCAAAAGCTTTTTGACAGTCATCATTCCACCTGATTGCTTGATTCTTCCTTAGCAATTTGAACATCGGTTCACACGTGGCAGTTAGGTGAGATACAAACCGTGCAATGTAGTTCAATCTCCCTAAAAACCCACAAACCTGCTTTTCTGTTTTCGGTTCAGGCATCTCTTGTATAGCTTTGACTTTTGCTGGATCAACCTCAATCCCTTTCTCACTAACAATGAAACCCAACAGCTTACCGGATCTCACCCCAAACGTACACTTGTTCGGATTCAGCCTCAGTTTGAACTTTCTCAACCTTTCAAACAACTTCTGCAGGTTTACCAGGTGCTCCTCTTCTGTCTGCGACTTCGCAATCATATCATCCACGTACACTTCAATCTCTTTGTGCATCATGTCATGAAAGAGAGTCGTCATAGCCCTCTGATAGGTAGCACCGACATTCTTCAGCCCAAATGGCATCACCTTATAGCAGAACGTGCCCCAAGGTGTAATGAATGTCGTCTTTTCCATGTCCTCTGGCGCCATCTTGATCTGATTATAACCAGAGAAACCGTCCATGAAAGAGAACACCGAGGATTGAGCAGTATTATCAACCAATACATCAATGTGAGGTAATGGGAAATCATCTTTCGGACTTGCTCTGTTCAGATCTCGGTAATCGACACACATTCTGACTTTGCCATCCTTCTTCGGCACGGGAACGATGTTGGCCACCCACGGGGGATAAGTAGTAACTGACAGAAAACCCGCATCCAACTGCTTCTGAACCTCTTCCTTGATCTTAACAGCCATATCAGGACTAGTTCTGCGAAGCTTCTGCTTGACTGAAGGACAATCTTCTCTGAGAGGTAGCCTATGCACCACAATATCGGTATCCAACCCAGGCATATCCTGATACGACCAGGCGAATATCTCCACATATTCTCTCAGCATTTCAATCAGCCTTCTCTTGACGTCTTCCTTCAAAGCAGCCCCGATCTTGATCTCTCTCTGGCGTCCTCAGTACCCAGGTTAATGATTTCCAACTCCTCCTGATGAGGTTGGATGACCCTTTCCTCCTGCTTCAATAATCTGACCAGTTCTTTAGGGAGTTCACAATCTTCCTCACTCTCCTCTTCAGCTTGGTAGATGGGATTATTGAAATCATACTGAGCCATAACAGAACTGTTTACAGTGGAGTCCGTAAGATCAATTCTGCATGTTTAATGCTTATTTTAGAAAAAGGAGTTCAAAAAAGTCACAAAACAAAAAACATTGCCATTTTTATTATTTTGAAAAATGAAAAACAAAAACAGAAAGACAGGGATCACAAAATTGTTTGCAAAACGTCCTTTATTAATGATATCATTGAAAAACATGATGAGGCCCTACGATGAACCACTACGCCTTGGACAGAACATAGGGTTTTGTGCAAAATGAAAAACAAAAGAAAATTACTCTGTTTGAAGAGTAACTTGGACCACTTCTTCAGCTGTCTAGTTGTTGATCGACTCCCCTGGAGCGCACGGGCGAACCCAGTTGTTCAGATCACAATCATTGTCCCCGTCTTCACTAATGGCTGCAAAGACGTCTCCATGATTCATCAGCCCAGCGCTGGTGAAGGTACTCGGCCCTTTCTGCTCTTGAACACCTTGCTCTGCCTGTAGAGGTTGATAACCAATACCAAACTTGTCTTCTTTCACGGGCAAATCCACCATCTTGCCCCAGCCTTCTGCATTGCCCGAGCTAACAACCTCCATAGCCTGTTTGTATGATGCAATTGAGGCACTTGGCTTCTTCTGCTCAGCAAAAGCCACCCTCTCAAGAGCAACGGTCTCAAACGCCTGGCACAGAGTTTCATGGATCTCACCATCCACTTCCACATACTTGAAAGAGGATAAATGACTCACCAGAATGTCCTCCTCGCCGCACACAGTGACAATCTGACCGTTCCAGACATACTTCAGCTTTTGATGGAGAGTTGACGAAACTGCCCCAGCCCCATGTATCCAGGGACGCCCCAATAAGCAACTATATGCTGGTTGGATGTCCATCACATAGAAGACAATGCTGAACACCTCCGGGCCAATCTTCACAGGCAATGTGACTTCACCAAAAACAGACCGTTTGGATCCATCAAATGCACGAACAATGAGATCACTGGGAGTGAGGACAACCCCTTCAACATCTATCTTGCTCAAAGTCTTCTTGGGCAACACGTTCAAAGACGAGCCAGTATCCACCAACACATATGACAATACTGCGCCTTTGCACTCCATAGTGATATGCAGGGCTTTGTTATGATTACGACCTTCCGGCGTCAAATCCAGGTCTGTGAATCCCAAGCCATGCCTCGTGCTCACATTGGCAATCACACCCTCCAACTGGTTGACAGAAATCTCCTGAGGCACGTAAGCCAGATTCAACATCTTCAGCAAGGCATTACGGTGTGCCTCAGAGCATAACAGCAACGAGAGTATGGAAATCTTGGACGGAGTTTGATTCAGCTGATCTACAATCTTATAGTCACCCTTCTTAATAATCTTCATAAACTCCTCCACATCTTTCTCAAAAGACCCCTCGGGCGCTTCTTTCTGTACAGGTTCTTCCTCAACTACAGCTTGCTTACCCTTTGCTTTGGCGGCAGCCTCAGCATTGTTGTCCCTCAAAGGTTGCAGTGCAAACAGACGACCGCTTCTAGTGAAACCTCCTGGACCTCCCACATTGTCCACAACTGGACCTGCAGTCACTGAAGCTTTGATTGGCACACCAATAGTTACAGGAGCTTGGTTAACTGGCCTGATCTGACTTTCATCCCTTCGGTTGCTGCGATAAGCATTATCATACTTCCATGGCACGACCCTACTGTTCTCAACAGCCCTTCTACCAGACACATCAATAGTAGTGGGAGCACTGACAATTACTGGAGCAGAAATGGTAACAGGACTACCAACAGTTCTCTGACCACGTCCCTCTGACGGTTTGAAATAAACGGTGACAGTTGACACCACCCCACGATCTTTCACGACCCTAGCAAACTGCAAACAACCCTCATTAATCAAACCCTGGATACCAGTCTTCAACTATATACAACCATTCTCTAATTCTGCATAATCTGAACAGCCCTGATCACAGCCCGGGAATACTCCCCCATCTAGCAGACGCTCTTTCACAACCAACAACGAGGTCTGAACCTCTGCCACATCAACTACCAAATCCAAGGCCTCTTTATTTTCCACATTGTTCACCCTATGTTCACAACATTAGGCACAGGAGCAAAATTGATTGTCTTGGCGCCAATTAAGTCCTGGACCTTATGATGAAAAGCCCGACAATTCTCTATATGGTGCCCCGGTGCACCAGAATGGAAGTCACAACGAACATTGGCATCATACCCAGGTGGTATCTTCATCACCGGACCCATAGTGCGTAGCTCAACAAACCCTAATCTGAGCAATTCGGGCAGCAATTCAGCATAGGTCATCGGCAACGGGTCGAAGCGACGATCCGGCATTCTCTGTCTCGGCTGAAATGGACGTTGCTGTTGTTGTTGTTGTGGTTGTTGTGGTGCTCTCTATTGTTGTTATTGTCGTGGTTGAGGTGCTGGGATGGTCACAGCAGCAACCTGACGATACTGTCCGCTATTCATATTTCTTCTGTGTTGCACAGCATTGGTCTCTCCCTCTCTTCTTCTGGGTGCCCCAGGAAATGGCTTCTTTGAAGATGAAGAACCACCATCTTGAATCTTTCCGGATTTAATGAGACTCTCTGTCCTTTCCCCACAAATCACAACATCAGAGAAACTATCGAATGGGCAACTTCCCATCCGGTCCATGAACACTCCTTGCAAAGTCCCAATGAACATATTGGTCAACTCCTTCTCCAGCATCGGAGGTTGCACCCTTGCAGCTAATTCCCGCCACCTCTGGGCGTACTCCTTGAAACTCTCTCCAGATTTCTGACATAAGCTCTATAACTGAGTTCGGCTCGGCGCCATGTCCATATTGTGTTTGTATTGCCTCAGAAAGGCCTCACCCAGATCCCTCCAACTTCTAACTGATTCTTTCTTCATATCCATGTACCAATCCAAAGATGCTCCAGACAAACTGTCTTGGAAAAAGTACATCCACATCTTCTCATCGTTAGTATAGGCAGAGATCTTCCTGTAGTAAGCCTGCACATGGGTGCGAGGACAAGAAGTACCATTGTATTTATCAAAAGATGGTGCTTTGAACTTATAAGGGATCCTCAGCCCATCCACTAAACCCATATTTGTAACATCAAACCCCAAAGAGTTCTGACACTCCATGGCTCTGATCTTCTCAGCTAAGGCATCAACCCTCCTATCCCTTTCGTCAGTTCTTCCCACAACTTCATCATCCTCACTGAGGAGTGTAAACATGTCTTCCTGTCTGTCAACCAACGGAGCAGGATGGCGAACTGGAGCACGGGCTGCTCTGACATTAGCAGTCTCTGGAGCAATAGGTTGACCGTTGATTCTGATACCCCTCAATTCATCACCCACAGCATAGTTGTTGATGGGAACAGCAGTAGTAGCAGGGTCATTGATTTGGCCTCCCTCTGGCAAAGCATGGTTGATCGGTGGAATTGCAGCTTCTTGTCTCTGGACCAGGGCTCGAAGTTCTTCTTGACCTTGCGCAACCCCTTCCATCATATGCATGAACTGGGCCATGTTAGCCCTCATCTCTGCTAACTCAGCTTGCACTTGATCCATATTCCTCTATTGATTCAACCTTGTAGAATAGCGGTGCGGACGTTGATCAACAATCCTGCCTGAAACAGGAACCAGAATGAGAAGTCTCGATCAAGAACACCTGTAATGCAAAATGATATGGGTATGATGCTTATGATGCGTATGATGCACATGATATGTTCATTTCTCAGGCATTCAAGAGCCTAATTCATCTTTCAAAATATAGCAACCTGCAACAATGAACAACACAGAAGCAGACTACACAGGATAATGACCACAAGGTGAAACATCAACAACCTCATCTATAGACATGAGCAACAAGGATCATACAACAATATTCAAGCAAAGATCCAAATGATCAGAGTACAACAATGAATCCCATCCAACAAGCCTGGAGGTGATTCTCAACATAAACAACAGATACAAACTAGGAAAGATGTCCTCCAGGAATGAGCGTCTTCAGATACCGGCACTGGTCTATCAATAGGTCACATTCTGAACATTCAGGCAGAGGGGTGATCTTCTCCTTCAGTTGTCTTCTGAGCTCCACAACTTCTCCTCCAAGCTGGCTCTCTGATGCATTTCTCAAGTCTACCTCCTTCTTCAATTGGATGTCTTTGTCTCTAAGCTACTTTTCCAGGTCTCTTATCTTCTTCTGGTAATTAGCTTCAGCTCTCTGCAACCTCAAGCACTCACGGTGTTCTTCATTCAACATGGCTTCTATCTCCTCATAAGACCTCTTCTTGCTCTTCAATCTGCTAGCATCTTCACCCTGCATGCCTTTGAGTTAATGAGCCAAGTTCAACTTATCAGCTTTGGCTTTGTAAAGTTCAATCTGAGTATCTTGTTCCTTCTCTTTCAACCGACGATTCTCCATCAAGGCTTGCTTGTACTGCTCAACAGGCACATTCTCAGCAAGGATCAAAGGTGGTTGCTCTTGCAAAGACTCCATCCTATCATAGGGCAACAACAAAGTCTCAACTCTACTCTTGACCCAATCCATGTAATCAGGCATAGCAATGGCAAACTTCTTCCCTAAGACAGATCCATCCTTAACACCAATACTCTTTCAAGCCCTTCCCACTTGCTCTAATCTAGCAGGGTCACTCCGCTTCTCAAAATACACACTTTCAGCTATCTCAGCATCTAGTGGTCTTCCATTCATCACAAACCCCAACTGGCGAAGAGAAAGAACCGGGTTGTAATTGATGCAACCCTTAGTCCCTATGAGTGGCACATTACGAAACTCTCCACAACTCATGATGACATTACGCACATCCATCCGGTAAATTGCCACCTGATATCATAGGAGGTAAGAGACATAATCCTCTGAGTCCACTTATGAGTGCTCTGAGCATCCACAAAAGGTCCACTGGTTGGCAACAAGGACAAGAACCATCTGAGTAGCAACGGGAGACAGCATCTGATAGCTCCACCCTTACCATGCCTGCTATGAATAGCATAGTAAGTGTCAGCTAACAAAGTAGGAACCAGGTTTCCTCCAAGGAAGATAATGACAGCAGCATAGTCCACAAAATTGGGCATACTTGGGAACAAGACAATCCCACAAATCATGATAGCTAACTGGGCATGAAAAGCTTCCCAATTTCCCTTCTTTGCTTCTTCTTTAGCCATCCTCACTAAGTACTTCAAAGGCAAACCCACAACATCACCACTCGACTTCCAATTGTCACTCACTTCCTTGATATTTAAATGAAGAGCTCTGGCAACAACTCTGAAATCAACCTCCTTCGGAACATCCAAGAAAGGCACCTGGTATCTAATCGGGACATTCATCAAAATGGAGTACTCTTCAAGAGTGGGAGCTAACTGATAATCCTGGAAAGTGAAACAACGGAGCTCTGGGTCATAGAACTGTAGGAGAGACTGCAACGGAACTGGATCTACCACCATCTTCAACAGTGTCAACAAACGCCTTCTGATTACCGCCGGTCACAAAGTTGCTCAACTCTATCAAAGACGTCAATGGCTCACGGTAAAAACTATAGGTGCAAGTCTTCCTCTTCAACTCTGGAACGGTTGCCATCTCTCACAGTGAATAGACTCCTGAATGAACCTGAGAAATGATATGCATGAGGAGATTAGGTTTTTTCTTTTCTTTTTTTATTGCATTATTTTTTTCGAAAATAAACATGCTATGATGCAAATGATGCAAACACGACTGGTTGGCTGTGTGTTACGGAGCACAGCACAGGTTCAAAGCTTCGGCTTGAATTCGGAACCACAAAGTCATCTGAGACCCAAAGTCATCTGGAACCCATATATCTCTGAACCAAGTCACCAACAGGAGCCAATAGTCACCAACAGGTCACCAATGGTACCTGTAAAATGATCATTCCCTCCCCACTCACGGGTATCATCTAGGCCAGGGTAAGGTCGAGAGAAACGCAGGATAAACAACCCTTTCATAGAATATCATCATGTACACACCCGATGTATGCACCGATAATACCCCATCAGGATCTGAACTGCTCGTGATATCATGTTCCGCTAAGTGGCGCAATACCACCCGCTTCCCACGAATCACTCTAATCCTAGGTGTCCTAGAGTTCACTCATAGCCTGGGTATTGGGCCTTTTACCTCTTGGAACTCCCACCCCACAGAGAGACAAACACACAACCAGCACAGATGAAAACATGATGCATGCAAACATAAATGCAAACATAAATGCAAACATAAACAAATAAACGCAATAAATGAAACAGTAAAAGCAACCAAACCCTATCCTAAAGAGCGCTAGGAGTGACTCGCTTAGGGAAGATGGACCAGCAAGAGGTCAACTTCTCGGGATAGTCCCCAGCAGAGTCGCCAGCTGTCGCATTACGCGAAAAACCGGCGGGAAAACGAAACAACAGAGCCGCCACCGTGCGTTATTTATCCCAAAGGAGGGAAAGGAAACGCTCAAAGTAAACCTGGAAAAGACATGGTCTCGCGACCAAAGAGAGATGGGATCGGGAGTCGGTTATGCGAAGGGAAGGTATTAGCACCCCTACGCATCCGTCGTACTCGACGGGATACACGCTCAGAAAGAAAAGAAGAAAGGTTGCTAGAAACTGCTCAAACACCGCATAAGGCTGGAAGGAAACACAGAAAGACGGAAGAAACAGGACTCGGCAGGATATCGCATCATGGGCCTACGTAGTCTGTCATACACAGACATCAGAGTCGACGTAGTTCGGGACAGGGGGAACGTGCTCGCTAGGATGTCGCATCCTATGCATACGTATCTTCTCTGACAAGAGAAGAATCAGAGCACTCGTAGCTCGGCTAACGCACGCCAAACAAAACACAAATAGGAAACCGACTGCCAATCGCTGGACTTATGTCAGACTCCACACAAACAGGAAAACATGGAAACCGAATGCCAATCGCTGGACTTACATCAGACTCCGAACCAACAAACACGCACACAGGAAACTGACTGCCAATCGCTGGACTTACACCAGACTCCAACACACACAAGAGGGGTTGAAAAAGAAAAGGGCGCCCGGAGAGATCTGCTCATCTCCTGCCTACGTACCTCATCTGGTATGAGGATCAGGGCGACGTAGTTCCCCTAAACAGGGAAAGAACTTCTAACCTAACCAGAGACAAAGGGAGATAACAGACTACTAGGGAGACTACGACTCGAGCCTAGAAGTTGTCATGCATACGATCCCTATGTTGAGGTTTCTATCCTAACTTGCACAGGAAGCAAGCTATCCTAAACAGCACAATCAAGCAAATACAAGCAAGCACACACTATATGCAAACAATGGGCTCATACAAGGTTGGCCTTTAGTCAAGGGGCATGTCAACCTCGACAAACAAGCCAACTGGAATGGGGTGTGGTTAGCTCTTAACCCTAACATTGAGAGTTAGGGTGAAGCAGATGAAATGGGAAGTGAGGGTAAGACCTCACAGCTCTTATCAACCTACAAAACACACCAGTGTTAGTAATCATAAGCAAACATCAATACTCAAATGATGAAGCATCATCAACTATGGAACTTGGATGCTTAAACCTGAAATCAAAGCTCAAATGTAAGCAACAAACCACTAGGTCAAAGCCTAGGGTCAAAGATGGAGAAAAAATTCAAAATAGGGACTGAAATTTAACACAAAGCAACTACAAACACATATTGACATATCCTAAAAAGGCTCACATCAAAATCATTAACCAAATGCATTTCATGATCAAGTGAAGTCAAAGGCAATTTCAAAGCATCCAAATGGTCAACATGAATGAAAATTCTCAATCAAAACAGAAATGATTCAAATAAATCTGGAAATATTCATGAGCAATCAAGACATCCATAACATCCTTCACACAAAAAATCAGAAGCATTGGAGATCATTTGACATGGCAATCACATTGTACAAGTCAGACAACCAAATGTGTGACACAAATTGTCACACCAAGCTAACACAAGCATAAAACAGAAATGGATCATGGGAAAAATGTCAAACTAAAGCCAAAATGTCCATCAATGTGTCTAGAATTAGCATGCAAAATTTCAAGTTCATTGGATAAGAAACAAGCATTTCACAATAAGATAAGCAAGGCAAGGTCACACATGCATATGTATCCAATCATCCTAGAACAAAATATTTTTCCAGCTAGGCACAACTTTCCAATTTATGCTCATAAAAAACTAGACAGAATAAGGAGCATTTTGCAAAAAATTGGGATGAAATTGGATGAGTTTTCAATTTATTATGATTTTATGAAGTTGGGAAAAATTTTGGAGTTAAAACATGAACATAGCATAAAAAATGGGAGGGAAAAGGTGAAAATAGCAAGGCAGTTTGAAAAGTTCCTTCGCACGGACTCGAACCTGGTCCATTTTCAAATAACGCGCGCGCCACCAAAATGACACCGTTTTGGTCTAACCCTAAGCCTGGGAAATGATCCCCAGAATTCGTAGCTAATTCGTAGCGGGACATGCATATTTCGTAGCTAAACCTGGAAATGTGATGATCTTCATCTTCCTCATGAAGATGAAGATGAACTTCAAATGCAGATTTCCAGAAAATCCAAAACACATCCAGAAATCACAAATAATTACACCATTCGAATCATCATTCCATGCACATCAAAGATCCATAACCAAATCATGCAAAAACATCATAACAAGTTCAGATCGAAGGAAATAAAATTTGACATCAAACTTTCAATCAAGCATAACTTCATGAATATTGCGCCATTTCACTCAAATTTTATACCAGCATGATCACCAATGAAAGATCTACACAAATATCATGATCAATTGCAAAATAATTGAACTCGAAACCTGACCTCTTTGAAGAACAGAAACTGGAATCGTGCTCTACAAAGCTCAGCGATGCCTCAAATCTTCTCTACAGTGCTTATTGATGTGAGTGATGATGAATTGGATGCTCCAGCATGCACGAACTTAGCTCAATTTGCAATCTCCATTGAACCTTCAAGCTTTGAGTATGGTCCAAACTGGCACGATTTGATCCAATTCCACGTCCAATTCCACTCAGAAATGCTTCATGATCCTGAATCAATCAATAGAAATGGCTTTTGTGTGAAGAATTTGGAAAATATTTTGAGAGAAAAATTTGGATGATTTTTGAATCTAGATCTGAAAACTCCTATTTTTTTGATGAATGCAGTTAGGATTAACAATATATATGACTTGCTAATGATGCTGAAAACTTGTTTAAGCCAAATGCAATTAAGATTAACAAATTGTAAGGTGTATGCATCAATTGGTATTTTCACCTCATGCACTTCATGCATGCGTGAACAGTACCAACACAAGGCCGAAAACCACTTAAAAATAGTCCATGCAAGCTTTGGAAGTGATATTTTATGCACATGATCAACCAAAATAATCTTATGAAATTTCCTTCAAAAATCTTCATGAGTGAGCACATGATCATTCAAGGGAATTTCAAGCCATGTAATGATATGTTTGGAAACTACAAGTCATGATGAACAAAATGCAAATAGAACCACTCGTTTTGGAGCTTTGGTTCAAAAGTTATGCCCATTTGAAGTTTTGAACACACTTTGCCATGATTGGATCATATCTCCTCAACCACACATCATAAATCCATGATCTTGGACTTTTTAGAAATGGGAGAGAAAGATCTTCAACTTTCATGTTGGACAAAATTTCATTTGAAGCTTTATTGATGATGTAATCTTGAGTTGAAGTTGGTCCAAAACCTTTTCATTTTTGGAAATTTCAAATTATAGGTCACTTGCTATTTTGGGAAAGCCTTGACTTGACTTCAAATTCTTCAATGTGAGTGTTTGAAATGTCAAATGAGACTTGTTTGAACATGAATGAAGCATCTCTAACCACTTCCCACCTCCAAATCCACAGTTGACTTGCAGTTGACTTTTGTGGGCCTTAGGTGACTTGCACATGCACTGATGAGTTCTGAGCCTTCAACACTTGGCCAAGCTACTTCAAAATGATCGTTGGGTCATGTAAGCTCAATGGAACTACCCTAGGGCTTTGATATCATGGAAAATACTCTTGTTGCCTTGCACAGTTGAATCTCCTGACCAGTCTTGACTGATGCAATGTAACATGCTATGCAATGCTAACGCAATCTTAATGACCTAAAAATGAAATGTATATACAAATGGGAGGTTCAAATTTGAGGTGCTACAATTCCCTAACAACCCCCTTCTTGTAGGTCTTGATCTTTGGATCTAGGCAAAATCCCACAATTCTGCATTGGCCAAACCATCTATTGGTCAACGCCACACACTCTTTGATTCGAACACACCTACCTATGGATTCAAAAAATACAACGTCTTGGTACAAACAATACTTTCACTACATCCAACACAACACTTTCCTTATTGCACCATTTCCTTCAAACTTCAAGCAACTCTTTTGCAACTCAAGCAAGTTTTCTCTCTTTTAGTTTCTATTCAATCAACTATTTCTTTTATTTATCATAGAAACCTTTTTCAAAACAAATTTGTTTCTTTTCTTAAAAGAACCATTATAATATGTCACTTAGCAGTCAAACCAAAAGCTTAGAGCATTCGAACAAGGATCAAAATCAGCTAACGTCTACACGCTTCTAGGATATGATTATAATTGTTCCCTAAAAATAACCAACAAATATGTATTTTCTACCATGATCTACGAAGCTCTGATTTTCTCATTACACTATGAGAATACTTAGGCACATGATTTCGAAGTCTTGGCGAGCACACTAATTAAAAACTAATTTTTCTATTTCACAAGTAACCTTTAAATAGTAACACCCATTCGCGCAAGAACAATCAAAATGGTTCCCGTTGAGTACAACAAATGTGAGGGTGATAATACATTCCCCTTGCATAACTCTAAAATTGAAATCTGAAAATAATTTTGGCAAGATTGTTGTATGATCGATCCAAGTGCACACAAAAAGTTCCAAAACTCAGATGCTAAGGTGTAGCAGTTCCTCAATGTGAGAAACTACTGCTTTTACAATGGTAGATTTCTACTTTAAATTAATTCTCTAAAACTTGGATCATGGAAAACTAAAACATAGATCTATTTATAGAGATGGAAACTGGTGGAAAACGTCTGAAATCTTGTAAGAGGAGTGGGAGAATTATCAGCTAAAGTGGGAGAGGACTTGGTTTATCAGTTGCTATTTTTTTTGCTTTAAAGTCCATGGCGGGCACCATGGCCTCATTGCAACTGCCATGAGTGCAATCTGGGCAAAATGTGGGTCTTGAAATAAATGGAAAACTCCATGAGTGCTGAATTTCAGCCCTTTTGACTTTTCTTTTGTGCTTATGTGCGTCGTGACTGCCACGTCATGGCAAACGCCATGGTGAACGCCATGAGTGCAGAAACTTGCTCTTTTCTCCGTTCTTTGCCATTTTCGTCCCTATTTCTCGCACGGATGCTCCTTCTTGGAAAATACCTGAAATAAACATAATATACCAGCATGACACCATAAAAAGGAAACAAAATTAACTAAAATGTAATGTGCATTGAGTTAGAAATGTGATATGTTTCGTGGTTATCAAACTCCTTCATACTTGAACCTTTGCCTGTCCTTAAGCAAGCTTCTAAATACATGAAAACCTTTGAAAACGCAGCATTATGGTGTAAATACTTAAAAACAATGGCATTCAAATACTCATATGTGGCTACAAAATCTATTTCAGCCAAAATTAACTTGATATATACTAATTGTACACCAAGGTTATCGTAAAAACACAATCCCGCAATTATGCGGTCACAAGTCCCCTCCTATGCAAACCAACCCAAATCATGTTATTACGCCCAAACCTAACTCACTCATCCTTTTTTTCATCCTTTTTCATTCTAGTTCAATCATATTAAGCTTGTTAACCTTTCACACTCATAGTAGGAAAATCTGTTAGTGACTATGATCTGATTTTTCTTTTTTTCTTCAATTTATGAACTTTGGCTTTATTCATTAGTAAATAGAAGGACAAGATATCGTTGGCCTAAATGACCAGGTGAGGGTCACCTAAATTAGAAGAAACATTCCTTTTTTATTCATTTTTCCTTTAAGATCATGATCATTCACTTATGTGTATCAACTTCCCTATATAGTGTGTGCTTAGGATGGTGTTGACTGCTTAGATAAACTACTCAAGAATTATTAGAGAACAATAAGTCAAGGTTATGGACATCATAGGTATTAAAATTGATCTCCATATTTTGGAGGCTTGAGGTGTTGTAACAATACTGATTTTGCAACAATTTTCCCAAGTCTCCTCAATCTTACCTCTATTTCATTTGTCACCTATATACTTTCTAATTATGCTATCAATTTCAAGTATTATAAATATTTTTTGGTATAGCTCAAGAAACTGGGAAATTCAATAATCAACAAGAAACCACGCATAAAGACTCGACAACACATGCATTGACTTAAATAACATAAGAATTAAACTAAAAATGGTAAAATCCTAATTAACATGAATAAATTAGAAAATGGTAAATCTAACTAGAAATCAATAAAAGGAAAGCAGTAAAGTTCCTCCCCTACACTTGAATCGAACATTGTCCTTAATATGTCGATAAAAGTGGTCAAAGGAAAAAGAACCTGGATAAATCAATATATGCCTCAGCCTTGGTTCCAACAACCTCGTCTATCATGCCTACCCTGACCATATCCATCATGCCCATGTTTGCCATTCAATTGGACTTGCAAGTTAGTCAACCGCACAGATAACAAATCCAACTAGTTATTATGGTGATCTTCAGCTGCTTGCAAAAATCAAATATGCTCTAGCATCTCTTGGTGGCGGTGTTTCATGGAGTTCTGAAAGGTTTGCCACTGCTATGCCTACTATACCATGGTGGTCTATGATGTCTGAATCTGTTAAATGTTGCCAGCCAGGGTGTCCTATGATGCTCTCATATGGCGCACACGCTCCATCAGTGAGGCATGTGTAGCTTGTATCAGATGCACATTATCCATCATATTTGTTCTAAAAGCTTGAATCTGAACCATTTGATCCATCATAGTTGTTTGTTGTGTTTGCATCTGATGCATATGCTATATCATCTTTGTTTACTGGATATGTATGACTGAGATAAGGTCGTCACGTTCAACATCAATGGAATTTCGGGCCTGCACCTTGCGAAGCACATCATTAAGTGTAATGTTTGTGGCTCTGGTAGAAGTACCTACAAAAATGTTAGAGAAAAATGGTGTGGTGTGTGCAGATGAAACAGGAATATGAGGGGAAAGATATAGGGGTGGCTCATGTACAGAAGAGCCTTGCTCTCTATGGTCATACTCATCATTGGTGTCACCACCAGAATTGACATTCTCAGGAATATCCATGGGTACTACTCCGGCCACAGTACCAACATTCAAGTTATAAATCCAATTTTCCCTATTTTGCACATTCGTGCGGTTCAAACATGGTAAAATAACACTAGGAACCTCTCTGTTACCAATCATCAATGAATATCTCCCATCCCTCTTATTTTTAATCAACCTCGTATAGCAGCATGCATGAATATCAAGGGAAGGTGTGGGTATAGGGTCAAGTGTGACATGCTCTGCTTCTAAGCCTAAAGTATGAGCTATGGAGGTAATCAATCCTCTAATAGAGATGCCCTTTTTTTAGCAGTGCCAACTGTTTGCATATGGGCCAGCATAAACAGGGCTGAATTAACCTGTATTGGTTCAAAAACATAATCAATATAAAACGACTCTTTTGCATTTATCCTACTATTATTCTCCCGAGAAAAAAATGGAATGTGCCAATACTTGGCAAAAGTATCTTATGGTCGTGTTATGGACATGAGTTGCATTATTCCCCTCGAAAGTATCAACAAGATTACCAATTAATTATTCTAAAAAATGACCAAACTCATGTGCCTAATCTATGTCTAACGGGGTTTCACAAACATCACCCTCACCATGTAGGAATCGCAACATATCAACTATATGATTTTGATTAAATTGATATTCTCGATTAAACATTCGGAATCTGATTGCGCCTACAATGCTATCACTCATTAACTGTGTAATGTAAACAAGAGAGCTTAGAAATTCTAAGGTGAGTCTGCACAGGTGGGGTCTTTTTGTGCATAAAAATGAGATAATCCTAACCTATTCAGCATCTAATGTACATTATCATAAAATCCTAAGGTGCGTAAACAAGAGTCGTCGCATACCTCGTTCGAACAATTGCTCAGTTAAGCAGAGTTTTATAACGCTTTCTTTGCTTTGCACCGTCTCTTCCATCCCGAAATACAATACCCATGAAACCAACATCTCCTGCTTGAGCCATTGTTGAAATTTTGAAAATGGAATTGATGTTGAGAAGGTAAGTTTGTGAGTAACAATGGTGGAAGTGAGAGATGTGAAGGTTTCGTATGAGTTGGGGTTTATATAGAAGTGGTGTGGTGGAGTTTGGAAGCAAGAAAGTTTGGGAATTCGAAGGTTTTTGAAAGGTTTTGGGAAAACGAGATAGTAATTATGAGCGGCTAGGAGTGAAAGAATGAATATGAGTAGGTGGAAGTTAAAAATATGAGAGTTTGAAAGGCAAAGGAGTGAAAATGCAGGTTCTTGTGTGTTCAAGGTTCATGGCGAATGGCATGACCCTGTGGTTAACGTCATGGGTTATAAAAATGGGCGTCCACGCATTTAAAGCCCATGGTGAACGCCATGAGTTCATGGTGAATGCCATGGACCTAACTAGTGTGTTTTTATGTGATCTATAATTTAGAGAGACATAGAAACAAAATACGAAAAAGAAATATTTAAAGAAACATAATTTAAAACTAAGGAGGTAAAATTTGAATTGAATTGAATAGAAATTCCATGGGTTGCTTCCCACGCATCGCTTTGTTTAACGTTGATAGCTCGACGACTAGAATTTGAAACATAATTGAGAAAAGACAATGAAAGTAACAATTGAAAAGAGAGAATAATTGAAAAGCGGGAAAATAGATCCTCCCCCAGACTTAAATTGAACATAGGCTCATGGTTTTTGTGAAAGGAGAAGGAAAGGGGAAACCAAGGAAGACATCAATTTCCATGGTGTCTGGCTGCAGGACCTAGTGCTCTGCTTAAGGAATAAATTTCTTGATACAGGTGGCTCATCTGCTCTGCCATTCTATCATTTTGATCTTAGGGTGCTTGGCGAAGAGTTGTGACTTCACGTCGAAGGGTGTTGAGCTTATAGTCAACATTATATCGATGTGGACTAGGAGGACCTGCAGAAGAATGCGATGAATAAATATTTGATGAATGGGCTAGGTGGTATTCAGGTTAAGTAGGGTTTTAGGTAGTTCATGTGACTCTCTTTGGCCTTCTAATTGGTACAGCCAGTTATCACAATTGTGGACACTTGTTTGTTAATGGTTCAAGAGGAAAAAGTAGTGGATAACTTCATTATGAATCAGTAGCTCCAATTTATTAGGCCTCCTAACCCTTTCCAATTTCCTTTTCAAAGTGATTAATATTTATCAGTGTAAAATCAGAGGAACTATACGAGTTACTTGGTTAAGGAGTCTTATAGCTAAGGTTATCGAGGTAACAATCCCACCAACATGAATATATCATCTTGCTGACTTTGCTATAGTGTTCAGGTTAGTAAGCAGGAACATTGCAGAATGGACGGGACAGGATTGGAAAACACTAAACATGATAAATAATTCTTCTTTACTAACGGCGTTAGTGTTTTCACTCTTTCCAAAGAAAGTTTATGCTAAGACCATCTGGATGCAACTCCATTGGAAAACATTAATAGTTGCATTGTGAATGATGGTAGCATTCACCCTTTCATAGTCAGGCGGGGCTTCCATGGTGATGCAACCCCATAAATTATCAAGTTCATATTGCATGAAGTTATTGCTAGCTACCTCAATGATGGTATCTTGGCTAGTCTACAATCCTAACATCTCGCCTATTTCATTATGATTGAAGCGATAATCGTGACCGAATAGTCTAAAACAGTCATACCTCTATCCTAACCTACTCTTATATGAAGATAACAATTAAAAGAACTAAGAAACTTGATGACAATCCATCGTTGCATATATTTAGTCGAAGAATCAGAGCAAAATAAGTGAAAGTCGAGCAAAAATGAAGAAGAATGACCAAAGAATGACGGGGAAATAGCTAAGTGTGCAAATTGTGGACTTAGTGAAAATTTGAGTGAAAAAGGAGCAAAAATGGATGCAACTTCGGAAATAATCACATGCATCATCGTGCAACATCGCACGCGCGATAAGGTCATCAAAGTTGCATCGCGCACGTGATTCAAGGTATCACGCGTGCGATGGTCACTTTTCTGGACTTTTTCTGATGCGTTGCGGTCCATTCCGATGCCTTTAAAAGGGAATTTTCTTCACTTTCACAAGGGGTTGTGATTTTGCGAGATTGAAGCACGAATTTGAGAGCACAAGTGGAGATTTTTAGATCATTTTAAGCCATTGGAGGTCATCACTTCAAGGTACTTCTTATGTTAATTTCATCTTTTAATTATGGTATTTTTAATTGCACTATGAGTAGCTAAACTCTTCTAGGTTAGGTCATGTCATGATGAACCTATTTCTATATTGTTGGATTCTATGTTGATTTGACCATTGTATGGACCTGTTGATCTATAATCTTATTCAATTGCTTCTTGTCCGTAGTGCTTTTTATGTGAATACTCTTTTAATATGATTTTGGGCACATAGGGAATATTTACCATTAGTCAATGTGTTGGACCTAGGACAATTATTGTACTTACGCTGGTTGAATAAGGATAGGAGACCCCGAGGAGTGACAGAGGAAACTAACGTTCTACACATCGCCTAACCCTGCTTACACTGTTTACGGTTTTGTTAATTCATCGTGGGATTATAGAGAGTAGGACATTCATACATGGAAACAAACATCAACAGTAGAGGAATAGGGGATTCTACAACATAACTTGAGCGCTTTCGTGACATAGTTTACTCGTTTATTTACTTTTTGCACTGAAACTCGAAAACCCCCCTTTTTACTAGTTTTTATATACTGCAATTTCTTGGAAGCAACTATGGACGGAGGAATACCAGAAGAAGAGCAATTATCAAGTTCTTATGACTCTGAAGAAGAAGTCATGGCAGTTGCAGAACTCCTAACTATGGGGGATTACTGTAAATGCACCAACGAGTTACAGTTTCAAGAGGGTTTGTACAGGCACACCCTGCTAACTTTGATATTAAAAATTATGTACTTTTAGGTTTAAGAGAAAATTCGTTCAACGAGAATGTGATTAGAGACCGATGGGAGCATCTTGCACGCTTCTATGAAACCGCCTCAATGTTCAAACCAAATGATGTCACTGAAGACCAGGTTAAACTAAGGTTGTTTGGCTTGTCACTGATTGGAATGGCAAAAGATTGGTTGCTTTGCCTTCCGAATGGAACAATCCAAATTTGGAAGGAATTGGAGGATAAATGACTTGAAATAATTTTTACTACCACTCAGTTTATCGAGCGCCGAGCAGAAATTATAAATTTTGAGCAGCAGGAAATTGAGTCACTTTATGACGCTTGGGAAATATTCAAAATTTTGTTGTACAGATACCCGAATCACTACATGAATAATATGGAGCAGATGCAAAACTTCATCAAAGGTATCAAGACTCAAACTCGTGTGTTATTGGATGCTTTCATGGGAGGTAGTATCTGCCAAATGACTGAACCACAAGTAAAAGACCTCTGTGAGAAGATGTGTATGAATGAGTACCGTTCAAAAGTGAAAGGTCGGTCAAGTTTTTAACTGTGGGCACGCCTAAAGGTATGTTACCTCTTGATACCCATAATGCTCTTTTAGTTAAAATTAAATTGTTGAATAAAAATCTAGTTGAGATCAGCTTAGGTATAGCTAATGTGAGCCAGGTACAAGAATTTAGTTGAGATTTATGTGGAGGAGAACATGCGAATGAAAGATGTTTTTTTTGGAAGGGACAAGTGAGGAGGTCCAATTTGCTAATTTCCAAAACAACAACCCGTATTCCAACACATACAATCCGGGATGGAAAGATCACCCAAATTTTCGTTGGAGCAATAATCAAAATTCAAATGGTAGCCAAGGGATGCAACAAAGCCAACAAGCTCCATTTTAAAGGAAGCCATCACAGTTGGAAGAAACCTTGCAGAATTTTATTAAAGTCAATCAAATTAGCTTTAATCAGGTAAATAAGAACCATGAAATTATGAGTAGAAACCATGATGCGTCAATCAAGAATTTGGAGACAAAGATTGGTCAATTATCTTGACAAATAGCTTCTTTACCAAGCTCAAGTGGAGGATCCACCGATAACACCATTGATAATCCTAAGAATGAAACATACAAGGTTGTAGAAACAAATTTTGGGGTAGTGACTAAAAAGGATGAAACTAAAAGAATTCTAGAGGATGAGATTGAGAAAAAGGAAGGTATGATTGAAAAAAAGGAGAGTGAAAATAGAGGTGACAAAGAGGAAAGAGGAGTCACCATTGATCAACTCAGAGATGAAAATTCTCATTGGAAAAAAACAAAGAATCAAATCTTAAATAAACCGAACCCATCTTTACCAGATTACATAAAACCATCATATTGCATCATTAAGAAGAAAATGGTACATCAGGATGAGGCTAGGATTTTTGAAAAATTTAAAGAAATGTTGACACAAGAATTGTAGCGGTAAATTCATGACCATCAAACTATGGATAAGTTTAACGTCAATAAAACCAGAGTCGCCACCGCGCTTTTATTGTTTCCAAAGGAAAAGGGAAAAGTATGAACAAAACCCAAAGATAATAAGTTTTCAAATCAAAACTAATAAAATGCCAGAGATTACAGGTAAGGGGGTTAGTTACACAGAAGGAAGGTGTTATCCCCCAAAGTGTCCTAGGTAGTCCTAGTGAGCCCTTTTTTTATGTGTGCATATGTGTTTGGTATAAAAGATGTTTGGGAAAAATAGAGTGTTGGGATGAGAAAATAATTCATTGATTATACTTTTGTGTTTGACAAGACCTTTGGACTTGTGCCTACATACCAACATAAAAATGAAGGATCAAAACCTCGTAGTTTGTGGTATCAATTTCAAAATGAGTGAATTGCTTTTAATCAAAATTTTAAGTTAAAAAGAGGCACAAAGGGCCCAAGAGTTTGAATTGATGTTAGTTTTTTTTGTCTTTTGAAATTTTAAGTCAATATGATTAGATTTATTTACAAGTTTGATTTTAAGAAAAGGAGTTCAAAAATGTAATGGCATAAGGCCAAAGTTTCTATTGGAAATAGGTCTAAGTTTGAAATCACAAGCAAAGAAGGTTTTTGAAAAGGGGGAGAGATATTGAAATTTAAGAAGTGGGAGGAGATGAAGAGACTAATCCTAAGCATAAAATTAAAAGATAAGAGTTGAAAAAGATCTGACCATTGGGATGCAATCCAACAGACAAGAGTGTCATATAGAAAACCCATTTTCCCTTTGGACTCTGAATCAAGAAAATATACACAAGCAATTAGTAATATGAAGATCAAGGCATCAAATAAAGATAGCCACATCCAAGCAACCAATTTCATAGCTAGCAGTCTTCTTTGTCTTCTTATGTATCAGATGAAATACTCATTGATTAACTCAAAATAAAGCATTAGACACAAGATCAAAATATAAGTTGTATCAAGACCATGTAGCAGATGAATTCAAGTGGATCTCAATACTTGCATCAGATGAAATCTCAAATCACAATACTTGATCTCAGAAATGTTGGCATTGGCCAAGTCCTTTTGCATATGGAATGTTGCCTAATCCTAAGTCCAAAAGTTCAGATCAAACCCAACAGTCCACACAAACATTTTTTAGGGTTTTTGTCGTTTATTAGGTATTTTAAGGTCCAAATACCATAAACAAAAACAAGATATACAAACAAATATATACAATCACAATATATGGCTCAAATGAGCAAAGTGAAAATGGCATAAACATAAACAAGTTAAATGATATGAAAATGGCAATGGATGGTAAATGACTTGAAATTAAATTGCATAAAGTAAATTACTTGAAAGTAAAGCAAAGTTAATAATAGTTAGTGTTAGTCAAAAGTAATTAGATGTTAGTGGAGTTTTGTTTTTCAATTGATTGAGTTATTCTTTGGAGAACACTCAACCATTTATTCACAAGCATGGATCCTTGAATCAAGACATCTTCTAAAGGAAGGCAAAAAGGCCAAGTTTCCACACAATACCATGAAAGATGGGAGACTTACAATCTCACTTACTAGAATGATATGCCTTTAGGGTCAAATTTATCTCTATGTTAAGCAATCGTAATTGGACTTATGTAGAAGTCACAACTATTTGAGGTCGAGCAATAAAAATTTAGGTGCTAATGCATGTTAGAGATTTGGTATAATGAACCAAACTCCTAAAACATACCACACACTAAAAGAAAAAGATCAAAGGAGGGACCTATATCATCCATACTTGTATTGGTTCATCTAACACAAGGTTATTGATGAACCAATTAGCCTTAGGATCTTGAGATTTCATTGGTCAATGAAAGGGATGGGAAAGAATGGGATTGAAGATGAAGAGGGAGGGGAGATGAGAGAAACACAAATTGGTCATGGGAGGAATTGTTTCAAATTAAAATCATTCATTCATTTTGGGAGATGAAATGTACATTTCATCAATCCCCTAAATTCAAGGATTTTAACTCAACAAAAGTTAAATCAACCTTGACCAGGCCCAAACAAATAGTCAAACATCACAAGTCAATTAAAATAGCTCAACATAATTTTTACACAATTAATCAATTAAAAATCAAATCAAAAATACATTTAAATTCAATTTAATTTTGTCAAGACCTAAAATTTCTTCAAAACACCAAACAAATGGCCAAGAGATTTATCCTAGGTGAAACAAGGTCAAAGGACCTTAGATAAAAAAATTCATGATTTTTGAAAAGTCAGAAGTATTTTTAAATGATTAAAAATTTGCACAAAAATATAAAAATTAATCCAAAAAATAATTTTAATTCAGAAAATGAAAGAGGAAAATATTTAAAGATTTTTGGTGAAAGTCCAAAATTAAAACCAAAGGCCAAGATTAAAACAATTTAAACAGATCTGATGGTTGAGAGGCGTGACAACACACCACCGAAGCTAGGGCTCCGGTCTTCTTCTATGGTGGACCTCACCGGACTAGTCCACCATCAACCATCCCTAAAATAAAATAAAAAACAAGGACATGGGTTCAAAGAAAAAATGCTCAAGAGCTCGAATATGGCCTCAATTTTCTCCAATTCCAAGTATATAGAAAGATACAGGGATTTTAATTTTGAGGATCATGAACTGAGTTGCTTCGATTTGACCTCAAAGAAACTCAATCTTGTTGCCTACATTGGTAGGACTTCAGACAACCAGAAATCACAAAGAATGGTGAAAAATTGAGAGAGAATCGAAGAGATGAAGTTTCTTAAAAATCACCTTCGAGTTGCTTCAAATTCACTTGATCTTGATCTGGATTTGCTTGTCTTCTCTTCCTCTTGCTTGTAGAAGCCAATTGAGATGAAAAGGGAAGTGAATTTCTGGAGTTTGAACTTCCAAACAGAAGATGAAGTTCAAGCTCGATTTCAAAAGAAATCTTCATAAATTCTATGGAATGGAGGGTTTTGATTGGTCTGGCAAAGCTTGGGCAAGGTATTGATGGAGTTCTGATCACAATGCACTCCTATTTATAGCCAATGCAATTGATTTCCACACACTTTTTTTCAAATGTTCAAAAATAGCAAATTTCTTAATGATCTAGCATGGGCGTGCACAAAGCCCAAACAATCATTTGCAAAGGTCCAAAATCGTGCATAAGTCATGCTGAAAGTGTTGCATTAAGCCATGCAAAGTTGGAATGAGTTTGATCATGAAATTCTTCCAAATGGTACCACACATTGCACCCATGCGCAAGTCCTTCAATTTTGATCTAAATGACAAGATCTTGGACTTATTAGAAAGGTGATATCAAGGGTAACAACTTTCACGTTGAACACTTTTCCATTTGAAGCGTGGATCATGATGAATTTAGAGGTGGAAGTTTGGAAAATCAAACATATTTGAAACTTTTATACGTACCAAGTCAAATGTTCACTTCTTCCACCTTGGATAACGTTCGCTATGGACTTCAAATGGAAAGAGTTCCTTCATAAAAGTTGTAGCTCTTTCAAACCTCATAAATTTGTTCATAAATTTGACCTCATTTGGATTTTGCATGAAAGATTTATGCATTTTAGAAGTTGAGGAAAATCACTTATTCAATGGTAGTGGCCAAAATGACCTATAATGTTTCCTCTTGGCACATGAAATTGCAGGTTAAATTTTAACATCCTCCAAACATAAAGGTTGAAGTATGCATCTTAAATTTGATCATGTAATTTTAGTGGCTTCCATCTCATAAAAATTGAGCAAGTTATGATCTTGGAAATTTGACCTCCTAACAAGGGTTCAGATAAAATGACCTATAATATTTCACCATAAAAAATGACTTTCCAAGCAAACCTATATCTTTACTTCATATGACAAAAATTTGTAGGAGATAGGGTCTAGGGAACCCTAGTTTTGACTAGTTGACTTTCTTTGGTCAACCATCATGAACCAACTTACTAGCTTGACATTCTATTGATTTATGGGACTCATGGAGGATCATATATGCATAAGATGATGTAATATGAAGTATATCTTGAAATATTTGATCAAATGGTGAAGAAACTTGTTGAGGAAGTCACTTAAGACACCCAGATGAATTAGGGCTTCCAAGGCAAACAAGCTTCAAACTCTTGATGATTTCTTGATCAAAATGATATATGAAGGTCATTGGGACCCATATATGATGTCTAGAGTCATTGTGAACCATCTCTTTATTAGTCTCCTTGTATTGAGGGTCTCAAACCCTAGATATGAGCTTGATGGGGCATAGGTGAGCATACACACTACCTACAAAAACAACAAACTATACATTGACACATTTTTTGTATTTTGGTTAGTAAATAATGAAATACAAAGTATGATACAATCAAAATGTGCTTGGTGATCTCTCCCAATGCAAAGCTGAAATACCTGAACCAATCAGGGGATGGCAATTTCACTAAGGAAATACGCACTCAAACTCAACTGGGGAAGAATAAACTTCAACACAGGAGTATCAGAAGTATATTATCTATTACCGGTTACTGGTGACATACCCCAAAATTCATCCTACCCCGAAACAACTTTCATCAGATCTATGATCCTATTACACATACATTTATTCATTGCTTCGTCACCATAATTATATTAACATTCATAACCAAAGGCATATTGCATGGGCTAAAGGCATGAATTAAAAAAAAAATTAGGGAAATCGATTTCCCCTGCGCAGACACCAAAAATAAGCCTTTCTTTGCACTATAAATAGGTGCTCTATTCCCCCTCATTTTTCATGTTTCCTAGCCCCCAAAAATTCTGAAAAAATATCTTCCAACCCCTCTTCTCCAAACCTAAATCAAAACCAAAAAAAACTTTTCTCTCCCAAAAGTCACCACCGCCAACTTTTTTCCATTTTCATATTTTTTCCTCAAAATTTCTCACTCTCTAACACCCATAACCCAACCCCTTTACTAAGCTTTCACCACAAATATTTTCATCTCAAACCCTTTACTTCACATTCAAGCTCAACACCATTTCTACCTAGCTTTTTTCACATTTTGTGGGTAATGATTTTAACTTAAATTTTTTAACTTTTAGGTTCTTTTTTTTGATTAAAAATGGTTGCTTGTTCTTGGTTGTTCTTTTGAGATGGTTTAAGTTCAAGCTTGCAAAATATGATTTACTTTGATTTACTTACCTTTTTTAAAGATTTTTTACTCTTACTATCTTTTTTCACCTTTTTTTGGTTGCTTTGTGTGTGTTATCATTTTCTTTTATTATGGACTTGTTGTTGTATTTGTTTGGTTGATGAGGTCTATTATATCATGACCATAGTTGTTTAGAGTTGATTAAATCTTCAATGTTTCAAACCTATCTATGGTTGATCAATAGATCATTCATGATACTTTGAGGCATTGATAGATTGCCTCTATTTTAACCATATTTGGGTCATTTGATGCATAGATGAAACCATGTCTTTACATTAATTTGCTAATCCATTTGCTTATTGTTACTAACTACTAATAACTCCTAACATTTATATTATTGCACTTTAATTCCTTGCAATTTATTTTATTGTTCATTTTATTTCATTTATTTTATGTTTATGTTCACTAACTACTAACTTCTAAAATTTATATTATTGCACTTTATTTTTTTGCAATTTATTTTATCGTTCACTTTTTTTCAAGTATTTTATGTTTATGTTTATTGTTATCTAACTATATCATTTACATTATGCTAATTTATTTACTACCTTATTATCTTGTTAAATAAAAGAGGAATAAAAACAAAAGAAAGAGAACAAATCACTTTTTTTAAAATATTAATTGATGGACTTAAGGTTGCATAACTTTCTTTGTTACAAATCTATTGTTAGTTTATTTTTTAATCATCTTCAATACTTTGCATCAATGATAAGCTATCCCTTAATGTGTCATATTTTAAGTCTTTTTGGCCTAAGAAAATAATCTTAAAAAATATTCATTTTTGTACATGTTACTAACCACTAATTATACTTCATTAATTTTGTTTATCATTAACCTTTGTTATTTTGATTTTGGTATTATTGACTTATATTTGTTTTATATCATTTATATTCACTAACCATTATTATTGTGATATTGTTTCTTTATCTTGTAATTTAGTTTTATGTCATTACCTTGTAATTTACATTAAAGTACTCATCATCATCGTCATTGTACAAATTCATCATGCATATTTATTTACTTGTTATTTATTTTATTATAATCAAACATTAAAAACAACAAAAACATGATAAAATGATAAGAAAAAAATATTCATTTCACTCTTAATCAACTTGGACTTAGAGGATTTCATTTTAGGACCCTTGCTTGGAGGCCTTTCCCTTATCTTTGTGATACTTTGTAAATGTTGAATTTTATTTGTAACTTACATTCATGTTGTAAGAATGGCATCATGGCATCACCTTAGGGTGACATGTTTGTAAGACCATTATCCTTTGTTTAGCTTAGGTCACTTTTGCACACAAAAGACTTTCTCTTGGGCTACCTTACAATGAGACTCTTTAATCTCTTGTTGGTTACTTTGCATTCATGTTGCATAAACCAAATTTCATAATCAAAATAAAATAAACCCTTGATTCAACATCAAGTGGCATTTTCATAGTCAAATTGAAAAATACTTAATAACTGCGATTATTATTGTGTGCCACGAGCCTTAAGTGGTGGAGAATGAGTGAGAATGGAACATTCCTACCCTTACTCTGATTATTTTGGACGCAAGAGGCTTGGCTTGTTGTCTAGAATAATCAGCTCCGCCCATAGACTTTAGTACAGTATAATCACAAACACTCATTCCATAAAACTCTTATTCAAGGTAAAAATAATACAACTCATCAAACTCATTTTTGTGCCTTATGGCATCATCCCGAAAACCCTTTTTTCAAAGGTAAAATCAACCAACACACAAACATTTTCTACTCCAAACTACGGAGCTCTGATTCCTCATCCCCGAATGAGTGATACGTAGGCACAAGGGCCCCAATCCTTGGTGAGCATTATAATAACAAAAACACCCCCTTTTTTCAAACATTCTTTTGAAAATAAAACAATGATACATAAATCCCATGTATGTAAAACAACTCAAATGGTTCCCATGGAGAACCATGGACGTAAGGGGTGTTAATACCTTCCCCTTACGTAACCGACTTCCGAACCCAAATCTCGGTTGCGAGACCGATTCCTTATTCTCTTTTAGCGCTTCCCGAGCGCGTCTCCTTTCCGAGGGTTTTATCGACTATTTCCCCTCTCCTCTATGATAGAGGTAAACTAAATAAAATTCGGTGGCGACTCTTCTGATTTTGCCTCTCTTTGGCATCTCTTTAGTCCCGATTTCATTATCGTGAAATCCCGGTAGCGAGTTGAGGTAAGAGCTAGAAAGAAATGGTCAAACAAAGACAGGAGGTGTATTCGTTGCCAATTAGACAGAGAGGGATTCTTTATCAATTAGGGTAAACATATCAAGGATGGCTCGTTGAGGAAAACAGGAGGTGTATTCGTTACCGGTTACTGGGTAAGAATGACCTACTGGGGAAAACAACAAATAGGATTTACAACTGCTGGTCACTAGGCAGAAGACCAAAGAGAGAATATTTGTCACCGTTAAAATGAACATATCAAGGATAAACTCAGGGGAAGAATATCCGTCATCGATTAAGATGAACATATCAAGGATAGACCACCTAGGTAAAAATAGGATTTATGTTTATCAGTTACTGGATAGAAAACCAAAAAGAGAATATCCTTCATTGGGTAGAATGAACATATCAAGGATATATTCATGGGGGGAAAGTGAGATTTACAACTACCGGTTACTGGACAGAACATCGCAAAAAGGAGAAAATCCGTCATCGATTAGGATGAACATATCAAGGATTAACTCTCTGAGGAATGAAATAGGGGTTACAACTACCTTTTTACTGGGTAGAAAACCTCAAAGGGATAATATCTGTCACCGGTTAGGATAAACATATCAAGGATAGACTGCCTGGGGAAATATGAAAACGAATCCGCTTGAATAAATATAGGAAGTAGATTACTCTTACCGGGTATTGGCTAAAAGTACTCGCAAATTGAAAAGAATATTACTAGTTACTGGGCAATAGACTCTCGGGGAACCAAAAGCATCTATCTAGGTAAGAGCCAGAAACAAATGGTCAAACAAAGACTCGACCCAATGAGGATATAACCCAATGGGAGTGGTTCCATCCAAATAATTAACCGGGGAGGAAACTGAAATAATAATCATCCATGGGAAAAATAACTCAGTGGGGAATGAGAAAGGTTAAAGTCTTTCTTCCTAAGGGGTTGACACTCTACAAGTGAAAGAGCACAAACATACCAAATTTGCACAGAGAAATAATGTCACCATAGCAGGGGATCAGAAATAAGGAATCAAATGCAATAGAAAATGCATAATGAAATATTTGATGTATGAATGTGCATGTATATGATTGATGATTATGCTGACAAAACAATCACAAAGGATATAAATGACACTGATTTGAATCATCATTTATAATACTCGGGTAATCTCGACAAGATGGAAACACCAACTGGAGAAACATGTTGGGGAATGGATGCTAATCAATTGGCTCTGAACATCTCAAACCTGGATGGGGATAGAGAGAGAAGATCTGCCGAGGACCTGAATTGTCAATTCTGTGGGGAATTTTAGGTCAACATCATATCAAATGAGACAACCTCGCAGGGGGCGAAATCAAATACTTCTCAAAAATCAACAATGTCGGGGATCAGAAATGAACTATGTTGGGGACTTACAGGATATAAAACTTTGTGTTGGGTTCATGCGAACTATTGAGGATGTGAGCCTACAACTCAGATGGGGAGGTGATTACAAACTCAGTTGGGGAAACTGACTTGCTGTTGGGGAAGAAAAGGCTACCAAACCAACCGCTTGGGGGAAACCAACAATACTTCACAATTTAGGACTTACCTGTTTTCAGATTATTGTTGATATTCCTCACTGTAATTGATTGCTTTTTTTTTAGTAATTGCTTTCATTATTATTTGAGAAAAAATGATTTTAACTTATTAATTCAATTTCAAAATTATCATCACAAAATTCAATTTTATTTGGCTGAATAAATAAGAGTAGAAACAATTGGATAAAAGGATCAACTTTATTTAATATGATGGTAGTCTATAAATGACAAGAATCCATAGATCTTTTACAAAAGTTGAAAAATGGTAATAACATGGAAAAGGCTACATTGAATACAATGATCACTACTCCTTCTACCAACTTCAATATCTGTTGCACTCTTGGCTTCGACTGAGAGTGATGAATCAGAACTGACTGACATGCTTAAAATTGCTCCAATGATCTGGACCAGCCGAATGCAGCTACTTGCCATAATCCCTATTTTTTGCATACATTTCCCCAGAGTAGGCTACTCAATCTATTGGGATAAATTTTTTGTTTCATGTCTCTAATTTTTGCCCGGATCTCCCTTTCGGGTTTTCATTCCATCGAGATTCTCATTTTTGCCTAAGCCGCCCTTTCGGGTTTTCAACTTAGAGAGTTGTTCTTTTCTTTTTAGGCGAAGTATTTCTTGACTGCATCGACATTCACAGGACGAGTGAACTCTTCACCATCCATAGTTGTAAGAATCAAAGCACCGCCTGAAAAAGCTCTCTTAACAACATATGGGCCTTCATAATTAGGAGTTCATTTGCCCATAGTATCAGGTTTGAAAGATAAAATCTCTTTGAGCACAAGGACACCTTCTCAGAACACACGAGGCCTGACCTTATTATCAAATTCCTTCTTCATTCTCTGCTGATACAACTGACCATGACACATGGAATTCAACCTCTTCTCTTCAATTAAATTTTGCTAATCATATCTGGTTTGGCACCAATTAGCTTCTAACAACTTGGCTTCCATCAAAACACACAATGATGGGATCTCAACCTCTACTAGGAGTACAACATCCGTACCTTAAACAAGTGAGAAAGGGGTTGCCCCTGTTGAAGTGCGGACAGATGTACGGTACCCATGCAAAGCGAATGGGAGCATCTCATAACAATCTTTGTATGTCACAACCATTTTCTGAGTGATCTTCTTGATGTTATTGTTCGCAGCTTCAACAGTCTCATTCATCTTAGCTTTGTAGGGAGAAGAACTATGATGTGCAATCTTGAAGTCTTTACAAAGATCTTCCACCATATTATTATTCAAGTTCGATCCATTATTAGTAATGATATTACTAGGCACACCATACCGACATATAATCTGATTCTTGATAAACCTTACAACAACTTGCTTGGTTACATTTGTGTATGATGCCACCTCAAACCACTTTGTGAAGTAATCAATAGCCACCAGAATGAAATGATGTCCGTTCGAAGCTTTAGGCTCAATCATGCCAATCATATCAATTCCCCACATGGAGAAGGGCCATGGAGAAGAAATGGCATTCAACAATGTAGGAGGAACATGAATTTTATCTGCATAAATTTGACACTTATGGCATTTCTTCACAAACTTGCAACAATCAGATTCCATTGTCAGCCAATAGTAACCTGCTCTCAACATCTTCTTAGTCATAGCATGTCCATTGGAATGAGTACCAAAGGAACCTTCATGGACTTCAGTCATCAATAAGTCTGCTTCGTGTCTATCTACGCATCTGAGCAGAACTATATCGAAGTTTCTTTTGTAAAGCACATCACCATTCGGGTAGAAGTTGCCAGCTAATCTCCTCAATGTCTTCTTATCTTTCAACGATTCCCCGGGCGGGTAAATCTTACTTTGGAGAAAACACTTGATATCAAAATACCACGGCTTTTCATCTTTAGCTTCTTCAACAGTAAACACATGAATTGGCCTATCAATATGCATCATGGTCAAATTAGGAACTTCATTCCAGAATTTCACCATAATCATTGAAGCTAACGTTGCAAGAGCATCTACCATCCGGTTTTCATCTCGAGGGATATGATGAGACTCAACCTTTGTAAAGAAAGTTGAAATCCTCCTCGCATAATCACTATATGGTATCAAACCGACTTGATTCGTCTCCCATTCACCTTTAATCTGATTCACAATCAAAGCTGAATCTCCATAGACATCAAGATATTTGATTCTGAGATCAACGGCCTCTTCGAGCCCCATAATGCAAGCTTCACACTTGGCCATATTATTTGTACACTTGAAAGTCAATATAGTTGTAAACGGAAAATGAGTGCCTTGAGGAGTGATAATTACTTTCCCAATTCCATTACCATACTGATTAACAAGTCCATCAAATACCATGCCCCAACGGGAACCAGGTTTTGGCCCTTCTTCAAGCAATGGTTCATCACAATCTTTCATTTTTAGGTACAAGATCTCTTCGTCGGTAAAATCAAACTGTACTGACTGATAATCTTCAATTGGTTGGTGAGCCAAATGGTCAGCCAAGACACTACCCTTAATAGCTTTTTGAGATCGGTATTCAATATCATACTCAGATAACAACATCTGCCAACAGGAAATCCTCCTAGTTAAAGCAGGCTTCTCAAAAATGTACTTGATTGAATCCATTTTGGATATCAACCAAGTAGTATGATTCAGCATATACTAGCGCAGACGCTTAGTAGCCTAAGCCAACGCACAACAAGTCTTTTCTAGCACAGAATACCGAGTCTCACAGTCGGTGAATTTCTTACTGAGGTAGTAAATTGCATATTCTTTCTTTCCAGATTCGTCTTGCTGACCTAGAACACAGCTGTAGCACCTTAAATTTGCCCTCCTCATTCATGCATTCATTTTAGGTCATTTAACATTTCATATTGCATTTCATCATGTCGATCAGAATTAGCTCCAAGAGTTTGTCTTCCAAGAAGTCTGGATATCATCCAAGTCACTTTGTGGGTTCTATCTGATTGATCAGTCAACACAAGGGAAATTGTGCATCAACTAGGGTTTTTCTCAACACTCAAGGAAGTTTGTTATCATCTGGGTATCAAAGTCAAAGTAGGGTTCCTCAAGGATTAAGAAGCATTCTTGGTTTGAAGGTCTTATGGATGTTGTGTAGAGCTCTTGGGAGCTAGGGTTTCATTTTCAGAGGTTTTCTTCAAAGGATCAAGCTTAATGGGCTCAGTACAATTCAAAATCCAACCGTGAAGTCAAAAGTCAACTGTTGGTCAAATGGATAGGGAATGACTTGAGATACTTCCAACATGTTCAGATGGGGTCTATTCATCATTCAAAACATTAATCTTGAAGGAACAAAGATCTAGTGCACAGGTTACCAAATTTGGAAAGATGTTCCTGAGCTGTCATGCTTGCTAGGCAATAAGAATGGGTCGCTTAGCGAGCCCCAAAATAAGCCACCAGAGCCACCAAACTTCCTAGAAAGAGCTGTCATGCTCGCTAGGCGAGCAAATCCTTCGCTAGGTGAAGCCCACGCTTCCTCCTTCGCTCCAGCGAGCTCTGAAGGTTTTGCTACTGGAATGTTCGCTACCTGCTCGCTACATGCTCGCCTAGCGAGTAACTGCTAGCTATGCTTTTATCCAAGTCTGGGAGTGTTCGCTGGAACCTCGATGGGTGCTCGCCTAGCGAGCCCGTTCGCTACCTCACTCGCCTAGCGAGCTGGCTGATATACCAAGATCATTTGACATTTTTCATCACCAAGGAAGCTTCAAATGAATTTTTCTCAAACATGAAAGTTATAGGTCTTTGTCTCCCCTTTCCAAAAAGTCCTATTTCAAATCCATATGATGAATGGTTGAAGAGTTATGGTTCTTGAATGATGAAGTGTGCATGAAGGCTTTAAAAGGGTATAACTTGAGTTTGACAAGTCCAACTGGTGTGGTTCTTTTTGCTATGGTTTTGTTTTGAGAAGTACTTCAAAATGGCATGCAAAATGACCTATAATTTTGCATGATTCATCAATGGTGCACGTCTTTTTTCAAGCTTTCTTGCATGAAAAGTCAAAAGGACTCATAATGACATCATGGAATATTCTCACGTGCCAATCATTGGGAATTTTCTCAACATTGTTTTTTGGGCCAAATCCACCTTGGAATTTGAGCCCATGCATTCCCACATGTGTGGAAGTCATACATGTAGAAAAATAACAAAAAAATCATGGACTTGAATTGCCTTCATTTTGAGCCCACAAAGCCACAAAAACCAGAGTATAAATTCTAAAAATTCATTGGAGCAAACCCTAATTCGTGCAGCCCCCATACACTCTGAAAAACTCACTTTCCAAAAATCATCTCACACTTGATTCTCATCAAATCCCTCCATACATCCATGGAAAATGAAAACCAGTAGCATATTCTTGATCTACACACTCTAAGGATCACAAATCACCCTTCATTTGAGCCATTCCAAGCAGTTTCTAAACAGAGCTTTAATGGAGGTTGCTTCTTGAATCTCAAGATCTGGATCGTTTCAAGCACAATCAACGGTATCAAACATTCATAGGCGTTCAAGGGAGATATTCTGGAGCTTATCTCATCACCATACTGAAGTTTCAGAAAGCGCCATCTCCGGTAACTCAAACTTTTGACACTCTTATTTTGCTCATTTTTTATGCCTAAATGAAACTACATGCTATGGTGATGATGTAGATGTGTTTACTTTTTAAAATGATGCAATATTGAGTGAGAAATCTTGATTTAAAGTTTTGACGTTCAAATTTGTCGGTTGTGATCTGAGAGATTGGTGAAGATTCATGAAAAACTAATAGGATTTTTGAGTTCCTAGCATAAGATTTAGGGGGGGTAGCCCCATTTTCGTGAATTTCCGGGCCGCTCGTGGCGGCGGCCGCCGCCTGTGGTGGCCGGAATCCCTCCGGCGTTACTGTTCACGACCGGAATATCTTAAGGAAGAAGACGATCATGTGGCCGTTAGATCTTGTTGACTTTGTCTTTTGATCCAAAGGCCCACATTTTTTCTGATTTTTGTTTTTGATTTATTTTATTTAATCATTTAAGTGACTTGTGGACCAATTGATTTTGTAGCATATATGTCACATGCCATGTACATATTTCATCCTGTTTTATTATATTTTTTAAAAATAGCAAAAATACTCAAAAAACTCCGCAATTATTTGTGAGTTATCCCTGATGAGTCATTGATTTTATGGTACCATTGCCTAATTATTTCATGACACGTGGAATTTAATTTGAATTTCTGATTCATTTATGTGCATTTTTGACCATTTGCATTCAAACCTTCATGAAATCCCATATTTTAATCATTATGGCCCAAGCTTTTACATACACCATCCTCATACATGATACTTAGATGTGGTAACTGGTTTGGTTATTTTCTATGTCATTTTGCTAAGGTTTGACACATGAATTTGAATGTTGCATTTTTTGACGTGTTTTTTCCTTCTCAATTTCTCGATTTTTGTTTTCATATCAAATGAATCTGGATGCTCTTGATTTTTTGCATGATGTTTATATATGTTCAGCGGAACCTTGTGTTAAATTCCCATGAATTTAGAATGCATTTTCAGTTTGATTTGGATTTTTGAAGTTGATGTTTGCATTTTAGTCCCTATTTTGATGCTTGCTTAGCATGAGGCACTTGTGTCATTTCCTTTGAGTGGTGAAACCAATCCTTTTGCACATGTTTTAGTATGTATGTCATGTATTGATGTGTGGAGCCTTGCCCCCTGACTTTGAGTTTTGATACCCTTTTGATGCATTTGTTTGACAAGAGGTTTAGGCCTCCTATCCTTGGGTGTTTTTGTGAACTTTTGTGAACTTTAATGGCATGATTCATGTGGTTACATTTTGATTCTTTTGTTTGGTGCAACTATTGATTGCACCCCATCTTGTTATTCTAACTTGTTTGTTCAGTTTTTGTGAGGGCTCACATGACTCTTGAAGAGATAACTTGCTTGGTATTCCACTTTATTTGTGGGATACCATTTGGAGATTTATTCTGATTGCTTTGCTGACTTGCTTTCTTTGATGGTGCTAGCTTGAGAGATCTCTGGGTTTCTTGTTTATTTAGTTGTTGTTACTTCGGATCTTTATCCGTGTGGTAGATCTCTTGATCTCTTTTATATCTTTTCCTCATTTTACCACTTTCTTAGCTGGAAGACCTCGATAGGAGGCAATGTTTTGTGTGTTTACTTTTGTGCCCAAAGACCTCCAAGAAGAGGCACCAGTGCTAAAGACCTCCATGAAGAGGCAACTGACGGATAAAAGGGATTAGTAGTCAATCCCCCGTTATTCAGTGTGTCGTTCTTTATACTCGCACTACGTGTCGATGCTTCAGAATAAAAGCCCAAGATCTTTTGTCCGGTCAATTAGTGGAGAGGGTTCCATCTTTCTGAACCCCCACGCTTTGTCATGAGCTCACCCTGTCCAGGGTTAAGAGCTATGAGGTCTTATCCTCATTACACTTTTGATCTGCTCACCCTGATGTTCAATGTCAGTGGTTAAGAGCCCATTTGATTACCTTCCCATGGCTTGTTTGTCGAGGTTGATATGACCCCTCTTGACTAAAGCCCTACCCATATACATTTGAACCCCCTTGTTGGTGTGTTTACTTTATGCTATATGTTTTTGTGTGGTGTGATCGTCTCCCCATAGGATTGCTAGGCTTCGTATAGTCTCTCGTTTGCATGTCAATTAAGGTAGCACGGTTCCTTGTCTAGGACTTCCTTTTTGCATGAGCATTCCTAAAACACAAACAAACTCATTGATTTTTATTCTCCTAAGAACATGTTAACTCCTTCTACTACCCCTAGTGGGCCTTTCCTAGTGTTTGTTTGTTTATTGTCTATTGTGTGTTATTTATTTATTGCTTTGCATACCTATCTGCTTGCATTGCATCCTATGTGCGCTTTACTGTTTCATGCACATTGTGCTAGCTGTGCATCTGTTTCGCTGTTGGGTGGGAGTCACAAGAGGTAAAAGGCCCAATACACAGGCTATGAGTGGACTTTAGGACACCTAGGAATAGAGTGATTCATGGGAAGCGGGTGGTATGGCGCCACTTAGCGGAACATGGTATCACGAGCAGTTCAGATTCTGATGGGGTATTATCGTTGCATACACCTAGTGTGCATATGATGATATTCTTGAAAGGATTGCTTATCCTGCATTTCTTTTGACCTTACCCTGGCCTAGATTACACCCGTGAATGGGGCGGGAATGAACCATTTACAGGTACTGTTGGTGACCGTGTCCTGTTGCTGACTTTTGTTTGGTTCTTGTTGGTGACCGTTGGTTCTGAAGTATGGGTTCTAAGTTGATGACTGTGCTCTATGGTTCCCGGTTCCGAATTCATGCTGAAGTTCTGATCATGTGCCTCGTGATACGCAGCCAACCAGCCATTGTTTCATCATTTTGCATCATAGCATGTTTATTTTCAAAAAAAAATAATGCATAAAAAAGAAAAAAGTTAACCCGCATATGCATATCATTTTTCAGGTTTATTCATAATAAAACATAGCATACGCATCATACACATATCATTCTTGCATCATCACAGGTGTTCTTGAAGAGGATTATCAGCCTTTTCAATCATCAGAGCAGGGTGTCCAAAATCAGAAAGGGCCGTGTACTTTCACTGGTGCTGGATTGATGAATCACGGGGTTGTCTTTGCAACAAACAATGAAGATGGTGACAGTGATTGTGATATGGATAATTGGGTGCGCCCGTGTGCTCCAGGGGAGAAGATCAATAATTGGATTGTTGAAGAAATAGTCCAAGTTACTCTTCAGACAGAAATTGATCTTGCGGATTCCATTAAAAACAGTTCTGTTATGGCTCAGTATGACTTCGATAATCCCATTTACCAAGCCGAAGAGGAGAGTGATGAAGATTGTGAACTCCCCAAAGAATTGGCCAGACTATTGAAACAGGAGGAAAGGGTCATTCAACCTCATCAGGAAGAGTTGGAAGTCATTAACCTTGGTACTGAGGATGCAAAGAAAGAGATCAAGATAGGGGCTGCTTTAAAGGAAAAGGTCAAGAGAGGGTTGATTGAAATGCTACAAGAATATGTGGACGTATTGGCATGGTCGTATCAAGATATCCCTGGTTTGGATACATATATTGTGGTGCACAGGCTACCTCTCAGAGAAGATTGTCCTCCGGTAAAGCAGAAGCTTCGCAGAACTAGTCCTGATATGGCTGTCAAGATCAAAGAGGAGGTTCAGAAACAGTTGGATGCAGGTTTTCTAGCAGTTACCAATTATCCCCCTTGGGTGGCCAACATCGTACCCGTGCCGAAGAAGGATGGTAAAGTCAGGATGTGCGTCGATTACCGAGATTTAAATAGAGCCAGTCCGAAAGATGACTTCCCATTACCTCACATTGATGTATTGCTCGATAACACTACTCAATCCTCGGTTTTCTCTTTCATGGATGGATTTTCTGGCTATAATCAGATCAAGATGGCGCCAGAAGACATGGAGAAGACGACATTCATTACACCTTGGGGCACGTTCTGTTATAAGGTAATGCCATTTGGGTTGAAGAACGTCGGTGCTACCTACCAAAGAGCTATGACGACTCTCTTTCATGACATGATGCACAAAGAAATTGAAGTGTCAATGGATGATATGATTGCGAAGTCTCAGACAGAAGAAGAGCACTTGGTAAACTTGCAAAAGTTGTTTGAAAGATTGAGAAAGTTCAAATTGAGGTTGAATCCAAAAAAATGTATAATTGGAGTGAGATCTGGAAAGCTGTTAGGTTTCATTGTCAGTGAGAAAGGGATTGAGGTTGATCCAGCGAAAGTAAAAGCTATTCAAGAAATGCCTGAGCCAAGAACGGAAAAGCAGGTTCGTGGGTTTTTAGGGAGGCTGAACTACATTGCACGGTTCATATTTTACCTAACAGCTACGTGCGAACCGATATTTAAATTGCTAAGAAAAGATCAAGCAATCAGGTGGAACTATGATTGTCAAAAAGCTTTCGATAAGATAAAAGAATATTTGCAGAAACCTCCAATTCTTATACCTCCAGTCCCTGGGAGGCCTCTGATAATGTACCTTTCAGTAATAGAGAATTCGATGGGGTGTGTATTGGGACAGCATGATGAGTCTGGTCGAAAAGAGCATGCAATATACTACCTTAGCAAAAAGTTTACCGATTGTGAAACAAGATATTCGCTGCTCGAGAAAACTTGTTGCGCTTTGGCATGGGCTGCTTGTCGACTGAGACAGTATATGTTGAACCATACTACCTTGTTGATTTCTAAGATGGACCCAGTAAAGTATATCTTTGTAAAGCCAGTTCTTACCAGAGGAGTGGCTCGTTGGCAGATGATTTTGACAGAGCATGACATTCAGTACACGTCGCAAAAGGCCATCAAGGGTAGTATTCTGTCTGATTACCTTGCCGAGCAACCAATTGAGGACTATCAGCCGATGATGTTTGAATTCCCCGATGAAGATATCATGTACTTAAAGATGAAAGATTGTGAAGAGCCTCTTGTCGAGGAAGGACCGGATCCCGATGACAAGTGGACACTGATGTTTGATGGGGCGGTAAATATGAATGGAAATGGTGTTGGGGCAGTACTCATTAATCCTAAAGGTGCACACATACCTTTTTCTGCCAGATTGACTTTTGAAGTAACCAACAACGAAGCTGAGTACGAGGCCTGTATCATGGGGATTGAGGAAGCCATCGATCTAAGGATCAAAACTATGGACATTTATGGAGATTCTGCTCTAGTGATTAACCAATTCAATGGAGACTGGAATACTCATCAGTTGCATTTGATTCCTTATAGAGACTACACCAGAAGGATCCTGACTTTCTTCAAGACAGTAAAGTTGTATCATGTACCCCGAGATGAAAATCAAATGGCTGATGCCTTAGCCACATTGTCTTCCATGATTAAAGTTCATTAGCAGAATCATGTGCCACACGTTGCTGTGAATCGACTTGAGAGGCCTGCGTATGTGTTTGCAGCCGAATCTGTTATTGATGAGAAGTCGTGGTTTTATGATATTAAGAATTTCCTCAAAAGCCAAGAGTATCCTGAAGGAGCGTCAAAGAATGACAAGAAGACACTGAGAAGGCTAGCTGGAAGCTTTTACTTAAACAAGGATGATGTGTTGTACAAGAGGAACTTTGACATGGTTTTGCTCAGATGCGTGGTTAGACACGAAGCAGACATGTTAATGCAGGAAGTACACGAGGGATCTTTCGGTACCCATGCTAGTGGTCATGCAATGGCCAAGAAGTTGTTAAGAGCCGGTTATTAATGGATAACCATGGAATATGATTGTTTCAAATACGCTCGGAAGTGCCACAAATGTCAGATCTATGTAGATAAAGTTCATGTACCACCAAACCCTCTGAATATTATGAATTCTCCTTGGCCATTCGCGATGTGGGGCATCGATATGATTGGAAAGATTGAACCTACTACTTCTAATGGACATCGCTTCATCCTAGTCGTGATTGATTACTTTACCAAGTGGGTGGAAGCAGCTTCATATTCCAATGTTACCAGACAAGTGGTTGCTCAATTCATAAAGAAAGAAATTACCTGTCGTTATGGGGTTCCTGAGAGAATCATCACTGATAATGGTTCGAATCTCAATAACAAGATGATGAAAGAGCTTTGCAAAGACTTTAAGATCGAACACCACAATTCTTCTCCTTATAGACCAAAGATGAATGGTGCTGTAGAGGCAGCACACAAGAACATTAAGAAGATTGTGCAAAAGATGGTTGTGACGTACAAGGATTGGCATGAGATGTTGCCCTTCGCTTTACATGGGTATCATACCTCAGTACGTACGTCAACCGGGGCAACTCCGTTTTCACTTGTGTATGGCATGGAGGCAGTCTTGCCAGTAGAAGTTGAAATCCCTTCTTTCAGGGTGATGATGGATGTAAAACTTGACGAGGCTGAGTGGGTTCAAGCCAGGTTTGATGAGCTAAATTTAATTGAGGAAAAGCAATTAGCAGCTGTGTGCCATGGACAACTATATCAGAGAAGGATGAAGGAGGCCTTTGATCAGAAAGTGCGTCCTCGAAGCTATCAGATAGGAGACTTAGTTTTGAAGAGGATCCTTCCTCCCGGTACAGATAACAGGGGCAAGTGGACTCCGAATTATGAAGGTCCATATGTTGTTAAAAAGGTCTTTTCTGGTTGAGCCTTGATGCTTACAACTATGGATGGTGAAGATTTTCCGTCTCCTGTGAATTCAGATGTAGTCAAAAAATACTTCGCATAAACTGACCCGCTGGACAAAGAAAGAAAGTCCAGGAAAAAAAGGGCATCCCGGCGAACCAAGAGAAAAAGAAAAGAAAAAGGTTCGGGCAAAAGTTAGGGATAAAGAATAAAAAATAATATGTACACCCGGTAAGTCGAAAACCTGCAAAGGCGGCTTAGGCAAAAATGGGTATCCCGGTGGATTGAAAACCTGAAAAGGCGGTCCAGGCAAAAGAGGGATTAAAGCGAAGACTACAATCTAAATATCTGTACTTCATCGCGTTTCAGTGTCTACCATCTTGAAGGATATGATCAGTCCAATCACTCTTCTCAGAAAGCAAAGAATTTGGGGGAAAGTGAAGATCTATGAGTCATAACATAATTGGAAAATAGTGGAATGTCGTGTTCACATTGCGAATAGGATAGTTTATCTTCTCTTTTGGCGCAATTACCTCTTCTTAGGATTTGCTTCCTGATATATTTGCCTTTATAGGCCATTCTCAATCAATAAAAGTCGTTATTCAGTCAAATTGCTCTCTTGTTTTTTTTTTTATTTCTACTGTTTTGCTTGCAAAAAACGTCCGAATTTTTGATAAACATTGCATCTAAAAAACATGAAGGCTAGACAATGACGTGCGGAAAGATAAAACATCTGAAAATCATTTTGAATGTTGAGTACACTTGAGTATATTTTGTCCATACGATCCCCTGGGGCATGTATGTCCTGCCATTTTGCAGGTTACTATCTTTGATTGATGGCTAAAGTAGATGAGCCAAAGTTTGTTCGAAGGAAGACACTGTTGTTTCAACACTGTCCAGTCGTGTAAGAAGTTGGGTCGTCTAAGTCGAGTTCAAAATTTGTTTCCCCAGCATGGTCGAGAGGTTGGTGTTTTCCCAACAGGTGACTCCCTAGTTGAGTTGGTTTCTCTACCGTTCCGAGAATATCAGATCAGTAAGTATCCTCAGTAGAATTGTTGCGTGTCCCCACAAAGTTGGAAGATCGAACTAGAAATTGTGTGCTCGGTAAAGTGATCATTTGCTTTCCCAGCAGGAGTTTTCCTCCCTTTGCATCTTGCATGTAGTAATCACCATTTGCATTCGCATTCTCAAATCGCGTAGCATTTCCATTCAGTATGGAGCATTACGCCATGGAAAACTCAAACATATGCATACATGTATTAATCTAGATTGGATCATATCTCCGGAAGAGACTGATCATTTTTCAACATCAGTGTAGCACATTTGCAGCAGTTGCTCTTGGCAGCATTCAGAATCGATAATCCCAGTGAGATTTATTTTCTCACTAGCCCGTGAAAGGAAAGCTTGATTCTCTTCCGAGTTAGTCACCACTAAGTGTCTGCCTTACTTTGACATATGTAGGTATCATCCTTGCGATACCGGTAAGTGTCGTGTTGATCCCCGTAAATGTCTGTGTTTTTCTTTGATGTCGGTAAACATCATCTTTCGATGTCGGTAAACGTCGAATTCCAATCGTTGGCCATCAGTAAATGGCATGTCTCTCATGGTGTCTACAAAAAAATCGTTATGTCAATACCCGTGTGTGTCCTTTCCTTTTTTGGTGTCGGTAAACATCGGTCGCTTGTTAACCATCGGTAAATGGTTTCATCGTTTAAGATTCCCCAGCAGATTCGCTATCCGTAAATATCGAGTATTTCATTTTCGCCATCGGTAAATGGTTTTGTTTCTTAAATGTATTCTTTCCTTGGTGTCTGTAAACATCTTTGTTCGATGTCGGTAAACATCGAGTTCCTTCCCAGTCATCGGTAAATGTCTGGTCTTGTTTCACTTATAAACATTATTGTTCTATGTCGGTAAACATCGAGTTCCTTCCGAGTCATCGGTAAATGTCTGGTCTTGTTTCACTTATAAACATCATTGTTCGATGTTGGTAAACATCGAGTTCCATCCCAGTCATCGGTAAATGTCTGGTCTTGTTTCACTTGCTCCTCCCTAGTGAAGTCGCCATCGGTAAATGGCCTCACTTTCTTTGATATCGGTAAATATCAAATCTGTTTTGAAGCCGCCATCGGTAAATGGCCTCGCTTTCCTTGATATCGGTAAATATCAAATCTGTTTTGAAGCCGCCATCGGTAAATGGCCTTGCTTTCTTTGATATCGGTAAATATCAAATCTGTTTTGAAGCCGCCATCGGTAAATGGCCTCGCCTTCTTTGATATCGGTAAATATCAAATTTGTTTTGAAGCCGCCATCGGTAAATGGCCTCGCCTTCTTTGATTCGTCACCTACAGAGTGCAAATTCTCCGGTTCTTTTGGTATTCAATCCCTATTTACCTTGAAAGTCTGATAGCCGCTGCTTTCATCCGTTCAGGTTCACAGTTGATTGAATAGGGGCAACTGTAGCACCTCAAATTTTCCCTCCTCATTCATGCATTCATTTTAGGTCATTTAATATTTCATATTGCATTTCATCATGTCGATCAAAATTAGCTCCAAGAGTTTGTCTTCTAAGAAGTCTGGATATCATCCAAGTCACTTTGTGGGTTCTATCTGATTGATCAGTCAACACAAGGGAAATTGTGCATCAACTAGGGTTTTTCTCAACACTCAAGGAAGTTTGTATTCATCTGGGTATCAAAGTCAAAGTAGGGTTCCTCAAGGATTAAGACGCATTCTTGGTTTGAAGGTCTTATGGATGTTGTGTAAAGCTCTTGGAAGCTAGGGTTTCATTTTCAGAGGTTTTCTTCAAAGGATCAAGCTTAATGGGCTCAGTACAGTTCAAAATCCAACCGTGAAGTCAAAAGTCAACTGTTGGTCAACTGAGGGTCAAATGGCTAGGGAATGACTTGAGATACTTCCAACATGTTCAGATGGGGTCTATTCATCATTCAAAACATTAATCTTGAAGGAACAAAGGTCTAGTGCACAGGTTACCAAATTTGGAAATATGTTCCTGAGTTGTCATGCTCGCTAGGCGAGCAGAATGGGTCGCTTAGCGAGCCCCAAAATAAGCCACCAGAGCAACCAAACTTCCCAGAAAGAGCTGTCATGCTCGCTAGGCGAGCAAATCCTTCGCTAGGTGAAGCCCACGCTTCCTCCTTCGCTCTAGCGAGCTCTGAAGGTTTTGCTACTGGAATGTTCGCTACCTGCTCACTACATGCTCGCCTAGCGAGTAACTACTAGCTATGCTTTTATCCAAGTCTGGGAGTGTTCGCTGGAACCTCGATGGGTGCTCGCCTAGCGAGCCCGTTCGCTACCTCACTCGCCTAGTGAGCTGGCTGATTTACCAATATCATTTGATATTTTTCATCACCAAGGAAGCTTCAAATGAATTTTTCTCAAGCATGAAAGTTATAGGTCTTTGTCTCCCCTTTCCAAAAATTCATATTTCAAGGCCATATGATGAATGGTTGAAGAGTTATGGTTCTTGAATGATGAAGTGTGCATGAAGGCTTTAAAAGGGTATAACTTGAGTTTGACAAGTCCAATTGGTGTGGCTCTTTTTGCTATGGTTTTGTTTTGAGAAGTACTTCAAAATGGCATGCAAAATGACCTATAATTTTTCATGATTCATCAATGGTGCAAGTCTTTTTTCAAGCTTTCTTGCATGAAAAGTCAAAAGGACTCATAACGACATCATGGAATATTCTCACGTGCTAATCATTGGGAATTTTCTCAGCATTGTTTTTTGGGCCAAATCAACCTTGGAATTTGAGCCCATGCATTCCCACATGTGTGGAAGTCATACATGCACAAAAATAACAAAAAAATCATGGACTTGAATTGCCTTCATTTTGAGCCCACCAAGCCACAAAAACCAGAGTATAAATTCTAAAAATTCATTGGAGCAAACCCTAATTCTGCAGCCCCCACACACTCTGAAAAACTCACTTTCCAAAAATCATCTCACACTTGATTCTCATCAAATCCCTCCATACATCCATGGAAAACGAAAACCAGTAGCATATTCTTGATCTACACACTCTAAGGATCACAAATCACCCTTCATTTGAGCCATTCCAAGCAGTTTCTAAACAGAGCTTTAATGGAGGTTGCTTCTTGAATCTCAAGATCTGGATCGTTTCAAGCACAATCAACGGTATCAAACATTCATAGGCGTTCAAGGGAGATATTCTGGAGCCTATCTCATCACCATACTGAAGTTTCAGAAAGCGCCATCTCCGGTAACTCAAATTTCGACACTCTTATTTTGCTCATTTTTTATGCCTATATGAAACTACATGCTATGGTGATGATGTAGATGTGTTTACTTTTTAAAATGATGCAATATTGAGTGAGAAATCTTGGTTTAAAGTTTTGACGTTCAAATTTGTCGGTTGTGATCTGAGAGATTGGTGAAGATTCATGAAAAACTAATAGGATTTTTGAGTTCCTAGCATAGGATTTAGGGGGGGTAGCCCCATTTTCGTGAATTTTCTGGCCGCTCGTGGCGGCGGCCGCCGCCGGTGGTGGCCGGAATCCCGTCGGCGTTACTGTTCACGGCCGGAATGTCTTGAGGAAGAAGACGATCCCGTGGCCGTTAGATCTTGTTGACTTTGTCTTTTGATCCAAAGGCCCATATTTTTTCTGATTTTTGTTTTTGATTTATTTTATTTAATCATTTAAGTGACTTGTGGACCAATTGATTTTGTAGCATATATGTCACATGCCATGTACATATTTCATCCCGTTTTATTTTATTTTTTAAAAATAGCAAAAATACTCAAAAAAATCCGAAATTCTTTGTGAGTGATCTCTGATGAGTCCTTGATTTTATGTGCATTTTTTACCATTTGCATTCAAACCTTCATGAAATCCCATATTTTTTACCATTTGATGCTTGCTTAGCATGAGGCACTTGTGCCATTTCCTTTGAGTGGTGAAACCAATCCTTTTGCACATGTTTTAGTATGTATGTCATGTCTTAATGTGTGGAGCCTTGCCCCCTGACTTTCAGTTTTGATACCCTTTTGATGCATTTGTTTGACAAGAGATTTAGGCCTCCTATCCTTGGGTGTTTTTGTGAACTTTTGTGAACTTTAATGGCATGATTCATGTGGTTACATTTTGATTCTTTTGTTTGGTGCAACTATTGATTGCACCCCATCTTGTTATTCTAACTTGTTTGTTGAGTTTTTGTGAGGGCTCACATGAATCTTGAAGATATAGCTTGCTTTGTATTCCACTTTATTTGTGGGATACCATTTGGAGATTTATTCTGATTGCTTTGCTGACATGCTTTCTTTGATGGTGCTAGCTTGAGAGATATCTGGGTTTCTTGTTTATTTAGTTGTTGTTACTTCGGATCTTTATCCGTGTGATAGATCTCTTGATATCTTTTTCATCTTTCCCGCATTTTACCGTTTTCTTAGCTGGAAGACCTCGATAGGAGGCAATGTTTTTGTGTGTTTACTTTTGTGCCCAAAGACCTCCAAGAAGAGGCACCAGTGCTAAAGACCTCCATGAAGAGGCAACTGACGGATAAAAGGGATTAGTAGTCAATCCCCCGTTATTCAGTGTGTCGTTCTTTATGCTCGCACTACGTGTCGATGCTTCAGAATAAAAGCCCAAGATCTTTTGTTCGGTCAGTCAGTGGAGAGGGTTCCATCTTTCTGAACCCCCACGCTTTGTCATGAGCTCACCCTGTCTAGGGTTAAGAGCTATGAGGTCTTATCCTCATTACCCTTTTGATCTGCTCACCCTGACGTTCAATGTTAGTAGTTAAGAGCCCATTTGATTACCTTCCCATGGCTTGTTTGTCGAGGTTGATATGACCCCTCTTGACTAAAGCCCTACCCATATACGTTTGAACCCCCTGTTGGTGTGTTTACTTTATGCTATATGTTTTTGTGTGGTGTGATCGTCTCCCCATAGGATTTCTAGGCTTCGTATAGTCTCTCGTTTGCATGTCAATTAAGGTAGCACGGTTCCTTCGTCTAGGACTTCCTTTTTGCATGAGCATTCCTAAAACACAAACAAACTCATTGATTTTTCTTCTCCTAAGAACACGTTAACTCCTTCTACTACAGGTGAGTAAGTCTCCAATGGTCGAGCATCCGGTAGATTGCATAGTAACGTCGTTCACCTAAAAAACACAAAACAACCAAAAATAGGTTAGCCGCGCTACGGTGCTCTGATTCTCAATCCTTCTTGAGATACGTATGCAGCATGGTAGGGCTTGTGCGAGCAATAACTCTTTCTTTTCCCTACTTTGATTTTCTCTCTTTCGCATCGCATATAGGACTTTTTATACACACACTTTAGACATAAATAGCAAGCGTGGATCCTGTGGAGTACCACAGACGTGAATGGGTGCGATAACCTTCCCTTCACGTAACCGGGCCCCTTACTCAGTTTTCTTTGGTTCGAGACTTTGTTTTATCCGTTCCCTCTTGGTTATGCAGTACTACCTTTCCCTCCTCTCGGGATAAAAGTACATAGCTGGCGACTCTACTCTTTTTTCCTCGCCACCCTCTTTTCGCGTTTGTACTTGGATTCGGGAAATCTGGGGAGCGACAATAACCTATACTATCATCAAGCACAGTCAAATACATGATTAACGGTCTTCCTTCAACAAGTGGAGACAGAATCAGAGGCTCAAGCAGATACTCTTTGATACTATCAAAAGCTTTCTAAAAATATTCGGTCCGATCACAAGACTAATCTTTCCGAAGAAACTTGAAAATAGGTGCACATGTGGCAGTCATATGCGATATGAATCTTGATATATAGTTCAAGCGGGCGAGAAAACCTCTGACTTGCTTCTCAGTTTTGGGTGCAGGCATTTCTTGTATTGCTTTGACCTTGGCAGGATCAACTTCAATACCCTTCTCGTTGACAATAAAGCCCAACATGTTCAAACGGAGTTTGTACTTCCTCAAACACTGGAATAACTTCAACAAATGCTTAACATGTTCTTCTTCATCACTTGATTTAGAAATCATGTCATCAACATAAACTTAAATCTCTTTGTTCATCATATCATGAAAGAGAGTGGTCATAGCTCTCTGGTATGTTGCACCAACATTCTTTAAACCGAAAGGCATCACTCTATAACAGAATGTTCCCCAGGGTGTAACGAATATGGTCTTCTCCATATTTTCGGGTGCCATCTTGATTTAATTATAACCGTAAAATCCGTCCATAAATGAAAAGACTTTGAATTTAGGTGCATTGTCTACCAACATATCAATGTGTGGCAGAGGGAAATCATCTTTCGGACTAGCTTTGTTCAAATCTCTATAATCAACACACATGTGGACTTTTCCATCCTTCTTAGGAACAAGCATAATATTGGCCACCCACTGCGGATACTCAGCGGTTACAAGAAAACCAACATCAATCTGCTTCTGTACTTCTTCTTTGATCTTTACTGCCACACCAGGATGAGTTATCCTCAACTTCTGCTTGACCGGCGGGAATTCTGGCTTCAACGGCAATCTATGCTCCACAATCTCATAATCCAAACTAGGCATATCTTGATAGGACCAAGCAAACACATCTGAATATTCTCAAACAAGATCAATCAACCCCTTCTAAGCTTCTGGACACAATTGAGACCCAATCTTGACTTCCTTCACATCATCTTCGGAACCCAATTTGACTAATTCAATTTGCTCTTCAAATGGCCGAATGGCTTTTCCCTCGTGCTCAAGTAAACGAGATAATTCATCAGATATTTCTTCATCATCAGTTTCTTCCTTAGCCTCAAACACAAGGAGATAGAAGTTTGGAGATGGAGTAGGATTATTGTATTCAATGGGTTTGGGAACCAACCTGCATAATGATTTGATATTTTGATTTTTAGAGAAGTGAATTGTGACCAAATATTATGAATATGGACTATTATTATTTATTTATGTTTTTTGTGATTACCATTTTCAGAAAAGAAAAGAGTAAAAATAAAACATCATAGATGTGGATGAATAAAATTGTATTTCATTGATGATAATTGAAATGCCTAACAATGTTCACTTCCCCCTTAGGCATAGGAGACATATTTTTCTTTAAAAGAATGAACAACAAATTACTTAGATTGGTGAACAATAACAGGAACATCAACAGCAACCCAATTGTTGCAAGTCTGGCCATGCGTCACAAAGTTGGCGCAAGCTCCGTCTTCATCATCCTCAATCACAGTAGCTGAGTGTTGATCATTACCATGAATGAACCCTCCACTATAGAAACTCAGTTTAACATCTTCAGCTTTGACATTGAACGACCCTAGTTGAAATCCCAATCCGGCTCTATTCTTGTTTTCAGCAAATTCTACCATGCGACCCCACTAATCAGTGTTGCCTGTCTCAATAGATTTCTGAGCATCCTTAAAAGAAGACATGGGTGCCCTAGTTTTCTTTACTTCAGCAATAGACAAGGCTTGGAACAGAGTTCCAACCTCCTCATCAGCTTCAACATAGGAAAAGGATGACAGATGGCTCACCAAGAGCGCCTTCTCCCCACCAACAACGACAAGCTTGTCGTTCTTCACAAATTTAAGCTTCTGGTGCAGAGTAGATGTCACAACTCATGCTTCATGGATCCATGGCCTTCCCAATAGACAACTGTAGGCCGGGTGGATATCCATTACTTGGAAAGTAATCTGAATATCACTCGTACCTATCTTAACTGGCAGGTCTACTTCACCAATGACGGTTTTGCGAGAACCATCAAATGCTTTAACGGTCACGCCACTGTACTTCATAGGGGCGCCTTGATAAGAGATTCTATACAGAGTTGATTTTGGAAGCACGTTCAAAGAAGAACCAGTATCAACCAACATATATGACAGTGCATCCTCCTTGCAGTTCATCGAAATACGGAATGCTAGATTGTGATTTCTGCCTTCCTCGGGAAGCTCTTCATCATAAAAGCTCAGATTATTGCAAGAAGTGATGTTAGCAACAATGTGGTCAAACTGATCCATAGTAACATCGTGCTCAACGTAGGTTTGCTCTAGTACCTTCTACAATGCTTCTCTGTGTGCTTCAGAATTTATTAACAGAGGTATTACCGAAATCTTTGACGGGGTATGGAGCAACTGTTCCACCATATTAATCTCAATCCTCTTAATCAATCGTAATACCTCATTATCATCATTAGGCTTCAGTTTGCTGGATTCACTAGACTGACATATTGTAGCACTAACTGGATTCACCACAGGCACATCCACCTTCATACTGGCTGAAACATCCTCTACTTCCCTCGGAAAGACCGAACCGAAGACACGACCACTATGGGTCACCTTTGCAATATCATCTATATTCACCACAGAATCAGCTACATGTAACGGAATCTCTTGACCATTTCCCACCATTGTGGCATTATACTAATAAGGAACATCTTTATTGGATGCATACGGGACAATGCCCACTAACCGTATAACCAACGGCGATACCGATCTATTAATGATGTTGCCGCTACTGCTATCAAATTGAATTACTACTCGCTCAGGGGTCTTAAACACCGGGACAATCACATTAACATCATTTATATCCCTTGACTGTTGAAACGTGATTACATTCTCATCCATCAACCTCTGGATATCCCTCTTGATGATCATACACCCACGGGGGTTCACACTACAGATTGTACAACCATCATGGTCGTGCTCACAATCACTGATCAAACACAATGTTCTATGCATCTCCACCAGATACCTACGGATACTTCGTACATCAAAGATTCAGAAATTTCCTAGACATCCGTCCACCATGTTGATAGTAGCATTACCATGGGCAGGAAATAGATTAGCTTTCACATTCGGCGCACGGTCCTCAAAAGAAATCATCCCACTTTTTACAAGCTTTTATACCTCATACTTCAACGGGTAGAGTTATCAATGTCATGGCCAGAGGATCCCTGGTGAAAGGCACAACAAAGTTCAGGTTTGAACCACCATGGAGGTGGCTCAAGAATTTGAGGTGGATTTCTTGGTTGGAGTAGGTTCTTAAGAACCAAAGATGGATACAATTTTGCATATGTCATAGGAATAGGGTCAAAGGAGACCTTCTTCCTCTTAAATCTTGGTTGTTGATTATTGTTGTTGTTGTAGTTGGTTCTTTGTTGCGGTTATTGTTGACATTGTTGCTGTTGAATCAAAACTGTTCGACTATTGGAATTGTTGGAAAAAACTGGAATTACTGACGAAACTTGATGTTGATGCTGATGCGGTTGAGAACTTCTTCTGACTCGAGGCCTCCTCTGCCTCCCTACAGATACTAAATTGGTTTCCCCTTCTTTCCTCTTGGAGAAACCAATTACATACCTCTTACTGGACGACACTTCTTCCTTGGATAGACGTCCTTCACGGACTCCCTCTTCTAACGTCATCCCCATGTTTACCATTTCGGTAAAGTCACTGGGGGCACTGGGAATCATACGTTTGTAATAAAACGAACTCAAGGTCTTCAGGAAAATCTTCGTCATCTCTTTTTCCTATAATGGAGGATTAATTTGAGCAGAAAGGTCCCTCTACCTCTGAGCATATTCTTTAAATGTCTCTTTATCCTTCTGAGACATAGACCTCAACTGGTCTCTATCAGGCGTCATATCCACATTATACTTATACTGTTGACAAAGGCTTCACCCAATGTTAAAAGTACAAACACTTGCACTATTTAGCCCCATATACCATCTCAGAGCAGCACCAGTCAAAATGTCTTGGAAGTAGTGAATCAATAATTGATCATTATCAGATTGAGTTGACATCTTTGTGGCGTATATAACAAGGTGGCTTAGTGGACAAGTACTTCCCTTATAATTTTCAAAGTCAGGGACTTTGAACTTCATCGGGATCTTCACATTCGGTACCGAGCAGAGCTCAGCAACATTCTTACCAAACAGGTATTTTCCTCTCAGAGTCGTCCACTCTTTTTGTAGCTCAAGGAATTGATCTTTCATTTCATCCATCTTCTCATAAACATCTGGGCCCTCAGATGGCTCAGAATGGTAGATGGTATCCTCGACATGGGGCAAGATATGAATAACTGGAGGAGGCACAGACATGACCAGGCTAGATCTCGGCATAGACACAAAGGTGTATGCAAACCCTTTAGGCACAAAGTTTGGTGGTATTCCCCACAAGAATCTAGCAGGCATACAAAGACCGGATTGGCTGGAAGTAACGGGCACAGTCGAGGTAGAAACCTCGGAAATGACAGTCCTCTTGGGAGGAGTTGCAGGAGTTGGTGAAGACTAATTCTGCGCAGCAAGAACAAACTCAATCATGGCGGTCAACCGTTCAATCTCATCCTTCAGCTCTCTGTTCTCTTGTTCCAAATGTTCCATGATTCTGGGTTGATTGGCACGAGTGTTGTATCGGTGAGTCAGCTCAGATCTTCCTTTCCTATGCATATTATGCCAAGCGTGTATCATCTTATGCTTCAAATGTTGGGGATCTTTACCCTCTTGATAGAATAGACCTTCCAACTAAGTCTTATTAGGTTTATCTCTCAAGGGGAACTCAAGCTGACGACGAGCCAAAGTAAGGTTCTAGTTAATTCCTCCTTGTGTAACAATGAGAGGTGCATTAGAGAACTCACCACAACTATCAATAATATCCACACTACTCAATGTAGAATCATACCAAACAATATCATCATTAGTGAGAGACATAAGTCTATGGGACCACCATAGACATTGCTTATTCTCCATAAAAGAAGGTGTCTTAGGCAAGTGCAAAATAAACCACTTGTACAGAAGAGGAACACAACACACGATAGTTCCACCACCTTTAGAATTCCTCAAATTCAAAGAGAAGTACATATCACCCAACAGAGTAGGTACATGATTCCCAATCAAAAAGATTCTAATGGCGTTAACATCAACAAAACCGTCAATGTTAGGGAACAAAGTCAAACCATAGATGAGTCACACAAAGATGGCTTCAAAAGCATCAATACTACCAGCTTGAGCAAAGACGGTAGCTTTACCAATGAAGAACTCAGAAGTCAACTCAAACATTCCTCAATTCTTCACCCAATGAGCCTTAATCATAGACTTCTTCAGATGAAGAGCTTCAACTATGATATGAGATCTGAGAATCTCCTCTAATCCACTAAAAGGCACCTTGTTAGAAACATGTATTCTCAAGTGAAGCTAGCAGAAATATACCTGAACATATCGCACGCTCGAACATACAACAGAGTCTCTATCGAACTTTATTTATTCTAGAAGGAAAGGGGAAACATCAATAAAACCCGAGGGAAAGAGATATGCTAGGTAAGGAAGTCGGTTATGCAAGGGGAAGGTATTAGCACCCTAAACATCCATGGTAATCCATGGGAAGCATTTTGATTATTCTCACTCGAATGGGTGTGATATCTAAAGATTACTCACAAAAGAATGGGGAAGGGAAGAGAAATAGATAAAGTGCTCGGTTACGATTGGGGTCCTCATGCCTACGTATCCTCATAGTCCAATGAGGAATCCAGTGCTCCTTAGTTCAAAGAACTAGTGGTGGGAGGTGAAAAGAATTTGTGATAACAATGTGGTCTGAACCAAAGGATTATGTTTTTTGAACTCCAACAAGGGGCAAAAACGTGAACCCAAGAATAAACTGGTATGAACCAACAAGTGAGGGGCTACAACATAGTATCACTGTATTGGAATAACCGAAAAAGAGAGGAATTAGGTGTTTGGGATACGAGCCAAACAACTCTTGGTTAACAAGAAGGTACAAGATGGAGTGCAAAGTTATAGTGTATTTGGCTCAAAGGATAGGTATATCACATGGAGTGAATGAAGGTAGAATAATGAATGCATCGTGGAGATGAAGGCAAGGAATGCCCTAAGGCAGAAGTAATAAATAAGTATGCTTGAGGAGGATTCGAACCCTCGTGCCTACGTATTCTCATCATGCAATGAGAAAATCAGAGCAATCGTAGTTTAGCCCACTACGACTGAATGTAAAGAGAAATTCGATGGGATTGCCAAGAGGCAAGGTAGATTCCTTAACAAGCAAGGAGGTGGTACTAACTGATGATGGTAATAAACCACACGGACAAGTGATATATGATTGACCTATATACTAGAGGATTTATAAGGCAAGAAATCCGTCTAAGCACGAGAGGTTTTATAAGACGAACAAAGATCATGACATGATTGGCCTACACACGAAAGGATTTACAAGGCAAGAGTTTCGTCTAAGCACGAGAAGTCTTATAAGACAAACAATGATTATGAAATGATTGGCCTACACACGAGAGGACTTACAAGGCAAGAGCTCCGTCTAAGCACGAGAGGTCTTATAAGACGAACAATGATTATGAAATGATTGGCCTACACACGAGAGGATTTACAAGGCAAGAGCTTCGTCTAAGCACGAGAGGTCTTATAACACAAACAATTATTATGAAATGATTAAGGGGTCTACCAAAGCACAAGAGGACTGACAAGGCAAAAATGATTGAGTCGATTGATTGTGATTCAAAGACTTGATTACAAGGGAATTGATCCAAAGGATACCTGAATGTCAAAGGGAGTATGATTAGAGATCCACTAAGGAGAGAAATGATTGATGTGCAATGATGCTTCAATAGTGGAGTGTCGAAAGATTGATCTATAAATAGGATGGATTGATAAATAAGATAGCTCGCGAAGAATCTAGATTCTCCTGCCTACGTATCCTCATAGTGCAATAAGGAAATTATAGCTTTCGTAGTTCAACCTACTAGGGCTGAAAACAAGATGATGGAGGCAAAAGAATGTGATCAAATATAAATGACTAGAATGGAGAGTGAATATACATGATAGTTATTTGATAAGAATCACACTAAAGTCTATGATTAAAGGTGGATACGATGAGTGTTGGTTCATTCGTCCCATACCCAAAGATATCCAAAATGGGGGTAGGAATTCTCCAGTTTCATTCCTTCTTTACTACTTAAGGCTCATGAAATGTAATTCTCATCTTAACTTTTAAATTGGTGAAGGAGAATCTTAGTTGTTGGTTCTTGTATTGATGAAGACCTTATTAATTATTCGATTCGGATTGCACTAAAGTCTATGAGTAGAGGCGAATACGATGAGCGTTGGGTCATTTGTCCCATACCCAAAGATATCCAGAATGGGGGTAGAAATTCTCCAGTTTCACTCCTTCTCTATTGCTTAAGGCTCGTGTCATACAACTTGAATTATGATCGATAAGTTATTTATGTAGTCCATGCTTGTTGTATTGCTTTGTGAAGAGAGAGAGAGACTTGCCAATCGTATGATTAGAATTGTGCTAAAGTCTATGAATAGAGGTGAATACGATGAGCGCTGGGTCATTCGTCTCATACCCAAAGATATTCAGAATGGGGGAAGGAATTCTCCAGTCTCATTCCTTTTTTATTACTTAAGGCTCATGCCACACAATTCTAACTTTGATTTGGCAAGCTCTTAAAGATGCCACCTTTGATATGCTTGTATTGTTTACTACTTAGTATGACTGAGGATGCTGTGATTGAAGATCTGACTTGAGGCCTTGAGCTCCATAACTTAGAGAAAAAAAGTCTTATTAAGTGACCAAGGGTCTTTTGGTCACTCAATTAGACTGTGGGATTATACAAGATCAAAGGATTTAGTTAATCCAAATTTTTTTTGATCAACTTGAATCGAGGATTTGAATTAGTTTTGAATTTATGATTAATCCTAATCTAAGGGTTAGAACTTAATTCAAAGGCTATTCCTAATGGAGCATGCAATTGTTAATCAAAATTTGATTTAAAACTAATTAAAATCCTAATTCAAAATTATTCCTAAAGAAGCATGCATTTATATGGCTAAAATGACAATAAACTCTAAAGGGGCGAAATGGTCATTTCACATCAATATTCAATTTAAGGACAAAATTAAATCATAATCAATATCCTAACTAAAAACTAAAAATTAATCAAGTTCTAAGAAAATTATTTTAATCAAATCAAAGAAACCTAACTATTTTTAGAAATCTAACTAAACTAAAAAAAATTAATATTCTAATTAATCCTAATTTTTATTCTAATTAAACCCTAATTATAGTTAGTCCTAAAAATATAACTTAATTAAACTGATCCTAAAAAACTCTAAATGACCTAATTAATAAAAATAAAACTAAACAACAAAATGAATCATGAACAAAAGGAATAATGGGCTCAGAATGGGGGTGCAAAACGCAATTAAAATAAGGTCCAATGGGCTAAAAGACCCACATAATCAGATTTGTCTTATTCTTGTTTTGTCTTATATGTTGTTTTGTCTTATATGCCATGCTGAACCAGTCATGTTGCGACACGTGGTGTTGTCTAGAAAAGTGAAAAAAGGAAAAAGAGGTAGGACACGTGTCACGATTCTGTGAGTTCTGAGTTTAATCAATAATTTTTCATTAATTAATTACATACAATCTTGAATTTTTATCTACTAAAAGTTAATAAATCAAAAAATTAATATGCCAATTATATATCACCGGACTTTATTTTTCGCGAGGAATCCAAATATGCGATCGAATTTTGCAAATGAGCCACGGATTTTGAAGAATCGGGCAAAAATGTGAAAAATAAAGTGTGTAAAGAATCGACCGATTCACATTCGCTATAATGATTCGTGAAAAAAGTAATCACATATTTAGAATCGTGACGAAAAATCACTTCTAATGATATATTCATACGTAATTAACAGTTAAGAATTAAAAAATTACTATTTTTAAGTTTATGTGTTTTATGCAAGATAAGTATTTATTTAATAAGCAACATTCAAAATAAAATCTAAAATTGGTCAACAAGCAAAATTCCAATAATTCATGGCAAAGGTGTGGAAGACATAAAAGATTACCAACAGAGCGGAGATTTGCTCCGGTTAATGTTGAAAATCGAAGCGTCGAAAAGAAACCCGGAAAACTTCAAGAATAAGCTCCATTAATCCAATTAACTTTCAAGTTTTGATAATTATTATTGATGATGAATGAATGTGGAAGATGAATCACGAATATAGAATATTGATGCATAAGCTTGAATTGATGAATCTTGGATGACGATTGTTGATAAATCTTGATAAACTTTTGATGATGATTGTTGTAGAAATTATTGATGGATGATTTTTTATGACAATACTTGAATTGTTGATTGATAATTGTTGATGATAATATAGAAATTGTTGATGGCTAAGTTCCACCATTTTAGAACTTCAATGTGATGTTCGAAAGGGTGACGAAGATGAACTTTAGTGAGGGTGAGGGAGAAGATAAATATGTAGAGAAATTGAGAAGAAAAAGTGGTAGGGAAATAATGATTAATTGTGAACCTTCTAAGTTAGGTTAGTTAACCCCCAAAATATGAAAAATAACATGTTTATATAAAATTGGTAGGTGAATGATCACCCTTGAATTATGATCCAACTAATTGGTTTATCAACGGTTAGGAGTTAATTTAATCCTTAGTTCGGATCACCAATTTTGACCATATGATTAAATGTTAAAAGTGGCTAGGATTGAGTGAAAAAAATGGAAGTTGAAATTTGTGTTTGTTTGGAAATTTGTGTTAGTTTGGAAGTTATGGTAGTTAAGAGTAATTAGGTAAATGTATGGCATATGGAGAAATAGGTAGTTAAAGGTAGTTAGAGACCAATGGTATTGGAGTTTAGCAAAAGTATCAAGTTAGGATGTAAGGCAAAGAGTCACTAGTAATTGAACTTGAATTTTCATGCATTTGCCTTGATTTTTCTACCACTTTTGGCTTGAATTTTGAGTGCCTTAACCCATGAATTTTATTATTTTTAAGAAATGATATTTTCACTAAATGAATGAAATTTCCCTTTTATTCCAACTTTGCCATTTCCTTTGACTCTAAGCAAACCTCCAAATCAATTGATGATCATTTCAGTCTTTCCTGATAACCATGAATCTCTAATAAATAGATGATCCCCACCAAAAGTAATACGGGAAATAAACCTGAATAACTACCAAATAATAATCACCTCAAAAATCCACTTAAACTGATTAAATCCATTATCATCGAACCTTTGGCCTAAATTTGTTACCATATGCACATGTCGATGAGTGCATGATCAAAATAGAAAAAGTATGAAAATGAACAAAACCATAAGCCAAACAAATTAAAAAAAGTAGGGCAAATTTTGGGGTATGACAGTTGCCCCTATTTAATCATCTGGGACATGAATGCGAAAATTGAGAAAGCTTTTCAGGCATTCAAGATAGAAGAGGATTAAATACAAGAATGTCCAAAAATTTGCCCAAATGTTTTTTTTTGTAGTTTTATCACCTGAGGATCTTGGTGTACCGTGGGGATATTAATGGTAAATACAAGTCATGATATGTATGCTATATTGTATTTTTTGTTTGTTTTATGAAACATGAAGCCACATACGCTAATCAGGGAGCCCATGAAAGTTCCAAAATATGAATCATCAGTTCAACAACAGGAAGCAAACATCAAACCCAGAGGTTTAAAAACGGAAAGGTCATCAACCGTACAGGTTGGGAAAAGGTTCATCAATCACATAGATTGGAAAAAGGTTCACCAACCACGAAGGTTGGAAAAAGGATTCAACAATCACGAAGGTTGGAAGCAAAGGTCATTAACCCTAAAGGTCATAAAGATGTTTCAACAACCGCGAAGGTTGTAAAAAAGGTCATCAACCCTAAAGGTCGGAAAAAGATTTATCAATCCTGAAGATTATAAAAAGGTTCCTCAACCCTAAAGATTAGAAAAAGGGATCATCAACCCTAAAGGTCGGAAAAAGGTATCAAGCAAACTAGGCTGTAAAAGATGCCAAGCGAGTTAGGTTTTGGAAGAAGTGTCAAACAAGCTGGTTTTAAAAAGTACCAAGCAAGTTTGCGAATTAGAAGATGCCAACAAAGTATTGGGTTTTGATTTCTCTGATTTGAACACACGGCTTAATGCTATGCTAGATGGATGATATGCATGAGTGAAGCGACGTGATTTGTACATGATGATGATTTATGCAATGGTTAGGCCATATGCTCATATAGAGGGAGGTGGGAATTTTGTGCTAGGATAAGATCATCCAGATGTGATTCTCTGACACTTACTTCAAGCTAAACAACTGTTGTAACCTCTTTGGCTAATGTCTGAAATATGGAGAGAGCTTGTACCTGTGTAGCCTGCCTCTACCCCAATATACTGAATATTTGCACCAACTGCCCCAGTTATGAATTGTAGAGTAGTCTCATCATCTGAATATCTCAAACCGGCCTGCCTCAATGTCTTTAAACTGTATTCCTTCGATCGACCATCTTGGGAAGGATTGACTTCTCGTGCTCTTGGGGTAGCTTGCCCCAATATGAATTTTGAAGTAACTTTTTCCCCTATCTGGCTGATTCAGAGAGATTAGTAGAATCTCGACGTGGTTTCCCCAGATCGACTGAATCCTGAAGAGATCTGAGCTATGGAATATCAGGAATTTGATTAACTTTCCCATTGTAAGCTTCCTTGATGTCAAATGACTGTTTGCATGTGAAGTGCTCATTTTAAAAATGATAATTGTAATGTCATGATCATGCAAGTTTTGAAAACTCAAGTGTGTTCACTAAGATTATGACATATAGTGAACGAATTACTAATTAAAATGTCATATCAGTATCAATACAAATGAAAAGCAAATCTTTAGGAGTCAGCTTTACGCGATCTTATCATAGTATGCTTTCGAAATAGACTTTGCTTCAATTAGGTCTTTTAAGGATTGTAACGTGGCCTAGTTCACGGTTTCAGAAGGAAAGGATATAAGGTTCAAAACCTATTCTAACCCGCCCATTCTTCATGATGTTCTCCAGTCCTACATTCAGTTAGCTCAAAGCAGGCGTTCATCTTTCAAAAAAGGATTTTGAATATCAACAATGATGATTAAGGAACCCTATGAGAGTTCGGAGCGATAGCCACTCACCTTCTGTTTTGATTTGCGTTCACATAGATTTTCTCTTGCTGAGGACTTTGATATTGATCCTCTGATTATCTTGTTTTTGCTTACCCTTATTTTGGCCTAGGATGATCCTTTGGGTCTGCAACCCACCGGGATACCCTAATTTTTGCCTAAGTCAATCTTGTTTTCAAGTTCTTGACTTAGCGAGCCATTTATTTGCTTTGGATTTTTTCATTTTGTTTCATCTTTTCTTTTCATACTTGAGAAAATCTTGTGACACTGCTTTCTCGATTTATTGCACAGGTCGTGACTATCTCACTCCTTTTTGTTGGTAAGGGATAACCATTATGGATTTGTGATTCCATCCTCTTGAGAGGGATATGATGTGATTGAACACTTGATGAGATATTCTCCTTCTGAAATTTGGATGCAAGTCTAAACTGAAGTGAATACTACCATGCCCTTGGTTTAACATGAGGGTTTGTATATATAAAGAAAGAAACTCCTTCTTCAAGGCCCAAAGGGGTTGACTAGGGATTAACTTCCTTGTATCTCTAGTGTTTAGGGATTGAACAATGCCTTATTCAAAATCATACAGGCAACGATCTTGCGCATTTTTAATTGCATCATTCTCTTTTAATTTCATTTGACAAACAGTTTGATACTGGTAAATAAAATATGAGTGAACACGAATGGATTTAAGCAAAACATGCACGTTTATTTCATTTATTATCATCTAAAAAACAGACAAGTTTTACACATGAACATGAGTTAACAAACAAGAAATGATTACAAATGAGATATGATTGAATCAATATGATATTTCTAGCCTTGATACTCTTCTGAGGAAGCAACAGAATCTGAGAAATCTTCACCACAATCTGTCCACAGTGGTCTGGCAACGGGTTAGTTATGACATTGGGTCCTGTCTCAGAGAATGACAAAACCTTCTGATCAATAAGCTCTTGTACCCTTGATTGGAGCGGCCAACAATCCTCGATGGGATGTCCTATATGCTCGGGTGGTAGGCGCACGAAGCATTAGGATTGTGCTTTGCATGGTACGGGAATGTAGTAGGCGGAATCTCCTTTGGCACGATTGCCCCTTGCTGAATAAGGTAAGGGAGTAGTTGAGCATATGAACAAGGATTGGGTCATGATGAGGGCGCTTTCTATAAAACCATCTATGCTGACCTTGACTTTGGTTTCTATTATCTTGCTGGTTCTGAGAGACTGGAGCATGTGGAGGTTGTTGATACTGCGGTTGGTATGCAAGTTGCTGATATCGAGCAGCGGCAATGTATGGATAAGGGTAGTATGGCATATGAGCCATAAGTTCTTGAACTTGAGGATAAACATTTTCTATTACTGCGTTTTCCTCTGCCGCCTTCTTCTTAGCCAAACCCTGAGACTTCATGGCCACCATCTGGTTATCAATACTAGCAATTTTTCCAGTTTTTAGCCCATTCTCGATGCGCTCTACAATGGTAACTATGTCGGAAAAGTTGAACGACGAGCTACCAACCATATTCTCATAGTACAAACCTTGGAGTGTGCCCATAAAGATATCAACCAATTCGGCATCTGTTAGCGCAGGTTTAACTCTTGAAGCCATCTCACGCCATCTCTGACCGTATTCTTTGAATGTTTCATTGCGCTTGATGGCTTGATTTTGCAGCTGTAACCTGGTGGGAGCCATGTCCAGATTATATTTGTATTACTTGAGAAAGGCTTCAGACAAGTCCTTCCAAGATCTGATTTTACTGCGCTCCAGTCCCATATACCAGTCTAAGGATGCCCCAGATAAGCTGTCTTGGAAGCAATGGATAAAAAGCTCATCATTATCAATGTAGGATGCCATCTTCCTACAATACATGATGACATGACTTCTTGGACAACTCAAACCCTTATATTTTGGTAGGTCTGGCACTTTGAACTTAGGAGGAAGCACCACATTAGGAACTAGATATAAGTTCTTAGCATTCATACCATAAGCCGAGAATCCTTCAATTGTTATGATCCTTTCATCTAGTAACTGATAGTCTGAACCAACAACAATCTGATTGGAAGGCTGAGGATTAACTTGATGACTAGGAAGTTGAACACCCTGAGAAGCTAGTTGAGAAAGAACTGGAGGAGAAGCAAACTGAGGATACCCTTGAGGGTACATCAAACCTTGATTTACCATTTGACCAATAGTCGAACCATACTGATTCTGATATGGAGCATAGGGTGCCCCAAGATACACAAATGGAGGTACAACAACAGAAGATACCCCTGGATGAGGAGGAGGTACCGGAACACCTTGATTCAAATTTTGAATAGTAGGTTGAGTAGCTCGAGGAGGAAGACATAAGTGAAGGGTTGGGCCTCTATTCATCTTTGTTGTCATTAGGAGTCTCGACGACCACTGGTGTAGAAGTCTGAAGAGCCTGTTCTGGGTTGATCTCACAATTTTCAACATTGACCATTTGAAGAGAGTGAGTGGTCATTCCCCAAGGATAGGCAACAACATTCCCATTGGCAGGGTGTACAACAAACGACTGATATGGCACAAAAGCATTCCCATTAACAGCTTGGGGAGTGAAATTCGGAGGCAACCCCTAGGGATAGGTAATGGCAGGCCTACTAGGACTTGGCTGACAGATAGGTTGGCTCACAGATTGAACCATAGTGTCCACAACAACATCAACAGAAGTGGTGACGGTAATAACATCAGTAACTACAGCAGAAGCAGGATTGGCAGCGGAAATGGAGGTAGTGGCCTTCTGAGCTTGAAGGTACTCCAATATGGTGTTCATGTTACCTTGGAAAGTATCCATTCTGCCTTGGACTTGAGCCAAGGTTTCCCTGTATGTGGCATTCTCTTGTTCCAGATCTGCCATAATTTTTTATTTGTTAGCCCTTGTGAAGTAGTGGTGTCGAAGATTCGTCGTCTTTCAGGCTGGAGAAATGACAAGGTGAGTTTTTTCTGGTTGATATGCATGAGATACAAATGCATGAATGCACATGTTAGGGATGGAATGCAAATAATTATGCAACATCCATAGATTCAAAGTATCGATGGTATAATCATTCAGGGTCAAAACTCCGGCATATATACAGCAATACAAAAATGATATGCAATAAGAGTATGTCAACAGCATAAAAGAATCTGGATAATCTGTGTGCACTGCCCGATGCAGGATCAAAAATCCAACGTCCATGAGAATAAGGTATGTAGAGGGTATGGTTTCCTGCAAAAAAATCCCATATCCCCCTCACAGGTGTCGACTATGCTCCAAGGTGGTCCCTAGAAGGCCTCCCAGATTCATCGACTCGAAGTGGAAATACCATGTCATGGTGAATACTCACAGGACAAAAGTACTTCCAAGTGAATCTAGTCTGGATGTGGTTCTTGTGACAACCCAACACGCAAAATGCAGGCATACACGACTATCCACGAGTCTAACCTATGTGTATACTCATCTCACTTATAGAGCTTCTCTCTCATGTAATATATCCCAACCCAATGGGGAGTATAACAGATCCATAATAAAACAATATCTAAAGCAATAAGGAATGCGATAAATAAAGAGAGTAAAACATAAAGGTAAACACCTATAACAAGCGAAAGCAACCTAAACTAGGCTCAACTCTTTTTAGTGACTAGGAAATGCTCCAAGAAGCAACTTCCCCAATAAAGTCGCCAGATGAAGCTAGCAGAAATATACCCGAACGTATCGCACACTCGAACATACAACAGAGTCACCATCGAAATTTATTTATTCTCGAAGGAAAGGGGAAAATCGATAAAACTCGGCGGGAAAGAGATATGTTGGTTAAGGAAGTTGGTTATGCAAGGGGAAGGTATTAGCACCCCAAACATCCATGGTACTCCATGGGAACCGTTTTGATTGTTCTCGCTCGAACGGGTGTGATATCTAAAGATTACTCGCAAAAGAATGGGGAAGGGAAGAGAAACAGATAAAGTGTTGGGTGAGGATTGGGGTCCTCATGCCTACGTATCCTCATAGTGCAATGAGGAATTCATAGCTCCTTAGTTCAAAGAACTAATGGTGGTAGGTGAAAATAATTTGTGATAAGAGTGTGGTCTGAACCAAAGGATTGTGTTTTTTAACTCCAACAAGGGGCAAAAACGTGAACCCAAGAGTAAACTGGTATGGACCAACAAGTGAGGGCCTACAGCACAGTATCACTGTATTGGAATAACCGAAAAAGAGAGGAATTAGGTGTTTGGGATACGAGCCAAACAGCTATTGGTTCAGAAGAAGGTACAAGATGGAGCGCAAAGGTATAGTATATTTGGCTCAAAGGATAGCTATATCACGTGGAGCGAATGAAGGTAGAATAATGAATGGATCGTGGAGTTTAATGGAAGGAATGCCCTAAGGCATGAGTAATAAATAAGTATGCTCGCAGAGGATTCGGACCCTCGTGCCTACCTATTCTCATTGTGCAATGAGAATATCAGAGCAATCGTAGTTCAGCCCACTACGACTAAAAGTAAAGAGAGTTTCGATGGGATTTCCAGAGAAAAGGTAGATTGCTTTACAAGGAAGGAGGTGGTACTAACACATGATGGTAATCAACCACAAGGACAAGTGATATATGATTTTCCTATACACAAGAGGATTTATAAGGCAGGAGATTCGTCTAAGCACGAGAGGTTTTATAAGATGAACAAAGATCATGACATGATTGGCCTACACACGAGAGGATTTACAAGGTAAGAGCTTCGTCTAAGCACGAGAGGTCTTATAAGTCGAACAATTATTATGAAATGATTGGCCTACACACGAGATAATTTACAAGGCAAGAGCTTCGTCTAAGCATGAGAGATCTTATAAGACGAACAATGATTATGACATGATTAAGGGGTCTGCCAAAGCACAAGAGGACTGACGAGGTAAACCATGATTGAGTCAATTGATTATGATTCAAATACTTGATTACAAGGGAATTGATCCAAAGGATACCTGAATATCAAAGGGAGTATGTTTAGAGATCCACTGAGGAGAGAAATGATTGATGTGGAATGATGCTTCAACAATGGAGTGTCGAAAGATTGATCGATAAATAGAATGGATTGATAAATAAGATAGCTCGCGAAGAATCTGGATTCTACTGCCTACGTATCCTCATAGTGCAATAAGAAAATTATAGCTTTCGTAGTTCAACCTACTAGGTCTGAAAACAAGATGATGGAGGCAAAAGAATGTGATCAAATAGAAATGATTAGAATGGAGAGTGAATAGACTTGATAGTTGTTTGATAAGAATCACACTGAAGTCTATGAGTAAAGGTGGATACGATGAGCGTTGGGACATTCGTCCCATACCCAAAGATATCCAGAATGGGGGTAGGAATTCTCCAGTCCCATTCCTTTTTTACTACTTAAGGCTCGTGAGATGTAATTCTCATCTTAACTTTAAAATTGGTGAAGGAGAATCTTTGTTGTTGTTTCTTGTATATGATGAGCGATGGGTCATTCGTCATATACCCAATGATATCCAGAATAGGGGTAGGAATTCTCTAGTCCAACTCCTTCTCTATTGCTTAAGGCTCGTGTCGTACAACTTGAATTATGATCAATAAGTTGTTGATGTAGTCGTTGCTTATTGTATTGCTTTGTGAAGAGAGAGAGACTTGTCAATCGTACGATTATAATTGTGCTAAAGTCAATGAATAGAGGTGAATACGTGAGCGTTGGATCATTCATCTCATACCCAAAGATATTCAAAATGGGGGTAGGAATTCTCTAGTCCCATTCCTTCTCTATTACTTAAGGCTCATGCCGCATGATTCTATCTTTGATTTGGCAAGCTCTTAAAGATGCCACCTTTGATATGCTTGTATTATCCACTGCTTAGTATGACTGAGGATGCCTTGCTTGAAGATCTGACTTGAGGCCTTGAGCTCCATAACTTAGAGAGAAAAAAGTCTTATTAAGTGACCAATGGTCTTTTGGTCACTCAATTATACTGTGGGGTTATACAAGATCAAAGTATTTAGTTGATCCAAATTGTTTTTGATCAACTTGAATCGAGGATTTGAATTAGTTTTGAATTTATGATTAATCATAATCTAAGGGCTAGAATTTAATTCAAAGGCTATTCCTAAGGGGGCATGCAATTCTTAATCAAAAATTTATTTAAAACTAATTAAAATCCTAAGTCAAAATTAGTCCTAAAGAAGCATGCATTTATATGGCTAAAATGACAAAATAAATCCTAAAGGGGCAAAATGGTCATTTCACATGAATATTCAACTTAAGGACAAAATTAAACCATAATCAATATCCTAACTAAAAACTAAAAGTTAATCAAGTTCTAAGAAAATTATTTTAATCAAATCAAAGAAACCTAATTATTTTTAGAACTCTAACTTAAATAAAAAAAAATTAATACTCTAATTAATCCTAATTTTTATTCTAATTAAAACCCTAATTCAGTTAGTCCTAAAAATCTAACTTAATTAAATTGGTCTTAAAAAACTCTAAATGGCATAATTAATAAAAATAAAACTAGACAACAAAATGAATCATGAACAAAATGAATAATGAGCTCAGATTTGAGGTCTAAAAAGCAATTAAAATAAGGCTCAATGGCCTAAAAGACCCACATAATCAGATTTATCTTATTCTTGTTTTGTCTTATATGTTGTTTTATTTTATATGACATACTGAATCAGTCATGCTGCGACACGTGGTGTTGTCTAGTAAAGTGAAAAAAGGAAAAAGAGGTAGGACACGTGTCACGATTCTGTGAGTTCTGAGTTTAATCAATAATTTTTCATTAATTAACTACACACAACCTTGAATTTTTATCTACTAAAAGTTAATAAATCAAAAAATTGATATGCAAATTATATATCACCGGACTCGGTTTTTCGCGATGAATCCAAATATGCGGTCGAATTTTGCAAATGAGCCACGAATTTTTAAGAATCGGGAAAAAAATGTGAAAAATAAAGTATGTAAAGAATCAACCAATTCACATTCTTTATAATGATTCGTGAAAAATTAATCACATATTTAGAATCGTGAGGAAAAATCACTTCTAATGATATATTCATACGTAATTAACAGTTAAGAATTAAAAAATTACTATTTTTAAGTTTATGTGTTTTATGCAAAAATAAGTGTTTGTTTAATAAGCAACATTCAAAACAGTATCTAAAATTGATCAACAAGCAAAAATCCAATAATTCATGACAAAGGTTTGGAAGAGATAAAAGATTACCAACAGAGCGGAGATTTGCCCCGGTTAATGTTGAAAATCGAAGCGTCGAAAAGAAACCCGAAAAACTTCAAGAATAAGCTTCATTAATCCAATTAACTTTCAAGCATTTATAATTATTATTGGTGATGACTGAACGTAGAAGATAAATCATGAATGTAGAATATTGATGAATAAGCTTGAATTGATGAATCTGGATGATGATTGGGGATAAATCTTGATAAACTTTTGATGATGATTGTTGTAGAAATTGTTGATGGATGATTTTTGATGATAATTCTTGAATTTTTTATTGATAATTGTTGATGATAATATAAAAATTGTTGATGGCTAAGTTCCACCATTTTAGAACTTCAATGTGAAGTTCGAAAGGGTGATGAAGTTGAACTTTAGTGAGGGTGAAGGAGAAGATAAATATTGAGAGAGAAATTAAGAAGAAAAAATGGTAGAAAAATAATGATTAATTGTGAATTTTCCAAGTTAGGTTAGTTAACCCCCAAAATATGAAAAATAAGATGTTTATATAGAATTGGTAGGTGAATGGCCTAAATTTTTATTGCCTGACCTCAGATAGTTGTGACTTCTACATAAGTCCAATTAGGATTGCTTAACATAGAGCTAAATTTGACCCTAAAGGCATAGCATTCTAGTAAGTGAGATTGTAAGTCTCCTATCTTTCATGGTATTAATTGGAAACTTGGCCTTTTTTCCTTCCTTTGGAAGATGTCTTGGTTCAAGGATCCATGCTTGTGAATAGAGTGTGGGGATGAGAAAAGAATTCATTGATTACATTTTTGTGTTTGACAAGACCTTCGAACTTGTCCTACGTACCAACATAAAAATGAGGGTTCAAAACCTCGTAGTTCGTGGTATCAATTTCAAAATGAGTGGATTGCTTTTAATCAAAATTTTAAGTTAAAAAGAGGCACAAAGGGCCCAAGAGTTTGAATGGGTATTAGTTTTTTTTGGTCTTTTGAAATTCTAAGTCAATATGATTAGGTTTATTTACAAGTTTGATTTTAAGAAAAGGAGTTTAAAAGTGCAATGGCATAAGGCCAAAGTTTCTATTGGAAATAGGTCTAAGTTTGAAATCACAAGCAAATAAGGTTTTTGAAAAGGGGAGAGATTTTGAAATTTAAGAAGTGGGAGGAGATGAAGAGACTAATCCTAAGCATAAAATTAAAAGTTAAGAGTTGAAAAAGATCTGACCAATGAGATGCAATCCAACAGATAAGAGTGTCATATAGAAAACCACTTTCCCTTTGGACTCTGAATCAAGAAAATATCCACAAGAAATTATCAATATGAAGATCAAGGCATCAAATAAAGGTAGCCACATCCAAGCAAGCAATTACATAGCTAGCAGTCTTTGTCTTCTTATGTATTAGATGAAGTACTCCTTGATTAACTCAGAATAAAGAATTAGACACAAGATCAAAATAAGAATTATATCAAGACCATGTAGCAGATGAATTCAAGTGGATCTCAATACTTACATCAGATGAAAGCTCAAATCATAATACTTGGTCTTAGAAATGGTGGAATTGGCCAAGTCCTTTTGCATATGAAATGTCGCCTAATCCTAAGTCCAAAAGTTCAGATCAAACCCAACAGTCCACACAAACATTTTTTTAGGGTTTTTGTTGTTTATTAAGTATTTTAAGGTCCAAAGACCACAAACAAAAACAAGATATACAATCACAATATATGGCTCAAATGAGCAAAGTGAAAATGGCATAAACATAAACAAGTTAAATGATATGAAAATGGCAATGAATGGTAAATGACTTGAAATTAAATTGCATAAAGTAAATGACTTGAAAGTGAAGAAAAGTTAATAATAGTTAGTGTTAGTCAAAGTTAATAGATGTTAGTGGAGTTTTGCTTTTCAATTGATTGAGTCATTGTTTGGAGAACACTCAACCATCTATTCACAAGCACGGATCCTTGAACCAAGACATCTTCCAAAGGAAGGAAAAAAGGCCAAGTTTCCACACAATACCATGAAAGATGGGAGACTTACAATCTCACTTACTAGAATGATATGCCTTTAGGGTCAAATTTAGCCTAATGTTAAGCAATCGTAACTGGACTTGTGTAGAAGTCACAACTATCTGAGGTCGGGCAATAAAAATTTAGGTGCTAATGCATGTTAGAGATTTGGTATAATGAACCAAACTCCTAAAACATACCACACACTAAAAGAAAGAGATCAAAGGAGGGACGTATCTCATCCATACTTGTATTGGTTCATCTAACACAAGTTTATTGATGAACCAATTAGCCTTAGGATCTTGAGATTTCATTGGTCAATGAAAGGGATGAGAAAGAATGGGATTAAAGATGAAGAGGGAGGGGAGATGAGAGAAACACAAATTGGTCATGGGAGGAATTTTCTCAAATTAAAATCATTCATTCATTTTGGGAGATGAAATATACATTTCATCAATCCCATAAATCCAATGATTTTAACTCAACAAAAGTCAAATTAACCTTGACCAAGGCCTTAACAAATAGTCAAACATCACAAGTCAATAAAAATAGCTCAACATAATTTTTACACAGTTAATCAATTAAAAATCAAATTAAAAATGCATTTAAATTCAATTTAATTTGGTCAAGACCTAAAATCTCTTAAAACCTATTCAATTTGGTCACAAATTTGACCTCATTTGGATTTGGCATGAAGGAGTTATGCATTTTAGAAGTTGAGGAAAATCACTTGTTCAATGGTAGTGGCTCAAAATGACCTATAATGTTTCCTCTTGGCACATGCACTTGCAAGTTAAATTGGAACTTCCTCCAAACATAAAAGTTGAAGTAAACATATTAAATTTTATCATGGAATTTTAATTTATTTCATCTCATAAATATTGAGCAAGTTATGGTCTTGGGAATCTGACCTCCTAACTAGGGTTCAGACAAAATGACCTATAATCTTTCACCATAAAAAATGCCTTTCCAAGCAAAACTAACTCTTGAATTAAACACGATAGTTGTTTATAATGTCATTTTGAGTAATGTTTATCTTGGAATTGTAGGAGATAGGGTCTAGGGAACCCTAGTTTTGACTAGTTGACTTTCTCTGGTCAACCATCATGAACCAACTTGCTAGCTTGACATTCTATTGATTTTTGGGACTCGTGGAGGATCATATATGCATAATATGTTGTAATATGAAGTATCCCTTGAAATATTTGATCAAATTGTGAAGAAACTTGTTGAAGAAGTCACACAAGACACCTAGATGAATTAGGGCTTCCAAGGCAAACAAGCTTCAAACTCTTGATGATTTCTTGATCAAAATGATATGTAAAGGTCATGGGGACCCATATACGATTTCCATAGTCATTGTGAACCATCTCTTGATTAGTCTCCTTGCATTGAGGGTCCCAAACCCTAGATATGAGTTTGATGGGGCATATGTGAGCATACACACTACCTACAAAAACAACAAACTATACATTGACACGTTTTTGTTATTTTGGATAGTAAATAATGAAAGACAAAGTATGATATAATCAAAATGTGCTTGGTGATATCTCCCAATGCAAACCCAATGAATGAGGGATGAAGAGGATGCCAAGGTGTGATCCCAAAGCCAATGCATATGATGAGATAGAATGAGGGATCTTAGGGTCAAAATTGGGATCTTAGAAGAATAGGTCAATATGATAGAGAAAGATTCGTTAGAAGTTCCACCAAAGATGAAGGATCCAGGGGAGTTCAACATCACTTTCACCATTTGTGGAATTAAAATACCACATGATTTATGTGACTTAGGATTGAGCATCAATGTCATTCCGCTGAGAAAATTTAAGGATGTGAAGATACGAGAGATCATACCGAGAAACATCACACTCACTTTAGCCGATTCATCTGTGACACATCCGCTTGGTATTGTACAATATGAGCTAGTTCATATTGATGGTTTGACCTTACCTGTAGACTTTGTGGTAGTCGACATTAAAAATGATCCATATGGGTCAGTGATTCTTGGGCGCCCATTCTTGGTAATCGGGAAAGAAAATATAGATGTGGAGACATGTGAACTCATTTTGAAGTTCAATAAGGAAAATATGATGTTTAATTCATATAAATGGACACCATATGTGGAGGATCTAGAGACATGCTATCAATTGGGAGAGAAAGGTAGTGGAGTTCATAAAATAATGGTAAAAGAAGTTTTCACTAGCGTGAGGGTATCCCATATGCCTGGCATTTTTTAAGCTTGGGACGTCAAGCTAATGACGGAAAAGAAGTGTTGGATGGGAGGCAACCCGTCATTTTTAATCAGTTTTTGTTTTACAGAATTTATGTTATTTCTATTCAAGACCAATCACAAGAGGAAATCGATACTTAAGCGTAAACCTTCCAGGAAAATCTATATTGTCTTTAATAAATAAGTTTGTAGTTGTTTTGTTTCTTTCAGATTGCAAATTAGCATTTTAGCATTGAACATATGATCCAGAAGAAACTTGATCATCATAAAAGAAACTAGAAACTTGAAGGTGAAGGATGAGAAAGGAATAAATGGACTTGTACTCAACCTACATATACCTCTTCTAGTAAGGTTTGAGCAGAATATTTCCATTGTTCACTTTTATTGAAGGAGAATGGCGATCCAAAATGCAACAGAAATTAAAATTTTCTCCTTTAATGATCCTTACGAATGGGTATGATCAGTGATAAAATCGTTACCTCTTGTGGCGATTGAAACCTGTGATGCAGATCTAAGGAGTAATCACGAACGTTGAATGGTGACAATGCCTCTACTCAATCCACACGAACGGATTCCTTCAATCTCAGTGCTAGCTGCTACGAATGAAGGCTTTGAGAGAGAGAGAGAGAGAGAGAGAGAGAGAGAGAGAAACGAAATTTCAATTGCACTAATGCTTCTACACAAGGGTTCTACTTATAGAACCACTTGAGTGGGCTGCAAGCTAAAAAGCCCACTTAAATGTATGTGGCTCATATCTTATGATATGCCAAAATCACTTAAGCGCATGGTACCTTACCATATTTCGTATTCTACTTAAGTACACCATACCTTACGATGTTCTACAATTCACTTAAGTGCATTATACCCTACGGTGTTCCTTATTTACTCTATCTCTCATCAATCCTTCCTTTTGTGTGTGACCCTGTAGGTTTTCGCGATATTAGCAATTATATTAAATCACGTATTTAACATAATAAACAATGAGCGGTGTCGCTATGCGAAAAATACAGAGTCGCCATCGGTTTTTATTTATTCCAAAGGAAAGGAAAAATATCGAGAAAACCCCAAATAATAGTCATCGCAACCACGAACAGGTTCGGAAGTCAGTTATGCAAGGGGAAGGTATTAGCACCTCTCACATCCATGGTACTCCATGGGAACCATCTAGGATATTTGTGCTTACGTGGATGTTGTTTATTGAAATGTTTGCTTGCCAAGGTTTGCAAAGTGGAGGTAGATTTTAAATTAGTGTGCTCACCAAGGATTGGGTCCTTGTGCCTACGTATGCCCACTTGTTGAAGTGAGAAATCAGAGCCCCATAGTTTGTGGGTTTAAAATGTTTGTTTGTTTTGTTGATTTTATTACCTTAAAGAAGGGTTTTCGAGTATGTCGCCCTAAGGCTCAAACAAAAGGTTTGAATGCATTGAGTTGTTTTTAGGTTTTGAGAAAGTGTTATTGATTTAGGATTGCACTAAAGACTATAGATAAAGGTGAATACCTCGAACTACCAAGCCAAACATCTTGTGTTCGAAGCATTCTCATCCCTTTTTTACCACTTAAGGCTTGTGACATACAATCCTAATCGTATTTATTGTGTTTTTGAGTTTGATTTGGAAAAAGGGACCGCTTGACGTTGGATCAAGGGTTTGTTTATTGAGTTTGATTGAAAAAGACCGCTTGACGTTGGATCAAGGGTTTGCTTATTGTTTGAGAAATAGTGATTGTTCCTAATGCCTAAGGAATAGATAGCACGCAATAATAAAGAGAAAGCGAGTAAAAGCATACATCGGAAAGGGGAGGGGGTACATGTAAAGTATAAGGGAGTGCAGGAAATAAAAGGTCAATCAAATGGAAATTAATTCTAAAGTTTAAACTCTATATAAACATGAAATAGAACCAAGGTTAACCACATGAGAAATAATAGCTAGGTTAATTGACCAATTAGAAAATTCTATAAGTGATAAAACTAAGGGAGCATGCAAGATTAGCCTATTCCTATGTCTAGGGGTAAAACGGTCAATTCATAATTATGGACTAATTTCTACTCATGAAATACCTAATTAAAGTCAATTAAAACTATATCTAATTATTCTAAAAAAATATACGAGGTTATCTAATTACTTCTAATCCTAGAGTTATTTAATTCTAATATTTCTAAACAAAAACTCCTAATCACCTAATTAACTCCTAATCCTCAAATTAATTCTAATGGTTTTAAGTAACCTCTAATCCTAATTCTTCTAATTAAATATATACCTAATTAACTCTAAAATTCTAAAACTAAGCTAATTAACCTAAATTAACTTGATTAATTCCAATTACCTAAGATTTCTAATTAATCTAATGACTACGTAAGAATATTCTAATAAACTAATTACAAGCTAATTGTCAAAACAACCATAAAAAGGGACAATGGGCTTGTGCTATGGAGTGGACAGAAACTGGAGGTACAAGCCCAAACCTGAGAGGGTGTGATTAGCAGTGTTCGCTCATTGGCGCTTGGGCCAAAGGTCCATATCCAACGCTTTCCTCAACCTGGATCCTTCATTTTGTGTCATCCAGGAACGCGTTCCTCACATCCAAACAAAACACCATCCGCAGCGTGTTAAAAGCCATTCATCACCACCTTTACCATGACGTCAACCGAAACGATTCAGAGAACTCGTCTCAAGATCTCGTGCAAGAATCATTAGAAATTCCTCTCCGGATTCGATGTGGTCAAAAGTGAATCAATCGACGAATCGATTGAAAGCCGAGTTCAATCTCCAACTGTAATCGAAGCATGAAATAGGAGCCACTAAAAGGAGAAAAACTCACTGAATTCAACAGCGACTGCAGTTGATGCCTTTGATTTTTGATCAACTGCTTCGACTATGCACCTATTTGGAGATTTCAGTTATCTTCTTCTTCCCCTTTTCTTCACTTCTGTCCTGAATTTGTGAAGTTGTTGAGATTTTTCACAGGCTATGGAGGATGGCGAATCGAATATGTTGAAGAGAGAGTGGCAGGTTGTGGATCTCCCTCGGTTTCGGTTTCTGTTATGCGAAGTTTGTTGAAGAATTAAGGATGGTTGCAGGTCAAAGAATATGATGGTGAAAGAGTTTCAGTTGGTAATATGATGGCGGTGACGAAGCTCGACGCTCAACAACGGTGGAGGCGGAATCGCCAAAGATGTCGGAAGAAGGTCGGACGGTTGTTGGTGAGTTCTCGCCATGATGATGGAGGTTGTTGTAAGTGAGGTTGAAGGCGATGAGAAAAGAAAGAAAAGTTCATTACGGTTATGGTTCGGTGGAGGTTGAAGAAGAAAGAGAAAAGTTTTTTAGCTGGTGATTTTCTTTCAGAGGAAGAAGAAGAGAAAGCTCCAAAGCCTTTGCCTCAATTTATAGAGTTATGGTTGTGAAGAGTTTCAAATTGGATGCTTCGAAAGGTCGCGTTTCATTGCGTTCGTGGCTTGTGCGATGGCTTTAGCTTGTTGTGAAGTTTATGCTGCAGTTTATGTTGTTTCCTATAGCTTATGGTTGTAGTTGGCTTTGTTATGTTGTGGATTGCATTTACTATTCACGCCATTTTGGTTTTTTGGTAGCTTGTGGTATCAGTGTGGTTGTAGTGCTACTACGGATGGTGGCTTGGGTTTTGAGCTTTTTGGATGCCGTTATGCTCGCATTTCACTTCAAGTTGTCGTTGTTTTGGAGGGGTCACTGCATATAGCTTGTTGCGTTTCACAGTTTACGCGTTGTGAAATTGTCGTTTTGGTTCGCTTCGACTTTCCTCTTTTCAGTTTTGATTGTACCAACTTAATGTAGCATCGCTTTGGGACGTACCAGCTGCGTTTGGCGTGCGTTTTGGTAGTTGTTGCCGTGGCTTGTAGCTATTTTATTTTGGCAACTTTGGGATTTTCTACATTGCAATTTGATATAGAAGTTCTTCACATTTATTTAGCGGCTTGGATGCTTGATGCATTTGGAAGCTGGATATGATTTGCGTTTTTCCAACAACTTTGGTTAAGGTTTGTAAGACCCTAATTTTGACCCTAAAATCCCTCATGGCATCATATCATTGCTCATTGCATTGCCTCAAGGATCATAGCATCTTGGCTCCTTAACCCTAGGGTGGGACTTGTGTGAGTTGGTTTGAGACCACCAAGCATGCTTGAATTGTATATTATTGTTGTTCTTATTTTGTTTACTAACCAAAAGCACAAAAATATGTCACTAACTTTGTTTGTTTTGTAGTTTGAGCAATCATGTGACCCAAGGCTCCTAGGAGACCCCTATGCTCATTGATGTGGCTAGATGAAATTGAAAGCAAGCATGAAAATGGTTCACAAAGCTCTCAATCATCATATATGCCTCCCAAGTATCTCAATTTGTCAATTTGATCAAGATAAACCAAAGGTCTTGGAGATTGTTTCCCAAGGAAACCCTAATTCATTTATGCATTGACTGTGCCTTGCTCATGAAGCAACCTCAACCCATGATAAAATACAATCAAGGGAAGTTATTTCATTCATCATTTTATTCATATATATGCCTATTTGAGTGTCCTCAATCATCAATTCATCAAGATTTGAAGTTTCGACTTGAGAAGTTGATCAGTCAATTCATCTGACTATTTTGAAATCCACTGAGACCTAACTTCTAATGTGTTTGTCAAATGAAGATGCGCCCAAGAGACAAAATGTTCTTAGAAACCATATGAACAACGTTCATGTTCATCAAAAATTGATTTGAAGCTTGGAAGGTCATCATTCATTTCAAAACATTATAGGTCATTTTGACTGAAACCCTAATTTTGGGTCAACTTCCCAAGGACATAACTTCTTCATTTTTGATGATATTGAGGTGGGATCAAATGAATTGGAAAGCTTAAGATGTATAATTCATTTGTTATGTTGAACAAAATTTAATAATCCTAAAATACATACATGTGATAATACAAAACATTATAGGTCACTTTGGACCAAAGTCATTGAAATGTAAAAAAGTCCAATTTCAAGTGCCCATAAATTTCTCATCAAAAATCCAAATGATTCAAAATTTAAGTCCAAATTGATTGTATTGAAAAGATCGACAACTTTGATGTTGAAGGTTTTTTCTTTTGAGGCTTACATCATTGAAACAGAAGGGCTTGAAGTTGGTCCATTTTGGCAAAATTTCCATATACATGTTTTGCACCTTGAACTTCATGACCAGTTTTCATTAATTTCCGAACTCCAAATGAATTTTGGTTCAACCTGACATTTGTTCCTCATGTCAAGACCTTTGCAACCATTACCCACATGGATATGTTTCAATTTGGTAAGTGTCGTTTTCGAAGAGGAGAAGTTTTTGGTTCATTTATGGAAACAATGTTAAAACTTTGTGCACAAGCCAATGTAATCAAAACTGCACGTCCAAACAATTGCATATTCATATTAGCTTGCACTTGCAATGGATTTTGGGCCTCAGATGCGCCTGTACAGGCCCATGCATGGAGGCCCTCATTCCACATGCACACGAGTTTGCCATTGCTTGCATCACCTCTTACTATAAATACACATGCCTGGCTTCATTCAATTCCAACCTTAAGGCGCCTAACACTCTGCAGAATTGAAATCCTAACCTCCATTAAAAGGAATTTTGAGTTTTCTTCTTCAATTTTTCAGTTCAACTTTCAACTTCCTTGGTTGATCATTGAGCTTCAATTCCTAAGCCTAGCTACTTTGCCATCTCAAGATCACACTGCATCAAAGAATTGGAAGAGATCGTGCCTTGTAAAGCTGCACTTCAAAGGTTGTTATTCAAACTTTTTTGATTCGAAACTCCCTGGATCTTGCTCATCTCTTGTGTTTGTTGGTTCCTCTAAAGTCCTCATGTGAGAGGCAATTGATCTGTGCATTTAATTTCATGAATTGATCAAGTTCAGTTTGAACACCATGAATTTCTATCTCAGATTTCTCCTTCTATGAGAGTCTAAAGTATAATCCAATGGCACAGAGGTGATGTACATCACCCCAGATTTCCAATGTTATGAGGATCGTGTATTTTTATGAAATTTTCAAAACCTGCAACTCTGGCCGGAGTTGGCTTGCTCGCCGGAGAAGACGGTGGTGTACACCACTGTCCCCCATGCGTGTGCATCTGGACCATTGGATCTCATTTCTAGATATAATCCTGGCGCTTGAATCTTATGACTTTTTTAAATGCCATGTGTTACTCTTTTGACCAAGGCATATCGTGCGCGCGCATCTCTCATCCATCTGATCATCCACGTCATTTAATGAACCTTGATCAAACGCGCCAAATTTTTTCTAATTTCTGATTTTTCATTCTATTTTCTTTTATTTCATTTTATTTCAAAAATTCATATCTTCTTCATTTTTAATCCAAAAAATATGGGACCAATTTCATTATTTCTATTTTTAATTCTAGTTTCTGAAAATGATTTTTAATATTTTTTATGAGTTCATTTAATTTTTTTGTGAATTTTCTGTTTTCTGGTTATTTTTAATTCATTTAAAATAGTTTCCAATATTCAAAAATGCCAAAAATATTTTCCTAACATCTTTGAATGATGATGAATCTATGAAAAATATTCTCATCAATTTCTTAATTGATTTGAGATTTTAGTTCAATTATGTTATATTTTCTTCATTTTAAATTGTTTAAAAATAGTTTTTGGTTTCCAAAAATGATAAAAAAAATTGTCAAACTTTCTTTGACCTTGTTGAACTTAGGATGATCCATTTGGACTTTTCCAAGTTGATTTGTAATGGATTTGAAGTTTGACCTTTATTTGGTTATTTTAATTCAAGTATTATTTTAATTCCAAAAATACCAAAAATATTTTATTGTTTCTTAACTTCTAAGCTTCATCTTGCTTCTGTTTACCATTGATTGATGTTGATTCCATTTACATCTGGTCAATGTATTTTGCTTATGTCATTTGACTTTCAATTATGTACATTTCCATTTCTTCTTCTTCTTTTTCTTTTTGATCAATGAGTTAATGATTGGTGGTTAGCCTTGACATATGAGGGGCTTAACCTTCTTTGATTCAAATCTAATTCATCTTGATCAAAGATCAAGTGAATGACTTTGCATTAGAGATAGGTTGCTTCTTGGTCAAGAAAAAAACCTAAATCCATACAAGATCATTCTTCTTTTCCTTTGGCATGGCAAGTTGTAGGAGCTTGGCTTACTAGTCATGGTCTCTAACTTGTGTTTTTTTCCTACAGTTTTATTGACCGGCCTCAGATAGGTGTGACTACTACATTAGTCCACTTACGATTGCTTAACATAGCGTTAAATTGCCTTATGGCTCACTAACACTAACTACTAATGACTAACTTTTAATTCAAGCATTTAATTCTCGTAATTTACTTTTATGCAATTTAATTTCTTGCATATTAATTCATTTGTCTTTGCCCTTTGCCCACTTGAGCTCATGTTTATGTTAATGCAATTTGCCTTTTGCTCACTTGAGCATATTATTGTGTATATACTATTGTGCTTGTTTTGTTTTGTTTGTGTGAACCCAATGCAAATGGAGAAAGGACTTAGATTTTAGGACCTTACCTATGCAAAAAAAGGAGTTTAAAGAGAAACTATGCCTCATGCCTTTAGAATGCTAAATAAAGAAAAATTATCAAAGAGCAACTAGGCCTCATGCCTTTAGAATGCTTAATCTTGAAGAAGACATTGAAAGGACCTAATTCTAAACTCACTCTTGTCCATTCTTTCTATTGCATTGTGGAACTTTTTAATTTGTGTGTTCCTGTGTGCTAGGGATCCTAAACTTGAGCTACTTAGAAGAACCATTGTCATGAGCATCCAAAGTGAGAGATACAAAAGCCAATTGGAAGATTCCTAGGAGCTTGATTGTTCTTTACTTGATCACTTGAGTTATTTGCTTATTGCTTGATAATTCCAAAGGATGGGAGCAACTTGGATCATCTTTATGATCTCAAGAAGGGAACTCCAATGTGGTTTTATTTCTTTTCCTTCATCTTCATGTCTAGGACCCAGCCATTCTCTTCTTCTCTCCACTCTAACCCAAGCCAAACTTTTGTGCAAACATTAAAATTGTTTTCAAAATTAGAAACCTAGGCAGTATGCCTTTGCTTTTTCAAACTCTTTTCATAACACTTATTTGAATTGAATCCTAAGTCAACTTTGACCTTATTTTGTGAATACTTTTCATTTGTAAATACAACTCACTCAATTGTTTTGTGGTTTCAATGGCCACTTTTGCCAAATCTTTTCATAAACATTAGTTATTAGGTTTGAGTTATCCTAGAGGTTGATATAATACTCACCTATATCCTTAGTGATGGACTATAAGACTTCCATGCTTATTATAGGGTTACCCCCTCACTAGCATGTTGAAGCTCTCCTCACATGGTGGATTTGTGGTTTTAGGTTGAGTTTTCTCCCTTTGATAACAAAAGAACTTAAGGATTTTGACTAATCAATTCACCAACTTCTTTTGAGATTTTTACCCCAAACTACGAGGTTTTGATCCTAATCTTTTGAAGATGGTACGTAGGCAATGGGTTTATCCATTCAAACACAAAATTGTAAATAACTTGTATATTCTTTTCTCATCTCCCCAATCATGTTTGCACAAATATTTTTTACAAATACTAACCTACCTTACAACATTTGTAAAAAGGGCTCCCTTAGAGTACTAAGGACGTTTTGGGTGTTTAAAACCTTCCCATTGCATAACCAAGCCCCTTACCCAGATCTCTGACATTTTTATTAGTTTTTGATTTGATAAAACTTCTCAGTTTTTGTTCACTTTCTAACCTTTCCTTTGGATAAATAGAAGTGCGGTGGTGACTCGAATTGTATGATTTACTTTTGATTTAGTCAATAAATCTAAAGGTAACGAATACCCCGCTACAGAAAAGTGGCGACTCTACTGGGGAGAATTTGTCTAGTGTGTTTTACCTACTTTTTACCTTTGTTGTATTGTATGTTTATATTATTTGTGACATATTTTTGTGCAAATTTGGGATGACTGTATTATTGTAATGTATGAATTGCTTGATATATCAATTGCTTGTGTGCTTGGTGGTCTCTTGTGAGATGAGTTCTATACCCGAACTCGAGTACACTTATGATAAGAGAATGGTATAGTCCTGTTGACTTGTGTGGAGTTATTCCTTAACAAGTTGACTTGCAAGCCCATTCACTTGGTGGAGGTATTATTGGGATCAATAATGTCACACGAGTAGTCGTGGTTAACTGTTCCCCTGTTGGTGATCTTTTCATATTCATTGTAGGAAATAACATTGAGTAGTATCGTTCTGGCTTTGTGATGGTTCTTGAATTCACGCTTCTGATCATCTGACATTCTACTTCTGGGAATAGCAACTCCAGCGTCTGTCACAGGTGGTGTGTATCCAATTGTGACAATATCCCAGAGATCAACGTCGTAGCCCAAAAAGAAACTTTCAATTCTATCTTTCCAATAATCAAATTTTTCTCCATCAAAATTGGAGGTTTAGCATTGTAACTATCTCTTTCATTGGTGTTGGCCATAGTTTTTCTCACGCTGGATCTCTCTACACTGTTAAGTGTTTGATTAGAAAATCAATAACAGAGTCGTAGCTTTGATACCCACTGAAGGTTGAGAAAAACAAGAAAGGGGGTTTGAATTGTTTTTGGACCTTTTTAGAAATTAAAACACACACAGAATTTTATACTGGTTCGCTTGAAATTCAAAGCTACTCCAGTCCACCCGACCAAGGTGATTTCGCCTTCAAAAAGGACTTAATCCACTAATCTTGAAAGATTACACAACCAATCGTCTAAGAGAATAATCTCTTAGCCCTCTCAAGTATTCAGACTACGCAGAGTCACTTGAGAAAATATTTTAAGCAAAAGTAAATTGTAATGTAAAGTGCTTCTAACAACAAGCAAGTATTATAGAAAATATGAGAGCAATAGTTTTTCACGTAAGAGCAGCAGCTCGTGAAAAAGAGAGAGAATCAATGATATTTCTGTGTGTCTCAGGTGTTTTCTCTAGAGAAGTAATTCGTCCTTTATATAGTCGTTGTGAAGGACCGTTGGAGTGATGACAGAATCTTGGTCATTGAAGAATAATTAATGTCATTACTTCTATTGTTTCTTTCTAAAACCCTTTTGTCTGCCTCATTATTTCTTTCTTTAAATACTTTCTTTCCATAATGAGATTCTTTTCGGTTACGCGTTCTGGACTGATGAGTCTGCACCAGAGTCTTGATATCTCAGAGTTTGTCTTTAGAGGATGACTATGTCTGACTTCATTAGAGCTTCTCAGTGCTCTAGACTTCTTAAGTATCAGAGTCTGAATCAAGTAGTCTTTTGTCGGAGCCTCTGACTTCTTCCTGTTGCGCTGGTATCTGCGTTGATCAAAATCAGAACCTTCTGGACGTACTCCTTTCTGAGTGGCGTCTGATCATCTAATACTTTATATCTGATGTAATTTTGTATCTGATGTATGGTCAGAATCCTGCATAAATATTCAGAGTCCTGCACATAAAAAATCTCGTTAGAGTACCATTTTTGGTTTCATCCTTTGTTATCATCAAAATCTTAGAGATATATTGTAGAACTAACTTTGTTCTTACAATCTCCCCCTTTTTGATGATGACAAAACAATTCAGATTAAAGATGAAACATTTAAAGAAACTCTTAGATCAGATATTACAGTGGGTTCCCCCTGAGTTAGATCTTTGGATAGTTCAGAAGTTCTTACCGGACTTTCCATGGTTTGGTGCTTTTATCTACTTTCCTGCATATCTTAAGTCATTGATTTTAGAGAAAATGTTTGTAGTGCTTGAAAGGAATTAGTTATGTTTTCACCAGAGCTGTTTTTTGTTCTCCCTCTTTTTCTCAGAATCAAAAAGGCATAGCAAAAAAGTTGATATTGATATGAATAAGCATTTACATAAGCCAGCAAGCAAAAAGCAAGAAAGCAAGAAACAGCCATCAGAGCATAGAAAGCAAGAAATAAAACATAGAAAGCAACAAGCAAAGTATCCTAGGTGCCTAAGGGTTTGGAGGCGGAGGCATCCTCTGGAGCAGTTGGGACAACATGTTCTGAATGTTTACGTTGACAGAGTCTTGTTGATCCAGTCTGGCTCGGACTATCTGTTGTTCTTTCTGCAGCTCTTCGAGAGTCTTCAGGACCAGAGGGACGAATCCAGAGTTGGAGGACTCCCCCTGAGTCAGTTCATCACCTCTGGCTTTGGCAGCAGACTCTTCAGCAAGGCGCGCTGCTTCTTCGGCGTCGGCTTTGGCTTTTGCCTTAGCTTCAGCAGCATCAGCATCAGCAAGAGCTTTTTCTTCAGCTTCTCTGATTCTCTGAAGTTCTTCTTGTCGCACTTTCTCTTCAGCTTCATGTCTTGCCCGTTCCTCATCTTCTCTAGCTAGACGCTCTTGGAGTCTGATCTCAGCGTCTCTGATGAAGTCGTTGCGGACTTGTTCAGAGAGACCTTTCAGCTTGAAGGCTTCAGAGGTCATCCAACTTATCACTCTATTCTAGTGAGTCCTTGCAGCGGAGGGATCATCACTAATACCAGAGTTGATGGTCAGAGACCTTTTCAACTGAAGACTCTGCCAAAACCTTAATTGCTTCTTCAAGGGTCAGAAGGGTAATTTTTGGTTCATTGGAAGAGGCTTAGGAGGGTGAGGTGGGGGCACTTAGGTTAAGTGTGAGAGTTGTTGGGTTAGCGGAAGTGATGGGTTGTGGTATGTCAGAGTGTGTTGGTTCAGATGGTTGTGATTCAGGGTGGATTGGTTCAGAGTGGGTTGGTGTTGATGGTTGAGGTTCAGAAGTGGTTGTGTTTGGAATTTTCGAAGGTGGGGAAGTGACTTCAGGTTCAGGGTTAGGATGTGATGGCTTTTGAGAGGCCAGAGCATGGTCTTAGAGCTGAGCCAGAGTGGGGGAGTGAGGGTCAGAAGGTTCAGTGTCAAATGAAAGGTCGTAGTAAGGTGGGAATTGAGGAGATGGTGATGAATATGGTGAAGTGGTTTCATTTAGCATTTCTGCTTCTGAAACAGGTAGAGTTGTGGTGGCGAGGTTGAATTTTTGAGATGGTTGGTTAGGGGATCTGGTGGTTGAGGGAGGAGTATCAGAAGTTGTGTATATAGCGTTTGTTTGAGGAAGTGAAGAAGCAATGGGTTTAATTTTTACAGAAGGAGGGAGAGATACAAACTTACCTGGAGAGCCAACCAGAGGCACTGGGGGTCTTGATCAAGATGTTTCTCCTAGCTTAGCTTTCTTCGCCTGCTTGGTCTTCTCAGAGGGCTCTCGCATCCTCTTCTGGAAGTTTGGGGGAAACTCTGGCAGCCAGTCCACATGGAATTCTGTGATGTCCACCACTTGCTTGTACAGATCCTCTAGATAGTAAGCAATTACCTCTTGAGGGTTGATCTTGGAGAATAAGTAGAGTCCGTTTGGAATCTCCCTTTGATATTTAAGTGCTTCCTAGGAGGTATCAAGTGTTGGTTTGGCTCTCACTTGATCGATGATTCCCATGCTTTTCAGATTCCGAGCATTCAGAGGTCTTCCAGTAACAATAATAACGTCTTCCATGAGTCTGAGCTGAATCAGATGGTCCACGAGGCCACTCTCAATCAGCACGTCAGATATCAGTCTCCCTAGAGGGATGTAGTTCCTTGTCTTCATGTTGTTTCTGGTATCTTTGACGAAATCTCTGAGGTACTTGAATAGAAGTGCAAGTAGGCAAAGCTTCAGACACTCTTGAATGCAGTAGAGGATGCACTTCTGGTCTGTGTTGATGTAGTTTGAAGTCGGACGGTGATGGATGGTGCCTAAGATAATCTTCAGCCAGACCTGGAGGTTTTGATGTAACTCCTTGTTCTTGGAATGCTTGCCTTCAGCATTCTGTTGGAAGATGGTAGGGTTTATCTCCTGGGACAAGTACTTTGCCCTAGGGTTGATATTGTAGATTCGTCTTCCTCCTATCTTCTCCATGTTTAGAAGAGAAACAATCGTTTTCTCTGTGATGACTATCTTGACTTCCAGAACGTAGGAGACAATGTAGTGATCATCAGAGTCTGCGAAATGCCAGAACTCCTTCACCAGATTCGTGTACACCAGGCCGTAGAGGCGTTGAAAGTAATTTTCCCACCCTTGCTTTTTCAGTTCTTCAGTGAGGTCGACGCCAATGTGCTTCATATTATCAAAATCCACCAAGGTTTGACAAAGAACTTCCAGCTTATCAAAAGGAGTTGCAAGATGAATGTGAGGCTCACGGTCAAGAATGTGAGGTTCCTTGTAGATAGGAGTGGACACGACACCGGTGGTTACAGGGGTTTGTTGACTGGAACTTGGTGCTTGCTCTGTTGAGTTCATCTGTTGGGAGAATTTGTACACTGACTATTGCTGAAAATCCATGAAGAATGGTTGAAGAAGATGATTAATGTTGAAGAACTTTGGTAAAAACTGCAGAAAAACGTTTGAAGGAGGAGAGAACTGAGAGAAAGGGTTTTGTGAGTTCGTGAGTGTGAAAGTGTGCAATTGTAGATTGTGAAAAGTATATATACACAATTAGGGCGTGTGCAAAACGACATAGAAATGAGAGTTTAACAGATAGCATGTTAACCAAGTAAGCACGTTAGAGAGGAGAATAATTATAGCTCATAAATGATGTCTAATCCCAAAATCAGCGCACTGCTCGATGAGAAATCAAGAGTCTGTTTCTTGATTACTGCTAGACAGCTGTCTAGAGGTTCCAAGGTCATACGTAATATGTACCACGTGTTACTTTATTTGTTCTTCAGGAACACCAAAGGGTTGGTTCCTGGAGATTTCTAACTCATATGACTTCTAACTGGTAGTAGCCTCAGAGTCAGATACAGAATCCAACTGTTTACTTCAGAGTCTTATTTTTCTATCTCAGAGGCACATTTCATTCTAGACAATTTTGAATGTTTAGATTTTTTAAGATAAAAGAGAATCTATCTTCAGCAAGGGGTTTGGTAAAAATATCAACCCATTGATGGTCTGTATCAATAAATTTTAATGTTACTACCCCTTTCTGAACATAGTCTCTAATGAAATGATGTTTTATTTCTATGTGCTTAGCTCTGGAATGCAAATTAGGATTCTTACTTAAACAGATGGCATCAGTATTGTCACAGAAGATAGGAATGTTACTCTCTAATATTTGAAGATCTTCTAGTTGATTCTTCATCTAGAGCATCTGAGTAGTGCATAGTGATGTTGAAATATATTCTGCTTCTGTAGTGGACAGAGCTATGGTTGATTGCCTTTTGCTGGCCTAGGATATCGTATTCTTTCCCAAGAGCTGACAGTTCCCAGATGTACTTTTACTTTCCATTTTGTCCCCTGCGTAATCTGCATCACAGTAACCATAAAGTCTATACTCTTATGTTTTCTCATACATCAGGCCCATGTTAGGGGTTCCTTTCAGATATTTGAGTATTCTTTTAATAACTGTTAAATGAGATTCTCTAGGATCTGATTGGAATCTGGCACAGAGACAAACACTAAACAGAATATCAGGACGTGTAGCATTCAGATAGAGAAGAAAGCCTATCATACCACGATAGAGCTTCTGACAAACTTTCTGGCTAACTTCTTTTTTTTCCAGATTGCAAGTCGGATGCATAGGTGTTTTAGCAGGTTTGCATTCCGCCATTTCGAATTTCTTCAGAATGTCTTTAATGTATTTATTTTGATGAACATAGGTGGCTTCTGAGGCTTGATCGATTTGAATTCCTAGAAAGAACTTTAGTTCTTGCGTTAAGCTCATTTCAAATTTTGCCTGCACCAGCTCAGAGAATTCTTGACATACAAAAGGATTAGCTGAACCAAAAATAATGTCATCAACATATATCTGGCATATCATGAGGTCATTACTAATGTTTTTACAGAAGAGTGTAGAGTCAACCTTTCCTCTAATAAAATCATGTTCCAAAATAAAATTGCTTAGTCTTTCATACCAAGCTCTAGGAGCTTGTTTTAAACCGTATAAAGATTTCTTAAGTTTAAAAACATGTTCTGGACAATTGGAGTTTTCAAAACCTGGAGGTTGATTGACATACACTTCTTCTGATATATAGCCATTTAGAAATGCACTCTTGACATCCATTTGATATAGTTTGATTGAATGATTTACAGCAAATGAAACAAGTAAGTTAATAGATTTTAACCTGGCGACTGGGGCAAAGGTTTTGTTGTAGTCAATGCCTTCTTGTTGACTGTACCATTGTGCCACCAGTCGAGCTTTATTTTTGACAACTTCATCTTTTTCATTTAGTTTGTTTCTGAACACCCATCTGGTTCCAATAATGTGAGTGCCTTTAGGCTTTGGAACAAGATCCCATACGTCATTCTTTGAGAATTGATCTAGCTCTTCTTGCATAGCTAGAACCCAATCATCGTCTTGAAGTGCCTCATCACAAGAAGTAGGCGCAATCAAAGATACTAGTCCTAGAGGAATTTCTTCAGGTACCTTGAATGTTGACCTAGTTCGGATAGGTTCACACTTGTTTCCCAGAATCAAATCTTCAGAGATGTTGGGGCGACTTCTTGATTTCTTCTGGATAGCTGAGGCTTTAGTTACATCTAGACTTTGTTTATCAGATACTTCTGGTGCTTTGGTATTTTCGTCAGAACCAATAGTTCCGGAGCCTCTGATCCTTCCTTTCTAATTTCCTCCGAAACCTACGAAGCCAGCATCTTTAAGTTCCAAGCTTTGGAACATACACTTTCTTCCCGTCACGTGTCGTGAGCATCCAGAGTCCAAGTACCATGACTGGTGTCTTATCTCTGCTGCATAAGATATCTGCAACATAAACAATCTTATCCTTTGGTACCCATAATCTTTTGGGTCCTTTATGATTAGTTTTCCCAGAGTTTCTTGGAACTTTGGGTTTTCTAGCATTATCAAAATGTTGTGCTTGTGTATGTGTGTAGTGATAAGAAAATGGAGATTTAGGTTTGTCATTAGTGGAAGATTTAACTTCACTAGGGTCATACCCAATTCCTCTTCTATTATTATGAATAACTCCATAAATCATGGATGCCATTCTTCTTCTCTCTATCCCATTCTTCAGAAACTTTTGAAAATATTTTTCATATTCATAAATTACTGTGTTCGAAGTTTGTGGAGCTTGAGATAATGCTTCTTCAAGTTTTAAACATTGATTATTTATGGAATCTCTTTCTAATATCAAAGTTTGATTTTCGTCTTTTAGATCTGAAACTGTTATCTCAACTTTACCACATTCTTCGATGGGTTCTTCAAGAACCTCATTTACAGCTTAAAATTTTTGTTTAAGTTTCTAGTATGAGTTTAGAGTTTCAGAAAGGCATGATTCAAGGTCAGAGCGAGAAAGATCAGAAAATACCTCTTCAGATTTAGATTCTCCATCTGATGTATTTCTGGAGGTGGTAGCCATGAGTGCAACGTTTGCCTGTTCTTTAGAGTCTGATTCTGAGGAATCAGATCCACTATCGTCCCAGGTGGCCATCAATCCCTTTTTGGTTCTAAAGGATTTTTTCTTGAAATTCTCTCTTCTAGAGATTTCTTTCTTCAACTTGGGACATTCATTTCTGTAATGACCTGTTTCCTTACATTCATAGCATGTTATATCTTTGTTAGATTTACCTCTAGAAGTTGATTCTGATCGATCTCCCTTGGGTCTTGGTCTTCTGAAGTTATTATTCCTTTTTCTCCAGAGTTGTTTTACTCTTCTGGTTAAAAGGGATAATTCTTTTTTGTCGTCAAAGTCTTCCTTTTCAGAGTCATCAATGTCTTCTTCTTCAGCCTGGAAGGCTTTATCTGGTCTGCGTCTTTCGGATCTGGACTTTAGTGCTACAGATTTGATCTTATTTTGAGGTTCATCTTCCTCCAGTTCTATCTCGTGGATTCTGAGTGAACTGACAAGTTCCTCAAGGCTGATACTGTTCAAATCTTTTGATAACTTTAAAGTTGTGACCATGGGTCTCCATTTCTTTGGTAAGCTTCTAACAATCTTTTTGACGTGATCCGCAGTTATATATCCTTTATCTAGCACTTTGAGTCCTGCAATTAAAGTTTGAAATCTAGAAAGCATTAACTCTATAGCGTCATCGTCCTCCATTTTGAAGGCTTCATATTTCTAGATTAGAGCCAAAGCCTTGGTTTCTTTGACTTGAGAATTTCCTTCGTGAGTCATCCTCAAGGAGTCAAGTATTTCTTTAGTTGTTCCCCTGTTGGTGATCTTTTCATATTCATTGTAGGAAATAGCATTGAGTAGTATCGTTCTGGCTTTGTGATGGTTCTTGAATTCACGCTTCTGATTATCTGACATTCTGCTTCTGGGAATAGCAACTCCAGCGTCTGTCACAGGTGGTGTGTAGCCAATTGTGACAATATCCCAGAGATCAACGTCGTAGCCCAGAAAGAAACTTTCAATTCTATCTTTCCAATAATCAAATTTTTCTCCATCAAAGATTGGAGGTTTAGCATTGTAACTATCTCTTTCATTGGTGTTGGCCATAGTTTTTCTCACGCTAGATCTCTCTACACTGTTAAGTGTTTGATTAGAAAATCAATAACAGAGTTGTAGCTTTGATACCAACTGAAGATTGAGAAAAACAAGAAAGGGGGTTTGAATTGTTTTTGGAAATAAAAACCTTTTTGGAAATTAAAACACACACAGAATTTTATATTGGTTCACTTGAAACTCAAAGTTACTCCAGTCCACCCGGCCAAGGTGATTTCGCCTTCAAAAAGGACTTAATCCACTAATCTTGAAAGATTACACAACCAATCGTCTAAGAGAATAATCTCTTAGCCCTCTCAAGTATTCAGACTGCGTAGAGTCACTTGAGGAAATAGTTTAAGCAAAAGTACATTGTAATGTAAAGTGCTTCTAACAACAAGCAATTATTACAGAAAATATGAGAGCAATAGTTTTTCACGTAAGAGCAGCAGCTCGTAAAAAAGAGAGAGAATGAATGATATTTCTGTGTGTCTCAGGTGTTTTCTCTAGAGAAGTAATTCGTCCTTTATATAGTCGTTGTGAAGGACCGTTGGAGTGATGACAGAATCTTGGTCATTGAAGAATAATTAATGCCATTACTTCTATTGTTTCTTTCTAAAACCCTTTTGTCCGTCTCATTATTTCTTTCTTTAAATACTTTCTTTCCATAATGAGATTCTTTTCGGTTACGCGTTCTGGACTGATGAGTCTGCACCAGAGTCTTGATATCTCAGAGTTTGTCTTTAGAGGATGACTATGTCTGACTTCATTAGAGCTTCTCAGTGCTCTTGACTTCTTAAGTATCAGAGTCTGAATCCAGTAGTCTTTTGTCGGAGCCTCTGACTTCTTACTGTTGCACTGGTATCTGCGCTGATCAGAATCAGAACCTTCTGGACGTATTCCTTTCTGAGTGGCGTCTGATCATCTAATACTTTATATCTGATGTAATTTTGTATCTAATGTATGGTCAGAATCCTGCGTAAATATTCAGAGTCCTGCACATAAAAAATATCGTTAGAGTACCATTTTTGGTTTCATCCTTTGTTATCATCAAAATCTTAGAGATATATTGTAGAACTAACTTTGTTCTTACAATATCCCCCTTTCTGATGATGATAAAACAATTCAGATTAAAGATGAAACATTTAAAGAAACTCTTAGATCAGATATTACAGGGGGCTCCCCCTGAGTTAGATCTTTGGATAGTTCAGAAGTTCTTACCGGACTTTCCATGGTTTGGTGCTTTTAGCTACTTTCCTGCATATCTTAAGTCATTGATTTTAGAGAAAATGTTTGTAGTGCTTGAAAGGAATTAGTTATGTTTTCATCAGAGATGTTTTTAGTTCTCCCTCTTTTTGTCAGAATCAAAAAGACATAGCAAAAAAGATGATATTGATATGAATAAGCATTTACATAGGCCAGAAAGCAGAAAGCAAGAAAGCAAGAAACAACCATCAGAACATCGAAAGCAAGAAACAAAACATAGAAAGCAACAAGCAAAGTTTCCTAGGTGCCTAAGGGTTTGGAGGTGGAGGCATCCTCTGGAGCAGCTGGGACAACATGTTCTGAAGGTTTACATTGACAAAGTCTTGTTGATCCAGTTTGGCTCGGACTACCTGTTGTTCTTTCTGCAACTCTTCGAGAGTCTTCAGGACCAGAGGGACGAATCCAAAGTTGGAGGATTCCCCCTGAGTCAGTTCATCAGCTCTGGCTTTGGCAGCAGACTCTTTAGCAAGGTGCGCTTCTTCTTCAGCGTCGGCTTTGGCTTTTGCCTCAGCTTCAGCAGCAGCAGCATCAGCAAGAGCTTTTGCTTAAGCTTCTCTGATTCTCTGAAGTTCTTCTTGTCGCGTTTTGTCTTCAGCTTCCTGTCTTGCCCGTTCCTCATCTTCTCTGGCTAGACGCTCTTGGAGTCTGATCTCAGCGTCTATGATGAAGTCGTTGCGGACTTGTTCAGAGAGACCTTTCAGCTTGAAGGCTTCAGAGGTCATCCAACTTATCACTCTGTTCCAGTGAGTCCTTGCGGCGGAGGGATCATCACTGATACCAGAGTTGATGGTCAGAGACCTTTTTAACTGAAGACTCTGCAAAAACCTTAATTTCTTCTTCAAGGGTCAGGAGGGTAATTTTTGGTTCATTAGCAGAGGCTTGGGAGGGTGAGGTGGGGGCACTTAGGTTAAGTGTGGGAGTTGTTGGGTCAGCGGAAGTGATGGGTTTTGGTATGTCAGAGTGTGTTGGTTCAGATGGTTGTGATTCAGGGTGGATTGGTTCAGAGTTGGTTGGTGCTGATGGTTGAGGTTCAGAAGTGGTTGTGTTTGGATTTTCCGAAGGTGGGGAAGTGACTTCAGGTTCAGGGTTAGGATGTGATGGCTTTTGAGAGGCCAGAGCATGATCTTAGAGCTGAGCCAGAGTAGGGGAGTGAGGGTCAGAAGGTTCAGTGTCAGATGAAAGGTCGTAGTAAGGTGGGGATTGAGGAGATGGTGATGAAGATGGTGAAGTGGTTTCATTTAGCATTTCTGCTTCTGAAACAGGTAGAGTTGTGGTGGCGAGGTTGAATTTTTGAGATGGTTGGTTAGAGGATCTGGTGGTTGAGGGAGGAGTATCAGCAGTTGTGTATATAGGGTTTGTTTGAGGAAGTGAAGAAGCAATGGATTTGATTTTTACAGAAGGAGGGAGAGATACAAACTTACCTGGAGAGCCAACTAGAGGCATTGGGGGTCTTGATCAAGATGTTTCTCCTAGCTTAGCTTTCTTCGCCTGCTTGGTCTTCTCATAGGGCTCTCGCATCCTCTTCTGGAAGTTTGGTGGAAACTCCGGTAGCCAATCTACTTGGAATTCTATGATGTCCACCCCTTGCTTGTACAGATCCTCTAGATAGTAAGCAATTACCTCTTGAGGGTCGACCTTGGAGAATAAGTAGTGTCCATTGGGAATCTCCCTCTTATATTTAAGTGCTTCCCAGGAGGTATCAAGTGTTGGTTTGGCTCTCACTTGATCGATGATTCCCATGCTTTTCAGATTCCGAGCATTCAGAGGTCTTCCAGTATCAATAATAACGTCTTCCATGAGTCTGAGCTGAATCAGATGGTCCACGAGGCCACTCTCAATCAGCACGTCAGATATCAGTCTCCCTAGAGGGATGTAGTTGCTTGTCTTCAAGTTTTTTCTGGTATCTTTGGCAGAATCTCTGAGGTACTTGAATAGAAGTGCAGGTAGGCAAAGCTTCAGACCCTCTTGAATGCAGTAGAGGATGCACTTCTGGTCTGTGTTGATGTAGTCTGAGGAGTTTGAAGTTGGACGGTGATGGATGGTGCCTAAGATAATCTTCAGCCAGACCCAGAGGTTTTGATGTAATTCCTTGTTCTTGGAATGCTTGCCTTCAGCATTCTGTTGGAAGATGGTAAGGTTTATCTCCTGGGACAAGTACTTTGCCCTAGGGTTGATGTTGTAGATTCGTCTTCCTCCTGTCTTCTCCAAGTTCAGAAGAGAAGAAATCGATTTCTCTGTGATGACTATCTTGACTCCCAGAACATAGGAGACAATGTAGTGATCATCAGAGTTTGCGAACTGCCAGAACTCCTTCACCAGATTCGTGTACACCCGGCCGTAGAGGCGTTGAAAGTAATTTTCCCACCCTTGCTTTTTCAGTTCTTCAGTGAGGTCGACGCCATTGCGCTTCATATTATAAAAATCCACCAAGGTTTCACAAAGAACTTCCAGCTTGTCAAAAGGAGTTGCAAGATGAATGTGAGGCTCACGATCAAAAATGTGAGGTTCCTTGTAGATAGGAGTGGACACGACACCGGTGGTTGCAGGGGTTTGTTGACTAGAACTTGGTGCTTGCTCTGTTGAGTTCATCTGTTGGGAGAATTTGTACACTGATTGTTGCTGAAAATCCATGAAGAATGGTTGAAGAAGATGATGAATGCTGAAGAACTTTGGTAAAAACTGCAGAAAAACCTTTGAAGGAGGAGAGAACTGAGAGAAAGGGTTTTGTGAGTTCGTGAGTGTGAAAGTGTGCAATTGTAGATTGTGAAAAGTATATATACACACTTAGGGCGTGTGCAAAACGACATAGAAATGAGTGTTTAACAGATAGCACATTAACCAAGTAAGCACGTTAGAGAGGAGAATGATTATAGCTCATAAATAATTTCTAATCCCAAAATCAGCGCACTGCTCGATGAGACATCAAGAGTTTATTTCTTGATTACTGCTAGACCGCTGTCTAGAAGTTCCAAGGTCATACGCAATATGTACCTGTCGCAACATGAAAAATACAGTGCGCAAAAAAAACAACCGGCGAAAGAAAAAGACAGAAGAGTCGCCACCGTGCGTTATTCATCCCAAAGGAGGGAAAGGAAACGCTCGAAGTAAACCTAAAAAAGGAAAGGACAAGACGGGGTCTCGCAACCAAATCTTGGGTTCGGGAGTCGGTTATGCGAAGGGAAGGTATTAGCACCCCTACGCATCCGTAGTACTCTACGGGATCCACTTTTGTAGTTTTCGTCTAAAGGGTGTGGGTTTATCTTGTGCTGTTTGCCAAAAAAAAGGGTTAAATGAAAATGACTCGCGCGGATGTCGCATCCACTGCATACGTATCTCATCTGAATATGAGAATCAGAGTCTTCGTAGCTCGGCTACCTAGGGGTTGGGGGGATGTGTGCTCGCTAAGACATCGCGTCTTATGCCTACGTATCTCATCTGGCCTGAGAATCAGAGCAAAACGTAGTTCGGCTAACTACGGGGTTATGGATTGGGTTTTGGACGAACGACGACACTACGCAATCTACCGGATGCTCGACCTTTGGAGACTTACTCGCCTGTAGTAGAAGGAGTTAACGTGTTGCATTGGGTTTTAGGGTTCGGGATGCTCTAGGGCAAAAAGGCAGTCCTTGACGAAGGAACCGCGCTACCTACAGGGATACGAACAAATTCAAAACAAACATGTATAAAGTAAATGTGCCAACAAGGGGCTCAGAAGTAAATAAACAAAAGAAAACAAATGCCTCCTATCGAGGTCTTCCAGCTAAGAAAACGATAAAATGCAGAAAAGAGGTAAAAGTACCACACGGATAAAGATCCGAAGTAACAACAATTAAAGGAGTAAGAAACCCAAGGATCTCCCAAGCTGATGCCATCAAAGAAAGGTGAGTCAGTACAGGTAATCGGAATGAACCTCCAGGGGTTATCCCACAAATAAAGTGGGAAACCACGCAAGTTATCCCTGCAAAAGTCATGTGAGCCCTCACAAAAACTCAACAAAAGGGTTAGTGAAACACGATAAGCATTTTTTTCATGAATAACAGTATGGTTTCAGAAACCTCAAACCCTGTGGCATACATTTCAGAAATCATGTGATTAAACATTCAAGGCATAGGTTTCACCCATTCATGCATAATTAAACCCGTGGGCAAAAACATAATGAAATTCATCCATCATACCTCATACATTCAGATGATCCAAATTAAGAGCATAAAATCATGGGAATGAGGCAAACCTGATGGGAGAGACCGGTTGAAATCAAATGGCACGGCTGGGTTTGCAAGGCAATGAAAGTGTGTGAGTTAGATTGAATTTTTCAGAGCTGCCTGGGGGTTACTCTGAGTTCTCTGTCAGGTTTCTCTCCAAGTTTTGTCCAGGGTTTTGTTCCAAGGAAACCTCAGAGTATTTTGCTTCTCTTCCTTTTTCTCAAGTGAAGCCTTGGTATTTATAGACTGAATTTCATGGTTTTGTGGGCTCAAATGAGAGAGACCCAAGTCCAAATTTTTTTATTATATTTTATTTATTTTTTTATTATTATTTTTACTTATTTTTTTTTGTAAAAAATTATTTATTTATTTTTTTCGTTTTATTTTTTCTTTTTTTTTCCTTTTTTTTTCATTTTTTTTTTCGGATCTAATTCTGATTGACATGATGAAATGCAATATGAAATGAATGCATGAATGAGGAGGGCAAATTTTGGGGTGTTACAGCTGCCCCTATTCAATCATCAGCTAAACCGAGTAGGATGAAAGCGAACCGCTTATCAGACAAACGGGGTGAGCTGTGATTGAATACCAAAGATAGACCGAAAATTTGCGCTCCGAGAACACCACAAAAACACGGAAATACACCGTGCTGTTTATTTTTCTTCCGATCCTCTGGCTTAATCTGGAGTTTCGATCCTCTGGCTGGATATTAATTTTGATCCTCGGGCTGGATACGATTTTGATCTTCTGGCTAGATCTTCTTCGATCTTCTGGCTAGATCTCCTTCGTTTCGATTCTCTGGCTGAATCTATTTCCTTTGATTCTCTGGATGAATCTACTTCGATCATCTGGCTAGATCTGAATTGTTTCGATTCTCTGGCTGAATCTATTTCCGGTCTTCGGGATAGACCTAACTTCGATCTTCTGGCTAGATCTTCTTCGATCTTCTGGATAGATCTCCTTCATTTCGATTCTCTGGCTGAATATATTTCCTTTGATTCTCTGGCTGAATCTACTTCGATCTTCTAGCTAGATCTGAATTGTTTTGATGATAAATTCCCATCATCAGGATCCCGCATCTGAGGCATGCGCTGGTTGACCCTCTTTTGAAATCTACACCCAACCTTCATATTAGATATGCAGCTTCGAGCATATTCCACTTTTGGGCTTCGTACATATTCTTCGGGCTAGAACATGTTGTAATGACTCCTCAATTAGACTTGGGCTTGCTGGGGAAATAAAGCTTGTAGGCGACTCCACTGGGGAATCTTCAAAACGACCCTCAGGCTGGATCACTGGAACACGATTCTCAGGCTGAATCTTCGAAATGACCCTCAGGCTGGATCACTCACGCTTGATCCTCTGGTTGGATCTCATGACCTTGGTTGTAAAGTAATTCTTCAGTCTGCTTGGAAGAACCTGTTTATCAGCTTATGTGTATGCTTGATATGATATGCATGCAAATGCAAATGTTATGCATGGTGTAAAAAGAAATCTGCTTGGGGAAGCAAACTCCGGTAGGGAACAGATCGCTGTATCAATCCTTGAATGCTCTGTGGGGAATGATCCGTCTGCCGGGACCAATGAGCCACCAAAAATAAATTGGCTGCTTGAAAAGTTAACCTTGCGGGGGGAGTATCAACTATGGAAACTTTTCTCGGCGAGGCTATGTGAGGAGAGTCTGTGGGAAAAACACTTCCTGGGGAAATGTCGTAGGAAACGACCTTTGCTGGGGATATGAACTTGCTAATCGTCCTCAAGCTGGGGATTAGAACAAATCTGTTAGAAATAATCTGCTGGGGATGAGATGAACACTGGGAACACCACCCTCTTGTCCGTTGGGTATGCAACCACTCCGCTGTTGCTAGGAAGATACAGTCTGACACGGTCAACTCCGCTGGGGATATATAGTCTGGATACTGTCAACTCTACTGGGGATAGACAGTCTGGATACTGTCAACTCTGTTGGGGAACATGCTCTGCTGAGGAGAGACTTTGTCAACCGCTTGGGGATGAGGATTCATGACTTGGCATCCGGTTCCTGTGACCTGCAACCAAAAATACACGTATGCCTCGGGGGAATTACTCGGTTTGAATTCACCGTTCGGGATTAAGCACATTCAAAGCAATTTTAAATGTTTTCCTGTGCAAATCATCTGCAAAAGCCACCATTATGTTCATATGCAATATGTTTTATCAAAAATTCGGACATTTTTGCAAATAAACTGATAAATGAAAAATAAATAGGCTCTTTAACTGAATTATTCGACTCTTAATGGGGAGAAAATTTGTGCCAGGAATAGGCGAGGGCATCAGGAAGCTGATCCCTGAAAAGAGGTGATCGCTATAAAAAGAGAACTATCCTAATGACAACGGGGATACGGGGTCCCACTGAGTTTCGACTCTGCTATGACTCGTATGTCCTCAAGACGCTCTGCTCATCTTGCTTTCTGAAGTGGATGATTAGTCGATCTTTAACCTTCGAAGATTGCCGGATTGAATGAAACGGTGATATAACACTGATGAACTCAGATCACAGTGATTCGCTTATTCCCTAACTTTTGCCTGGATCGCCCCCTTTTCGGGTTTTCAATCCATCGGGATACCCATTTTTGCCTGAGCCGCCCTTTTGGGTTTTCGACTCACCGGGTGTACTCTTTTTTTATATCCCTAATTTTTGCCCGAACCTCTTTATTCTCTTTTTTTTGGTTCGTCGGGATGCCCTTTTTTTGCCTGGACTATTCTTTTTATCGTCCAGCGGGTCTATTTTATGCGAAGTATTTTTTTTTTTAACCGCGTCTGAGTTAATAGGGGACGGGAATCCTTCGCCATCCATGGTTGTTAGCATCAAAGCTCCTCCATAGAAAATCCTTTTAACCACGTACGAACCCTCATAGTTCGGTGTCCATTTGCCCCTGTGATCTGTGTTGGGAGGAAGAAATCTTTTGAGTACCAATTCACCGACTCGATACTCCCGAGGGCGCACTTTCTGACCAAATGCTTTCTTCATTCGTCTCTGACCGAGATACGTCGATTATGGGTACGTAGTTCCAGCATAGCACCTTAATCATCGAAGACAAGGTAAACAAAGCATCAGCAAATTGGTTTTCTTCAAAAGAAAGTTAACAATCTTCTCGTGTAGTCTCTGTAAGGAACCAGATGAGGCTGAGGTGTATACCATTTCCCGTTGGTTTGATTGATGACCAAAGCTGAATCCCCGTATACATCCAGGGTTTTAATCTGTATATTGACGGCTTCCTCAAGTCTTATGATACAAGCTTCGTATTCGGCTTCATTGTTGGTGCAGGGAAAAGTTATTCTGGCACCAAATGGCATATGAACCCCCTTCTGGTGTGATCAACACTATACCAACTCCGCGACCATTGACGTGGACCGCCCCATCAAACATCATAACCCATTTGGATTCAGGGTCAGGCCCCTCCTCCGGGAGTGGTCCTCTCAATCTTTCGATTTGAGAAACATGATGTCCTCATCAGGAAAGTCAAACCTCATAGGTTGGTAATCATCAATCGGTTACTCTACAAGATAGTCTGACAAGACACTTCCCTTGATGGCTTTTTGTGAAGTGTATTGGATGTCATACTCTGTCAGTATCATTTGTCACCTAGTAACCTTTCCGGTAAGTGATGGCTTTTCAAAAATATACTTGACTGGATCCATTTTTGATATCAATAGAGTCGTGTGAGTCAACATATACTGTCTTAGTCGGCGAGCAGCCCATGCCAAAGCGCGGCAAGTTTTCTCGAGCAATGAGTATCTTTGTTCACAGTCGGTAAACTTTTGCTAAGGTAGTATATTGCATGCTCTTTTCGACCTGACTCGTCATGCTGACCGAGCACACAACCCATTGACCTTTCTAACACAGTCAAGTACATGATCAACGGTCTTTCCTCTCGGCCTGTAGACTGACCCCGATCTTGATCTCTTTCTTGTCGTCTTCGGTACCAATGTTGATGGTCTCAACCACCTCCTGATAAGGTGTAATAGCTCGGTCCTCCTGTTTCAACAATCTGGCTAACCCTTCAGGCAATTCACAATCTTCCTCAGCCCCTTCTTCGGCTTGATAGATAGGATTGTCGAAGTCATACTTGGCCATAACAGTGTCGTTAGCAGTGAGATCCGAGTGGTCGGCTCTGCATGATGGAGGATCATGCTTTACCTTAGAATGAGAGATTTTTTTTTTGGAAAGAAAGAAAAAACGAAAAAAGAAACATTGCCATTTTTTTTTGTAAAAGTAGAAAAAACTGAAAGAAAGAGAACACAAATTTGTTTGCAAAAACCGTCCTTTATTGATGATAAAAATAATTGCAAAATGTAACTAAATGGATGGCCCTACAAATGAGCCATTACACCTTGGGCAAAGTGTAAGACTTTATTATGCATGTAATAAAGGAAAACAATAAAAATCACTCTTTCAGTAGAGTAACCCAGACGGTTTTTTCAGACGACCAATTGTCGAGCTTTTCTCCCGGGACACACGGGCGAACCCAGCTATCTAAGTCACAGTCGTTGTCAGCCTTGTCTTCATCTGCAGCATTGACGATGTGGGGAGAAACCAAACCCCCGCTGGAGAGAGTACCGGTTTCATTCTTCTGAGATCCCGGAGTATACCCCAATCCAAACTTGTCTTCTTTGATGACTGGCTCCACAAATTTGCCCCAGCCTTGGGCATTACCAGCTTTAACCACTTCGACAGCTTGCTTGTATGAAGAGATAGAAGTCCCGACCTTCTCGGACTTAGGTGAAAAGAAAGCTTCGGGCGCGACCTCATTGATGTTTGTAGTTTCGAAGCCCTGACACAGCATCTCATGCATCTCACCATCCATCTCTACATACTTAAATGTAGACAGGTGGCTAACAAAAATATCCTCTTCACCACATACAGTGACGATCTGACCTTCTAGTTCATATTTGAGCTTCTGGTGGAGGGGAGAAGTAACAGCATCGGCAGCATGAATCCAAGGCCGACCTAGCAGACAGCTGTAGGCAGGCTGGATATCCATCACATAAAAGGTGCTCTTGAACACCTGTGGTCCAATCTTAACTGGCAACTCAACTTCGCCAAAGACAGCTCTCTTAGAGCCATCAAAAGCCCTCACAACTAAGTTACTTGGCCTCAGGATGATGCCATCGCAATCCAACTTCATTAAGGCTTTCTTTGGAAGAACATTCGGAGAAGAGCCTGTATCAACCAAAACATGGGAAAGCACCACCCCTTTGCACTCCATTGTGATATGCAAGGCTTTGTTGTGATTCCTGCCCTCAGGTGTCAGGTCATTATCGGTGAAACCTAGCCCCCGGCTAGCGTTTACATTGGAAACTACCGACTCCAGTTGGTTAACAGTTATCTCCGGTGGAACATAGGCCATATTCAGTACTTTCAACAAGGCTGCTTTGTGCGCCTCAGAGCACAACAATAGTGAGAGAATGGAGATCTTTGAGGGTGTCTGATTTAGCTGGTCGACTACCTTGTAGTCACTTTTCTTGATAATCCTCATAAACTCATCCACTTCCTTCTCGAATGCGGTCTTAGGAGGATCTTCCTCAGTAGTAACCTCTTCGGTGGATACCTGTTTCCCTTTAGCCTTGGCAGCTGCCTCGGCTTCAGTATTCGCGCGTAATGTTGATGGTGCAAATAGGCGTCCACTGCGAGTGAAGCCACCAACCCCTCCAACATTGTCTACAGCAGAGCTACCAATGTCAATGTCTTCTTCGTTAAATTTCTGCCCCTAGCAGTAGATATCAGCCCCATAGTGCCACGGGATAGCACTGTCTTTCTCATACGGAACAGGTCCTGGTACCGTGATGGTGATTGGACCAACCAAAGTCGGTTGAGGGCTGTCAGAGTAAATTGCGGCTGGTGCTGAACTTTCGATGTTCACCGCTGCTGGTTCTGTACTTTCTGGGAAATATTTTGTTGTCGGAGCGAGTCTCTCGGGAACATATATTTCTTCAGGAGTGAAATAAAACGTCACCGTCGATACATCATTCTTCACCGGACGGGCCTGATCGAACTGAAGACAACCTTCATCTATCAGCTGCTGAATACCCCTTCTCAAACTGTCACATCCGTTTTCGGCAGCTTGACAATTTCTGCATTCTTCCCCATAGCCCGGGAAAATCTGTCCTTTCAGAAGTCGGTCTTTAACCACCGATAGCGAAGTCTTCACCTTAGTCACATCAGAAACCAAATTCAAAGTTTCCCCACTATCAACAACATTAATCCTCTGCCCGCCGTGAGCCAGCATCGGGTTCTGGATAACATTAGGCACCGGAGCGAAATTGATAGCCTGGGCATCTCTCAAATCTTGTACCTTTAACTGGATAGCCTGGGCATCTCTCAAATCTTGTACCTTTAACTGGAGAGCTTTTCATCTTCCGTGTGAGCTCCCAACCTTCCCAAATAAGATTGGAGATGAGTGCGTGGGCAAGAAGCCCCGTTGTATTTCTCAAAAGTAGGGGGTTTGAACTTGTGAGGAATCCTTACTCCCTGAACCAGACCAAGATTTGTGACATCAAAGCCTAAGGAATTTTGAGACTCCAAAGATTTGAGCTTCTCAGCAAGCTCATCCATACGGCGAGTGGTCTCGAGGGCCTCGTCGTGCAAAGAAAATTGATCATACTGATAATCTTCAGTAACGGGGTGCCCGTTAATCCGAATTCCTTGATTCACATTGTACCTTCCGCCAATACCATTTCCAACATTCCCTGTGTTGCCAACATTACCCGGGTTTCCATCAGCATTTGTGTTACCCGCGTTACCAGTGTTCACAGGGTTATCAGCGTTCCCAGGGTTACCAGAGTTTCCCTCAGCATTTAGTATCTCCACCTCCGGATCGGGTCTCGGTTGCTCAACCAATTCCCTCAGCTTTTCTTGACCTGCTGCCATACCAGCCATCAATGTCATGAACTGATCCATCCTTTCACGCATATCATCCAGCTCTTTCTGTACTTGGTCCATCGCTAGTCGTGGACGATTTTCCTTTGTCGGGTATCTGTGAACTCGCTTGGGACCAATAACTGCCTGATACAGGGAACAAACATTAGACACTGCGGTGACACCTGCAAAACAGACAAGGGTTAATATGCATGGTATGCGATGCACTGCTTGTTCAGTTTTAAGGCACCCCCGTTTTGAAAGGGAATACCCTGCAAATGAATAAGCATGAGATGTTGGATGCAAATATGCAGATGATGTTATGCAATGCAAAGGCATGTCAATCAGAATTGATGGATCCGCTTGAACATCTGTCAGGTTGCACTGCCTGGAGAGAAATCCACTGAGGAATATAATACAAGACCAAAACTCTGCTCCAGAAAACCGGGTTGGTTGGAGGTTAAGGTTTCCTGAATTTAGCCCACCCCTCACTGGTAGGTTCTAAGAACAGAAGTTCGTCAGCTTCAGTCCTTCAGTCGCGAATAATACGTTTACCACTGAAGGTTTGGCATTATTACGGGATAAAAGACCTCCATTGACTCCCCTCAACAGGACATCCTAAAGCAAGTTCCCAGTCTCGGGGTCCTCGGATTGATCAGCGAGAATGCGCCCACCAGAGCTAACATAATTACGTCTCGGAGGAGAGGCCTCGACTGAGTTCTCGGGAAATGGTCACCAGAGTCGACGATTTCTAAAGGAACACCATGTCGTTACGGAACATCCGTAGGACATAATATATCCAAAAGAAACCTCGTTTGGGTGTGGTTCTTCACGAACGACTTAACGTAGCAACATGCCACGCAAGCCTCATGATCATCCACTCTAAAACCTGTGTGTACACTCAAGCCTGGGTAATGGGCTTATCTCTCATAGAACATCCCATCCCAACAAACAAACAAACAGATCCAATAGATACAACAGATGCATGCAAGCAGGTAAGCAAATAAATGTACAAAAGCATGAACATCCAATAAACAAGAAATCACACAAGCTAGGAGGGACTCGCTTAGGGAAGATGGACCAGCAAGAGGTCAACTTCTTAGTCCCCAGCAGAGTCGCCAGCTGTCGCAACCTGAAAAATACAGTGCGCGAAAAAACAACCGGCGAAAGAAAATGACAGAAGAGTCGCCACCGTGCGTTATTCATCCCAAAGGAGGGAAAGGAAACGCTCGAAGTAAACCTGAAAAAGGAAAGGACAAGACGGGGTCTCGCAACCAAATCTTGGGTTCGGGAGTCGGTTATGCGAAGGGAAGGTATTAGCACCCCTACGCATCCGTAGTACTCTACGGGATCCACTTTTGTAGTTTTCGTCTAAAGGGTGTGGGTTTATCTTGTGTTGTTTGCCAAAAAAAAAGGGTTAAATGAAAATGACTCGCGCGGATGTCGCATCCACTACATATGTATCTCATCTGAATATGAGAATCAGAGTCTTCGTAGCTCGGCTACCTAGGGGTTGGGGGGATGTGTGCTCGCTAAGACATCGTGTCTTATGCCTACGTATCTCATCTGGCCTGAGAATCAGAGCAAAACGTAGTTCGGCTAACTACGGGGTTATGGATTGGGTTTTGGACGAACGACGACACTACGCAATCTACCGGATGCTCGACCTTTGGAGACTTACTCGCCTGTAGTAGAAGGAGTTAACGTGTTGCTTTGGGTTTTAGGGTTTGGGATGCTCAAGGGCAAAAAGGCAGTCCTTGACGAAGGAACCGCGCTACCTGTAGGGATACGAACACATACAAAACAAACATGTATAAAGTAAATGTGCCAACAAGGGGCTCAGAAGTAAATAAACAAAAGAAAACAAATGCCTCCTATCGAGGTCTTCCAGCTAAGAAAACGATAAAATGCGGAAAAGAGGTAAAAGTACCACACAGATAAAGATCCGAAGTAACAGCAATTAAAGGAGTAAGAAACCCAGGGATCTCCCAAGCTGATGCCATCAAAGAAAGGTGAGTCAGTACAGGTAATCGGAATGAACCTCCAGGGGTTATCCCACAAATAAATTGGGAAACCACGCAAGTTATCCCTGCAAAAGTCATGTGAGCCCTCACAAAAACTCAACAAAAGGGTTAGTGAAACACGATAAGCATTTTTTTCATGAATAACAGTATGGTTTCAGAAACCTCAAACCCTGTGGCATACATTTCAGAAATCATGTGATTAAACATTCAAGGCATAGGTTTCACCCATTCATGCATAATTAAACCCGTGGGCAAAAACATAATGAAATTCATCCATCATACCTCATACATTCAGATGATCCAAATTAAGAGCATAAAATCATGGAAATGAGGCAAACCAGATGGGAGAGACCGGTTGAAATCAAATGGCACGGCTGGGTTTGCAAGGCAATGAAAGTGTGTGAGTCAGATTGAATTTTTCAGAGCTGCCTGGGGGTTACTCTGAGTTCTCTGTCAGGTTTCTCTCTAGGTTTTGTCCAGGGTTTTGTTCCAAGGAAACCTCAGAGTATTTTGCTTCTCTTCCTTTTTCTCAAGTGAAGCCTTGGTATTTATAGACTGAATTTCATGGTTTTGTGGGCTCAAATGAGAGAGACCCAAGTCCAAAATTTTTTATTATATTTTATTTATTTTTTTATTATTATTTTTACTTATTTATTTTTTTTGTAAAAAATTATTTATTTATTTTTTTTCGTTTTATTTTTTCTTTTTTTTTTCCTTTTTTTTCATTTTTTTTTTCGGATCTAATTCTGATTGACATGATGAAATGCAATATGAAATGAATGCATGAATGAGGAGGGCAAATTTTGGGGTGTTACAGCTGCCCCTATTCAATCATCAGCTAAACCGAGTAGGATGAAAGCGAACAGCTTATCAGACAAACGGGGTGAGCTGTGATTGAATACCAAAGATAGACCGAAAATTTGCGCTCCGAGAACACCACAAAAACGCGGAAATACACCGTGCTGTTTATTTTTCTTCCGATCCTCTGGCTTAATCTGGAGTTTCGATCCTCTGGCTGGATATTAATTTTGATCCTCGGGCTGGATACGATTTTGATCTTCTGGCTAGATCTTCTTCGATCTTCTGGCTAGATCTCCTTCGTTTCGATTCTCTGCCTGAATCTATTTCCTTTGATTCTCTGGCTGAATCTACTTCGATCATCTGGCTAGATCTGAATTGTTTCGATTCTCTGGCTGAATCTATTTCCGGTCTTCGGGATAGACCTGACTTCGATCTTCTGGCTAGATCTTCTTCGATCTTCTGGATAGATCTCCTTCATTTCGATTCTCTGGCTGAATATATTTCCTTTGATTCTCTGGCTGAATCTACTTCGATCTTCTAGCTAGATCTGAATTGTTTTGATGATAAATTCCCATCATCAGGATCCCGCATCTGAGGCATGCGCTGGTTGACCCTCTTTTGAAATCTACACCCAACCTTCATATTAGATATGCAGCTTCGAGCATATTCCACTTTTGGGCTTCGTACATATTCTTCGGGCTAGAACATGTTGTAATGACTCCTCAATTAGACTTGGGCTTGCTGGGGAAATAAAGCTTGTAGGCGACTTCACTGGGGAATCTTCAAAACGACCCTCAGGCTGGATCACTGGAACACGATTCTCAGGCTGAATCTTCGAAATGACCCTCAGGCTGGATCACTCACGCTTGATCCTCTGGCTGGATCTCATGACCTTGGTTGTAAAGTAATTCTTCAGTCTGCTTGGAAGAACCTGTTTATCAGCTTATGTGTATGCTTGATATGATATGCATGCAAATGCAAATGTTATGCATGGTGTAAAAAGAAATCTGCTTGGGGAAGCAAACTCCGGTAGGGAACAGATCGCTGTATCAATCCTTGAATGCTCTGTGGGGAATGATCCGTCTGCCGGGACCAATGAGCCAACAAAAATAAATTGGCTGCTTGAAAAGTTAACCTTGCGGGGGGAGTATCAACTATGGAAACTTTTCTCGGCGAGGCTCTGTGAGGAGAGTCTGTGGGAAAAACACTTCCTGGGGAAATGTCGTAGGAAACGACCTTTGCTGGGGATATGAACTTGCTAATCGTCCTCAAGCTGGGGATTAGAACAAATCTGTTAGAAATAATCTGCTGGGGATGAGATGAACACTGGGAACACCACCCTCTTGTCCGTTGGGTATGCAACCACTCCGCTGTTGCTAGGAAGATACAGTCTGACACTGTCAACTCCGCTGGGGATATATAGTCTGGATACTGTCAACTCTACTGGGGATAGACAGTCTGGATACTGTCAACTCTGTTGGGGAACATGCTCTGCTGAGGAGAGACTTTGTCAACCGCTTGGGGATGAGGATTCATGACTTGGCATCCGGTTCCTGTGACCTGCAACCAAAAATACACGTATGCCTCGGGGGAATTACTCGGTTTGAATTCACCGTTCGGGATTAAGCACATTCAAAGCAATTTTAAATGTTTTCCTGTGCAAATCATCTGCAAAAGCCACCATTATGTTCATATGCAATATGTTTTATCAAAAATTCGGACATTTTTGCAAATAAACTGATAAATGAAAAATAAATAGGCTCTTTAACTGAATTATTCGACTCTTAATGGGGAGAAAATTTGTGCCAGGAATAGGCGAGGGCATCAGGAAGCTGATCCCTGAAAAGAGGTGATCGCTATAAAAAGAGAACTATCCTAATGACAACGGGGATACGGGGTCCCACTGAGTTTCGACTCTGCTATGACTCGTATGTCCTCAAGACGCTCTGCTCATCTTGCTTTCTGAAGTGGATGATTAGTCGATCTTTAACCTTCGAAGATTGCCGGATTGAATGAAACGGTGATATAACACTGATGAACTCAGATCACAGTGATTCGCTTATTCCCTAACTTTTGCCTGGATCGCCCCCTTTTCGGGTTTTCAATCCATCGGGATACCCATTTTTGCCTGAGCCGCCCTTTTGGGTTTTCGACTCACCGGGTGTACTCTTTTTTTATATCCCTAATTTTTGCCCGAACCTCTTTATTCTCTTTTTTTTGGTTCGTCGGGATGCCCTTTTTTTGCCTGGACTATTCTTTTTATCGTCCAGCGGGTCTATTTTATGCGAAGTATTTTTTTTTTAACTGCGTCTGAGTTAATAGGGGACGGGAATCCTTCGCCATCCATGGTTGTTAGCATCAAAGCTCCTCCATAGAAAATCCTTTTAACCACGTACGAACCCTCATAGTTCGGTGTCCATTTGCCCCTGTGATCTGTGTTGGGAGGAAGAAATCTTTTGAGTACCAATTCACCGACTCGATACTCCCGAGGGCGCACTTTCTGACCAAATGCTTTCTTCATTCGTCTCTGACCGAGATACGTCGATTATGGGTACGTAGTTCCAGCATAGCACCTTAATCATCGAAGACAAGGTAAACAAAGCATCAGCAAATTGGTTTTCTTCAAAAGAAAGTTAACAATCTTCTCGTGTAGTCTCTGTAAGGAACCAGATGAGGCTGAGGTGTATACCATTTCCCGTTGGTTTGATTGATGACCAAAGCTGAATCCCCGTATACATCCAGGGTTTTAATCTGTATATTGACGGCTTCCTCAAGTCTTATGATACAAGCTTCGTATTCGGCTTCATTGTTGGTGCAGGGAAAAGTTATTCTGGCACCAAATGGCATATGAACCCCCTTCTGGTGTGATCAACACTATACCAACTCCGCGACCATTGACGTGGACCGCCCCATCAAACATCATAACCCATTTGGATTCAGGGTCAGGCCCCTCCTCCGGGAGTGGTCCTCTCAATCTTTCGATTTGAGAAACATGATGTCCTCATCAGGAAAGTCAAACCTCATAGGTTGGTAATCATCAATCGGTTACTCTACAAGATAGTCTGACAAGACACTTCCCTTGATGGCTTTTTGTGAAGTGTATTGGATGTCATACTCTGTCAGTATCATTTGTCACCTAGTAACCTTTCCGGTAAGTGATGGCTTTTCAAAAATATACTTGACTGGATCCATTTTTGATATCAATAGAGTCGTGTGAGTCAACATATACTGTCTTAGTCGGCGAGCAGCCCATGCCAAAGCGCGGCAAGTTTTCTCGAGCAATGAGTATCTTTGTTCACAGTCGGTAAACTTTTGCTAAGGTAGTATATTGCATGCTCTTTTCGACCTGACTCGTCATGCTGACCGAGCACACAACCCATTGACCTTTCTAACACAGTCAAGTACATGATCAACGGTCTTTCCTCTCGGCCTGTAGACTGACCCCGATCTTGATCTCTTTCTTGTCGTCTTCGGTACCAATGTTGATGGTCTCAACCACCTCCTGATAAGGTGTAATAGCTCGGTCCTCCTGTTTCAACAATCTGGCTAACCCTTCAGGCAATTCACAATCTTCCTCAGCCCCTTCTTCGGCTTGATAGATAGGATTGTCGAAGTCATACTTGGCCATAACAGTGTCGTTAGCAGTGAGATCCGAGTGGTCGGCTCTGCATGATGGAGGATCATGCTTTACCTTAGAATGAGAGATTTTTTTTTTGGAAAGAAAGAAAAAACGAAAAAAGAAACATTGCCATTTTTTTTTGTAAAAGTAGAAAAAACTGAAAGAAAGAGAACACAAATTTGTTTGCAAAAACCGTCCTTTATTGATGATAAAAATAATTGCAAAATGTAACTAAATGGATGGCCCTACAAATGAGCCATTACACCTTGGGCAAAGTGTAAGACTTTATTATGCATGTAATAAAGGAAAACAATAAAAATCACTCTTTCAGTAGAGTAACCCAGACGGTTTTTTCAGACGACCAATTGTCGAGCTTTTCTCCCGGGACACACGGGCGAACCCAGCTATCTAAGTCACAGTCGTTGTCAGCCTTGTCTTCATCTGCAGCATTGACGATGTGGGGAGAAACCAAACCCCCGCTGGAGAGAGTACCGGTTTCATTCTTCTGAGATCCCGGAGTATACCCCAATCCAAACTTGTCTTCTTTGATGACTGGCTCCACAAATTTGCCCCAGCCTTGGGCATTACCAGCTTTAACCACTTCGACAGCTTGCTTGTATGAAGAGATAGAAGTCCCGACCTTCTCGGACTTAGGTGAAAAGAACGCTTCGGGCGCGACCTCATTGATGTTTGTAGTTTCGAAGCCCTGACACAGCATCTCATGCATCTCACCATCCATCTCTACATACTTAAATGTAGACAGGTGGCTAACAAAAATATCCTCTTCACCACATACAGTGACGATCTGACCTTCTAGTTCATATTTGAGCTTCTGGTGGAGGGTAGAAGTAACAGCATCGGCAGCATGAATCCAAGGCCGACCTAGCAGACAGCTGTAGGCAGGCTGGATATCCATCACATAAAAGGTGCTCTTGAACACCTGTGGTCCAATCTTAACTGGCAACTCAACTTCGCCAAAGACAGCTCTCTTAGAGCCATCAAAAGCCCTCACAACTAAGTTACTTGGCCTCAGGATGATGCCATCGCAATCCAACTTCATTAAGGCTTTCTTTGGAAGAACATTCAGAGAAGAGCCTGTATCAACCAAAACATGGGAAAGCACCACCCCTTTGCACTCCATTGTGATATGCAAGGCTTTGTTGTGATTCCTGCCCTCAGGTGTCAGGTCATTATCGGTGAAACCTAGCCCCCGGCTAGCGTTTACATTGGAAACTACCGACTCCAGTTGGTTAACAGTTATCTCCGGTGGAACATAGGCCATACTCAGTACTTTCAACAAGGCTGCTTTGTGCGCCTCAGAGCACAACAATAGTGAGAGAATGGAGATCTTTGAGGGTGTCTGATTTAGCTGGTCGACTACCTTGTAGTCACTTTTCTTGATAATCCTCGTAAACTCATCCACTTCCTTCTCGAATGCGGTCTTAGGAGGATCTTCCTCAGTAGTAACCTCTTCGGTGGATACCTGTTTCCCTTTAGCCTTGGCAGCTGCCTCGGCTTCAGTATTCGCGCGTAATGTTGATGGTGCAAATAGGCGTCCACTGCGAGTGAAGCCACCAACCCCTCCAACATTGTCTACAGCGGAGCTACCAATGTCAATGTCTTCTTCGTTAAATTTCTGCCCCTGGCAGTAGATATCAGCCCCATAGTGCCACGGGATAGCACTGTCTTTCTCATACGGAACAGGTCCTGGTACCGTGATGGTGATTGGACCAACCAAAGTCGGTTGAGGGCTGTCAGAGTAAATTGCGACTGGTGCTGAACTTTCGATGTTCACCGCTGCTGGTTCTGTACTTTCTGGGAAATATTTTGTTGTCGGAGCGAGTCTCTCGAGAACATATATTTCTTCAGGAGTGAAATAAAACGTCACCGTCGATACATCATTCTTCACCGGACGGGCCTGATCGAACTGAAGACAACCTTCATCTATCAGCTGCTGAATACCCCTTCTCAAACTGTCACATCCGTTTTCGGCAGCTTGACAATTTCTGCATTCTTCCCCATAGCCCGGGAAAATCTGTCCTTTCAGAAGTCGGTCTTTAACCACCGATAGCGAAGTCTTCACCTTAGTCACATCAGAAACCAAATTCAAAGTTTCCCCACTATCAACAACATTAATCCTCTGCCCGCCGTGAGCCAGCATCGGGTTCTGGATAACATTAGGCACCGGAGCGAAATTGATAGCCTGGGCATCTCTCAAATCTTGTACCTTTAACTGGATAGCCTGGGCATCTCTCAAATCTTGTACCTTTAACTGGAGAGCTTTTCATCTTCCGTGTGAGCTCCCAACCTTCCCAAATAAGATTGGAGATGAGTGCGTGGGCAAGAAGCCCCGTTGTATTTCTCAAAAGTAGGGGGTTTGAACTTGTGAGGAATCCTTACTCCCTGAACCAGACCAAGATTTGTGACATCAAAGCCTAAGGAATTTTGAGACTCCAAAGATTTGAGCTTCTCAGCAAGCTCATCCATACGGCGAGTGGTCTCGAGGGCCTCGTCGTGCAAAGAAAATTGATCATACTGATAATCTTCAGTAACGGGGTGCCCGTTAATCCGAATTCCTTGATTCACATTGTACCTTCCGCCAATACCATTTCCAACATTCCCTGTGTTGCCAACATTACCCGGGTTTCCATCAGCATTTGCGTTACCCGCGTTACCAGTGTTCACAGGGTTATCAGCGTTCCCAGGGTTACCAGGGTTTCCCTCAGCATTTAGTATCTCCACCTCCGGATCGGGTCTCGGTTGCTCAACCAATTCCCTCAGCTTTTCTTGACCTGCTGCCATACCAGTCATCAATGTCATGAACTGATCCATCCTTTCACGCATATCATCCAGCTCTTTCTGTACTTGGTCCATCGCTAGTCGTGGACGATTTTCCTTTGTCGGGTATCTGTGAACTCGCTTGGGACCAATAACTGCCTGATACAGGGAACAAACATTAGACACTGCGGTGACACCTGCAAAACAGACAAGGGTTAATATGCATGGTATGCGATGCACTGCTTGTTCAGTTTTAAGGCACCCCCGTTTTGAAAGGGAATACCCTGCAAATGAATAAGCATGAGATGTTGGATGCAAATATGCAGATGATGTTATGCAATGCAAAGGCATGTCAATCAGAATTGATGGATCCGCTTGAACATCTGTCAGGTTGCACTGCCTGGAGAGAAATTCACTGAGGAATATAATACAAGACCAAAACTCTGCTCCAGAAAACCGGGTTGGTTGGAGGTTAAGGTTTCCTGAATTTAGCCCACCCCTCACTGGTAGGTTCTAAGAACAGAAGTTCGTCAGCTTCAGTCCTTCAGTCGCGAATAATACGTTTACCACTGAAGGTTTGGCATTATTACGGGATAAAAGACCTCCATTGACTCCCCTCAACAGGACATCCTAAAGCAAGTTCCCAGTCTCGGGGTCCTCGGATTGATCAGCGAGAATGCGCCCACCAGAGCTAACATAATTACGTCTCGGAGGAGAGGCCTCGACTGAGTTCTCGGGAAATGGTCACCAGAGTCGACGATTTCTAAAGGAACACCATGTCGTTACGGAACATCCGTAGGACATAATATATCCAAAAGAAACCTCGTCTGGGTGTGGTTCTTCACGAACGACTTAACGTAGCAACATGCCACGCAAGCCTCATGATCATCCACTCTAAAACCTGTGTGTACACTCAAGCCTGGGTAATGGGCTTATCTCTCATAGAACATCCCATCCCAACAAACAAACAAACAGATCCAATAGATACAACAGATGCATGCAAGCAGGTAAGCAAATAAATGTACAAAAGCATGAACATCCAATAAACAAGAAATCACACAAGCTAGGAGGGACTCGCTTAGGGAAGATGGACCAGCAAGAGGTCAACTTCTTAGTCCCCAGCAGAGTCGCCAGCTGTCGCAACCTGAAAAATACAGTGCGCGAAAAAACAACCGACGAAAGAAAATGACAGAAGAGTCGCCACCGTGCGTTATTCATCCCAAAGGAGGGAAAGGAAACGCTCGAAGTAAACCTGAAAAAGGAAAGGACAAGACGGGGTCTCGCAACCAAATCTTGGGTTCGGGAGTCGGTTATGCGAAGGGAAGGTATTAGCACCCCTACGCATCCGTAGTACTCTACGGGATCCACTTTTGTAGTTTTCGTCTAAAGGGTGTGGGTTTATCTTGTGCTGTTTGCCAAAAAAAAAGGGTTAAATGAAAATGACTCGCGCGGATGTCGCATCCACTACATACGTATCTCATCTGAATATGAGAATCAGAGTCTTCGTAGCTCGGCTACCTAGGGGTTGGGGGGATGTGTGCTCGCTAAGACATCGTGTCTTATGCCTACGTATCTCATCTGGCCTGAGAATCAGAGCAAAACGTAGTTCGGCTAACTACGGGGTTATGGATTGGGTTTTGGACGAACGACGACACTACGCAATCTACCGGATGCTCGACCTTTGGAGACTTACTCGCCTGTAGTAGAAGGAGTTAACGTGTTGCTTTGGGTTTTAGGGTTTGGGATGCTCAAGGGCAAAAAGGCAGTCCTTGACGAAGGAACCGCGCTACCTGCAGGGATACGAACACATACAAAACAAACATGTATAAAGTAAATGTGCCAACAAGGGGCTCAGAAGTAAATAAACAAAAGAAAACAAATGCCTCCTATCGAGGTCTTCCAGCTAAGAAAACGATAAAATGCGGAAAAGAGGTAAAAGTACCACACGGATAAAGATCCGAAGTAACAGCAATTAAAGGAGTAAGAAACCCAGGGATCTCCCAAGCTGATGCCATCAAAGAAAGGTGAGTCAGTACAGGTAATCGGAATGAACCTCCAGGGGTTATCCCACAAATAAAGTGGGAAACCATGCAAGTTATCCCTGCAAAAGTCATGTGAGCCCTCACAAAAACTCAACAAAAGGGTTAGTGAAACATGATAAGCATTTTTTTCATGAATAACAGTATGGTTTCAGAAACCTCAAACCCTGTGGCATACATTTCAGAAATCATGTGATTAAACATTCAAGGCATAGGTTTCACCCATTCATGCATAATTAAACCCGTGGGCAAAAACATAATGAAATTCATCCATCATACCTCATACATTCAGATGATCCAAATTAAGAGCATAAAATCATGGGAATGAGGCAAACCTGATGGGAGAGACCGGTTGAAATCAAATGGCACGGCTGGGTTTGCAAGGCAATGAAAGTGTGTGAGTCAGATTGAATTTTTCAGAGCTGCCTGGGGGTTACTCTGAGTTCTCTGTCAGGTTTCTCTCCAGGTTTTGTCCAGGGTTTTGTTCCAAGGAAACCTCAGAGTATTTTGCTTCTCTTCCTTTTTCTCAAGTGAAGCCTTGGTATTTATAGACTGAATTTCATGGTTTTGTGGGCTCAAATGAGAGAGACCCAAGTCCAAAATTTTTTATTATATTTTATTTATTTTTTTTATTATTTTTTTATTTATTTATTTATTTTGTAATTTTTTTTTTTATTTCCTTTTTTTTTTCCTCTTTTTTTCGTTTTTTTTTTTTTTTTCGGATCTAATTCTGATTGACATGATGAAATGCAATATGAAATGAATGCATGAATGAGGAGGGCAAATTTTGGGGTGTTACAGTACCACGTGTTACTTTATCTAATCTTCAAGAATACCAAAGGGTTAGTTCCTGGAGATTTCTAACTCAGATGACTTCTAACTAGTAGTAGCCTCAGATTCAGATACAGAATACAACTGTTTACTTCAAAGTCTTATTTTGCTATCTTAGAGGCACATTTCGTTCTGGACAATTTTGAATGTTTAGATTTTTTAAGATAAAAGAGAATCTATCTTCAGCAAGGGGTTTGGTAAAAATATAAGCCCATTGATGGTCTGTATCAATAAATTTTAATGTTACTACCCCTTTCTGAACATAGTCTCTAATGAAATGATATTTTATTTCTATGTGCTTAGCTCTGGAATGCAAAATAGGATTCTTACTTAAACAAATGGCATCAGTATTGTCACATAAGATAGGAATGTTTCTCTCAAAGATTTGAAGATCTTCTAGTTTATTCTTCATCCAGAGCATCTGAGTAGTGCATAGTGATGCTGAAATATATTCTGCTTCTGTAGTGGACAGAGCTATGGTTGATTGCCTTTTGCTGGCCCAGGATTTCAGATTCTTTCCCAAGAGCTGACAGTTCCCAGATGTACTTTTACTTTCCATTATGTCCCCTGCATAATCTGCTTCACAGTAACCATAAAGTCTATACTCTGATGTTTTCTCATACATCAGGCCCATGTTAGGGGTTCCTTTCAGATATTTGAGTATTCTTTAAATAGCTGTTAAATGAGATTCTCTATGATCTGATTGGAATCTGGCACAAAGACAAACACTTAACAGAATATCAGGACGTGTAGCAGTCAGATAGAGAAGAGATCCTATCACACCACGATAGAGCTTCTAACAAACTTTCTGGCTAACTTCTTCTTTTTCCAGAATGTAAGTCGGATGCATAGGTGTTTTAGCAGGTTTGCATTTCGCCATTTCGAATTTCTTCAGAATGTCTTTAATGTATTTACTTTGATGAACATAGGTGGCTTCTGAGGCTTGATTGATTTGAATTCCTAGAAAGAACTTTAGTTCTTGCATTAAGCTCATTTCAAATTTTTCCTGTATCAGCTCAGAGAATTCTTGACATACCGAAGGATTAGCTGAACCAAAAATAATGTCATCAACATATATCTGGCATATCATGAGTGTAATACCCCAAAATTTGCCCCCCTCACTCATGCATTCATTTTATAGGCCATTTAGCATTTCATATTGCATTTCGTCATGTCAATCAGAATTAGCTCCAAGAAGCTTGAATATCATCCAAGACACGTTGTGGGTTCTATCTGGGTGATCGGTCAACACAAGGAAATGGCTTGAGATACTCTCAACATGTTCAAATGGGGTCAATTCATCAGTCAAAACGCTAATCTTGACGGAGCAAAAGTCTGTTCCTGAGCTGCCATGCTCGCTAGGCGAGTAGTGTGGTTCGCTTAGTGAATCTGAACTGTCATGCTCGCTAGGCGAGCAAATTCTTTGTTAGGCGAAGCGCACGCGTTTTCAAAATATAACAGAAAATCTTGGACTTGGACCTCTCTCATTTGAGCCCACAAAGCCACGAAAATCAGGTTATAAATTCTAGACTTCCATCTCCCAAGAAAACCCTAGAAAAGAAGTAGCTAGAGAAGAAGCTAACAGAATTCAGAGCAGCCTCCAGAGACTGAAGGGAACTCATCTGCAAAGAACCAATTCCCTTTCACGCAAACCCTAAGGTTGTTTTGCAAACCCAACCCTGCGATTCAATTTCATTCGATCTCTCCAATCAGGTTTAGCTATGCATGAATATGTAGAACAATGCCTTGAATGTTTGATCACCTAATTTCTAAAATCGTACTGTTATCAGAGAAAAATCCAGAACCCGCAGGCACTCGCTAGCACCTTCGCTAGGCGAGCCTGCAGCGAAGCTTCGCTAAGCGATGCAGCAGTGATCGCGACAGTAGCTGCCTTTTGCTCTCTAATCTGTTTTGTGTTTGTTATGATATGCGTTCTATTGCACCCGGACACATATTTTAATATGTATGTCATGTATTGATGTGTGGATCTTTACCCCCTGATCTTGAGTTTTGATACCCTTTTGATGCACTGGTTTGATAAGAGGTTTAGGCCTCCTGCCCTTGGTTGCTTCTTGTGGGCTTTTTGTGAACTTTAATGGCATGATTCATGTGGTTACATTCTGATTTGGTGCAACTCTTGATTGCACCCCATCTTGTTTCTCTAACCTGTTTGTTGAGTTTTTTTGTGAGGGCTCACATGACTCCTGAAAGGATAGCTTGCTTGGCATCCCACTTTATTTATGGGGTACCATTTGGAGATTTATTCTGATTACCTGTACTGACTTGCTTTCTTTGATGGTGCCAGCCGGAGAGATCTTTGGGTTTCTTGTCTCTTTAGTTCTTGTTACTTCGGATTTTTATCCGTGTGGTAGATCTCTTGATCCCTTTTACATCTTTCCCGCATTTTTACCGCTTTCTTAGCTGGAAGACCTCGATAGGAGGCAATGTTTTGTGTGTTTACTTTTGTGCCCAAAGACCTCCAAGAAGGAGGCACCAGTGCTAAAAGACCTCCATGAAGAGGCAATTGACGAATAAAAGGGATTAGTAGTCAATCCCCCGTTATTCAGTGTGTCGTTCTTTACGCTCACATTACGTGTTGATGCTTTAGAACAAAAGTCCAAGATCTTTTGTCCGGTCAGTCAGTGGAGAGGGTTCCACCTTCCTGAATCCCCACTTTTTGTCATGAGCTCACCCTGCCCAGGGTTAAATAGCTATGAGGTCTTATCCTCATTACCCTTCTGATCTGCTCACCCCGACGTTCGGTGTCAGTGGTTAAGAGCCCGTTTAATTACCCTTCCATGGCTTGTTTGTCGAGGTTGATATGACCCCTCTTGACTAAAGCCCTACCCATGTATGTTTGAGCCCATTGTTGGTGTGTTTACTTTATGCAAGTTTATTTTGTATGGTGTGATCGTCTCCCCATAGGACTGCTAGGCTTCGTATAATCTCTCGTTTGCATGTCGATTAAGGTAGCACGGTTCCTTCGTCTAGGACTTCCTTTTTGCATGAGCATTCCTAAAACACAAACAAACTCGTTGATTTTCCTTCTCCTAAGAACACGTTAACTCCTTCTACTACAGGCGAGTAAGTCTCCAAAGGTCGAGCATCCGGTAGATTGCGTAGTAACGTAGTTCGTCCAAAACAAACCTGTGGGCAGCCGAACTACGGCTTGCTCTGATTCTCATTCCAGATGAGATACGTAGGCATAAGACGCGATGTCTTAGCGAGCATACTCCTCTTTAGCCCATAGGTCAGCCGAGCTACGAAGACTCTGATTCTCATATTCAGATGAGATACGTATGCAGTGGATGCGATATCCGTGCGAGTCATTTTCTTTTGACCCCTCCTTTTAGTAAATAGTACATTAGATAAACCCACACCCTTTAGACAAGAACAACAAGAGTGGATCCCTTAGAGTACTACGGATATGTAGGGGTGCTAATACCTTCCCTTTCGCATAATTGGCTCTCGAACCCATGATTTGGTTGCGAGACCTTGTCTTTTCCTTTCCTTTTTCCAGGTTTACTTCGAGCGTTTCCTTTCCCTCCTTTGGGATAAATAACGCACGGTGGCGACTCTTCTGTCATTTCTTCCTCGCCGGTTGTTTTTTTCGCATTCCTTTTTTCAGGTTGCGACAGCTGGCGACTCTGCTGGGGACTTATTTTCCCTAGTGGGCCTTTCCTAGCGTTTGTTTATTTATTGTCTATCGTGTGTTATTTATTTATTGCTTTGCATACTTATCTGCTTGCATTGCATCCTATGTGCGCTTTACTGTTTCATGCATATTGTGCTGGCTGTGTATCTGTTTCGCTGTTGGGTGGGAGTCACAAGAGGTAAAAGGCCCAATACACAGGCTATGAGTGAACTTTAGGATACCTAGGAATAGAGTGATTCATGGGAAGCGGGTGGTATGGCGCCACTTAGCGGAACATGGTATCACGAGCAATTCAGATTCTGATGGGGTATCATCATTGCATACACCTGGTGTGCATATGATGATATTTTTGAAAGGATTGTTTATCCTGCGTTTCTCTTGACCTTACCCTGGCCTAGATTACACCCGTGAGTGGGGCGGGAATGAATCATTTACAGGTACTGATGGTGACTTGTTCTGTTGGTGACCTTTGTTTGGTTCTTGTTGGTGACCGTTGGTTCTGAAGTATGAGTTCTAAGTTGATGACTGTGTTCTATGGTTCCCGGTTCCGAATTCATGCTGAAGTTCTGATCCTGTGCTTTGTGATGCACAGCCAACCAGTCATTGTTTCATCATTTTGCATCATAGCATGTTTATTTTCAAAAAAAAAAAAAAGTTAACCCGCATATGCATATCATTTTTCAGGTTTATTCAGGAGTCTGTTCACACCGAGAGATGACTGCCATTCCCGAGTTGAAGAGGAAGACTTGCACCTACAGCTTTTACCGTGAGCCGTTGACATCTTTGGAAGAATTGGGTAATCGCGTGACCGACCGTAATCGGAATGTTTTTGATGATCAGTATGGGGATATCTTAGCATTGTTGAAGATGGTGGTTGATCCGGTACCTCTGCAGACTCTCTTACAGTTCTATGATCTGGAGCTTCGTTGCTTTACTTTTCAGGACTACCAGCTAGCTCCCACTCTTGAAGAGTATTCCATCCTTATGAATGTCCGAATCGAAAATCGAGTACCTTTCCTGGATGTGCCAAAGGAGGTGGATTTCAAAGTTGTCGCTAAGGCTCTTTACTTAAGCATCAAGGAAGTGAGCGACAATTGGAAACCAAGCGGTGATGTTGTGGGTTTATCCTTGAAGTTCTTGGTAAAGATGGCTAAGGAAGAAGCAAAGAAAGGAAATTGGGTAGCTTTCAACACTAAGTTGGCTGTCATGATTTATGGAGTTGTTCTATTCCCTGGTATGCCTAGTTGCGTGGACCTGGCAGCAATCACTATTTTCATTGGAGGAAACCCGGTGCCTACCTTGTTATCCGACACCTATTATGCGATACACAGCAGGCATGGTTAGCATGGAGCTATCAAGTGTTGTCTCCCGTTGCTACTCAAGTGGTTCTTGTCCTTCCTACCAACCAGTGGACCATTTGTGGATACTCAAAATACTCACAAATGGACACAGAGGATCATGTCGCTCACATCTTATGATATCAAGTGGAAAGCTTATAGGATTAATATGCGCAACGTCATTATGAGTTGTGGAGAGTTTCGCAATGTTCCACTCATAGGAACTATGGGTTGCATCAACTACAACCCGGTTCTTTCGCTCCGTCAGTTGGGTTTTGTCATGAATGAAAGGCCGCAAGATGTCAAGATAGCTGAAAGTGTGTACTTTGAGAAACGGAGCGATCCGACAAGATTGGAGCAAGTGGGAAAAGCTTGGGAGAATGTTGGTATAAAAGATGGATCTGTTTTAGGAAGGAAGTTTGCAATTGCTATGCCTGCTTACACTGAGTGGGTCAAGGAAAGAGTTGGGACTTTGTTGCTACCATTTGACCGGATGGAACCATTACAAGAGCAACCGCCTTTGATCCTTTCTGAGAGTGTGCCTGCTGAGTATTACAAACGAGCCTTAGTGGAGAATCGCCATTTGAAAGAAAATGAACAAGAGATCTAAATGGAGCTTTACAAAGCAAAAGTTGATAGGCTGAATTTGGCTCATAAGCACAAAGGAGTGCAAAGTGAAAGTGCTAGTAGATCGAGAAACAAAAAGAGGTCCTATGATGAGATAGAAACGATGTTGGATGAAGAACACCAGGAACGCTTGAGATTACAAAAAATGGAAGCCAATTACAAAAAGAAGATATGAGACTTAGAAAGACAGCTTAAGGACAAAGATACTCAGTAAAAGAAAGAGGTAGATCTGAGGCATGCAGCAGAGAGCCAGCTCCGAGGAAGTGACATCCGTGCATCTCATTTCCTAGAGGAAGTTGTTGAACTCAGGGTGCAACTGAAAGAGAAGTTCACCCCTCTACCTAAGTGCTCAGAGTGTGACCGATTAATGGATCAGTGCCAGTATTTTAAGACTCTCATTCCTGAAGAACGACTTCCCTAGTTTGTCTTGTTTGTTTATTTTGAGAGTCACCTCCAGGTTTGTTGGATGGGATTCCTTGTGCTACACTGATGAACTGAATCTTTTCTTGAACCATGTTTGCGGAGGAGATTATTGATGTTTCACTTTTGCTTGCCGTCCAGCGTATGTTGCTTCTTTATTGTTTATGTTCCTCTTACGGGTGCAGGTTGCCATTTTTCAAAGTTGGGAGAGACTCTTGAATACTTGAGAAATGATAAAACATAGCATACGCATCATACACATATCATTCTTGCATCAATACAGGTGTTCTTGAAGAAGATTTCTCATTCTGGTTCCCGTTTCAGGCAGAATTGCTGAGTATCGTCCGCACCGTTACGCAACAAGGCAGAATCAACAAAGGATCATGGATCAAGTTCAAGCAGAACTAGTCGAGATGAAGATCTGCATGACCCAATTCATGGATGTGGTTCAAGGGGTGGCTCAAGGACAGCAAGAGCTCAGGCAGATGATGCAGAGGAATTCCGCCACTACTCAACCAGAGACGTTGACTGATCCTCCAGCTGGAGAGGCTAACGGACCCAGTGGACTGGGGCCTATCCCGATCCCACGTAACAACCTTGATCAACCACCCATTCATGATGATCAGGACAATCAGTTCCCCCTGCTTCAGGAGGACTTTGGCATGGGCCATGGCATGGACCCCATGTTTAGAAGATTAGAGGAGAGGCTGAAAGCTGTGGAAGGACAGAATCCTCTGAGAGTAGACGTTGCTGACTTGGGATTGGTCCCAGGCGTGAGGGTGCCGCCGAAATTCAAGGTCCTGATATTTGACAAATACAGTGGCAACTCTTGCCGGAAGACTCATGTACAAGCTTACTTCCGCAAGATGATCGCATACTCTGACGATGAAAAGCTGCTTATGTACTTTTTCCAGGATAGCCTAGTTGGGGCATCCCTGGAATGGTATATGAGGCTGGACAGAGCCCACATCCGCTGTTGGAGGGATTTGGCTGAGGCTTTCGTGAGGCAGTATCAGTATAATGCAGACATGGCTCCGGACAGAACTCAACTTTAGAATCTATCTCTTAAAAGCAATGAGTGCTTCAGGGAATATGCTCAACGCTGGAGGGAGACAGCTTCCCGTGTTCAACCTCCCATGTTGGAGAAGGAAATGGCTAACATGTTCATGAACACTCTGCCCGGACCTTACTTGGAGCGCCTGGTGGGTTGCAATGCCTCCAACTTTACTGATGTAGTCTCTACCGGAGAGAGGGTGGAGAACTATTTGAAGACATGCAAGATCCAAAGTGGAGGTGGATCTTCATCAGGGGTGAAGAAGTCGTTCATTCAGGGACAGAAGAGGAGAGAAGGGGATGCAAATGCGATATCTTCTTATCAGAACAGGGGTAACCGGAGGAATAACTTTCAGAACTATCATCAACAACTGTATGTTGCGGCTGTGACCATTCCGGCTGCAGCACCACTACAACAACAACAACCCCAACATCAACAAACTCAATACCAGCAACAACAACCAGGTAACAGACCCCCCTATCAACAGAGGCAAAGGATGATGGACCGGCGTTTCGACACTCTTCCAATGTCGTACGCTCAGTTGCTTTCTAGTCTCCAACAACTACAACTTGTGCAGTTACGCACTCTGGCTCCTCCTGTTGGTAGGCTTCCAGTGGGATATGACGCCAACGCTAGGTGTAGCTTCCACTCTAGGGCACCTGGCCACAATATCGAGAACTGCAAAGCTTTTAAGCACGTAGTTCAGGACCTCATAGATTCAAAGGCCATCGACCTTGCACCGGCTCCTAATGTTGTCAACAATCCCATGCCCTAGCATGGTGGTGCAAATGTTAATATGATGGAAGGGGAAGCCAGGTCCGTCAAAGATGTGTTGAAGCTGAAAACTCTGTTGTCGGATATCAAACGCTACTTGTTGAAGGCCGATGTTTTCCCCGGTTGTGGGAAGGGTTGTTTGGATTGTGCTACTCAGAGTGGAGGTTGTTTGAAGCTACAATAGGGTATCCAGGCCTTGCTTGACAAAGGTATCCTCCAGGTTGAAGATTTGTCTGTCCAAGAGTCTGTGGAAGGGGTTAAGGGAGAGGTGTTTGAAGACGATACTGATGAATTTGCAGATGTTGGTCCTACTGGTTCTATAATCCATGATGATTCATTTAATTTTTCCAATGTTGTTGCTGATATCCCAAACAATGAGGTTGATTCTGATGTAATTGAACTTGATTCAGATGTTTTGGATGTTTATGTTCCAATGAATGAGATTTTAGAGTATGATTATGATGTTGCTACTATCACAATCTTCTACCCAACTAATCAGATCAATGTACCAGAAGTGCAACTGGTGCCACCAGCGCGACCTTCCACTATGACTATCACAACCCCTGGTCCTCTACCTTTCACTAGTGAAAGGGCCATTCCTTGGCATTATGGGGGAAGTGTATACACGCACGATCATGGAGTGGAACAGCCACTGAAAATAGAGGGTCAGAAGTCTGAACTTGAAGTTGAAGGTCTCGCAGTAGGCAATGTTGGTGGAATCGGGCGATTCACTAGGAGTGGTAGACTGTTTTCACCACCTGTTACTCAAGCTGATAATGCTGACGCTGCGGCGAAAGCCAAAGGCAAACAAGCTGTAAATGAGGGTACCCATTCACCCCAAGCTGGTTCTGAGCCCACTTTTGCGAATGATGTGGACGAGCTTTTGAGAATTATAAAGAAAAGTGACTACAAGGTAATCGATCAGTTGATTCAGACTTCGTCCAAGATATCCATTCTCTCACTTCTATTGTGTTCGGAGGCGCATAGGGAGGCACTGCTGAAAGTCCTAAATGTTGCATATGTGCTTCAGGAGATCTCAGTGAACCAACTGGAAGGAATCGTTGCAAATGTTCATGCAGGCAACGGGTTGGGTTTTGCTGATTCTGACTTAACACCAACTGGATGCAACCATAACAAGGCTTTGCATATCTCGATGGAATGCAAAGACACCGTGTTATCTCATGTTCTAGTGGATACAGGTTCCTCTCTCAATGTGCTACCCAAGAGAGCCCCGTCAAGGTTAGAAGTAGAGGGTTTGGTCCTGAAGCCTTCAGATCTTATTGTGAGGGCCTTTGATTGCTCTAAGAGGTCGGTGTTCGGAGAGGTAGAATTGCCAATTCTGATTGGATCACAAACCTTCAACATCGTCTTCTATGTGATGGATATCAGTCCTTCCTATAGTTGTCTGCTGGGTCGTCCTTGGATCCACAATGCTGGGGCAGTCTCTTCAACTTTACATCAGAAGATTAAATTCCCAATCAATGGAAGGATTATCACCGTCTGTGGTGAGGAGGATATTTTGGTCAGTAACCTGTCTAGATTCAAGTATGTAGAGGTAGAAGGTGAATTTCATGAGACCCTATGTTAGGCCTTTGAGCCAGTTCAGATCAAGGACGCAGCTCCGGTGGAAGAAGTTAAAGTGGGTGCCTCTATCTCGTCCTTTAAGCAGGCACAGGCCTTGGTAGATTCAGGTGTTGCTCCCGGTTGGGGACGTCTGATGGATTTACCTGTAAAGGAAGACAAGTTTGGGATTGGGTATCAGCCAGTTTTGACTTCTACAACGTCAACACTTCAGACTCGTCAGGGGCCGATTACTTTCTCCAGCGCTGGCATCATCCAATATGGCCAGGTCTCTGCAATCAACGAAGAGGATGGGGATAGTGATTGCGACATTGATAACTGGGTGCGTCCGAGGATCCCGGGTGAAGTCATCAACAATTGGTCTTCTGAGGAGATTTTCCAAGTCACTTTTCTGGAGGAGTAATTTTTCTTGTTTATTCATGCATGTCTAAGTCTTACGTTCCGCCCAGGGCGTAATGACTCATTGTAGGGCTCATCTATGTGGATACCTGCATTTTTTATCATAAATAAAGGACGTCTTTTTTGCATTCAAATATTTTGTTCACTATCTTTCTGTTTTTGCAGTTTTTAAAAAAAAACACATTTTTGGCAATGTTTTGTTTAGCTTTCATTCCTTGTTCACACTCATAAGCACATACCATCACTCATGCAAATGCACGTCATCGGATCCTATTGATAACGGTTCTGTTATGGCTCGCTTCGACTTTGAAAATCCGATCTTTCAAGCTGAAGAAGAGGGTGATGAAGACTGTGAACTCCCTGAAGAACTTGCCAGGTTGTTAAAACAAGAAGAGAGGGTCATTCATCCGCATCAAGAGTCTATTAAAGTGATTAATCTCGGCACCGAGGACGTCAAGAGAGAAATTAAGATAGGGGCTGCTTTGGAAGATAATGTGAAGAAGGGGATGATTGGATTGCTGCAAGAGTATGTTGACATCTTCGCTTGGTCTTATCAGGACATGCCCGGACTTGACACAGACATCGTGGTACACCGCTTGCCTCTCAAAGAAGGTTGTCCTCCGGTCAAGCAGAAGCTTAGAAGAACAAGACCAGAGATGGCTGTCAAAATAAAGGAAGAAGTGCAGAAGCAGTTGGATGCAGGGTTTCTAGCAGTCGACAATTATCCGCCATGGGTTGCAAACATCGTTCTAGTACCTAAGAAGGATTGAAAGGTACGGATGTGTGTCGACTACCGGGATCTGAACAGAGCTAGCCCTAAGGATGATTTCCCATTACCTCACATCGACGTTTTGGTAGATAACACAGCTCAGTTCTCGGTATTCTCCTTCATGGATGGATTTTCTGGCTATAATCAAATTAAGATGGAACTAGAAGACATGGAGAAGACAACTTTCATAACCCCATGGGGCACCTTTTGCTACAAGGTGATGTCGTTTGGTCTGAAAAATGCGGGAGAAACATATCAACGAGCGATGATGACTCTTTTCCATGATATGATTCATCATGAAATCGAGGTTTATGTTGACGATATGATTGCCAAATCTCAGACAGAAGAAGAACATTTGGTGAATCTGCAGAAACTGTTTGAGCGTTTGAGAAAATTCAAGTTGAGGCTTAATCCGAACAAGTGTACTTTCGGGGTGAGATCTGGAAAACTACTGGGTTTTATTGTTAGTGAAAAAGGGATTCAGGTGGATCCGGCCAAAGTGAAAGCGATACAAGAAATGCCTGAGTCAAGAACAGAGAAACAAGTCTGTGGTTTCTTAGGGAGGTTGAACTATATTGCAAGGTTCATCTCTCACCTAACAGCCACGTGTGAGCCAATTTTCAAGTTGTTGAGAAAAGATCAGGCTATCAGGTGGAACGACGATTGTCAAAGGGCTTTTGAAAAGATAAAAGAGTATTTGCAGAACCCTCCAATCCTTATGCCTCCAGTCTGTAAGACCCCAATTTTGTCCCTAAGATCCCTCATAGCATCATAGCATTGCATTGCATAGCCTCAAGGATCATTGAGCATCTTGGCTTCCTTTCCCTTTGGGTGGGACCTCCTTGTGAGTGGTTTTGAGATCACCAGGCATGCTTGTATTATATATCATTGCTTTTATCATTTTGTTTACTAACCAAAAGCACAAAAATATGTCATTAACATTTTTGTTTTGTAGCTCAAGCAATCACAGGTCAAGCACTTCAAGAGCATCCTTTGTGCAAGAACTGAGATATTTTCCTTGGTATAAGGACCATATGATCATTCCAAAGAGCTTACATGAGCTAAGGTTCCATTTTGAAGCCATTTCATCAAGAGATAAAGGCCAAAATTCAGTCATACATTTCATGGTCATCTGAGGACCAAAAAGTCAACCGTGCAGTCAACTGATGGCTTTGAGGTGGGGAGATGAATTGAAACACCTCATTCATGTTCAAACAAAGTCCATTTGTCATCTCAAACATTTATCTTGAAGATTTTGAAGTCATGGCAAAAGCTTCCAAAAATGGAAAGTGACCTGTAATTTCAAGTTTCCAAAAATGGCAAGTTTCTGGTCCACATTCAACTTGACTTATCAACAACAAAGAAGCTTCAAATGGATTTTTGGTGAACATTAAAGTTGTAGATCTTTGTCTCCCATTTCCAAAACGTCCTAATTCATGTTCATATGATGATTGGTTGAGAAGTTATGGCCAAATGATCACAAGGTGTGCATGGAAGTTCAAAGTGACATAACTTTTGATACAAAGCTCTAATTTGGTCCACTCTTTTTGCAAAATACTCCTCATGACCAATACTTCTCAAAACAAGCCTTGCCATGCATGAGAGAAGTGTGTATGCTCATCATTTCACATGTGTTCATTTTGGAGGGAATTTCTATAATTCAAAATTGGCTTATGATATAAGCAAATTAACCATTCCATCATGACCATTGGATAATTTTAAGTGAATTCAAAGCTCAGCATGGGATTCTCGCGTGTAGCATGTGTACAAGGCCAATTTTCCCTAATCATGATTAGTACAAGGCTAATTTGGATTTCAGCATCATTAGTGCATCATATAAATAGCCAAACCCTAATCTCAATCAAAAAATAACAGAATTTCAGATCAAAATTTTCCATTTCCCTCCATTTTTCTCTCTCTTCGAAATTCAATTTTTCTTCACACAAACACCAAATCTCTTTGCATATTGTTGATCCTGGTGCAATTCTAAGCAAGATTCATCATCCAATTGAAGCAATTCAGTCCATATTCGAGTTGTTCAAGTGCATCTTCATGGAAATGGATTTTGGAAATTGAGCTAGATCCAAGTGTTTTCAGTTGATTCTCTTTGCACAAAGCTTCAAGGCAAGGCTAAAGAAGAAGATCTGGAGATTTTGAGAGCTTGAGAGCACGAATTCAGCAACTGCCATTTCCAAGTGAGTTGAAATCGATCCTCTCCTTTTGCTGTTTTCTTGTAATAATTGTGTAGATCTTGTTGAGTAGAGAATGCTGATATGCTTAGAATTGAAAATGATCAAGAAATGAGCATGTATGGTAAAATTCAAGTTTAGATCTAGGAAATGTTTTTGCTCGATCTGGAAAATACATGTGGAATTAGATGAAACTAATATGATATTTGGAATGTGCTTGGAAAGATGATTCGAATGGTATAGGTTTTATTCATTTCTGTAAAAATGCACGGCGGCGCCACCACCTGGTTGACCGGAGAAGACGACCGGAGCTTAGCTCCGGCGTCTGGTTCATATGCTAGGGTTTTGCCTCGTTGTTTTCCACGTATGCGCTTGCATGTCCGTTTCATTGGCCAGAAATTGTTTGACTGTGCTGCGTGTGCATTGACCTGATGATGTGTGCGCTGAATCATTTAATGAAACGATGCGTTTCATTTAGCTTGCGTGTTGCCATGTGTGTTTCTTGCGTGTGAAAATGATTGGCTCTTACTGCTTTGACCTTGCCATGTGTGTGCGTTGAATCTGGTTGTGCATGCCACACGTTTAAGTGAAACGGTGAGTTTTAATGTTTGAATGTGGAGCGTTTGATCAGATGAGCACGCTTCATCGTGTGGCCATGATTAATTCTGAGTTTATTCAAATATTTGTTTTCCCTCCATATTTCTTTTGCATTTCCATTTATTTTGTTCACTTTGAAAAATTCATAAAAAATTGAAAAATGCTCCAAATTGACTCCAATTTTTTTTCATAACTTTGTTTTAATGTCTAGTTTTTTTTATAATGTTAATTTCATGAATTGTGGTGTGCTGGAATTTTATTTGTGATTTTTTGATTGGACATTATGTTAATTTGACATGTTGTGTTCAATGCTTTGTGAAGTGCTATGTGTTGATCCAATTGATCTGATCTTTTGTATGCTTGATCTTCACTCAAGATATGAATTTTTGAGCACTGGTTTGAATTTTTTCTCATATGCTATCATTGTTTTTGACACATGAAGATGTATGTGACAATTTGTATCACATTGTGGACCTTGCATTTGTGCATTTTTGTTCATCTATCATTTCAACTCTTCTGGATCCGATGTTTTGCACATTGATTGTTCATGACATGAGTAGCTTACATAAAAAATTTCATAGCCTTTGCATGCTTTTCTGTTTTGATTTGGATTTTCTAATTTGGAAGTTCACTTTGTGCACATTTGCTTGCCTTTGTTTTACATTGATCATTTGAGCTACTTGCTTTGTGAATGGATGTTGGTCCTTTTGAGGACATTTTCTTAATTGTTTTAATGTGCAATATGTGGAAGATTGACTTCTGTTTTGATCATTTGGTTTGGTTTTGGACCTAGTCTTTGTACTAATGTTTTGTACATGAACTAACCTTGACTTGTGTTTCAGGTTTGGACATTTAGCATTAATGGTTGAGTTGCTCACCTTTTGAGATGCAAATTGGATTGTGTTCTGACTTATTTGTGTTTTGTAGGGATTTAAGTTGATGTGTTGAGCTCATTGCCTCATTTGATTGCTTGACCATTGCTCATTGAGTTGTGTAACAGTTGAATGGATTCACTGTTTGTCTGTTTGTTTTCTGATTGAGATATTAACTGTTTAGCTTTTGTACAGGTACATTAGTTGCTTGCTTTTAGCTCTTGCTTGAGATTTGGATTGTGGTTGATACACCACTTAGGTAGTTATCTCTCTTACTCCATGTAGTCTGGAAGTCCTGTCACCTTTTTGGCAGGCATTTTGCTGGTAAGTCCTCCTTAAGAGGCTCTGTTTGTGTTTGTTTACATTTGTGCCAAAGACCTCCAAGATGAGGCATGTGCTACTAGATAAGTCCTCCTAAGTGAAGTGGAAATTGACGGATAGAAGGGATTAGTAGCCAATCCCCCGTTATTCAGTGAGTCGTTCATTATGCTCGCACTACGTGCTGATGCTTTTGAACATATACCCAAGATCTTTGTCCAGTGTCTGTCAAGTGGAATAGGATCCCACTTTCTGGATCCCCACGCTTTCTTTATCATGAGCTCACCCAGGCCAGGGTTAAGAGCATGAGGTCTCATCCTCATTTCCATCTTTGATCAGCTTCACCCTAACTCTCAATGTTAGTGGTTAAGAGTTATAAACTACCCTTGTACATTTTGGCTTGTTTGTCGAGGTTGATATGACCCCTCTTGACTAAATCCTACCCCTTGGTTTGAAGCCTCTTGTATGTATATAGTGTGTGATGAGTGTTTGATTGTGAACCTTTGATGTGTTTGCTTTTGATGTTTGTTTTGTTGTTAGGAGTCGGATATAAGTCCATGTATTGGCATTCTGTTTTCGATTTTGTTGTTTGGAGTCGGATCTAAGTCCATATATTGGCATTTTGTTTCCGTTTTGCTGGTTTGGAGTCGGATATAAGTCCATATATTGGCATTCTGTTTCCGTTTTGTTGATAGGAGTTGGGTGTAAGTCCATATATTGGCATCTTGTTTCCTTTCATTTGTGGATCTCTTCTGAGCCTTGTTTATATGTTTTTGCTTTGTGCTTGCTCATTCCAAAGGAACTTACTTGGATCATCTATATGATCTCAAGAGAGGAACTCCTGGTGTGGTTTCATCCCTTACCTCTCACCCTTTTGTCTTTTTCATTTCTCCATCCTAACCCAAACCAAAACTTTTTGTGCAAACATTTGACTTGTTTTCAACATTAGAAACCTAAGCCTTATGCTTTTGATTTTCAAACTTTCTTTTCATAATACTCATTTTGAATTGAATCTTTAAGTCAACTTTGACCATTTTGTACATACTTCTAATTGGTAAATATAACCCATTCAAATGTGCTTCTTTTGTGGTTTCAATGACCACTGCTTAATCAAATTTTTCATAAGCTTTTGCTATTAGGTTTGAGTTATCTTTGTGGTAGATGTAATACTCACCTTTGTCCTTAGTGATGGACAATGAGACTTCCATGCTTATTATAGGGTTAACCCCTCACTAGCATGTTGAAGCTATCCTCACATGGTGGACTTGTGGTTTTTCAGGTTGAGTTTTCTCCCTTTGATAACAAAAGACCTTAAGGCTTTTGGGCCAATCAATCCATTCATTTGTTTTGAAATTTTTTACCCGAACTACGAGGTTTTTATCCTAATCTTTTCATAAGAGGGTACGTAGGCAATGGGTTCATCCATCCAAACACAAAATGTAAATACTTGTATATTCTTTTCTCATCTCTTCAATCATGTTTGCACAAATAAAAAAATTCATAAACAATAACCTTTGCAACAAGCGTGAAAAGGGCTCCCTAGGAGTACCTAGGATGTTTTGGGTGCCTAACACCTTCCCATTGCATAACCAACCCCCTTACCCAGATCTCTGTTTCTTTTACTAGTTTTGTTTGTAAAACTTTTAGGTTTTTGTTCACTTTCTAACCTTTCCTTTGGATAAATAGAAGTGCGGTGGCGAATCGACTTTGTATGATTTACCTTGGATTTAGTCAATATCTCCAATGGTAACGAATACACCGCTACAGAAAAGTGGCGACTCTGCTGGGGAGAATATCCCTGGTGGGTTTTGCCAACTTTTCACACTTGTTGTATTATATTGTTTGTGACATATTTTTGTGCAATTTGGGATTACTGTATTGTTTGTAATGATTGAATTGCTTGATCTATTAATTGCTTGTGTGCTTGGTGATCTTTGTGAGATGAGTTCTATACCCGAACTCGAGTGCACTTAGGATAGGAGAATGGCATAGTCTCGTCGACTTGTGTGGAGTTATTCCTTAGCAAGTTGACTTGCGAGTCCATTCACTTGGTGGAGGTCATGTTGGGATCAATAATGTCACACAAGTAAGTTGTGGTTAGACATTACTCTTTCCAATATAGACCTTAGAAGCCAAGGACCTTAGTTTACCAAACCCATCTTGGCCTATTTTTAGGATGTAGTGCGGAGGTCGTTCAAATGTAAGATTTGATACGATTGTTACGCGATACTACATTCATAAGAGTCTCTCTTGAGAATATTTTTGGAATACGAGTAGTCGTTTCTCCGATAATATTCGAAAGATGGGATGATGACTATGGGAACTTCTGCTAGAACATGATCGGCAGGTTTAAACACTAGTACACTCCCTTTGGGTGGTTCTTAACCGAGACTCCATGCTCGTGACTTGCAACAAACCCTTGATTCATGGTCGATCCGTTCATATAGGCTTAATATCAATGGAACTTGGGTGTTGATAAGGTGTAAACCATAATCCACCAAAATGGATGATTGATATTAAGGATAATATGATCCATCCCATGACCTTTGTTTGGTGTGCTTTGCTTGATCCTTGAGTGTGATTGTTGCATTCATGCATTCATCTGCATCCATATCATCAGTAAAAAAGAAAATTTTCAAGGAACTTAAGGGGTTTATTTGCAAAATTTTCAGACATGGAAAGGCAAAGAAGGAATACAAAAAAGTTCAGCTTCAGACAGCCCGATCTGAAAGAGTTAAGGAATCTGACATCCTATGTATTAGATCTATTGGGTTTCAAAGCTCATTTTGGGAAGCTTCTTCCACTTCTGACTACTCGGGTGGATGAAGGTATGATAAGTGTATTGGTGCAGTTTTATGATCCTCTGTATCGTTGCTTCACGTTTCCGAACTTTCAGCTTTTGCCTACCCTTAAGGAGTATGCTTATCTTGTGGGTATACCTATTCTGGATCAGTTGTCGTTCAGTGGCTTGGAGAGTATTCCTACTTCTCGAGAGATAGCTGACATGTTGCACATAGATGAATCCCGGATTGGTGCTCATATGACTACCAAAGGTGGAATTCAAGGTCTCCCTTCTGAGTTCCTCATTGCTCAAGCTACTGTTTATGGGAAGGCCATGAGTGAGGATGCCTTTGAGGCCATATTTGTACTTCTCATCTATGGATTGGTATTGTTCCCCAACATTGACAAGTTTGTGGATGTGAACGCTATTAGGATCTTCTCTGCTCTTAATCCCGTTCCGACTCTGTTGGGTGATACCTATTTCTCTTTGCATCTGAGGAATGCAAAGGGTGGTGGTGCTATTGTGTGTTGTTTGCCTCTGTTGTATAAGTGGTTTATTTCTCACTTACCTCAGACGGTCGCTTTCAAGGAGAATAAGGGATGTCTACGGTGGTCCACGAGACTTATGTCTCTCACTAATGATGATATCTCTTGGTATAACCGTGTATATGATGGTGTGAATATTATTGATTCTTGTGGTGAATTCTCCAATGTGCCTCTTCTTGGTACATGTGGTGGGGTTAACTACAACCCTGTGTTAGCACGTCATCAGCTTGGGTTCCCCCTAAAGGATAAACCTAATAACATTCTATTAGAGGGTGTGTTCTTTCAGGAGGGTAAAGATCCCCAATGCTTGAAAGCCAGAATGGTCCACGCTTGGCGCAAGGTGCATAAGAAAGGAAGGAAGGAGTTGGGTCCTAAGAATTGCATTGCTTTGGAGCCTTACACAGCTTGGGTAAGGAAGTGAGCGTCTGAGTATCTCATGCCTTACGATTATCTGAGACCTTCACCTTTGGTTGTGGCTGGGCCTTCAACCCTCCCTAACCAAGGAGTAGAGGAGTTGAGAGACGAAGACCTATCACGTGCCTGGATCCGTGAAAGGGAAGAGTTGCTTCAGCAGATTAAGGAGAAGGATGCTCTAATTGAGTTCCTCGAGCATCAGGTTATTGATGATCCTGATGATGCATGGACTTCTTTACTTCCTCAGTCTTCCAAGTTCTGGAAAAGGAGGTATGACCGACTCGCCAAGGAAAAGGCAGATATGGAGGCAGCTTACGAGAGAGAGGTGAAGAGGCTTCGTGCATCTGTTCTTCCTGTGTCCCGAGCTTCTAGGGATCCATAGGATGATTATTTTCCTTTTCTCTTGTATATGATTGACAAATGTTGTACCTCTTTTTCTTGATATAATATGATGAGATATTGCCAAATGCGATAAAATGTTTAATATTTCCAAAAAATTGCAAGTAAAACCCTATAGTTCCTTTGAAATGAAAACAAATCATATGCACAAACATTGCATGCATCATATGCATAAGTAGGTTTGTTCCCGGCTTCTGGTCTTGTGGTCTAACTCTGTGCTCTTCATTTATTTTGAAGACAAGCTGACTCACCGATACTACACCAGAGTCAACTCTTCCAGATTGATGGATCATCTAGAGCAAGAGAACCGTGAACTCAAGGAGGAAGTCGCCAGACTGAGTGCTTTGATGGAATCGTTCCTGGCTGCTCAGAATCAGTCGTCTCCAACACCTTCAACTCCTCCCCAGAGGACAGTCATTTCTGAGATTGTTTCCTCAACTGTGCCTGCAGCCAGTGCACATTTTACTTCGACAGTTATGCCAGCCGGGTTTCCGTGGGGGATGCCTCCTAACTTCATGCCTGAGGGCCCTGCTCCAACTTTTGCTTCTATGCCGACATCTAGCCTGGTCCTTGTTGTTCCTCCTCTTGTCATGCATACCGTGCCTAGGGTAGATGACACCATCTATCATTCTGAGCCATCTGAGGGCCCAGATGTTCATGAGAATATGGATGCTATGAATGATCAATTTCTTGAGCTGCGCAAGGAATTGAAAACTCTTTGAGGAAAGGATCTGTTTGGCAAGTCTGCTACCGAATTATGCTTGGTTCCCAATGTGAAATATCCTGTGAAATTCAAGGTCCCTGACTTTGAGAAATACAAAGGGAACACTTGTCCTCTCAGCCACCTGGTCATGTACGCCAGGAAGATGTCAACCCAGACGGATAATGACCAGTTGCTCATACACTACTTTCAGGCAATTTGTCCGGTGCAGCTCTGAGATGGTATATGGGGCTTGATAGTGCGAACATTCGTTCCTTCAATGATCTTGGCGAGGCCTTCGTCAAGCAGTACAAGTATAACGTGGATATGGCTCCCGATAGAGATCAGCTAAGGGCCATGTCCCAGAAGGACAAGGAAACATTCAAAGAGTACGCCCAGAGGTGGCGAGAGTTGGCAACGCAGATTGGGCCTCCGCTAGAAGCGAAGGAAATGACCAAGATCTTTTTGAAGACCTTGAGTTTATTCTATTATGAGCGGATGATTGCTAGCGCTCCTTCTGACTTCACCGAGATGGTGAACATGGGGATGCGTCTAGAAGAGGGGGTTAGAGAAGGACGTCTGACCAAGGAAGAAGGCTCTTCTGCCAAACGATATGGGGTGTTTGCAAAAAAGAAAGATGGAGAGGCACATGATGTGACCTCCCATGTGAAATCCAGAAGACCCTTTGTGAAGAGGAAGCCTGTGCGTCTTGCCAGTAACCAGCACCAGGTGGCTCATAAAGCACCTGTCTTCAGAGATAATCAGCAATATCAGCAGCATAACAATAATCAACAATCATCTCAGCAATATCAGCAACAACATCGTCCTCAACAGCAGGCCTATCAGCCTCGCAACAGTAATCAAGCCAGCACGAGTTATGTGAGGAAGAAGATCACTTTCGATCCGATTCCGATGACATACGCAGAATTATATCCCTCTTTGATAGAGAGGAAGTTGATTACTCCGAAAGACCCACCAGCTGTACCTGCTAACCCTCAGTGGTGGTATAAGCCTGAATTGCATTGTGTTTATCACTCTGGTGCTCCCGGCCACGATGTGGAGAACTGTTTTCCGTTGAAGTCTAAGGTTCAAGACCTTATGAGGTGCGGTATTTTGTGCTTTGAGGACGTAGGTCCTAATGTTAAGAAGAACCCATTGCCCGAGCATGGGAAATCTGTCAACATGGTCCAGGGTTGCCCTGGCAAATACAAAGTCAAATATGTCAGCCACATTCGACAATCTCTGGTTGAGTTGCATCGTTTGTTGTGTGATTACAATCAATATGAACACGATCATGACAGATGTCGAATTTTCCCTGTTAACAGATTGGGTTGTCGCCAGGTGCGCAAAGATCTTCAGGAAATGCTGGACGAGGGAGTTATTGAGATCCTCCAGAATAGGAATGTTGACGAAGATGATCCTGAGGTCAACGTAATTTCCCCAGTGTTTCGGATATCCGAACCTATTATTATCAAGTACGATGGTAGCAAGCCGAAGGTTTCTCCTTCCCTGATTATCAAGCCTGTCGGTCCTGTGCCTTATTCTTCCGAAAAGGCAATTCCCTTTCGATATAATGTTGTTGCTGTAGAAGATGGGAAAGAGGTGACTTTGCCATCATCCTCTGTTGTGAGTATTGTTGATGTCAGTGGTTTGACCCGCAGTGGTCGTGTGTTCTCTGCACCTCCGAAGCCTCAGGCTAGAGCTGATTTTGTTGAGCGCCCGATTGGGAATGCAGTGAATTCTCCGAATCCGGCACCTGTTGTTAAATCCTCCTCTGTACAAAAAACTCCTACTTTTGTTGGCCCTAGTGGCAATGTGAATGAAGACTGTGATGAGATGCTGAAGCTCATCAAGAAGAGTGAGTACAACGTTGTAGACCAGCTTCTACAAACGCCATCCAAGATATCCGTGTTATCATTACTTCTGAATTCAGAACCGCATAGAGAGGCTCTGCAGAAAGTTTTGGATGTGGCATATGTTGATCACGATGTCACTATAGAACAGTTCGATAGCATTGTTGCAAACATTACTGCTTGTAACAATTTGAGTTTCTGTGACTCTGATCTCCCTGAGGAGGGAAGAGACCACAACTTGGCTTTACATGTTTCCATGAATTGCAAAGACGACGCCATGTCCAATGTGTTGGTGGACACTGGGTCATCCCTGAATGTATTGCCAAAATCTACTCTTTCCAGACTGTCTTGTCAAGGGCCTCCCATGAGGCAGAGTGGAGTTGTTGTGAAAGCTTTTGATGGGTCGCGTAAGACTGTGATTGGGGAAGTTGATCTCCCTATCAAGATTGGACCAAGTGATTTTCAGATTACCTTCCAGGTTATGGATATTCACACATCGTATAGCTGTCTCTTAGGAAGACCATGGATTCACGAGGCTGGCACCGTGACATCCACCCTACACCAGAAGCTGAAGTTTGTGAAGAATAAGAAACTGGTAGTGGTAGGGGGAGAAAAGGCTCTCCTGGTTAGCCACTTGTCTTCCTTCTCATACATAGATGCTGAGGATGAAGTTGGAACTCCTTTCCAAGCTTTATCTATAGCTGAGCCTGTTGAGAAGAGGACTCCTTCGTTTGCTTCCTATAGAGATGCAAAATTGGCCATTGAGTGTGGTGCAATTGCTGGTCTAGGAAAAATGATTGAGCTGGAAGATAATAAGTCCCGGGCTGGCATATGCTTTTCTTCTGGGGTCTTCAATGAGAAAGGGTTGTTCAAGAGTGGAGGTTTCATCCATGCCGGTCAGGAGGAAGAAGCTGCTGCTGTCTTGGAAGAGGATGCATAGGATTCTGACAATTTTGTCATCCCTGGAGGGATCTGCAACAATTGGGTCGTTGTGGATGTTCCTACAGTCGTCCACAAGTCAAAGTAATGTTCATTTTTTTTAAAAACCCTTCTCCCATGCCAAAAGGAGAAGTGATGACATTGTTGGCAACATAAATACAATGATATTTTCATTCAATAAATTCATGTTAAATGTTTGTTTTTCCAATTATTTTCCCTTTTTGCTTTTTGCATGAAATTGGTGATCACAAAAAAAAACCCTAAAAAAAGGAATAAAAACAATCTTTTCATCTACATAATGATTTGCCTTGTTTGATTTCTAAAAAGCTTTTCATATCCAAAATCATTATGCAGGTTGATTTCTAAACCCATTGAACATAATGATCCAACGCCATCTCCCAATTTTGAGTTCCCTGTATTTGAGGCAGAGGAAGATGATGTTGAAGAGATTCTTGATGAGATTACCCGTCTACTTGAGCATGAAAAGAGGATCATTCAGCCGCATCTTGAGAATCTGGAAACAGTCAACTTGGGGTCTGAGGATTGTGTGCGAGAAGTGAAGATCGGGGCACTCCTGGAAGAATCAGTCAAGAAGGGGTTGATCAAATTGCTACGAGAATATGTTGATATCTTTGCTTGGTCATATGAAGACATGCCGGGTCTAAATACAGATATTGTGCAACATTTCCTGCCTTTGAAGCCTGAGTGCGTGCCTGTGAAGCAGAAGCTCAGAAGAACTCATCCTGATATGGCAGTGAAGATCAAAGAAGAAGTTCAGAAGAAAATTGATGCGGGGTTTTTGGTGACTTCTACGTATCCTCAATGGGTGGCCAATATTGTGCCCGTGCCTAAGAAAGACGGAAAAGTCTGAATGTGTGTGGACTATAGAGATTTGAATAAAGCTAGTCCGAAAGATGATTTCCCTCTACCATATATTGATATGTTGGTAGACAATACAACTAAATTCAAAGTCTTCTCATTTATGGACGGATTTTCCGGATATAATCAGATCAAGATGGCACCCGAGGATATGGAGAAGACAACATTCATCACACCTTGGGGAACATTCTGTTATCGAGTGATGCCCTTCGGTTTGAAGAACGTCGGAGCCCCGTATCAACGAGCTATGACCACCTTGTTCCATGATATGATGCACAAGGAGATTGAGGTCTATGTTGATGATATGATTGCTAAGTCAAGAACGGAAGTTGAACATGTAGAGCACTTGGTGAAGCTTTTTCAGCGTTTGAGGAAGTTTAAGCTTCCTCTGAATCCCAACAAGTGTACATTTGGAGTCCGTTCTGGCAAGTTATTGGGCTTTATCGTCAGCGAAAGAGGTATTGAGGTTGATCCTGCAAAGGTCAAAGCAATACAAGAGATGCCTGCGCCCAAAACTGAGAAGCAAGTCCGAGGTTTTCTTGGCCGCTTGAATTATATTTCCAGATTCATATCCCACATGACTGCCACATGTGCGTCGATATTCAAGCTCCTCCGGAAAGATCAGTCTCATGATTGGACCGAGGATTGCCAGAAAGCTTTCGATAGTATCAAAGAATATCTGTCTGAACCTCCGATCTTGTCTCCGCCTGTAGAAGGAAGACCTTTGATCATGTATCTGACAGTTCTTGAAGACTCAATGGGTTGTGTCCTTGGTCAGCAAGACGAATCAGGAAAGAAAGAGTATGTTATCTACTACCTGAGTAAGAAGTTCACTGATTGTGAGTCTCGATACTCAATGCTTGAGAAGACATGCTGTGCTTTGGCTTGGGCTGCTAAGCCTTTACGCCAGTATATGATAAATCATACAACTTGGTTGATATCCAGAATGGATCCAATCAAGTATATATTTGAGAATCCTGCTTTAACCGGGAGGATTGCCCGTTGGGAGATGTTGTTATCTGAGTATGATATTGAGTATTGAGCTCAGAAAGCTATTAAAGGTAGTATCTTGGCTGACCACTTGGCACATCAGCCGATTGAGGATCATCAGTCAGTTCAGTATGACTTCCCAGATGAGGAGATTCTGTATTTGAAAATGAAAGATTGTGATGATCCTACACTCGATGAAGGGCCAGAGCCTGGTTCCAGATGGAGTATGGTGTTTGATGGCGCTGTAAATCAGTATGGAAATGGTATTGGGACAGTAATCATTACTCCTCAGGGCACACATATTCCTTTTACAGCAAGGCTAACTTTCAAATGCACGAATAATATGGCTAAGTACGAGGCATGTATTATGGGATTGGAAGAATGCATTGATCTAAGGATCAAGCATCTTGATGTTTATGGTGATTCGGCCCTCGTTGTCAATCAGATCAAGGGTGAGTGGGAAACGAATCAGCCTGGTCTTATTCCATATAGAGATTATGAGAGGAGGATTTCAATGTTCTTTACTGAAGTTGACTTCCATCATATTCCTCGAGATGATAATCGTATGGCGGATGCTCTTGCTACGCTTGCTTCGATGATTGTGGTTAAATATTGGAATGAAGTTCCCAATATCACTGTGATGCGCTTGGATAGACCAGCTCATGTATTTGCAGTTGAAGAGGTGAAAGATGATAAGCCATGGTATTACGACATCAAGTGTTTCCTCCAGAACCAGGTTTACCCGCCTGGGGCATCTGTGAAAGATAGGAAGACTTTGAGGAGATTGTCAGGTAGTTTCTACCTCAATGGCAAAGTGCTTTATAAGAGGAATTTTGACATGGTTCTGCTCAGATGCGTGGATATACACGAAGCAGACCTGTTGATGACTGAGGTCCATGAGGGTTCATTTGGTACTCATTCCAATGGATATGCCATGGCTAGAAAGATGTTGAGAGCAGGCTACTATTGGCTGACAATGGAGTCTGACTGCTACAAATATGTGAAGAAATGCCATAAGTGTCAGATTTATGCGGATAAGATTCATATTCCTCCGACACTTCTGAATGTCATTTCATCATCATGGCCTTCTCTATGTGGGGAATTGACACGATTGGCATGATTGAGCCGAAAGCGTCCAATGGACACAGGTTTATTCTCGTAGCAATTGATTACTTCACTAAGTGGGTTGAAGTTGCGTCATATGCAAATGTGACCAGACAGGTGGTCGTGAAGTTTATCAAGAATCAACCCATATGCCGTTATGGTGTGCCAGATAAGATCATTACTGACAATGGATCTAATCTGAATAATAAGATGATGAAAGAGTTGTGTAGTGAATTCAAGATCACACACCATAATTCTTCTCCTTACAGACCCAAGATGAATGGGGCTGTTGAAGCTACTAATAATTATATTAAGAAGATTATCCAGAAGATGGTTGTCACGTACAAATATTGGCATGAGATGCTGCCATTTGCTTTGCATGGATATCGTACATCTGTCCGCACTTCAACAGGGGCAACCCCTTTCTCTCTTGTTTATGGCATGGAGGCCGTACTCCCAATAGAGGTGGAGATCCCATCAATGAGAGTCTTGATGGAGGCCAAGTTAACTGATGTTGATTGGATTCAGAGTCGTTATGACCAACTGAATTTGATAGAAGAGAAGAGATTGACTGCCATGTGTCATGGTCAGTTATATCAGCAGAGAATGAAGAAAGCTTTTGATAAGAAGGTCAAGCCTCGTGTGTTCCGAGAAGGTGACCTTGTGCTCAAGAAAGTCTTGTCTTTCGCGCCCGATTCCAGGGGCAAGTGGACTCCAAACTATGAAGGTCTATATGTTGTTAAGAGAGCCTTTTCAGGCGGTGCTTTGATACTTACAACTATGGATAGGGAGGATTTCACTCGTCCTGTGAATTCAGATGCAGTCAAGAAATACTTCGCCTAAAAATAAAAACAGAATAGCTCGCTAAGTTGAAAACCCGAAAGGGCAGCTTAGGCAAAAATGAGCGTCTCGGTGGATTAAAAACCCGAAAGGGAGATCCAGGCAAAAGTTAGAGACATGGAAAAAATGAATATTTGCATCCCGCTAGATTGAGTACCTCATCCTGGGGCAATCTAGGCAAAAATTAGGGATTCGGCAAGTAACTGCATCCTGACAAAACTGTGTTCTACATCTGTCATCCGTCAGAGATTCTTGTTCATTCGTCGTCAACTGAAGCTTCGAATACATCGAACTCGGAATTGGTGGAGAAATGGTCATTATGTTCAATGTAGCCCTTTTTCCAATATATATCACCGATTTCAAATTTGTAAAGATCTATGGAGTCTTGCCATTTGCAGGCTACCATTCCATCAAATAAATTTGAGCTTTTATCCAATTATTTGCACTCTTATTTGTTTCTATTCAGCAAATGTTTTGCATGTTTTAATTGAGAAAATATCATTGTTTTAAACAAACAAATTTTTCACAAAATTGTTTCTAAACAAAGTGAACATTCACAATGATGAAAGGATACTTAAGGGATTCTCAGTGCTCTCCCAAGGGTGGCATGATTTCCAACAGGGTAAGACATTTGTTCATATTCCTGGCATGAATGTATCCTCTTTCTCCAGATTATTGTGTTGTGGGTTTTCTCCCCATCAGAGTGCTTGTTGAGGTTTTTTACCTCCCCTCTTCAGCAGAGCAGTGGTCTTCCCTCCTCAGCAGAAGTGTTTTCTTTGGAAGGTTCGGTATTTGGTGGTTGATCCCCAGTATTCCTTCACTTCCTTGGATAGTTCATCCCCAGCGGAGTTGTTGGTGTGATGGATTGTTATTTGTGATGGTTCATCCCCAGCGGAGTTGTTGGTGTGTTGGATCTTATCCTTGATGATGTTATCTTCCTCAGATAGATCCCCAGCGGAGTTGTTGGTGTGTTGGATCTTATCTATGATGATGTTATCCCCTGCGGAGATATTGCTGTTTCCTGGCATATCTAATCCCCAGTAGAGTTGTTTGTGTGGCAGATTCTACTTGTGCGATTTTTTTGCTCCTCAGCAGGTGTGATTTCCTTGGTGAGTTTGGTCCTTGGTGTTGGATCACCAGATTCCTTTATCTCCCTCAGTTGGATTTCCCGGTAGAGTTGTTGTTGTAGCAGTTTCAGTCTGCACAATGAACTCTTTTCTCCGGCTGTGATCGATGATTCCTCGGGAGCCGTTTGTGTTTTTCCTCCCGAGCAGAGTGTATGGTAAAGGTGTTTTAGCCTTCTTCCTCCTCAGCAGGTGAGAGATCTTGATTCGTTTGACCTTTGAGAGCTTCTGGTTGGTGGTTGTATCCCCACAAAGATCTCTCACCCCTTTTAGAATTCCCCGGTGGATTGGTTTCCCCATCAGAACTTATTTGCGCCGTGATACGGTTCACAGTCGGAATGATTGTTGTTCATTCCCCTACAGAGATTTTCATGATATTTTTCTGATATCTCTGATTCCCCTGCAGAGATTTTCATGATATTTTTCTGATATCTCTGATTCCCCTGTAGAGTTGCTTTTGTGGAAGTTTCTTCCTGTGCAATGAAGCTCCTTTCCTCAGCTGAGCCTGATGATTCATCCCTGCAGATGATGTTGTTGTCTCTGATCTCCGGCAGATTGGGTATTCTCCGGTGATCCTGGCTTTCTCTCTTGAGATGTGGTACCGGGTGGTTGATTCCTGGACCTGTTTGTGTTAGATATGTCTGTTTGTCAGCATTCATCAAACATAAATCACGCATATACATGCATAATTATAAAATTCAGATATTCATGTTGCATTTTTTGCCATATATCGTTGTTTGTCGTCTCCTGCTATGTGGTGACATATTTTTCCCCAAGCAGATGTCGGTGTCTGATCCCTCCATGTAGAGTCAGCCCCTTAAGTAGAAAGTGTTTATCTTTCCTTCCATTTCCCCACTGAGTTATATCCTCGTGGACGACGGTTGTTTTCGTTTCCTCCCAACACATATATTGGGATGGTTTCCCCTATTGAGTTATATCCTCATTAGGATGAGTCTTGATTCAGTTTGCCTTTTTGGTTTGATCCTAAATTGGCCTTTTGTGACTGTTTCTAGTGTTTCCCTGTGGTAGATGAATGATTGTTCAGTAACCAATAATTATTCACCTTATCCTCAGCGGAGTTTGTGGTTTGCTACCCAGTATCCGGTAGTTTATAAATCCCATTTTTTCCTTCCCCTCGCGGAGTTTGTGGTTTTCTACCCAGTATCCGGTAGTTGTAAACCCTGTGTTCCTCCCTTGCAGAGATAACCCATGTTGTTCATCCTAGTTGATGACGGTTACTCTTCTGTGGTTTCCTACCCAGTATCCGGTAGGTGTAATCCCCTCCTTGATGGTTATCTTCATCCAGTAGTTAGATGTTTATATTCCCTCTTTTTCCTGGGTAATTGCCTTGTGTTCGCAATTTATTCCCGACGAGTCATCTTTCGTCTACCTTGTTGTTGTTGGTAACGATTGTTTCTCTCCTGAATTGGTCATCATTATATACCTAGTTTTGGTATCCCGATGCCTTTTCTCTTTCGGTTGATTTATCCTTTATTAGCCCAGTAACCGGTTGTGGATAATCTTCCATGCGAGTGTACTATCTACGTTCTGACGGTAATAGATAGTATATCGCATGCACTCTCTGGTCGAAGCCTTTTGTCCTTCCCCCAGTTGAGTAAGTTTTCTCCCCATTTGCAGAGTTAACCCTTGTTGTTCATCCTAGTTGATGACAGTTACTTTTCTGTGGTTTTCTACCCAGTATCCGGTAGATGTAATCCCCTCTTTGACGGTTATCATTATCCAGTATTTGGTATTGATATTCCCTCCCTCTTTCGGATAATTGCTCTGAGTAAGCAATTCTATCCCCAGTGGGTCCTCTTTCATTTACCGTTTGCCGGTGATGTTTGTTACCCCCTTTTTGAGTATGTCTCCCAGTAACCGGTGATATGTCTCCTGGATCGTTGCCTTTGTCAATGTATCCCCAGTGGGTCAGCTTTCGTTTATCCTTTGTTGATAATGATTGTTTCTCCCTGTGATTGGTCATCATTATATACCCAGTAACCGGTATCCCGATGCCTTTCTTTTTTCGGTCGATTTATCCTTTATTAACCCAGTAACTGGTTGTGGATAATCTTCCATGCGAGTATATTATCTACGTTCTGACGGTAATAGATAATATATCTCATGCACTCTTTGGTTGAAGCCTTTTGTCCTTCCCCATTCGAGTAAGATTCGTATTCCCTTTGCGGAATCGAATGTCCATCCTGTAAGTCGAGTTTGCTTTTTCATCCCTCCTTTTTGGATGATGAGTGTTTTGGGAATATTCCCTGATTCACGCTTTGGTTGGTCACCTATTATATACCCAATAACAGGTATCCCTGGTGTTCCTTCCTTTTTGCTCCCTATTATGACCTTGGTCCCCTGTGGAGTCAGATTTTCCTGAGTTGAGATATACCTTTTTTTTAGGTCCTCCTCAGATGATTTGGTTGATTGATATCTCTCACCCTTATACCGGTCTTAGATATTCATTCTTCCCGAGCTTGTTACCCAGTAACCGGTAACACCTCATCCCTTTGCTTCCCCTGGAGAGTCTTTTTAGATTTCCCCAGCGGAGTTTTTGTTGTGGATATCCTTTTGCTGTGTTGGCGTTTTCCCCAATACATGCATTTTTCCCGGCAGGGAGGTTTTGTTCATATCTTTCCCCAGCCTGAGTCCGGATTTTTATCCGAAGTATCCGTTGCGGATAGTTTTGCTGTGTTGGCGTATTCCCCAATACATGCATTTTTTGAGTCAGCTTGAGTCTTTCCAGTGGATTTATTCCCTTTGGAAACTCTTTTCCCCAGCTTTGAGTCGTGACCTGCTCACGCGGTGTCAGTCCTTTACTCCCCTAGTTCTGAGTCGTGACCTGCTCACGCTTTTCTTTTCTATCCCCATAAGAGTCCCCGTTAGAGTCTCTGTTCCCTAGTGAGTGTATTACTCCTATGGACTGTCTTTTTTCCCAATGTCTTTTCTTCTTTGTGGACGCATATCCCCACAGAGTTTTGTTTGTTTTGCATACATACATTTGTATTATGAGGTCTCTTAGGGACCAAAACTTGTCTCTTTGTTATTATTTAAGCTCATTCTACCTCGTCGAGACGAAGATTTTAACCTTCACTTCTCCGGCTAGAATGACCTTAAATAGGGGCATTTGTAAGACCCCAATTTTGTCCCTAAGATCCCTCATAGCATCATTGCATTGCATTGCATAGCCTCAAGGATCATTGAGCATCTTGGCTTCCTTTCCCTTTTGGTGGGACCTCCTTGTGAGTGGTTTTGAGATCACCAGGCATGCTTGTATTGTATATCATTGCTTTTATCATTTTGTTTACTAACCAAAAAGCACAAAAATATGTCATTAACATTTTTGTTTTGTAGCTCAAGCAATCACAGGTCAAGCACTTCAAGAGCATCCTTTGTGCAAGAACTGAGATATTTTCCTTGGTATAAGGACCACATGATCATTCCAAAGAGCTTACATGAGCTAAGGTTCCATTTTGAATCCATTTCATCAAGAGATAAAGGCCCAAATTCAGTCATACATTTCATGGTCATCTGAGGACCAAAAAGTCAACCGTGCAGTCAACTGATGGTTTTGAGGTGGGGAGATGAATTGAAACACCTCATTCATGTTCAAACAAAGTCCATTTGTCATCTCAAACATTTATCTTGAAGATTTTGAAGTCATGGCAAAAGTTTCAAAAAATGGAAAGTGACCTATAATTTCAAGTTTCCAAAAATGGTAAGTTTCTTGTCCACATTCAACTTGACTTATCAACATTAAAGAAGCTTCAAATGGATTTTTGGTGAACATGAAAGTTGTAGATCTTTGTCTCCCATTTCCAAAAAGTCCTAATTCATGTTCATATGATGATTGGTTGAGAAGTTATGGCCAAATGATCACAAGGTGTGCATGGAAGTTCAAAGTGACATAACTTTTGATACAAAGCTCTAATTTGGTCCACTCTTTTTGCAAAATACTCCTCATGACCAATACTTCTCAAAACAAGGCTTGCCATGCATGAGAGAAGTGTGTATGCTCATCATTTCACATGTGTTCATTTTGGAGGGAATTTCTATAATTCAAAATTGGCTTATGATACAAGCAAATTAACCATTCCATCATGACCATTGGATAATTTTAAGTGAATTCAAAGCTCAGCATGGGATTCTCACGTGTAGCATGTGCATGCTAGCTCAATTTTCATTTTTTGCACTTTGATCCAATTTTCCCTAATCATGATTAGTACAAGGCTAATTTGGATTTCAGCATCATTAGTGCATCATATAAATAACCAAACCCTAATCTCAATCAAAAAATAACAGAATTTCAGATCAAAATTTTCCATTTCCCTCCATTTTTCTCTCTCTTCGAAATTCAATTTTTCTTCACACAAACACCAAATCTCTTTGCATATTGTTAATCCTAGTGCAATTCTAAGCAAGATTCATCATCCAATTGAAGCAATTCAGTCCATATTCGAGTTGTTCAAGTGCATCTTCATGGAAATGGATTTTGGAAATTCAGCTAGATCCAAGTGTTTTCAGTTGATTCTCTTTGCACAAAGCTTCAAGGCAAGGCTAAAGAAGAAGATCTGGAGATTTTGAGAGCTTGAGAGCACGAATTCAGCAACTGCCATTTCCAAGTGAGTTGAAATCGATCCTCTCCTTTTGCTGTTTTCTTGTTATAATTGTGTAGATCTTGTTGAGTAGAGAATGTTGATATGCTTAGAATTGAAAATGATCATGAAATGAGCATGTATGATGAAATTCAAGTATAGATCTAGGAAATGTTTTTGCTCGATCTGGAAAATACATGTGGAATTAGATGAAACTAATATGATATTTGGAATGTGCTTGGAAAGATGATTCAAATGGTATAGGTTTTATTCATTTCTACAAAAATGCACGGCAGCGCCACCGCCTGGTTGACCGGAGAAGACGACCAGAGCTTAGCTCCGGCGTCTGGTTCATATGCTAGGGTTTTGCCTCGTTGTTTTCCACGTATGCGCTTGCATGTCCGTTTCATTGGTCAGGAATAGTTTGACTGTGTTGCGTGTGCATTGACCTGATGATGTGTGCGCTGAATCATTTAATGAAACGATGTGTTTCATTTAGCTTTCGTGTTGCCATGTGTGTTGCTTGCGTGTGTAAATGATTGGCTCTTACTGCTTTGACCTTGCCATGTGTGTGCGTTGAATCTGATTGTGCATGCCACGCGTTTAAGTGAAACGGTGAGTTTTAATGTTTGAATGTGGAGCGTTTGATTAGATGAGCACGCTTCATCGTGTGGCCATGATTAATTCTGAGTTTATTCAAATATTTGTTTTCCCTCCATATTTCTTTTGCATTTCCATTTATTTTGTTCACTTTGAAAAATTCATACAAAATTGAAAAATGCTCCAAATTGACTCCAATTTTTTTCATAACTTTGTTTTAATGTCTAGTTTTTTTATAATGTTAATTTCATGAATTGTGGTGTGCTAGATTTTTATTTGTGATTTTTTGATTGGACATTGTGTTAATTTGACATGTTGTGTTCAATGCTTTGTGAAATGCTATGTGTTGATCCAATTGATCTGAACTTTTGTATGCTTGACCTTAACTCATGATATGAATTTTTGAGCACTGGTTTGAATTTTTTCTCATATGCTATCATTGTTTTTGACACATGAAGATGTATGTGACAATTTGTGTCACATTGTGGACCTTGCATTTGTGCATTTTTGTTCATCTATCATTTGAACTCTTCTGGATCTGATTTTTTGCACATTGATTGTTCATGACATGAGTAGCTTGCATAAAAAATTTCATAGCCTTTGCATTCTTTTCTGTTTTGATTTGGAGTTTCTAATTTGGAAGTTCACTTTGTGCACATTTGCTTGCCTTTGCTTTACATTGATCATTTGAGCTACTTGCCTTGTGAATGGATGTTGGTCCTTTTGAGGACATTTTCTTAATTGTTTGAATGTGCAATATGTGGAAGATTGACTTCTGTTTTGATTATTTGGTTTGGTTTTGGACCTAGTCTTTGTACTAGTGTTTTATACATGAACTAACCTTGACTTGTGTTTCAGGTTTGGACATTTAGCATTAATGGTTAAGTTTCTCACCTTTTGAGATGCAAATTGGATTGTGTTCTGACTTCTTTGTGTTTTATAGGGATTTAAGTTGATGTGTTGAGCTCATTGCCTCATTTGATTGCTTGACCATTGCTCATTGAGTTGTGTAACAGTTGAATGGATTCACTGTTTGTCTGTTTGTTTTCTGATTGAGATATTAACTGTTTAGCTTTTGTACAGGTACATTAGTTGCTTGCTTTTAGCTCTTGCTTGAGCTTTGGATTGTGGTTGATACACCACTTAGGTACTTATCTCTCTTACTCCATGTAGTCTGGAAGTCCTGTCACCTTTTTGGCAGGCATTTTGCTGGCAAGTCCTCCTTAAGAGGCTTTGTTTGTGTTTGTTTACATTTGTGCCAAAGACCTCCAAGATGAGGCATGTGCTACTTGATAAGTCCTCCTAAGTGAAGACGCAATTGACGGATAGAAGGGATTAGTAGCCAATCCCCTGTTATTCAGTGAGTCGTTCATTATGCTCGCACTACGTGCTGATGCTTTTGAACATATACCCAAGATCTTTGTCCAGTGTCTGTCAAGTGGAATAGGATCCCACTTTCTGGATCCCCACGCTTTCTTTATCATGAGCTCACCCAGGCCAGGGTTAAGAGCATTAGGTCTCATCCTCATTTCCATCTTTGATCAGCTTCACCCTAACTCTCAATGTTAGTGGTTAAGAGCTATAAACTACCTTTGTACATTTTGGCTTGTTTGTCGAGGTTGATATGACTCCTCTTGACTAAAGCCTACCCCTTGGTTTGAAGCCTCTTGTATGTATATAGTGTGTGATGAGTGTTTGATTGTGAACCTTTGATGTGTTTGCTTTTGATGTTTGTTTTGTTGTTAGGAGTCGGATATAAGTCCATGTATTGGCATTCTGTTTCCGTTTTTGTTGTTTAGAGTCGGATCTAAGTCTATATATTGGCATTTTGTTTCCGTTTTGCTGGTTTGGAATCGGATATAAGTCCATATATTGGCATTCTGTTTCCATTTTGTTGATAGGAGTTGGGTGTAAGTCCATATATTGGCATCTTGTTTCCTTTCATTTGTGGATCTCTTCTGAGCCTTGTTTATATGCTTTTGCTTTGTGCTTGCTCATTCCAAAGGAACTTACTTGGATCATCTATATGATCTCAAGAGAGGAACTCCTAGTGTGGTTTCATCCCTTACCTCTCACCCTTTTGTCTTCTTCATTTCTCCATCCTAACCCAAACCAAAACTTTTTGTGCAAACATTTGACTTGTTTTCAACATTAGAAACCTAAGCCTTATGCTTTTGATTTTCAAACTTTCTTTTCATAATACTCATTTTGAATTGAATCTTTAAGTCAACTTTGACCATTTTGTACATACTTCTATTTGGTGAATATAACCCATTCAAATGTGCTTCTTTTGTGGTTTCAATGACCAATGCTTAATCAAATTTTTCATAACCTTTTGCTATTAGGTTTGAGTTATCTTTGTGGTAGATGTAATACTCACCTTTGTCCTTAGTGATGGACAATGAGACTTCCATGCTTATTATAGGGTTAACCCCTCACTAGCATGTTGAAGCTATCCTCACATGGTGGACTTGTGGTTTTTCAGGTTGAGTTTTCTCCCTTTGATAACGAAAGACCTTAAGGCTTTTGGACCAATCAATCCATTCATTTGTTTTGAAATTTTTTACCCGAACTACGAGGTTTTGATCCTAATCTTTTCATAAGAGGGTACGTAGGCAATGGGTTCATCCATCCAAACACAAAATGTAAATACTTGTATATTCTTTTCTCATCTCTTCAATCATGTTTGCACAAATAAAAAATTTCATAAACAATAACCTTTGCAACAAGCGTGAAAAGGGCTCCCTAGGAGTACCTAGGATGTTTTGGGTGCCTAACACCTTCCCATTGCATAATCAACCCCCTTACCCAGATCTCTGTTTCTTTTACTAGTTTTGTTTGTAAAACTTTTAGGTTTTTGTTCGCTTTCTAACCTTTCCTTTGGATAAATAGAAGTGCGGTGGCGACTCGACTTTGTATGATTTACCTTGGATTTAGTCAATATCTCCAATGGTAACGAATACACCGCTACACAATCCCAGGGAGACCGCTGATTATGTATTTGATAGTACTAGACTATTCCATGGGTTGTGTTCTCGGTCAACACGACGAGACAGGTCGGAAAGAGCATGCCATCTACTACCTGAGTAAGAAATTCACAGATTGCGAGACGAGATACTCAATGCTTGAAAAGACATGTTGTGCACTTGCATGGGCTGCAAAGCGATTGAGACAATACATGCTTACTCACACAACCTTATTGATCTCCAAGATGGATCCAGTCAAGTATATATTAGAGAAGCCAGCCCTCACCGGAAGGGTTGCTCGTTGGAAAATGGTACTGACAGAGTACGACATCCAGTATACATCCCAGAAAGCCATCAAGGGGAGTATTCTATCAGACTATCTTGCTCAGCAACTGGTTGAAGATTATGAGCCGATGAAGTTTGATTTTCCAGATGAAGACATCATGTTCCTCAAGATGAAAGACTGCGAAGAGCCAGTTGTTGAGGAGGGACCTGATCCAGACGAAAAGTAGACTTTGTTGTTTGATGGGGCTGTCAATGCCAGAGGAAGTGGAATTGGTGTTGTCATTACTACTCTGAAAGGTGCCCACATGCCTTTCACCGCTCGTCTGACTTTTGAGTGCACCAATAATGAAACTGAGTATGAAGCCTGTATCTTGGGTATTGAGCAAGCCATCGATTTGAGAATCAAGACTTTGGACATCTTTGGAGATTTAGCTCTAGTGATCAATCAAGTGAATGGCGATTGGAATACCCTTCAGCCTTACCTGGTCCCTTACAGAGATTACACGAGAAGATTGTTGACTTTCTTCACAACAGTAAGGCTGTATCATATACCTCGTGATGAGAACCAGATGGGAGATGCTCTTGCCACTCTATCCTCCATGATCAAGGTGATTCGGTGGAATCATGTTCCCAGGATCGATGTTATGCGCCTTGATAGGGCCGCGTATGTGTTTGCTGCCGAATTGGTAGTTGATGACAAGCCCTGGTACCACGACATCAAGTGCTTTCTGAAGAATCAAGAGTACCCTGCAGGGGCATCCAACAATGATAGAAAAACTTTGAGAAGATTGGCAGGGAGTTTCTTCTTGAGCAAAGACGATGTTTTGTATAAGAGAAACTTCGACATGGTTTTGCTCAGATGCGTGGATAGACACGAAGCAAGCATGTTAATGCAAGAAGTTCATGAAGGCTCCTTTGGTACTCATGCCGGTGGACATGCGATGGCTAAGAAATTGTTGAGAGCGGGTTATTACTGGATGACCATGGAATCTGATTGTTTCAAATATGCTCGGAAGTGCCATAAATGCCAGATTTATGCTGATAAGGTACATGTGCCGCCAAATCCTTTGAATGTGATGTCTTCGTCGTGGCCTTTTGCTATGTGGGGCATTGATATGATTGGAAAGATCGAGCCGACCGCCTCCAATGGGCATCGTTTCATCCTTGTTGCCATTGACTATTTCACCAAGTGGGTCGAAGCAGCATCATTCGCGAATGTCACCAGACATGTGGTTGCCCGATTCATTAAGAAAGAAATTATTTGTCGTTATGGGGTTCCTGAAAGAATCATTACTGACAATGGTTCTAATCTCAACAACAAAATGATGAAGGAGTTGTGCCAGAACTTCAACATTCAGCATCACAATTCCTCCCCTTATCGCCCTAAGATGAACGGTGCTGTTGAGGCAGCAAATAAGAACATAAAGAAGATTGTGCAGAAGATGGTCGTCACGTAAAGAGATTGGCATGAGATGTTACCCTTCGCCTTGCATGGGTACCGTACTTCAGTACGTACATCGACCGGGGCAACCCCTTACTCCCTTGTGTATGGTATGGAAGCAGTCCTACCGGTTGAAGTGGAGATTCCTTCTCTAAGAGTCCTGTTGGATGTCAAGTTAGATGAAGCTGAATGGATTCGGACAAGGTTCAATGAGTTGAGTCTTATCAAAGAGAAGCGAATAGCAGCCATTTTTCATGGGCAGTTGTATCAAAGTCGGATGAAGAGAGCCTTTAATCGGAGAGTGCGTCCTCGATGTTTCCAAGTTGGAGATTTAGTGTTGAAAAGGATCCTTCCTCCTCAGACAGATCACAGGGCAAGTGGACTCCTAACTATGATGGACCGTATATTGTCACCAAGGTTTTTGACGGTGGAGCCTTAATGCTTGCAACTATGGATGGTGAAAACTTCACTTCCCCTATGAACTCAGATGCAGTTAAAAAATACTTCGCATAAAATAGACCCGCTTGACAATAAAAAGAATAGTCCAGGCAAAAATGGGCATCCCGACGAACCAAGAAAATGAAAAGGTTCGGGCAAAAACTAGGGATTAAAAATGAAAAGACTGTACACCCGATAAGTTGAAAACCTGAAAAGGCAACTTAGGCAAAAATGGGTATCCCTGTGGATTGAAAACCCGAAAAGGGCGATCCAGGCAAAAGTTAGGGATTAAGCGAATGACTGCGTTCTAAGTAGTTCTGAATATCATCTCGTGTCGATAACCGGAAACTTCCGAAGGATAGGAAACAATCCAATCACCTTTTTCGGAAAGCTGATCATCTGGAGGATCTTGAAGACGAGCGAGTCATAGCAGAATTGGAACCCGATAGAAATCCATTTCACATTGCCATTAGATTAATTTCTATTTTTTATCTTTTGTGCAATTACCTCTTTCCAGGGATTGCTTCCTGATGTAAATGCCTATTCTGAGGCCATTCAATCAATAAAATCATGTTATTCAGTACGTCACTGTGTTCATTTTCATTTTTACTGTTTTGTTTGCAAAATTGACGTCCGAATTTTTGATAAACGTTGCATCATGAAACATAAGAGCTTTACAGGTACATGCTTAATAAACATTTAAAATTGCTGTAAATTTTAAGTGCTTTGGATAGTCTATTCAGAACAGGTACGCTCGGGGCATTTCCTTAAGATACCCAGCAGACGGTCGCGGATGTTTTGCTTCAACAGTTAATACCTTATCCCTGCAGAGTTGGTCCGAGCATTAGATTCTTCAATCCCCAGCAGACTCTCACCACTGTGCTCCCCCAAGCATTTGTTTCAGACTATACACGCCCCAGTAGAGTTGGCAGTACCAGACTGTGTATCCCCAGCGGAGTTGACAGTGACAGACTGTATCTTCCCAGCAGAAGCAGCTGCCCCTCAGAGTTCGGTGCCAGATCGATGATCTCGACGCTAGATCCATGGTCCCCCTCCTTGAAACAGAATCTCGGTACCGTATCGGTTTTTGCTTCCCCTGCTGAGTCGTCTCTCTCGCGGATTATGGTTGCCAGAACCATTGTCGCTTTCCTCAACAGCAAGTTTTCAGTGCCATTCTCTCCCCAGTCAGAGCCTCGGTATTTTGTTGTTTGCCAGAACGCCGTGTGGCGGGTCATCTCCCCACAGAGTTCTTTGTGTTGTGCATCTCCAACAACATTGCCAGGGTCCAGAAGATTGTGATCATTTCCCCAGTAGAATTCTTTGCCTCAACTTGGCTTTCTCTCGAACCTAGCATTTCGCATCCATGCATATAGAATCATATTGCATTACATCCTCCCAAATTGCATAGCATTTCCATTTTCATGAAAAATTCAAACATATGCATGTAAAGCATAAAACATTCTCGGTATCCCAAGTGATAAACCAGAAGCTTGTTTCCAGTATTCAACCTGGAGGTTGTTCATGACTTATTATCCCCCAGCATAGGTCGTTGGCCCACGCGCCACCTCAATTACCAGTTTCCCTATTTCTGTCGATGCTGACAGGCATGAAAGTTTTCCGGTATTCAGACCGAAGTGGCATTCAGGCCAATTTTCCGGTATTCAGACCGAAGTGGCATTCAGGCCAATTTTCTGGTATTCAGACCGAAGCGGCATTCAAGCCAGTTTTCCAGTATTCAAACCGAAGTGGCATTCAGGCCAATTTTCTGGTATTCAGACCGAAGTGGCATTAAGGCCAGTTTTCCGGTATTCAGACCGAAGTGGCATTCAGGCCAGTTTTCCGGTATTCAGACCGAAGTGGCATTCAGGCCAGTTTTCCAGTATTCAGGCCAATTTTCTGATGTTCAGATCGAAGAAGTTTCCGACGTTCAGGTCGATGCAACTTGTCGCATTCAGACCAGTTTTTCTGGTATTCAGACCGAAGTGGCATTCAGGCCAATCTCTCGGTGTTCAGACCGATATTAATAATCTCATATCTTCCGATGCTCAGATCGAAGTCATTTCCAGCATTCGGACTGATGAGCGGCATTCAGGCCATGGTTATTCCGGTGTTACCATTTATTTTGGTATCCAGGTTAACATTCTTTTTCGATATTCAGACCGACTCTCACCGTACCAGACAGAGTCTTCTTTCAAGACCACCTCTTTGCCGATTCTGACAGGCATTGTTACTTCACTTCACTTCAGTGCAAATTGTCAGGATTTTATTGTATTCAATCCCTTGATACCTCGAAAGTGCGAAAGCCGCTGCTATCTTCCTTTCGGGTCTCCAGTTGATTGAATAGGGGCAGCTGTAATACCCCAAAATTTGCCCCCCTCATTCATGCATTCATTTTTTAGGTCATTTAGCATTTCATATTGCATTTCGTCATGTCAATCAGAATTAGCTCCAAGAAGCTTGAATATCATCCAAGACACGTTGTGGGTTCTATCTGGGTGATCGGTCAACACAAGGAAATGGCTTGAGATACTCCCAACATGCTCAAATGGGGTCTATTCATCAGTCAAAACGCTAATCTTGAAGGAGCAAAAGTCTGTTCCTGAGCTGCCATGCTCGCTAGGCGAGCAGCATGGTTCGCTTAGCGAATCTGAACTGTCATGCTCGCTAGGCGAGCAAATTCTTCGCTAGGCGAAGCGCACGCGTTTTAAAAATATAACAGAAAACCTTGGACTTGGACCTCTCTCATTTGAGCCCACAAAGCCACGAAAACCAGGTTATAAATTCTAGACTTCCATCTCCCAAGAAAACCCTAGAAAAGAAGTAGCTAGAGAAGAAGCTAACAGAATTCAGAGCAGCCTCCAGAGACTGAAGGAAATTCATCTGCAAAGAACCAATTCCCTTTCGTGCAAACCCTAAGGTTGTTTTGCAAACCCAACCCTGCGATTCAAATTCATTCGATCTCTCCAATCAGGTTTTCCTTATTCCCGTTATTCTATGCTTTCAAATTGAAATTTCTAAATGCACGAGGCATTATGGTTGAATTTGGAAGAGTGGGTATCGTTAGGTTTTGTGTGTGGGTTTAGCTATGCATGAATATGTAGAACAATGCCTTGAATGTTTGATCACCTAATTTCTGAAATCATACTGTTATCAGATAAAAATCTAGAACTCGCAGGCACTCGCTAGCACCTTCGCTAGGCGAGCCTGCAGCGAAGCTTCGCTAAGCGATGCAGCAGCGATCGCGACAGTAGCTGCCTTTTGCTCTCTAATCTGTTTTGTGTTTATTATGATATGCATTCTATTGCACCTGGGCACATGTTTTAATATGTATGTCATGTATTGATGTGTGGATCTTTACCCCCTGATCTTGAGTTTTGATACCCTTTTGATGCACTGGTTTGATAAGAGGTTTAGGCCTTCTGCCCTTGGTTGCTTCTTGTGGGCTTTTTGTGAACTTTAATGGCATGATTCATGTGGTTACATTCTGATTTGGTGCAACTCTTGATTGCATCCCATCCTGTTTCTCTAACCTGTTTGTTGAGTTTTTTTGTGAGGGCTCACATGACTCCTGAAAGGATAGCTTGCTTGGCATTCCACTTTATTTGTGGGGTACCATTTGGAGATTTATTCCGATTACCTGTACTGACTTGCTTTCTTTGATGGTGCCAGCCGGAGAGATCTCTGGGTTTCTTGTCTCTTTAGTTGTTGTTACTTCGGATTTTTATCCGTGTGGTAGATCTCTTGATCCCTTTTACATCTTTCCCGCATTTTTACCGCTTTCTTAGCTGGAAGACCTCGATAGGAGGCAATGTTTTGTGTGTTTACTTTTGTGCCCAAAGACCTCCAAGAAGGAGGCACCAGTGCTAAAAGACCTCCATGAAGAGGCAATTGACGGATAAAAGGGATTAGTAGTCAATCCCCCGTTATTCAGTGTGTCGTTCTTTACGCTCACACTACGTGTTGATGCTTTAGAACAAAAGCCCAAGATCTTTTGTCCGGTCAGTCAGTGGAGAGGGTTCCACCTTCCTGAATGCCCACTTTTTGTCATGAGCTCACCCTGCCCAGGGTTAAAGAGCTATGAGGTCTTGTCCTCATTACCCTTCTGATTTGCTCACCCTGATGTTCAGTGTCAGTGGTTAAGAGCCTGTTTAATTACCCTTCCGTGGCTTGTTTGTCGAGGTTGATATGACCCCTCTTGACTAAAGCCCTACCCATGTATGTTTGAGCCCCTTGTTGGTGTGTTTACTTTATGCAAGTTTGTTTTGTATGGTGTGATCGTCTCCCCATAGGACTGTTAGGCTTCGTATAGTCTCTCGTTTGCATGTCGATTAAGGTAGCACGGTTCCTTCGTCTAGGACTTCCTTTTTGCATGAGCATTCCTAAAACACAAACAAACTCATTGATTTTCCTTCTCCTAAGAACACGTTAACTCCTTCTACTACAGGCGAGTAAGTCTCCAAAGGTCGAGCATCCGGTAGATTGCGTAGTAACGCCGTTCGTCCAAAACAAACCCGTAGGCAGCCAAACTACGGCTTGCTCTGATTCTCATTCCAGATGAGATACGTAGGCATAAGATGCGATGTCTTAGCGAGCACACTCCTCCTTAGCCCATAGGTCAGCCGAGCTACGAAGACTCTGATTCTCATATTCAGATGAGATACGTATGCAGTGGATGCGATATCTGTGCGAATCATTTTCTTTTGACCCCTCCTTTTAGTAAATAGTACATTAGATAAACCCACACCCTTTAGACAAGAACAACAAGAGTGGATCCCGTAGAATACTACGGATGCGTAGGGGTGCTAATACCTTCCCTTCGCATAATTGGCTCCCGAACCCAAGATTTGGTTGCGAGACCTTGTCTTTTCCTTTCCTTTTTCCAGGTTTACTTCGAGCGTTTCCTTTCCCTCCTTTGGGATAAATAACGCACGGTGGCGACTCTTCTGTCATTTCTTCCTCGCCGGTTGTTTTTTTCGCATTCCTTTTTTCAGGTTGCGACAATGAGGTCATTACTAATGTTTTTACAGAAGAGTGTAGAGTCAACCTTTCCTCTAATAAAATCATGTTCCATAATAAAATTGCTTAGGCTTTCATACCAAGCTCTAGGAGCTTGTTTTAAACCGTATAAAGATTTCTTAAGTTTAAAAACATGTTCTGGACAATTGGAGTTTTCAAAACCTGGAGGTTGATTGACATACACTTCTTCTAATATATAGCCATTTAAAAATGCACTCTTAACATCCATTTGATATAGTTTGATTGAATGATTTACAGCAAATGAAACAAGTAAGCAAATAGATTTTAACCTGGCGACTGGGGCAAAGGTTTCGTTGTAGTCAATGCCTTCTTGTTGACTGTACCCTTGTGCCACCAGTCGAGCTTTATTTCTGACAACTTCGTCTTTTTCATTTAGTTTGTTTCTGAACACCCATCTGGTTCCAATAATGTGAGTGCCTTTAGGCTTTGGAACAAGATCCCATACGTAATTCTTTGAGAATTGATCTAGCTCTTCTTGCATAGCTAGAACCCAGTCATCGTCTTGAAGTGCCTCATCACAAGAAGTAGGCTCAATCAGAGATACTAGTCCTAGAGGAATTTCTTCAGGTACCTTGAATGTTGACCTAGTTCGGATAGGTTCGTACTTGTTTCCCAGAATCAAATCGTCAGAGATGTTGGGACGACTTCTTGATTTCTTCTGGATAGCTAAGGCTTTAGTTACATCTGGACTTTGTTTATCAGATACTTCTGGTGCTTTGGTATTTTGTCAGAACCAATAGTTCTGGAGCCTCTGATCCTTCCTTTCTGATTTCCTCCGAAACCTACGAAGCCAGCATCTTTAAGTTCCAAGTTTTGGAACATACACTTTCTTCCCGTCACGTGTCGCGAGCATCCAGAGTTCAAGTACCATGATTGGTGTCTTAACTCTACTGCATAAGATATTTGCAACATAAACAATCTTATCCTTTGGTACCCATAATCTTTTGGGTCCTTTATGATTAGTTTTCCCAGAGTTTCTTGGAACTTTGGGTTTTCTAGCATTATCAAAACGTTGTGCTTGTGTATGTGTGTAGTGATAAGAAAATGGAGATTTAGGTTGTCATTAGTGGAAGATTTATCTTCACTAGGGTCATATCGAATTCCTCTTCTATTATTCTGAATAACTCCATAAATCATGGATGCCATTCTGCTTCTCTCTATCCCATTCTTCAGAAACTTTTGAAAATATTTTTCATATTCATAAATTACTGTGTTCGAAGTTTGTGGAGCTTGAGATAATGCTTCTTCAAGTTTTAAACATTGATTATTTATGGAATCTCTTTCTAATATCAAAGTTCGATTTTTGTCTTTTAGATCTGAAACTATTATCTCAAGTTTACCACATTCTTCGATGGTTTCTTCAAGAACCTCTTTTACAGCTTAAAAGTTTTATTTAAGTTTCTATTATGAGTTTAGAGTTTCAGAAAGGCATGATTCGAGGTCAGAGCGAGAAATATCAGAAAATATCTCTTCAGATTCAGATTCTCCATCTGATGTATTTCTGGAGGTGGTAGCCATGAGTGCAACGTTTGCATGTTCTTCAGAGTCTGATTCTGAGGAATCAGATCCACTGTCATCCCAGGTGGCCATCAGTCCCTTTTTGGTTCTGAATGAATTTTTCTTTAAATTTTCTCTTCTAGAGCTTTCTTTCTTCAACTTAGGACATTCGTTTCTGTAATGACCTGTTTCCTTACATTCATAGCATGTTATATCTTTGTTAGATTTACCTCTGGAAGTTGATTCTGATCGATCTCCCTTGGGTCTTGGTCTTCTGAAGTTATTATTCCTTTTTCTCCAGAGTTGTTTTACTCTTCTGGTTAAAAGGGATAATTCTTCTTCGTCGTCAAAGTCTTCCTTTTCAGAGTCATCAATGTCTTCTTCAGCCTGGAAGGCTTTATCTGGTCTGCGTCTTTCGGATCTGGACTTTAGTGCTACATATTTGATCTTATTTTGAGGTTCATCTTCCTCTGGTTCTATCTCGTGGCTTCTGAGTGAACTGACAAGTTCCTCAAGGATGATACTGTTCAGATCTTTTGATAACTTTAAAGTTGTGACCATGGGTCTCCATTTCTTTGGCAAGCTTCTAACAATCTTTTAGACGTGATCCGCAGTTGTATATCCTTTATCTAGCACTTTGAGTCCTGTAATTAAAGTTTGAAATCTAGAAAACATTACCTCTATAGCTTCATCGTCCTCCATTTTGAAGGCTTCATATTTCTGGATTAGAGCCAGAGCCTTTGTTTCTTTGACTTGAGAATTTCCTTCGTGAGTCATCCTCAAGGAGTCAAGTATTTCTTTAGTTGTTCCCCTGTTGGTGATCTTTTCATATTCATTGTAGGAAATAGCATTGAGTAGTATCGTTCTGGCTTTGTGATGGTTCTTGAATTCACGCTTCTGATCATCTGACATTCTGCTTCTGGGAATAGCAACTCCAGCGTCTGTCACAGGTGGTGTGTAGCCAATTGTGACAATATCCCAGAGATCAACGTCGTAGCCCAGAAAGAAACTTTCAATTCTATCTTTCCAATAATCAAATTTTTCTCCATCAAAGATTGGAGGTTTAGCGTTGTAACTATCTCTTTCATTGGTGTTGGCCATAGTTTTTCTCACGCTGGATCTCTCTACACTGTTAAGTGTTTGATTAGAAAATCAATAACAGAGTCGTAGCTCTGATACCAACTGAAGGCTGAGAAAAACAAGAAAGGGGGTTTGAATTGTTTTTGGAAATAAAAACCTTTTTAGAAATTAAAAGACACACATAATTTTATTCTGGTTCGCTTGAAATTCAAAGCTACTCCAGTCCACCCGGGCAAGGTGATTTCGCCTTCAAAAAGGACTTAAACCACTAATATTGAAAGATTACACAACCAGTCGTCTAAGAGAATAATCTCTTAGCCCTCTCAAGTATTCAGACTGCGCAAAGTCACTTGAGGAAATAATTTAAGCAAAAGTAAATTGTAATGTAATGTACTTCTAACAACAAGCAAGTATTACAGAAAATCTGAGAGCAATAGTTTTTCATGTAAGAGCAGCAACTCGTGAAAAAGAGAGAGAATGAATGATATTTATGTGTGTCTCAGGTGTTTTCTCTAGAGAAGTAATTCGTCCTTTATATAGTTGTTGTGAAGGACCGTTGGAGTGATGACAGAATCTTGGTCATTGAAGAATAATTAATGCCATTACTTCTATTGTTTCTTTCTAAAACCATTTTGTCCGCCTCATTATTTCTTTCTTTAAATACTTTCTTTCCATAATGAGATTCTTTTCAGTTACGCGTTCTGGACTGATGAGTCTGCACCAGAGTCTTGATATCTCAGAGTTTGTCTTTAGAGGATGACTATGTCTGACTTCATTAGAGCTTCTCAGGGCTCTAGACTTCTTAAGTATCAGAGTCTGAATCCAGTAGTCTTTTGTCGAAGCTTCTGACTTCTTACTGTTGTGCTGGTATCTGCGTTGATCAGAATCAGAACCTTCTGGACGTATTCCTTTCTGAGTGGTGTCTGATCATCTAATACTTTATATCTAATGTAATTTTGTATCTGATGTATGGTCAGAATCCTGCTTAAATGTTCAGATTCCTGCATATAAAAATCTCGTTAGAGTACCATTTTTAGTTTCATCCTTTGTTATCATCAAAATCTTAGAGATATATTGTAGAACTAACTTTGTTCTTACAGTATCTCCCTGTTTCAAACCATTCTCATGCAGATGAAATGAATGTTTATTATGATATTCAAATGTTTATGATTAGTGACCTATATGATCAATGTGAATTGTAGGGTAAATTTTGGGGTATGACAGTTGCCCCTATTTAATCTTCTCGGACCTGAATGTATGGATAGCAACGGCGTCCAGGCAATCAAGGTGGGAGGGGATTAAATACTAGAATATCGGAAAATTTGCACACCAGGAAGAAATGGCATGTAATGTGAAGATAGGCCGCAAGGAGGTATTTACGGGGATGTGGGATGAACATGCTAGTTTTTGCGCAGGGCAGCTGCTGGGAGTTTGAATGTTATGTGGTAGATGGGTATATGAGTGGTATGCATGGCATATGCAGTATGCGAATGCAGTATGATTGATGATTTTTTTTCTTTCTCTATGCTCAACTCATTTCTCTTATTTCCTTTTTCTTATTCTTTTTCATTCATTTTATGTTTTCATATTTTTCGTTTCTTGCATCCCCCATCAAGTTTCAGCACATAACCGGTGACCGAGGTATTCCCGCGGGATTTCACAAAGTCAAATGAAGTGTCTTGCTAGGGATATATGACTTTCTCGCACAACAGATAGCAACGGCTCCTCTGTACTAGAAAAAGGTCTTCTGAATAAAAGGTTAAGAAGGGGAGTGAGGTCCACACAAACGAGTGAGTGATTCCAATACAAACGAATATCAAGAGGGGTTTAACAACACGGGCGAGCGTTGAGTATAATACGGACGAGTATTGAAAAGAGGATCAACACGGACGAGTGGATCAATTCAACACGGACGGATATCGAAAGGAGGTACCAACATGATCGAGTGTTAAGGATCAATACAGACGATTATTGAGAAAGAGAGCATCAACATGGACGATTGTTATAGATCAATACGGACGAGTATTGAAAAAAGGATCGACACGGACGAGTGTTGAAGATCAATACGAACAAGCATTGAAAAAATAGGACCAACACGGACGAGTGTTGCAGATCAATACGGACCATTATTGAGAAAGAGAGCATCAACATGGATGAGTGTCGGAAAGGAAGGATCAACACGAACGTGTTTCGAATATCAATACGGATGAGTATTGAAAAAGAAAGTATCAACATGGACGAGTGTTGGAGATCAATACATACGAGTATGGGAGACCAATACAGACGAGTATCGAAAATCAATACGGATGAGCATTGAAGAAGGACCAACACAGACGAGTGTGAATGCCTAATATGGATGAGTATTGCAAATCAATATGAATGATTATTATAAATCAATACAGACAATTATTAAGAAGAAGTAATGATTAACACGGACGAGTGTCGGGTCAATACAGATGAGTATTGAAACAAGGAATGATTAACACGGACGAGTGTTGACGAGCAATACGGACGAGTATTGAAGAAGAAGGTAACAACATGGACGAGTGTTGAAGATCAATACGGACGAGTATTGAAGGAAAAGGTAACACATACGAGTGTCGAAAACGGGGGTTTCATTGGGGATCAACACGAACGAGTATTAAAAAAGAAGACCAACACGGACGAGTGTTGAAGGTCAATACGAACGGGTATCAAAAATGAAATGATTAACACATACGGGTGTTGAAGAACAATACGGACGAATATTGAAAGATAAAAGATTAACACAAACGAGTGTTGAAGATCAATACGGACGAGTATTGAAAAAGAGATGATTAACACTGACTAGTGTTGAAGATCAATACGGTTGACACGGACGAGTGTTGAAAGAAGGAATGATTAACACGGACGAGTGTTAACGATCAATACGGACGAGTATTGAAACAAATATGATCAACACGGACGAGCGTTGAAGATCAATACAAATGAGTATTGCAAAAGAGGAATTTTCAACACAGATGGATGTTGAAGAATAATACGTACGAGTATTGAGAAAGAGATGATTAACATGGACGAGTGTTGAAGATCAATACGGATGAGTATCAAAAATGAAATGATTAACACGGATGAGTGTTGAAGAACAATACGGGCGAGTATTGAAAGAAGGTAACAACACGAACGAGTGTCGAAGATCAATACGGACGAGTATTAAAAATGAAATGATTAACACGGACGAGTGTTAAAGATCAATACGGATGAGTATAAAAAGAAGGTAACAACACGGACGAGTGTTGGAGATCAATACGGACGAGTATCAAAAATGAAATGATTAACACAGACGAGTGTTAAAGATCAATATAGACGAGTATTAAAAGAAGGTAACAACACGGACGAGTGTTGAAGATCAATACGAACGAGTATCGAAAATGAAATGATTAACACGGACGGGTGTTGAAGATCAATACGGATGAGTATTGAAAATAAGATGATTAACACAGACAAGTGTTGCAAATCAGTATGGACGAGTATTGAAAGAAGGTAACAACACGGACGAGTGTTGAACATCAATACAAACGAGTATCAAAAATGAAATGATTAACACAGACGAGTGTTGAAGATCAATATGGACAAGTACTGAAAATCAGATGATTAACAAAGACGAGTGTTGCAAATCAGTACGGACGAGTATTGAAAGAAAGTAACAACATGGACGAGTGTTGAAGATCAATACGAACGAGCATCGAAAATGAAATGATTAACACGAACGAGTGTTGAAGATCAATACGGATGAGTAATAAAAGAAGGTAACAACACGGGCGAGTATTGGAGATCAATACGGACGAGTATTAAAGAAGAAAGTATCGATACAGACGAGTGTTGAGGATCAATATGGACGAGTATTGAAAAAGAGGACCAACATGGACGAGTGTTGCAGATCAATACGGACGAGTATTGAAAAAGAAGGCCAACACGGACGAGTGTTAAAGATCAATATGGACGAGTATTGAAAAAGAAATGATTAACACGGACGAGTGTTGAAGATCAATACGACGAGTATTGAAACAAAGATGATTAACACGGACGAGTATTGATGATCAATATGGACGAGTGTTGAAACAAAAGACCAACACGGACGAGTGTTGAAAATGAAATGTTTAACACAGATGAGTGTTGAAGATCAATACGGACGAGTATTGGAGGAAAAGGATTAACAAGGAAGAGTGTTGAAGATCAATACGGACGAGTATTGGAGGAAAAGTATTAACACGGACGAGTGTTGAAGATCAATACGGACGAGTATTGGAGGAAAAGGATTAATACAGACGAGTGTTGAAGACCAATACATACGAGTATTGGAAGAAGGTACCAACACGGATGAGTGTTGGAGATCAACACGGACGAGTATCGAAGGAAAAGGTAACAACACGGACGAGCGTTGAAGATCAATACAGAGAAGTATTGAAAAGAAATTATCAACACAGACGCATGTTGAGGATCAATACTGACGGGTGTTGAAACCTGGTGTCAACACAGACGAGTTTTGAAAAAAGGATCAACACGGACGAGTGTTGAAGAAAGATTGAAGAAAAAAAGGGTCAACACGGATGGGTGTTGCAATTCAATACAGACGAGTATTAGAGACCAATACAAACGCATATTGAAAAAAAGAAAGGATTAACACAGACGAGTGTCAAGAATGGCGACTTCCCTGGGGTTCAACGGGAACGGCCTTTGGAAGAGAAAAGGGGACTTTCTAGGAAAAAGGTAGTGTACCACTTACGAAATGTAAATGATTGGTTGAAGATTTCCAAGGTATTTGCAAAGGAGAGACTTTGAAAAACCTGCGGGGAATACCAATCCAAGGTTTCATGGTGATGTTCTTAACTGGGGAGGAAGAATATCTCAGCAGAGGATTCTTTTACGCTTTCGAGAAAGACTTTTATGCAGTTATGCATGTTTATTTTGTAAGGCGTAATGCTCCATCTTAATAAAATATGTTACGCGCTTCATGATGCAATGTTATGTAATGCATGATTACTTATGTAAGATGATGATGCATGGTCAAGCTTTTGGTTAGACGGTATGGTAGGAAATTTCTGGAGATTGAGAATATTGGGAACCAGTAACCACTGGGTTTATCAATTAGGATCAGCGTTCTCTATTGAAGGGTTTAGGGGTGTGTTTAGCGTGACTCCTCGACATTCCCCTTGCACTTAGAAGTCTCTTATGCATAATGGATCTCGCTCTAAACAGCTTCAAAAGTACATAAAGTATCTTCCTTCTCTAGTCAGTCATGCCCCGGTCAATTGGGAATCTGCATGTGTTGCCCTAGTCACAAGTTATGGAGCAGCTTTGTCATCATAACTATCTCGATCTGACCTGCCCCAATCTCTTGGAACTTCATACCTCTGATTAAACATCTTAGAGAGATTGGTTTCTTGGGTTCCTGATGTGGCTTACCCCAATACGAGTTTTGGAATAACTTTTCCTCTAACTAGCCGATCTTTGAGAGAATACCCATGATTAATGTCTTGTAGAGATTTATCGAATCTCGACGTAACTTCCTTAGATCAACTGAATGTTGTAGAGGTTTATCAACGTGGTTGCTTTAGATCGACTAAAAATTGAAGTGTCTTGTCTTTTCTTCTCAACGGAGTTCTTTAGACATTCTTCTTCTTGATATAATCACATGAACTGGTTAGTCACTGCTCAACAGAGTCTCAGGCATTCAACACTTGACAAGATCAATCAAAACAATTTTCCCCTGCTCGAAGGAGTTCTTAGGCGTTTGGTCTTATGACGCGATCAACTAGAGTTATTTACTTCCCGACTACCTAATCTTTGGAGAGATTCGCCAAATCTCGACATAACTTTATCAGACTAACTGAATCTTACTGAAATTTCTTGACGTAATTGTCTCAGATTGATTAAAATATCAAACATCGTGTCCTTCTGCTCAACGAAGTTCTTGGACATTCTGCTCGTTAATTTAATCATATGAAGTGGTTGGTCGCTGCTCAACGGAGTCTTAGGTGTTCAACACTTGTTGTGATCAATCAAAATAATTTACCCCTGCTCAACGGAGTCTCAAGCGTTTGTCTCTCTGAGTACAATCAAATCAAGGTGACATGTCTCTGCTCAACGGAGTTCTCAGGTGTTCTGTCTTATGATTCAATCAGTTGAAGTAATTTGCCTCTACTTAACAAAGTCTTTTAGGCATCCTTCTCTTTTGGGGTCATCAAGCTCTCCAATTCACACTCATTATGAAAAATCTCTTGATGTCAAATGCTCACTCATGAGTAACACATGTTCATTTTTAGAAATGATAATAGCAATGTCATGTTTATGCTAGTTTTGAAATCCAAGCATGTTCACTGAAATTATGACATACAATGAATGAATCACTGATTGAGAGTGTCATATCAATATCAACATAAATGATTAGCAAATCATTGAGGAGTCAGTTTTAACACGATTGTTCTGACCATAGTACGCTTTCGAAATAAACCATGTTTTAATTAGGTCTTTTGAGGGTTGTAATGTGGTATGTTTCACGGTTTCAGAAAGAAAGGATTTAAGGCTCAAACCTATCCTAACCCACCCGTTCCTAGGGATGTTCTCCAGTCCTACGTTCAGCTAGTTCAATACAAGTGCTCATTTTCCCAAAAGGGATTTTGAAGTGATGGTTAATGAACCAACGAGTTTTTCCGTGTGGTCGTCATCCTTCTTTTGTTTGGTTTGCAGCCACACAAATTTATTCTTGTTGAGGGTTTTCTTTTGATCCCTCAATCTATTCTTCATTTCCCTAGTTTTTCTAGATTGGATCAGATTTACAATCCACAGGGATGCCCTAATTTTGGCCTAAGTCACTCATTCTCGAGCTTTCAACTTAGCGGGCTTCATTTCTTTTGATTTCTTATTTTTCTTGTTTCTTTTTGTTGAAACAAATCGTGTGGCATCTGGTCGTTTGATTGGGAAGGGTTGTGACTTCCTCATTCCTCTGTTGGTGAGGGACAACCATTACGAATTTGGTGGTTTCCGACCTCTTGCGAGGGATAAGATACGATTGATCCTCAGATAGGACACTCCTCTTTTGAAGTTTGAACGCTTGGTCAGACGGACTGACGACTAGGGATTATCTTCCTTATACCTCCGGTGTTTGGGATTTGAAACAATGCCTTACATCATCAACAAGGTTTTATTCAAAAGCGTACGAGCAGTGACTGCGTGTTTCCAATTTCATCATCCTCCCCTTGATTTTGGTCAAACAAAAGTTAGATATTGACAAAATAAAGTATGAGTGAACACGAATGGGTTGATTCAAAACATGAATATTCATTTCAATGTCATTATTATTCAAAACAAACATGTTTATTACAAGTGAATATGACAAATGACAATCAAGATAATTACACATGAACATGTTTTAACAAAGCTAATGATTGCTGGCATAATCAGCCTTATTTCCTGAAATTCTGGTATCAGATATGAGATGTCGAAGGTAATGTCACGACACTAATATCTGAGTTACACAAACAGAAGAAAGATATAGAATGGTAATGCAAATGACACAGGCAATTGTTAACCCAGTTCGGTGCAACTCACCTACGTCTGGGGGCTACCAAGCCAGGAAGGAAATTCACTAAAATAGAATCAGTTCAAAGACTCTCCGTACACTTCAACAAGTTACAGTCTTTCTCACCTAATCTCTACCCGTGCAATTTCTACCTAAGCACTCTTAGATATGAGAACCCACTCACTTCCCTATAATCGCACCTGTGATCTTAAATAACAATCCCTTGAGAAAAGAAAACACTTTTCAATAACACACACTTGATCTTGCTTCACAGCTTTGATCAAGTAGACACACACTTGATCTTGCTTCACAGCTTTGATCAAGTAGACACACACTTGATCTTGCTTCACAGCTTTGATCAAGTAGACACACACTTGATCTTGCTTCACAGCTTTGATCAAGTAGACACACACTCTTGCTTAACAGCTTTAGAGTGACAAATTACAACCACAAATCAGTCTAATTCAATCATCAAAAGATGACTTGAATCGCTTACAAGTCTCACGACTAAATAGATATAAACCCTATCTCTCTCTCTATATTTCGCTCAGTATTGGTTGTGTTATAAAACAGGTTTTCTAAGTCCCTTTTTATAGAAGCTTTCAGTTGGGCTTGGACATCTTGAAAACCCTAAATCTATTTTCCAATCAAATCTTCTCATGACAGTTGGTTAGATCTCTTTGGAAAATAAGTAAATCAGGTTGTAATTAATGATTGAATGCGCCTGCAAATCAGATCTTCAATCATACATAGATTTCCATTAATTGTGCAATCACAAAAACACCAGACATTCACACTGAATGTTCTGTGTACAGGATGTCATGACATCGGGTCTGACATCTTGGAACAATCCTGCATAATTCCATAATTCCATTTATAACTTCCAGCAGGTACAACCATATCAGATTCCATGACCTTGTGTATGACATCTTGAAACAATCATGCATGATCATGTCTTTCATTTAAACTCCAGCAGGTACACACATATCAGATGCCACGACCTTGTGTATGACATTCTGAAACAATCCTGCATGATTATGTTTCTTAAGCTCCAGCAGGTACATAGGATATCTCATGTTAAGATATCACACATAACATCTTGTGAACACTCTTTGTTTTACCAAAATTGCTGCCAACACTTAGAACCAACAAACTCCCCCTTTGGCAAATTTTGGCTAAAACATATATCTGTCCTTTTTGTTCACAAGAGAAACTATCAGCAGTTAAACAACAGTTTAAACAGCAGCAGAAGCAACACAATTACTAGCTATAGTTACTAGTAATACACAGATGCACAAGGGTACTTCTCCTCCCCCTAAATTTGTGCAACACAAACAGAATTACTAGTTATGGATGCAACTAGTAAGACACACAAATGCACAAGGGTACTACTTCTCCCCCTAAATTTGTGCATTCATCTCCTTTGATAATAACAACACTTGTAACCACAGCACCTATAACAATCAGAATGTCATTCTGACATCTGCTTCAACATCACCACCTATGCACCACCACATCAGACATCCCCTTTGACATCTGTAAACAGAACAGCATTCTGTTTAACAATAGATGTCCATCTGTCCAGCCACATACATCTCCTCACAGCTCCAGCTCCACATAAACACTTCTCCCCCTTTTTAGTCAAAATTGACCAAAGGTGACCAATTAGACAAAATAAATGTCAATTAGCCTAGCAGAGAATGTCAGCACAGATGTCATAACATATAACATGTTAAAACATAATTGTTCAGGAGATACATACCAACATTATACACAGTTGTGATAGCTGAGATAATGAACAAATCCATGGAACTCATCAAGAGCCCAAACTATTACAAAAATGCATCAATAAGGACTGCCATAAATTACACATATTTCAAAAAAATAGTAAAATCTTCAGCATCCAAACAGCAGCACCAGCATAGTCTTCAACCACAGGACACCTCACACAATCTTCAACTTCAGTCTTCAACCACATCACACCTCACACAATCTTCAACTTCAGTCTTCAACACAAAGGGGGAACCATTAATCAGAGGAAGAAGTATCACCTTCACCTTCAGAGCCTTCAGGGCTTTCAAAGCTGCCATTAGATTGAGCAATTGACCTCTCACTTGAAGTATTGGCATCTGAGTCTTTACCAGCCTTCTCCATTTCTTCCTGTTCTAGGCTCCTAATAAGAACTTCCAGAGCTTCTTTTCTTGCCTTGGCTACCCTTATACCATTATCTAGTTCCTTGCAGGTATCTTTTAAATGGAATGAGATATTGTCTAGGTGCACAGTAGCAGCTTTTCCAGGAGACTTCTTAACAGCCTGCCTTTTTGCAGGGGAGATGTCTGGGACATCATCTTCGACATCCTCATCAGAGTCAGATTTGTCTCTTTCTTTCCTTTTCCTAACCTCAATTTTACTCCAAGATTTGGAGGGTCCTACACCAACAACCTTTTTCACTCTTCTTGTTGTTCTCATTTTAGCCACACTTTTTCCTTTTCTAGTCCTCGGTTTCTCAGCTACACTTGGTTTTACAAGATGGACCAAAGTGTCATCCTCTTCTTCAGAGCTTTCTTCCTCTAGGTCAATAATATTCTCCTAAGACATATTTGTTGGTTTCTTGCTAGGTAGGGTTTTTCCTAGAGAACATAGCCCCTCAGCAGCCACTTCCTTTTTTGATCTAGATGAGTCATCATCTTTCTCAGCTTGGGGTTCCTCCTCAGGTGAGGGGTCCCTTCTGGACAGAGGGGTAGAAACACCCTTGACTTCATGCCCTTCACTTAGAATCCTAGTAACTAGGTTTCTAATGGCACGATCAACATAATGCATGTCATTTGGAAGAGGAGATTTATCAGGGATATTACCTTGCTTATTTCCATCCATGGAAGAGGGACCTGGGGTGTCACCTGGTATCACACAAAGAGGAGTAATGTCCAGCACGTCTTCATCTAGAAACTCCATGGAGGGAGTCTTTGCATGAAGAGAGGGTTTTGAACCAGATGATGATGTATGTTGAGACATGTTGTTGAACTTTTGAAAGAAACTTCTTTGCCCTAGCAGAGTTTCTCTGAGAAGTTGAATGGAGATGGAAATGGTTGTGTTTAGGTAGCATGTGCTAATGGCATAGATACTATTTTCAATGCTAGGGAATGATTTATCATTAATGTGGCTCTTTCTTTTAAGTGGCCAGACACTATTTTTATTTCCTTTTCCACTTTAATTGCCATAATTTCACAAGAGTCCAAATCCCTAATTTCCCTCTTTCATATTGAATATCACCCAAATTCCTTGCAACCTTGTCAGCTAGTTCCTTTTCATGCTTTAGACCTATGAATTTTTCTTCCACGAATTTTCTAATGGAGTGATGACAGCAAAAACTGTACTTGGTCCACCTGTGCTGAATATGATTTTTGGACCTAGTTGCAGCATTCAGGTTGTCATAATACAATGTCATGACATCGTGTGTGACATTGTATGCAATCATCAGTAGTTTCATCCAACCCAGTTGAGACCAACTGCTTCCATCTTCTATATATTCATTATGAACACCATTTTCACCTTCCACATGTGTAGGAGCCGGTGTCATTCCAATCTTCTCCACATTGTTCTTGGCATTTTTGCTTTGAGATAGACACATAGTCCCTTGTGGCCTAGTTCCAACAATGCTCTCTCCAGTTCCAGACTGCATATGACTGGTCACATGTCCACTTATTTGATCTAACCTCTCAGTTGTTTGGGCCATCATGACGTTTTCTCCTTTGGAAGTGAGGTTAAGTATGAGCTTCTGGTGTGACATCCTTGTCTGACATTTCCCACAGACTTGTCTCTCATTACTCTTGAGGGTTCTTCTAGCAGCTATACTCATCTTCATCTCTTCCTCTTTAACATAGGAACACTTTGAGGAATAACCCATTTGAGAGCCCCACATGTAACAGTTGTCTTTGGTCCTGATTCCTTTCATAATCACTTCACTATCTTTGTTAAAAATTAGACATTCAGTTTTGGTGAAGTTAACATTCAGACCTTGATCACATAGTTGACTGATGCTTATTAGATTTGCAGTCAAGTCCTTAACAAGTAGAACCTTGTCAAGTTTAGGAACTCCAAGACAATCAAGCTTACCTGTTCCTTTGATTTCACCTTTTTCTCCATCTCCAAAGGATACATGGCTTATGGTATGATGATGCAGGTTAGTTAGCAGGTCTTGGTTTCCAGTCATGTGTCTGGAACATCCACTATCAAAATACCACTCTTCTTTGGCTAAGATTCTGAGGGGAATGTGAGCTATTAGACTTGTAATATTAGTCTTAGGAACCCATTACTTCTTGATGATAGGTCTGTGCTGTTTGGGTCTGGGTTGATAGTGATTCTGATGATGAACAAGGCATCTCCATCTTTGGTGTTTCCCCTTCTGCTGTTTTCTCCTCTGGTGTTGTGACATATGATGTGACATCACAGGTTTACTTTTATTATGGATGCACTTAGGTTTGACTTGAGGTTTGGCACCAGTGTAACTGCTCTCAGGCTTTGAATCATTATACCCAATGCCAAATTTGTCTCCTGTTATTTGTCCAGTTTGGAGAATCTTGTCTAAGGAGTCAGATCCATTTCTCAACATCCTTACATACCTGGTCATCTCTCCTAGTTTAGAATTTAGGAACATAGCTTCAGTTTTCAACTTAGAGATGGTTTTCACATGGTCTACCTTCTCACTCTTCAGCTGTGCTATCTTTTGACTTTCAGCTTGTTGATTTTCATCTAGCTTGGCATTCAGAACCACTGCTTCTGTTTGTAATTTGGAGATGGTTTCCAAGTATTTTACCTTCTCATTCTCAAGTTAAGTTATTTCCTTCTTCTGGCTTTCAACCTGTTTGCACAGCTCTACACTTTTGTGACACAGCTTTCTGTAGGTAGAGGCCAATTCTTCAAAGGTTACTTCATCATCACTTGAGTCTTCATCAGATCCCCATCTTCCTGTCAAAGCAGTCACAAGATTTGCAACTTCCTCTGTTTCACTCTCATCAGACCAAGTGGCAGCAAGACTCATTTTCTGCTTCTTGAGGTAGGTTCCACATTCAGTCCTGATGTGTCCATACCCATCACATTCATAGCATTGTACCTCTTTTCCTTCTTTGGGCTTCTCATCTGATCTTGCTCTTCTTCCAGCATTGTTGGACTTACTGATGTCAGATGAGATGTTCTTGACATTTTCCTTAGATCTTACATCCATCTTTTTCAACAGTTTATTGAACTGTCTTCCCAGCATTGCTACTTCATTGGCCAAATCTTCATCAACCTCCTGACTCTTTTCCTCTTTTGTGTTTGACATAAAGGCCATGCTTTTGGTTTTCTTTTCAAAACCATCATTCAATCCCATCTCAAATGTTTGGAGGGAACCAATTATCTCATCAACCCTCATGTTGGAAATGTCTTGAGACTCTTTTATGGCAGTCACCTTCATAGCAAATCTCTTAGGGAGTGACCTGAGTATTTTTCTTACCAGTTTTTCATCTATCATCTTCTCTCCCAGGGCTCCTGAGGCATTAGTAATTTCAAGGATACTCATATGAAATTCATGAATATTTTCATCTTCTTTCATCCTTAAATTTTCAAACTTGGAGGTGAGCAGCTGAAGGCTAGACATCTTTACCCTAGAGGTGCCTTCATGAGTGGTCTTGAGAATGTCCCAAGCATCTTTGGCCACTTCATAGTTGTTTACCAACCTGAAAATATTCTTGTCTACCCCATTGAATATTGAATTCAATGCTTTAGAATTTCCAAGGGCTAGATGATCCTCCTCCTTGGACCATTGTTCTTCAAGTTTCTTATCAGTTGTGGCTTCTCCTTCTTTAGTAATTACAGGATGTACCCAGCCTGTTAACACAGCCTTCCAAGCCTTGTTATCAAGAGATTTTAGAAAAGCTACCATTCGAGGTTTTCAATAGTCATAGTTAGAACCATCCAATATTGGTGGCCTGTGAATAGATCCTTCATCTCTCTCCATTGTACCAGAAAGTATTGTCCATAGATCTCACCCAGAACCAGAGCAGGATGCCTGCTCTGATACCAATTGAAATTCTGGTATCAGATATGAGATGTTGAAGGTAATGTCACATCACTAATATATGAGTTACACAAATAGAAGAAAGATATAAAATGGTAATGCAAATGACACAAGCAATGGTTAACCCAGTTCGGTGCAACTCACCTACGTCTGGGGGCTACCAAGCCAGGAAGGAAATTCACTAAAATAGAATCAGTTCAAAGACTCTCCGTACACTTCAACAAGTTACAGTCTTTCTCATCTAATCTCTACCCGTGCAATTTCTACCTAAGCACTCTTAGATATGAGAACCCACTCACTTCCCTATAATCGCACCTGTGATCTTAAACAACAATCCCTTGAGAAAAGAAAACACTTTTCAATAACACACTCTTGATTTTACTTCACAATTTCAATCAAGAAGACACACACTTGATCTTTCTTCACAGCTTTGATCAAGTAGACACACACTTGATCTTGCTTCACAGCTTCGATCAAGTAGACACACACTTGATCTTGCTTCACAGCTTTGATCAAGTAGACACACACTCTTGCTTAACAGCTTTAGAGTGACAAATTACAACCACAAATCAGTCCAATTCAATCATCAAAAGATGACTTGAATGGCTTACAAGTCTCACGACTAAACAAACATAAACCCTAGCTCTCTCTCTATATTTCGCTCAGTATTGGTTGTGTTATAAAACAGGTTTTCTAAGTCCCTTTTTATAGAAGCTTTCAGCTGGGCTTGGACATCTTGAAAACCCTAAATCTATTTTCCAATCAAATCTTCTCATGGCAGTTGGTTAGATCTCTTTGGAAAATAAGTAAACCAGGTTGTAATTAATGATTGAATGCGCCTGCAAATCAGATCTTCAATCATACATAGATTGCCATTAATTGTGCAATCACAAAAACACCAGACATTCACACTGAATGTTCTGTGTACAGGATGTCATGACATCGGGTCTGACATCCTGGAACAATCCTGCATAATTCCATAATTCCATTTATAACTTCCAGTAGGTACAACCATATCAGATGCCGTGACCTTGTGTATGACATCTTGAAACAATCCTACATGATCATGTCTTTCATTTAAACTCCAGCAGGTACACACATATCAGATGCCATGACCTTGTGTATGACATTCTGAAACAATCCTGCATGATTATGTTTCTTAAGCTCCAGCAGGTACATAGTATATCTCATGTTAAGACATCACACATAACATCTTGTGAACACTCTTTGTTTTGCTGAAATTGCTGCCAACACTTAGAACCAACATTTCCATATACTCAGACTGGAATTATTAGACTGGCAGCAGATAACATGACAACCTTCAAGGACATCCCTCTCAAACTCTTCTCGTAGGTGCAAACTCTTCCAATCTACCCTAGCTTCCATTCGCTATGATCATGGCATTGCAGATGTGCCCTCTTATGGAGGCAGGGGAGTGTTGATTATGTTCAGGCCTTGCAGTGTGAACATAATAGCCCTTGAATCAATCAAGTCTTATACCTTGTACTTGAGGCTCTTACAGTCTTTGATTGAGTGTCCAGGTATCCCATAATGGTACTCGCACCTAACATTCACATTATAATATGGAGGAAGAGGTGTTGGAAGGGCTTTAACTTCCCTTAGCTACACCAATGAGCTATTAAACAACATGGGTAGGATTCGACCATACGACATAAGCACTGGATCAAACTGCTTTGGAGGCCTTCTTGGTCATTGTCTTCTTTGTTGAGCAAAGTTCTCCTGCTGATTTGGATACTGGTTCGGCACAGGGTTCCTCTGCCTCGGTCGGGGAACAAGAAATGGCCGCTGATACAGAGCCCTTGGAGGTACAGGATATGGATGAAATCCATGAGGCTGCTCCTGAGGTGGAATGGGGTCAGGCACGCTTACCTGGGTGACCACTTTGGATACAACTGTTGGCATGGGGTTGCCTTCCTTCCTCAGCATTGACTACAGGATCTCCATGATCAGACTTATCTGAGTCTTCAGCTGGTTGACTTCAACCTTCAATGCTTATTGACCTTTTCGTAGTTCTTCCATGGTAATCTGTGACATGCTTCTAGTTCAAGACAGATGTCGGGCAATCAGCTTGGTTGGAAGTGGGTTATCTGACAAAAGGCCAAATGATAGTGATATCATTGGTTCTGGCTATGTGAATGATGCATGAGTATTATATTTCCTTTTATCATTTATGATGCATGAATGTACGATGCATAAGCATGGCTTTCACAAGTTGAACACACAAGCAGGCATAACATCACAGGCTCGAGATACAGATGGAGGATAACACTGAAGGCTTTCCATAATAGGGATCTCATTGGTCGTAGTCTAGGGTTACAGATGGGAACCCCAGAGTCATCGATTCATTTGGCTGTTTGGCACTTACAGCAAAAGCTTGTCGGTCGTCAACTCCCTCAAATGAGCCTCTTCTGAGTGAGATCTTCGTACCGACCCACACGAGAAAAGCTTCTCGGGGACCCGCACTACGCGACCATCGACATCGGGTTCTAGACAAGGATCTCAAAGTCATGAACCTCCTTGACTGTTTTCCGCTAACGGCAAAAGCTTGTCGGTCGACAACTCCATCAAGAAAATCTACTTTGAGTGAGATCTTCGTACTGGCCCTCGCGAGAAAAGCTTCTCGGGGACCTGTACTAAGCGACCATCAATCTTAATTGGCCGAAGGTTCAATGTTCTACAATGGTCCTTAGAGTCATTGATCCTAATGAAAGTATTGATCGCTTACGCCAAAAGCTTGACGGTCGTTAACGTCTCCAAAAGAATCTACTCTAAGTGAAGTTCTTGTATCGACCCTTACGAGAAAAGCTTCTCGATTGCCCATACTACTCAACCTCTCCTATCTCAAGTTCCACTCTAGACTCGGGTAGAAAGTCTTTCCCACAAGGCTTCTTACAATCAAAGTAGTATCCATCAATACCATAGAGCCATGGAACCATGTAACAAATATTACAGAATTTAAAGCGAAAGGCGATAAATAAGGCAGGCAATCAAAAGGATAAACATCCCCACACACGAGGAAACAACCTAGATTAGGCTTGACTTGCTTATGGAAAGAATCCCCAGTAGAGTCGCCAGCTGTCGCTACACGAAAAATACAGAGTCGCCATCGATTTTTATTTATTCCAAAGGAAAGGGAAAATATCGAGAAAACCCCATATAATGGTCATCGCAACCACGAATAGGTTCGGAAGTCGGTTATGCAATGGGAAGGTATTAACACCCCTCACATCCATGGTACTCCATGGGAACCATCTAGGATGTTTGCGCTTACGTGAATGTTATTTATCGAAATGTTTGCTTGCCAAGGTTTGCAAAGTGGAGGTAGATTTTAAATTAGTGTGCTCGCCAAGGATTGGGTCCTTGTGCCTACGTATGCCCACTTATTGAAGTGAGACATCAGAGCCCCGAAGTTTGTGGGTTTAAAATGTCTGTTTGTTGTGTTGATTTTATTACCTTGAAGAAGGGTTTTCGAGTATGTCGCCCTAAGGCTCAAACAAAAGGTTTAAATGTGTTGAGTTGTTTTTAGGTTTTGAGAAAGTGTTATTGATTTCGGATTGCACTAAAGATTATAGATAAAGGTGAATGCCTCGAACTACCAAGTCAAATGCCTTGTGTTCGAATCATTCAGAACGAGTGTAGGAAAGCTCCATTCTCATCCCTTCTTTACCACTTAAGACTCGTGACATACAATCCTAATCGTGTTTATTGTGTTTTTGAGTTTGATTTGGAAAAAGGGATCGTTTGATGTTGGATCAAGGGTTTGTTTATTGAGTTTGATTGAAAAAACCGCTTGACGTTGGATCAAGGGTTTGCTTATTGTTTGAGAAATAGTGATCGCTCATAATGCATAAGGAATAGCTAACAAGCAATAATAAAGAGAAAGCGAGTAAAAGCATACATCGGAAAGGGGAGGGGGTACATGTAAAGTACAAAGGAGTGCAGAAAATAAAAGGTCAATCAAATGAAAATTAATTCTAAAGTTTAAACTCTATCTAAACATGAATTAGAACTAAGGTTAACCACATGAGAAATAATAGCTAGGTTAATTGATCAATTAGAAAATTCTATAAGTCCTAAAACTAAGGGAGCATGCAAGATTAGCCTATTCCTAAGTCTAGGGGTAAAACGGTCAGTTCATAATTATGGACTAATTTCTACTCATGAAATTCCTAATTAAAATCAATTAAAACTATATCTAATTATTCTAAAAAAATATACGAGGTTATCTAATTACTTCTAATCCTAGAGTTATTTAATTCTAATATTTCTAAACAAAAACTCCTAATCACCTAATTAACTCCTAATCCTCAAATTAATTCTAATTGTTCTAAGTAACCTCTAATCCTAATTCTTCTAATAAATCTATATCTAATTAACTCTAAAATTCTAAAACTAAGCTAATTAACCTAAATTAACTTGATTAATTCCAATTACCTAAGATTTCTAATTAATCTAATGACTACTTAAGAATATTCTAATAAACTAATTACAAGCTAATTGTCAAAACAACCATAAAAAATGGACAATGGGCTTGTGCTATGGAATGCACAGAAACTGGAGGTACAAGCCCAAACCTGAGAGGGTGTGATTAGCAGTGTTCGTTCATTGGCGCTTGGGCCAAAGGTCCATATCCAACGCTTTCCTCAACCCGGATCCTTCATTCCACGTCATCCATGAACGCGTTCCTCACGTCCAAACAAAACGCCATCTGCAGCGTGTCAAAAGCCATTCATCACCACCTTTACCACGACGTCAACCGGAACGATTCAGAGAACTCGTCTCAAGATCTCGTGCAAGAATCATTAGAAATTCCTCTCCGGATTCGACGTGGTCAAAAGTGAATCAATTGACGAATCGATTCGAAAGTCGACTTCAATCTCCAACTGTAATAGAAGCACGAAATAGGAGCCACTAAAAGGAGAAAAACTCATTGGATTCAACGGCGACTACAGGTGACGCCTTTGATTCTTTGATCAACTGCTTCGACTATGCACCTATTTGGAGATTTCAGTTATCTTCTTCTTCCCCTTTTCTTTGCTTCTGTCCTGAGTTTGTGAAGTTGTTGAGATTTTTTGCAGGCTATGGAGGATGGTGAATCGAAGATGTTGAAGAGAGAGTGGCAGGTTGTGGATCTCCCTCGGTTTCGGTTTCTGTTATGCGAAGTTTGTTGAAGGATTGAGGATGGTTGCAGGTCCAAGAAGATGATGGTGAAGGAGTTTTTAGCATTACTAACTTTAAGGACACCCTAACTTTGAATCAGAGGCGAGCTTTTAGCATTAAATCTCTTTCTTAATGTTCTTCATTTGCATTTGAATTTTTAAGAAAACCTCGTAAACTTCTCGCTATTTTATTTAATTTATTTTTTCTTCTTCATTTGTTGATGGTGTTCTTGTTATTTGACTTTGCTCCCTTTGACGTCTTCAAAACCTATTAAATACACATAACCATAATTAAAAGAGATTAATTGAAATACACTGTCAGTGTAAAATGGTTTTACACTATCACTTAATTATAGACGTTGGATATTAAAAGAAGTTTGACTTTTATTTTAAAAATCTATAAAGTAATACAAACGGGTGATTGTGATGAACCGACGTTGTAAAACTTTTTACACTGACAGTGTATAGTAATTAATCTCTAATTAAAAACCAATTATATAACATGATACTATTTAATTCAAAGTATCATATTCAAAACCTATTAAATACACATAACCATAATTAAAAATCAATTAGATAACATGATAATATCTAATTCAAAGTATCATAATATAATAAAATAACTAATTTATATTCCCATAGTCTTTCGGGAAGTGAAACAACCTTATCTGACATAAGGTCTTGACCTTAACGGGCCGCCCGCCACGTCCCACCCCGCCTCGCCCCGCCCCCCTTAAGCCCATCATAAAAGAGAGCGGAGCGAGCAAGTCCGCCAAGTAAAATTGGCCTTAAAAATCTAATCTGCTCTGTCAAGGTGGCGGACTTGCCCACTTTTTTTTATTTTTTTATTTTTCATTTTCTTAATAGACTTATTTTTATATTCGAATTAGATTTTTCACTTATTTTTTAGAATAATTTTTTATAAAGCATCTTTTTAACAAATTTTACTTAAAAAAGTATTGCATATATTCACAAATAAATGTATAAAATAGAATCGTCGACAAGTATTCCAAAACTATAGTTCAAGTATAATTTTCATCGGTTATTTTATAAGTCCCTCTTTTTAAACTTGTGAACTTAAATAAGTCTGAATATAATCGCATTTGTCATCGGTTAACTAGGTCTATAAATGTCAATCTAAATTTTTCTACAAAAATTTTTTAGAATCTCCGTTGTTTTTAAGATGTTTCCAGAAATTTACCGGTTGAGATTACCTTAACTTGAAAAACTAGAAATCTCCCCACCTTAAAAATGTGTCAAAAATTGTTACTCTTTTTAAAATCTTTAATTTTTTAAAATAATTTCAATAAACATATATGCATAATGTAACGTCCCGATATTTTTATATGCAATGTATTTATTCTTTTACTAAGTTTTATCACTTAATGAATAATTTATTTTGTATTTATAATTATTTTTAAATTATTTATTATAATCGGTTTGTTTTAGTTATTATTTTTTAAATAATTATTTGATAACAGTGATATTAAAATAAATTTTATTTTATTTTATACTTGATATGTTTTGTTAATTTTATAAATATATTTATTATATTTAATAATTAAGATTAATTATATTTATTATTTTATTATTTTAATAATTCAATAAATATGAAAGTGTTTTAATGTGAGTATTTTAAACAAATAATATTCTAATTAATAATAAGAAAAATAAATAAATATATATGTATTTATATTAATTGTTCTATGTTTAGAAATAAGGGAAGTAAGAAAGTGTAAATAATGGTATAGAATTAATGGGTTAGGCCCACTTTCTCACATGAATAAAAGAGAAAGAAACTTATTTTCATGTTGATGTCGAGGTTTATCCTATAACCCCCTATATTTACCTGACACCCCATAATAGTAGTGTTTTTAACTTAATGTCCTTTGCGAATTTTGCGATTTTTAGAAAAAAGTCGTGTTATCGAATTTTCGGAAACCTATGAGATTTTCAAATATGCGGTATAAAATCATGATTTTTGAAAAAAAGATTTTTTACCCGTTTTTTCAAATATTCCAAAAAACTGTCGTCCATATCAGTTTTTTTTTTCCGAAAAATCCAATAGTGTTAAATTTTTTTTACATATAGAAAATAAACAATCGAATTTTTCAAAAATCCAAAAAATTGTCAATGATACCAGATTTATCAAAGAATACCGTACGTTAAAGTTGTTTTTTAAATAACTAGTAAAAATGCATACCGAACTTTTTGAATAAACTATCAGACTTTTCATTTTTGGTCAAAAACTTCACTTACTCTATCAGATTTTTCATTCATACATTTTGATAAAGTTTTGACAAGGATAATATAGATATTATAAAAATATGAGGGTGTGCTAGGTGTAATTAAACCTCGTTCAGGCCCTACAGCAGCGATCATACCTTTCAGCATGAAGTTTCACTAATTGCAATTGTGGAGAAAAAACAATTCCTATATCAAAATCAAATCAGCTGTCTAAAAAATGCTCTCCATTTCTTTCCAATTTTCCGTATGTTACTTCTACCACTTAATTAGTTAAGTTTTTACATTTAGTTTAATTTTTAGCCTTCTTTGATCTCATTTAAAATATTATTTTCTCAGTTCAATTAACGTTGTCTTTTTTTTCTTATCTTCATCATCGGAATTCTGATTTGCGTGAAATCAACGCAAAAATGACCGGATGAACATAAATATTTTCCTTAAATTTAGTATATGTTTTAGGGTAAGTTGCCTTTACTTATTTTCAAAATTTCTATTTTTAATATATTTTAATATTATATTATAATTTTTATTCAGAAGTTGTTGGAAACAAAACGATTGGAGGACGAGGTGTCAAGGGAGCAAAAATTATGCGTGTGAACTCAAATTAGCATGTGAAAGCATGATAAATATAGGATTTTGCTCGTGCTAATCTTTAAATGTGATTGGAAAGAAAATCGTTTAAAGTAAGGGCTATTCCTCGTACAATTCGAAATTAAACATAAGATTGAGAGCTAGTTGAATATTATATGTTGTTTGGATGCTTTAAGAAGAAAAAATAAAATTTATAATAGTAAAATAAAATAAGATTAAGGTGTCCAAGTTATTTTAATAATATGTTTAAAAATATTTATTTATTTTACAGCGGAAGAAATTTAAAAGTAATAAGTAAATTAGTATATTTTCTTTCTTTATTTATTTATCTGGTTGACTTTATTTATTTAAATATTGATAAAGGTTATTCTGGTCACGATTTGTTTTATGTGAATTGAAAGATGAAATGTGAGTTTGATTTTTTTATGTTGGAATTGTTCGTAAAAATTGTTTTAACCTGAAATAATTGAGATTATTTGTTATTGTATTTTTACGGTAACCTACTTGGTGTGATTACATATCGTAAATATGTGTATGTGGTTACTTGTTGTCTAAGTAGCATTTTCTTGTTGCCTGAGTGATGTTCGCCTGAGTTGTTAAATTTATTATTACAAATTTATGATTTTAGTCATGTGCATGATGATATTTTGTTATTTGGATGGTATATTTCTTAAGTGACGGAATTTGCCTAAGTGACATGTTTGCATTTTGTCATCATCGTGTCATGGCATATGCATTTTTGTGTGATGCCTTATTGACATGTTATTTTTTTCATTTGTATGAGATGATTTTTGTATGGTATCTTAGTGACGGGTTGATTATATATATATATATATATATATATATATATATATATATATATATATATATATATATATATATATATATATATATATATATATATATATATATATAGTGCTAAGAGCATATATATTTATATTTTGTGATTCTTAATATTTCGATTTATGTTTTTGTGATATGTGTTGTGAATATATATATATATATATATATATATATATATATATATATATATATATATATATATATATATATATATATATATATATATATATATAAAAGATGCGATTTATTTTTGTTTAGTGGTTAATAAATCTATATTTTAGATGGTGTGAATGTAGGTTCTTTTAATAATGTGTTAATTTATTGACTATAATAATATAGGTTTACATTTCTAAGAAAAACTTATTTATATATGTTAAGATTTAAGGTACTAATGAATTTGAAGATTTGAAGTGAAAATAATGTGATGTTTCATGTGATTGTAGAGAGAAAATTAGATTTTTACCAAACTCATTTGTTTTATATTAAATTACATATCTTTCCAAACTAGTACTTATAATTTTAAGTTAAAAATAAATTGAAGCTTTTTTAAGTAAATAGTATTTTTTAAGTAAATACTTTTAAAAAAAAAGTAATATCTTGAATCAAAATCCAAGACATTATACGTAAATCTTTAATTTCCTTAATCATCTCAATTCAATTTAATCATGACATTTCTCACATTATCAATTGCAAATAAATTAATATATATCATGGAGTAAAATATTTTATAAGGAAAAATGATTAAGAGCTTCTAATATATTCAATCTTACATAAGCCATAAACTTGCAACCATTACTTCATCAACTCTAAAATCTTAAATAACTAATACCCACATCTAATTTTATGTACACTCATTTTTTTTATTCAATCAAACTTAATTCATATCATTAAATAAAAGTTGATCAATACAATGAGGAATCAAATGGAAAAGATTTACATTTATACCAAGAATCGACCTCCTTAGCTAGCTTATGGGCAGCCGAATTCATTTGGCATTTAATAAACTTTACCTCAAAGTTGATATGAATAACTAGAAGGTTCTTAATACAATAAATGATTAAACTAAACTCATAAGTACCACCATTGATAGTGTGTAGTGCTTGCACTACCAATTGAGAGTCACACTCGAATATGACACGATCCAACTGCATGTGAATGGATGCATGCATCGCTTCCTTTAAAGCCTACGTCTCACCATCTATCACCAATAAGAGTCCAAAATCCCTAGTTATTCAAACATTGATGAACCTCCCACTATTATCTCGAAAACACCATCCCCTATTAGTTGTTCCTCTTTGATTATTAAATCTTTTATCCACATTACATTTCACCCACTCTTCACTCGGAGGATGCCAAATTAGAGGATGATCAATGATTTCAATAGGAGAAGAATAAGATCTTTGAGCTTGAAACCAATCTTGCTAGATATTAAAAGCTTGCATACCTAACTTATTCACATCCTCTTTCTAGTTGTTCTAAATTCAATTATTCCTATTATTCCAAATCACCCTCAACATAACAACAACTCTCCTTGTTACATGCCTATCTTCCTTGCTACATATATTAAGAAGGATGTGAATGTGAGAAAAACAAGAAAGGGGGGTTTGAATTGTTTTAGAAATTAAAAGCTTTTTCAAAAGTAAGAACACACAAAAATTTATACTGGTTCGCTTATAACACAAAGCTACTCCAATCCACCCGGCCAAGGGATTTCGCCTTCAAAAAGGACTTAATGCATTAATCTTGAAATATTAGTACAACCAAACGTCTAAGAGAATGATCTCTTAGTCCTCCCAAGTATACAGACTACGCAAAGTCACTTGAGGAACACAAATAATTTAGCAAAAATAAATTTGTAATAGAGAGTGCTTCTAAGAGTAAGCAGATATTACAGCAGAATATTTAAACAAGCATTTTCACGTATGAGCAGTAGCTCGTGAAAAACTGAGAGAGAGTGTAAAGAATTTTTCTGTGTGTTGTTATGTATCTCTCAATGAAGTAGGCTGTCCTTTTATATAGTGGTGAGAAGGACCGTTGGAGTGATGACAAAATATTGGCCTTTCATGAGCATTCAATGTCATTACTTCTGTGTTTCTTGCCATAACCAAATTGTCTCCCTGAATGATTTCTTTCTAAAAATACTTCCTTTCCATTTGAAGAAATTCTTTCCGTTACTCTTTCTGGATTTGGAGAATCTTCGTCAGAGTCTTTGTTATCTCGGAGTTTTATGTCAGAAGGAGATTGCGTTGAGGTTACATCAGAGCTTCTTAGAGTACTGGTCTTCTAGATCATCAGAACTAAGTCCAGTGGATGTTTAGAGCTTCTAGTTCTTTCTACTGTCTTGTTTTGCTCAGATTCAGAACTTCTTGAGCACACTTCTTCCTCAGATGCGTCTGATCTTCTAGTACTTTGTATCTGATCAAGGTTTGTATCTGATAAAATGATCAGATTCCTTTGTTGCTGTTCAGAGTCCTGCACACTTAGAAAAGTTTCGTTAGGGTGCCATTTTTGGTTTCATCCTTTGTTATCATCAAAATCCTGGAATTCTATTGTAGAACTAATTTTGTTCTTACAATCTCCCCCTTTTTGATGATGACAAAACAATCTTATTTTTAGAGATGAAACAATTATAGATGAGTTATTAGATCAGATAGAAGTGAGCTCCCCCTGAGATAATTCTGGGAGTTCAAAAGTTCTTACTGGAGCTTCCATGAGATGATGTTTCAAGATTCTCTTCTGCAAATTTCTAAGTCAAAAAGGATTAGAACCAATTTTTAAACAATGTTTGCAGAGTACTAAAAGGATTTAGATATGTTTTAATCAGAGTTGTTTTTAGTTCTCCCCCTTTTTGTCAGAATCAAAAAGACTAAGTAAAAAATTAGAGCAAAAGGCATATATATATATATATATATATATATATATATATATATATATATATATATATATATATATATAATATATATATATATATTATATATATATATATATATATATATATATATATATATATATAAACATAAATGCTAGAAGCACAGACAACAATAAAAAAAAACAAGCAAAACAGAAAGCAACAGACAAATTAGAGCAACAAGCAAAGAAAACAAAAAAAAAACAAGTCTTAGGTGCCTAAGGGTTGGGAGGTGGAGGCATCCTCTGGAGCAGCTGGGTCAGCAGATTCTGAATGTTGGCATTTACAGAATCCTGTTGATCCAATCTGGCTCGGACTTCTTTCTACTCTTTCTGAAGATCTTCAAGAGTTTTAAGAACCAGAGGGACAAAGGTGGAGGACTCCCCCTGAGTCAGAGCATCCGGTTCTACCCTGTTGGCAAATTCTTCAACAAGACGAGCTTCAGCTTCAGCAGTAGCAGCAGCCTCAGCTAGAGCTTTGGCTTCAGCTTCCTTAATCCTTTGCATTTCTTCTTGCCTGGGTTTCTCTTCTGCTTCCTTGCGGGCTCGCTCCTCAGCTTCTCTAGCTAGGCGCTCCTGGAGTCTTAGCTCAGCGTCTCTGATGAAGTCGTTTCGGACTTGCTCAGAGAGGCCCTTCAGTTTGAAGGATTCAGTGGTCATCCAGCCAATAACTCTGTTCCAGTGTGTCCTTATAGCCGAAGGATCATCGCTGATGCTAGAGTTGATGGTTAAAGACTTGACCTTGTCAACTGAAGCTTCTGCAAACAGCATTATTGCTTCCTAACGGGTTGGCAGGGTGTTTTCTGGTTCAGAGGGTGGGGGTGGAGAAGTGGGAGGGCTTAGGTTGAGTGTGGGAGTTTGTGGTTCAGCGGATGTATTTGGTGGGTGTGTGTCAGACTTGTTTGGATGTGTTTCAGCGTGAGGTGTTTCAGATGTGGTAGGGTTTGGTTGTTCTGTGGGTGAGGAAGTGATTTCTGGTTCAGATGTGGGTTGTGTTGGCTGTTGTGAGGCCAGACCACGAGTTTGGAGTTGGGTCAGAGTTGTAGAGGAAGGCAGAGTGTTCTGTATCTGTGGAAATGTTGTAGTAGGGGGGTGATTCTGGAGAAGAGGATGAAGATGGTGAAGTGGTTTCGTTCAACATTTCTCCGTCAGAAATAGGTAAGGTTGTGGTGGCAAGGTTAAATTTCTGGGATGGTTGGTGAGATGTTCGGGTGGTTGAGGGAGGAGTTTCTGAGTTTGTATAGATAGGTGTGGGTTGAGGGATAGAAGAAGCAATGTGATGTGTTTGTACAAAAGGAGCAAGAGAAACAGACTTACCAGAAGGTCCAGGCAGAGGTGCTGGAGGTCTTGATCCGGAGGATTCTCCTAGTCTTGCCTTCTTAGCTTGCTTCGCCTTTTCAGAGGGTCCTCGTGGACGCTTCATGAAGTTTGGAGGCTCATCTGGCAGCTGGCTTATGTTGAAGTCTGAGATATCTACTCCTTCTTTCCTCAGATCATCTAAGTAATAAAGGATTACCTCTAGAGGGTCGATCTTTGAGAACAGATAGAGTCCATTTGGGATCTTCCTCTGATCTTTGAGAGCTTCCCAGGAGGTGTCCATAGTAGGTTTGAACTTGACTTGATCCAGAATCCCCATGCTCTTCAGATTTTTGGCATTTAGAGCTCTGCCAGTGTCGATCATCACGTCTTCCATGAGTCTGAACGTTATCAGGTGGTCCACGAGACGACTTTCAATCAGAACATCAAAGATTAGCCTTCCCAGAGGGATGTAGTTTCTGGGCTTCATATTGTTTCTTGTATCTCGTACAGAATCTCTGAGGTACTTGAAGAGAAGTGCTGGAAGGCAGAGCTTCAGACCTTTGTGGATACAGTACATGATGCACTTCTGGTCTGTGTTGATGTAGTATGAAGAGTTTGAAGCTGGGCGATGATGGATGGTGCCCAGGATGATCTTCAGCCAGACCCGGAGGTTCTGATGTAACTCCTTGTTCTTTGAGTGGTTGCCTTCAGCGTTCTGCTTGAAGATAGTTGGGTTAATCTCATGGGACATATATTTTTCCATAGGATTAATGTTGTAGATTCTTCTTCCTCCATCTTTCTCCATGCCCAGAAGAGCAGCAATGGACTTCTCAGTTATCACCATTTTGACTCCCAGAACATAGGAGACGATGTAGTGATCATCAGCATCAGCGAATCTCCAGAATTCTTTCACTAAATTTGTGTAAACTGGACCATACAGACGTTTGAAGTAGTTTCCCCAACCTTGATTCCTGAGTTCTTCAGTGAGGTCAATACCATTTCTGCGCATGTTGTCAAAATCCACCAAGGATTCACATAAGACTTCCAGTTTCTCAAATGGCGTTGCAAGATTGATGTGAGACTCACGATCAAGAATGTGAGGCTCTTTGTAGATGGGAGTTGAGACGGCACCGGTAACCGCTGGGTTTGGGTTGCTCGAACTTGGAGCTTGTTCGTTTGAATCCATTTGTTGAGAGAAGTTGTAGACTGATTGTTGTTGGGCATCCATGAATGTTGTTGAGAGCTGAGTTGAAGGTTGAAGAATGCTGCAGGAATGCCTTGAGAGAGAGAGCTGAACTTGCAGAGGGTTATGAGTGCGTGATAGTGAAAAGTGTGCAATCTGTGAATAGAGGTGTTTAAATACCCAAATTAGGGCGCATGCAAAACGACACACAAAACAGAGTTTAGCACAAAAACCAAGTCAGCACGTTTAGAGAGAAAATGATTACAACTCATAAATGATGTCTAATCCCAATAGTCAGTACACTGCTCGAGGAGATCTCAAGAGACTGTCCCTTGATTACTGCTAGGCAACTGTCTATAAGTTCCAAGGTCAGACGCAAGGTACTCCACGTGTTTGCTCTATCTGATCTTCAGGAATACCAAAGGATTGGTTCCTAGAGATTTCTAACTCAGATGACTTCTAACTTGGTAGGAGTATCAGAGTCAGAGGGAGAATCCATTTTGTTTACATCAGAATCTTATTTTACAAACTTAGAGGTACATTTTATTCAGAGCAATTTTGAATGTTCAGATTTTTTAAGATGAAGAGGAATCTATCTTCAGCTAAGGGTTTGGTAAAGATGTCAGCCCATTGATGATCTGTATCAATGAATTTCAACATTACTACCCCTTTCTGAACATAGTCTCTAATAAAATGATGTTTTAAAATGATGTTTTCGTTCCATTCTGTCTCCTGCGTAATCTGCATCACAAAAACCAGATAGTCTATACTCTGATGATTTCTCATACATCAGGCCCAGGTTAGGAGTTCCTTTCAGATATCTAAGAATTCTTTTAACTGCTGTTAAATGAGATTCTCTAGGATCTGATTGGAATTTGGCACAGAGACAAACACTAAATAGAATATCAGGACGAGTAGCAGTCAGATAAAGAAGGGAGCCTATCATACCACGATAGAGCTTCTGACAAACCATTTGACTGACTTCTTCTTTTTCAAGAATGCAGGTTGGATGCATGGGTATCTTTGCAGGTTTGCATTCATCCATTTCAAATTTCTTCAGAATTTCTTTTATGTATTTACTTTAATGAACGTAAGTGACTTCTGAAATTTGATTGATTTGAATTCCTAGAAAGAACTTTAGTTCTTGCATTAAGCTCATTTCGAATTCTGCCTGCATTAGCTCAGAGAATTCTTGACATACAGAGACGTTAGCTGAACCAAAAATGATATCATCAACGTATATCTGGCATATCATGAGATCATTATTAATGTTTTTACAGAAGAGTGTAGAGTCAACTTTTCCTCTAGTAAAATCATGTTCCAGAAGAAAATTACTTAATCGTTCATACCAAGCTCTGGGAGCTTATTTTAATCCATATAAAGATTTCTTAAGTTTAAAAACATGTTCTGGACAATTTGAATTTTCAAAACCTGGAGGTTGGTTGACATACACTTCTTCTGATATATAACCATTAAGGAATGCGCTCTTGACATCCATTTGATACAGTTTGATAGAATGATTTATAGCGAATGAGACAAGTAGGCGAATAGATTCTAACCTGGAGACTGGGGCAAAGGTTTCATTGTAGTCAATGCCTTCTTGTTGACTGTAACCTTGAGCCACCAGTCGAGCTTTGTTTCTGACAACTTCTCCTTTCTCATTCAGCTTGTTTCTGAACACCCATCTGGTTCCGATAATGTGAGTGCCTTTGGGTTTAGGAACAAGATCCCAGACGTTGTTCTTTGTGAATTGATCTAGCTCTTTTTGCATGGCGAGAACCCAGTCTCTATCTTGAAGTGCCTCATCGCAGGAAGTAGGCTCGATCAGAGATACTAGTCCCAGAGGAGTTTCTTCAGAAGTTTTAAAGGTGGACCTAGTTCGGATAGGTTCGTCCTTGTTTCCCCGAATCAACTCTTCAGATATGTTGAGGCGACTTTTAGTTTTCTTTGGGATTGCTGGGGATTTAGTTCCTTCTGAGGTTTGAATGGCAGTTGCTTCAGGAGCTTTAATTTTCTCGTTAGAACCTGCAAGAGTAATCTCCAGATCTGCAAGTTTCTCAACTAGCTTTGACTTTTCCGGGTCAAGCTTATCATCAAATCTGACATGAATTGATTCTTCCACAATTTTGGTTTCTGTATTGTATACTATGTAGCCCTTAGAGCGTTCTGAGTATCCTAACATAATACTTTTTTGTGCTTTGGAATCAAACTTGTTCAGATGTTCTTTAGTATTTAAAATAAAACAGGAACATCCAAAAGGATGAAAATAAGAAATGTTGCATTTTCTTCCTTTACACAGTTCATAGGGAGTCTTCTCCAGAATAGGTCTTATGGAGATTCTATTATGAATGTAACACGCTATATTTACAGCTTCAGCCTAAAAGTTCTTAGCCATATTTGTTTCATTGATCATGGTTCTGGCCATCTCTTAGAGTGTCCTATTCTTCCTTTCTACAACTCCATTTTGTTGTGGAGTTCTAGGGCATGAGAAATCATGGGATATTCCATTAGAATCAAATAATTCCTCAAAAAGTATTTTCAAATTCCCCACCATGATCACTTCTGACTCTGATGATTTTAGAGTCAAATTCGTTTTGCACTTTGGAATAGAAGCTAGTGAATACAGAGTGAGACTCACTCTTGTGCTTTAAGAATTTTACCCATGTCCAGCGACTAAAATCATCAACAATGACCAGTCCATATTTCTTTCCATTGACTGATGTTGTTTTCACAGGACCAAATAAGTCAATGTGAAGAAGTTCCAGAGGCTTAGAGGTAGAAACAATGTTTTTCTTTTTAAAAGATGATTTTGAAAATTTTCCTTTCTGACATGCTTCACATAGAGCATCTAAAGAAAACTTCAGCTTAGGTAGACCTCTGACTAACTCGAGTTTATTTAGCTGAGATAACTTTCTCATGCTAATGTGGCCCAAGCGTCTATGCCATACCCATTGCTCTTCGTGAACAGACATCAGACATTTCACATTTTGTTCTTTTAAATCAGAAAGATTTATTTTATAAATATTGTTTTTCCTCTTGCCAGTGAATAGGACAGATCCATTGCTTTGATTTATGGCTTTACATGTTTTTTGATTGAAGATTACATCATATCCTTTGGTATTTTCATCAGAGCCAATAGTTCTGGAGCCTCTGATCCTTCCTTTCTGATTTCCTCCGAAACCTACGAAGCCAGCATCTTTAAGTTCCAAGCTTTGGAACATACACTTTCTTCCTGTCACGTGTCGCGAGCATCCAGAGTCCAAGTACCATGACTGGTGTTTTAACTCTGCTGCATAAGATATCTGCAACATAAACAATCTTATCCTTTGGTACCAAGAGTCTTTTGGGTCCTTTGTGATTAGTTTTCCCAGAGTTCCTTAAAACTTTGGGTTTTCTAGCATTATTAAATTGTTGTGCTTGTGTATGTGTATAGTGATATGAAAATTGAGATTTAGGTTGGTCATTAGTAGAAGTTTTATCTTCACTAGGATCATACCCAATTCCTCTTCTATTGTTCTGACTGACCCCATAAATCATGGATGCCATTCTGCTTCTCTCTATCCCATTTTTCAGAAACTTTTGAAAAGATTTTTCATATTTATAAATTATTGTGTTTGAAGTTTGTGGAGCTTGAGATAATGCTTCTTTAAGTTTTGAACAATTTTTCTTTGTTGCATCTCTTTCTAGTGTCAAAGTTTTGTTTTCATCTTTTAGTTCTAAAATTGTTATCTCAAGTTTGCCACATTCTTCTAATGTTTCTTCAAGAACACCTTTTATAGCTTTAAATTTTTGTTTGAGTTTCTGATATGAGTTTAGAGTTTCAGACAGACATGATTCTAGGTCAGATCGAGAAAGTTTAGAAAATACCTCTTCTGATTCAGATTCTTCATCTGAAGTATTCTTGGATGTGGTAGCCATGAGTGCCACATTAGCCTGTTCATCAGAGTCTGATTCTGATGAGTCAGATTCACTGTCGTCCTAGGTAGCCATCAGTCCCTTTTTGGTTCTGGGGGAATTTTTCTTGAAGTTCTCTTTTCTGGAACTGTCTTTCTTTAACTTGGGACATTCGTTTCTGTAGTGACCTGTTTCTTTACATTCATAACACGTAACATCTTTGTTAGATTTACCTTTTGAGGTTGATTTTGATCGGTCCCCTCCGGGTCTTGGTTTTCTGAAGTTATTATTCCTCTTTCTCCATAGTTGTTTTACTCTTTTGGTTAGAAGGGTTAGTTCTTCCTCATCGTCAGAATCTTCCTGTTCAGAGTCATCAACGTCTTCTATTTCGGCCTGGAAGGCTTTGTTTCTATCAGACTTGCGCCTTTCAGATTTGGACTTTAATGCTACAAACTTGATCTTCTTCTGAGGCTCATCTTCCTCCAGTTCTATCTCATGACTTCTGAGTGAACTGACAGGCTCTTCAAGGCTGATGTTGTTCAGATCCTTTCATAGCTTTAAGGCTGTGACCATGGGTCTCCACTTCTTTGGCAAGCTTCTGACTATCTTTTTGACATGGTCCGCAGTTGTGTATCCTTTGTCTAGCACTTTGAGACCTGCAATTAGAGTTTGGAATCTAGAAAACATTACCTCTACAGCTTCATCATCCTCCATTTTGAAGGCTTCATATTTCTGGATTAGAGCCAGAGCCTTTGTTTCTTTGACCTGAGAGTTTCCTTCATGAGTCATCCTCAGGGAGTCGAGTATATCTTTAGTTGTTTCCCTGTTGGTGATTTTTTCATACTCATTGTAGGATATGGCATTGAGAAGTATCGTTCTGGCTTTGTGATGATTCTTGAATTCGCGCTTATGATCATCTGTCATTTTGCTTCTGGGAACGGCAACTCCATCATCTGTTACAAGGGATTTGTATCCAACTGTGACAATGTCCCAGAGATCAGCGTCATAGCCCAGAAAGAAACTTTCAATTCTATCTTTCCAGTAATCGAATTTCTCTCCATCAAAGACTGGAGGCTTAGCGTTGTAACTATCTCTTTCATTGGTGTTGGGTATAGTTTTTCTCGTTCTGGATCTCTCTACACTGTTAAGTGTTTGATTAGAAAATCAATAACAGAGCCGAAGCTCTGATACCAACTGAAGGTGAGAAAAACAAGAAAGGGGGGTTTGAATTATTTTAGAAATTAAAAGCTTTTTCAAAAGTAAGAACACACAGAATTTTATACTGGTTCGCTTATAACACAAAGATACTCCAATCCACCCGGCCAAGGTGATTTCGCCTTCAAAAAGGACTTAATCCACTAATCTTGAAAGATTAATACAACCAAACGTCTAAGAGAATGATCTCTTAGTCCTCCCAAGTATACAGACTGCGCAGAGTCACTTGAGGAACACAAATAATTTAGCAAAAATAAATTTGTAATAGAGAGTGCTTCTAAGAGTAAGCAGATATTACAGCAGAATATTTAAACAAGTGTTTTCACGTATGAGCAGCAACTCGTGAAAAACTGAGAGAGAGTGTAAAGAATTTTTCTGTGTGTTGTTGTGTATCTCTCAATGAAGTAGGTTGTCCTTTTATATAGTGGTGAGAAGGACCGTTGGAGTGATGACAGAATATTGGCCTTTGATGAGCATTCAATGTCATTACTTCTGTGTTTCTTGCCATAACCAAATTGTCTCCCTGAATGATTTCTTTCTAAAAATACTTCCTTTCCATTTGAAGAAATTCTTTCCGTTACTCTTTCTGGATTTGGAGAATCTTCGTCAGAGTCTTTGTTATCTCGGAGTTCTATGTCAGAAGGAGATTGCGTTGAGGTTACATCAGAGCTTCTTAGAGTACTGGTCTTCTAGATCATCAGAACTAAGTCCAATGGATGTTTAGAGCTTCTGGTTCTTTCTACTGTCTTGTTTTTCTCATATTCAAAACTTCTTGAGCACACTTCTTCCTCAGATGCGTCTGATCTTCTAGTACTTTGTATCTGATAAAACGATCAGATTCCTTTGTTGTTGTTCAGAGTCCTGCACACTTAGAAAAGTTTCGTTAGGGTGTCATTTTTGGTTTCATCCTTTGTTATCATCAAAATCCTGGAATTCTATTGTAGAACTAATTTTGTTCTTACAGGATGGATTTTGCATTGTTAAAAGAAAGAATTCTAGGAGAAATAATTGTTGGTGTAAGCCCTAGAGGCCAATACTTTTGGTACTTGTTGTAGCGGTGTATTCGTCGCTATATGATCTATCGATTAAATCATAAGCTAAGAGATACATTGAAATTTTCGAGTCGCCACCGCACTTTTATTTATCCAAAGGACTGGCTAAAAAGCGATCAAAAGCCTAAGAAGTTTTACACGTAGAAAACTAATAAAAAGATCAGAGATTCTGGGTAAGGGGTAAATTACGCAATGGGAAGGTGTTAGGCACCCACTACGTCCTAGGTACTCCTAGGGAGCCCTTTTCACACTTGTTATGCAAAATTATTATTTGTTATGACATAAAGATTGTGCAAACATGATTGGGATGATGAGAAAAGAATATGCAATTTATTAGGTTATTTTTTGTGTTATTGGGTTCGAACGGATGAACCCGTTGCCTACGTACCTTCCATCAAAGGTAAGGATCAGAACGCCGTAGTTCGGCTAAAAGATTTCCAAAAGTTGGTGGATTCAGTTTTAAACACAAGCACTGAGGCTTTTCATTATCAATGGGAGAACACTCGACCAAAAACAACATCCACCATGCGAGGATAGCTTCGACGTACTAGAGGGGTTAGCCCTGTTTGAAGTACGGAAGTCTTACTGTCGACTCACTAAGGATAGGCAAGATTTACATCAACCACAAAGATAATTGAAACCTATGGCTAATGTGAAAAGATTAATGGACGAAGCCAAAACAAGTGAATGAGTGAAGTTACTGATTGTGTTTATGAAAGTGAAGTCAAAGTATGATTAGGATTGATTCAAAGAAGTATTATGAAATGAGTTTGAAAGAAGTCAAGGACTTGAGTCCAGGTTTTTAGTTAGAAAACATGGAGATGTTTGCACAACACTTAGGTCAAGTGTGAATGATAAAGTGTGAAAAGGTTCAGGACATAATGAATGATGAATGGATGGATATGGATAGTAAAACTTTTTAGAAGGTTCACTTCTTGAAATCATATAGCAGATGATTCAAGTGTGTCCTTTGGAATGGTAATGGATAATAACAAACAAACAAAGCAAGCAAGAGCGGATATCGGATGCCAATCAATGGTCTTATACCAATCTCCTAAAACAAAACGGGATATCAGAGGCCACTCTATGGACTTACACCAATCTCCACAGGCAAAGAAATAAAAGCGGATACCGGATACCAATAGATGGATTTACACCAGTCTCCTAAAACAGAAATGGATATCAGATGCCACTCAATGGACTTACACTAATCTCCTCAGAAGAAAACAAAGATGAAATGTGGAAGTCAACTGCCAATCTATCTGGACTTAGGTTATCTCCACAGTATGGTCCTAGGAAATCCAATGCCACATCACTGGGACTTACAATGGATCCTCACATACAAGAAACAAAAGCAACAATATGATCACAGGAATGCAAATGCCAACTTACAGGGACTTATAATTGCAACCTCTCACACAAACAGATGAACAAACTATGATCACAGGAAAGCAGATGCCAACTTACAGGGACTTATAACTGCAACCTCACATACAAATCAAACAGATCAAATTATGATCACAGGATAACAGATGCCAACTTACAGGGACTTATAACTGTATCCTCCCATACAAACAGATAAAACAAACTATGATCACAGGATAACAGATGCCAACTTACAGGGACTTATAACTGTATCCTCCCATACAAACAGATAAACAGAAGATATGAGTGACCAATGAGGTCTTACACTCTATCCTTCCATATCATAGGAGCAAATGCCAAAGCAATGGACTTACAATTGTCCTCAATGGGCAAACAACGATGATAGCATCACAAAAGCAAATGAGATGATCATGCATTAATGGCAATTGATGATGATAGATGCATAACATATAAGCAAGCAAATGCATATGAAGCAATCAAACAATCCATGAATAACAAACAGCACGCTCTATAGCCAAACAATGGGGGCTCACACAAGAGGGTTTGACTTTGAAAGTCCACTGTAATGGGTAAAGGTCGCTCTTAACTTGGCCATTGAGGGGGCTCAAGTGAAGCAGATGAAAAGGAGATGAGGGGTGTGCCTCATTGCTTCAATCTCAAATCAGAGAGAGCATCAAAGAAAGTGTGGGAGTTCAGAAAGTAGGAACTCTCTCCACATTATTGACTCGATTAGATCTTGGGTATTTATCTCATTGCTTCAACCATGTAATGGGAGCAAAGAGAGGACACACTGAATAGTGGGGGATAGATTGCTTATCCCTACCTTCCACCAATTGCCTTACTTGAAGGACTTTTCCTGCTTGGGACAAATATAAACAAACACAGGCATTGCCTCTTAAGGAGGACTTCAGACAGTTTGCCCGGTCAAATAACAGACCGGGTCTCCAGACTACATGAAGAAGAAGTATTTATACCTCAAAGCAAATGCTAAAAAGCAAAGCAAGCAATCAAGTTCAAAGAACTTAGGCAACTAAAGTACCTGAAAAAGTCAAACTCATTAGTAAACAAGTCAATAATCAAAATCAAAAGGAAATAACCCAATAGTCAACCACAGAGGGACCAATTGTGCATGGCACAAAGACTCAAGCATATGAGTCACCTACAAAACAAAGGTTAGCATATCATATAATTCAACTCAAACAAATATTTGAATGATCCTCAAGGCATTGGTGCTTAACCTGAAATAGATGAACTCAACATAAGCTTAGAAGACCACTAGGACTAGCCTAGGGTCAAAGATGAAAGAAAAAGTCAAGGCAGCAAGAAAAAGTCAACCCAAACCAAGTTTAAACATTCAAGAAGCATTCTCAATTGGATTCATAACCAAATCATGCATCATGGTCATTTCATATGCAAAACAATGCAAAGCATGGCAAGGGAAGCACACAAAAGTCAACAGCAAAGACTTCATTCAAAAGTCAACTCAAACAATCTCAAAAATTATGAAATAAATCACATTCAATCCTAACATCTAACATGGTATACATGTCAAATTTCAATGCATTTGGATGAGAGGAAGACAGTCAAATAAAATCATGAAGCCAAAACAAATTCAAGTAAGCATGGTGAAAGTCAACAAGCATGGGTCAACTTCAAAAAATCATATCAATTTGAAAACAGAAGAGAAATGAATGAGATTAACACCAATGCAAAGCTTGAGATGTCTAGTTATCACATATGAAATTTCATGATCATACAATAAGATTTGAGAATTTCACAAAAGATTTGGCAAGGCATAGCACAAAAAGTCAACAAATGACCAAGTATGGAAGAAAATTCTCAATCAAATGGAAAACAGCAAGATTAATTCCAAGAAAATTAATACATCAACTAGACATGCAAGGGATCATTCATGCAAAATTTGAAGTGATTTGGATAAGAGGAAGCATGTGAACAAAAATTAGGAAAATACATGATCATGGTATAGCACCAAATGCAACACATAACTTCAGAAAATCATAACTCCCAATCCACAAATGATAAATGCACAAACTTTATATGGAAATGAAGGTCAATGTGTCTAGTTTCACCACAAAACATTTCAAAGGCATTGGATGCAATATGACAATTTCACAAAAGGAATGGCACAATGTATCATTTATGCACACATGTTGAAAAATCATTTATCATTTAAAATCCAGAACATGAAAAATTAATTAAAATTCACCATAAAATACTAGACACATTCATGAGTTTAATGCAAAAAATCTCACAATTTTTGGAGTTAAAATGAATTTAAAATGAATTGTGGAAGTTGATGAATAATTGAATGAAGTATGAACAAGATGACATGGCAAATGGTCAAACAATGAGTCAACGGATGGCATTAGTGTAATATTCAGCATTACTTAACAAAACGACACAGCTTAAGCAGGACACGGGAAATGTTCTTATTGGTCCTCACCAATAGAACAGTAAACTTGGCCAATGGAGTTCAAATTCTGTTTTTTCACATAAAACCCTTAGGGTTTCACAGCATACATGGCAAAGGCAACTTATGTTCAAGCAATCCAACAAAACAAAATCTACTAACAGCAGCATGCAACATAACCATCAAACCATGATCAAGCATCTACGAACCAACACAATAAACATGCAAGTTTTGGGCAGAGTTATAGTTCATGTAACAGCAGTAGCAACATCATCACTAACATTCAACAATCAACCGATATTTCCATAGTATGGTAACAGCATCATCATTCAGCAATACACAAGCATAATCATGGGAGTTCTAGACAGTCGAGCAGCAGGGCCATGGTATTCAGCATTCAACTTCATTATCATCAAACCAAACAAACAACAGCATAACATTGACAAATCACATGAGCACGACTCATGCACCAACAGACCAACAGCAAGAAAAAATTACTGGACAGTTTGAGGTTTAACAGCATGGCAGGGTTCATCAATAGCAGCAGTATTTCATCCTTCAGTTTCATCATCATGTAATTATCAAACCAAGTTCATTTAAGCAATCACAACAGCATACACATATGTGACAAATAGCAACCAAAACAACATGAATTGGAGTTCTGGAAAAAACATGAGGGTTTATCACAACGACCTGGCATAGCATCATGTTCATCAATCATCATATCAAACAAAACAAACAACAGCAACAACATGTTTCATGGATTTTCTGGTCATGATGTCTGGTTTAAATAACAACAGCAGGGTTTAACTAGCAGCATCATGTTCATTATTTAAATCACCCAACACATGAACAAAAGCACATAGCAGCATAGCATTCAAAAATCTGGGCAGCCACTAGGGTTTTAGAAACAGCAAGGCAATGGAAGCCAACACCAACAACCAACATTACAACCAAAGTCTGGACAGGACAGCAGCAGGGTTCAATAACAGCAACATTGGCATTGCAGTAGGTCCATACATTATCATGCAACCATCATGCAAACATTAAGGTGGTAACAAGGTTAATCATGACATGAACAACAAGGCAAACACAAGCAGGAAAAGTTATGGGCATGGTTTGGTTGTAGCAGCATGGTTTAGCAGTATGGTTCATGCAATTAAAACAGACAACAGCAGCAGTATTCATCATCATGTGCTCATCATGAACAACAGCATCCACAATAAACAATCACACAATAGTCATGCCAAACTATCCTCATGCAACAATAACCACAACAAAACAATCATTAACCATAGGAAATTCTGGTCATGGTCATGTTTAAACAACAACAAAGCATCATAACAGCAGTAGCAACATTCATCATAACAGCAGGGTTTTAGCATATCAGCATGGTATAATTAGCATGGCAGCTCATAAGCAACATCACACAATAACAGCCAGCATACTCATGTTGTCACCAACATCAAACAAAATGACTCGACCAAACCACACAAACAACATTGTATTGGTATAGCAACATCATTCAACAACACACCAATACAACATCCAATCGAAAATCTGGACAGGACAGGTAGTTTAACAGCAGTATACACCATTCAACATGCAAAATCACCAAAAATCAACATGCCCAGAAATCAACCATATGCATATCAATAGCTTCATCAAACTACATACAAGCATCATATGGCAAGGGTTTTCATGAAATCACAACCATGTGAGCAAATCGAAGGAAAATAACTTCAAGCATAAAAAATGAAAACCATGTTTCTCTCAGCATATCCAACCATTTCAAGCAAATGAACACTCATTAGAATCAACATTATGTAATCTATCTAAAGCATATCATAGCATAAAGAAAGAAGAGATCGAGATTTTTTACTTGGTTATGAAGAAATGGATGAAACAGTGGTATTTTGAGGTTGCTATACTTGAAAAGATGACCCTTGTGCTTTGCAATGCTGAATACTTGAAGAAGGTAGGTTCAAAAATGCTTGGAACACTCAGTAGCTCCAACTGCCATTATTGTGTGCTTTGAAGAACAGGATATGAAGCTACCATTACAGTTGATGTTCTTTTCTTGAAAAGAGCTCCAAATGGTGCTCAGATGAAGGAACAAAGTGGAAAGGCTTAAGGGTTTTCGAGGGTTTTGCAGAATTTTCCTTTTTGCCAAAAAATGCAATATGAGAGTGAGAGGAGAGAGTGTTTTCCGGTTGGTGGCTGCTCAAAACTAGGGCAAAAATGTGACAGAAGAAAGCTTATAAGGGTCTGTTTAGCATTTGTTAATCAAGTGGTAAGCTAGTTTAGTGCAAATGCCTTCATTTGCAAAGTTGCTAATTGTGGACAAAGTGGGAAATGGGAGGTGCAAGGCTGCTCAGATGGGCTCTAAACAGGCTGTCAAGGACCACCCAAATGCTGTTTTTGGTTGTACAGAAAATGCTGTACTGGTTTTACTTATGTGAAGCTTCTTGCCAATTTTGTCAATTTTGCATTTTTGTCCAAAATTGTGGTATGGTGATGGAATGTGCATGAATTAGGACTTGAGGCAAGTTTCAAATGTGATTTTAAACCTTTCCCAATTGGCAAAAATCAAGAAAAAGTCAAAGAAACAAAAAGTCAAAGTTTGGTCAAACTTTGATTTTAAATGCAAAAGGTCCAAAAATGCCATTTTGAATGGTAGGGTTTTAGGTCATGAAATTTATATTTTTGGAAAGAGGATGAAAAATGTGGTTTGTAGGAAAAAACCCCACCAAATTTGGCCTTATGGTTTGAGAGATATGGCCTCTTGAAGTTCAAAAATTGGTGAAAATGATTTGATCATATCTTGACAACCACACATGGGATTTTGATGTTCTTGGACTTTTTGAAAATGGGAAGACAAGATCTTCAACTTTCATGTTGGGCAAAAATTCATTTGGAGCTTGTATCATGATGTAAGTTGAGGATCAAGAAGTTTCCATTTTTGGCAGTTGAAATTACAGGTCCACTTTCTATTTCTGGAAAATTTTCTGTTTGACTTGATTTTCTTCCATGATGAGGTTGAACATGATAGATGAGGCTTATACAGGCATGAATGAACTCTTTCAAATCAATTCTATCCATCAAATCTCTGATTAAATCAACAGTTGACCAAATTTGACTGTCTGTTGACTTTTCCTAGGGTTTTGAGTGACTGGACCACTTCTGATGAATTCCAAACCCTAATTCCTTGAGAACTTGACTTCAAATGATGTCCCAAGATGTATGAACTCCTGATTAATGATCATGATGCCCAAATTCCACAAGAATGGCCATCATCCATTGCTTTGACTGATCAATGGCTGACTTTGACCTAATTGCTGATGATGGCTTCAACTGCAAGCAACAAGGTTAGACTGACAATATTTTTGTACTTTTTGAATGATAAACATATGAAAGCAAAGATATACAAATGCAAAGTATGCTTGGTGATCAAGAAACAAACCCACAAGGCAAACTATCCACTAGAAGGGGACAAAGGCATGCAATGATCCTTGAGGTTATGATATGATATGATATGGGCCATGAGGGATCTTAGGGCCCAAAATTGGGGTCTTACAGATGCCCCTATTTAAGGTCATTCTAGCCGGAAAAGTGAAGTTTAGAAATCTTCATCTCGACGCGGTAGAATGGACTTAAATAACAGTAATGAGACAAATTTTGGTCCCTAAGAGACCTCATGATGCAAATGTATGTATGCAAAAGACACAAATTCTGTGGGGAATATGGTTCACACAGAAGAAAGGACGATCCATCGGAGTAGTACACTCACCAGGAAACAGAGACTCTAACAAGACTCTATGGGGATAATAAAAGAAAAAAGAAATGTGTGAACAATACACGACTCCAAACTGGGGAAGATAAAACTGACATAACGTGAACAAGACACGACTCTGATTAGAAAAACAGAAAACAGACTGGAGAACTCACTGGGGAGTGAAGGACTCACACTGGGAAATGAATTCCAAATGGAAAATAAATCCATTGGAGAGACACAAGCTGACTCCTGGGGAGAAGCAACAAAAAGTTCCACTGAGGGAAGCGACAAAGAAATGAGATGTTATCGGTATAAGGGTAACAAAAACAGGAAGGAACACCAAGGATACCGGGTTGTAGGTATGTAACAGGTGACCGACCAAAGACGTGAATTGGTGTGTGTTCCAAAACACTCATCATCCGAAAGAAAGCTAGAACAGCAGACTTGTTTAAAGGATGGCTGAAAAACGTGAATTGGTGTGTGTTCCAAAACACTCATCATCCGAAAGAAAGCTAGAACAGCAGACTTGTTTAAAGGATGGACAAAAAAGCGTGAATTGGTGTGTGTTCCAAAACACTCATCATCCGAAAGAAAGCTAGAACAGCAGACTTGTTTAAAGGATGGACAAAAAGCGTGAATTGGTGTGTGTTCCAAAACACTCATCATCCAAAACGCAAACTGGTTAAAGGATGGACAAAAAGCGTGAATTGGTGTGTGTTCCAAAACACTCATCATCCGAAAGAAAGCTAGAACAGCAGACTTGTTTAAAGGATGGACAAAAAGCGTGAATTGGTGTGTGTTCCAAAACACTCATCATCCGAAAGAAAGCTAGAACAGCAGACTTGTTTAAAGGATGGACAAAAAAGCGTGAATTGGTGTGTGTTCCAAAACACTCATCATCCGAAAGAAAGCTAGAACAGCAGACTTGTTTAAAGGATGGCTGAAAAACGTGAATTGGTGTGTGTTCCAAAACACTCATCATCCGAAAGAAAGCTAGAACAGCAGACTTGTTTAAAGGATGGTCATTCGATTCTATAAAGAATGTGAATCTTGCTCAGTTGGGGAAAATCAACAAAGGATTCCAACTAAAGAGCGCATGAGATATATTATTCATTACCGGCAGACCGTGAATAATATACTCGCATGGAAGATTATCCTGAACCGGTTACTGGGTTGTTTAAGGATAAAATCCGAAATCGTGAATTGGTTTGTGTTCCAAAACACTCATCATCCAAAACACGAATTGGTTAAAGGATGGCTATTCGATTCTACAAAGAATACGAATCTTGTTCAGTTGGGGAAAATCAACAAAGGATTCCAACTAAAGAGCGCATGAGATATATTATTCATTACCGGCAGACCGTGAATAATATACTCGCATGGAAGATTATCCTGAACCGGTTACTGGGTTGTTTAAGGATAAAAATCCGAAAAGAAAGGCATCGGGATACCAAATTAGGTATATAATGATAACCAATCAAAGGAGCAACAGACATTACCGACAAAAGGGTAAATGAAAGGCGAACTGCTGAGGATAAATTGCAAGCATCCGGCAATTATCGACAGAAGACTAGCTGGGGATGCATTGATAAAGAATCAATGATCCAGGGACAAATCACGAGCATACGGTGAAAAGACCCGCTGGGGACAAAATTGCTAGCATACGGCAATTATCCACACAAGACTTGCTAGGGATATAAGTGCTGATCTGAGCAACTTATACAAGCAAAGGGAAATCATCATCAAATATTGGATGAAGATAACCACAAAATTAGGGTTTACATCTACCGAATACGGGGTAGAAGACCAGCAACTCCGCATGGGGATAGAACAAATCACAAATCCGCACGGGAAACCAAAATAGGGTTTATAACAAACCACAAACTGCTGAAAAGCAGGAAAATAAGATTTACAACTACCGGGTAGTAGGTAGAAAACCAAAACTCTGGCTGGAGAATAAAAGGGTGTATAACCACAAATTCTGTCAAGAAAAGCCAGGAAAGATAGGACTTACAACTGCTGGTTTGTAGGCAGAGGCCCAAAAACATTCCGCTGGGGAATAACCCACTGGGAAGTACAAGATATTTGACAAATAGCCAATTCGGGAATAATCCGAAAAGACAGACTGAATAAAGACACGTCCTAATGAGGATATAACTCAAATAGGAACATCCATCCCAATATATGTGTTGGGAGGAAACAGAAGAAACCGTCATCCACGAGGATATATCTCAGTGGGGAACTGCAGAAGGAAAGACAGCATTTTCTGCTTATGGGGTTGACTCTATATGGAGAGATTTTAAACACCCGACATCTGCTTGGGGAGATCTGTAAAGCGATCTATATCACCATAGCAGGAGACACGACAAACAAAAGATATATGGCAAGAAATGCAACATGAATATCTGAATGTTTATGAATATGCATGAATATGCGTGATTTATGTTTGATGAATGCTGACAAAACAGACAATTCTAACACAAACAGGTTCGGGAATCAAACGTCCGGTATTATACTTCCAGGGGAAAAACCAGCTGGAAAGCCAATCTGCGGAGATCTACATGCTGTAAAGCAAAGATCTGCAGGTACTGCTGAAGAAGCAGAGAATTAGAGATATCAGGAAACAACCCAATCAGGGTACAGAAAGTCACAACGGGCGAAACGGCCACCAAGACAAGTCTGTAAGGGAACAAGAGAAGTCCCAAAGTATATCTGCAGGGGATCCCAGTGTCAACTGAGAAACAACAAATGCATTGCACAAGCACAAATTGCTGTAGAAGCAAATCCACATAACTCCGCTGGGGAATAATCCACTGAGGGAGAATGATATCATCCAGATAGAATCTAACTGCATAAGCAACTCTACTGGGGAAAACTGTCGGCTACTCTCTTGGGGAATAAACCACTGAGGGAGGACAGATCAAACAAGTATATCCTGCAACGAACCATTCCACTCGGGGAGAATACACATAGCAAACTGATCACAACAAGTAGATTCTGCAACAAAAGCCACTCTACTGGGGATCACAAACAGTCAGGAAATCAAATCCGTTCACTGGAGGCTAGAGCCATCATCCGACCATACGGGGAATTGAAGGAGTAATCAACGGGCGAAACTGCCACTACAAACATTCTGCAGACTATGCTGAGGAAAAGATGATTGCAAATACTGGGATACCAACCCAATCAACCACGGAGTAGGAAAATAAATCCTGCTCTGCTGGAGAGAATAACTCTGATGGAGAGATAGCAACAATTCCGCAGACGACTTGGCCGGGGAAAAGGTAAAGTGCCGGGTATCAAACCACTGACTTACCGAATCTTCAAAAAAGAAAGCGATCGTGCTGAGGAGACAGACAAATCCTGCTGGCACACTGCATGGGGAAAAGCGGTAACAACTCCACTTGCAACCCTGGCGGGGATATCAATAACAGTTCTACTCGCGACCCCGAGGGGAGTATCAATCAATCAGCTATACTCATGACTGCGCTGAGGAGACAAATAAAGTCTGGGGCATACGACCCACTGGAGAGAGTGACGGGGCACCAGGATGACAAACCATCAACCGCCGAAACTTCACAAGAAAATACCCATGCTGGGGGAAACTGCTGCTGGAGAAACGAAGTCTTCAACAACACTCTGCTACTGTACTGGGGAACAACCCCAACAACAACTTTGTTTGAGGAACAACCTCAACAAAGATCTGAAGAAAGAAGATACCACCAAACCAGGAGTATGAACAAATGTCTTACCTGTTGGGCATCATGCCACCCTCGGGAGAGCACTGAGATATTCTTGAGTATCTTTTCAACCTTGTGAATGTTCACTTTGTATAAAACAAAAATTTTGAAAAAATTGATTTGTTTAAACAATGACATTTTGTCAATTTAAAACATGCAAAACATTTGTTGAATTGAAACAAATAAGAGTTAAATAATTGGATAAAAAGCTCAAATTGATTTGATAGAATGGTAGTCTGCAAATGGCAAGACTCCATAGATCTGTACAAACTTGAAATCAGTGATATATATTGGAAGAGGACTACATTGAACATAATGATCCTTTCTCTACCAATTTGAATCTCGATGTATCCGAAGCTTCAGTTGACGACGAATCGAGAATCTTCTGACGAAATGACGACTGTGAAACAGAAAGTCTTGTCAGGATGCAGTTACTTGCCAAATCCCTAATTTTTGCCTAGATTGCCCCAGGGTGAGGTACTCAATCTAGCGGGATGCAAATATATCTTTTTTTTTTTTTTTTTTTTTTTTTTTTTTTTCCAAGTCTCTAATTTTTGCCTGGATTACCCTTGCGGGTTCTCCACCGAGACGCTCATTTTTGCCTAAGCCGCCCTTTCGGGTTTTCAACTTAGCGAGCAATTCTGTTTTTTTCATTTATTTTTTTTCATTTGCATATACTCTTTTTTTTTTTTAGGCAAAGTATCTCTTAACTGCATCTGAATTCACAGGACGAGTGAAATCCTCCCCATCCATTGTTGTAAGCATCAAAGCTCCGCCTGAAAAGGCTCTCTTAACAACATATGGACCCTCGTAGTTTGGAGTCCACTTGCCCCTGGAATCGGGCGCGAAAGACAAAACTTTCTTGAGCACGAGGTCACCTTCTCGGAACACACGAGGCTTGACCTTCTTGTCGAATGCTTTCTTCATTCTCTGTTGATACAACTGACCATGGCACATGGCAGTTAATCGTTTCTCTTCGATCAAATTCAACTGGTCATAACGACTCTGAATCCATTCAGCATCAGTCAACTAGGGACTTGAGGGTATACTTTTTCTTTTTTCCTTTGGAAAAATTTTGAAAAATTTTTGCTGATTTTTGATTTTTCATCTTTTTCACCCTCTTCTCTTTTTTTTTTTTTTTTTTTTTTTTTTTATATATATATATATATTTTTTTTTTATATTTTTTTTTTTGTAATCCCCAGTTTGACTGGTTTGCTGATTCTCGTGATACAGCTGAATGAGCTTCTCTTTGGTGCTCAAGAAGGCGGGTAATCTCATCAGGAATCCCCTTCAACATCATCTTCCTCTACCTCAGATACAAGGACTTCAAGATTAGGAGATGGCGTTGGATCATCATGTTCAATGGGTTTAGAAATCCCTGCATAATGATTCTGGATAATGAAAAGCTTTTGAATATTAAACAAGCAAATCATTTATGCAGATGAAAAATGTTGTTTTTGTTTTTCGTGGGTTTTTTGTGATCACTGATTTCATGCAAAAAGCAAAAAGTGAAAACAAATGGAAAAACAAATGTTTGACAATGCATTAATTGAATGAAAACATCATTGTATTAAATGCTGCCAACAATGTCATCACTTCTCCTTTTGGCGTGGGAGAAGGGTTTTAAACAAAAGTGAACAAATTACGCTGATTTATGAATGACCGTAGGAACATCCACAGCGACCCAATTGTGGCAGACACCACCAGGTATGATGAAATTGTTCAGCTCTTCTGCTTCCTCTTCAAGATAGCAGCAGCTTCCTCTTCAGGTTGATCGTCATGGATGAATCCTCCACTTGCGAACAAACCTTGCTCATTAAGTGCCCCAGAACAGTAGCCAATGCCAGCCCGGGATCGGTTAACCAGGAATAAATCCATCAACGGGAATAAATCCATCAACAGGAATAAATCCATCAACAGGAATAAATCCATCAACAGGAACAAATCCATCAAAAGCACTTAGGCTGGCAAAATCCTCCTCGGAGTCCACAATTCTCTTGCTCAGGATGATCCATCAATCTGGCAGAGTTGGCCTTGGTATAATACCGGCAAAGGTGCGTCTTCATAATGAATGAAGATCGCAGGGTCAGACCACTGGACGGGAGACCGGAACAAAACACCTGTTGATGCAAATGATGCATGAAGTGTTTATGCATATGCTTGTTTTTTATCAAAGGAACCCGAGGGTTTTATTTGCAAACTTTGAAATTTTAAGCATTTTGATCATACATGAGAAAATCTCATCAGATATATCAGGTGAAAAAATTTTCCCGGTTTTTCATGTTTTGAAAATTTTTGCAAATAAACTCCTTTGAGTTCCTTGAAAATTTTCTTTTTTTTTCTGATGATATGAATGCGGATGAATGCGTGAATGCATGGATGCAACAAACACACTCAAGGATCAAGCAAAGCACACCAAACAAAGGTCGTGGGAAAGCTCTATGTATCCCTAATATCAATCATCCATTTTGGTGGATTTAGGTTTTCACCTTATCGACACCCAAGTTCCATTGATATTAACGGTACATGAACCGGTTCAGACATTCTTAATATCAACCAGCCGCTTTGGTGGATTTTAGGTTTTACACCTGATCCGGGATCCATTGATATTAACAATGTTTGAACGACTCAACCACGAATCACGGGTTTGTTGAGAGTCACGAGCATGGAGTCTCGGTTAAGAACCACCCAAAGGGAGTGTACTAGGGTTTAAACCTGCCAGACATGTTCTATCAGAGGTTCCCATAATCATCGTTCCATCTCTCGAATATTATCGGAGGAACGAATACTCGTATTCCAAGAATATTCTCAAGAGAAACTCTTATGAGTGTAGTATCGCGTAACAATCGTATCAGAACTGACATCTGAACGACCTCCGCACTACGGTCCTAAAAATAGGCCAAGAGGGGTTTGGTAAACTAAGGTCCTTGGCTTCTGCGGAACATGATTGAAAGAATAATGCCTAACCACAAATAACTTGTGTGACATTATTAGTTCAACATGACCTCCACCAAGTGAATGGACTCGCAAGTCAACTGGCTAAGGACTACTCCACACCAGTCAACAAGACTATGCCATTCTCCTATCCTAGAGAGCACTCGAGTTCGGGTATAGAACTCATCTCACAGATCACCAAAGCAAACAGCAAATGTATATCAAGCAATTCACACATTACAATCAATACAGTGATCCCAAATTGTACAAAAATATGTCAGATAAAGAATAATAATATAGCACAACAAGGGTGAAAAGTAGGCAATACAACCAGAGATTCTGGTGAGATCTCCCCAGCAGAGTCGCCACTTTTCTGTAGCGGTGTATTCGTCGCTATATGATCTATCGATTAAATCATAAGCTAAGAGATACATTGAAATTTTCGAGTCGCCACCGCACTTTTATTTATCCAAAGGACTGGCTAAAAAGCGAACAAAAGCCTAAGAAGTTTTACACGTAGAAAACTAATAAAAAGATCAGAGATTCTGGGTAAGGGGTAAATTACGCAATGGGAAGGTGTTAGGCACCCACTACGTCCTAGGTACTCCTAGGGAGCCCTTTTCACACTTGTTATGCAAAATTATTATTTGTTATGACATAAAGATTGTGCAAACATGATTGGGATGATGAGAAAAGAATATGCAATTTATTAGGTTATTTTTTGTGTTATTGGGTTCGAACGGATGAACCCGTTGCCTACGTACCTTCCATCAAAGGTAAGGATCAGAACGCCGTAGTTCGGCTAAAAGATTTCCAAAAGTTGGTGGATTCAGTTTTAAACACAAGCACTGAGGCTTTTCATTATCAATGGGAGAACACTCGACCAAAAACAACATCCACCATGCGAGGATAGCTTCGACGTACTAGAGGGGTTAGCCCTGTTTGAAGTACGGAAGTCTTACTGTCGACTCACTAAGGATAGGCAAGATTTACATCAACCACAAAGATAATTGAAACCTATGGCTAATGTGAAAAGATTAATGGACGAAGCCAAAACAAGTGAATGAGTGAAGTTACTGATTGTGTTTATGAAAGTGAAGTCAAAGTATGATTAGGATTGATTCAAAGAAGTATTATGAAATGAGTTTGAAAGAAGTCAAGGACTTGAGTCCAGGTTTTTAGTTAGAAAACATGGAGATGTTTGCACAACACTTAGGTCAAGTGTGAATGATAAAGTGTGAAAAGGTTCAGGACATAATGAATGATGAATGGATGGATATGGATAGTAAAACTTTTTAGAAGGTTCACTTCTTGAAATCATATAGCAGATGATTCAAGTGTGTCCTTTGGAATGGTAATGGATAATAACAAACAAACAAAGCAAGCAAGAGCGGATATCGGATGCCAATCAATGGTCTTATACCAATCTCCTAAAACAAAACGGGATATCAGAGGCCACTCTATGGACTTACACCAATCTCCACAGGCAAAGAAATAAAAGCGGATATCGGATACCAATAGATGGATTTACACCAGTCTCCTAAAACAGAAATGGATATCAGATGCCACTCAATGGACTTACACTAATCTCCTCAGAAGAAAACAAAGATGAAATGTGGAAGTCAACTGCCAATCTATCTGGACTTAGGTTATCTCCACAGTATGGTCCTAGGAAATCCAATGCCACATCACTGGGACTTACAATGGATCCTCACATACAAGAAACAAAAGCAACAATATGATCACAGGAATGCAAATGCCAACTTACAGGGACTTATAATTGCAACCTCTCACACAAACAGATGAACAAACTATGATCACAGGAAAGCAGATGCCAACTTACAGGGACTTATAACTGCAACCTCACATACAAATCAAACAGATCAAATTATGATCACAGGATAACAGATGCCAACTTACAGGGACTTATAACTGTATCCTCCCATACAAACAGATAAAACAAACTATGATCACAGGATAACAGATGCCAACTTACAGGGACTTATAACTGTATCCTCCCATACAAACAGATAAACAGAAGATATGAGTGACCAATGAGGTCTTACACTCTATCCTTCCATATCATAGGAGCAAATGCCAAAGCAATGGACTTACAATTGTCCTCAATGGGCAAACAACGATGATAGCATCACAAAAGCAAATGAGATGATCATGCATTAATGGCAATTGATGATGATAGATGCATAACATATAAGCAAGCAAATGCATATGAAGCAATCAAACAATCCATGAATAACAAACAGCACGCTCTATAGCCAAACAATGGGGGCTCACACAAGAGGGTTTGACTTTGAAAGTCCACTGTAATGGGTAAAGGTCGCTCTTAACTTGGCCATTGAGGGGGCTCAAGTGAAGCAGATGAAAAGGAGATGAGGGGTGTGCCTCATTGCTTCAATCTCAAATCAGAGAGAGCATCAAAGAAAGTGTGGGAGTTCAGAAAGTAGGAACTCTCTCCACATTATTGACTCGATTAGATCTTGGGTATTTATCTCATTGCTTCAACCATGTAATGGGAGCAAAGAGAGGACACACTGAATAGTGGGGGATAGATTGCTTATCCCTACCTTCCACCAATTGCCTTACTTGAAGGACTTTTCCTGCTTGGGACAAATATAAACAAACACAGGCATTGCCTCTTAAGGAGGACTTCAGACAGTTTGCCCGGTCAAATAACAGACCGGGTCTCCAGACTACATGAAGAAGAAGTATTTATACCTCAAAGCAAATGCTAAAAAGCAAAGCAAGCAATCAAGTTCAAAGAACTTAGGCAACTAAAGTACCTGAAAAAGTCAAACTCATTAGTAAACAAGTCAATAATCAAAATCAAAAGGAAATAACCCAATAGTCAACCACAGAGGGACCAATTGTGCACGGCACAAAGACTCAAGCATATGAGTCACCTACAAAACAAAGGTTAGCATATCATATAATTCAACTCAAACAAATATTTGAATGATCCTCAAGGCATTGGTGCTTAACCTGAAATAGATGAACTCAACATAAGCTTAGAAGACCACTAGGACTAGCCTAGGGTCAAAGATGAAAGAAAAAGTCAAGGCAGCAAGAAAAAGTCAACCCAAACCAAGTTTAAACATTCAAGAAGCATTCTCAATTGGATTCATAACCAAATCATGCATCATGGTCATTTCATATGCAAAACAATGCAAAGCATGGCAAGGGAAGCACACAAAAGTCAACAGCAAAGACTTCATTCAAAAGTCAACTCAAACAATCTCAAAAATTATGAAATAAATCACATTCAATCCTAACATCTAACATGGTATACATGTCAAATTTCAATGCATTTGGATGAGAGGAAGACAGTCAAATAAAATCATGAAGCCAAAACAAATTCAAGTAAGCATGGTGAAAGTCAACAAGCATGGGTCAACTTCAAAAATCATATCAATTTGAAAACAGAAGAGAAATGAATGAGATTAACACCAATGCAAAGCTTGAGATGTCTAGTTATCACATATGAAATTTCATGATCATACAATAAGATTTGAGAATTTCACAAAAGATTTGGCAAGGCATAGCACAAAAAGTCAACAAATGACCAAGTATGGAAGAAAATTCTCAATCAAATGGAAAACAGCAAGATTAATTCCAAGAAAATTAATACATCAACTAGACATGCAAGGGATCATTCATGCAAAATTTGAAGTGATTTGGATAAGAGGAAGCATGTGAACAAAAATTAGGAAAATACATGATCATGGTATAGCACCAAATGCAACACATAACTTCAGAAAATCATAACTCCCAATCCACAAATGATAAATGCACAAACTTTATATGGAAATGAAGGTCAATGTGTCTAGTTTCACCACAAAAAATTTCAAAGGCATTGGATGCAATATGACAATTTCACAAAAGGAATGGCACAATGTATCATTTATGCACACATGTTGAAAAATCATTTATCATTTAAAATCCAGAACATGAAAAATTAATTAAAATTCACCATAAAATACTAGACACATTCATGAGTTTAATGCAAAAAATCTCACAATTTTTGGAGTTAAAATGAATTTAAAATGAATTGTGGAAGTTGATGAATAATTGAATGAAGTATGAACAAGATGACATGGCAAATGGTCAAACAATGAGTCAACGGATGGCATTAGTGTAATATTCAGCATTACTTAACAAAACGACACAGCTTAAGCAGGACACGGGAAATGTTCTTATTGGTCCTCACCAATAGAACAGTAAACTTGGCCAATGGAGTTCAAATTCTGTTTTTTCACATAAAACCCTTAGGGTTTCACAGCATACATGGCAAAGGCAACTTATGTTCAAGCAATCCAACAAAACAAAATCTACTAACAGCAGCATGCAACATAACCATCAAACCATGATCAAGCATCTACGAACCAACACAATAAACATGCAAGTTTTGGGCAGAGTTATAGTTCATGTAACAGCAGTAGCAACATCATCACTAACATTCAACAATCAACCGATATTTCCATAGTATGGTAACAGCATCATCATTCAGCAATACACAAGCATAATCATGGGAGTTCTAGACAGTCGAGCAGCAGGGCCATGGTATTCAGCATTCAACTTCATTATCATCAAACCAAACAAACAACAGCATAACATTGACAAATCACATGAGCACGACTCATGCACCAACAGACCAACAGCAAGAAAAAATTACTGGACAGTTTGAGGTTTAACAGCATGGCAGGGTTCATCAATAGCAGCAGTATTTCATCCTTCAGTTTCATCATCATGTAATTATCAAACCAAGTTCATTTAAGCAATCACAACAGCATACACATATGTGACAAATAGCAACCAAAACAACATGAATTGGAGTTCTGGAAAAAACATGAGGGTTTATCACAACGACCTGGCATAGCATCATGTTCATCAATCATCATATCAAACAAAACAAACAACAGCAACAACATGTTTCATGGATTTTCTGGTCATGATGTCTGGTTTAAATAACAACAGCAGGGTTTAACTAGCAGCATCATGTTCATTATTTAAATCACCCAACACATGAACAAAAGCACATAGCAGCATAGCATTCAAAAATCTGGGCAGCCACTAGGGTTTTAGAAACAGCAAGGCAATGGAAGCCAACACCAACAACCAACATTACAACCAAAGTCTGGACAGGACAGCAGCAGGGTTCAATAACAGCAACATTGGCATTGCAGTAGGTCCATACATTATCATGCAACCATCATGCAAACATTAAGGTGGTAACAAGGTTAATCATGACATGAACAACAAGGCAAACACAAGCAGGAAAAGTTATGGGCATGGTTTGGTTGTAGCAGCATGGTTTAGCAGTATGGTTCATGCAATTAAAACAGACAACAGCAGCAGTATTCATCATCATGTGCTCATCATGAACAACAGCATCCACAATAAACAATCACACAATAGTCATGCCAAACTATCCTCATGCAACAATAACCACAACAAAACAATCATTAACCATAGGAAATTCTGGTCATGGTCATGTTTAAACAACAACAAAGCATCATAACAGCAGTAGCAACATTCATCATAACAGCAGGGTTTTAGCATATCAGCATGGTATAATTAGCATGGCAGCTCATAAGCAACATCACACAATAACAGCCAGCATACTCATGTTGTCACCAACATCAAACAAAATGACTCGACCAAACCACACAAACAACATTGTATTGGTATAGCAACATCATTCAACAACACACCAATACAACATCCAATCGAAAATCTGGACAGGACAGGTAGTTTAACAGCAGTATACACCATTCAACATGCAAAATCACCAAAAATCAACATGCCCAGAAATCAACCATATGCATATCAATAGCTTCATCAAACTACATACAAGCATCATATGGCAAGGGTTTTCATGAAATCACAACCATGTGAGCAAATCGAAGGAAAATAACTTCAAGCATAAAAAATGAAAACCATGTTTCTCTCAGCATATCCAACCATTTCAAGCAAATGAACACTCATTAGAATCAACATTATGTAATCTATCTAAAGCATATCATAGCATAAAGAAAGAAGAGATCGAGATTTTTTACTTGGTTATGAAGAAATGGATGAAACAGTGGTATTTTGAGGTTGCTATACTTGAAAAGATGACCCTTGTGCTTTGCAATGCTGAATACTTGAAGAAGGTAGGTTCAAAAATGCTTGGAACACTCAGTAGCTCCAACTGCCATTATTGTGTGCTTTGAAGAACAGGATATGAAGCTACCATTACAGTTGATGTTCTTTTCTTGAAAAGAGCTCCAAATGGTGCTCAGATGAAGGAACAAAGTGGAAAGGCTTAAGGGTTTTCGAGGGTTTTGCAGAATTTTCCTTTTTGCCAAAAAATGCAATATGAGAGTGAGAGGAGAGAGTGTTTTCCGGTTGGTGGCTGCTCAAAACTAGGGCAAAAATGTGACAGAAGAAAGCTTATAAGGGTCTGTTTAGCATTTGTTAATCAAGTGGTAAGCTAGTTTAGTGCAAATGCCTTCATTTGCAAAGTTGCTAATTGTGGACAAAGTGGGAAATGGGAGGTGCAAGGCTGCTCAGATGGGCTCTAAACAGGCTGTCAAGGACCACCCAAATGCTGTTTTTGGTTGTACAGAAAATGCTGTACTGGTTTTACTTATGTGAAGCTTCTTGCCAATTTTGTCAATTTTGCATTTTTGTCCAAAATTGTGGTATGGTGATGGAATGTGCATGAATTAGGACTTGAGGCAAGTTTCAAATGTGATTTTAAACCTTTCCCAATTGGCAAAAATCAAGAAAAAGTCAAAGAAACAAAAAGTCAAAGTTTGGTCAAACTTTGATTTTAAATGCAAAAGGTCCAAAAATGCCATTTTGAATGGTAGAGTTTTAGGTCATGAAATTTATATTTTTGGAAAGAGGATGAAAAATGTGGTTTGTAGGAAAAAACCCCACCAAATTTGGCCTTATGGTTTGAGAGATATGGCCTCTTGAAGTTCAAAAATTGGTGAAAATGATTTGATCATATCTTGACAACCACACATGGGATTTTGATGTTCTTGGACTTTTTGAAAATGGGAAGACAAGATCTTCAACTTTCATGTTGGGCAAAAATTCATTTGGAGCTTGTATCATGATGTAAGTTGAGGATCAAGAAGTTTCCATTTTTGGCAGTTGAAATTACAGGTCCACTTTCTATTTCTGGAAAATTTTCTGTTTGACTTGATTTTCTTCCATGATGAGGTTGAACATGATAGATGAGGCTTATACAGGCATGAATGAACTCTTTCAAATCAATTCTATCCATCAAATCTCTGATTAAATCAACAGTTGACCAAATTTGACTGTCTGTTGACTTTTCCTAGGGTTTTGAGTGACTGGACCACTTCTGATGAATTCCAAACCCTAATTCCTTGAGAACTTGACTTCAAATGATGTCCCAAGATGTATGAACTCCTGATTAATGATCATGATGCCCAAATTCCACAAGAATGGCCATCATCCATTGCTTTGACTGATCAATGGCTGACTTTGACCTAATTGCTGATGATGGCTTCAACTGCAAGCAACAAGGTTAGACTGACAATATTTTTGTACTTTTTGAATGATAAACATATGAAAGCAAAGATATACAAATGCAAAGTATGCTTGGTGATCAAGAAACAAACCCACAAGGCAAACTATCCACTAGAAGGGGACAAAGGCATGCAATGATCCTTGAGGTTATGATATGATATGATATGGGCCATGAGGGATCTTAGGGCCCAAAATTGGGGTCTTACACTTGTATCGAATAATAAAAAGGCATTTTCTTTATTATGGTTGATTAATAAAGTCCCTGGAATAGATAGTCCGTTTAATGTATTAAGTGTGACTTAATCATGAGAACACATTAAACATAAGGACACTATTCTTAAAGTATTCGTAGTCGAGCTTTAGTGTGAAGTGGGATAACATTAAAGCATTAAGACTATTATGTTTGTAGACTGATGATCACATCTCATGGATCATGGATAAAGAGTTATCAAGTCTTAAACATAGGTATGAATATTAGGAGTAATATTTATACCGGATTGACCCGCTATGAGAATACTATATAGAAAGTTATGCAAAGTGTCATAAGTTATTCTCATGGTGATAATAGTGTATACCACTCTTCGACCTGAAACCACTATGGATCGTAGATGTAGAGTCGAGTGCTTTGTTGCTGATCCAACGTTGTCCGTAACTGGATAACCATAAAGACAGTTGATGGGTACTCCACAAAGCATGTTGAGGGACATGAGTGTCCTAGATGGAATTTGCCCATCCTGCGTAACAGGATAAATGTCTATGGGCCCAATATTGAACTGTACAAGGATGACACGGTCTATACCTTGTGTTCAATATAGACATAAGGGTAAAGGGGTAATTATACACATAATTATTATCACAAGAGGTTTTGTCAGATCACATGACATTTTCGTGACTTGGGTAGCAGTGATGTGTTGCTAGATACCGCTCACTGTTTATTATGTTAAATACGTGATTTAATATAATTGCCAACGTCGCGAAAACCTATAGGGTCACACACCAAGGACGGATTGATGAGAGATAGAATAATTAAGGAACATCGTAAGGTACGGTGTACTTAAGTAGAATACGAAATATGGTAAGGTACCAAATACTTAAGTGATTTTGGCATATTATGAGATATGGGCCAAAATGCACTTAAGTGGGCTTTTTGGCTTGAAGCCCACACAAGTGGTTCTATAAATAAAACCCCTTGGGTAGAAGCAATGTAACTCACTGAGACAGAAAACACAACTGAAGAGATGGAATTTCGTATCTCTCTCTCAATCAAAGTCTTCATTCATAACAGCTAGCACTGCGATTGAAGGAATCTGTTCGTGTGGACTGAGTAGAGACGTTGTCATCGTTCAACGTTCGTGATCGCCCCGTGGATCTGTATCAAAGGTTTTGATCATTATCAGAGATCTGCACCAAAGGTTTGAATCGCCACAAGAGGTAACGATTCTATCACTAATCATGCCCATTCGTAAGGATCACTAAATGGAGAAATTTTTAAATTCCGCTGCACCTTGGATGGCAATTCTCCTTCAATAATATGGTTTAAAACTTCACCTATCCAACATTTATTGGTCGTCGGACACTCAAAGAAGACATGCCAATCATCTTCCTCATTACCTTCACATAATTGGAAATTATTTAGGCATTGGACAAAGTGTTGACGGAGTCTAATACGCTTCGGTAGACACCCACGACAAATTCTCCAAAACAAGTGTTAGTTCTTGGAGGAGCTATAATCTTCCACAAACTACCCCAATCGCCTTCCACCCGAAGATTAAGAGAAGAGCTAAGATATTTCTTCAACAACTTATACCCCATTTTCACACTGTAATTACCATGACTCTCTTCTTTCCACACCAAGCAATCCTCCTTCACATCCTCCAACAAATGAGATCATTTTCTTAATATTTCTTTGAATATCCCATTGTTTAACATTAGGCACTATGAGATCATTAAGGGTAATATTGAACACACATTGATCTTATGTAGTATAAAGTCCTCCTTTTCCGACATCTTTCAACCACGGGTCCACAATAAAATTAATTTTTATACCATCACCAATACTCCATCTACAACAAATAAACAAAACATCCCTTTCTTTCAACAAACTTATCCACGCGAAACTTGGGTTATTACCAATATTTGTCTCAAAAAAAGAAGAACAGAGGAAATATCTGGCTTTAAAGATTATAGTCGTCAAAGAGTCCGGTTTTGTAATAATATGTCAACCTCGGTTCGTCACCATTTCCCTATTAAAAGCTTTGAAATCTCTAAATCCAAGACCACCCTCCTCTTTGGCACACGTCATTCTATCCCAAGCAAGCCATCTTATTCCTTTATTCTGGCCTCCATCCCCCACCAAAAAGCGTTTAACATCTTCTCAATATCATTGGCAACATTATCAGGAATGACGAAAACACTCATAATATACTATGACATTGCTTAAAGCACTGATTTAATCATGATTTCTTTTCCTGCTTTATACAAAGATCTTCCTCTCCAAGAATTAATTCTCCTCCATATCCAATCTTTTATAAATGCAAAAGTATTTTTCTTACTTCTGGCAATCATTGACGACAACCCCAAGTACCTTATTGTACCTAACACATGGAGAACTCCCATAATTCCAGCAAGATCTTCTTTGACTGGGCCACTAATATTACGTTGAAGAAAATTTATGACTTCATATTAATTTCCTGACCTGATGCATCTGCATACTGACGAAGTATTTCCATGAGATAGTTCACTTCAGAAAGATTGGCCCTGCAAAACAAAAAACAATAGCCAGCAAAAAGTAGATGGGACACCTTAGGTGCCCCTCTACATATTTGGACCCCATATGTTAATAAGAGTGGAAATACCTTAACCAATCAGGATGAAAAGATACGGTGACAACGAATCTCCTTGTCTCAACCCCTCCCTAGATATATAGGATCAACTCTATCCAAATTAATCATAACTGAGTAATTAATCGGCGTAACTCACACATTACCCAATGAATCCACCTATCTGCAAATCCCAGTCGGCTTAACACCCTTCTCAAGAAACTCCAATCCATTATATCATAAGCTTCGCTAATGTCATTCTTAAGAGCTAATTCCCCTTTTGTCCCCATCTTTCTTTCGTCTCTTCAAAGCTTGAATGGTCTCGATAGCTACCATAGCATTATCAAGAATGGAACGACCTTCTACAAATTCCGATTGCTCCTCTGACACACACTTGGCTAGAAACTTCTTCATTATGTTGGCTAAGAGTTTCGAGACCATCTTATACACCATATTACATAACGAAATAGGTCTTAACTCCTCCGTATTCTTAGGATTATCAGACTTAGGAATTAGGAAAATATTAGTCTCATTAAGGGCATGTGAAAAGAACCCCCTTTCCAACCATCTTGACACAACCTCTCAAATATCATCTCCACACAGCCCCCCAAAAGTTAGGGTCGAAAGCCGGATTAAAGCCTCGGTCAGGACTTAGAGATTTATCCAGATGCATATGCATGAGAGCTTTGAACAATTCTCCTTTGGATATAGGGACTAGAAGTCGGTCATTATCCTTCCTAGTTATACGTTGCTGTAAGTTATCCAAGATCGGATCATAGTTACTGTTAGTAGTAACTGCAAACAAATTTTCAAAATACTACTTAGCAACCTCGCATAAACCCGCATGTTCTCTCACTTCCTCGTTATCCTCCCTCAGTAGCATGCTAATCTTCTTGAATCTCCTTCTAGCAGTGACTGACAAATGAAAGAACTTGGTATTAAGATCACTGTCCTGAAGCCAGTTCATTTTAGCTCGCTGTTTCCAGTGCACAATCTTCAACGGTATCACAATCTTCGACGGTATTCTGAAAACCTGTGCAAAGCTAGTTAGGGTGAGGGTGAATACCCCGTTTGTCTTCTTGCAATAAAAAGTCATTAAAGTCACCAATGATACACGATGAACCACTAGCCATGTCGTGAAGATCACATAGTAAGTCCCATGTTTGTCTTCTTTTACCTCAGTTGGGATATCCGTAATAACACGTAAGCCTCCACTGTTCATTCCTCTCGTCTTCTACCATTAAATTAACAAAGTTTCTAGAGAAATTCAACACACTGCGCTTGATTTGATTCTTCCATAAAACCGCTAACCCTCCACTCCTTCCTTTAACGTCAACCGTCAGACATGCATCATACTTAAGAGCAACTCTAATTTGTTCCATCTTTCTAGCTTTTGCTAATGTCTCCAACAAGAATATTATATTCGGTCGATACTTCTAAACCAAGCTACACAGGTTAGGAATTGCACTCGAGCTGCTCACATCCCAACAATTCCAACTTAAGATTATCATCGGTCCCGACAGTCCTGGCTGCCAGGACTTGCTAATAAAAAATGGTGCAATGTATCATTATTGGTTTCACCACCTTTCTTCTCGTTCTCCCTTCTGCGTTTCCTTTCCAATTGGACATACATGCGGCTTTGTTCTTCTCTGTTTGGAGCCTCATGAGCAATGAGATTGTTGGTATTGGTTATAGCATGGTCATGGTCGACATGGTTAATGGTGACGAGGTTCTGGCTCTATTGATTTTTATCGGTCTCATGGTTCAGCATGTTAGGATTGAGAATTGGTTTGGTTGGAATGCTAGTGTTAGATAATGTATTGCTACTGATATAATTGTTGAACTAGTAGTTGGTGTTTTGGTTAATGTGGAGTTTGTTTAATTGGGTAAATATTTTTAAATGTGGGCCATGCAAAGTGTATGGCTTTTTTGGTGACTCGATGTGGTCTAGCTGTGGCTTGAAAACTTAATGGGGATTGGTTGGACAAAAAATTACTAGCTGTAACTCTTGTCTGCTCATTAGTTAATAATAATGGTGTTTGTCGTCTTGTCTCAAGGATATCATTGGCTATCAGTGCATTGATTTGAAGGCTATAAAAATGTGACATGCAGAGTTAATACTAGGACTCTATAATGATTGACTGCGTTTATGGGTATTGACTAGGTGATGTGTGATGGTATTACACGTTACTGAATTTGATACAGTTGACAAGAGATTTTGAGTTGACAAGAGATTTTGATTTTCAGTTATCATATGTTTATGGACCGTATCATACTCCCCCAACTCGCGTGAGGAGCATGCCTATTGCCATCAACCTTTTCTTTTATCGTTTTGTCGCTCCCGCTCTCTTCCTTCAGTCACCTTGATGACGAACCTCCACCGTACCTTCTATTATCCGTTTGGATTTCATTAGACCATCCTCTAAGTCCATCATCCTCCTGCATGGCAAATCGAACTTCACATTTATGTTCTGAGTGACCCAATATTCCACACACAAAGCAAAACAGACTCAACTTTTCTTATTTGAAGTTTACCACACAACATTGCCCTCCCTTATTCTTGACCTTAGTTTGTTTTTTCAGGGGTTGTCGGACATCAATTTTTACCCTCAAATGCGTGTATTGTTGCCAAAAACTTGAGTAATTATTTTTATCATATTCCACAAAAGAACCAATAAAATTTATGGTTTTAAGTAAAATAAAAGCAATAAGACTCAAGTCTTCAAGCAATAAGTCAATTTTGAATACCAAAATCTCGCAATTGCATTTTATAAATTAGTTAACTTTGATGCGTATACACATACATTAAGACTACATAATAAATTAAGTCCAAATCTTATGTATACATATCTCTTTTCTATATGGATCTCTATATTTGAAGAAATAAAATATATATATGAATTAACAAGGAAAAAGCAAAAATGAAGCATCCACTAAAATCTTCTTGTCAACAAAATTGATTTGGTTTAGTTTTTCACTACACCATGTTAGGTGATCTTTTCTCAATTTTTGTATGTTTATCACTCTTGAAATCAACTTGAACCCCACTTGAGCAATCAACATATCATGATCCAATTGAATTTGACCCTTATTGTGTTTTTGGAACTTTTTAACTATGCAATTTCCGCTTCTCAATTTGTCCTTGAGCTTTCTCTCCTTCTACAATACATTTTAAATCCAATTTTATAAGAATATGATAATAATATCAATAAAAAAGTATAATTAAAATATATGGAAAAAAACCTGAAGTAATTGGGTCCGAATATCTCCAAGAACACAAAAAATTTCTTTATGGTTGACCTCATTTTCTCTATAATGAGATGCTTTATGAAACACATTTCCATCATATTTATCAGCATTCACAAATTCCAAAAAAACTTGCATGGATTCCTTAATTATGTGCTCTAACATTTCACAACCAATTGCATCCTCTTCACCCCATTTAACTTTTTTCTTATCCCTTGCACTATCATCTGCAAAACAATCATAACGATATTTGTTACCTTATAAAAAATTTAAAATGTGAGAAAATATAAGTTAGACAATCTAATGACACAAAATCCATTTTTTAGATTTACTGATAATTATTAAATTTTAAAAAATAACTAATTTTTTATTTATAATAATAACAGAAAAGTGTATTGAATAGGAACACAAACACTAACATGACACATGTCTAACAATGCAATGCAATAAATAATTGAATAATGGTAAATTTTTGTTATACCTTTTATGGTTGGAACTTTGAGCAAATTGGGATTAAGACATCGACTCTTGGCATAATATTGAACCCTATGATCTTGTTGAAATGGCTCATCCTCTAAAAACCGTTGCAAAAGAACTTGAAAAAGTTGAAATTCACCGACAACTATATTGTACCTACGAGGCCATTGTGAATCATATTTTTTCAACTCTTGAATTTTCTCATGCTGCCAACATAGGATTTCCCAGGAGAGGCAAATTTGGCTAACATAAACAAGTTCCAAATCCCTATGCAATTCATTAACAAACTTCAACATTGGGTCAAATGTGTTCTTTTGCACTTTGCATGACCACAAATTATGAGAAATCACTAAAGACTTAACATGTTTGCGGATTGATTTCTCCATTAAAACAAATTTTGAAGAGTCTTTTAGTTGAAGAAGACCTACATCAAAGGTTAAATATGTAATTTAGTTAGTCAATAACAAAGAAGAAGAAAAAAACAGTAATATTTACTATTAAAAGAATAATGTGTTTCTTTTAATAGTCTAATGACTAAAACACTCTTTAAAAATGAATAATTGAAATGTTACAGGTTACCGTCCGTGCAACTATTAAATATATTTGCATGAGAGGACAACAGTAAATATTTAGTTAGACTAAAAATTCATATATGAGCTAAATGCAAGTGGTTTATCATAAAAAAAGATTAAATAATTTGTTTCTCACTCACCTATTGCATGCATGGTTTGATAACTCAAGACATCAAGTTTCTTTATTTTTTGTGCATAACATCTATAAACCTTTTGAATTTCAACAATGTGATCTTTGTATTCCATCTTCTCTTCAATGCTCAATGGTTGGATCTCCTCTTTAACAACTTTTAAAGAGTAATCTCTTTCTTCATCTTCGTAAATTGTTGCAAGACCTCCTTGTCTTGCCATTTTCAATTCTAATTTGATTTGTTCCATTACCTTATCATTCTCATACTCATATTCATCCTCATTTTCTTCTTCATATTCCATTTCATCCAAATTTCCGTCATACATTATTTCATTATATGTCTCTTCTCCTTGGCATGACGAATCTTCCTTTTCATTTTTGTAATCAACTAAATCATGTGAAATTTCTTCTCTATCACATGAAAATTGTGTTTCCTTCGAACCTTCAACTTGCATATGATTTTCACACTCAAATTCTTCACTAGAATTGTTAGAGCCTATAATCTTATATTTAAAAAAATTCTCTTCACCTTCTCCTTGATCAACATGATATGCCTCTAATTCATGCTCTAATAACCCCTTGGCATTATTTTCATTGATGGAAACATTTCTTAGAAAAGAAAAGCTTGTAAAGGCCATAGGTTCTTCTTCCAAATCACCAATATCATTTTGTGACACAAATTGAACATTACTTGTTGTTGGACCATAGCTATTATCCATAAAAAAAGACACTTTTGTTTCTTCTTCTTCTTCTTGAAAATTTTCTCCATTCACCCTACCATCTTGATGAAAATTGGAATCACCCATTTTAAAAACAGAGCACTCTGTTTCTTTTTCATCTATTTTCTTAACATCATCACAATTACTATTCATAAAAACAGGTCCTTTTATTTCACCTTCATTTTTCTTATCATCTTCATCTTTCTTCTTCAAAACATAACAATTTATTTCTCCTTTTCCTTTCTCATCATTAGAGTCAATCCTTTCAAAAACAGAATACTCTACTTCTCCTTCTATTCCTTCACTTGCAATATAAAAATCTTCATTGCTTGGAACTATCAAATTAGCTATCTCTTCTCTGAACTTACCAATCTCATAAAATTCAAAATCATTCCTCTTGGTTTGTTCAACCATAACAAGTGGAGCAAGTTGCTCATTTTTTCTATGGAATTCAAACCAACAAAAAAGAGGAATTATTATTCATTTTTCATGCATTTAACAAATAAAATAAAACAAAAGAGTAAAATTTACCAAACCTGAATATGTATGTGAGTATCAAACCAATGAAATGAAGCACATAGTTGCATAGGAAAATCCATATAGAAGCCAAAACCCAAATCATGTTTTCATAAACAAAATCATTAGGAAAACATAACATGATTGAATCAATATGAGTTTTTAGCATAACAATTTTTTTGGTACCCATAAGTGATCAACTTCTCAAAACTTGAAAACTAAATTATAAAGAAAATGAAACTTAATAATTTCATACATCAAAGATTCATCATCAAGGTGAGATAGTGAGGAGTGAACATTTGCAAGAAGTGGAGAATGAAATAAGTGGAAGAATATGGTATGGAAATAAAAAGCAAAGTGGTTTTTTTCCTGGAGAATAAATTCAGCATAAATGTGATTTGATTAGGTCAATGGTATCTTGGTACGAACGGTTATAAATTTATAATATAGTTTCTTAAGAAAAGTTTAGAGTTAAATATTCTAATGTTTGATTGACACGTTGCATATGCTAGGACTTGCAAGAGTGAAATAGGGTTAAAGTGTGAGAATACTTTGGGTACATATTACTATTTAAGTTTATATAAGTCGAGGATGCTAATGATTTTACTTCTTTTTTTTTCTTTTTTGTACGGTTGAGTAATTTTAAATTCGATATTAATCTTTATAAAAATTTCTTTTGAATAATACTTCTTTTAAAATTTTATTTTTATATTTTTGATCTTTGATCTATTCTGTCTATTTGCTCCGGCGGAAGGTGACGTGACATGTTATGTTACATGTCACCTTACTTAAAATCAACATCATATTTGAATTAAAAAAATACATTAGATTGCATGATTATACATCTGTTGTACCTAAAAGCAAAACTAATCATATTTTTTAATGCAAAACCAAGGGTGTCGCACCCGGGAGGTTTCAGAGCGAGGAACTGACACTTGATCTAAAGGATGCCTCCTCAATCGAAAGAGAAGAGAGAAGGTAAAACAGAAGAGTCGTCACCGAATTTTATTTGGATTACCTCTATGGGAGAGGAGAGGGAAACTAGTCGATAAAACTTTCAAAGAGAAAAGGTGCACACGGGTAGTGCAAATACGGATAAAGAATCAGTCTCTTAACCGAGATTTGAGTTTGGAAGTCGGCTACGCTAATGGAAGGTATTAGCATCCCTCACGTCCATGGTACTCCATGTGAACCATTTGGGTTGTCTGCCTATGTGGGTATTTATCTCGTTTATTCGTGTTTTATTTTCTAAAGAGTGTAAAAATGTTAGGACTCTGGGTTTTTTGTTATTATGGTGCTTGCCAAGGATTATGGCCCTTGTGCATACGTATCACTCATCGGGTGATGAGGAATCAGAGTTTCGTAGTTTGGAGTAAAAAATGTATGTGTGTTGATTGATTTTAACTTTGAGAAAAAGGTTTTCGGGGCGGTGCCCTAAGGCACAAAAATGAGGTTTGATGGGTTGAATTGTTTTTACACTGAATAAGGGTTTATGAAAAAGAAAGTGTTTGTGATTAGATTGCACTAAAGTTTATGAGCGGAGATAAAAATTCTAGACAACAAGCAAAGCGTCTTGCGTTCAAAATAATCAGAGTAAGGGTAGGAATGCTTCATTCTTACTCATTCTCCGCCACGTAAGGCTTGTGGCGCACAATACTAATCTTAATTTTAAGTGTTTTGAATTTGATTAGGAAAATTCCGCTTGACATTGGATCAAGGGTTTGTTTATTTGATTATTAAATTGGGTAATGTAATGGATATACAAAGTAACCAACAGAAAAGTAAAGGGTCTCATTGTAAGGTAGTCCAAGAGAAATCCTTGTGTGTGCAAAAGTGACCTAAGGTAAACAAAGGATAATGGTCTTACAAATATATCCCCCTAGGGTGGTGCCATGATGCCATTCTTACAACAAGTATGTAAGTACAAATGAAATCCAAAGTTGAAACAAAGTATCACAAAGATATCGAAAGGTCATCCAAGCAAAGGTCCTAAATGAGATCCTCTAAGTCAAAGTTGATTAAGTGGAATGAATATTTTGGTCTTATCATTTTATCATATTTTTGTTGTTTTTAATGTATGATGACAATAAAGATAAATAACTATAATAAACATGCATGATGAGTTTCTACAATAAAGATAATAATGAGTACTATAAAGTAAATTACAATGTAATAACATGAAAGTAAATCACAAGATAATAGTGATAAAGTCACAATAACAATAGTTAGTGAATATGGATGACATAAATTAAACCACAAGATAATAGTAACAAGATCACAATAATAGTTAGTGATGAAAAAACCAATGAAGTATAGCTAGTGGTTAGTAGGAATATGTTCAAGATAAACTCTTGAGGATTATCTATCCTTAGGTCAAAGTATTCAAAATATGGCACATCGGGGGATAACTTATCATTGATGCAAAGTATTGAAGATGATAAAAAAGATCAACTTACAATAGATTTCTAACAATGAAAGTTATGCAAATCCAAAGTCCATCTATCAATATCTTGACAAAAGGAAGACTATACCAACTCAAGGGTTAAAAGTTAATGTTTTTGTTAAATGACTAGGTTAGACAAGTTATAAGGATCAATATACAATATAATCGGGTTAACAATAAGGGTTAGTGGGTTAGTATAAAAATAAAGACAAAATGGATAAAATAAAGGTGAAATAAATAAAAACAAGACAGAAAGCATGCATTAGGGGTTGAACCCCTGACCTTAGGGTCATGAGGGATCAACCCCCCTCTCCCACTGGGCCAAGCTCCCACTTGTGATAAGAAACGCGCTGATGAAATAAAATATTAAATCAAATGCTAAAAATGAAACCACAAAAGAACCAATCAAGACACGACATCATTTGTTTTCAAATTCAAAAACACGGGCAAACGTTCATCTTCAACCTTGGAACCTCAAAATCAAAATCCAAAAAACACGTGTTTTTCAAGGGATTTAAAAATGGAATCATTTCCTAATCATAAAAATAAATCACCCTCCACACTTATGAGTCGTTGATTGGCTATGAGTGTTGAGTATTTTTTCCAAAACTCAGAAGAACAAGTTGACCTAAATTAAAAATTAAATGATGGATAATGTTAATGAGAACTCAAAGCATGGGGTTAATGATCAGTGAGTGATTTCGAGTTGAATGGTAACTTGTTTGAGTGAAAGGGGTGAGTGAAACTACCTGATCGGAATCGATTTCAGAATGGTGCACCGATGATAAATGATAGCTCGGGGAGGTGTTAGGAAGGTGGCTTAGGATTTCGGAAAGTTTCAGTGATGTTCAAGGATGGATTCGGGGTGGTTACTTTGAGCTGAAATGCTTTGAATCTCAAAAATGGTAACTCTGTTCTTGGGTGAGAAAATCGATTTTGCAACAAAGGATTTCTGGCTTTCTAAGCTTGTGAACCAAGTACCTGTAACATGAATTGAATGGATAATTAAATGGTGAAATTTATGGTTTAAAATGACTTAAGTTGATGTTGAATGAGTGACGGTATGATAGGGTGATTAAAATAAAGCAAGGTCACTTATCAAAGGATGCCCAAATTAGGGTTTCTTGAATCACAAGCTTAATCAAGAACCATGGTCAGAGAAATTATGGTTTGGTGATGCAAGGGATATATTGAGATGTTTAAAAGGTTTGAGGCATGAACAAACTTTGGATTTTAGGGCCCCTCAGTGACATGGTCAAGATTCATGGTGAATCATGACTTGTACAAGTCAAATGAGGATCAAGAGTTAAGACTGAGGTCCTTGGGTGACCAGATGAATCTTGATGTGTCTTCAATGAAGACTCACCATCCAATTAGGGTTTTGGGGAGTGGGTGAGATGCCTTGAATGATCCTCCAAGCTTTGTTGGATGCTTGAGGATAGAGATTAGGATTAATGTGGCTTGAGCGCACCTTAATATGGCTAGAGGGTCTTGAGGATTCACAGATGCATCTCATGCCTTGCGTTTGTGGATTATTGAGGGTCATTAAGTACAAATATATATGAGATGACATGTATGAGATGTATGCTCATGGATTAAGGTTTAAGAGAATGGTATGGAGGTAAGGTAAATTTGAGTGTATGATAAATGACACTTAAAAATATTAAACAAATATTGTTTCTAACACTTGTCTGGAATAACTATGGATGCTTTGGGTGCATTTGAAAATGAAAAAGAAAGCAAAGTGGGTGCATTTGAAACACTGGTTAGATAATCAGGCAATCTAATGTGTTTTTTAATTAACTTAATATTGATTTTAATTGATTTTAAGTGACATGACATACAAAATAAAGTGATATTTTTTAGGGTAATGAAAAGTATTTATTGAAAGATAATTATTATTTTTTAAATTATTGTCAAATTTTACTTAAAAATGAGGGGAATTCATTGTCCGGTTAAATTAACTTAAAAGTTAACTTGAGGCATCTTATTTATCACGGTTGAAATTATAATTTTAAAATTATTAAATAAAAAGAATTAATAAAAATTATTTAATAATTTTGTTTAGGTGTTAGACTAAAAGAATTGTGTTTTTATGATATATTAATATTAAAAAAATCATAAAGTAAATTATATTTCTATGTAAAAATCCTCTATTTGAGTGCCTTAGGATTCTACAATTAGATGTCTTTGAAATTACCAACTTATTTTAATTAAGTGTCATGTCTACGATAATTTTCTTTCGTCTTTACTTAAATTTCCATCAAGCTTTAGATTACATTGTTAAATAATTAACATATAAAAATTTATGTCTTGTTTGCTTTTTGATTTCTTAATTTGGACTCAGTTAATGAAAATGGTTAAATAGGTTTTAATTCTTAAAATATATATAGTTCTTTTTTTTTGGGTCAAAGGTTCTTATTCTTCTTATATCGGTTAGGAAAGAATGATAAAAAAGAGATGGGCAATTAATTGCAATCATTTTCATAAATTTAATAAACATTCACCAATTTTATTTAAAGGATTCAAAACAAAAACTATTCTGTTTTGAGGAATTAAAAATCTATTAAGTAGTGATTAGTGACATTAATTTGATGTTAATATTCTATTATCTACGTCACTAAATAACAAGAATTAATAAAATTTATTACCATAATAAAGTTATTTAAAATTATTACTTGAAAAGAGATAGTAATAATTTGGAGATAAAGAATGCAAATAAAATAATTTTATTTTATAAGACAAATAAAATATGTTTTTTATTATAAATTTACTGATTAATTTAAATAATTGAATCGATCAAAGATAGATTCAATTACCTATCAATGTCAAGGCCGTTCCAAATAATTTAGAGGCCGTGTTCTATTTTGAAATTAAACCTTTATATAAAAAGAAAAATTATATAAAAATATTATCATCCAAATTTAGTTTTTCATATTTCCCTCTTTACAATCATGGAAGTTTAGTTTTTCATAAAATAATAATAATAAATTTACTAAAATTTAAAATATTATTAAAAAATAAAATTAAGCAATGCGACTTAAAAAAATTATACATGTATAATATAAAAGAAAACAATAGCCGCAAATACTATTATATAGTATTTCGTCATAAAAATATTAATAACAAATTAGTTAGTCATACAATAGATCTTTTTTTATTTAATTAGAATATTTGTTAAAATGTCATTATTTAAAATAAATTTGAAGGAATTGAAAGAAAATAAAATTTTAAAAATTAAGTTGTAGGCTGATAGATAAGATATAAGAAATTTGCTTTAATATCTATATATTTGTATTATCCTACCTCCGTTTTTTATTATATGTCGCTTTGGAAAAATATTTTGTAACACAATATAAGTCGTTTTATAATATCAATGAATCATTAATGTTATTTTTCCTATTATACCCTTAAATATTTATTATTTTATCTCTTTTCAATTGTCAATTTATTTTTCCAATACCATTAAAGAAGGATAATTTTGGAAAACTCTTCATAATTTCTCATTTTTATACCACAATTATTACATTTCTTAATACGTGTGAAAAGTCAAAAATGACTTATAATAAAAAACGGAGGGAGTAATAATTGAGCTAATAACAATTTTCAAAAATGATTCTATCCGGTAGCAAGAAAATCAACATAAAATCAAGAAAAGGGAATTCGAACCCACATAAAATTGATTCAATGCGAGGACATTTTTTATTAATAATTTATAAATATTTTCGTAAATGTTTATTGAGTCTTGAGACATGTCTAGTGACATTAATTTACAATGCAGTTTAGTTTAATTTAGAGAAAAAATTATTATATCTCTAAAAAAACGTTTGAATTGATTTAACTTATTTTTATTAGATATGTATTTCTATTAAATTTGAGTTTGGATAGATTTTGGATGTGGCCCCATTTGGCAATTTGTCGACTTTTTTCTTATGAAGTTTTGGACCATTTTTCGTCTGATTTATTTAATTAAATAGATTTTTAAAAATATTTAAGTATGATATTTTTATTAAATAGATTTGATTTGTCCTAGCCTTAAATAGACTAGACTATAAGCTTATGTAAAGTGTCCTTCCCTATTCTCATCCCTACTTGTATGAAGATTTAAATCAATTAAATTAGTTCGTTTTTTTTATATTTCTAAAAATTAGTTCGTTTTTTTTATATTTCTAAAAATTAGTTTTGCATTGTTTATAAAAATTAATTTGTTTTAATCAATTTAAACTAATTTTTTAATTAAAAAATGTAAAAATCAAATTCAACCAAATCAATTTTTTTTACTTATCTAGTAAAAATGAAGCATATATCAACAACTGTCACCAATGTTAGGATTCATTCAGGTTATTCAAAAGTTGATTAGAATGATATTCAGATCCTTCAACGCCTTTTTATTCCTCAACGTAACCGATTACCACGTGTCATACACCAAAATTTGATATACTTTTTTCTCATTTCATCTGGCCTAGGGTTTATTTCATCTCCATAGTCTTACCCTAATCATCTATCACGAGATATTCATCTACACTTGCATTTTTCAAATAACATCATTGATTCAAAGGGTTCTTATTATTTATCATGTAAAACATTGAATTATGCCAAGAGTGTCACTAATCTTCATGGACTAGGGTTTCATGGTGTACTTGCGAAGGAAGCTTGTAGGACCATTACACCATATTTGACTTTTGGGTACAATTACCTTGGACATTGACTTTTCTTAGTTTAAATTGTGGGACTCTCAATTTTGGTCAAGGCACTTCATTATGTTGGGATACATCATAGACATATGAAGTTTGAAGTCCTTCATAAGTTTGACTTTTTTGGTCAACAAAGTCAACCTTGGATGGTTGACTTTTTGTTGATAAGTTTCTTATGGGTCATTTTACATGTTAATTGATTGCCTATTTGTTCTCTTGATCAAAACATGGAAATTTAAATTCAAGGCTTTCAAATTTGAAATTTTAGAGGAAAAATACATAACTTGAGAAACAAGTCACACATTACATTCAAAGGCCAAAGTTTCAATTACAAACATCCAAAATACATTACCAAAAAAACAAAGTTACAAATTCCATACAAAAAACCTTTTTGACCTAGGGTTGACTTTTGGTCAAATGTTGACTTTTGGTCAAATGTTGACCAAAGTCAAACTAATCCTAAAGCCTACTTTTGTCTTCATCCCCATTTATTCATCATGTGATCCTCCAATTCCTTTAAAATGCATTCCAAATCTTCTTCATGTTCTTGATGTCGTGCCAATCTTGGTGCCATGCCAAAACCTTGATAATGCCTAACCAAGTGATGTATACCCTACCAAATTCACACCAGACCTACAAAAAAAGCCTCAACATGTCAACATCATACACACTTAAACATGTTAGGACATGATACCCCTCAACATACATTTCATGCTTACATGCTAGCAAACCAAGTCATGACAACAATATGCACACATATACACATAGCCCGCACTTTAAAATTCAGCAACACACACACACACACACATCCAACACTTAGAACCCATACATACACATTTGCAATATACAAACCAACCATACAATTTCATTCAAATAACTCATCACCCAAACCAAAATAGGTCCTTTGTTAAAGTTTATAACCTGTCCTAAAATTCAAGATTCAATCCAAGTCCAAGACATGTTCACAATTCATACAATAAAGTTCAGTATATCTACCACATACATACAATGTAAGTCAAGACCACCATTCAATTTAACACACCAATACACTAACTATTTCCTAACTCTTTTCCAATTTCTAACAATTTATTCATTCACTTTTTGTCTCTAACTCAAATACTCCAAACTAACATCAAATCATCTCAAAGTCCATTTGACTTACTAACTGTCACTAGAAACTCCTAACATCAATTCAAACTAACCTAACTGTTTTGACCTAAATAACATTTTTCCAACATGAATCACTAACTTAACATCAACTAATCTAATTGACTTTCTAACTATCAAACATCAAACTTAACATAACCCTAACTTTTTTCCATTGCATATCACTAACAGTCAAGCTAATTCCATTAACATGACTAACAAGTTTCTTGAGAATAACAGTTCAAATTTCCAATGTTAACAAATTTACTAATAGTCTAATATTCTAACTGAAGCTAGCTGAAATATGCCTATCGAATGCATTGCACGCTTGAAGTTACAACAAAGTCGCCACCGAACTTTATTTATCCCAAAAGAGGGAAGGGAAAACATCGATAAAACCCAAGGGGAAACAGAAACACAGAGAAACGGATAAGGGAACCGGTTATGCAATGGGAAGGTATTAATACCCTTCACATCTATGGGAACCGTCTTGAATGCTTTTGCTTGGATAGGGGTTACTATCTTCATGTACTTGTAAAATGAAAATATGGGTTAGAAAAGGGTGCTCGAGGAGGATTGTGGCCCCCATGCCTACATATTCTCATGGTGCAATGAGAAAGTCAGAGCCTCGTAGTCCAGAGAACCAAAGAGAGAAATAGGGGGAAAGAAAGAAAAGTGCTCTCCAAGGATTCGCATTCTCGTGCCTACGCATTTTCACAGTGCAATGAGAAAGTCAGAGCTCTATAGTTCGAAGGACAAAGACTGAGACAATGATAAGATTGGGGATGGTTTTTAAACCAAAAGAAAGGATGAAGGTTAACCATAAAGGTATGTCCCAAAAGAAAAGGAATTGTAATGGTGTTTAAACTAACATAAAGGAAACTTGTCAAATTCGGAGACTCACATGACAAGGGTCTTACTGAAGCACTAGGTCTAATAAGGTAAGGAAGAAAAGCAGGAACTTGTTAAAGCCAGAGTCTCACATGACAAGCGTCTTACCAAAGCAATGGGTCTAACATGGTAAGGGAAATGTGTTTAAAACAAAAGAGGGGAATAACCATAAAGGTGTCAACTTTGGGAGTAACCATGAAGGTGTCAACCCTAAAAAGGAAAAGAGTGGGAATAATCAAGAAGGTGTCAACCTAGAAAGTTGTATTGGTGTTTAAACCAAAAGGATATGAAGAGAGGAGCCACAAAGGCTAGAGGTAGGCGCGATAGTTAACTAACTATAATTGCACTAAAGTTTATGAATTAAGGCAAATACTATGAGCAACTAGGTCACTTGTCTCGTACCCAAAGATATTTTAGACAAGTGTGGGGAAGATCCCTTCTCATCATTCTCAATTTCTTAAGGCTCTTGGCATGCAAACTTAGTCAATGACTGGCAAGTTATTGGAGCAGGGTCCCAAAGATGATGGTGGAGATGAGTCAGATGAATGACTACTGATGAAAGTTATAGCCCACTGAGGGTCTTGAACTTGTTAAGAGGTAGGTGCTCCAAAGTGACAGAGGCAAGTCTTATCAAGTGACCAAAGGACTTATGGTCACTTAACAAAGACAAAGGGAAATGTAATAGATGAAGGGATTTAGTAGATAAAATGTGAATTTGATCAAGCCAAATCAAAGGAGTAGGATTGGTGAACAAACAAGGATGCATGAACATACAAATCTAACTTGTGGTCTCATTGTTAGGTAGCCCAAGAGAAATCCATGTGGGCGCAAAATGTATTGTCCTATGTCTCAATGTTAGGTAGCCCAAGAGAAAGCCATATGTGTGTATGAGTATGCTAATCCTAAGCAGATGAACGCAAAAGGAAAGAGTCCTAAAGTAGACGAAACAAACACACAAACCAAGGGTTTAACAAGAACAAAATACAAGTCAAAGTGTCCACAAGGTCTCAGGGTCCAAGATCACTCCAATTAAAGCAAAAGGCCTAAATCCTAAGTAAAAGTCCAAATTCCAAAAGTCTTCAATACTCCAGATCAAGCATATGATTAAGATTAGGTCCAAGTAACTTTATCATATTTTGATTCATTAATATTAACAAGCAAATAACCAAACAAGATAAGAGCAACATATGAATATCATAAGATGAAGTGATATCATGATAATGAGACATGAAATTAAAGTGCATTAAGTAAATGACATAAACTTAAATGACTTGAATTAAATGACAATAATGTAAATGACAATAAGGTAAAAGAAAGATTAAGGTTACAAGTCAGTGGTTAGTTAATGATATCAGGACAATGACAATGTATATGTCAGACAAGTTAGAAAATTAACACAAAGTTAATCTCAAAGACCAATGTCACACAATGAGAAAAGAAAAAGAAAGAGATGAAGATGGAAAGAAGTGACAGAGATAATCAAGCCAATTACATGATGTAAGACCCCAATTTTGACCCTAAGATCCCTCATGCTATCTCATCATATGCATTGGCATTGGGATCACACCTTGGCATCCTCCTTACCACTCATAAATTGGGGATTGCATTGGGAGAGGTCACCAAGCACATTTTGATTGTATCATAATTTGTATTTCATTATTTACTAACCAAAATACCAAAAATATGTCAATGTATAGTTTGTTGTTTTTGTAGGTAGTGTGTATGCTCACCTATGCTCCATCAAGCTCATATCTAGGGTTTGAGACCCTAAATGCTAGGATACTAATCAATATATGGTTCACAATGACTCTAGACATCATATATGGATCCCCATGGTATTCACATATCATTTTGATCAAGAATTCATCAAGAGTTTGAAGCTTGTTTGCCTTGGAAGCCCTAATTCATCTAGGTATCTTGTGTGACTTATTCAACAAGTTTCTTCAAAAATTGATCAAATATTTCAAGGTATATTTCATATTACATCATCTTATGCATGCATGATCCTCCACGAGTCCCAAAAATCAAGAGAATATCAAGATAGAAAGATGGTTCATGGTGGTTGATCAGAGAAAGTCAACTGGTCAAAACTGGGGTTCCCTAGAACCTATATCCTACAATTTTTGTCATATGAAAATGATTCCAAGAGAAAAGTTACTCAAAATGACATTCTGAACAACTTTCACGTTGAAGTCAAGAGTTAGTTTTGCTTTGAAAGTCAGTTTTTATGGTGAAAGATTGTAGGTAATTTTTTCTGAACCCTAGTTAGGAGGTCAACTTCCGAAGACCATAACTTGCTCAATTTGTATGAGATGTGTAAGAGCCTAATTTTGACCCTAATATCCCTCATGGCATCATATCATTGCTCATTGCATTTGCCTCAAGGATCATAGCATCTTGACTCCTTACCCTAGGGGTGGGATTTGTGTGAGTTGGTTTGAGACCACCAAGCATGCTTGAATTGTATATTATTGATTTTCTTATTTTGTTTACTAACCAAAAGAACAAAAATATGTCACTATTTTTGTTTGTTTTGAAGCTTAAGAAATCATGTGATCCAAGGCTCCTAGGAGACCCCTATGCTCAATGAAGTGGCTAGATGGAGGTGGAAGCAAGCATGACAATGGTTCCCAAAGCTCTCAATCATCATATATGTCTCCCAAGTATCTCAATTTGTTAATTTGATCAAGATAAACCAAAGGGCTTGAGGATTGCTTCCCAAGGAAACCCTAATTCAACTGTGTATTGACTGTACCTTGCTCATGAAGCAACCTCAACCTATGATCAAATTCAATCAAGGGAAGTTCTTTAATTAATCATTTTATGCATATATCAGCCTATGTGAGTGTCCTAAATCATTTATTCATCAAGAATTGAAGTTTGGATTTGAGAAGTTGACCAGTCAATTCATCTGACTATTTTGAAATCCACTGAGACCTAACTTTTGATGTGTTTGTCAAATGATGATGACCCCAAGAGAAAAAATGTTCTTAAAAACCATATGAAAAACTTTCATGTTCATAAAAAATCTATTTTAAACGTGGAAGGTCTTCATTCATTTCAAAACATTATAGGTCATTTTGACTGAAACCCTAATTTTGGGTCAACTTCCCAAAGACCTAACTCACTCATTTTTTATGATTTTGAGGTGATACTAAGTGAATTGGAAATTTTAAGATGTCTAGTTCAAATTTTATGTTGGACAAAATTTCATAATCCTAAAATAAACACATGTGATAATACAAAACATTATAGGTCACTTTGGACCAAAGCCATTGAATCTTGAAAAGTCTAACTTCAAGTGCCCATAACTTTCTCATACAAAATCCAAATGATGCAAATTTTAAGTCTAAATTTATTGTATTTAAAATATCTACAACTTTGATGTTGGAGGTTTTTCCATTTGAGGCTTGAATCATTGCAACATAAGGGCTTGAAGTTGGTCCTATTTGGCAAATGTTTCACATGCATGTTTTGTACCTTGAACTTCATGGCCAGTTTTCATAAATTTCCAAATCCCAAATGGATTTTTGTTCAACATAGATTTTGTTCCTTATGTCAAGACCTTTCCAACCATTACTCATATGCTTATGTTTGGATTTTCCAATTGGGACTTTCAAAGAGATGAATATTTGTGTTCATTTATGGAATCCAAGTGAAATCTTGATACACAAGCTAATGCCTTGCAATCTGCACGTCCAATTCACCTTGGTTGATGTTTAGCATTCATTTGCAATTAGGTTTTGGGCCTCACATGCGCCTGTGCAGGCCCATGCATGGAGGACCCAACTTCATGCACACAAATTTGTTCACACTTTCCTTGCAGCTGTGGCTATAAATAGAATGCTTGCCTCACTCAAATCTCAACCTGAAGGTGCCTTAATCTCTGCTGAATTCATTCCCCAACCTCTCACCAAAGGAATTTGAGTTTTCACTTTCATTTTTCAAGTTTGATTTTCAACAACATCAGTTGAATTTCAATACTAATTCCTAAGCCTAACTCTCATACCAAGAATCCAAATCAAGCTGCAAGAAAAGGATTGGTTAAATTGAGCTCATACAAGTTGCACTACAAAGGTGTATACCTCAACTGTTTTGCTTCGAATCTCACTGAATATTATGCATTGCTTGTGTTGGTTGAGTTTTCTAAAGTCCTCATGTGAGAGGCAAGCCAATGGTGGCTTGAATTTTGTGAATTGGTGAACTTCAAATTGAACACCTAGTTTTTCAACCTTTGATTTCTTCTTCTATAAGGATCTTGAGTAAAAACTAAGGTTACAGGGGTGATGTACATCACCCCAGCTTTAATTTGGTATATGGATTGTGAGTTTTGGTTGAGGTTGTAAAACCTGCAACTGGTGGCCGGATTATTGAGCTCGTCGGAGAAGACGGTGGTTTCCACCACCGTCCCTTACATGGAAGCCTAGTATCCTTTGGATCTAAATGGCACGATATAATCTGAACCTTTGATTGTTTTGACTATTTTAAATCCAATGTGTGGTGATGTTGACCAAGGAACACAATGAGCGCGCGCTTGAGAGCCTTCTGATCAGCCACGTCAATTAGTGAGCTCTGATCAGACGACTGTGGATTTTTCTAATTTCTTAATTTCTGTTTTAATTTCTTTTAATCCATTTATTTTCAAAAATTCATAACTTCTTTATTTGGAATCACAAAAATATGGGACCAATTGCAAAAAATTTCTCTTAAATTCTAGTTTCATAAAATGATTTTTAATTATTTTTGTGATTCCATTTAATATTTTTTGTGAATTATTTCATTTCTGATTGTTTTTAATTCATTTAAAATACCATTTGATATTCAAAAATGCCAAAAATATTTTCTTAACATCTTTGGATGATGATAAGTCTATTAAAAATATTCTCATCAATTTCTTAATTGATTTGAGATTTATTTGACATTTTAGTCCAATTATGTTATTTTTCTTCATTTTTAATTGTTTAAAATTAGTTTCTGTTTTCAAAAAATGTTGAGAAAAATTGTCAAACCTTGTTTGACCATGTTAGACTTATGATGATCCAATTGGACTTATCCAAGTTGATTTGAATTGGATTTGAAGTTTGACCTTTATTTGTTCATTTTTTTATGTATTATTTTAATTCCAAAAAATACCAAAAAAATGTTTGACCTTTCTTGACTTCTAATCTTCATTTCACTTCTGTTTACCATTGATTGATGTTGATTCCATTCATGTTTGATCAATGTGTTTTGATTATGTCATTTGATTTTCATTTTGTACATTCTATCTTCATCTCCTTTCTTCTTCTTTTTCTTTTGACCAATGAGTTAATGATTTGTGGTTAGCCTTGACATATGAGACGCTTAACCTTCTTTGATCCAAATCAAATTCATCTTGATCAAAGATCAAGTGAATTGCTTTGTGTCCAAGATAGGTTGCTTCTTGGTCAAGCAAAAAACCTAAAGTCCATACAAGGTCATTCTTCTTTTCTTTTGGCATGGCAAGTTGTAGGAGCTTTGCTTACTAGTCATGATCTCTAATTTGTGTTTATTTGCCTATAGTTTTATTGATCGGTCTCAGATAGGTGTGACTACTACATTAGTCCACTTACGATTGCTTAACATAGCGCTAAATTGCCTTATGGCACACTAACACTAATTACTAATTACTAACTTTTAATTCAAGCATTTAATTCTTGCTTACTTTAATGCAATTTAATTTCTTGCTCATTTATTCATATTGTCTTTTCCTTTTGCTCACTTAAGCTCATGTTTATGTTTATGCCATTTCCCTTTTGCTCCCTTGAGCACATTATTGTGTAAATATATTATTGCCTTGTGCTTGTTTTGTTTTTGTTTGTGTGAACCCAATGCAAAAAGGAGAAAGGACTTAGAATTAGGACCTTACCTATGCTTAATGGAATTCAAGAGCAACTAGGCCTCATGCCTTTAGAATGTTAAATTTATTGAAGAGCAACTAGGACTCATGCCTTTAGAATGCTTAAATCTTGAAGTTGGCTTGAAAGGAACCCTAATCTAAACTCTCTCTTTGTCCATTTCTATTATTGCATTATGGAACTTTTTGATTTGTTTGTTCTTGTGTGATAGGGATACCAAACTTGAGCTAATTAGAAGGACCATTGTCATGAGCATCCAAGTTAAGAGAAAGACAAGTCCATTTGGAAGATCCTAGGAGCTTGATTGAATATTTGGTTGATTGCTTGAGTTAATTGCTTATTGCTTGCTAAGTCCAAAGGAAAGGAACTCCAAGGGTTTTATTCTCTTCTCTCATCTTTGCATGTTTAGGACTAGCCCTTGTCGTCTTCTCTCCACTCTAACCCAAGCCAAACTCATTTTGTGCAAACATTGACATTGTTTTCAAAAACTAGAAACCTAGGCCAAATGCCTTTGATTTTTTCAAACTCTTTTCATTAATACTTACTTTGAATTGAATCTTAAGTCAACTTTGACTTTATTTTGTGAATACTTCTAATTGGTAAATACAACTCACTTAAATTATTTTGTGGTTCCAATGGCCACCTTTGCCAAACCTTTTTTCATAAACATTAGCCATATGTTTGAGTTATCATAGTGGTTGATGTAAAGCATACCTTATCCTTAGTGATTGGACTATAAGTCTTCCATACTTATTATAGGGTGGATCCCTCACTAGTATGTTGAAGCTCTCCTCACATGGTGGATTGTGGTTTAGGTTGAGTTTTATCCCTTTGATAACAAAAGACGTTAAGGCTTTTGACAAACCAATTCACCAACTTATTTTGAGATTTTTACCCCGAACTACGAGGTTTTGATCCTACTGATAACATGAAACTATATCACATTTTTAGACTTGATTTAATTAAATTATATCGTTAATTGATTCAATTTATTTTATATTATTCAATATTACTCGGTATTTTCTTATTATTTATTTCAGGTATCATTATTTAAAGCACGTGTGAAAAAGAAAGAAGAGGGGTGCAAAAAGAGGATTTTCTAGGAAAAGCAGCAAGCTGAAGCACCAAAGCCCAGTCCACGTTTGGAACAAAAGAAATGGCTGTCACGACCGCCACGAGAACATGCCGAGCGTCACGTCCCAAAACCTAGTGTTACGACCGTAACACATAGTGTGACGGACGTCACACATTTCATCCTATATTTTAGGCTTTACGTGCGTAACAGAGTGGACGTTTTCCCCTAAGTTTTCTCCTGCACTCGTTGACGCTTTGAACCATACTGAAGACACTTTCGAGGAAGCGGTTATTTGGGGAGGTGAATATAAATAGACCTCACAAAAGCCAATTGAAGCTCTCTCTTCTCCGTACAATTTTTCCAGCAATATCTTTCCAGCATTATAATTTTCCAGCACTCTAAATTTTCAAGCATCTTATTTTCTTTTCTTTTCTAGTTTAATTTCCGAAGCAAACAATTTATTTTCTCACGATAGTTTCTACACCGAAAACTATTGTGTAATTTTTACTGGATCTAACCTTACGTTAGATCATAGTATTTTATTTCCTTGTTTTTACTTTCCTATCTGATTGAGAATTGTGAAGAACAAATCCAACCGGCTTGTGGTGGAGTGTTCGAGCATCGAAGCTAGGAGATAAAATCCATATTTCTAGTAATTTTCCAGGTTCATAAATTAATTGATTTATTGTTTTAATTTACATATGCTTTGTTCCGCTGTTTATATATATTGTTTGTTTGATATGACCGTATTTATGCACGATTATTGTTTATGCATGTTTATCATGTCTGCCTAATTAATTTAGATATCGGTATGTAAAGTAAGCGGAATAAAGGAATCGAAATTGAGTTGGTTTAAATTTATTTCAAAATATAGTCACTCTTTTTCTGGTCTCAATTTACAAAGTTAATACCAAGGTTTTTGTACGAGAGTAAAAGACATAAAGAAGTTAAAATCAATAGAACGACGGTTTGAGTTTTTAACTGGACAGTGTAAATTGAACATTAACTTTAAATCAGGGCGAAAGCAATTTTTAAGGTTAATTAAATTCTAATCATTTTCAAAAATTATTTTTAAAAGTTAAATGTGAGGACGAGAGTTAAGCATTTAAGTTTAATCATATAATCTAAGTCAACAGAGCGAGAGTTTGAGACGAGGGTGTTTAAACGGTTAGTATTTTCTCAAAAGGAGTTTCTATAGATTCTATTATTTTCAAAAGTGATTTTAGATTTAACGAAATAGTGAGAGCGTACGTTACAATATAAAGTCATAGTCTAATTCAACAGAGTGAGAGTTTGAGGAAAAGACTTTTAATTAATAGTGTCTACTGAAAAGACTTATTTTAAAATTAAGAAAAAGACCAACGAAGATTTGATTCCCTAATTACGACGAACTACATACTGATATCCATATTATTTGATATTTTATCTAGATCCAAATTTAGTTTTACTTTTCCCCCTAATCATTAAAGTATCATCCGCCTTAGCTTTACGCAGTAACCCTAGAAAAACGGTAGATCGATTCATTAAGTCCCTGTGGGATCAATATCTTTTAAAACAACGCGATTAGACTGTGCACTTGCAGTTAGTACCCCGATAGACTCACAAAGTCGCGATCAAGTTTTTGGCGCCGTTGCCGGGGACTTTTATTTAGTCGATATCGTAACTCTTCTGTTACGCTGTAGAGACTAAGGCAATTTTTATTTTTTCTCTTTTTCTTTGATTTGTATGCCACACACTCGCTCACAAGACGAGCTGTACTACTTACGAATCAACGACGTTGAACGATATCTCCGATTATTACGACGAATTCGGGAGTATCGTGCTAGAAACAATCTTCCTCCAATCGAAATTCCTGATCTCAAAAATCTCCTTCCTACGGCGATACCATTGATGGCCGAACCAGCTCGTGCTCTTCGAGATTACGCTGCTCCATCGCAGGATGAGCCACATTCGAGTATTGCCCCACCCGCAATCGAAGCGAACAACTTCGAACTTAAACCTTCGCTGTTGCAGGCAGTGCAACAGAATCAATTTTCTGGAAATCCTACCGAGGATCCAAACCTTCATTTATCCGTATTTGTCCAATACGCTGACACTGTTAAAGTTAATGGTGTCACTTCAGAGGCAATTCGACTTGTCTCTTTCCTTTCTCGTTAAGAGATAAAGCTAGAAGATGGCTTCAGTCTATTCCTTCCAACTCAGTCACCACATGGAATGAGTTGAAGAAAGTCTTTCTTGCCCGATATTTTCCTCCAAGCAAAACAGCTATGTTGAGAGCCCAGATAAATGGATTTAAGCAAAAAGATAACGAGTCTCTTTTCGAAGCATGGGAAAGATACAAGGACATGATGAGACTTTGCCCACACCATGGTTTAGAGGACTGGTTAGTAATTCACACCTTCTACAATGGTCTCTTATACAACACAAGTCTAACAATAGACGCCGCCGCCGCCGGTGGTGCGCTTATGGATAAACCTTACACCGACGCTTATCAACTTATCGAGAGCATGGCCCAAAATCATTATCAGTGGGGAAGCGACCGAACAATGGTAGAAAAACCTCAAACGAAAGGTGGCATGTACGAGATAAGTAGCCTTGATCATGTTAATGCAAAAGTGGATGCTCTTGCCCAGAAAATTGAAAGTTTAAATGTATCACCTCTAGCCACCGTGGTTGCTGTAACTCAAAATTGCGAAGTCTGTGGAATTCAAGGTCACACCCCTACAGATTGTCAACTCCTAACAGGAATTCAAACAGAGCAGGTGAACTATGCTCAAGGAAATCCTTACTCGCATACCTATAACTCAAACTGGAAGAACCACCCTAATTTTTCATATAAAAGTAACAACGCTTTATACGCACCAGGTCAAGCTCCCAGTCAAGCTCCAGCTATACCTCCTGGATATCAAAAGCCGACCCCATCTACACCTAACAATAACGTTCCTAGGAAATCCAATTTGGAAATCATGATGGAGAACTTCATAGCTTCTCAACAGCAAACCAATAAAGAGTTCTTAAACCAGAATGTACACACTAGCGAACAGATTAAACAACTAGCAAGTAAAGTAGATGCTCTGGCTACCCATAACAAAATGCTGGAAACACAAATCTCGCAAGTAGCTCAACAACAAGCGCCTACTGCTGCCCCAACTGGTACATTTCCTAGACAGCCCCAACCTAATCCGAAAGGCCACGCTCATGCAATTATATTACGAAGTGGTACAGAGGTAGAAGGACCATCTGACCCAAGGATTGAGAACCAAAACTCTAAAAAGTCAACTGAGGAAGAAGGTAAACCTAAGGAAAAGGAAGAGTGTAATAAGGAAACCGTAGAAAAAAAGAACCTTATGTACCTCCACCGCCTTACAAACCACCTATCCCTTATCCTCAAAGGCTAATTAAAACCAAAGACGCGGGCCAATTTAAAAAATTTGTTGACCTACTGAAACAATTAAACGTCACAATTCCTTTTACAGAAGCTATTACACAGATGCCCTCATATGCTAAGTTCTTAAAAGAAATTTTATCTAATAAAAGGAAACTTGAAGATAGCGAAACCGTTACACTCACTGCTGAGTGTAGCGCAATAATCCAGAATATGCCTCCTAAACTTAAAGATCCTGGTAGTTTTTCTATACCCTGTCATATAGGAAAATTTGTCATAGATAAAGCTTTATGCGATTTAGGAGCCGATATCAGTGTTATGCCCTTGTCCATATGCAAGAAACTTGAAATGGGAGAATTAAGACCAACTAAAATGTCTGTGCAATTAGCAGATCGTTCCGTTAGATATCCCGTAGGAATTCTTGAAAACGTTCCCGTGCGCATAGGTCAATTCTACATCCCCACCGATTTTATAATTATGGACATAAGAGAAGATGAAGTCACCCCCATTATATTGGGAAGACCCTTCTTAGCAACTGTCGGTGCTATCATAGACGTAAAACGAGGACGACTCACTTTCGAAGTAGGAGAAGAGAAAATTGAGTTTATTCTTTCCAAATTTTTGAAAGCACCTGCAATAGAAGACACATGTTACTTCATGGATATCATCGATGAATGCATAAAAGAAACAGAATTAGAAAATGACGATTTGTCCGACTATCGTGTAGAAGACAGACTGAACCAATGTTTAGCAATAACATCAGATCCTACGCAATGCCTTAAGAAACCAACCCTCGACCTGAAAACACTTCCCAAAAATCTGAGATATGAATTCCTAGACTTAGAACTTGAACGACCAGTAATAGTCAATGCAGACCTAGGAAAACTTGAAACCGAAAAACTCCTACATATCTTAAGAAAATATCCAACCGCACTAGGATACAACATCACCGATCTTAAAGGGATAAGTCCTTCTATTTGTATGCACCACATCTTGCTAGAAGAAGACTGTAAGACTTCTAGGGAACATCAGAGGAGACTAAACCCGATCATGAGTGAGGTAGTAAAGAAGGAAATAATGAAGTTATTAGAGGCATGTATCATATATCCTATATCCGATAGCAAATGGGTTAGTCCTGTACACGTAGTACCAAAAAAGGGAGGTATAACAATGATCGAAAATGAAAAAGGAGAAACTATAACCAAACGAATTGAATCAGGATGGAGAATGTGCATTGATTATAGAAAACTAAACAAAGCAACCCGAAAAGATCATTTTCCTTTACCATTCATAGACCAGATGTTAGAACGACTAGCCAAGCATTCTCATTTCTGCTATCTGGACGGTTACTCAGGTTTCTTTCAAATACCAATTCATCCTGATGACCAAGAAAAGACAACGTTCACATGTCCTTTTGGTACCTTCGCTTATCGACAAATGCCGTTTGGCTTGTGCAATGCTCCTGCAACTTTCCAAAGGTGCATGATGGCAATATTCGCCGATTTTCTCGAAAACATCATGGAAGTCTTTATGGATGACTTTTCCGTATGTGGGCAAAGTTTCGAAGAATGTCTTGAAAACCTAGAAAGAGTTCTAGAACGATGTGTAAAAGTAAACCTAGTACTTAATTGGGAAAAATGTCACTTTATTGTACAAGAAGGAATTGTTTTAGGACACATCATATCAAATAGAGGAATTGAAGTAGACAAAGCCAAAATAGAAGTAATCGAAAACCTTCAACCTCCGAAAACTGTGAGGGAAATACGAAGCTTCTTAGGACATGCTGGCTTTTACCGACGATTCATTAGAGATTTCTCTAAAATAACTAAACCTTTAACCGAATTGTTAATGAAAGATGCTGAATTCATCTTCGACAATAAATGTTTAGAAGCATTTCAAACACTTAAACAAGCATTGATCTCCGCGCCCATAATGCAGACCCCGGATTGGAATGAACCTTTCGAAATAATGTGTGACGCAAGTGACTACGCCGTAGGCGCTGTTTTAGGATAACGAAAGGATAAAAAACTTCACTTCATATATTATGCGAGTAGAACTCTAGATGAAGCGCAAATGAATTACGCCACGATCGAGAAAGAACTTTTAGCAGTAGTATTTGCACTAGATAAATTTCGTTCCTACTTGGTCGGAGCTAAAATAATCGTTTACACTGATCACGCTGCCATTAAGTACCTCTTAACAAAAAAGGACGCTAAACCTAGACTCCTAAGGTGGATCTTGTTGCTACAAGAATTTGATTTGGAAATCAAAGATAAAAAAGGAACTGAAAACGTAGTAGCAGATCACCTCTCTAGACTTGAAAACCTGGAATCGGAAAGAACATCGATCAACGATGATTTCTCGTACGATAAACTTATAGCTAATTTGGAAGAAAATAGAGCTGACAAGCAGGTAGAGACCACCTTGGCTATATGCGTTACACCATGGTACACTGATTTTGTCAATTATTTAGCCGTCGGAGTGGTTCCACTTGATTTATCCTACCAACAAAAGAAACGATTCTTCCATGACATAAAACATTACTACTGGGACGACCCTTTACTTTTCAAAAGAGGCTCCGATGGTATTTTCCGTCGCTGTATACCTGAAGAAGAGGTATAAAGTATAATCCAACATTGTCATTCCGCCCCTTATGGTGGACATGCAAGTACATCCAAAACCTGCTCTAAAATCCTACAAGCCGGTCTTTATTGGCCAAACATATGGAAGGATGTACATACCGCTGTCAAGAAATGCGATAGGTGTCAACGCACAGGAAACATATCTAGACGTGACGAAATGCCACAAAAAGGCATTTTGGAAGTAGAAATTTTCGATGTGTGGGGAATAGATTTCATGGGACCTTTTCCACCTTCTTTCGGTAACAAGTACATACTCGTAGCGGTTGACTACGTATCAAAATGGATTGACGCTATAACTTCTCCAACAAACGACACACGAGTAGTAATTAAACTCTTTAAGAATATAATCTTTCCAAGATTTGGTGTCCCAAGAATAGTCGTCAGTGACGGTGGATCTCATTTCATATCTAAGATACTCGAAAAATTATTGTTTAAGTATGGTGTAAAACATCGAGTAGCAACACCTTACCATCCTCAAACTAGTGGGCAAGTGGAAGTGTCTAATAGAGAAATTAAACAGATATTGGAAAAAACTGTCGCTACATCGAGGAAATACTGGTCATCAAAATTACCCGAAGCTTTATGGGCATATCGAACCGCCTACAAAACTCCCATAGGAACAACCCCATTTAAGCTTATTTATGGTAAATCGTGTCACCTCCCAGTGGAGTTAGAACATAAGGCCTATTGGGCTATTAAAAATTTAAATTTAAACTATAAGGCCGCCGATGAAAAGCGAATTCTAGATATAAACGAATTAGAGGAACTTAGACAAGACGCATACGAAAATGCCAGAATCTACAAGGAAAGAACGAAAAAATGGCATGATAAACGTATATCAAGGAAAACTTTCAAACAAGGCGATGTAGTCCTATTATTTAACTCTAGACTTAAGTTATTCCCAGGAAAACTACGCTCTAGGTGGTCCGGCCCTTTCCAAGTCACTAATGTCTTTACTAGTGGGGCTGTAGAAATTAAAGGAAAATCTATTGAATCATTTATCGTAAACGGGCAGCGTCTAAAACATTATCATTATGCTGAAAACAATGAAGACTCGCAAGTCCTGCACTTAGACGTATTGTCTCCAAAATTAATAAATTAACATTTAATAGTTTTATGTCGAGCTTGCGACATTAAACAAAGCGCTTCGTGGGAGACAACCCACAAATTTTTATTTTTCTTTGATTATTTTTTTGATTTTATTCAGTCTTCATTCTTCATTTTCTTTATATTATTAAATTTTTCTTCTTTTCTTCTTTCGGCATCTGGCCAAATCCTTACTAAAATTCTTGTTTTTTCTTTTCTTTAGTTAACACTGACCTGATGGCACATATTGATCACATGGGTATCAATTTCCGAGGGATAGCTCAGAGACAAAAATTTGAAGAACTTGCTGAGAGAGAGATGCACCCAAATTTTTATGCTGATGATTGTGCAATGACCGTACTTGGGCTAAGAGATAGTGTCCTATATCTGCTGAATCAAATAGGGTGGGAAACCACTCCTATTCGGAGACAATTTGTTACTTACCGGAGGCTAACTCTAGAATTCCTTAGCTCCATGATTTATTTATCGAACCATGGAAAAGGAATAAACCGAGGTTTCATTCAATTCAGGATGTTCAATATGGAGTATCAGTATAACATTAGAGAATTTACTAACCTCTTAGGGTTCCCTACTTCTTTTGACACATTCACCATGAGCCAAGAGGAACTCCTTGAATATCGAGAGCTTGAGTATTTTTGGGGAAGTTTGATGGGAAATGACGAACCTGAGGAACATGAGTTTCTTTCTAGAAACATACATAACCCAGCCTTTCGTTATTTCCACAAGATCCTAGCACACACTCTTTTTGGGAAAAGATCAAACATTACCACAGTATCACGTGATGAACTTTTCATAATATTTTGTGCTTCCCAGAATCGTCCAGGGAATGGTGCCACTTATATGTTAGCGAGTTTTGACCTCCTTATTCAAGATGAACGTGCACCGATTCAAATAGGAGGATTGATAACTATGATTGCTAATGCTATTGGATTGCGCCAACCCATGCTTGATTTGAACCCTTTTTGTGGTATTCAGCCTATGAATATACTTTTCCTTTTCAACACTATGTTTATAGGAAACCTTGGACCTGAAGAGTTTGAACTATTAATTAACAACCAAGCTTTTTACCTATTCACCATGCCTAGCCCGATGACTAGTGTCCATAACTGAAATAATTGGCTCTACAACCTGGATGGAATACCTTCTCCTGTTAGATCTGTTGAAACCATCCAAGATTATGAGATTCTTGACAATCAGATTTCTAATGCTGAGTCTGATCCGCAGACACCAACTGGTTACCATGATGCTGCCTCTCCACCTCATCCTATCCAGTCCACAGAATCGGCAGTACCTGATCTTAGACATCATATGCCCGGAACTGATTATAATACCGCTATTCAAGCTTTGATGTCAGAACAAGATGCCATTAGAGAAGAGTTAACTATGATGGGACATGAATTTATGGAATACATGAGCAGAATGACAAATCAATTTCACGAGTTGCTACGCCGTGTCAATTCCTTTGCTCCTCCGACGAGAGACTCTACAAGTGGCTAGAAGAATTGCAGTTAACTAGTTTTAGTCTTAGGAAATTTATAGTTTCGTTTGGCAATATTTTTAATCTTAGGATTTATTTTTCGCATGTTTTATTTTTATCTTCAGTCAAATACTACATTATGTTTATTTTTATGAAGCTACTGGCATTATTGGTTAAATTAAATTTCATTTTGATTTATGCACTGTCTAAAATTACCAATGATGATATATATTGTATGCTACTACTTACATGGCTTATTAGAGAAAAAAATATATATTCTATGGTGTAGTAAAGTAGCATATATGACAAAAAAAAAAACACAAAATAATAAAAATAACAAATATAATAAACAAAACATTAATAAAAAAAAAATTTAATAAAGCACCCACGCATGCTGTCACGAACGTTGTGACCGTTGCATGATCAGAGGTGTGACGAGCGTAGCGCATGCTGTCACGGTCGTCACACCCCCATGACGCCCGTCACGCATGCTGTCACGAGCGTGACAACTTGCTTTCTCGTAAATGTTGTTGACCGTTATGACCAGACCGTTACTCCCCTTTCCAATTCCTCTTTACCCCCATTCAACTCACCTCTCTATCCCCATTAATTTTTTCTCACCCACTTCTCTTCCCAATTCCAAAACTCTTCCTATAAATACCTTCACTACATTTCTTCCTACACCACATCATTCCATTATATACAAAAAAATTTCATCCTCTTTTCCTTTCAATCAAAATGACGGAGAATCAACATCAAGTGCAATTTGGAAATATTATTTTCCAATCTGAAGATAGTAACTATCAACGGGAGCAGTTCGTTCGGTTTCAGCAACACGGTGTCACATCTACCAGGTACCCAAATTTCAATTGCTTACAAGAATTAGGATTACATCAAGGTGTGCAATGGCTGCTTAGGCTATCCGATTTAACTTTTCTGTGCACACAAAATCACCCAACATACCCATCACTCACCCTGGAGTTTTTAAGCTCTTATTCATACACCACTCCAACCGGTGAGGACGAGTACTTAACCGGTGTCGCAAAATTCCGTATGTTCAACACTGAGTACGCACTATCTCAAGAATAGTTGAGTGCCATGCTACATTTTCCTGAAGGAGACCACGTCCACCCAAGAATCCCTCCAAACTCAGATTGGAACACGGTCGCATTCGGACTTTTTGGAAAAATATCTGGTGTGGTAACCACCAATTGGGATGCATTACTTACTTCTCACATACACAACCCCACTATCCGGTATTTTATCCATATTTTGCAAAACACCATCTTTGGAAGAGCCAACAACAATAAAGTTAACGTGAAAGAATTATTCTTCCTACACTGCATCTTTTCAGCAGATACAAAGGTAAACGCCGCCTCTTTCTTACTTCACCATATCCGTACCCTTTGTGCTCGAGGCATTCAACCTTTTGTGATTGGAGGATTAATAACCACCATCGCACTCGGTTTAAATCTAGGGGACCGACTTCAGAATTTGCAATCTTTGCCACCCCTGTTTATGGATATCAGCTATTGTCGCTCCTGCCACTTAATCAAAAATAGGGTAGGCGGGAATTATTATCTTATGGTCAATAACCAAGAAATCCCAAGCGTCGTTATGCCCAACATTGCACTCACCGATGTTACTAACCCCAACACATTCATCTACGATTTGAATGCTCCCGAGCCTACCATGCATACACAAGCAAACCCGCCCCCAAACGAGTTTGATGAAATGGAGCAAGGTGATCAAGGTCCTGAACAACATTCTGTCCCACTTAATCCTTCCGATAATGTAGCTGGTCCATCCTCCCGACGTCGTCGAAGAAGAAGGCCTGCAACAAATGATGACATCATGGATGCTATTGAACATCAAGCCCAACGGCTTGATGCCATGCATGCGCAGAATAACGAAGTAATGCAACTGATGCGTCAGATGCAACAACAATAACAAGAGAGGAATGCAATAACCGACCAGAGGTTCACTGACTTGCTTAACAGGTTTGATGACTTGGCAGTACGTGAACGATCACCGGGTCCTAGAACAAGAGGACGCAGGCAGAATTGAGTTTGAGTACCATTTTTTTTTCTTTTTTTTCTTTTGCTTTTTTTTTTGAAACATTGGTGACAATGTTTCATTTAAGTGTAGGGGGGAAAACTTTGTTTCAGTTATGTTTATTTCCCTTTCAAGTATGTTATTTCCCTTTCAATATTTTCCTTTCAAGTATGTTATTTCCCTTTCAATATTTCCCTTACAAGTATGTTATTTCCCTTTCAATAAAAAAAAAGAATTTTTTTTTCTTAAGTCAAGTCCCTAGTGTGAAAATTTTTATTATCTATTCTCCTCAATTTTCTTGAGCCATAACAAAATTCAACACACTCAATAAGTATAAAGGTTGCTTATTTTATAAAACTTGAGTGAAATTAAGACAAAATTATTACCACCCCAACACTCTAACAACCTCAGCATGTTAGATCAGTCTAAGTACCTATTATATCAATTCCTTGAACTTTTAGTCCTATAGTAACCCCGAGTAGTTTATACGAGAAGTCGGCACCATCTTAATAGCAAACTACGTGGAAAGCCGATGAATACAAGTGAATGATTCCCAAAGCAACATATTAAAAAAATCAGGAAATGCACTAATTAAGTTAGGTGATCCTTACCCGATCATTTAATCCAAAGGTTGCGGACCCTACAAAAACATAGTATGAACGATCCATTGTGAGTTGGTTCAGCGGTTTCTGGTGCTGAACTTGGTAGGGCGGACTACGGTCCGATCCCCCGCAATTTGCAATAGACTAAATAAAGAAGTTATCCAACGTATGTACCAGAACTTCTAACTAAAAGGGGATCAAAATCGCTAACCGGTTACTCCACCATGTGCGCGAAAAGATAAAGGGCTTAATGTGATTTCGCTCGAATGAAAACGGGTGAAATAAGAGTAAAAGAACTAGGCTGAGCTATAATAGCATGACTCGAACTGGTTTGCATAAGGTGGGGTTATCTAGTGTTGTTACGGTAGTTTCTGATGTTAAGATTAAACTCAGGTTATTTCTAAACGAGATTTACTTGCAACCTATTACGAATTGATGTGTGTTTGGAAATTTCATCTTGCTTGAGGACAAGCCAAAGTCTAAGTGTGGGGGAGTTTGATAACATGAAACTATATCACAATTTTAGACTTGATTTAATTAAATTATATCGTTATATGATTCAATTTATTTTATATTATTCGATATTACTCGGTATTTTCTTATTATTTATTTTAGGTATCATTATTTAAAGCACGTGTGAAAAAGAAAGAAGAGGGGTGCAAAAAGAGGATTTTCTAGGAAAAGCAGCAAGCTGAAGCACCAAAGCCCAGCCCACGTTTGGAACAAAAGAAATGGCTATCACGACCGCCATGAGAACATGCCGAGCGTCACGTCCCAAAACCTAGTGTTACGACCGTAACACATAGTGTGACGGACGTCACACATTTCATCCTACATTTTAGGCTTTACGTGCGTAACGGAGTTGACGTTTTCCCCTAATTTTTCTCCTGCACTCGTTGACGCTTTGAACCATACTGAAGACACTTTCGAGGAAGCGGTTATTTGGGGAGGTGAATATAAATAGACCTCACAAAAGCCAATTGAAGCTCTCTCTTCTCCGTGCAATTTTTCTAGCAATATCTTTCTAGCATTATAATTTTCCAGCACTCTAAATTTTCAAGCATCTTATTTTCTTTTCTTTTCTAGTTTAATTTCCGAAGCAAACAATTTATTTTCTCACGATAGTTTCTACACTGGAAACTATTGTGTAATTTTTACTGGATCTAACCTTACGTTAGATCATAGTATTTTATTTCCTTGTTTTTACTTTCCTATCTGATTGAGAATTGTGAAGAACAAATCCAACCGGCTTGTGGTGGAGTGTTCGAGCATCGAATCTAGGAGATAAAGTCCAGATTTCTAGTATTTTTCCAGGTTCATTAATTAATTGATTTATTGTTTTAATTTACATATGCTTTGTTCCGCTGTTTATATATATTGTTTGTTTGATATGGCCATATTTATGCACTATTATTGTTTATGCATGTTTATCATGTCTGGCTAATTAATTTAGATATCGGTATGTAAAGTAAGCGGAATAAAGGAATCGAAATTGAGTTGGTTTAAATTTATTTCAAAATATAGTCACTCTTTTTATGGTCTCAATTTACAAAGTTAATACCAAGGTTTTTGTACGAGAGTAAAAGACATAAAGAAGTTAAAATCAATAGAACGACGGTTTGAGTTTTTAACTGGACAGTGTAAATTGAACATTAACTTTAAATCAGGGCGAAAGCAATTTTTAAGGTTAATTAAATTCTAATCGTTTTAAAAAATTATTTTTAAAAGTTAAATGTGAGGACGAAAGTTAAGCATTTAAGTTTAATCATATAATCTAAGTCAACAGAGCGAGAGTTTGAGACGAGGGTGTTTAAACGGTTAGTATTTTCTCAAAAGGAGTTTCTATAGATTCTATTATTTTCAAAAGTGATTTTAGATTTAACGAAATAGTGAGAGCGTACGTTACAATATAAAGTCATAGTCTAATTCAACAGAGCGAGAGTTTGAGGAAAAGACTTTTAATTAATAGTGTCTACTGAAAAGACTTATTTTAAAATAAAGAAAAAGACCAACGGAGATTTGATTCCCTAATTACGACGAACTACATACTGATATCCATATTATTTGATAGTTTATATAGATCCAAATTTAGTTTTACTTTTCCCCCTAATCATTAAAGTATCATCCGCCTTAGCTTTACGCAGTAACCCTAGAAAACCGGTATATCGATTCATTAAGTCTCTGTGGGATCGATATCTTTTAAAACTACGCGATTAGACTGTGCACTTGCAGTTAGTATCCCGATAGACTCACAAAGTCGCGATCACCTACCTTTGTGATGGTACGTAGGCAATGGGTTCATCCATTCAAACAACAAAACTATAAATATTGTATATTCTTTTCTCATCTCCCCAATCATGTGTGCACAAATATTTTTCACAAATACCAACCTACCATACAACATTTGCAAAAAGGGCTCCCTTAGAGTACTAAGGATGTTTTGGATGCTTAAAACCTTCCCATTGCATAACCAACCCCCTTACCCAGATCTCTGACATTTTTATTAGTTTTTTATTTGATAAAACTTCTCGGTTTTTGTTCGCTTTCTAACCTTTCCTTTGGATAAATAGAAGTGCGGTGGCGACTCGAATTGTATGATTTACTTTTGATTTAGTCAATAAATCTAAAGGTAACGAATACCCCGCTACAGAAAAGTGGCGACTCTGCTGGGGAAACAAACAACACCTTCCTAGTGGGTTTTGCCTACTTTTTGCCTTTGTTGTATTGTATGTTTATATTTACTTGTGACATATTTTGTGCAAATTTGGGATGACTGTATTCTTTGTAATGTATGAATTGCTTGATATATATCAATTGCTTGTATGCTTGGTGGTCTCTTGTGAGATGAGTTCTATATCCGAACTCGAGTGCACTTATGATAGGAGAATGGCATAGTTTTGTTGACTTGTGTGGAGTTATTCCTTAGCAAGTTGATTTGCAAGCCCATTCACTTGGTGGAGGTTATATTGGGATCAATAATGCCACACGAGTAGTCGTGGTTAGGCACTAATCTTTCCAATATAGACCTTAGAAGCCAAAGACCTTAGATTACCTAGCCCATCTTGGCCTATTTTAGGACGTAGTGCAAAGATCGTTCAAGTGTAAGATTTGATACGATTGTAACGTGATACTACACTCATAAGAGTCTCTCTTGAGAATATTTTTGGAATACGAGTAGTCGTTTATCCGATAATATCCAAAAGATGGGATGATGACTATGGGAACCTCTTTTAGAACATGATTGTCAGGTTTAACCATAGTACACTCCCTTTGGGTGGTTCTTAACCGAGACTCCATGCTCGTGACTTGCAACAAACCCTTGATTCGCAGTTGATCTGTTCTCGTATATCCTTAATATCAATGGCACTTGGGTGTTGATAAGGTGTAAACCATAATCCGCCAAAATGGATGATTGATATTAAGGATGACTTGATCCATCCCGTGACCTTTGTGTGGTGTGATTTGCTTGATCCTTGAGTGTGATTGTTGCATCCATGCATTCATGCATTCATACACATCCATATCATTAACAATGAGAAAATTTCAAGGAACTTAAGAGATCTATTTGCAAATTTTTAGACATGGATAAACAAAGAAGGAATACGAAGAAGTACAGTTTCAGACAACCCGACTTGAAAGAGTTAAGGAGTTTGACATCCTATGTATTAGATCCCTTGGAGTTCAAAGCTCGCCATGGGAAGCTTCTGTCTATTCTTTCTACTCAGGTGGATAAAGGTCTGATGAGTGTGTTGGTGCAATTCTATGATCCCCTGTACCGTTGCTTCACTTTTCCGGATTTCCAGCTTTTGCCTACACTTGAGGAGTATGCCTATCTTGTGGGTATACCTATCTTAGATCAGTTGCCGTTCAGTGGCTTGGAGAGAGTTCCTTCTTCCCAAGAGATTGCTGATCTGTTGCACATAGATGAATCTATTATTGGTGCTCATATGACTACCAAAGGTGGAATTTAAGGTCTCCCATCTAATTTCCTCATTGCTCAAGCTACTTTGTTTGGGAAGGCCATGAGTGAGGACGTCTTTGAAGCCATATTTGTACTTCTCATCTATGGGCTAGTGTTATTCCCCAACTTCGACAATTTTATGGATGTGAACGCTATTAGGATTTTCTCTACTCTTAATCTCGTTCCTACTCTGTTGGGTGACACTTATTTCTCTTTACATATGAGGAATGCAAAGGGTGGTGGTACCATTGTGTGATGTTTGCCTCTATTGTACAAGTAGTTTATTTCGCACTTGCCTCAGACGCTCGCCTTCAAGGAGAACAAATGATGTCTACGGTGATCCACGAGAATTATGTCTCTCACTAATGGTGATATCTTTTGGTATAACCGTGTGTATGATGGTGTGCAGATTATTGACTCTTGTGGTGAATTCTCCAATGTGCCTCTTCTTGGTACATGTGGTGGAATTAACTACAACCCTGTTTTGGCACGCCGTCAGCTTGGGTTCCCCTTAAAGGATAAAACTAATAACATTTTGTTAGAAGGTGTGTTCTTTCAAGAGGGTAAAGATCCACAAAACTTTAAGGACAGGATGGTCCGCGCTTGGCGCAAGATTCATAGAAAGGGAATGAAAGAGCTTGGTCCGAAGAATTGTATTGCTTTGGAACCCTACACCTCGTAGGTGAGGAAGAGAGCTTCTGAGTACCGCATGCCCTATGACTATCCAAGACCTACACCTATGGTTATGGTTGGGCCTGCAACCCTCCCTAACCAAGGAGTAGAGGAGTTGAGAGATGAAGACCGTTCGCGTGCTTGGGTCTGTGAGCGAGATGAGCTACTTCAGCAACTCAGAGATGAGGATGCTTTGATAGAATTTCTGGAGCATCAGGTTATCGACGAGCCTGATGATGTGGTGACTTCTATTCTTCCTCAGTCATCCAGGTTTTGGAAGAGGAAGTATGATCGACTCGCCAAGGAGAAGGCAGATATGGAGGTAGCCTATGAGAGAGAGGTGAAAAGGCTTTGTGCAGCTTATCTTCCGGTCTCGAGAGCTTTGGACGATTGTTTCTAGGGTTCCATAAGATGTTCATTTTCCTTCTCTCTTGTATTGTATTTGGTTACCAAGACTGTACTTCTTTGGTGTAAAAATTTTTCCCGATATTATTGATATGAATATTCCATTATATGTCTAAAAGATTAATATTTTACAGATATTTGCAAATAGATCTCTAAAAGTTCCTCCAAATAAAAATAAATCATATGCATAAGCATGCATCATATGCATAAGCAGGTTTTGTTCAGGGCTTCTTGATCAGTGGTCTAACTCTGTGTTCTTCATTTATTTTGAAGACAAGCTGACGCACCGGTACAACACCAGGGCCAATTCTTCAAAGCTAATGGATCATCTTGAACAAGAGAACAGAGAACTTAAGGAGGAAGTGGCTAGGTTGAATGCCCTATTGGAGTCATTTCTGGCCGCCCAAAGTCAGTCTTCTCCAACGCCTGCAACTCCTCCCTAGAGGACGATCATTTCAGAGGTAGCTTCCTCCACCGTGCCTGCTGCCACTGCTCATTTTGCTCCTTCTGCTATGCCAGCCGGGTTTCCCTGGGGGATGCCCGCTTATTTTGTTCTAGAGGGTCTCGCCCCTACCTTTGCTTCTCTGCCGACATCTAGCCCGGTCCTTGCCGTGCCACCTCCCGTTGTGCACACTTTACCGAGATTTGATGACACCATTTATCATTCTGAGTCGTCTGAGGGCCCAGATGTCTACGAGAAAATGGATGCTATGAATGACCAATTCCTTGAGCTGCGCAAGGAACTGAAGACTCTAAGAGGGAAAAACCTCTTCGGTAAATCTGCTGTTGAGTTGTGCCTCGTGCCAAATGTCAAGATTCCCATCAAGTTCCAAGTGCCTGACTTTGAAAAGTACAAAGGAAACACTTGCCCACTCAGCCATCTTGTGATGTACGCACGCAAGATGTCAACTCAAACTGACAACGATCAACTCCTCATCCACTATTTCCAGGACAGCCTGTCCGGTGCTGCATTAAGATGGTATATGGGTCTAGATAGTGTGAACATCCTCTCCTTCAACGAACTTGGCGAAGCTTTCATCAAGCAGTACGAGTACAACGTTGATATGGCTCCCGATAGGGATCAACTGAAGGTTATGTCCTAGAAGGAGAAGGAAACGTTCAAGGAGTACGCCCAGAGGTGGCGTGAATTGGCTGCACAGATTGTACCCCCGCTCGAAGAGAAAGAAATGACGAAGATCTTTTTAAAGACTTTAAGCTCTTTCTACTATGAGAGGATGATTGCTAGTGCTCCCTCGGACTTCACCGAAATGGTGAATATGGGGATGAGACTAGAGGAAGGAGTCAGGGAAGGACGCCTGACCAGAGATGAAGGTTCTTTTGCAAAGCGCTATGGAGCTTTTGCAAAGAAGAAAGAGGGAGAGGCACATGCCGTGTCTTCCCATACTAAAAGAAGACCCTCTGTGAAGAGGAAGACTGTGCGCCCTGCCTGTAACCAGCACCAGGTGGCTCATATAGCACCTGCCTTCAGGGAAAATCAACATTATCAGCATCAGCAACAACAACATCAACAATATCAACAACAATAACATCGTCCGCAACAGCATGCTTACCAGCCTCGAAACAACAACAATACCAACACTAGCAATGATAGGAAGAGGGTCACTTTTGATCCAATTCCAATGACCTATGCTAAGCTCTATCCTTCATTGATAGACTGCAAGCTGATTACTCCACGTGACCCACCTACTGTACCGGCCAACCCTCAGTGGTGGTACAAGCCCGAGCTTCACTGTGTTTATCATTCCGGTGCTCCCGGACATGACATGGAAAATTGCTATCCCCTGAAGACCAAGGTTCAAGACCTTGTTAGAAGTGGAATCTTGTTTTTCGAGGACGTAGGTCCGAACGTCAAGAAGAACCCATTGCCCGAGCATGGGAAATCTTCTGTTAATATGGTTCAGGGTTACCCTGGCAAGTACAAAGTCTGATATGTCATTAATATCAGACAATCGTTGGTCGAGATGCATAGACTGTTATGTGGATACAGTCATTATGAGCATGACCATGACATCTGCCGTGTATGCACTATCAACGAGAGAGGATGTCGCCAAGTCAGGAAGGACATCCAAGAGATGCTGGATCAGGGTGTGATCGAGATACTTCAGAATCGTGATGAGGACGAAGTTAATGTTATAGCCCATGTTTTCAGAATTCCCGAACCTGTTGTCGTCAGATATGATGGCAGCAAGAAGAAGGCCTCTCCATCTCTTATTATCAAGCCAGCGGGCCCTGTCCCTTACTCTTTAGATAGAGATGTTCCCTACCGATATAACGCTGTCGCGTTGGAAGATGGGAAGGAGGTGTCGTTGCCCTCCACTTCTGTTGTGAGTATTTCTGATGTCAGTGGTGTGACCCGCAATGCTCGTGTTTTCTCGGCGCCGCCGAAACCCCATGAAGACGTGTTGAGAAGAAGAGCTGATGCTGTTGATAATTCTGCCAGTCCTGTGGGGACTTCTTCTTCTTCTCCGAATCCGGCACTTGTTGTTGATAGACCTGCCGTTGTTACTAAAGCTCCTGTCCCTGTTGGCCAGAATGGCATATTGAAAGAGGACTGTGATGAGATGCTAAGGCTCATCAAGAGGAGTGAATATAATGTTGTAGATCAACTGCTTCAAACTCGATCAAAGATATCTATCCTATCTTTGCTGATGAATTCTGAGCCACACCGCGAAGCTTTGCAGAGGGTGTTGGACGTGGCATACGTGGATCACGATGTCACAATTGAACAGTTTGATAGCATTATTGCAAACATTACTGCTTGTTACAATTTGAGCTTTTGCGATGCTGATCTTCCCGAGGAGGGAAAAAACCACAATTTGGCTCTACACATTTCCATGAATTGCAAGGATGATGCCTTGTCTAATGTGCTGGTAGACACAGGATCGTCGCTAAATGTGTTGCCAAAATCCACTCTGGCCAAACTTTCATACCAGGGGCCTCCCATGAGGCAGAGTGGAGTGGTAGTCAAGGCTTTTGATGGATCCAAAAAAACTGTGATTGGCGAGGTTGAACTCCCAATCAAGATTGGACCTAGTGATTTCCAGATCACTTTTCAAGTCATGGATATCCACCCATCATATAGCTGTTTGCTTGGCGGACCATGGATTCACGAGGCAGGCGCCGTGACATCCATCCTACACCAAAAGTTGAAATTCATCAAGAATAAGAAGTTGGTGGTGGTAGGGGGAGAGAAGGCTCTCTTGGTAAGCCATTTGTCTTCCTTTTCTTATATAGATGCTGAGGATGAGGTTGGGACTCTGTTCCAAGCTTTATCTATTGCTGAAACTTCTAGGAAAGGAACTTCTTCATTTGCATCCTACAATGATGAGAAGTTGGCCATTGAGCATGGTGCAACTACTGGTTTAGGACAAATGATTAAGCTGGAAGACAATAACTCCCGGGCTGGCATAGGGTACTCTTTAGGCACTTTCAACGAGCGCGGTTTATTCCAGAGTGGAGGTTTGATCCACACGGTCAAAGACCAAGAGGCTGCTGCTATAGTGGAAGATGATGCAAAGGAAGATTCTGGAAACTTTGTCATCCCTGGAGGAATCTGCAATAATTGGGTCACTGTTGATGTTCCAACAGTTGTCCATAAGTCCACGTAACGTGTTCACCTTTTGTTTAAAAACCCTTCTCCCATGCCAAAAGGAGAAGTGATGACATTGTTGGCACATTAATACAATGATATTCATTCAATAATTACATGTTAAATGTTTGTTTTTCCAAATTATTTTCACTTTTTGCTTTTTTGCATGAAATTGGTGATCACTAAAAAACCCTAAAAAGAGAATAAAATCAATCTTTTCATATGCATAATGATTTGCCTTGTTTGAATTCTGAAATCTCTTTTATATCCAAAATCATTATGTAGGTTGATCAAACCCATTGAACATAATGATCCAACACCATCTCCCAACTTTGAGTTCCATGTATTTGAGGCAGAAGAAGATGATGTTGAAGAGATTCCTGATGAGATTACCCGTTTGCTTGAGCACGAAGAGAAGATCATTCAGCCACATCTTGAGAATCTGGAAACAGTCAACTTGGGGTCTAAAGATTATGTTCCCGAAGTGAAGATTGGGGCACTCCTGGAAGAGTCTGTGAAGAAGGGGTTGATTGAGTTGCTACGAGAATATGTCGACGTCTTTGCCTGGTCGTATGAAGACATGCCTGGTCTAGATACAGATATCGTGCAACACTTCCTGCCTTTGAAGCCTGAGTGTGTGCCTGTAAAGCAGAAGCTCAGAAGAACTCATCCTGATATGGCAGTGAAGATTAAAGAAGAAGTTCAGAAGCAAATTGATGCGGGGTTTCTGGTGACTTCTACATATCCTCAACGGGTGGCCAATATTGTGCCCGTGCCTAAGAAAGATGGAAAGTCCGAATATGCGTGGACTATAGAGACTTGAATAAAGCTAGTCCGAAAGATGATTTTCCTTTACCGAATATTGATATGTTGGTAGATAATACAGCTAAATTCAATGTCTTCTCGTTTATGGATGGATTTTCCGGTTATAACCAGATTAAAATGGCACTCGAGGATATGGATAAGACAACATTCATCACACCTTGGGGAACATTCTGTTATCGAGTGATGCCCTTCGGTTTGAAGAACGCCGGAGCCACGTATCAACGCGCTATGACTACCTTGTTTCATGATATGATGCACAAGGAGATCGAGGTATATGTTGATGATATGATTGCGAAGTAGAGAACGGAAGTTGAACATATAGAGAATTTGTTGAAGCTTTTTCAGCGTTTGAGGAAGTACAAACTCCGTCTGAATCCGAACAAGTGTACATTTGGAGTCCGTTCCGGAAAGTTATTGGGCTTCATTGTCAGTGAAAGAGGTACTGAAGTTGATCCTGCCAAGGTCAAAGAAATACAAGAGATGCCTGCGCCCAAAACTGAGAAGCAAGTCCGAGGTTTTCTTGGCCGCTTGAATTATATTTCCAAATTTATATCCCACATGATTGCCACATGTGCGCCTATATTCAAGCTCCTTCGGAAAGATCAACATCATGATTGGACCGAGGATTGCCAGAAAGCCTTTGACAGTATCAAAGAGTATCTGTCTGAGCCTCCGATTCTGTCTCCGCCTGTGGAAGGGAGACCTTTGATCATGTACATGACCGTTCTTGAAGACTCTATGGGTTGTGTATTAGGTCAACAAGATGAATCAGGGAAGAAAGAGTATGTTATATACTATCTGAGTAAGAAGTTCACTGATTGTGAGTCTCAATACTCAATGCTGGAGAAAACATGTTGTACTTTGGCTTGGGTTGCTAAGCGCTTACGCCAGTATATGTTAAATCATACAACTTGGTTGATATCCAAAATGGATCCAATTAAGTATATCTTTGAGAAGCCTGCTTTAACTGGGAGGATTTCCCATTGGCAGGTGCTGTTGTCTGAGTATGATATTGAGTATCGAGCTTAGAAGGCTATTAAAGGTAGTATCTTGGCTGACCATTTGGCACATCAACCAATTGAGGATTATCAGTCTGTTCAATACGACTTCCCGGATGAGGAGATTTTGTATTTGAAGATGAAAGATTGCGATGAGCCTACGCTCGATGAAGGGCCAGAGCCTGGTTCCCGATGGGGTATGGTGTTCGATGGCGCTGTTAATCAATATGGAAATGGTATTGGGGCAGTGATTATTACTCCTCAGGGCACACATTTTCCTTTTACAGCAAGGCTAACTTTCAAATGCACGAATAATATGGGGGAATATGAGGCCTGTATTATGGGTTTGGAAGAGTGTATTGATCTTAGGATCAAGCATCTTGATGTTTATGGTGATTCATCCCTTGTTGTTAATCAGATTAAGGGTGAATGGGAGACGATTCAGCCTGGCCTCATCCCATATAGATATTATGCGAGGAGGATTTCAACGTTCTTTACTGAGGTTGATTTCCATAACATTCCTCGAGATGAGAATGAATGGCAGATGCTCTTGCTATGCTTGCTTCGGTGATTATGGTGAAATTCTGGAATGAAGTCCCCAATATTACTGTGATGCGCTTGGATAGACCAGCTCATGTATTTACAGTTGAAGAAGTGAAAGATGATAAGCCATGGTATTATGATATCAAGTGCTTTCTCCAAAGTCAGACTTACCCGCCTGGGGCATCTGTTAAAGATAAGAAGACTTTGAGGAGATTATCTGGCAGTTTCTACCTCAATGGTGATGTGCTTTATAAGAGGAATTTTGACATGGTTTTGGTCAGATGCGTGGATAGACACGAAGCAGACCTGTTGATGACTGAAGTCCATGAGGGTTCATTTGGTACTCATTCCAATGGACATGCCATGGCAAAGAAGATGTTGAGAGCAGACTACTATTGACTGACAATGGAGTCTGATTGCTGCAAATACGTGAAGAAATGCCACAAGTGTCAGATTTATGCGGATAAGATTCATATTCCCCCGACACTTCTGAATGTTGTTTCCTCACCATGGCCTTTCTCCATGTGGGGAATTGACATGATTGGCATGATAGAGCCAAAGGCGTCTAACAATCATAGATTTATTCTCGTAGCAATTGATTACTTCACCAAGTGGGTTGAAGCGGCATCATATGCTAATGTGACCAGGCAGGTGGTCATGAAGTTTATCAAGAACCAACTCATATGCCGTTATGGTGTGCCAGACAAGATCATTACTGATAATGGATCTAACTTGAACAACAAGATGATGAAAGAGCTATGTAGCGGGTTCAAGATTGCGCATCATAATTCTTTTCCTTATAGACCCAAGATGAATGGGGATGTTGAAGTTGCTAACAAGAACATCAAGAAGATTACCCAGAAGATGGTTGTCACGTACAAGGATTGGCATGAGATGCTGCCATTTGCTTTTCATGGCTATCATACATCTATCCGCACTTCAACAGGGCAACCCCTTTCTCTTTTGTATATGGCATGGAGGCTGTGCTCCCCGTGGAGGTCGAGATCCCATCAATGAGAGTCTTGATGGAAGCCAAGTTGGCTGATGCTGAATTGGTTCAGAGTCGTTATGACCAACTGAATTTGATAGAAGAGAAAAGATTAACTGCCATGTGCCATGGTCAGTTATATCAGCAAAGGATGAAGAAAGCCTTTGATAAGAAGGTCAAGCCTCGTGTGTTCCAAGAAGGTGACCTCGTGCTCAAGAAAGTTTTATCTTTCGCGCCCGATTCTAGGGGCAAGTGGACTCCAAACTATGAAGGTCCATACGTTGTTAAGAGAGCCTTTTCAAGTGGTGCCTTGATACTTACAACTATGGATGGGGAGGATTTCACTCGTCCTGTGAATTCAGATGCAGTCAAGAAATACTTCGCCTAAAATAAAAACATAATAGCTCTCTAAGTTGAAAACCTGAAAGGGCGGCTTAGGCAAAAATGAGCGTCTCGGTGGATTGAAAACCCGAAAGGGCGATCCAGGCAAAAGTTAGAGACATAAAAAATGAATATATACATCCCGCTAGATTGAGTACCTCACCTTGGGGCAATCTAGGCAAAAATTAGGGATTTGGCAAGTAACTGCATCCTGACAAGACTTTGTTCCACAACTGTCATCTGTCAAAGATTCTCGCTCAGTCATCGTTAACTGAAGCTTCAAATACATTGGATTCAGATTTGGTGGAGAAATGGTCATTATGTTCAATGTAGCCCTTTTTTCCAATATATATCACCAATTTCAAATTTGTAAAAGATCCATGGAGTCTCGCCATTTTCGGACTACCATCCTATCAAATAAATTTGAGCCTTTATCCAATTCTTGGCACTCTTATTTGTTTCTGTTTAACAAATGTTTGCATGTTTTAATTGATAAATATCATTGTTTTAAACAAATAAAGTTTTTGTAAAACTGTTTTTAAACAAAGTGAACATTCACAACGACTGAAAGGATAAACAGGAATGTCCTCAGTGCTCTCCCGAGGATAGTATGATCTCCAAAAGGGTAAGACATTTGTTCATATACCTAGCATATTTGTATTCTCTTCATCATCTTTCAGGTTCTCTCCTCCGTGAGCGTAGAGAAGGGTGACATTTCGTCAAGTCCCCAGGGAATCTGGAGTTTTTGCCTTTGATCTTTTGGAGATGTGTATACCTTCATCCTCAGATCCCCAGAGAGTCTGAGTCTAGCATCTGTGTTTTATCAATTATATGGTTGTCATCCCTTGTGTGGACTGACCTAAAATCCCTTATAAGTTGATAAAAATTGATATGTTATCTATTTTCGAGGAAATTGGTCTTTCCCTTAGTAAATGGAAATCTCCCGCAGAGTGAGCAAGAATTCCTTAGCAGGTTAGCTTGCAGTTTTCCCCATCAAGTTTGCTTACAACTCATCCTCAGCAGGGTTGCTCACATTAGACTTCCCCCCCCCCCAGTTGGGTCGCCTACAGGGTATCCCCAATTCGTTCACCATCAGTCTTCCCCAATGGAGTTACCTGATCAGAGCCTAATTTGTTTCCTTCTTCTTGGATAGTTTCCTCCTAGCAGAGTTGGTGTTGAAGATGTTTATTTCCTTCCCCAGCGGAGCAACGGTTCTCTCTCCTCCTAGCAGGGATTGTTTCTCCAGCAGATATGAGGAAATATGTTGATTTTTGAAACTTCTGTTTGGTGGTTGTTCCCCCACAGAGTTTCATATCTTTCGCTGATAAGCTCCCCAGTAGAGTTTCTTCTATGATGGATCTTATCAGTGTTGAGCTCTTGATAGAGTTTCCTCTGCATCGGATCTTTTGTCTGTTCAGCGGAAAATCCCTGGCGATAACTCTATAGCTTCCCCGATGGAGTATTTTGTTTCTCTTTTCTCCGCGGCAGAGATGTTTCTTCAGTGGTTAGAAGTGAATGTTTGGTTGATGTGTTTCTGTTTGGTGGTTGTTCCCCACAGGATTTCATATTATTGCCTGATAAGACCCCATGTAGAGTTTTCTTCTCTGACAGATCTTATCAATATCTCTGTGTGTTCCCGAGAATTGTTGGAAGATCCCTAGCTTTTGGTAGTTGTAGCCTTTGGCTGATCCCCGACAGCGGTCTCTGATCCCCAACGACCCGACTTATTTCCCTAGCAGTAGTCTTTGTCCCCGGCAGCGACTCTGTTTGATCCTCAACGGTGATTGGTGTTTCCTAGTATTTGTTGCCCCACCAGATTGGTTTGCTCTTGTGGGCTTGGCCTTTCTCTTTTGAGATGTTATACTGGATATCCGTCCATTGATTCTTGGACCTGTTTGTGTTAGATATGTCTGTTTGTCAGCATTAATCATACATAAACCACGCATATACATGCATAATCATAACATTCAGATATTCATGTTGCATTCTTTGCCATATATCTTTGCTTGTTATCTCCTGCTAGCTGGTGAAATGTTCTTCCCCAAGCAGATGTTTGTGTCTGATCTCTCCATTTAGAGTCAGCCCCATAGGCAGAAAGTGTCTATCTTTTCTTTTATATTCCCCACTGAGTTATGTCCTCGTGGATGATCATTATTTCAGTTTCTTCCTTGAATATGTATTGGAATGGAATTACTCCCCCAAGTTATATCCTCATTGGGTTGAGTCTTGTTTCATTGTGTCTCTCTAGTTTGTTCCTAGATTGACTCCTTTCTTGTTATTTCCCCTGCAGTTCCCTGTGGTCCAGGTGATTAATTACTCAGTAAACAGTAATTGTTCATTCTCTCCCCAGCGGATATTGTGGCCTTCTACCCAGTAACCGGTAGTTGTAAGTCCTACACCTTTGGTTTTCTACCCAGTAACCAGTAGTTGTAAACCCCATTGTTGTCCCCTTGCAGAGTTAATCCTTGATATTGTTCATCCTAACCAATGACGGGTACTCTCACCTTTAGTTTTCTACCCAGTAACCGGTAGATGTATTCCCTTCTTTGTTGGTTATCTTTATCCAATATTCGGTATTGACATTCCTTCATTTTTTGAGTATACCACCCAGTAACCGGTGATATATCTCCTGGATCATTGCTTTTGTCAATGCATCCCCCGCGAGTCATCTTTCATTTACCCTTGTTTGGTAATGATCGTTTCTCCTTTGGATTGGTCATCATTTTATACCCAGTAACCGGTATCTCGATGTCCTTTCTTTTCGGTCGATTTATCCTTTATTAACCCAATAACCGATTATGGATAATCTTCCATGCGAGTATGTTATCTACGTTCTGACGGTAACATATAATATATCTCATGCGCTCTTCAGTTGAAGTCTTTTTCTTCCCCAGTTGAGTAAGATTCGTATTTCCTTATAGAATCGAATGTCCATCCTGTAATTGAGTTTGCTTTTTCAGCCCTCCCTTTCGGATGATGAGTGTCTTGGAAATATTCCCCAATTCACGCCTGGTTGGTCACCTATTATATGCCCAGTAACCGGTATCCCTGGTGTTCCTCCCTATTATGACTTTTTGTCCCCTGCGGAGTTAGATCCTTCCTGAGTTGAAATATACCTTTTAGGTCTTCCTCAGATGTTTTGGATGATTGATATCTCTCACCCTTATACCGGTCTTAGATATTTTTTCTCCCCGAGCGTGTCATTCTCTCACCCTTATACCGGTGTATTTGATCACATGTCTCTTTGAGTTTATTACCCAGTAACCGGTAATACCTCACTTGTTGTTCCTCAGTTGAGTCCTTTGTGGACATCCCCACCTGAGTCCGAATTTTTATCCGAAGTATCCTTTGTGGATACTTTTCCTGTATTGGCATATTCCCCAATACATGCATTTTTGAGTTAGCTCGAGTCTTTCCATTGATTTATTTTCATGGAATCCCTTCGTGTCTCCCAGCAAGTTTTAAGTCGTGACCTGCTCACGCATTTTCCTCTTTATCCCCTCAGAGTCTCAGTCTCCCTAGTGAGTGTATTACTCCTTTGGATTCTCAGTTTCTCCAGATTTCTTTTTCTTTGTGGCCATATATCCCCACAAAGTATTAACTTTTGCATGCATACATTTGCATCATGAGGTCTCTTAGGGACCAAAATTCGTCTCTTTGTTATTATTTAAGCCCATTCTACCTCGTCGAGACGAAGATTTTAACCTTCATATCTCCAGATAGAATGACCTTAAATAGGGGCATCTGTAAGACCCTAATTTTGACCCTAAGATCCCTCATGGCATCATATCATTGCTCATTGCATTTGCCTCAAGGATCATAGCATCTTGGCTCCTTAACCCTTGGGATATCAAAGCTCTCAATCATCATATATGTCTCCCAAGTATCTCAATTTGTCAATTTTATCAAGATAAACCAAAGGGCTTGAGGATTGCTTCCCAAGGAAACCTTAATTCAACTATGCATTGACTGTGCCTTGCTCATGAAGTAACCTCAACCTATGATCAATTTCAATCAAGGGAAGTTCTTTAATTCATCATTTTATGCATATATGTGCCTATGTGAGGCCTCTCAATCATTCATTCATCAAGATTTGAAGTTTGGACTTGAGAAGTTGACTAGTCAAGTCATCTGACTAAATTGAAATCCACAGAGACCTAACTTTTGATGTGTTTGTCAAATGATGATGACCCAAAGATAAAAAATGTTCTTAAGAACCATATGAACAACTTTCATGTTCATAAAAAATTCATTTGAAACTTGTAAGGTCATCATCCATTTCAAAACATTATAGGTCATTTTGATTGAAACCCTAATTTTGGGTCAACTTCCCAAGGACCTAACTCCTTCATTTTTTATGATTTTAAGGTGAGACCAAGTGAATTGGAAAGTTTAAGATGTCTAATTAAAATTTTATGTTGGATAAATTTTCATAATCCTAAAAGAAACACATGTGATAATACAAAACATTATAGGTCACTTTGGACCAAAGCCATTGAATCTTGAAAAAGTCGAACTTCAAGTGCCCATAACTTTGTCATAAAAAATCCAAATGATGCAAAATTTAAGTCCAAATTTATGGTCTTGAAAAGATATACAACTTTGATGTTGGAGGTTTTGTCCATTTTGGGCTTGCATCATTGAAACAGAAGGGCTTGAAGTTGACCATTTTTGGCAAAATTCTCAAACAGATGTTTTGTACCTTGAACTTCATGGCTGGTTTTCACAATTTTCCAAACTCCAAATGGATTTTTGTTCAACATAGCTTTTGTTCCTTATGTCAAGACCTTTCCAACCATTACTCACATGCCTATTATTGGATTTTCCAAGTGGGACTTTCGAAGAGAGGAACTTTTGTGACCATTTATGTATTTCGTGATGAAACTTCATACACAAGCCAATGCCATTCAATCTGCACGTTCAAACTTGCTTCAAATCATTTCAGCATGCAAAACCATTTGATTTTGGGCCTCACATGCGCCTGTACAGGCTCATGCATGGAGGACCCAAATCTCATGCACACGTGTTCCATTCCCTTGCCTTGCACTTTCAGCTATAAATAAACATGCCTGCTTCATTGATTGGTAACCTGAATGCGCCTAAACCTCTTATGAAATCCATTCCCAACCTCTCACCAAAGGAATTTGAATTTTCACTTCTCTTTTTCAAGTATGATTTTCAATAACATCAGTTGATTTTCAATACTAATTCCTAAGCCTAGCTCTCATATCATACATCAAGATCAAGCTGCAAGCAAGCATTTGGCTGGATCGTGCTCATCAAAGTTGCACTTCAAAGGTTTGCAGCTCAACTGTTTTGCTTCGAATCTCATTATATATTGTGCATTACTTGTGTTGGTTTGGTTTTCTGAAGTCCTCGTGTGAGAGGCAAGCCAATGGTGGCTTTAATTTCATGAATTGTTGAACTTCAGATTGAACACCTAGATTTTCAACCTCAGATTTATCCTTCCATAGGGATCTTGAGTAAAATCTAAGGTCACAGGGGTGATGTACATCACCCCAGCTTTAATTTGGTATAAGGATCGCGTGTTTTAGTTGAGGTTGCAAAACCTGCAACTGGTGGCCGGATTTTGCCTTCTCACCGGAGAAGACGGTGGTTTCCACCACCATCCCCACGTGTTTGAACCATGGCCATTGGATGATGATTACCAGATATAATCCTGACCTTTGTTATGTTTGACTTCATTTAATTCATGATACTTCGCGCTTGACTCATGTACATGGTAAGCGCGCGCCTCTGATCCGTTGATGATGTCCACGTCAATTAATGAGATGGATCGTGCGCCTCTGGTTTTTTCTATTTTATTAATTTCTGTTTTATTTTCTTTTATTCCATTTATTTTTAAAAATTCATAACTTCTTTATTTGGAATCACAAAAATATGGGACCAATTGCTAAATTTTTCTCTTAAATTCTAGTTTCATAATCTAATTTTTAATTATTTTTGTGATTCCATTTAATATTTTTTGTGAATTATTTTGTTTTTAATTGTTTTTAATTCATTTTAAATACTTTTAGATATTCAAAAATGCCAAAAATATTTTCTTAATACCTATGGATGATGATAAGTCTATGAAAAATATTCTCATCAATTTCTTAATTGATTTGGGATTTATTTGAGATTTTAGTCCATTTGTGTTATTTTTCTTCATTTTTAATTGTTTAAAATTAGTTTCCGTTTTCAAAAAATGTTGAGAAAATTTGTCAAACCTAGTTTGACCATGTTAGACTTATGATGATCCAATTCAACTTATCTAAGTTGATTTGAATTGGGTTTGAAGTTTGACCTTTATTTGGTCATTTTATTTTATGTATTATTTTAATTCCAAAAAAATACCAAAAATATGTTTGACATTTCTTGACTTCTAATCTTCATTTCACTTCTGTTTAACATTGGTTGATGTTGATTCCATTCACATTTGACCATTATGTTTTGATTATGTAATTTGAATTTCCATTTTCTACATTCTCATTTCATCTTCATCTTCATCTTCTTCTTTTTCTTTTGACCAATGAGTTAATGATTTGTGGTTTGCCTTTACATATGAGAGGCTTAACCTTCTTTGATCCAAATCAAATTCAACTTGATCAAAGATTAAGTGAATTTCTTTGTGTCCAAGATAGGTTGCTTCTTGGTCAAGCAAAAAATCTTAAAATCCATACAAGGTCATTCTTCTTTTCTTTTGGAATGGCAAGTTATAGGAGCTTGGCTTACTAGTCATGATCTCTAACTTGTGTATATTTGCCTATAGTTTTATTGACCGGCCTCAGATAGGTGTGACTACTACATTAGTCCATTTACGATTGCTTAACATAGCGCTAAATTGCCTTATGGCACACTAACACTAACTACTAATTACTAACTTTTAATTCAAGCATTTAATTCTTGCAATTTACTTTAATGCAGTTTAATATATTGCTTATTTATTCATATTGTCGTTTTCCTTTTCTTATTTGAGCTCATGTTTATGTTTATGCCATTTGCCTTTTGCTCACTTGAGCACCTTATTGTGTAAATATACTATTGCCTTGTGCTTGTTTTGTCTTTGTTTGTGTGAACCCAATGCAAAAAGTAGAAAGGACTTAGAATTAGGACCTCACATATGCTTAATGGAGTTTCAAGAGCAACTAGGCCTCATGCCTTTAGAATGCTAAAATTGTTGAAGAGCAACTAGGCCTCATGCCTTTAGAATGCTTAATCTTGATGTTGACTTGAAAGGACCCCTAATCTAAACTCTTTCTTTGTCCATTTCTTATTGCATTGTGATTTTTTTATTGTTTGTTTTAGTGTGCTAGGGATTCCAAACTTGAGCTAGTTAGAAGGACCATTGTCATGAACATCCAAGTTAAGAGAGACAAGCCAAATGGAGATCTTAGGGGCTTGATTGAATATTTGCTTGATTGCTTGAGTAAATTGCTTATTGCTTACTAAGTCCAAAGGAAAGGAGATCTTGAATCATCTTTATGATCTCAAGAAAGGAACTCCAAGGGTTTTATTCTCTTCTCTCATCTTTGCATGTTTAGGACTAGCCCTTCTCTTCTTCTCTCCACTCTAACCCAAGCCAAACTCATTTTGTGCAAACATTGACATTGTTTTCAAAACTAGAAACCTAGGCCATATGCCTTTGATATTTCAAACTCTTTTCATTAATACTTATTTTGAATTGAATCTTAAGTCAACTTTGACTTCATTTTGTGAATACTTCTAATTTGTAAATACAACTCACTTCAAGTTGTTTTTGTGGTTCCAATGACCACCTTTGTTAAAAGTTTTCATAAACATTAGCCATAGGTTTGAGTTATCATAGTGGTTGATGTAAACCTCACCTTATCCTTAGTGATTGGACTATAAGTCTTCCATACTTATTATAGGGTGGATCCCTCACTAGTATGTTGAATCTCTCCTCACATGGTGGATTGTGGTTTAGGTTGAGTTTTCTCCCTTTGATAACAAAAGACCTTAAGGCTTTTGACAAATCAATTCACCAACTTCTTTTGAGATTTTTACCCCGAACTACGAGGTTTTGATCCTACCTTTGTGATGGTACGTAGGCAATGGGTTTATCCATTCAAACAACAAAATTGTAAATATTGTATATTCTTTTCTCATCTCCCCAATCATGTTTTCACAAATATTTTCACAAATACCAACCTACCATACAACATTTGCAAAAAGGGCTCCCTTAGAGTACTAAGGATGTTTTGGGTGCTTAAAACCTTCCCATTGCATAACCAACCCCCTTACCCAGATCTCTGACATTTTTATTAGTTTTTGATTTGATAAAACTTCTCGGTTTTTGTTCGCTTTCTAACCTTTCCTTTGGATAAATAGAAGTGCGGTGGCGACTCGAATTGTATGATTTACTTTTGATTTAGTCAATAAATCTAAAGGTAACGAATACCGCGCTACAGGACTGTTGGCTTTATCTTGGACAAACGACTTAGAACTTAGGCAACATTCCTATGCTAAAGGACTTGGCCAATGCCAACTTTCTGTGAAACCAAGTGCTTGCAATTTGAAACTTCATATGATACATCATTCAAGATCCCTTTGAGTTCATCTGTAACATGATCATTCTGAAGCTGTTATTTTGAACCAGTGACTTATGGAATTTATCTGTTACATGGGCTAATCTAAAGAAGATTTTGGAGTGGCTAAAGCTTGGATGTGGTTATGTTTATTTGATGCCTTTGCTCTTCAAGATAATATAATTATGCATTTGTGTGTTGCTTGATTCTAAATGTCCAAGGGAATTCTGGGTTTCTATTGACATTCTTGTCTATTGGATTGCTATCCATTGGTCAGATCTTTTCAACTCTTAACTTTTAATTTTTTGCATAGGATTAGTCTCTTCATCTTCTCCCCATTTCTTTAATTTCAAAATCTCTCCCTCCCTTTTCAAAATCTTCTTTGATTGAACTTATTTTGTTCTAAACTTTGACCACTTTACAAAAAGATAGAAACTTTGGCCTTATGCCATTGCATTTTCAAACTTCTTTTCTTAAATCAAATTTGTTAATAAACTTAACTATACTTGACTTAAACTTTCAGAAAAGCTAAAAAAGACCTAACTCATTCAAACCATTTTCAGGCCTTTGTGCCTTTCAAACTTAATTTTATTAAAAGCAATGCATCCACTTTGAAATTTGTATCACAAACTACGAGGTTTTGATCCCTTATTTTTATGTTGGTACGTAGGCACAAGTCCGAAGGTCTAGTCAAACACAAAAATATAATTAATTGAATTCTTTTCTCATCCCCCCATTCTATTTGTTTGTAAACATAATTTTTGTACCAAATCCATATGCACAAAAAAAGGGCTCCCTAGGAGTACCTAGGACACTTTGGGTGCTAACACCTTCCCTCTGTGTAACCAACCCCCTTACCTGTAATCTCTGACATTTTATTTGTTTTGATTTGAAAACTTCTTACTTTTGGGTTTTGTTCGTACTTTTTCCCTTTTCCCTTGGAAACAATAAAAGCATGGTGGCGACTCTTGTTATTTGATCTCTAGCTTATCCATAGCTTGATGATCATGAATTTACCGCTACAGAAGTTTGTAAATTTCAACATGTTGAAAATATTTCTAAGTGTCAAGCCATATATCTCAATATTCCACCTTACTTACCGTTTTATGTGAGCTTCAAATGAGAAACATGTCTTCATCAAAGTTGTAGGTCTTTCAAAGGCCTTCAAAATGGTCACCAATTTCATGTCATTTGGATTTATAATGATAAAGTTATGCATTTTTGAAGTTTGGAAAAATCACTTGTTCGATGGTATATGTCAAAAATGACCTATAATGTATCCTCATATCACATGCTTATAAAAGTTGAATTATCTCTCACTCCAAACATCAAAGTTGAAGTAGACATCTTAAATTTGGTTTTGAAACTTGGAAATCTTTCATCTCATAAACATTGAGCAAGTTATGGCCTTGGGAAGTTGACTTTCAAATTAGGTTTAGACAAAATCAGATATAATGTTTCAACATAGAAAATGATTTTTCAAGCAAAACTAGATCTAAGTCTCAACATGAAAGTTATTTGGAATGTCATTCAGAGTAACTTTAAGTTTGGAATCATTTTCATATGGTGAAAATTGTAGGAGATAGGGTCTAGGGAGACCCAGTTTTGATCAGATGAATTCATCTGGCCAACCACCATCAACCAACTTGATAACCTTCAATTCTCTTGACTTTATAGGCTCATGGTAGATCATATATGCATAAGATGAAGAATTTTGAAGTATCCCTTGACAAATTTGATCAATTGGGTAGATAGCTTGTTGGAGAAGTTACTCAAGATACCCAGTCAAACTAGGGTTTCCATGGCAAATCACCTCCAAACTCTTGAAGAATACTTTATCAATATGACATGTAGAGATCATTGGGACTCATATATGATACTTTGAGACATTGTGGATCAATCCTTGGTTGTTCTCTTAGCCATGAGGGTCTCAAACCCTAGGTGTAAACTTAATAGACCAATGGTGATCATGCCCTTCCTACAAAAAAGCTAGGCAAATACAAAGACATATTTTTGGTATTTTGGTTAGTGAAATAATAAAATATAAGTATGATACAATCACATAGTGCTTGGTGATCTCTCCCCAAAACAAACCCAATGAAAGAGGGGTAAGGAGGATGCCAAGGTATGATCCCAATGCTAATGCATATGACGAAATTGCATGAGGGATCTTAGGGTCAAAATTGGGGTCTTACAGCTGCCCCTATTTAAGGACATTCTAATTGAGGAGGTGAAGGTTAAAATCTTCGTGTCGACTCAGTAGAATGGGCTTAAATAACAACATAGAAACAAATTTTGGTTCCTAAGAGACCTCATGATGCATATGATATGAATGTAAAAAGCAAATTCTCTGTGGGGAAACGTTGCCACAAAGGAAAAGAAATCAGAGAGACCGAAGATCCCCAGGAGTATAATGCATTTCGTAAGGAAAACTCACTAGGGAGACAGAGACTTTGGGGGGATAAAAGGTTACGCGTAGGCCATGCTACGACTTAAAACTGCTGGGCGGACTAGAGGAATTCCATAAAATGAAAAGACTCAGTTGGGGAAACAAAACATCTGTAGGGGTTTACAAGTAGATCAGGATAAAACTGAAGTTCTTCAATCAATGCAGGGAAAAGCGATTTCACTAAGGAAATGTACACTCAACTCAACTAGGGAAGAAATAAACTTCGACGCAGGAGGAGCAGAAACTCATTATCCACTACTTGTTACTGGGTAAGGAGATAATAAAAGTCTGACAGAGAGGACACCCGTCATCGGTTAGGATGAACATTTCAAGGATGACTCGCTAGGAACCACCAGGAGGGAATATTCATTACCGGTTACTGGGTAAGAATAGCCTTGTTGGGGAAAACTGCAGAAATAGGATTTACAACTACCAGTTACTGGGCAGAAGACCAGAGATGAGAATATTTGGCACCGGTTAAGGTGAACATATCAAGGATAGACTCAAATGAAAGAAAATCTGTCATCGGTTAAGATGAACATATCAAGGATAGTCTTGCCTGGGAATTGTTAAGCAGGATACCCGTCATCGGTTAAGATGAACATATCAAGGATAAACCAACTGAACAAAAAGTAGGAATTACATATATCGAATGCTGGATAGAAGACCATCAAAGAGAAAATCTATCACCGGTTAGGATGAACATATCAAGGATAGACTCTGTTGAGGGGGAAAGCAGGATTTACAACTACCGGTTACTGGGTAGAAGACCGCAAAGAGGAGGAAATCCGTCATCGGTTAGGATGAACATATCAAAGATTAGCCCTCTAGGGAACAAAATAGGGATTACAACTACCTTTTTACTGGGTAGATGTTGAAAAGTATATCTTCGGCAAATATTTTTATATCGTTTCCACAGAGATTGGTTGTTATTACCGCCGTTCTATAATTCAAATTGTTATAAGTTTGAACAGTAACAAAGTTGTTTTGTTTGGAAAAACATCTTGTGAGTAAATGTCACTAAAAACAGTAAAATGGTTTTAATCAAATATAAAAGCTTTGCAAGATTGGAGTTCACTATTCTAAATGCTTATGATTCCTTATGATAACTATATAGATTTAAGATTATTGATGATGTTCAAGTATCCTCTCAAAGTCATTTATGTCTAAATGATATTGTGATAATCATTATATTGATCCTTAGAAGATCTCTCCACCTAACTATCAATATAGCAATCTTTAATGTTTAATACCAAAGAAGAGTAATGAATAAACCTATCTCTATAACTTATTCATTACTTGAAAATCTGTTTTATGTCAAGACTTAAATAATCTCTTTCAACAACTACTCAAATCTGGTTTTCAACTTAGGGAAAAAACAGTATTCAATACATCAACAATCTTTATCATATATAAAAGTCAAATGGAATACATAAACAAATGAGAATAGCTACTACCTCCAATCTTGACAAAAGGGAGTTTAGCTCCTCATCATCATGGTTACAAAGCAGAAAGTCAATGGAAGGAAAACTCTGTTTTTTTTCCCTTACAAAAGTATCTCAATGTATCAATGTGTGAATAATTCAATCCCCCCTAGAATAATGTGTTCTCCTTTCCTAAAAGAGTTGACATTTCCTTAATTGATCATTTCCATCCTCAGCAGAAAAGCTATTCCAAGTCAGACACCAAAATGGCAAGACAACTGGTCATGAAGAACAACACTTTTGGCCCAAAATCAGCTTGCTGGATTCGCAGCCTTCGCGGCGCGAACTGAAGCTTATCCAGCTTCCTTGCTTTGCAAGCTTCATCCAAAATCTTCCAATTTGTGACGTTGCTTTCCAAAAGCTCTTTCATCTAAAACTTCTACAAAACTAACAAATTTGTGAAATAACTATTCAAAGCAAAATAAATTAAATCTAATTGCATTTATACCAATTAACAAGAATAAAAGTGTGTAATTACATCATGTTTGGTAAAAGGGACCAATAAAATGATATAAAAAGTAGTACTAATTGGTCCCTAACAGTAGAATACCAAGGATGAGAATATCCATCATCGGTTAGGATGAACATATCAAGGATAGTCTCAAGCAAGAGAAGAAAATATATGTCATTGGTTAGGATGAACATATCAAGGATATACTTCCTGGGGAAACGTGAAAACGAATCCGCTGGGGAGAAAAAGTTGCTCTTGTCGGGTATTGGGTAAAAGTGAAAATCATGAGAAGAATATTACCAGTTACTGGGTAATAGGCTCTCAGGGGACCAAAAGCATCTATCTAGGTAAGATCTAGAAAGAAAAGATCAATCAAGACTCAACCCAATGAGGATATAACTCAAGGGGAGTAATTTCTTCCAGATAATCAACTGGGAAGGAAATTAAACCAATGATCATCCATGAAGAAATAAATCAGTGGGGAAAGGAGAAAGGTTAAAATCTTTCTGCTTAAGGGGATGACATTCTACAATTGAAGGAGGACAGACGCCAGATTTGTATGGGGATGAAGTACCGCCATAACAAAGAATAAGAAGCTCAGACTATGAATCAACAAACATGATTATGCAAGAATATGTAATCACAAAATTATATGAGTGTATATGTATATGTATATGTATGGTGATTATGGTGACAAAACGATCGCAAAGGATACAAAGGTGTCACAGAAGTTTGAATCATCGGTACAATCCTCGGTCAATCCACAACAAGGGATAGGACTGTCGGAGAATAGGGAGATCAACATCCCAAGAGCTCAACATTATCGGAGGAGATCTACTGAGGAAAGGAAATATTATTGAATCTGCAGGGATTTTTAGGTCAACACCATATCAAATGGGAGACAACCATACAGAGGATAAACACTAATAGCTGCTCAGAAACCAGGAGGAAAATCTGACTGGGAGTGAGTCAGATGGCTATTGGAGGAGAAACCAACGTGATCTAATAGGGAAATCGATCTTACTCTGCTGAAGATCAAAACAGAAAAACAACCGTGCTAAGGAGCACACAAACTCTGTCGAGGAAAACAAGAACTTTGTTAGGGACAAAACACAACTCCGCAGGGCACTGAATCAACCAACTCAACTGGGAAAAGTACAGAAGCTCTGTTGGGAATCAAACACTCCGCCGGGGAACTGGATCAACAAACTCGGCTAAGGATACCCGAAGGGTTAACTGCTCGGGGGAACCAATAGAGCTCCACACTTAAGACTTGCTGTTTTTCGAAATGTTGTTGATATTGCTTTAACTACCTCTGAAAAATTCTTGCTTTTATATGTTTAAGAAAATGATTTTGATTAAATTTTTTTTTTCAAAAATGATCATAATAAAATTTAAAACTATCTGGCTGAAATAAATAAGAGTAGAAACATTTGGATAAAGGCTCAACTTTATTTAATAGAATGGTAGTCTGTAAATGACAAGACTCCATAGATCTTTACAAAGTTGAAAATGGTAATTTACATGAAAAAGGGTTACATTGAATACAAATGACCACTAATCCTTCTTCCAACTCTTGATATCCACTGTGCTTTTGACCGCCACTGGGGATAATGAACTGACGTCAACCCTTGTGCTCAACAAAGTTTCTCTAATACTGGACGATCGGTAGCATGCAGTTACTTGCCATAATCCCTAATTTTTGCATAACTTGCCCCAGGGTGGGGTACTCAACTTATCGGGAAATTTATCTATTTTACGTCTCTAATTTTTTCCTGGATCGCCCTTTCGGGTTTTCAATCCACCGAGACGCTCCTTTTTTGCCTAAGCCTCCCTTTCGGGTTTTCAACTTAGCGAGTTGTTCTTTTTTCTTTTTTAGGCGAAGTATTTATTGACTGCATCTGCTTTCACAGGACGAGTGAACTCTTCACCATCCATAGTTATAAGAATCAATGCACCGCCTGGAAAGGCTCTCTTAACAACATATGGGCCTTCATAATTACCAGTCCATTTGCCCATAGAATCTGGTTTGAACGATAAAATCTTCTTGAGCATAAGGTCACCTTCTTTGAATACGTGAGGTCTGACCTTCTTGTCAAAAGCTTTCTTCTTCCTCTGCTGATATAACTGACCATGACACATGGCAGTTAATCTCTTCTCTTCAATCAAATTCAACTGATCAAACCTGGTCTGACACCATTCAGCCTCAGTCAACTTGGCTTCTATGAGCACACGCAATGATGGAATCTCAACCTCTACGGGGAGCACTGCTTCCATACCATATACAAGAGAGAAAGGGGTTTCCCCTGTCGAAGTGCGGATGGATGTACGATACCCATGCAGAGGAAATGGGAGCATCTCATGCCAATCTTTATATGTGACAGCCATCTTCTGAATAATCTTCTTAATGTTCTTGTTCGCAGCTTCAACAGCCTCATTCATCTTAGGTCTGTAGGGAGAAGGATTATAATGTGCAATCTTGAAGTCTTTGCAAAGAGCTTCCATCATATTATTATTCAAGTTAGATCCATTATCAGTAATGATCTTACTTGGCACACCATAACGGTATATGATCTGATTCTTGATAAACCTTACAACAACTTGCTTGGTCACATTCGCATATGATGCCGCTTTAACCCATTTTGGGAAGTAGTCAATTGCCACTAGAATGAAACGATGTCCATTCGAAGCTTTGGGCTCAATCATCCAATTCATATCAATTCCCCACATGGAGAAGGGCCACGGGGAAGAAATGACATTCAATAGTGTCGGAGGAACATGAATCTTATCTGCATATATTTGACACTTATGGCACTTCTAGACAAACTTGCAATAATCAGATTCCATTGTCAGCCAATAGTAACCTGCTCGCAACATCTTCTTCGCCATTGCATACCCCTTGGAATGAGTACCAAAGGATCCTTCATGCACTTCAGTCATCAACAAGTCTGTTTCGTGTCTATCCACGCATATGACTAGAACCATGTCGAAGTTTCTCTTGTACAGTACATCACCATTCAAGTAGAAATTGTCGGCTAATCTTCTCAAAGTCTTCTTGTCTTTCAAAGATGCCCCAGAAGGGTAAATTTGAATTTGAAGGAAACATTTGATGTCATAATACCACAGCTTCTCATCTTTGACCTCTTCAACGACAAATACATGAGCTGGTCTATCAAGACGCATCACAGTCAAATTGGGAACCTCATTCCAATACTTCACTATGATCATTGATGCCAACGTTGCAAGAGCATCTGCCATCCGGTTTTCATCTCGAGGGATATGATGAAACTCAACCTTTGTAAAGAAAGTTGAAATCCTCCCCACATAATCTCTATATGGTATCAAACCGGGTTGATTTGTTTCCCATTCACCTTTGATCTGATTTACATGCAAAGCGGAATCACCGAAGACATCTAAGTGCTTGATTCTGAGATCAATGGCCTCTTCGAGCCCCATAATGCAGGCTTCATATTCTGCCATATTGTTTGTACAATTGAAAGTTAATCTAGTTGTAAACAGAAAATGCATGCCTTGAGGAGTAATGATCACCGCCCCAATTCCATTTCCATATTGATTAACAACTCCATCAAATACCATGCCCCAACGGGAACCACGTTATGGCCCTTCTTCAAGCAATGGTTCATCACAATCTTTCATTTTTAAGTATAAGATCTCTTCATCAGGAAAATCATACTGCACTGACTGGTAATCTTCAATTGGTCGGTGAGCCAAACGGTCAGCCAAGATACTACCTTTGATCACTTTCTAAGATCGGTATTCAATATCGTACTCTGATAACAACATCTGCCAACAGGCAATTCTCCCAGTTAAAGAAGGCTTCTCAAAAATATACTTGATCGGATCCATTTTGGATATCAACCAAGTGGTATGATTCAACATATACTGACGCAGACGCTTAGCAGCCCAAGCCAATGCGCAACAAGTCTTCTCTAGCATATAATACCGAGTCCCACAGTTGGTGAACTTCTTACTAAGGTAGTAAATCGCGAATTCTTTCTTTCCAGTCTCATCTTGCTGGCCAAGAACACAACCCATACTATCTTCAAGAACAGTCAAATACATGATCAACGGTCTTCCTTCCACAGGCGGAGACAAAATCGAAGGTTCAAGCAGATATTCCTTGATACTATCAAAAGCTTCCTGGCAGTCTTCGGTCCAATCACAAGACTGATCTTTCCAAAGAAGCTTGAATATAGGCGCACATGTGGCAGTCATGTATGAAATGAATCTGGAAATACAATTCAAACGGCCGAGAAAACCTCTGACTTGTTTCTCAGTTCTGGGCGCAGGCATCTCTTGTATTGCTTTGACCTTGGCAGGATCAACCTCAATACCCTTCTCGCTGACAATAAAGCCCAACAACTTACCAGAACGAACACCAAAACTACACTTACTGGGATTCAAGCGGAGTTTATACTTCCTCAAACGCTGGATGAGTTTCAACAAATGCTCAACATGTTCCTCTTCATCAATTGATTTAGAAATCATGTCATCGACATAAACTTCAATCTCTTTATGCATCATATCATGAAAAAGAGTAGTCATTGCTCTCTGGTAAGTTGCACCAACATTCTTTAAACCGAAAGGCATCACTCTATAATAGAATGTTTCCCAAGGTGTAATGAATGTGGTCCTCTCCATATCTTCGGGGGCCATCTTTATCTGATTATATCCGGAAAATCCATCCATAAACGAAAAGACTTTGAATTTAGCAGTATTGTCTACCAACATATCATTGTGTGGCATAGGGAAATCATCTTTTGGACTGGCTTTATTCAAATCTCTATAATCAACACACATGCGGACTTTTCCATTTTCTTCGGCACAGACACAATATTGGCCACCCATTGCGGATACTCAGCGGTCACAAGGAAACCGACATCAATATGCTTTTGCACTTCTTCTTTGATCTTTACTGTCATATCAGGATGTGTTCTCCTCAACTTCTGCTTGACTGGCGGGCATTCTGGCTTCAACGGCAATCTATGCTCCACAATCTCAGAATCCAAACCAGGCATGTCTTGATAGGACCAAGCAAACACATCTGAATATTCCCGAAGAAGATCAACCAACCCCTGGTTAACATCTGGACACAGTCGAGACCCAATCTTGACTTCCTTCACATCATCCTCGGAACCCAAGTTGACTAGCTTAATCTTCTCTTCGAACGGATGAATGGTCTTTTCATCATGCTCAAGAAGACGAGATAATTCATCACTCACTTCTTCATCACTTTCCTCCTCGGCCTCAAACACAGGGAATTCAAAATTTGGAGAAGGAGAAGGATCAATGTATTCATTGGGGTTAGAAACCAACCTGCACAATGATTTGATATTTTGATTTTAGAGAAGTGAATTTTGTGACCAAATATTATGCAGATGGACAATTACATTATTTATTTTTGTTTTTTGTGATTACCATTTTCAGAATAAAGCAAAAAGTAAAAACAAAATATCATAGATGTGGATGAATAGAATTAATTTTATCAATGATCAATTTCAAAATGCCCAAACAGTGTTCACTTCTCCCTTAGGCATAGGAGAAGGATTTTTCAAAATATATAAAAGCAATTACTTAGATCGACGCAAAATAACAAGAACATAAACAACAGTCCAATTGTTGCAAGCCTTTCCATGCGTCACAAAATTGGTGCAGTCTTCCTCTTTGTCATCCTCTAGCACAGCGGCTAAGTGTTCTTCATTACCATGAATGAACCCTCCGCTACAGAAGCTAAGTTGCATATCCTCAGACCTTGCAGTTGATGAACCTCGCTGAATGCCCAGACCGGTTCTACCTTTGTTGTCGGAGACCTCTACCACGCGCCCCCACTGATCAACATTGCCTTCTTCAACAATCTTCCTTGCATCTTTCAATGAGATCATAGGTGCCCTAACTCTCTTTTCAGCAGCAATAGATAAAGCTTGGAATGGAGTTCCAACCTCATCCTTAGCTTCAACATAAGAGAAAGATGACAAGTGACTAACCAACAACGCTTTCTCCCCGCCAACAATAACAAGCTTTCCATTCCTTACAAATTTGAGCTTCTGATGCAATGTGGAGGTAACAGCTCCTACCTCGTGGATCCATGGCCTTACCAACAGACAACTGTAGGCGGGATGGATATCTATTACTTGAAAAGTAATCTGAAAATCACTCAGACCTATCTTCACTGGAAGGTCCACTTCACCAATAACTGTTTTGCATGAACCGTCAAAAGCTTTGACGATTACACCGCTATACCTCATAGGCGCTCCTTGATATGACAACTTTGACAGAGTTGACTTCGGCAACACATTCAACGAAGACCCGGTGTCAACAAGCATATTGGACAAATCATCATCTTTGCAATTCATAGAGATATGCAAAGCAAGTTATGATTTCTACCCTCCTCAGGGAGTTCTTCGTCACAAAAACTGAGATTGTTGCAGGAAGTGATGTTAGCCACAATATGATCGAATTGATCCACTGTAACATCATGTTCCACAAATGCTTGCTCAAGAAATCTTTGTAGTGCTTCTCTGTGTGCTTCTGAATTCATAAGCAGAGACAATACTGAAATTTTTGAGGGGGTTTGGAGCAACTGCTCCACCATATTGAACTCGCTCTTCTTAATTAGACGAAGTACCTCATCATCATCATTAGCCTTCAAATTGCTGGATTCACCAGACTGACGCTTTGAAGCATTAACCGGATCTACAGCAGGCACTTCCACCTCCTTACTGACAGCTGATCCTTCTTTGTCTTTTGGGAACACAAGCCCAACCACACGACCACTGCGAGTCACCTTGGTAACATCAACAATGCTTACTACAGAGCTGGACGTAGGCAATGGAACCTCTTGACCATCTTTCAACATTGTTGCATTGTACTGATACGGAACAACTTTATCGGATGAATACGGGACTGGACATGCTAACCGTATAACCAACGACGATACCAATCTGTTGCTGATGTTGTTACTGTTACTGCTGTCATACTGAATCACCACTCTCTCGAGATTCTTGAAAATGGGAACTATGACATTCACATCGTCATCTACATGACGGGATTGAACAATTTGAATCATGCCTTCATCCATCAACCGCTGGATGTCCCTTTTCACAACCTCACAACCTCTCGGCTTGACACTGCAGATAGCACAACTATCATGGTCGTGCTCACAATAACTCACCATACAAATGTCCTTATGCATCATCACCAAGGACCTCCGGATGAAACGAACATCCAACACTTTAAACTCCCCAGGACAACCGTCCACCATATTAACAGAAGAATTCCCATGAGCGGACAATGGATTTGCTTTCACGTTTGGTGCACGGTCCTCAAAGGACATAATTCCACTCTTTACTAGCTTTTGAACCTCATACTTGAGCGGATAGCAATTCTCTATGTCATGTCCGAGTGCTCCTTGGTGAAAAGCACAGCAGAGTTCAGGCTTGTACCACCATGGAATTGGTTCTTGAGAACCAAAGATGGGTAAAGCTCTGCATAAGTCATAGGAATCGGGTCAAAAGAGACCTTCTTCCTCTCAAAATTTTGTTGATGATGATTGTTGGTATTATTGTTGTTGTTGTAGGTGTTTGCTCGTTGATGTGGTTGTTGTTGTTGATGTTGTTGTTGTTACTGAATTGATGTTGCTTGATTATTCGAAAATACAGGAATGACTGAAGATACTTGATGATGGTGTTGACGGGATGGTTGACTTCTTCTGATCTGAGGCCTCCTCTGCCTCCCACTAGAAATTGCATTGGCTTCACTATCTTTCTTCTTCCCAAAGCTGCTACCATATCTCTTACTTGATGATGCTTCCTCCTTTGACAAATGTCCTTCTCAAACACCTTCTTCAAGCCTCATCCCCATGTTTACCATTTCGGTAAAGTCACTGGGGGCACTAGCAATCATGTTCATAATAAAATGAACTCAGGGTCTTCAAAAATATTTTTGTCATCTCTTTCTCCTCTAAATGAGGAGTAATCTGAGCAGCCAACTCTCTCCATCTATGCACGTACTCTTTGAATGTCTCCTTATCTTTCTGAGACATATACCTCAACTGGTCTCATTCAGGCGCGATATCAACATTGTACTTATATTGCTTGACAAAAGCTTCTCCCAAGTTGTTGAAAGTGTGAATGCTTGCATTGTCCAACCCCATATACCAACGGAGCGTAGCACCGGTCAAACTGTCTTGGAAGTAGTGGATTAACAGCTGATCATTGTCAGTTTGGGTAGACATCTTGCGGGCATACATCAATAGATGACTGAGTGGACATGTGTTCCCTTTGTATTTTTCAAAGTCAGGCATTTTGAATTTCACCAGAATCTTCACATTCGGCACCAGACATAACTCAACAGCACTTTTCTCAAACAAATCCTTACCTCTCAACATCTTCAATTCGTTGCGCAGCTCAAGAAACTGATCCTTCATTTCGTCCATTTTCTCATAAACATCTGGGGCCTCAGATGGCTCAGAATGATAAATGGTGTCCTCTACACGAGGTAAGGTGTGCATAATGGGAGGCGGCACAGACATGACCGGGCTAGATGCCGGCATAGAAGCAAAAGTAGGCGCAAAGCCTTTAGGCACGAAATTCGGTGGCATTCCCCACGGGAATCCGGCAGGCATAGCAGGCGCAAAGTGAGTGGTAGCAGTGGGCATGGTAGAGGTAGCCACCTCTGAAATAACAGTCCTCTGAGGAGGAGGAGTTGCGGGCGTTGGAGAAGATTGACTCTGAGCAGCCAACACTGACTCCATCATGGAAGTCAGTCGAGCGATCTTGTCCTTCAACTCTCTGTTCTCTTTCTCAAGATGTTCCATGATTCTCAAATGATTGGCGCGAGCGTTGTACTGATGAGTCAGCTTGGCTGAAGCGTAGAAGAAACACCAATGAGACATCTGGCGAAAGAGAAACCTGCTTATGCAAATGATGCATGAAATGCAATGCTTGTTTGTTTATTTTTATTTTCAAGGAACTTACTATATCATTTACAAATATATATGTACTTTACGACAATTGCAACAATTTGATATAAAAATCTCTTTTTATTTATATAATTGGAAGGATTACACTAAGTACAATTTCAGAAACCAAATGAAAAATACAAGAGAAAAGGAGACTAGTCATCCTAAGGATCCCTAACAACAATGTCAGAAGATCTGGCTGAAGGCTCGTACTTCCTTCGAATACGTCGAATCTCGGTCTCAAAAGAAGCCTTCATCTGAGTCTTCTCGAGGACAAGCTGATCAATAATCTTCTTCCAAGCAACGGAAGGCTGAGGCATGCTAGAAGATGAAACCTCCAACTCTCTATGTCTCTTTGTCACTCGGTCTTCAAGTAGCTCAATAAGTGCATCCTTGTTCTTAGACTCCAACTGCAACTCTTCATGCTTTTTGCTCAAAGCACGGAAACGCTCTTCCCACACATCTTTCTCTTGCTTCATCTTGGCGAGTGCGTCTTCCAACTTCTCTACATCTTGGTTAGGGAGAGTTAATGGCTCAACCACAACCATAGATATAGGTCTCTCACAAGGATAAGGCATCTTCAACTACAAAGCTCTCTTCTTCACCCAAAGAGTGTATGCTTCCAAAGATACACAATTGCACAGACCAAGCTCAGATCTTCCTTTCCTATACACATTATGCCAAACATGTACAATCTTCTGCTTCAAATGTTGGGGATCTTTACCCTCTTGATAGAAAATACCTTCTAACAAAGTGTTATTAGGTTTGTCTCTCAAGGGGAACCCAAGTTGACGACGAGCCAAAGCAGGGTTGTAGTTAATTCCTCCTTGTGTACCAATGAGAGGCACATTAGAGAATTCACCACAACAATCAATAATCTCCAAACTTCTCAAATACAGATCATACCAAACTATATCATCATTAGTGAGAGACATAAGTCTCTAAGACCATCGTAGACATTGTTTGTTCTCCATAAAAGCAGGTGTCTGAGGCAAGTGCGAAATAAACCACTTGTATAAAAGAGGAATGCAATAAACAATAGTTCCACCACCCTTAGAATTCCTTAGATGCAAAGAGAAATACATATCACCCAACAAAGTAGGCACAGGATTCCCAATCAAGAAAAGTATAATGGCGTTAACATCAACAAAACCGACAATGTTAGGGAACAAAACTAATCCATAAATGAGCAACACAAGGATAGCTTCAAAAGCGTCTACACTATCGGCTTGAGCAAAAGCAATAGCTTCCTTGATGAGGAAATCAGATGGCAACCCAAATAAACCTCCTTTCTTCACCTAATGAGCCTCTATCTCAGACTTCTTCAAGTGAAGAGCTTCAGCAATAAGATGAGATACGGGAATCTCTTCCAATCCACTAAAAGGCACCCTACTAGAAACAGATATCCCCAAGAGATAGGCATACTCCTCCAATGTAGGAACAAGCTGATAATCTGGGAAAGTGAAGCAACGGTAGAGAGGATCATAGACCTGCACTAGCACACTCAGGAGTCCTTCAACCACATCAGCAGACAAGATAGGTAGAAGCTTCCCATGGCGTTGTTTGAAATCCAAGGGATCTAATACAAAATATGCTAGCTTCCTTAACTCTTTCAAGTCGGGACATCTGAAACTGTACTTCTTAGTGTTCCTTTGTCCATAATCCATGGTCTGAAAATATTTGCAAATAATACCTCAGTTCCTTGAAATTTTTGTGTGATGAATGTTATGATGCGCATGAATGCATGAATGCAACAATCACAAATAAGGGATCACATACAAGGCAAACAAGAAAAGGTCAAGGGATGAATCAAGTCATTGTCAAGATCAATCATCCATTTTGGTGGATTATAGTTTTCACCTTATCAACACCCAAGTTCTATTGATATTAACAAGACTTGATTGGATCAACCAAGAATCAAGGGTTTGTTGTAAGTTACGAGCATGGAGCCTGGGTAAGAACCGTCTCAAAGGAGTGAACTAAGGATAAAAACCTGTAGATCAAGTTCTAAAAAGTTCCCAGAGTCATAATTCCATCTATCGAATATTACAGGTTAAGATGACTGACTCATCGACCCATAATATTCTCAAGAGAAACTCGTCTGAGTGTAGTATCGCGTAACAACTGTTATCAAGTCTACACTTGAACAGTCTCCGCACTACGTCCTAAATAGGCCAAGAGGGGTAAATGTTCTACGGTCCTCAGCTTCTCGGACCCAAATTAGAGATAGTAATTCCTAACCACAAATACTTGTGTGACATTTCCAAATCTAAAAGAGTCTCCACTGAGCAGATGGATCTCAAGCCAACTTGTTAAGGACTACTCCACACAAGTCGAACATGATTATACCATCCTCCTATCTTAATTGCACTCAAGTTAGGGTTAGAACTTATCTCACCATTCAAAGATCACCAAACATAACAAGCAGATTATATCATATAAACAAATATACAAACATCAAATATATAATTACATACACACAAAAACGTAGGCTAAACCCACTGGAGACTACTCCCCAGCAGAGTCGCCACTTAATTTCTATAGTGGTAAATTCATGATCATCAAGGTATGGATAAGAAAGACATCAATAAAACCAGAGTCGCCGCCGCGCTTTTATTTTTCCCAAGGGAAAAGGGAAAAAGTACGAACAAAACCCAAAAGTAAGAAGTTTTCAAATCAAAACTAATAAAATGTCAGATATTAGAGGTAAGGGGGTTGGTTACACAGAGGGAAAATGTTAGCACCCAAAGTGTCCTAGGTACTCCTAAGGAGCCCTTTTTTGTGTGCATATGTATTTTGTACAAAGTGATGTTTACAAACAAATAGAATGGAGGGATGAGAAAATAATTCATTAATTATCTTTTTTTGTTTGACAAGACCTTCGGTCTTGTGCCTACGTACCAACATAAAAATGAGGGATCAAAACCTCGTAGTTCGTGATACAAATTTCAAAGTGGATGCATTGCTTTTAATAAAAATTAAGTTTGAAAGGCACAAAGGCCTAAAAATTATTTGAATGAGTTAGTTCTTTTTGGCTTTTGAAAATTTTAAGTCAAGTATAGTTAAGTCTATTTACAAGTTTGATTAAGAAAAGAAGTTTGAAAATGCAATGGCATAAGGCCAAAGTTTCTAGTTTGCAAAGTGGTCAAAGTTTAGAATAAAACTTGTCCAAGCAAAGAAGAATTTAAAAAAAAAGGAGAGAGAGATTTTGAAATTAAAGAAGCGGGGAGGAGATGAAGAGACTAATCCTATGCACAAAATTAAAAGTTAAGAGTCGAAATGATCTGACAAATGGGTAGCAATCCAATAGACAAGAATGTCTTATAGAAACCCCAAATTCCCTTGGATATTAGAATCAAGCAACACACAATGCATACAATATTATCTTGAAGAGCAAGGCATCAAATAAAGATAGCCCCATCCAAGCTTTAGCCATTCCATGATATTCTTCAAATTTGCCTATGTAGCAGATGAATTCCACAAGTCACAGGTTCAAAATAACAGCTTCACAATGATCATGTTGTAGATGAACTCAAAGGGATCTTCAATGATGTATCAGATGAAGTTTCAAATTGCAAGCACTTGATTACATGAAGGTTGGCATTGGACAAGTCCTTTAGCATAGGAATGTTGCCTAAATTATAAGTCCAATTGTTCAAGATCAAACCAACAGTCTGTCATACCCTAAATTTTACCCTGAGTTTTTTCACTCGTATCAGCATAACATGAATCGATCCATCTTGTCGCACATTTCATCAGTTAAAAGCATTCATCAGGATTTAGATGAAAAGTCAAGAATTCTGGAAATTTATCTAGTCTTGATGACATTCATTCAGTCATTTGTTGATTGAGAAATCAAAAGATTTGATTTCTCAAATCTCAGTGCATCATTCATTTTGCTGTATATTGTTTCAGAGGTTCAGAAGATGATAATCAAGAGTGTTGTCATCGTCTAAATCTTTAGAGGGTTTTGTTTGTGTTTGAGAATCAGCAGTAAATGATCCAAGGACGATTAATTTGCATCTCATTGTCCATTCTAGTTTATTCAGTCAACAATTCAGTTCATTTACAAGACGTCTGCATTTGTATACTTGCCACAACATGTATTTTGTTTTGTATAACACTTAAAATGTCACACAAAATAATTTTCCGGATCCACAGACCGATCGTTCGCACCGTTTCTCAACTGTACGTTGAATTAACAGGCGAAAATTTTCAAAATTAAACTTGCAGACATCCACTTTCTTAATCTACGGTTCATGTAGTTTAACCTGACATGCTCATTTTAATTTTTTGACTACTTTTTCTGTCACATTTTTATCCGCCTGACCCTTTTTACCGATCATTTTTTATTTCAAAATTTGACCAAAACTTGTATGTTTTATAGAAGTTCAATTCGCGCTGATCATTATAGTGCATCCATTTTAATTTTTCGAGCACTTCTTTTTTATTCGTATTAGTCCCTTTTATTTTTGTTTTTTATCGAAATAACCAAAAAAAATATAATAAATAGAGTTAAGCAAATAATCGGTTAATTTTTATTTCCTCTATTTAAAAAGATTTGAGTTTTATTCATTTTATTGCATTTTAAATTTATTTTAATCTTTTAAAATACCCAAGGGCAATGTGGCCATTTTTTTGGTAGATTTATTTTGTGTTTCTTTGTGTTGATCTTGTCCATTGGATCAATTTAATCAATGGTCCTAATTAAAAAATACTTGGATCCCTATCCTCAATTATCCTTCTCAACCAATGGCCGTTTGACACCTCACAAAAAGAAAGAGGCAAAGAAACACACATGAATCCTCTTGAACTCACACGCATGTAAAGTGGGGGAGTTTTTGGAATTTGTTTTGACTCAGCAGGCGCTAGTGGTTCTCTTGAAGGGAAAGAAAAAGAAAATATTTATTTTTATAAAAGAAATGAATAGAAAGAATGCAGAAGGAGAAGATGGCTCTGTCACGATAAAAAAAGGTTGAGATCCTCTCTCCAAGAGTTTTTCTTAAAACTCCTTCCAAACCATGTGAGATTCATCTCAGCCACACAAAAGCTACAGTGAAACCCATCATAACCGCACCCTCCAAACAAACCACACACCATCGTGCTCTGTGCGACATCTCCCTCCGCCATTGTTAGACTCCGCTACCCTTTCCAAACGTCTACAATCCTCTTTGTCAGACCCAATTTCATCGACACTTCAACCATCCACCAAACGCATACCATTTCTTTCAAACTGCCGTGAAATAAATTTTGAAACATATTCCTTGTCTTTCATTGTCTCCCTATCCAACCGTTATTCATAACCGTCCAAACAACGATATCGAGGTGCGATGGATTTCAATCTTTTATAGGAAGAAGAGTTTCATGTTTAATTGGCTCATATGATCAATGCTTCTGATTTTGATCCTCTTGATGTGGATGAGTTTGTCTAGATTGATGGTCTTTAAGCAGTTTAATTGAACGGGAACGATACCCTTGTTGGTGGATCTGAAAACTGTGTCGGCCTTACGAAATAATCTCGGTGAACCATAATGTTGATTTTGAGCTAACTCAACTTGAGAAGAGGGCTTGAATCTCTTTTGAACATCACCATTATGTAGTAACTTACAACAAAACTCGATTCTGAATTCTCATTTTTAATTCAACTCTGCTTTTTCGATTTCGAATATGTGAACTTTGTGTTTCTATTCTGTTTGGATTGCTGACTGTTTTTATGCAGGTTATGAGTTTGATTCAAGGTTTGGATCTGATATTGTTCATGTCGCGACATCGCCGGATTCCATACTGTTTTGATTATGCAACAATTACTGGATGCAGTAGTGTATATGTTCTGTGGGGGTAATATTTCAATTCCAATTTCCATTTGAGATTATTGTTGTTTACGTAATTAATTTGTGTTGTGATTAAAATATTCATTTAGATTTCACCATGATATTAATTGCTTCACTTTTGTTTGTCACTTAGATTTTTACATTGTATTGAATTTATAGTGAGTTGTTTTGTTTGTCACTTAGATTTTGATATTATATTGAATTTATAGTGAGTTGCTGCTGTGTTAAAATCTCAAGGTTATAACTTATTTTCTTGTATTTTTTATATCTCTGAGTTAATTGGTGTCTCTTTTAGTTAAGAAGCATGTGGATAGTACTAATCATAATATTGTAAGTATATGGTTTGTTTACTTGTTAATATTGTAATTATATTGTCAATTGATTGTTAAATTTTGTAAATATATTGTTAATTGATTGTTAAAAGAATTTGTAATTATATGGCTAGTTTACTTGTTAATATTGTGATCATATTTTCAATTTATTTTTAAATTTTATAATTATATTTCGAGTTTCTTGTTGAATATCGTGGTGTATGTAGATTTTGAACTGATTATATCGCGATGTTGCTGACTTTTGATAGCATATCATAAATTTTGTAAATAATATTATGTTCTGGCGGTTTGATTTTTGTTGCGTTTAAAGTCAAAATTTCAATTTGCGGATTTGGAAGTTTTATGTTGTTTTGAGCATATTATGGTTAATTTGTTGGAATCACTTTTAAACCGATTTTGTTTTAATTAATTTAATTGGTTAATTAAAATTTGTTTAAATTAGTTAATTGTGATAATTAATTTTAATTATCTTGAATATTTGACTTAATCAAATAATTTTGATAATTAATTTTATTAGATTAATTAAGTGGTTTAATTAAATTTTAATCAATAGATTTGTTAATTAAAAAATTAATCGACTTATGTCATCACTATTTCAAAAAAATTGTTTCATTATCCTTTCAATAACATTTTCAAACCGACCCATTCAATATCATTTCAATTAAAACCTTTTAAACTCATTTTTTACAACAACTTGGACGAAAAAATGAGAGATTGGATTTAGACCTTTTTCCTTCCTCGAATGTTTGGGCAATGCTTTAGAGCTCTCTGTCCGAACATTCATCTTCCATGCTAAAAATATGTTAATTATTAGAATTAGGTCATTTCTCTTATAGAAGAAAAAGATTGATTGGGTATCGACCTTCTCTTTCCCGATTATTTAGACACTGCTGTAGAGCTCTATGTCTGATTAATCGTCTTCCGTTAATGAACTTTGGCCTAATTTACCACACATTTTCATAAAAAGAGAGTGATTGGGCTTAGGCCTCTTCCTTTTCGGGCATTCGAGTACTGCAGTAGAGCTCCCTGCTTGGATGCCTGTCTCCGCTTAAAATCAACTCAAACTCATCAAACTTATTTTCCGCCCTCGTGCGACCCCGAAAACATTTTCAGAAAAGAGTATGCAACATCCATTTTGATGCGAAACAAAGACTTCAGCCTCCAAGAGCGAGCAGCAAGTAAAGGTTTAAATCGCTCAAATGTGATCCAAGCACCACTCTCTTTAAAAGCAATCCACCCAGTAGTTCTCTTTGGGTAGAACTACGTTTGCCTTGAGTTCTTCATAGCACCTGAAGATACGTAGGAGCAGGATTGCGAAATCTTGTCAGGCACATTAATATTAAAAACCCTAAGTCTTTCCCTTCTTTCTTTCTCTTTCCTCACTCGATAAGTAGAAGATCGCAAACGGTATCACGCTAACACTCTAACACGAAACTAACTAAATGGGCCTCACCGAGTACGATGGATGTGAGGGGTGTTAATACCTTCCCCTTGCATAACCGACTCCCGAACCCAATTTGGTTGCGACGACCATTTCTTTTTGTTTTTTCGTGGGTTTTATCGATATTTCCCCTTTCCCTCTTTGGGAATAAATAAAGTTCGGCGGCGACTCTGTTTTGTTTATATTTGAGCGTTCCTTACGCTCGGGTATTTTTCGCGCCATGACACAGTCCACACGATAGTCTTTTAGGGTTTTTTAATTATTATTATGTACATTAATGGTCAAAGACCATACAAACAAACAAAATATACACAAACAAGATATATCACACAATATGGTCCAAATGGACAAAGTGAAAATGTCACTAACATAAATAATTATAATGGTATGAATAATGGCAAATGAGTAGAACTTAAAAATTAAAGTGCATTAAAATAAAGGACTTGAAATTAAATTTTAGTTGTTAATAAGTTAGAAGTTAGTATTGTTTTGCTTTTGCTTTTTGTTTTAAGTCATTCTTTGGAGAACACTCAACCCACATATCACAAGCATGGATCCTTGAGCTAAGACATCTTCCAAAGAAAGGAAAAAAGGCGAAGTTTCCATACAATACCATGAAAGAGGGGAGACTTGCAATCTCACTAACTAGAATGTTATGCCTTTTGTGTCAAAAATTTAGCGCTATGTTAAGCAATCGTAATTGGACTTATGTAGAAGTCACAACTATTTGAGGTCAGGCAATAAAATTTTGGTGTTAATGCATGTTAGAGACATAGTATAATGGACTATGCTCATGAAACATACCACACACAAAAAGAATATGCAAAAGAGGTGGCCTAATCTCATCCATACTTATGTTGATTTTGCAATCAACTAGCCTTAGGATTTAGAGACATCATATGCCAAATGAAATGAATGCATAAAGAATGGGAATTAGATGAAGATGGAGGGGAATGGATCAAAACTCAAATTGATCAAAGGAGGACTTTTACCAAGTTAATATCATTCATTCATTTCGGGAGATGAAATGTACATTCTATCAATCCCCAAAATCGAATGATTTTAACTTAGCAAAGTCATATCAACCTTGACCAAGGCCCAACAACACAAGTCAAACTTATACAAACCATCACAAGAGGTCAACACAATTATTTGGCATTTATTCAATTAAAAAAATACTAAAATAAAGCATTTAAATTAAATATGGTTTGTCAAATTCCTAAAACCTCATCAAAAGACCAAAGAAATGGCCATAAGATTTATCATAGGTCAAACAAGGTCAACGGACCTTGGAGAAAAAATTTCATAATTTTTGGAAACATAAAAGTATTTTTAAACAATTAAAAATAATCACAAAATAAATTAAATCCTGAAAAATATTAATAATGATCCAAAAAATAATTTTAATTCAAAATATGAAAGAGGAAATTATTTGAATTTTTTTGGTGAAACTCTCATATTTTTTGGATCAATATTAAAATTAATATGAATTAATGAAAATCAAAAGAATTAAAACAAAAATTAAAAAATTAAAAAAAAACGTGAGCCACTTGATCTCCCTCACAAATTGAGGTGGCATATCAATTGGACACAAACGCGCGTTCCATGATCGAACCTAGTCAGCGCGCCACCGGCGTGGTAATCAAATCCAACACCTAAGATTAAAACAATTTGAATGGATCTTGTGGCTGGGAGACATGCCAACACACCACCGGAGCCAGAGCTCCGGTCTTCTTCTCCGGTGGACCTCACCGGACTGGTCCACCCTCAACCATCACCAAAATAAAAAAGGACATGATCTGAAAGAAAAAAATGGCGTAGAGCACGAATCTGACTTCAATTTCAACTAACTCCAAATATATAAAAAGATATGAGGAGTTGAATTTTGAGGTATGACAACTGAGTTGCTTCGATTTGACCTCAAAGAAACTCAATCTTCTTGCCCACATTGGCAGAACTTCAGACAACCAAAGATTCAAGAGAATTGATGAGAATTGAGTGAGAATCGAAGAGAAGAAGTTTTCTGATATTTACCTTCAATGTTGTGCAGAAATGGATCTTTCTTGCTTCAACCTTGATCTGATCACACTTGAGAAGCTTGCAGGAGAGGTTTAGCAATGGTACGAAGCTTTGGATCCTGGAGTTCCATAATCTCCAAACAGTGAGATTCAAACTCAATTTTCAAGTTTAAAATTCTCAGGTTTTCCTTTGAAATGTGAGAGTTTCAATTAGGGGGAAAAGCTGACGCGCAAGGTGTGTATGAATTGAGCTCCAAGGGCCTGTATTTATAGCAATTGTGACTGATATTTGCACACTTGAAAAATTGCTAAATTTGGACATTTCATGCACAAGCTTGCATGGGCGTGTACAGGCCCATGAAGCAATCCAATTTAGTCCACTTGCACTATTCTGAAGTTCAAGTCATGCTTGGATGTCAAGGTAATTTGAAATGTGATTTTTGGCATTTGATTTCTTCCAATCATGCAGCTTTGTTAAAGCCATGCGCAACCCTAGCAAATCCCATCCAAAATGCATGAACTAGGGTTCTTTGGAAAGCTTAGATCAAGGGGAAAACTTTGATGTTGGACAATTTTTCATTTGGAACTTGGATCATGGTGAATTTTGAGGTGGAAGTTTGTAAATTTCAACATGTTGAAATTTTTTCTAAGTGTCAAGCCATATATCTCAATATTCCACCTTACTTAATTTTTTATGTGAGCTTCAAATGAGAAAAGTGTCTTCATCAAAGTTGTATCTATTTTAAATACCTTCAAAATGGTACCCAATTTCATGTAATTTGGATTTAGAATGATAGAGTTATGCATTTTTGAAGTTTGGAAAAATCACTTATTCAATGGTATAGGTCAAAAATGACCTATAATGTATCCTCATATCACATGCTCATAAAAGTTGAATTAGCTCTCACTCCAAACATAAAAGTTGAAGTAGACATATTGAATTTGGTTGTGAAACTTGTAAATATTTCACCTCATAAACATTGAGCAAGTTATGGCCTTGGGAGTTGACTTTCAAATTAGGGTTTAAACAAAATGACCTATAATGTTTCAACATAGAAAATGATTTTCCAAGCAAAACTAGCTCTAGGTATCAACAAGAGAGTTGTTTGGAATGTCATCTAGAGTAACTTTTATTTTGGAATAAAGTTTATATGGTGAAAATTGTAGGAGATAGGGTCTAGGGAGACCCAGTTTTGATCAGATGAATTCATCTAGCCAACCACCATCAACCAACTTGATAACCTTCAATTCTCTTGACTTTAGAGGCTCATGGTAGATCATATATGCATAAGATGAGGAATTTTTAAGTATCCCTTGAGAAATTTGATCAATTGGTGAGATAGCTTGTTGGAGAAGTTACTTAAGATACCCAGTCAAACTAGGGTTTCCAAGGCAAATCACCTCCAAACTCTTGAAGAATACTTGATCAATATGACATGTAGAGATCATTGGGACTCATATATTATGCTTTGAGACATTATGAATCAATCCTTGGTTGTGCTCTTAGCTATGAGGGTCTCAAACCCTAGGTGTAAACTTGATAGACCAATGGTGATCATGCCCTTCCTACAAAAGAGTTAGGCAAATACGAAGACATATTTTTGGTATTTTGGTTAGTGAAATGATAAAATAAAAGTATGATACAATCACATAGTGCTTGGTGATCTCTCCCCAAAACAAACACAATGAAAGAGGGGTAAGGAGGATGCCAAGGTATGATCCCAATGCTAATGCATATGATGAAATTGCATGAGGGATCTTAGGGTCAAAATTAGGGTCTTACACAGCATGCTCAGGAACTCCGCATATTTCGTAGTTTGGTGCTACGGCAGCCACTGTGGCTGCAGGTGTTATGGTCAAGTTATCTATCTTTGGGGTAAGAGCGTCTACCTTAGCATTGACATGGTCAAGATTACTTGATTCGTACATACCGCCTTTCGTTGGAGGTTTCTCTACAGAGGTTCTTTCACTTCCCCACTGGTAATGATTCTAGGCCATACTTTCGATAAGTTGATAGGCCTCATTGTAGGGTTTATCCATCAGTGCGCCACCTGCGGCGGTGTCTATTGTCAATCTTGTGTTGTACAAGAGACCATTGTAAAAGGTATGGATGATCAACCACTCTTCTAGACTGTGATATGGATAAGGCCTCATCATGTCTTTGTATCTCTCCCAAGCTTCAAAGAGTGATTTGTTATCTTTTTGTTTAAACCCGTTTATTTGGGCTCTTAGCATTGTTGTCTTACTAGGTGGGAAATATTGTGCTAAGAAAACTTTCTTCAACTTGTTCCACGTAGTGACAGAGTTGGATGGTAGAGACTGGAGCCAAGCTCTAGCTCTATCTCTTAATGAGAAAGGAAACATATGTAGTCTTATAGCTTCAGGGCTGACACCATTCGCTTTCACTGTGTCTGCGTATTGCAAAAACACTGACAAATGTAGGTTCAGGTCCTCTGTGGGACTACCTAAAAATTGGTTTTGTTGTACGGCTGACAACAATGAAGGTTTTAGCTCAAAATTATTTTCCTTAATGGCAGGGGCAGCGATGTTGTTGTGTGGTTCATCCTGCGAAGGGATTGCATAGTACTTAAGAGGACGGTTCTACGTTCCTTCGGCCATCTCTGGTTGTTTAACTAGTTCAGGAATAGGGATATGAGGATCAGGAAGATTTAGCTTGATACGATGTTCTCATATCAAGTCTCGTATCCGGCGTTCTAATCTTAGATAACGCTCAGGTCCGTCGAACAATAGCTTTAATTTCTCGCCTTGAGAGCGAGTACTTGGCATACACTCGAAAAATTAGAAAGGGAAATAGAATTGTTTGCCTTAGTCTATACTGGACAACACTGGAGTTACGATATCGACTAAATTAGTCCCCGACAACAGCGCCAAAAACTTGATCGCGACTTAGTAAGTCTATGGGAATCGTGACTGCAAGTGCACAATCGTATCGCATAGTTTTAAATATTATCGAACCCAAAAGGACTAATAATAGAACGTATCGTTATCTAATGTTAATATGTAAATCTAAGGCTGAGGATCGTTCTAAGATTGGAGGGATGAAGAAAAATAATTATAACGTGGACAGAAAATTAATAAAGATATTTAATAAAGGAATATCGGTATGTAACACATCAAACTTCGGGGATTCGATAGATAGTTAGTGAAATGTTATTGATCAAAATATTCTCAGTAAAAATTATTTATAAAAAGGACTTTGTCTCACACTCTCGTTTTTATTGACTCTTACCATACTCTAAAACCAGAATGTTTGTCTCTCGCGGTCTCATTATGAATTTAAAAGTAATTTTTGAATATGAATAAAGTCTAATTAATCCTAAAGCGCTCTCGCTGTGTTTAGGATTAATGTCTAGTTTTAGCTATCCGGTTAAAGTCTCACACTCTCGTTTTTATTGACCGTAACCTTTGTTTGCTTTGTACTATCGTACGAAAAATAGTTTTGAATAAAACAAGAAACTAAAACCGGAAAATTCTATTTTATAAAAGCCAACACCAATTATTTATGAATCCTGTTGTTTCGACGGTCTTTACATACCGATACCTAGAGGTTTATCCGGATATAGATCCGGTAACAGACATGATATTCAGACAATGAAGCATACAATAAGGCATAAGTAATTAAAATGGAAATTAAAATAAAACCTGGAATATAAATCGACAACTTGGAATGAATACTGATTCTTCAAATTAAACAATGCCGACAAGCTTTGGCAATCGAGTACATCGTTGCAATCAAATTCAGATGCTTAAATAATAAATTGCAATAGTCCCCGATGTGAAGAATCTGTTGCTTTTCCAAAGTAAGAAACTGCCTAAGAAAATCTAACTAAAAGAATCTGACTGAAAAATGCACCCCTGGTGAGAAAACTGACCCTCCTTTATATACTTCCACTCCCCCAAATTGTAGCATTCGTTAGTTGAAAAGGTGAGTGGAAGTCATGGCTAAAAATGTGGAGTTCGTTGATAAAAAGGTGGAGAGAAATAAGGGAGACCGGGTTGATGGCGGCTACCACAACCCTAATATGGTCTTAGTGGCGGGCGCAACCTTTTGTGGGATTGGCGCCACCATTTCCTAGCTTCGTGGCGGGCGCCACCACTTACTTTAGGTCATGTGGCAAGCGCCACACATCCAAGTGGTGGGCGCCACATGTCCACTTGGTGTGGAGAGCGCCATCCTTTCTATTTTTCTCCATTTTCTTCTATTTTTCTTTCCTTTTTGCTATTTTACACTTTGCTTGCCTATACATCTCTTATTCGATAAATACCTGAAATAAACATAAAATACTGTGTGATAATAGGTGTTAATCAAGTAAAAAGCAATGCATATGAAGCCAAATATACGGCACATTTTCGTGTTACCATTACCTAGTTTCTATAAGGAGTCAAGCCTATTTTTGTTTGTTCCTGTTTGCTTGGGTGTTTATTTTCATGCTTGCCGGCTTTTAGCGTTACATTTATTTCATTTTTTATTTCTTTAGATTTTACATTGTTACTAACCCCATTCTGGTTATCCTATTTTGCTGTTGTTGGGTTGGGTTGATGTTACTTGAGAGAAGCTATACACCCGAGCTTCAGTATACACACAGGATAGACTCGTGGATAGTCGGGTTAACCTGTGTTTCGCACGTTGGGTTGGCACGAGACCCACACTCAGACTAGATTCACTTGGGGGTACTCTTCTCCTATGATAATTCACTACGGAAAAGTATTTTCATTTGATTCCATGACTCTAGGAGTCCTTTTAGGAATAACTTTTGAAGACTAGTTCGTACCTGTGAGTGGGATATTGGGTTTTTGCATGAAACCAAGCTCCTACATACCTTTTATCCTCCTGTAATGTTAGACTTTTTATCCATCTTCTAGCAAATGTTCATATTATCCAGAATGTGGCCATGTTGTCGCATATCATTTGCATATCATAAAAAATCATATTACATCATATAACGTTTTCGCATATGCATTTCTAGAGAATTCGAGAGCCTAGTTTGTTGCCGAGTACTCAAAGATAGCATGAATCCTGGAAGAAGAAGTGTGTTCAGTTACAAGTTTGTGGAACCCCAGTTGAAAGCTTTGAAGGGTGTGGGAACTCGTTTGGATCTGGATCGCAAGGAAGATTTCAAGAAGGCCTATGGGAATCTCCTAGGTATTCTCAACACTGAAGTGAACATTACGGCAGTCCATACCTTGGTACAGTTCTATGATCCTCCCTTGAGGTGTTTCACTTTTTGGGATTATCAGTTGGCACCGATGTTGGAGGAATACTCGTATATCTTAGGGGTTGGAATTAAGGATCAGGTTCCTTTTGTCACTACCAAGGAACTACCGAAGTCTCATATTTTAGCCGAAGCTTTGCATCTAGAGAACAAGAAAGTGGAGCTTAACCTTAAGCTTAAGGGTGGAACTCATGGTTTTACTCTGAAATTTTTGGTTAAGAAGGCCATTTCCTTTGTTGATGTTGGGAGTTGAATAGCTTTCAACGATGTTTTTGCTTAGCTCATCTATACGATCGTTTTGTTTCCTAGTATGGAAGACTTTATGGACCTAGCACTTGTTCACATCTTCCTATCCAAGAATGTGGTTCCTACACTTCTTGCTGGCACTTATTACACTATTCATTCGAGGACTCATAAGAAGAAGGGTATTATGGTGTGTTGTGTTCCTCTCTTGTATAGGTGGTTTATTTTGCACCTACCCAACAAGGGTCCTTTCGTCGAGAATAAGGAAAATCTCAAGTGGTCTCAGAGGATCATGTCTCTGACCGCTGATGATATTTTGTGGTATTCTAGAGCTTATGATGATGTCAAGGTTATCATGAATTATAGAAGTTTTTCCAATGTGCCCTTCATAGGTACAAAGGGTGGAATCAACTACAATCCAAGATTAGCTTGTTAGAACAAGATTTGGTTCTACATTTATACCTTGAGTTTTGATGATAACAACATTGCATTTATGTGAGAACAATTTTGGCACCCTAATGGTTTGTTATTGTGTAGTTTTAACAAACGGTTTTGATTCTGATCATACGATGTGTAACATCATCGGTTTTTGAACTTCACGTTCCAAATTCACTTTTGTGTTGCAATTAGAAGTTCGGAAAGACGCCAATATTGTTGCTGCAATGTTCTTTCTGCTTCTGCGTTATCTCACCCATCAAAAGCTTTTGAGGAGACACTATGTTATTGTTGCAATGCTCTCTTAGTTGTTTTGCTTCTGGAGGTGACTCTGATCAACAAGCTTCTGAAATAATGGCAAGCTTCTGAAGTTGTAGCTGAAGATTCTGAAGGTCTCAAGACAGACGATTGATGTTATCAAGGTTATGAATGATGTTTCTGAATACTTTGAAGATTTTTAAGACACTAAAGAACTTAAGCCAGACTACTAACACTGTCAAGGTTCTGACCCAAGGTTCTGAAGTTTCTGAATCCAACTCTCTATTTCTTCACTCCATGCTTCAATCATCTTTTATCAGAAGCTAGTGAATCTGAAGATAAGATCAAATGAGAACATGATCAAATAGTACATAGTACAAATCAAACAACTTTTCCACTACCTAAGTTCATGGGCAAGGATTGTACTATTCATCACACATGTCACTGAATATATGGGCGAAAGGACGTACGTGGTATCATATATTTCTCATCCAACAATGGGCAGCCGCTCAAGGAGATTTCCCCATTTTTCCCTCCAACGGTCACATGCTTACACTATATAAGCATGCGTTGGAGACTTGAATAACTCTCGCTTGCTCTCTTGCTGCTGAACTACAAGTAATTTGACAAGCTAATTTTCTTTGGGAGAAGCTGTCATCTTTTGTATTTAGTGTTCTTTAAGTATTCATTATTCATTTGTGTAAAATTTGCTTTTGAAGAAGCATATTGTAACACATAAGCTTGTATTCAAACTATTTATTTGATTCCTTAAGGAGATTATCCTTGAGAAGACAAAGAAAGCTTTTCTTTGTGAATCCTTGAAAAGACTAAGATTTAGTTGGATCCTTGAGAAGACAAAGAATGGTATTCTTTGTGTTTATTGTAATTTGTTGATTATAGTGGATTAAGTCCTTGTGTATGAGGCAAATCATCCTGGTGGGTGGACTGGATTAGCTTTGAGTTTCAAGCGAACCAGGATAAAAATCATTGTGTTTTTATATCTTCATTATTCAACTTGTTAGTAGAGTTTTTATTTTGGAAAAAGCTTTTGCTTTTAAAACCCAATTCAAAACCCCCTTTCTTGTGTTTTTCACACCTTCAATTGGCATCAGAGCTCCGGTTCTGATTATGATAAAAAGTTTTTATCAACACCTCACAGTGTTCAGTACCAATCCAGTTGTGTGAGAAACAACGGCTGCTGCTAATGCTGCTAACGTTGTTAACAATAATGATAGAGATCATTATTGTGCTAAACCACCTATTTTTTATGGTGAAAAATTTGACTACTGGAAAGACAGAATATAAAGTTTCTTTCTTGGTTACGATATTGATCTCTTGGATCTCGTAGTTGGTATCTATGTTCACCTAGTAAATGATGAAGGAAATATTTTAGGAAGAAGTGTTATGTCTGATCAACAAAACAAAGACTTCAAAAATCATCACAAGGCCGGAACCATTTTGCTCAATGTTAGCTCTTATACGGAGTATGAGAAGATAACACACAAAGATTCTGCCAAATCCATTTTTGAATCTCTAAGAATGACTCATGAGGGAAATGCTCAAGTAAAGGAAACAAAGGCCTTGGCCTTAATCCAGAAATATAAGGCTTTCAAAATGGAAGATGGTGAAAAATTTAAAACCATGTTCTCAAGGTTTCAGATGCTTGTTGCATGACTTAAGGTTCTGGACAAAGGGTATTCTACAGTTTATCATGTCAATAAAATTATCAAAAGTCTTCCCAAAAAATGGATACCTACGTTAACCGCTCTAAAGCTGGCTAAGGATCTTAATAGCATCACTCTTGAAGAACTTGTTAGTGTATTAAGAAGTCATGAGATTGAGTTAGAAGAAGATGGACCTCAGAGGAGAGGTAAACCTATAGCTCTAAAATCTAAGCCTGAGAAGACTAGAGCATATCAAGCTGAGGAAGAATAAGAAGGATCTGATGAAGACTCCGAAGATGAAGATGAACTGTCTCTAATCTCAAGAAGAGTCAATAAACTTTGTAAACATAGACAAAATGGTCAAGGGAAATTCAATGGAGTCATAAGGACTGCTAGTCGCTTTGAATCCTCATCTGGTCAAAATAAGCAAACTTCTGGAAAAGAAGTTACCTGTTTCGAGTGCAAGGAGCCAGGCCACTACAAGAATGATTGTCCTAAGCTAAAGAAGGACAAAAGGCCTAAGAAGAACTTCCCCAAAGTCAAAAAGGGGTTGATGGCTACCTAGGATGACTCTGAATCTGAAGAAGAAGATTATGACAAAGAAAAAGCTAATGTTGCATTGATGGCAACTATTGAGGATCCCACAAGCTCCGAGGAACCAGAAGACAAGGTTCTGTCAGAATCAGAATTAGATTCTAATTCTAAAGAGGTATTCTCTAATCTATCTCATTCTGATATTGAAAGTTATCTTTCTGAAATGATGGAAAAGTACCAGAGTCTTCAAAGCACATACAAGGACCTTAAATAAGTCCAAGTAACTGCTTCTGAAACTCAGAAAGAGCTTGAGAATGATATTTCCTCTCTAAACGAAAAGTATTCTCTTTAGAAAGTAATAACTCTTCTTTGAAAATAAAAATTTCAAAACTAGAGGAGGAAATAACTTCAGAAGCTTCTGGTACTGATTGCATCATCAGATATGACAGAGCATTCCAGTACTTTCTGGATAAAGGCATAGATAGAAGCAAAATGGCTTATTTGATCTATGGAGTTAGCAGAAATGGCAAAAAAGGTTTGGGTTATACAGAAACTACAAAAACTAACGAAGGTCAGAAAGTCAAACCAAAACCTCTCTATGTGCATTTCGTGCTTGCTAGCACCGAGTCTGATATTTCTGCACATACACAGAAGCATACTAAGAATAAGAATTTTGTTTTGAAACATAAGAATCATGCATAAATCTCTCATGATTATCCTTCTGCTAAAAGATCCAAAGTTGTGAGAAACTCTGGGAAAACTAACAAAAGAGGACCCATAAAGTGGGTACCTAAGGATAAAGTCATTTATGTTGTAGACATCCTTAACCGCTCAGCTGAAACACCAATCATGGTACCTGGACAGTGGATGCTCGCAACACATGAAAGGAAGAAGGTATATATTCCAAGATTTGGAACTTAAGCCTAAAGGCTTTATGGGTTTCGGAGGAAACCATAAAGGAAATATCATTGCCTTTGGAACCATTGGTAACAATAAACTTCCTTCAATTACTAATGTTCTTTTAGTTTATCGTCTAATGCATAATCTATTGTCCATTAGCCAACTTAGTGATAATGGTTATGATATCATCTTCAATCAAAAATCTTGTAAGGATGTTAGTCAGAAAGATGGCACAATCCTTTTTAATGGAAAGAGGGAAAACAACATTTACAAAATTAGACTTTCTGATCTTGAAGATCAAAATGTAAAATGTCTAAGGTCTAATAACGAAGATCAATTGGTCTGGCATAGACGTTTAGGTCATGTTAGCTTGAGAAGTATTTCTCATCTAAATAAGTTTGAATTAGTCAGAGGTCTACCCAAACTGAAGTTCGCTTCAGATGCTCTTTGTGAAGAATGTCAGAAAGGCAAGTTTTCCAAAACATCTTTCAAAGCTAAAACTGTTGTTTCTACCTCTAGACCATTAGAACTTCTGCATATTGATTTGTTTGGACCAGTGAAAATTGCTTCTATCAATGGAAAGAAGTATAGATTAGTCATTGTTGATGACTATAGTCGTTGGACATGGGTAAAGTTCTTGAAACACAAGGATAAGTCTCACTCTGTGTACTAAACTTTTCGCTCACTAGTGCAAACAGAAATGAATTGCAAAATAGTCAAAGTCAAAAGTGATCATGATGGCGAATTTGAAAATAAACACTTTGAAAATATTTTTGATTTAAATGGTTTTTCCCATGATTTCTCCTGTCCTAGAACTCCACAGCAAAATGGAGTTGTAAAAAGGAAGAATAGGACTTTACAAGAAATGGCATGCACCATGATCCAAGAAACTAATATGGCAAAGCATTTATGGGCAGAAGCAGTCAACACAGCGTGTTATATTCCTAACAGGATTTCTATCCGACCTATTTTGGGTAAGACTCCTTATGAACTGTGGAAGAACAGAAAGCCCAACATTTCTTACTTTCATCCTTTTGGATGTGAACGCTTTATGTTAAAACTAAAGAGAATCTTGACAAGTTTGACTCTAAGGCATATAAGTGTTTACTATTAGGATATTCTGAACGTTTTAAAGGCTACAAAATCTTTAATATAGAAACACGAATTGTTGAAGAATCAATTCATGTTATATTCAATGATAAGCTTGACCCTGAAAAGTCAAAGTTAGTTGAGAAATTTGCAAATCTGAAGATTAATCTTTCAGAATCCAAAGAAATTATCTCTGAAGAAAAAGACTCAGAAGGTAAGGCTGAAGAATCTGAAGAAACGACTCAACCAGAAGTAACTGTTGATCTAACTCATCAGAAGAAGAGTAGATCAAGAACTTCTCATTTTGAAGAACTAATTCTCAGAGACAAGAATGCTCTAGTCAGAACTAGAACTTCATTCAGACCCTCAGAAGAAACTCTTCTAGGTTTGGTATCTCTGATAAAACCCACCTCCATTGATGAATCTCTTCTGGATAATGAATGGATTTTGGCCATGCAAGATGAGCTGAATCAATTCATCAAAAACGATGCTTGGGATCTTGTTCAGAAACCAAAAGGCTTCCATGTCATTGGAAAATGGATTTTTCATAAACAAACTGAATGAGAAAGGTGAAGTTGTCAGAAACAAAGCTCGATTGGAAGCTCAGGGTTATAGTCATCAAGAAGGTATGGACTATAGATAAACCTTTTCTCCAATTTCCAGGTTAGAGTCTATTCGTCTTCTGATTTCTTTTGCAGTCAATCATAACATCATACTTTATTAGATGGATGTTAAGAGTGCATTCCTGAATGGTTATATTTCTGAAGAAGTTTATGTGCATCAACCTCCTGGTTTTGAAAGTTCTCAAAATCCTGATTTTGTTTTTAAACTGAAAAAATCATTGTATGGTATGAAGCAAGCTCCAAAAGCTTGGTATGATAGACTAAGCAACTTTTTGTTGGAAAAAAATTTTTCCAGAGGAAAAGTGGACACAACTCTTTGATGGGAGAACTGAAGTTATTTTTGGGAATTCGAATTGATCAAAGACTAGAAGGCATGTATATTCATCAAAGCAAATATACAAAGGAACTTCTGAAGAAATTCAACTTATCATAATGTAAGCTAGAAAAGACTCTGATGCATCCTACATGCATTCTGGAGAAAGAAGAGGTAAGTAGTAAGGTAAATCAGAAGCTTTTCATAGGTATGATAGGTTCTATTATGTATCTAACAACTTTTAGACGTGATATCTTGTTTAGTGTATGCTTTTGTGCTCGCTTCCAATCCGATCCTAGGGAAACTCACTTAACTGTTGTTAAGAGAATGTTTAGGTATCTGAAAGGTACTACTGATCTTGGTTTATTTTATAGAAAACCAAGTGAGTATAAATTAGTAGGCTACTGTGACACTGACTACATTGGAGATAGAATTCAAAGAAAAAGTACTTCTGGAAGTTGCCAATTTCTGGGAGACAACTTAATCTCATGGTCCAGTAAGAGACAGTCAACAATTACGCTTTCAACAGCTAAAGCTGAATACATTGCGGCTTCTGGATGCAACACTCAGATACTCTGGATGAAGAGTCAGCTTGAAGATTATCAGATATCTGAGAGTAACATTCATATTCTCTATGATAATACTTCTGCTATATGTTTATCTAAGAATCCTATCTTGCATTTTAGGGCTAAGCATATTGAAATAAAACATCATTTTTTACGTGATTATGTTCAGAAGGGAATTTTTCACTTAAAACTTATTAATGCAGACTATCAATGGGATGATATCTTTACAAAACCCCTTGCTGAAGATAGATTCACATTCATTCTGTAAAATCTATTTATGAAACTGTGTCCAAAATGAAAAGATGTTATTCAGAATGTAGAGTCTCCAGAACTCTAGGTAATATTCTGAGATTGTGTTGCTTTCTGACTCTGAAACTTGAAGCTTTCTGAAGTAAGGAAGTTTTCATGAATCAGAAAGGTTCTGATCAGAAGTAATCTTATCGATTTATCTTCCTGATTCTGAACTGTTGAAGCATTTAATTATTGTCTTGTCGTTTGATTTCGTGTGATTCTTAGTGTAGACAGTTGTCCCACTTTCTGAGCATGCGTACTGGAAGGAATTCTTGAACAACAACTTCATACTGAAGGCACTGTACTGGAAGGAATTCTTGAACTCACTCTCCACACTCTAGTAAATGAACTCACAGTGCTCTGTGAAACGATCATGGACTTCAAAAATCTGAAGGAGAATGGTTTCAATTTCACAGAAACCCTGAATGTTCAAGGATGGAACAAGTTCTTCGAGAGACTCATAGGTCCAATCTATCTTGTGCTTGTCAAACAATTTCGGGTTCATGCCACTGCGGAAAGAGAAATAATCACTTCCTATGTTATGAATAGGAAAATTGTCATCACAGAAAAGTCCATTGCTGACCTTATTGGGCATGATGGCAAAGGGAAAAGAGTTCATAATGCAACCATCTCAGCTAAGAGGGACGCTGACATCTCTCCAGTGATCTTCAAAGAGGGTACCAACTTTGTTGATGAGAAGGGTCCCAATGCTAAGGATTTAACCAACAATTTGAGGGTATGGTTCAAGATTATCTTGGGGTGTATCAATCATAGACCAAATACCAATAGTTCTGACTACATCAACACTCGTCAAAATATTATGTTGTTCCTTTTGGAGAAGGGAGTTAAGTTGGGTTTTCCATCGGTTATGTTTAAATTCATTAGGGATTCTATTAGAGAATCCAGAACTGGTGGATCCTCCAAGAAAGCTATAAGAAAATTCATCCCAAATGGCAAGTTAATCTCAGACATTCTGGTGGAAAGTGGAGTGGTGGTATATGACCTTTTGGTCAGTGGGTTGATAGAGGAGCTGGTAAAGGATGTTGAGAAAGTATTTTGGGGTAAGAACTTAAAGAGTATGGGTCTCATCTTGAAGATTAGAAGACCATATATCGTTTTGTCCAAGGATGATATATGTGGTACCAGAAATCCAATAGATGACTATCCCATCTTCACCAAAGTGGATCCTCCACAAGTTCTGATGGCGTATCTGGAAAGTTGTCTCAAGGATGGAATTGACCCAGTGGTGGATCCCATTAATCTTCCAGAAACTTACCCAGACGTTCATGGTAAAAGGAAAAAGGAATTCAGAGGTGAAGGATCCTCCAGAGCTCAGAAGAAGAAAAAGGTCGCTATCTTTCAAGATGAAGATGAAATGCCTCTAAATGAGTGCCAGAAGCCTATGATCCTGAAAGATACATTTGGGGTTGTTCAACCCTTAAGAGCTTCTGGTAAGTTTCCTGTTGACTCTTCTAATTCGATTTCTGTTCCATATAGAATCTTACCATCAACATCATTATCTCAACTCAATGTTTCTGAACCACTTTCGTTACCCATACCAGAAATAACTCCACCTACTTTAACATCTGTTATCAATATACCACCACCACAACCTACAGAAACCATAGAAACATTTGTTACAGAAACTCCTATAGTTTTTGTTCCGATTCCAGAACAATCATTGATACCACCCTCAACATCTCCTCTACAGTTACAAAATACACCCACCTCACCACCATTAATTGATTTTGCTCCCCAACCAACTAATCCAAATGTCACACCACCTAGAACATCTCCTGCAAGGAGTGTTTATGATGGACATGTTTTCGAAGGAACTCCTGAAGGAACGTTCGACTTTGAACCAGAAGTCACCTCACAGAATCACCCCCGTCATTCTACCCTCACATACTTTCGTCTTTGGTCCTGACTTTGACGAGTTCACAATCAATCTAACCATTAAATATCCCAAAATATAAACACCATCCTCCCATGACCTTGGTAAGATTCTTATGGAATTTGATTCAGAATCTAAGAAGCGTTTCGAGAAATCAATGTCTGTTATTCATTCTTCTGCAAACCCTGCTGCTAGCAATTCAGCATGGGAAGCTTACAGAAGCTGGATGAGTTCTGAAGTCTCCAGGATGAAGGATATTGGGTATACCTTAGCAGAAAACAAGTTTTGTTCTAGGTTCGTGCCCTTGATGGAATTATGGAAGATGAGGAATTCTCAACTTTGTCTTCCTGCACCAGAAGTTAGGAGGTCTCTCTAGACCCCATGGTAGTAGAAGAAGCGGAAGCAACTCCAACAACAGGACCTACTCCACACATTGAAGAATTTACTGCTCTAGAGCATTCTACTCCTGAACCTGAAGATGCTGCAATGGAAGAAGCGCCAAACCAGATTGTGGTCTCTGAAGCTTTTGCATCTCAGCCTATTCCAGTTTCTCTTCTGAGAACCATTGAGCAGATTAAGGTTGATCATGTGAAGGTTAATGAGTGTCTGGATAAGCAAGATCTGATGTTTCAGTTAATTTTGTCAAGACATCCTCCTCCTCCTCCACCTCTTCCTTAGAACCCCTAATATTTTGTTTTACTTTATCTGTTTTTCATTTCTTTTTCTTTTTTTTTTGTACTCTGCACTGCCAGTGTGGCATTTTTTTTAAAGAAATTATTTTTTGTTTCTTGTTATTTACTTTGTCTTTTTATTATTTTTTATTGATGAGAAAGGGGGAGAAAACATAACCCTCTAAATGGGGAGAATTAAGAGTTTATTTTTATATCTAAAATCCTAAGTAAAAAACCCAAACATTGTTTCAATGTTTCCACTAACAAATACTTTGAGAAAAATTTGTTAAGTGTTTTTGCAGGGTTAACTCTCAAGATTCAGAATGATTTGTTAAAGCTTATGTCTCAAGAATCAGAATGATTCTGCAAAGAAGTTTCTGAGAGAGAAGCTTATGAAGAAAGGTCTTCTAAGAACCTTCCGAAGAAAGGTTTTCTGAAGGTCTATCAAAAGAATGATGTTACCAACCAGTGTTCTGGACAACATCAATCAACTTCTAAAGTTAAACCAGATTCTTACTAGTTATTCATTCTGGTAAATCAGGAAAGTGTTCTTTCATTCTGAGTTTATCTTTATAGAACTATACATCTCAGGGGGAGCTTTGTGCTTCTATAAGATGTATTCTTCTATGATTACCCTGTACAAAACTATTAATCAAAATACATGTTTTGTCATCATAAAAAAGGGGGAGATTGTTAGAACAAGATTTGGTTATGCATCTATACCTTGAATTTTGATGATAACAACATTGTTTTTGTGTGAGAACAATTTTGGCACCCTAATGGTTTGTTATTGTGTAGTTTTAACAAACAATGTTGATTCTGATCATATGATGTGTAACATCATTAGTTTCTGAACTTTGTGTTCCAGATTCGCTTTTGTGTTGCAATTAGAAGTTCTGAAAGACGCCAATATTGTTGTTGCAATGTTCTTTCTGCTTCTGCGTTATCTCACCCATTAGAAGCTTCTGAGGAGACACTATGTTGTTGCTGCAATGTTTTCTAAGTTATTTTGCTTTTGTACGTGACTCTGATCAACAAGCTTCTAAAGAATGGCAAGCTTCTGAAATTGTAGTTGAAGATTATGAAGATCTCAAGACAGACGGTTGATGTTATAAAGGTTCTGACTGAGGTTTCTATAGACTTTGAAGATTCTGAAGACACTAAAGAACTCAAGCAAGACTATTGACGTTGTCAAGGTTCTGACCCAAGGTTCTGAAGTTTCTGAATCCAGCTCTCTATTTCTTCACTTCATGCTTCATTCATCTTTTATCAGAAGCCAATGAATCTGAATAGAAGGTCAAATGGGAATGTGATCAAATACTACATAGTACAAATCAAATAACTTCTCCAATACCTGATTTTGTGGGAAAGAACTGTACTATTCATCACACCTGTCATTGGGTATGTGGGCGAAAGGACGTATATGGTATCATTCCTTTCTCATCCAACAGCGGACAGCCGTTCAAGGAGCTTTCCCCATTTTTCCCTCCAACAATCACATGCTTACACTATATAAGCATGCATTGGAGAATTGAAGAACTCACGCTTGCTCTCTTGCTACTGAATTACAAGTATTTTGACAAGGTAATTTTCTTTGTGAAAAGCTATCATCTTTTGTATTCAGTGTTCTTTAAGTATTTATTATTCATATGTATAAAATCTGCTTTTGAAGAAGCATATTGTAACACATAAACTTGTATTCAAACTATTTGTTTGATTCCTTAAGGAGGTAATCCTTGAGCAGACAAAGAAAGATTTTCTTTGTGAATCCTTGAGGAGACTAAGATTTAGTTGGATCCTTGAGAAGACAAAGAAGGGTATTCTTTGTGTTTATTGTAATCTGTTGATTATAGTGGATTAAGTCCTTGAGTATAAGGCAAATCATCCTGACGGGTGGACTGGATTAGCTTTGAGTTTCAAGCGAACCAGGATAAAAATCATTGTGTTTTTATATCTTCATTATTCAACTTAAGAGTGGAGTTTTTGTTTTGGAAAAAGCTTTTGCTTTTAAAACCCAATTCAAACCCCCATTTTTATTGTTTTTCACACCTTCATAGCTTTGCGTTAGTTGGATTATCCGTTGTTGTGCAAGCGAGATTCCGAGCATGTGGAGGAGTTTGTTATGTATGAAGGGGTTGACAATCTATATTTTCTAAGGAAGATCGTCAGAGCTTGGAGAGAAGTCTGTCCTCAAGGAAGGTCTGATTTAAGGAAGAAGAATTGCATTGCCAAGGAAGTGTATACACAGTGGGTCAATGATGGGGTTGAAGAAATTCTGTTGTCGTTCTTGGTTGAGCCATCTATGAGCATCCTGCCGCATGTGCTTGTAGTTGTTCCTACCTCTGAGGTTGGGAAACTCAAGGAGACTATCAAGAGCTTAGAGAAAGAAAATGTCGATCTACGATTGGTAGGCTTACAAGGGAGAAAGAAGACTTGGAGCTTAGCCTCAACCAGAAAAGGGCCATGACATCCCAAGCGATAAAAGAAGCCCAAGAGGAGAAGTAAAAGTGGAGGAAAGTTGGTGACACTTTAAAGGGAACTATTGATAGTTTATTCATCAAGAAGAAACAGCTCGCCGACGCCCAATATCAAGCCTACAAGAGGGATATCAGTTGCCAATACCAGCTCAAGAAGCTTCGAGAACAGTTAGAGAGTTGCAAGAGGAGTTTAAGGAAGAAAGCAGTCGCACTAAGAAGTTGGAGGTTTCTTTATCTTAGCACCTGACAGAACTCGACAAGCAATTTGAAGAGATTTGAGGGTTGAAGGATCAAGCGCATCAAAGTAGATAGAATATTGATAAACTTTAGTAAGAAGTTATGCATTGGGAAAAGAACAGTCATCATCTAAAAGTTATTTTAGATCAGAAGGAGGTGGTTCTACAAGTCCTTTTTGTAACACCCCAAAATTTGCCCTCCTCATTCATGAATTCATTTTTAGGTCATTTAACATTTCACATTGCATTTCATCATTATCAATCAGAATTAGATACATTGCATTTCATCATGTCAATCGGGATTAGCTCCAAGAAGCTTGAACATCATCCGAGACACTTTGTGGGTCCTATCCAGGTGATCAGTCAACACAAGGGAAAGACTTGAGTTACTTCCAACAGGTTCAAATGGGGTCTATTCGTCAGTCAAAACGTTAATCTTGAAGGAGCAAAAGTTTGTTCATGAGTTGTCATGCTCGCTAGGCGAGCAGAATGGGTCGCCTAGCGAGTCCCAAGAAAAGCCACCAAAATCACCTACGCTCAGAGGAATTTCTTGAACTGTCATGCTCGCTAGGCGAAGCCCACATGTTTAAAAAAAACGAAAAAAACGAAAATAAATAAATAAATAAAATATAACAGAAAAATTTTGGACTTGGGCCTCTCTCATTTGAGCCCACGGGTCCACAAAAATCAGGTTATAAATTCAGAGTTTCAGTGAAACAAAAGGGCATTCTATTCCTATTACCCTAGCTGGGAAAAAGATAGTGAGAGAAGAGCTAACAGAGTTCAGAGCAACCTCCAGAGGCTGAAGGGAACTCATCTGCAAAGAACCAATTCCATCTCATATAAACCCTCAGATTGCTTTGCAAACCCAACCGGGCAATTCAATTTCATTCGATCTCTCCAGTCAGGTTTGCCTTATTCCCATTACTTTATGTTTTTAATTTGAATACTCTGAATGTATGAGGTATTATGGGTGAATTTGATACCCTTTTGATGCATGTGTTTGACAAGAGGTTTAGGCCTCCTACCCTTGGTTGCTTTTTGTGAGCTTTTTGTGAATTTTAATGGCATGATTCATGTGGTTACATTTTGATTTGGGGGCAACTCTTGATTACCCTATCTTGTTTCTCTAACCTGTTTGTTGAGTTTTGTTTTGTGAGGGCTCATATGACTCTTGCAGAGATGGCTTGCCTGGTGTTCCACTTTATTTGTGGGATACCACCTGGAGGTTTATCCCGATTACCTGTACTGACTCGCTTTCTTTGATGGTGCTAGCTTGAGAGATCTCTGGGTTTCTTATCTCTTTATTTGTTGTTGCTTCGGATCTTTATCCGTGTGGTAGATCTCTTAACCCCCTTTATCTTTCCCGCATTTTACTACTTTTTGCCTAAAGACCTCCATGAAGAGGCAATTGGTGGATAAAAGGGATCAATAGTCAATCCCCTGTTATTCAGTGCGTTGTTCTTTAAGATCACACTACGTGTCGATGCTTCAGAACAAAAACCCCAGATCTTTTGTCCGGTCAGTCAGTGAAGAGGGTTCCACCTTTCTGAACCCCCACTTTTTGTCATGAGCTCACCTTGTCCAGTGTTAAGAGCTATGAGGTCTTATCCTCATTACCCTTTTTGCATGAGCATTCCTAAAACATAAACAAACTCATTGATTTTTCTTCTCCTAAGAACATGTTTACTCCTTCTACTACAGGCGAGTAAGTCTCCAAAGGTCGAGCATCCGGTAGATTGTGTAGTAACGTCGTTCATCCCAAAACTTAACCCGTAGTTAGCCGAACTACGGCTTGCTCTGATTCTCATTCCAGATGAGATACGTAGGCATAAGACGCGACGTCTTAGCAAGCACACACTCCCCCTTAACCCATAGGTAGCCGAGCTACGAAGACTCTGATTCTCATATTCAGATGGGATACGTATGTAGTGGATGCGACATCCGTGCGAGTCATTTCCTTTTGACCCTTTTTTTTAGTAAATAGTACATTAGATAACCCACACCCTTTAGACAAGAACTACAAGAGTGGATCCCGTAGAGTACTACGGATGCGTAGGGGTGCTAATACCTTCCCTTCGCATAATCGACTCCCGAACCCAAGATTTGGTTGCGAGACCTTGTCTTTTCCTTTCCTTTTTCCAGGTTTACTTCGAGCGTTTCCTTTCCCTCCTTTGGGATAAATAACGCACGGTGGCGACTCTTCTATCTTTCCTTTTTCGCCGGTTGTTTTTTTCGCAGGTAGGTTGTGACAGCTGGCGACTCTGCTGGGGACCCTGGTTTCCCTAAGCGAGTCCCTCCTAGCTTTTGTAGGTTGTTTGTTTATTGGGTGTATATGCTTTTGTACAGTTATTTATTTACCTGCCTTATCTTATTGCATGGTGTACATATGATTGCTATATCTGTTGGTTCTGTTTTTGGGATGGGATGTTCTATGAGAGATAAGCCCATTACCCAGGCTTGAGTGTACACACAGGTTTTAGAGTGGATAGTCATGAGGCTTGCGTGGCATGTTGCTACGTTAAGTCGTTCATGAAAACCCACACCCAAACGAGGTTTCTTTTGGATATGTTCTGTCCTACAGGTGTTCCGTAACGGCATGATGTTCCTCTAGAAATCGTCGACTCTGGTGACCATTTCCCGAGAACTCAGTCGAGGCCTCTCCTCCGAGACGTGATTATGTTAGCTCTGGTGGGCGCATTCTCGCTGATCAATCCGAGGACCCCGAGACTGGGAACTTGCTATTAGGATGTCTTGTTGAGGGGAGTCAGTGGAGGTCTTTTATCCCGTAATAATGCCAAACCTTCAGTGGTAAACGTATTATTCTCGACTGAAGGGCCAAAGTTGACAAACTTCTGTTCTTAGAACCTACCAGGGAGGGGCGGGATAAATTCAGGAAACCTTAACCTTCAACCAACCCGGTTTTCTGGAGCAGAGCTTTGATCTTGTATTATATTCTTCAGTGGGGTTTCTCTTCAGACAGTGCAACCCGACAGATGTTCAAGCGGATCCAACAATCCTGATTGACATGCCTTTGCATTGCATAACATCATCTGCATATTTGCATCAAACATCTCATGCTTATTCATTTGCGGGGTATTCCCTTTTTAAGGGGGGTGCCTTAAAATTGAATAAGCAGCGCATCGCATACCATGCATACTAACCCTTGTTTGTTTTGCAGGTGTCACCGCAGTGTCTAATGTTTGTTCCCTGTCTCAGGCATTATTGGTCCCAAGCGAGTCCACAGGTACCCGACCAAGGAAAATCGTCCGTAACTAGCCATGGACCAGGTACAGAAAGAGCTGGCTGATATGTGTGAAAGGATGGATCAGTTCATGACATTGATGACTGGTATGGCAGAAGGCCAGGAAAAGCTGAGGGAGTTGGTTGAGCAACCGAGGCCCAATCCAGAGGTAGAGATACCAAATGCTGAGGGAAACCCTGGTAACCCTGGGAACACTGATAACCCTGTGAACACTGGTAATGCGGGTAACGCGAATGCTGATGGAAACCCGGGTAATGTTGGCAACACGGGGAATGTTGGAAATGGTATTGGCGGAAGGTACGATGTGAATCAAGGAATTCGGATTAACGGACGCCCCGTTACTAAAGATTATCAGTATGATCAATTCTCTGTGCACGACGAAGCTCACGAGACCACTCGCCGTATGGATGAGCTTGCTGAGAAGCTCAAATCTTTGGAGTCTCAAAATTCCTTAGGTTTTGATGTCACAAATCTTGGTCTGGTTCAGGGAGTAAGGATCCCTCACAAGTTCAAACCCCCTACTTTTGAGAAATACAACGGGGCTTCTTACCCACACTCTCATCTCCAATCTTATTTGGGAAGGTTGGGAGCTTACACGGAAGATGAAAAGCTATGGATGTACTATTTTGAAGACAGTCTAACTGGAGCTTCTCGTGAATGGTATTCTCATTTGTCTCGTACTACCATCAAGAGCTGGAAAGACTTGGCAGAGGCTTTTAATATCAATACAACTTGGACTTGGCTCCAAATCGGACCTTATTGCAAGGAATGTCTCAGACTGCCAAGGAGACCTTTAGAGAATATGCTCAGCGTTGGAGACAAATTGCTGCGTCCGTCCAACCCCCTATGTCTGAAAGGGAGATGGCGGACATGTTCATGAACACTCTTCAAGGAAATTATATTGAGAGGTTGGCTGCTTGCCCGTCAATCAGCTTTGCAGAGATAGTAATTGCTGGAGAAAGAATCGAGAGTTTGTTGAAGATGGGCCTAATTCAAGACAATAGTGCTTCCAAGAAACAGTTTGCCTGTAACGGTCAGCGAAAAAGAGAAGGCGAGACAAGCGCTGTGTATGTCGGCAATTGTCAAACTGCCGAGAACGGATGTGACAGTTTGAGAAGGGGTATTCAGCAACTGATATATGAAGGTTGTCTTTAGTTCGATCAGACCCGTCCAGTGAAGAATGATGTGTCGACAGTGACGATTTATTTCACTCCTGAAGAAATATATGTTCCCGAGAGACCCGCTCCAACAACAGTTTATTTCCCAGAAAGTACAGAACTAAAGACGGTAAACATCGAAAGTCCAACACCACTTACAATTTACTCTGACAGCCTCAACCGGCTTTGGTTAGTCTGGTCACCATCACGGTACCAGGACCTGTTCCGTATGAGAAAGTGATCGGTCACCAGTTCCATTGAATTCCCACCGTTAATCCGACATATTTTCATCACTTTGGTAAGATTTATGGTTGTTTTTAGTTGCTTCGGAGTCATTTATCATGTTTTGTTGGTTTGGTATCGCATTGCATTCCATTACAAGTTTATGTCAAAAAGATCTCGTTTATGCTTCGTTTGGTAGTGTCATTGTTACAGGCCATTGCACAGGTTTAAAAGCAATAATGGTGAAGTTATGGATACCCAGAAAGGTAAAAATATGAAGAAACAGCAGGTCAACACGGGCACCCGTGTGCCACAACACTGCCCGTGTTGTTGATCAGGCAGAGCAAAATGGGAGAAGAAAAACAGAGATCAACACGGGCACCCGTGTGGTGACACACGGCCATGTTGTTTAAAACAGTGCATTAACACGGGCACCCGTGTGGTGACACACGGCCATGTTGTTTAAAACAGTGCATTAACACGGGTACCCGTGTGCCACAACACTACCCGTGTTGTTGGACAACAGTTCAACACGGGCACCCGTGTGCCACAACACTGCCCGTGTTGTTGGACAGGCAGAAAAACAGAGAGTTAACACGGGCACCCGTGTGTAGGAACACGGCCCGTGTTGATGTCCCTGTAACTTAATCTGAAAATAATCATTTTGGAGAGCACATACGAGCACCCGTGTGTACACACACGGCCCGTGTTGTTGGGCGCGGCTTGGAAACCTAAACATTTGCTTTGTGAACCTATTCTGCTCATTAAGGGTAGTTTGGACCTTTTGCTAGGAGGAGATTCATCTGAAGCTATTAGAAGGCTTGGAAGGGAAAGGAGAAAACACTTTTTTTTTGCCGTACGAAAGAAAACACTGCACAAGAGAGATAGTTATTCCGGAGGATTCAAAGACGGCGAGATTCAAGGGCTTCGACCATTGAAGATCAAAATCTCCTAGTTCTTTGTAATGTTTAATCTCAATACTATGCTTTCTTTGAATACTATGAGAGGCTAAACCCCCTATGTTAGGGGGGTGGTCCTGATTTTGATCGTATGTTATGAATTTGAACAAATGATTTCCTTATTGCTATGTTACTTATTTTGATTCAATTGTGTGATGTTATTATGCTTTTGTATCGGACAAATACAAATTGATCTATGACTATCAATAACAGGATTGTGATTGTTAGGGTTTTCACACAATTAGGTTTATGATTACATCATCTAGGACTAGTAACTTTTGTAAACCACCGCAAACCTTGATATTATTTATGATTAAAACCAATGATTAATTGAATGGACATTTGAGTAAGAATTGGTAGTTTAATAGTTTCTTCCTTAAGGACTTAAGGAAGAACATTCTGAGGTTAGGTAATTGAATGTTTCATATGTATTAAGGAAATCTTGACTGAATTCGTAACTGGCTAAATCAACCACTTCCCCTAGCATATTTTATATTAATCAATTATATTTTACTGTCTGTTGTGTTTACTGTTAGAATTCCAAAACAACCAAACCATTATCTTTTTGTTCTGATAGAATCAAAGTAAAATAAGTATTTCCTACGCAATCCTTGAGATCGATACTTGGAGATAAAACTCCTTATTACTACATCGGTAAAAATAGTACACTTGCTATTTTTCAGATCAAGTTTTTGGCGTCGTTGCCGGGAATTGCCAAAATACCTATTTTAATTTTTATTCTATTGAAATTTTGTTGCTCGTCAACCAAAATTTTATCTGTGACAATCTTGTTAGTCAATTCTAATATTTGTCTAACTTGTGTATGTGAGGTAAGGCCTCAGCAGATTTTTCTTTTGACGCATATCCCGAAAGAACTCTTCGCGCTAGACTAAGACAAGCTAAGCGAGAAAAACTGGAAATAACAGAAAAAGCAGAGAAGGAAGTTGTTACAGTGCACTCAGAGAATTCAGATTCAGAAGCAGAAACAACTCCCGAGGTCATGGTTGCAGAACCACCACCACCAGAGAGACTTCTCGGTGACTATGGTGGAAACAACACTCTGGGTGGTCGTATGATAATTGTCAACCAACCGGTTAATGTGGAACAATTTCAGCTGCATCCCGGCACAATTAGGCAACTCGAAAGGCGGTCCTTTTCTGGAAGAGTGAATGAAGATGCCAACAAGCATCTCCAAAGGTTTTTGACTATGAGCACAACGCTGAAAATTCCTTGACATAACAAAGAAGCAATAAGGCTTCGTATGTTCCCATTCACTTTAGCAAATGAAGCCGAAGAGTGGTTCTATTCCTTACCTACTGGAAGTATCACTACATGGGAGCAGATGGAAACAACATTCTTGCAGGAATATTTTCCCGCCTCTGTGTCACTGAGAAAAAGATACGAGATCCTTAACTTCAAGCAGAAGGAGGGTGAGTCACTAGGAGATGCCTATAAAAGATTCAAGAGAATCCTAGTGGTTTGTCCTACTCGCAACATGGATGAAACTGAGCAGATGCAAATGTTTATTAATGGTCTTCGAATTCAAACGAGACAAATCCTTGACTCAGCAGCTGGTGGCTCAGCTAACTTTGCAACAGCCACCGGTATGAAGAAGATAATTGAAGCAATTGCCTCAAATGAGCATCTGGAGTTGTATGATAGGGTGTAAAGCAAATCTACAGTAATTGATTTGAAGCTTGAAACAAACAAACAGGTAAAAATTGAAGAAGTTGTTGCTGCAGAGGTGGAGAAAAGGTTGAAGGCACTAAACATAGGTGCTCAGAAAGTGGCTCAAGTACAACATGCACCAAACGATGTGTGTGGCATTTGTAATGGACCACACAATACTGTTCATTGCTTTGCAACACCACAGCAGATAGAAGATATCAAGTTTTTAAAGCAAAACAATCCCTACTCCAACACCTATAATCCGGGGTGGAAGAATCACCCCAACTTTGCTTGGAAAGATCAGAAGGGGAATGTGCAACAACAGGTACAAGGCCAATATCAAAACCAATATCTGCAACAGCAACAACAAGTCCCAAAGAAGGCAGATTGGGAGATTGCAATTGAAAAGATGGCAGCTCAAAATATGCAATTTGAAGAAGAGACTAGAAACAATCAGAAGAATACCACCGCCTCCCTAAGGAATCTCGAAGTTCAGCTGGGACAGATAGCACAGCAACTGGCAAGTTCTCGAACACCAGGTTCCCTACCAAGTGAAACAATTCAAAATCTGAGAGGTCAGGAGAATGTTAATACTGTCACGACGACAAAGAAAAAGGTTGCTAAAAAGAAAAAAATGATATCACCGAGCGAGCCGACTAAAGAAGAAACTACAAAAGAAACTAAACCGGTGATTAAGTTGCCCTATCCTCAGAGAATGACAAAGAAGGAACCTAGTGAGTCGGACTTGGAGAAATTCATGACAATGTTTAAAAGGATTGAGGGTCATATGGCTTTGTTTGAAGCACTTGAAAGGATGCCCATGTACAAGAAATTCGTGGAAGAGGTAATGGCTGAAAAGAAACCAACCACTGAAGAACAGGTATCTGGTAAGGAACAATATAATGCAAACTCCCTGGAGCAGAACATTCCTAACAAACAGAAGGATCCAGGAGCCGTCACAGTACCATGCACAATCAAAGAAAGAACCTTCAAAAAGGTACTAATAGATTTGGGAGCTAGTGTGAATCTGATGCCATTATCGGTCTATCACAGGCTGGGTATTAAAAACATCAGTGATATAAAGACCAATCTGAAGTTTGCGGATCACTCAAGAAAAGATGCATATGGTATAGCTGAAGATGTGCTGGTAACAATAGCGGACTTGACTTTCCCAGTCGATTTTGTAATCCTAGACATACCTGAAGACAATGAGGCACCCATCATTCTGGGTCGACCTTTCATGAAGACGAGTCGATGCAAGCTCGACATGGATGAGTGCACGTTAACCTTGAAAGTTCACAACAAGGAAATAACATTGAATGCTATTGAAAACCAGGAGATGGAGGAAGATACAAAATCTCAGTATCAAGTAGGCTTAATCAGGACATTGAATACTATCAAAGGCTCACCACTGCCAGTAGCCACCCGAAATGGAAAGATTCCGAACACTGAAAGGATAGTTAAAAAGGAATCGTGGCACAAAGAAGTCCACACTGATAAAAGAGACAACGTCCGTGTTGTAGATAAGAGGTGCAACAAGGTTTTGAACCTGAAATACCCCCCATGATAAGGGAAATGAACCGTCGAGCCATGCGACGTTAAACGAAGCGCTTCGTGGGAGGCAACCCACGCGTTTGATTTCTAATTTATTGCGTTTTTATTTTTCTTTGTGTGTGCTAAAATTTTGTGTAAGGGAGGAGGAGAATTAAAAGGGCAAAGTCACAAACACCTCCAAATGGAAGGAAACCACACAAGTGCAGTAAACCAACAGTAGTCGCTGTGAGTCCCCTTTGTATCTAGATTTAAACATTGAGGCCAATGTTTAGTTCAGGTGTGGGGGGTTTTTCCTTTCATGTTTTATTTCCATCGCTTTTGTTTTGTTGTCGTCGTATTGTTTTTGTTTGTTTTCGTTGTTTACTTGTGTGTACAGAGTGATGAGAAATGGTTGGATGAATCCGGGATCAATGGTAGTGGATGAAAGACACCCCTCATACTTATTCTGATAAGGCACCCCGGAAGTTGATTCAACCATGAGAAAATAAGTCGGACACAATTGGGGGACACCGGACCAAGAGAGCGGTAGGGGAAAACCAAGTCAGAAAAGAACCACATAACACGAGGAGGCTTCAGAGCTTGCAAGCTAACCAACATGGTGAGATCACAAAAAGCCAAACACTAAATATCAGCATGAGAGTTCAGTCAGGTATGACTTTATCACTCTGATTTTGCGTATGTCCTGTTGACACGTCACAACATGACAACACACACTGAGGCAAGTTGTTTGTTTAGCCAGGGCCTTTCTAACCATCCCTATTTGTATGTTTCCCTTCGTGAACCCCATTGAGCCTTAGCCATTTTATTCATCATAAACCCGCTGTTAACTATTAAGCATTATTCATCATAAACCCCCTGTTAACTTTTAATCATTCATTTTTTTCCATAACTCAGTATGATTGTGTGAATTGCAAGATGTGCAATAAAACTAAGTTTGAGGTGGAAATCTTGAAAGAGAAGGCAAGTGCATAATAAGAGAGCAGACAAAAATAAAAATAGTATGTATGTTCTTTAAAAGAAAAAAAAAAGAAAAAAAAAGAGAAAAGAAAAACAAAAGAGAAAAATGCATTTGCTGAGACTTAAGACTCTAACACCTATAAAATGCTCGAAAAATTTGAGTAGAAAAAGAGTCAAAAGAGTGAAATTAACCCCCAGAGTATACGTGATGCACGAGAAAAAAAGAAAGAAAAATCACACAACATGACTGCCGAGTTCAAAACCCTTTGTTATCCATTTTTTTTGTTTATCCCACCGTACCCAAGCCCCGTTACAACCCAAAAAGACCTCGTAAAGTGTGTGGAATCTGTTGTTGTCGTGACATTAGAATGTATTCAAATTTAAGAGTTTGGTATTGCATATTGTGCTGTGAGTGTACACACCTAACCCTGAGAGATGTTGTGAGTGTGTGAAAAGCTTGCAGGTGACGAGGTTTCTGATGTGGAAATATGGTAAACTGCCTGAATCGGAGAGACCTGAAACTCGATTGGAAAGGAAGAACATAAATGGTGAAAGACTAGGTTGCATTGTGGAAAATGAATTCGGGGGTGACCTTTGTTTGGACTCAATACATCACTTGAGGACAAGCAATGAGACAAGTTTGGGGTTGTGATCGGTCACCAGTTCCATTGAATTCCCACCGTTAATCCGACATATTTTCATCACTTTGGTAAGATTTATGGTTGTTTTTAGTTGCTTCGGAGTCATTTATCATGTTTTGTTGGTTTGGTATCGCATTTCATTCGATTACAAGTTTATGTCAAAAAGACCTCATTTATGCTTCGTTTGGTAGTGTCATTGTTACAGGCCATTGCACAGGTTTAAAAGCAATAATGGTGAAGTTATGGACACCCAGAAAGGCAAAAATATGAAGAAACAGCAGGTCAACACGGGCACCCGTGTGCCACAACACTGCCCGTGTTGTTGATCAGGCAGAGCAAAATGGGAGAAGAAAAACAGAGATCAACACGGGCACCCGTGTGGTGACACAGGCCGTGTTGTTTAAAACAGTGCATTAACACGGGCATCCGTGTGCCACAACACTGCCCGTGTTGTTGGACAGGCAGAAAAACAGAGAGTTAACACGGGCACCCGTGTGTAGGAACACGGCCCGTGTTGATGCCCCTGTAACTTAATCTGAAAATAATCATTTTGGAAAGCACACACGGGCACCCGTGTGTACACACACGGCCCGTGTTGTTGGGCGCGGCTTGGAAACCTAAACATTTTCTTTGTGAACCTATTCTGCTCATTAAGGGTAGTTTGGACCTTTTGCTTGGAGGAGATTCATCTGAAGCTATTAGAAGGCTTGGAAGGGAAAGGAGAAAACACTTTTTTTTGGCCGTACGAAAGAAAACACTGCACAAGAGAGATAGCTATTCCAGAGGATTCAAAGACGGCGAGATTCAAGGGCTTCGACCATTGAAGATCAAAATCTCCTAGTTCTTTGTAATGTTTAATCTCAATACTATGCTTTCTTTGAATACTATGAGAGGCTAAACCCCCTATGTTAGGGGGATGGTCTTGATTTGATCGTATGTTATGAATTTGAACAAATGATTTCCTTATTGCTATGTTACTTATTTCGATTCAATTGTGTGATGTTATTATGCTTTTTTATCGGACAAATACAAATTGATCTATGACTATCAATAACAGGATTGTGATTGTTAGGGTTTTCACACAATTAGGTTTATGATTGCATCATCTAGGACTAGTAACTTTTGTAAACCACCGCAAACCTTGATATTATTTATGATTAAAACCAATGATTAATTGAATGGACATTTGAGTAAGAATTGGTAGTTTAATAGTTTCTTCCTTAAGGACTTAAGGAAGAACATTCTGAGGTTAGGTAATTGAATGTTTTATATGTATAAAGGAAATCTTGACTGAATTCATAACTGGTTAAATCAACCACTTCCCCTGGCATATTTTATATTAATCAATTATATTTTACTGTCTGTTGTGTTTACTGTTAGAATTCCAAAACAACCAAACCATTATCTTTTTGTTCTGATAGAATCAAAGTAAAATAAGTATTTCCTACGCAATCCTTGAGATCGATACTTGGAGATAAAACTCCTTATTACTACATCGGTAAAAATAGTACACTTGCTATTTTTCCAATCAGAAAGACAGTGCTATCCCGTGGCACTGTAGGGCTGATATCTACTTCCAGGGGCGGAAAGTTAACGATGAAGACATTGACATTGGTAGCTTCGCTGTAGACAATGTTGGAGGGGTTGGTGGCTTCACCCGCAGTGGACGCTGTCGCATTACGCGAAAAACCGGCGGGAAAAAAAGACACAGAGCCGCCACCGTGCGTTATTTATCCCAAAGGAGGGAAAGGAAACGCTCGAAGTAAACCTGGAAAGGAAATGGTCTCGCGACCAGAGATTGATGGGATCGGGAGTCAGTTATGCGAAGGGAAGGTATTAGCACCCCTACGCATCCGTCGTACTCGATGGGATCCACGCTCAGAAAAAAAAGAATAAGGTTGCTAAAGACTGCTCAAAACTGCACACACACTGGACTGAAACACAGATGAAAGACGGAAGAAAGTAACTCGGCAGGATGTCGCATCCTGGTCCTACGTAGTTTGTCAGACACAAACATCAGAGTCGACGTAGTTCGGGGGAACGGGAAACGTGCTCGCTAGGATGTCGCATCCTATGCATACGTATCTTCTCTAACCAGAGAAAGAATCAGAGCACTCGTAGCTCGGCTAACGCACGCCAAACAAGACACTAAACAGCCATACGCTGAGACGTCAAACGAGACACACAAACACAAATTGGAAACCGACTGCCAATCGCTGGACTTACGTCAGACTCCACAAAAGAACACAGGAAACCGAAGGCCAATCGCTGGTCTTACATCAGACTCCAAACAAAGAAACGCCGACAGGAAACCGATTGCCAATCGCCGGACTTATGTCAGACTCCAAACAAACACAAGGAAAAGAAGGGTCTCGATTGCAACTAGGGCAAGAGAAAGGGAAGGTCTCAATCGCAACGGGGGCGAGAGAAAAGAATCAAAGTTAGTTGTTAGTCAAACTCGACAAGACATCGCAACTCGTGCCTACGTATCTCATCTGGACATGAGAATCAGAGTTTCCGTAGTTCGGCTAAACTATTTCTGTTGGTTAGTGTTTTTTTAAGTGGACGACGTCACTACGCAATCTACCGGATGCTCGACCTTTGGAGACTTACTCACCTGTAGTAGAAGGAGCTAACGTGTCCTTACGAGGGGATCAAGTTGGTTTGTGTTTTAGGAAAACTCACGCAAGAAAGGAAGTCCTAGACGAAGGAACCGTGCTACCTTAATTGACATGCAAACGAGACTACGCGGAGTCTAGCAAACCTAGGGGATACAATCACACCACACAAACACATACAGCATTAAGTAAACACACCAACAAGGGGCTCAAACATCAAGGTTGGGCTTTAGTCAAGGGGTCATATCAACCTCGACAAACAAGCCAACTGGAAAGGTATCTGAGGCTCTTAACCACTAACATTGACCGTCAGGGTGAGCAGATGAAAGGTAATGAGGATTGGTCCTCATAGCTCTTAACCCGGGCCTGGGTGAGCTTGACTCATTGAAAGTGTGGGAGTCCAGAATGCGGGACCCTACTCCACTTGACTGACTCTGGACAATGATTTTGGGTTTTTATTCAAAATGCATCAGCACGTAGTGCGAGCAAGATGAATGACTCAACTGAATAGCAGGGGATGGATTGCACATCCCTTCTATCTTCCAATTGCCTCTTCACTTAGGAGGACTTGAAATGCAAGGCACAAAGGTAAACAAGCACAAACATTGCCTCTTAAGGAGGGCTTCAGACAGGTGCCTGCCAAAGATAGCAGGTCTTCCAGACTACATGAAGTCAGAGGTCACTACCTGGGTGGTATGCCAACCACAAGTAAAGCCAAGCAACTCAAGCAATGAGTTAAAGCTACTAAAGTACCTGTGTAAACAACCAAACAATCAGTATAGTATTCAGACAAATCAAACAGAAAGTCCAACAGTGAGACAACCAATCATCAGACAATGTCAATACAAGGCACAAGATGCAATCAAACTAAATTGATTCATCATCCACAAGACCTACAAAACAGCAAGGTTAGTCAACCAAATTAACTTGTATCTCAAGTGATGAGATCAAATCAACCAATGTGGCTAATTGCTTGAAACCTGAAACACAAAGTCCAAAGGATGAGAACAAACCACTAGCTCAAAGGCTAGGGTCAAAGGTGAGGTAAAAGTCAAACAGCAACTAATTCTCAACATGAATCACATTTAATCAAGTAAGAACAAGTCCTAAAAAGGACCAAACCAAAATCATCAAGCAAAGTCATGTGGTGAACAAAATATGGCAAAGACACACAACATGATCATCAATTGGACATACAAGTGGGAAAATGCACATCAAATCAGAAATGACTCAAACAATTTTGGAAATTTTCATGAGCATACAACATGTCCAATACAAACATCATACCAAAAATTGTAAACAGAAGAGATCAATTGGTCTATCAATGAAAATGATCAAATAGGACATCCAATTGTGTGACATGCATTCTCACACCATATTAACATGTACATAAAACAGGGATGGAACATGAGAAAAATATCAAACCAAGCCTCAAATGTCAATCAACATGTTAAGAGTCAACACACAAAATTTCATGGCCATTGGATTATTTTTGAGCATTTTATGGTAATTTGAATGGGGCAATGTCACAAATGCACACATGTTAACATGGTCTAACACAATTTAAAATCCAGCCATGCACAATTTTAGAAATTCACATCACAAAATAGAGGACATCTCAAGGATCATTTGGCAAAAAAATTGGGGATGATTTGGATTATTATTCAATGAGTTATGATTTTTTAAAGTTGGCTAAAAAAATGTGAAATAAAAATGAAGCAAAGGAAAATATGGAGGGAAAGGGCAAAATGTGGATTAATTTGAAAACCTGCCTCGGCCAGAATCGAACCAAGTACGAATTCAAATGAGGCGCCACTTACTGAAACGCTGGCGTTTCATTTATTCGCTGGCATGCCCAGTCACGGTCAAACGTATGCGTGGCGAAGGTCAAAGAAACCTGGACCAATGGAATGGACACAGGGACGCACATGCAAGCACTAAACAGGACAAAACCCTAGCCACGTAGACCTAAACCAGACGGTGGTTCTTGCAGCCGCTCACAGTGGAAAACACCGTCTTCCTCGCGAAGACGGTGATGAACAGTATGAGGTTCAAGAATTTTTTTGCAGAAATCAATGATACTTATACCAATCGAACTGTTATGCAACGTATATCATAGATCGGCCATTATTTCACACTAATTCATCACCAACAGAGAGAATCGATGGAAAACATTTTAATGTAACAAACTTTAATCAACTATATCTCTCTCAATAATGCACCAAATCATGTGAAATTCATACCAGAATGATCAGTGTTAAAAGTTCTACACATCTATGTACATAGATTGGCAAATAATGGAGATCGAAATTTCACCTTCTTGAAGAACAATGTGAGGAAACAGTGTGCTCAAGGCTCCAGTCACGTCCAGATCTACTCTATCAACTCTGATATGAAGCTTTGTGTATGTATGGATGCTTAAATCCACTTGAATCCAGCTCAAATTCCATGCTCCATGTTCATCTTCAAGCTTGTGGTGTGTATGGTTCTGGCACGAATTGGACAAAGCACTTGTTGATTCTTGCTCTAAACTTCACCATCATCCACAATCTACCAATAAAAATGGTGTTTATGTGGAAAACTTTGAAGTTTTTTTTGTGAGAGAAAATTTGGAAGAAAGCTCAAATTCTAGATCTAGAATCCTCTGTCCTGAGCAATGCAGTTACAATTAACCTTATATACCTCCTCTTAATTAATCTGAAATTAAATTTAAGCCATGGTTAATTGAGATTATGAAGATATAAGGTGTATGCACAAATTGCCATTTTCACCTCATGCATGGAATGGCTACGTGAACAGTGCACCAAGAGGGCCCAAATTCACTCAAAGTCAGCCCATGCACACATTGGAATTGGAATTATATTCATGTGATCAACCAATCTTGATTTTGGCAATTTCCCTTCAAAAATAGCATGGATGAGCACATGGTTGTATGAATGAATTTCATGCCATGTAATGAGGTATTTGGAAAGTATAAGTCATGAGAAGAACAATGCAAGAAGAGGCACTCAATTTGGAGTCTTGGTTCAAAAGATATGGCCTTTTGAAGTTTCAAGCACACTTTGCAATGATTTGATCATAATTCCTTAACAATTCATCATAAATTCATGATCTTGGACTTTTTGGAAATGGGAGAGAAAGATCTTCAACTTTCATGTTGGACAAAATTTCGTTTGAAGCTTCTTTGATATTGGAAAGTTGGGTTGAAGTTGGTCCAAAACTTGCCATTTTTGGAAACTTTCAAATTACAGGTCATTTTCCATTTTTGGAAACTTTTGATCTGGCTTCAAAATCTTCAAGGTATGAGTTTGACATGTGGAATAAACCTCTTTGGGACATGAATGAAGTATCTCAAACCAATTCTCCACCTCCCAGCCCTCAGTTGACTTGCAGTTGACTTTTATGGGCCTCAGATGACCTGGACATGTACTGATGACTTTTGAGCCTCTAGCACTTGGTCAAGTTGCTTCAAAATGATCCTTGGTTCATGGTAAACTCTCTAGAATACTCATTTGGTCTCCATCTCAATGAATTGCTTGGTCTCTTGCACAGATGAATCCTCTTGATGCCAGTTACAGTTGACTGAATACAATGCAATGTGCCATATGAATGTAATGTGATGTCAATGACCTAAAAATGAAAATGAATGTACAAATGGGGGGTGCAAATTTGAGGTGCTACAGACGCCTCTTTGCACCATCAACATTGCGCACGAATACTGAAGCTGAGGCAGCTGCCAAGGCTAAAGGAAAATAGGTAGCCACCGAAGAGGTTACTACTGAGGAAGCTCCTCCTAAGATCGTATTCGAGAAGGAAGTGGATGAGCTTATGAGGATTATCAAGAAAAGTGACTACAAGATAGTCGACCAGCTAAATCAGACACCCTCAAAGATCTCCATTCTCTCATTATTGATGTGCTCTGAGGCGCACAAAGCGACCTTGTTGAAAGTACTGAATATGGCCTATGTTCCACCAGAGATAACTGTTAACCAGCTGGAGTCGGTAGTTTCAAATGTAAACGCTAGCCATGGGCTAGGTTTCACCAACTATGACCTGACATCTGAGGGCAGGAATCACAACAAAGCTTTGCATATCACAATGGAATGCAAGGGGGTGGTGCTTTCCCATGTTTTGGTTGATACAGGCTCTTCTCTGAATGTTCTTCCAAAGAAAGCCTTAATGAAGTTGGATTGCGATGGCATCATCCTGAGGCCAAGTAATTTAGTTGTGAGGGCTTTTGATGGCTCTAAGAGAGCTGTCTTTGGCGAAATTAAGTTGCCAGTTAAGATTGAACCGCATGTGTTCAAGAGCACCTTTCATGTGATGGATATCCAGCCTGCCTATAGTTGTCTGCTAGGTCGGACCTGGATTCATGCTGCCGGTGTTGTTACTTCTACTCTCCACCAGAAGCTCAAATACGAACTAGAAGGTCAGGTCGTCACTGTCTGTGGTGAAGAGGATATTTTTGTTAGCCACCTGTCTACATTTAAGTATGTGGAGATGGATGGCGAGATGCATGAGATGCTGTGTCAGGGCTTCGAAGCCATAAACATCAGTGAGGTCGCGCCCGAAGCTGTCTTTTCACCTAAGTCCGAGAAGGTCGGGACTTCTATCTCTTCATACAAGCAAGCTGTTAAAGTGGTTAAAGCTGGTAATGCCCAAGGCTGGGGCAAATTTGTGGAGCCATTCATCAAAGAAGACAAGTTTGGATTCGGGTATACTCCAGAATCTCAGAGGAATGAAGCCGGTACTTTCTCCAGCGGGGATTTGGTTTCTCCCCACGTCATCAATGCTGCAGATGAAGACAAGGCTGACAGCGACTGTGACTTAGATAGCTGGATTCGCCTGTGTGTCCCGGGAGAAAAGCTCAACAATTGGTCGTCCGAAAAAGTCGTCCGGGTTACTCTACTGAAAGAGTAATTTTTTATTGTTTTCCTTTTATTACATGCATAATAAAGTCTTACACTTTGCCTAAGGTGTAATGACTCATCTGTAGGGCCATCCATTTAGTTACATTTCGCAATTATTTTCATCATCAATAAAGGACAACTTTTGCAAACAATTTTGTGTTCTCTTTCTTTCAATTATTTTACTTTTACAAAAAATGGCAATGTTTCTCTTTCGTTCTTCCTTCCAAAAATCTCTCGTTCTAAGGTAAAGCATGATCCTCCATCATGCAGAGATGATCACCCGGATCTCACTGCTAACGACACTACTATGGCCAAGTATGACTTCGACAATCCTATCTATCAAGCCGAAGAAGGGGTTGAGGAAGATTGTGAATTGCCTGAAAAGTTAGCCAGGTTGTTGAAACAGGAGGACCGAGCTATTACACCTTATCAGGAGGTGATTAAGATCGTCAACATTGGTACCGAAGACGACAAGAAAGAGATCAAGATCGGGGCCAGTCTACAGGCCGAGGTGAAAGAACAGTTGATCAGTATGCTTCGTGAGCACGTCGACATCTTTGCTTAGTCCTATCAAGATATGCCAGGTTTGGATACAGACATCGTTGTGCACAGGTTACCGTTGAATGAAGATATGCCGCTGATGAAGCAGAAGTTACATCGAACTCATCCTGACAGGGCGATAAAAATCAAAGAAAGCGGTAAAATGCGGGAAAGATAAAGGATCATGTACTTGACTGTGTTAGAAAGGTCAATGGGTTGTGTGCTCGGTCAGCATGACGAGTCAGGTCGAGAAGAGCATGCAATATACTACCTTAGCAAAAAGTTTACCGACTGTGAACAAAGATACTCACTGCTCGAGAAAACTTGTTGCGCTTTGGCATGGGCTGCTCGCCGACTAAGACAGTATATGTTGACTCACACGACTCTATTGATATCAAAGATGGGTCCAGTCAAGTATATTTTTGAAAAGCCGACGCTTACCGGAAAGGTTGCTAGGTGGCAAATGATACTGACAGAGTATGACATCCAATACACTTCATAAAAAGCCATCAAAGGAAGTGTCTTGTCAGACTATCTTGCAGAGCAATTGATTGATGATTACTAACCTATGAGGTTCGACTTTCCTGATGAGGATATCATGTTTCTCAAACTGAAAGATTGCGAGGAACCACTCCCGGAGGAGGGGCCTGACCCTGAATCCAAATGGATTATGATGTTTGATGGGGCGGTCAACGTCAATGGTCGTGGAGTTGGTGCAGTGTTGATCACGTCGGAGGGGGTTCATATGCCATTTTGTGCCAGAATAACCTTTCCTTGCACCAACAATGAAGCCGAATACAAAGATTGTATCCTAGGACTTGAGGAAGCCATCAACCTACGGATTAAAACCCTGGATGTATACGGGGATTCAGCTTTGGTCGTCAATCAAACCAACGGGAAATGGTATACACATCAGCCTCATTTGGTTCCTTACAGAGACTACACGAGAAGATTGTTGACTTTCTTTACGACGGTGAAGCTGCATTACATTCCTCGTGAATAAAACCAATTTGTTGATGCTTTGGCTACCTTGTCTTCGATGATTAAGGTGTTATGTGGGAACTACGTACCCAGAATTGATGTATCCCAGCTTGATATACCCGCCTATGTCGGGAGTATCAAGTTGGTGAATTGGTACTCAAAAGAATTCTTCCTCCCAACACAGATCACAGGGGCAAATGGACACCGAACTATGAGGGTCCATACGTGGTTAAAAGGGTTTTCTCTGGCGGAGCTTTGATGCTAACAACCATGGATGGCGTAGACTTCCCATCCTCTGTCAACTCAGACGCAGTTAAAAAAATACTTTGCATAATTGACCCGCTGGACAAAAGAAAGAGAGTCCAGGCAAAAAAGGGCATCCCGACGAACAAAAAAAAGAATAAAGAGGTTCGGGCAAAAATTAGGGATATAAAAAAAATGTACACCCGGTGAGTCGAAAACCCGAAAGGGTGGCTCAAGCAAAAATGGGTATCCCGGTGGATTGAAAACCCAAAAGCGAATGACTGCAATCTGAGTTCATCTGTGTTATATCACCGTTTCATTCAATCCGGCAATCTTCGAAGGTTAAAAGATCGACTAATCATCCACTTCAGAAGGCAAGATTAGCAGAGCGTCTTGAGGTCATACGAGCCATAGCAGAGTCATATCCCCAACAAAGGTCGATTCCTACGACATTTCCCCAGGAAGTGCTTTCCCCACAGACTCTCCTTACAGAGCCTCGCCAAACAAAGTTTCCATAGTTGATACATACTTCCCCAGCAAGGTCAACTTTCCAGAAAAAAGCTGATTTATTTTTGGTGGCTCCCCGGTCCCGGCAGACGGTTCGTTCCCCACAGCGCATTCAAGGATTGATACAACAATCCGTTCCCTACCGGAGCTTGCTTCCCCAAGCAGATTTCTTTTTACACCATGCATAACATTTGCATTTGCATGCATATCAAGCATACACATAAGCTAATAAACAGGTTCTTCAAAGCAGACCGAAGAATTGCTTTACAACCAAAGTCATGAGATTCAGCCAGAGGATCAAGTGTGTGTGATCCAGCATGAGGGTCATTTTGAAGATTCAGCCTGAGAATCGTTTTCCAATGAGCCAGCCTGAGGTTCAATTTGAAGATTCAGCCAGAGAATCGCCTACAAGAGTTATTTCCCCAGCAAACCAGCTAGAGGAGTAGATTGACAGTTCAACAGAAAATCAATCTACAAGAGGGTCCAGCCCGCGGATCGCAATTTAAAAACAAAAGTCTAATTGAAGAGTCGTTACAGCATGTTCTAGCCTGAAGAATATGTACGAAGCCCAAAAGTGGAGTATTCTCGGAGTTGCATATCTAACATGAAGGTTGGGTGTAGATTTCGAAAGAGGGTCAACCAGCGCATGCGTCAGATGCGAGATCCTGATGATGGGAATTTATCATAAAAACGAAGTAGATCTAGCCAGAAGATCGAAGTCAAGTCTAGCCCGAAGACCGGAAATAGATTCAGCCAGAGAATCAAAGAGAATAGATTCAGCTAGAGAATCGAAACAAAGTAGATCTAGCCAGAAGATCGAAGTAGATCTAGCCAGAAGATCGAAGTCAGGTCTAGCCCGAAGACCGGAAATAGATTCAGCCAGAGAATCAAAGAGAATAGATTCAGCCAGAGAATCAAAACAAAGTAGATCTAGCCAGGAGATCGAAGAAGATCTAGCCAGAAGATCGAAGAAGATCTAGCCAGAAGATCGAAGAAGATCTAGCCAGAAGATTAAAACCGTATCCAGCCCGAGGATCAAAATTAATATCCGACCAGAGGACTAAATTGAGTATAGATTCAGCCAGAGGATCGAAACTCCAGGTTAAGTCAGAAGACTGATTCAGATTCAGCCAGAGGATCGGAAGAGAAATAAACAGCGCGGTGTATTTCAGCATTTTTGTGGTGTTCTCAGAGCGCAAATTTTCGGGCTATCTTTGGTATTCAATCACAGCTCACTCTGTTTGTCTGATAAGCTGTTCACTTTCATCCTGCTCGGGTTAGCTGATGACTGAATAGGGGTAGCTGTAACACCCCAAAATTTTCCCTCCTCATTCATGCATTCATTTTTAGGTCATTTAACATTTCACATTGCATTTCATCATTATCAATCAGAATTAGATACATTGCATTTCATCATGTCAATCGGGATTAGCTCCAAGAAGCTTGAACATCATCCGAGACACTTTGTGGGTCCTATCCAGGTGATCAGTCAACACAAGGGAAAGACTTGAGTTACTTCCAACAGGTTCAAATGGGGTCTATTCGTCAGTCAAAACGCTAATCTTGAAGGAGCAAAAGTTTGTTCATGAGTTGTCATGCTCGCTAGGCGAGCAGAATGGGTCGCCTAGCGAGTCCAAAGAAAAGCCACCAAAATCACCTACGCTCAGAGGAATTTCTTGAACTGTCATGCTCGCTAGGCGAAGCCCACGTGTTTTAAAAAAAATGAAAAAAAATAAAAATAAATAATAAATAAATAAATAAATAAAATATAACAGAAAAATTTTGGACTTGGGCCTCTCTCATTTGAGCCCACAGGTCCACAAAAATCAGGTTATAAATTCAGAGTTTCAGTGAAACAAAAGGGCATTCTATTCCTATTACCCTGGCTGGAAAAGATAGTGAGAGAAGAGCTAACAGAGTTCAGAGCAACCTCCAGAGACTGAAGGGAACTCATCTGCAAAGAACCAATTCCATCTCATATAAACCATCAGATTGCTTTGCAAACCCAACCGGGCAATTCAATTTCATTCGATCTCTCTAGTCAGGTTTGCCTTATTCCCATTACTTTATGCTTTTAATTTGGATGCTCTGAATGTATGAGGTATTATGGGTGAATTTGATACCCTTTTGATGCATGTGTTTGACAAGAGGTTTAGGCCTCCTACCCTTGGTTGCTTTTTGTGAGCTTTTTGTGAATTTTAATGGCATGATTCATGTGGTTACATTTTGATTTAGGGGCAACTCTTGATTATCCTATCTTGTTTCTCTAACCTGTTTGTTGAGTTTTGTTTTGTGAGGGCTCATATGACTCTTGCAGAGATGGCTTGCCTGGTGTTCCACTTTATTTGTGGGATACCACCTGGAGGTTTATCCCGATTACCTGTACTGACTCGCTTTCTTTGATGGTGCTAGCTTGAGAGATCTCTGGGTTTCTTATCTCTTTATTTGCTGTTGCTTTAGATCTTTATCCGTGTGGTAGATCTCTTAACCCCCTTTATCTTTCCCGCATTTTACTACTTTTTGCCTAAAAACCTCCATGAAGAGGCAATTGATGGATAAAAGGGATCAATAGTCAATCCCCTGTTATTCAGTGCGTCGTTCTTTAAGATCACACTACGTGTCGATGCTTCAGAACAAAAACCCCAGATCTTTTATCCGGTCAGTCAGTGGAGAGGGTTCCACCTTTCTGAACCCCCACTTTTTGTCATGAGTTCACCTTGTCCAGGGTTAAGAGCTATGAGGTCTTATCCTCATTACCCTTTTTGCATGAGCAACCCTAAAACACAAACAAACTCATTGATTTTTCTTCTCCTAAGAACACGTTTACTCCTTCTACTACAGGCGAGTAAGTCTCCAAAGGTCGAGCATCCGGTAGATTGCGTAGTAACGTCGTTCATCACAAAACTTAACCCGTAGTTAGCCGAACTACGGCTTGCTCTAATTCTCATTCCATATGAGATACGTAGGCATAAGACACGACGTCTTAGCGAGCACACATTCCCCCCTAACCCATAGGTAGCCAAGCTACGAAGACTCTGATTCTCATATTCAGATGGGATACGTATGCAGTGGATGCGACATCCGTGCGAGTCATTTCCTTTTGACCCTTTTTTTTAGTAAATAGTACATTAGATAACCCACACCCTTTAGACAAGAACTACAAGAGTGGATCCCGTAGAGTACTACGGATGCGTAGGGGTGCTAATACCTTCCCTTCGCATAATCGACTCCCGAACCCAAGATTTGGTTGCGAGACCTTATCTTTTCCTTTCCTTTTTCCAGGTTTACTTCGAGCATTTCCTTTCCCTCCTTTGGGATAAATAACGTACGGTGGCGACTCTTCTGTCTTTCCTTTTTCGCCGGTTGTTTTTTCGCAGGTAGGTTGCGATACTTTTGAGTAGGACAACTCAGTCTATGCCTTCGAGGATACCCGGTGGTTGTTGATCCGGTTTCAGTGGATGCTTAGTTATGTTTGAGGGGGTTTTGTTATTATCTTATTGAACACACTTGATGTAGCCCTTGGGGGAAAAACTGTAATAATTATACTCATTACTTAATTGTTATGAATACAAAAAAGTTTTATTCAATATCAGTTTTATTTTGCGCCTTTATTTCCTATGCTTTATGGTTGCTTGCGACAAATAAAGACTCGAGAATTCCTTGGAAAACTATATAATCATCAAAAAAATATTTTTACATAAACATCCCATTCATTCATATGCACTTTTCTACCCGAAATGCAAAATGCTCACATCCGTCTTCATCCTTTTCAGAAAGACGACGACTCACTAGTACTTCACTAGATCCCGTAAATAAAGAATTATGTCTGATTTTGAACAAGAGAATGCTGCAACAAGGGAGGCTTTATCTCTTCTCCAAGGACAAATGGGTACCATCCTGGAATATCTGCAAACTCATAGGGAGAACACTATTGTTATCAATCAGGCTGATGCAATTATAGTGACTTCTGCTGCCGACACAACTCTGGCTATGATGGATCCTACTGATCATGTTATTCAACCCACTGCTGTTAGCCAACCTTTGTGTCAAGATGGTCCCAGTATGTTTGCTAATGCCTACCCGTGGGGGATGCCTCATATCTATAATCCTCAGTTTGTTATTGGAAATTCGTTCATACCGTACAAGTCCTATATTGCTGCTCATGCCAATGTGAATGTTGATTTCTTGTGGGGAATGTCTAATCCTTATTCTGCTCAAGTGGTTGAAAGAGAAGAGATATCTGCTGCAAACATTGACAATACTGATGATCAGGAACTTGAGTATAGGGGTCCTCCCCTCAATTTTCATATCTCTGTTACGCCTGTTCAGCCAAATTCCCATGCTTCTACTGCTTTGGCCCCACTCTTTCCTAACAACACTGCACTCCAGTATGCCCATTCTGGGGCACCTCTTGCTCCAAATGCGCCACCTGGGGGCAAATTTCTCAAGAAGACACTCCAGCTGCCCAGACTTTGAATCCGATTGTGATCTATCAAATGTTTCCTCAATTTATGCCATAAATGCCCACTCAAAATATTGTTAAACCTCCTTCTAGAGTTGCTACTCAAAGGTTACCTGGGACCAATCCACCTATGCCTGTTGAATACCAACTCCTAGAGGAGCGAATCCGTCCCATTAAAGGTTTCTCCGCTCTTGGTTTAAATGCAAGAGAGTTGTGTTTGGTACCCAATGTTGCGCTTCCTCAAAAGTTCAAAGGACATGATCTACCCAAGTACAAGGTTTAAGTTGTCCTCGTAGTCATCTTACTACGTATTGCATAAATATGGCCTCTTAGATTGATAATGATGAGTTGTTAATCCACTACTTCCAAGACAGCATGTCTGGGGCATCTCTAGATTGGTACATGAATCTAGAACAGGGGAAAATAAGGTCCTAGAAGGATTTTTCAGATGCTTTCTTGAACCAGTACAAGTACAATATGGACATTTGTTTTTGCTCCTACTACTCTGGTTGAGGCACCCGAGTCTTCTGGTAAATCGGTAGAAGCAATCACTTCAAAATGAAAGGAAGTTACTAGTGAGGAAAAGTTAGTTGAGAAGTTTGTTTATGCATAAGAAGGACATGAGTTCTTAAAATTAATCAAACGAAGTTACTTCAAGATTGTCGACCAGTTGGGTCAGACCCCGTCAAAGATATCAATCTTGTTGTTATTGCTCATTTCCGAAGCTCATCGAAAAGCTCTCTTGAAAGTGCTCAATACAACTCATGTTATGCAGGATATTTCAGTGGAACAGTTCGATGATGTGGTAGCCAACATTTCTGCAAGCAGGTATTGGGTTTCAATGAAGCTGAGTTGACAACTGAAGGCCATAATCACAACAAAGCCCTACACATTTATGTGACTTATGCAGACACTTTAATCTCAAGGTTCTTAATTGACACTGACTTTTCACTCAATATTTTGCCAAAAAGCACATTAAGCCAACTGCAGTATGAGGGATTGGACATGAGATCCAGCACTTTGATTGTTCGTGCTTTTGACGGATCTCGGAGAGAGGTCATTGAGGAAGTTGATTTTCCAATTTGTATGGGTCCCCACCAGTTTATCATCACTTTTCAAGTCATGGATATTCACCCTGCATGTAGTTTCCTATTAGGGAGGCCATGGATCCATGCAGCTGGTGCTTTCACTTCTATTATTCATAAAAAATTGAAGTTCTTGATTAAAGACAAGCTTGTTATAGTTTGTGGTGAGGAGGATTCTATAATCAGTGAATTATCTTCTTTCAGATATGTGGAAACTGAGGAAGGAATAGCTGAAGTTCCTTTCCAAGGTTTACATTTTGAAGAAGTCAGTTATGTATCTGCCAATCAATAGCCTTGGTGTTATCATCAGCCAAGAGCGCCAAGAAAAATCTTGAGAATGCTCCTCTCCCTGGTTGGGGACAAGTTGTGAGAATCTCTGAGAAACATGATCGTTTTGGTCTCGGTTATCGACCTACTTCCTGTTACCCAGCTGCGAGGGGAGGTAAGAAGTTCAATCCTATCATATTCAGCAGTGTCGGCTACCAATTGGATTCTTCTGTGGCAGTAGTAGATGGGGCAAACTCCGGTCAGCGTGTGTCGTACCCCAAAATTTGCCCCACTCCTTATTTTCATCTGGCTTATAGCTCGGTTCATTTGCATATACTTGCCTATTTAATCATACATTTAGGAGTTACCCTTATCATTCATCTGCATTTTGCATTATCAAGTCAAAGGTCTAATAACATTTGATTAAATAGTTAATTTTAGATTCTCAACATACGGATTCCTTGATCCATGATCAGATGTTTTCAGATAAAGTGTACAGTGGCTTAGGAGACGAGTGTCTTGATTCGTTTTAGTTAGTTCATTTGGAGGAGAAAGTAACCGTTGTGGAAGAGTTGTAAAGTTGTAGGCAATGGATACATGTTGACTAATTTGTGAGCATATTTTTATCACTCACTCAAGTCTAAAGTCTACATGTGTGAGTACCCTTTTTTAAGATTAATGAGGCATGGAATGAAAGTTTTATTTGGACTTAAGGTAGAGGTTATGATTGGATCATGGGTTATATTCAATGTTCAATTACATTGCAAGGTGCAATTTCAGGAGATTACAAGAAAGAAAGAGGAAAATTACAAGAACTTTGGTATGGTTGACTTATGCAATATATCTCCATGCTTTGCTTGCATTTTTATTTTAGAATGTGTGGGTATACTGCCAACAAAAACTTGATCCATCAGGATATGTGTCAAACTACTTTGACAAGGTCCATGAATCTGCCTGTTTCTATAGGTTTCGAGCTATTTATAATATTTGCTCCACAACTCACGGTAGTAAGTGTGCGCATGATTCAATAGTGTAAAAAAAAAAAAAAAATTTAAATTATTCAAATCCTGAAAGATTGCAATGCATAACACCATGATGTCTTTGAGCATAAACACTAAAGAAACGGAATCCAAGAGCTTATTTAACAACCTTTAACTTAAGATGCAAATATAAAGTTTTTACATCAAACAGGATCTATATTTGAAGCGTGATGGCTACCAAGGAAAAGCATAACCCCTAACAGTGGTGACAATGCCATTACCTCCATTGTATCGCATGTAGTCAGTTACGTGTTCAGTATTCAGAGGAGTCGCATCGTTCTCCAACTCCTGTTGCAATACCTCCTGAAATATGCATAAAACCGCACCTGTCAATCAACCAACTGAGCACGGAAAATCTGTCAAATATAGAATGTAGTGTGAGCTGTGAGCATACAACATTGAACGCACATCTGGTATAATTCAAAATCAATTTCTGGAATTGGATTGGATCCTTTTATGCAGATGAAAGCCACTACGAAAATTATACTCTGTCTCGAAACAGCGTTGACGATGATATTCTACCACCATAAGAGTTGTTCCTAATGACTTGGAAAATAAAACAGGAGCAAATTTCACCGTTAGACCTGCATAATGTTCAGGCATCGACACAAACAAGAGTTCCTATAAGTAAAGCCCATGAACCTCTCGCAACATGTGCATCAACCACTTCCAAGAGCGTATACGTTACCTTTCAAAGAAAATGTCCACCGTAGCAGCAGTACCAAGAACATCACCTACAATTTCAGTTCCAACTGATCAATCCGTATGTTAGAACAAAGCTAAATTTCTCTTGACATATACCAATACACCTCAAGCTGTAATAACTAGATCCACCTCCGTTAACCAACACTACATAACTGGCATAAATTAATGGTAATAGAGTAAGATTTTCCAACTAACTAACAGAGAAAGATTAGAACCCGCTAACTATTTAACTAATCTAAATATGATTACTAATTAACCTTTTAATAAACCTAATCCAACAATATTGACACTGTTAGTTCTAACCGTTTTTAATTTCAAAAAGGATTTCATTTGAATTTTATTAACATTTAGGGTTCCATGAGAATTCACATTTTATAACAACGCTAGTTTAATACAATCCTACACACAAATACCAGCACGTAAATCGAAAATAACTAGCTGCTAACCTGATTGGGAAAAGCAGAATGACCGCATTACGACACTCAAGGCTTGGGACAACGAACAGGCTTGTCAAGTTTAGAACCAGAAGTCGATGCGGTACCATGCTATACTTCAATGGGCAGCCCAAAGCAATCCTAAGCAAGTGACTTTGGAGTCGGGTGGGAAATTTTAGTTTATCTTGTAACAAAGTGGACTGTTGACCAACATTCACCCTGCAAAATCCATAACATGGTCAAGCAAATCGGCAGAACGTATGGTCTTAACTGTTGGAATAAATTTAAATGTGTATGGGGGAGTTCAAAAGTTTATTCTCTTGGGTAATCAAACTATCCTAGGGACCTGATAGTATTCATTACTGCATTTAATTACTTGTCCTTTCTTGTCTGGCCCTATCTCTATATAAGGACCAGACCTCTTTGTAAAACATTAAGACATTTGAATATAAGTGAAGATTGTAGAGAAAAGTCTGTTCCTCCTCCCTCCGTCTAAAACCCTATATCTTGTGTCTTCAAATTGGTATCAGAGCTCATGGCGAGCCTGACCAGTCAAATGCCGTTGCCACGGCTGACGAAGTCCAATTATGAGAATTGGAGCATCCAGATGAAAGCGTTGCTGGGCTCATTGGATGCGTGGGAAGTCACCAATGATGGCTTTGAAGATCCAGGTAACACAACAGGTCTCAATGCCGCCCAGACGAAGGCGTTGAAAGAGACGCGATCGAAAGACAAAACAGCATTATACATGCTGTTCAGAGCAGTGGACGAATCAGCATTCGAGAAGATTGCTGGTTCAACCACGTCGAAGGGGGCCTGGGACACTTTAGAGAAAGCGTACAGAGGAGCAGACAGAGTGAAGCAAGTTAGATTGCAAACTCTTCGAGGGGAGATGGAGAGGATGAAGATGAAGAAGACAGAGTCCGTAACGGACTATATTACGCGCGTGCAGACAGTGGCGAATCAGATGAGTCGAAATGGAGAGGCAATGACAGAGGGCCGAATTGTCGAAAAGATTCTAAGATCTTTAACGGACAAGTTCGAAAACATTGTGTGCGCTATAGAGGAAGCAAAGGACCTTTCGACAATCACTGTCGAAGAGGTTGCTGGGTCGCTCGAAGCACATGAGCAGCGAAAAATGAAAAAGAAAGAAGAGGCAATCGAAGAGGCAGATTCGAGCAGAGATGAAAAGGCACTTTTCTCTCAAAACTGGAGAGGGAGAGGACGTGGTCATGGAGGACGTGATGGCGGTCGAAGCTACCAAAACTATAGTTTCGACAGAGGACAATCTAGCCAACAAAACTGGCATGGTAGAGGTCGAAATCAAAGAGGTGGAAGAACAAATTACAACAGTATCGAATGCTATAAGTGCAACAAACAGGGGCATTACGCGAAGGATTGCAATTCCTACAGTTGCCACAACTGTGGAAAGATGGGACATCTTGCTAGAGACTGTCGATCGAGGAGGAGAGTTGAAGAAACGTCTAACTTTGCCCTAGAATCAGAATCGAATGAAGGATTCTTGTTAATGGCGCAGAAGGAAGAAGATGCAGAGAGTGACACAATGTGGTACCTCGACTCAGGTGCAAGCAATCACATGTGTGGTCACAAACACCTGTTCAAAGAATTAAAGACTGTCGAAGATGGACACGTCTCATTTGGAGATGCCTCGAAGGTGAAGGTCGAAGGAAAAGGAACTATATGTTTCTTACAGAAAAAAGGTGTAGTAGGATCAATCGAAGGAGTCTACTATGTACCAAATCTCAAAGCAAATATCTTGAGTTTGGGACAACTAACAGAGAAGGGGTATTCGATACTCATGGAGGATCGAAACCTGCAGCTGAAGGACAAGACAGGACGTCTAGTTGCCTTAGTCGAAATGGGGAAGAATCGAATGTATAAGCTGAACCTGAAGAGCATTCGAGAGAAATGCTTGCATGTTAATGTCGAAGACCAAGCATCCCTATGGCACTTGCGTTTTGGACACTTACATCAGGCTGGACTAAGAAGACTGTCGAAGAAGAATATGGTGCATGGACTACCAGATGTGGAGTTCGATGAAAAATTCTGTGAAGACTGTGTTTTTGGCAAGCAAACCAGAACATCCTTTCAAAAGAAGGCAGAATATCAGGCAAAGAAAATTCTGGAACTAATCCACACTGACATATGTGGACCAATCACTCCAGAATCATTCAGTGGCAAGAAATACTTCATTTCTTTCATCGATGACTATTCGAGAAAGACTTGGGTGTATTTTCTGAAGGAGAAGTCTGAAGCATTCGAGACATTTAGAAAGTTTAAAGTGATGGTTGAAAATGCAACTGACAGACGCATCAAGGCGCTTCGATCAGACAGAGGAGGAGAATATACTTCGACAGCATTCATGAAGTACTGTGAGGAACAAGGCATAAGAAGATTTCTGACCACAGCATACTCACCTCAACAAAATGGAGTAGCTGAGAGGAAGAATCGAACAGTGCTTGATATGGTTCGATCAATGCTGAAGAGCAAGAACATGTCGAAGGAATTTTGGGCAGAAGCTGTACAATGTGCAGTTTATGTCCAGAATAGATGTCCTCACTCGAAGCTTGGAGACATAACACCTCAAGAAGCCTGGAGTGGACAGAAGCCAACTGTGTCTCACTTTAGAATTTTTGGAAGCGTGGCTTATGCACATGTGCCTGATCAAAGGAGAACGAAGCTGGAGGATAAGAGTCAGAAGTATATACTTATTGGGTATGATGAGAAATCGAAAGGCTATAGGCTTTTCGACCCAATAAACAAAAAGGTGATTGTAAGCAGGGACGTTCGAGTAAATGAAGCAAGCAGATGGGACTGGAGCAGTTCGATTGAAGCTCTCGTCGAAGAAGAAGAAGCAGCACCAGTTGTTGTGCCAACAGACACTTCGATAGAACCTGAAGATTCCGATGATGAAAATGAGCCTTCACAACCCAGATTAAGAAGTCTGCAAGATTTGTATGAAAACACAGAAGAGGTACACCTTGTATGCTTGCTGGCAGATACTGAAGATGTAAGTTTCGAAGAAGCTATGAGAAATCGAAACTGGAAGAATGCAATGGATGAAGAAATCAAAGCCATCGAAAAGAACAATACTTGGGAACTAGCAGAGTTACCAAAAGGAAGTCAGACTATTGGCGTGAAGTGGGTATTTAAGAAGAAGATGAATGCTGAAGGCGAGATCGAAAGATACAAAGCAAGGCTGGTAGCGAAAGGCTATAAGCAGAAAGCAGGAATTGATTATGATGAAGTGTTTGCGCCTGTTGCCAGAATGGAAACTATTCGATTACTCATTTCACATGCAGCTCAATACAAATGGCCAATACAACAGATGGATGTCAAGTCAGCGTTCCTGAATGGTGTGCTCGAAGAAGAAGTGTACGTCGAACAGCCACCAGGATATATGAAGATCGAAAGCGAAGGCAAAGTGCTGAAATTAAAGAAAGCACTCTATGGGCTGAAGCAAGCGCCAAGAGCGTGGAATACTCGAATAGACACGTACTTCAAAGAAAATGGCTTTCAGCAATGTCCTTATGAACATGTTGTATATGTAAAGAAGGCTGGAGAAAGATTGCTGCTTGTTGCCCTCTACGTCGATGACCTGATTTTTCTGGGCAACAACAAACAGTTAATTGAAGAATTCAAAAGAGAAATGACACAGGAATTCGAGATGACAGACTTAGGTCTGATGAAATATTTTCTTGGACTGGAGGTTCGACAAGAAGAAGATGGCATTTTTGTCTCTCAGGAAAAGTATGCCAAAGATATTCTGAAGAGGTTCAACATGGATAGCTGCAATCCAATCTCGACACCAATGGAACCTGGAGCAAAGCTTTCGAAATTTGATGGGGGAGAACGCGTCGAAGCGAACAAATTTCGAAGCTTGGTTGGAAGCCTCCGATATCTTACTTGCACAAGGCCTGACCTCTCACTAAGTGTGGGAATTGTGAGTCGATTCATGGAGGAACCAATCTATGCTCACTGGAAAGCTTTAAAGAGAATTCTTCGATACGTCCAAGGAACTGTGTCACTTGGAATGTTTTATTCGAAGGCAGAAGAGTACAAGCTGACTGGATACTCAGATAGTGATTGGTGCGGGGATGTTGATGATCGAAAGAGCACCTCAGGCTATGTTTTCTTCATGGGAAACACTGCTTTCACATGGCTTTCGAGGAAGCAGCCAATTGTGACTCTCTCGACGTGTGAAGCTGAATACGTTGCAGCATCTTGGTGCGTGTGTCATGCAATTTGGCTAAGGAGATTGCTAAACAAAATAGAATCGAAACAGGAAGACGCAACATTGATAAGAGTTGATAACAAATCTGCTATCGAACTGGCGAAGAATCCAGTAAATCACGAAAGGAGCAAGCACATTGACGTCCGCTTCCATTTCATTCGAGAACACGTGAAGGAAGGAAGTGTCGAACTTAAACATGTTGCAAGCAAGGACCAAGCAGCAGACATTTTGACCAAACCACTATCGAAGGAGCTGTTCGATAGAGGCAAGAAGATGTTGGGCATGATTGATCGGAAGAGCATTTAAATTTATGGGGGAGTTTTGTTGGAATAAATTTAAATGTGTATGGGGGAGTTCAAAAGTTTATTCTCTTGGGTAATCAAACTATCCTAGGGACCTGATAGTATTCATTACTGCATTTAATTACTTGTCCTTTCTTGTCTGGCCCTATCTCTATATAAGGACCAGACCTCTTTGTAAAACATTAAGACATTTGAATATAAGTGAAGATTGTAGAGAAAAGTCTGTTCCTCCTCCCTCCGTCTAAAACCCTATATCTTGTGTCTTCATTAACTTATTACTAATTGAAATCTACACTATAACAGATTTTAACTAACTGCACTAAATCATAAGCAGAAGCTTCAACCAACATGTAGAAAAAACATAGCACCCACACGGTTTAATTTAGAAATTAAATCCACTCTAAAAGACTGAATTGAGACTGTATTTTATCAAGTGGAATTTGTTAATCTAATCACTAACTGATTATTGAACATATCCAAAGGCAGCAAAACACAAGCAAGTTAACTCCATATGTATTGCATTACATTCCTAACTAAACCAGCTTCCAAGTAACTAACAGTCTAACTGAATTGCTTCAACATAATTATGTGTAACGGTTTGTTTAACTAACTTAATAACTAACCTATAACTAACTCCTAACCAGCTTAACAAAAATCAACTTGTTTTCAAGTTTTAACAAACTTTGCACAAAGAGATTCTAACAGAAATTTTGGGCACCTGCCCTAAGGTAACTGACCTGTCCGATTCTGTTGCCCGATTCGGTCGTAAAGTATCCTATATAATAGTGCCATCAAAAACTTCTCCGGTTATTTGGAATCATTCTTCACCTTCTTCAATTTCCATCTTCTTCAATCACTCTCTTCTTCTCTATTCTACAACCTTCATTCTGCAATTGCTGGATTCTGCATAACCTCCACTCTGCAACCAATTGCCTCGATGCCACAAACCGAAATTCTTTCAATCTACATATGAAGGAGGAGAAAGCAGAGTGAAAGAAAAATCAGAAGCGAAGATAAGAAGAAGGAAGAATCGTCAAAGAAATAGAGGTAGAGAGGAAGAGGAATCATTACCCGTACAATCGCCGTGGAGTCTCCGCGTTGGAGCATCTCTCCATTACGATTCGGTGAGAATCTCTTCTTTCTCGTTTAAGCTATCGTCGCGAACCTCCTGAATACGTTCGCGCCCCGATTTCACGCGGATAACCCGAAACTCCATTTCGATTCGCAATGGTGAAGAAGAATCAATGACGAAACCAAAAACTGGATTCGCACACTAGAAGACGAACCTTCCTGTTGAACCACTACGTCGGAGCCGAACCAGTAAATTGCTTCAACTTATCATAACTTGCTTGTGTGGCGTCACGATTTCACGTCCTTACTTGACCTGAATTGCTAGCCTCATTTCGATTTCGTTGACGCGGTTTGATTAAAGGCTCTTGGCTTTCGATTCGTTGTGTCGGTTGAAGGTTCTCGATTTCGAGTCAATTTTGTGGAACGCGAGAACCTGATAACACGAAACCGTTGAGTTTTCTCGATGAGCTTTCGACATTGTTGTTTGGCTTTTGCGCACGTGATAGCAAAGGGAATAGTATTGAGAATTGAATGAGGATGATACAACAATGCGAACTATGAGCTAAGAGGGGAATGCAATGATTCCGAGCACGGCGGGAGGCGACGATGTTGATAGTTGGAGCTTCGAGTTGTTCGGTGTACCGGATAAGTTTAACGTCAATAAAATCAGAGTTGTCGCGCTTTTATTGTTTTCAAAAGAAAAGGGAAAAGTATGAATAAAACTCAAATATAAGAAGTTTTCAAATAAAAACTAATAAAATTCTAGAGATTACAGATAAGGGGATTGGTTATACAGAGGGAAGGTATTAGCATCCAAAGTGTCTGAGGTACTCATAGCAAGCCCTTTTTTATGTGTATATGTGTTTTTGGTATAAAATGATGTTTGAGAAAAATAGAGCGTGGAGATGAGAAAAGAGTTCATTGATTATATTTTTGTATTTCACAACACCTTCGGACTTGTGCCTACATACCAACATAAAAATGAGAGATCAAAACTTCGTAGTTCGTGATAAAAAATTCAAAATTGGTGAATTTCTTTTAACAAAAAGGGTTAATAAGAAAGGAACAAAGGGTCCAAAAGTTTGAATGAAGTTGTTAGTTCTTTTTGTCTTTTGAAATTTTAAGTCAATATGATTAGATTTATTTACATGTTTGATTTAAGAAAAAAGAGTTTGAAAATTCAATGCCATAAGGTCAAAGTTTCTACTTGAAATAAGGTCTAAGTTTGAAATCACAAGTAAAGAAAGTTTTTGAAAATGGAAGAGATTTGAAATTTAAAAAGTGAGAGGAAATGAAGAGACTAATCCTAAACAAGAAATTAAAAGTTAAAAGTTGAAAAGATCTGACCAATGGGATGCAATCCAACAGACAAGTATGTCATATAGAAAACCCATTTTCCTTTGGATTTTGAATCAACCAATAATCAATTAGGCAATTATCAATATCAGACATCATGAAGATCAAGACATCAAATAAAGATAGTCATATCCAAGTAAGCAAATCCCATAGCTAACAGTTTTCTTTGTCTTCTCATGTATCAGATGAATTATTTTTTGATCAACTCAGAGCAAAGCATCAGACACAAGATCAAAATAATAATTAAGCACAAAGAAAGAGTAGCAGATGAGTTCAAACAAATCCCAAGGTTTGCATCAGATGAAGACTCAGTTCACAATAATTTGATCTTAGAATATTGGCATCGGCCAAGTCCTTTTTGCACATGGAATGTTGCCTAGTTCTAAGTCCAAAAGTTCATATCAAGATCAACAGTTCCACCAAACATTTTTTAGGGTTTTTGTTGTTTATTAGGTGTTTTAAGGTCCTAAGACCACAAACAAAATCAAAAGGCATAAACAAAATATAATCACAAGATATGACTCAAATGAGCAAAGTGAAAATGACATAAACATGAACAAGTTAAATGAAATGTAAATGGCAATGAATGATAAATGACTAAAAATGAAATTGCATAAAGTAAATGACTTGAAAGTAAAGCAATATTAATAAGAGTTAGTCAAATGTTAATCAAGATTAATTGAATGTTAGTGGTATTTTTGCTTTTTAATTGATTAAGTCATTCTTTAGAGAACACTCAACCATCTATTCACAAGCATGGATACTTGAACCAAGACATCTTCCATATGAAGGAAAAAAGGCCAAGTTTCCACCTAATACCATGAAAGATTGGAGACTTACAATCTCACATACTAGAATGATATGCCTTTAAGGTCAAATTTAGCTTTATGTTAAGCAATCGTAATTAGACTTATGTAGAAGTCACAACTATCTGACGTCGGGCGATAAAAATTTAGGTGTTAATGCATGTTAGAGATTTGGTATAATGAACCAAACTCCTAAAACATACCACACACTAAAAGAAAATATTAAGAGGGATGAACCTATCTCATCCATATTTGTATTGGTTCATCTGACACAAGGTCATTGATGAACCAATTAGCCTTAGGATATTTGAGATTTGATTGGTCAATGAAAGAATGAGGAAAAATAGGGATGAAGATGAAGGGGGAGGGGAATGAGAGAAACACAAATTGGTCATGGGAGGAATTTTATCAAATTAAAATCATTCATTCATTTTGGGAGATGAAATGTACATTTTATCAATCCCCTAAATCCAATGATTTTAATCCAAAAAGAGTCAAATCAACCTTGACCAATGACCAAACAAATAGTCAAACATCACATCACCATAAAAATGGCTCAACATAATTTTTACACAATTAGTCAAATAAAAATCAATTTTAAAATGCATTAAAATACAAATTAGTTTGGTCAAAACCTAAAACCTCTTCAAAACATCAAATAAATGGCCAAGAGATTTATCCTAGGTCAAACAAGGTCAAAGGACCTTAGACAAAAAATTTCATCATTTTTGAAACTTCGGAAGTATTTTTAAACAATTAAAAATATGCACAAAAATATTTAATTCATGAAAAATATCAAAATTAATCCAAAAAAAAAATTTAATTCAAAAAATGAAAGAGAAAAATATTTAAAGATTTTTGGTGAAAGTCCCATATTTTTTGGATTAAAAATGAAATTATTATGAATTAAACAAAATAAAGCAATTAAATAAAAAAAATCAGAAAATACAAAAAACAAGGGGCATCAGATCTCCCTCATTAATTGAGGTGGAAGATCCGACAGTCACGCGCGCGCTATCCACCAAAGACCTGAGTCAACGCGCCACACGCGTGGTAATCACAACCAAGGGCCAAGATTAAAACGTTTGGACCAGATCATATGGCTTGGGACTTGCCAACGCATCACTAGAGTCATAGCTCCGGTCATCTTCTCCGGTGATCACCATCAGACTCGTCTAACCTCGACTTCATGAAAAATGAAAACGAAGGACATTATTTTAAAGAGAAAATGCTCAGGAACTCGAATCTAGCCTCAATTTTCTCCAATTCCAAATATATACAAAGATACAAGGATTTAAATTTAGAGTGTCATGAACTGAGTTGATTCGATTTGACATCAAAGCAACTAAATCTTGTTGCCTACATTGATAGGACTTCAGCCAACCAAAAATCACAAAGAATAGTGAAGAATTGAGAGAGAATCGAAGAGACGAAGTTTCTGAAATTTCACCTTCAAGTAGCTTTAATTCAACTTGATCTTGATCTTGATTTTCTTGATTCTTCCTCCTCTTGTTTGCAGTGATCAATTGAGATGGAAAGGGCAATGAATTCTTGGAGTTTGAACTTCAAAACAAAAGGTGAAATTCAAACTCGATTTCAATGAAATCCTCAAGAAATTCTATGGTGTGAGGGTGTGAGTTCTCTTGGCAAACTTGGGTAAGGTGTTCTTTTTATCTCTGAAGCCATGAGCTTGTTTAAATAGGCAAGGGAATTGATTTTTGCACCACTAGAAATTTTGCCAAAATTGGAAACCAAGTTGCATGGATGCATGGGCAATGATTTGGGCCTAAGGAATGATGCAATCCATCTCCAATTCGTGTGCAATTGATGTTGAAGTCATTACATGGAAGCATGCAAAGAAGAATGATCACTTGAATTCAAAAATTGCCAAAACAAATCCCACTATGGAGCCATGCGTAAGCCCCTCAATTTTGATCCAAATGAGATGATCTTGGACTTTTTGGAAAGGGGATATCAAGGGGGACAACTTTCATGTTGAACACTTTTCTATTTGAATCTTGGATCATGATAAAGTTTCAGGTGGAAGTTTGGGAAATCAAACATATTTGGAAATTTTCTAAGTACTAAGCCAACTGTTCACTTCTTCCATCTTAAATAACTTTTGCTATGGACTTCAAATGGAAAGAGTACCTTCATCAAAGTTGTAGCTATTTAAAACCTATTCAATTTGGCCACATATTTGACCTTATTTGGATTTTTAATGAAGGAGTTATGCATTTTAGAATTTGAGGAAAATCACTTGTTCAATGGTAATGGCACAAAATGACCTAGAATGTTTCCTCTTGGCACATGCCCTTGAAAGTTGCATTTGAATTTTCTAAACGAATAAAAGTTGGAGAGAACATCTTGAATTTAATCATGGAACTTGAATGGCTTTCATCTCATAAAAATTGAGTAAGTTATGGTCCTTAGAAGTTGACCTCCTAACTAGGGCTCAGACAAAATGACCAATAATCTTTCACCATATAAAATGACTTTCAAAGAAAACTTAGATCTTGACCTAAACATGAATGTTGTATGTAATGTCATAAGGAGTGACTTTTCTCTTGGAATTATTTTCATATGACAAAATTTGTAGGAAATAGGGTCTAGGGAATCCTAGTTTTGACTAGTTGACTTTCTCTAGTCAACCATCATGAACCAACTTGCAAACTTGACATTATCTTGATATTTGGGACTCATGGAGGATCCTATATGAGTAGGATGATACTATATGAAGTATCTCTTGAAATATTGATCAAATGATGAAGAAAATTGTTGAGGAAGTCACATAAGATACCCAGATGAATTAGGTCTTCCAAGGCAAACAAGCTTCAAACTCTTGATGATTTCTTGATAACAATGATATGCGAATACCATAGGGATCCATATATGATGTATAGATCCAATGTAAACCATATTTTGATTAATCTCCTTAAATTGAGGGTCTTAAACCCTAGATATAAGCTTGATGGAGTATGGGTGATCTGACACACTACCTACAAAAGCAACAAACTATATATCGACATATTTTTGGTATTTTGGTTAGTAAATAATGAAAAGAAAAGTATGATACAATCAAAATGTGTTTGGTGATCTCTCTCAATGCAAACCCAATAAATGAGGGGTAAGGAGGATGCCAAGGTGTGATCCATAAGTCAATGCATATGATGAGATGGCATGAGGGATCTTAGGGTCAAAATTGGGGTCTTACACACGACCGTGAGAGTGTCGAAATGCCATCGTGAAGCTTGCTTGGATTCGTCGCATAAGCGTTTTTCACTTTGGTGTTTGGTGCTGGCATAATCACTTTTTCCAGTTTTTGGTTTCGTTCATGATTTGGGGGGTTTTTCTGCATAATCGCTTTTCACTTCTTGTTTCTGCTTAAGTGAAAGGGAGCATTGAATTGGTGTGTAATAGGATACGTTGGCCCAAAATGGGAGGTTTGGTCTGTAACACCCTTCTAAAATACCCCAAAAATTAATTAAAATAATAAACATATAATCAGAGTAATAGTGCACCAAGGGTGTCACACAAACATTCCACACCATTTAAACAATATAACAATCATGCTCTTTTATTTAATTTAAATATAAAGTATTTGCACAATTACGCAGCGGATAGAGATCAACTCAATCATGCAAAACATGTAACATCACATGTAATTTAGTTCAACCACAACAACAATAATAATCAAAGTGTTCCCGCCCGATGTTACATCTATCAGAGCATGACCCACTAGGGAGACTACACTAGACTCCAAGCATTTGCTCCTACTCAACTCATTTCTCGTTACCTGAAAAATAGTTGTAAGGGTGAGTTCCTCAATCAATATAATAAGCATTATAAAACAACATGTAATGCCAAGTAATTAACACATCAATCACCCTAATTGCAATACACATTCAGTAATAGCTCATTGGCTTAAACATCATTCTCAACATCAATATACAATACCAGTATAATCTCAACTCATACTTAACAACAACACAACACACGTATAATATTGGAACACATCCATTCATATTATACGCCATACATATTTTTATGCAATGAGACTCTACACATGCGGTACCGACTATCCTTGAACATATAGTTCAAGCTCACCGATCCCTCCGGATACGGCTACTAAGCTCACTAGTCCCACTCATTGAGATCTAATGACTCACTCACTAATTCCTCACCATGGGAATTAGCTACAGCCCTAAAGGCTAGACTATGCAAGCTAATCATCTAGCATGCAAACATCAACAACAATTCACAACGATTCACTCACCAATTCCTCACAATGGGAATTAGCTACAGCCCCACAGGCTATGCCATGCACACTAATCATCTAGCAATGCAGCATCAACAACAACTCACAATGGACATATGTTCACACTTTAAGCCATACGACAGTCCATTCACAAATACATGCATAATATATACATTCACAACATTTTGCATATCATCATACATCATCAATACATGTATCAACACATCATCAACACATATATAAAACACTTCCTCAACACATGTATGAAACACCTCAGCAACACATGCATAAACACTTCTTCTGCCTTGCTCGCTAGGCGAGGCAGTGGCGAAGCTCTGGTTCGCTAGGCGAGCTCAAGGCGAACAGCTCCAGGAAATTGGTAAATTAATTCGCTAGGCGAGCTCAAGGCGAAGGTAATAGCGAACTCATTCTGTTTTGGTGAAAAACACAGCTAGCACTCACTCGCTAGGCGAAGCTCCAGCGAGTCCACAGCGAACATTACAGTAGCAAAACCTCTCAATCTCGCTGGGGCGAGGTTGAGGCGCGTTCCTTCGCTAGGCGAAGGTTATGTTCGCTAGGCGAACATGACAGTTCACCAGACGCGTTTTCTTTGGGCAGGGATCTCCTGTGCCCATTCCAGACCCTTCCCACTCAAACTTACTCGTCGCCATTCATCACCAATTTATCGGTTGATTACACACACAATTATCAATTTGATTACGGTTTTCACTCAACCTATTCATCACAAATTTTCAGCATTCCAAATCCCAATTAGGGTCAAATTAACGGCTTATCACTACCCATGACATATTATCCCAAAATACCCATTAATCGACGATAAACCCCCCTTACCTTAACAATCCGGCGAATCTTTGAGCTTCAAGCCTTTCCGTTCTTCAACCTTTGCTCTTCAGCTCCTTTCTCCTCTTCTCTGCCCTTTCCCTTTTCACGATTTTCTCTGTTTTTCACGTAGAAACCTTTTTACTCCAAAATGGGACTTTTTCCTTAATTCCAACTTATATATATTTTCCAAATAATAATTATTATTCCAAAATAATAATAATTCAAAAAATAATAATAATAATAAAATTTCCAATTATTTAATTAAATTAATAATTAAATTATTAACTCAATTCAAATAATTATTTTATTATTATCGGGGTGTTACAACTCTCCCCCACTAAAAGAGTTTTCGTCCTCGAAAACATACCTCAAGCGAACAACTCTGGATAAGATTCCTTCATCTTACTCTCCAGTTCCCAAGTCACGTTGCCACCTGCTGGCCCCCCCAAGCTACCTTCACCAAGGCAATCTCTTTACCCCGCAACTGCTTCAACTCTCGATCCTCGATCCTCATAGGTGATGTTTCAACAGTCAGGTTATCTCTCACCTGTACATCATCTATTTGGACTACATGCGACGGATCATGAATGTACCTCCTCAACTGAGACACATGAAAAACCTCATGCAAATTTGCAAGCGACGGCGGTAAAGCGACACGATAGGCTACCTCCCCTATCCTCTCCAAAATCTGATAAGGACCAATAAATCGCGGTGTCAACTTCTTCGACTTCAAAGCTCGACCAACACCAGTTATCGGAGTGACACGAAGAAACACATGATCTCCCTCTTGGAACTCAAGTGACTTCCTCCTCTTATCATGATAACTCTTCTGACGACTCTGAGCAATTCTCATCTTCTCCTGAATCATCTTAATCTTTTCCGTAGTTTGTTGAACAATCTCCGGTCCAACCACAGCACTCTCACCGGACTCATACCAACATAACGGTGTCCGACATCTCCTACCATACAAAGCTTCAAACGGTGCCATACCAATGCTCGAATGAAAACTATTGTTGTAGGTAAACTCAATCAAAGGCAAATAACAATCCCAAACGCCTCCTTTTTCCAAAACACAAGCCCTCAAAAGGTCCTCCAGTGACTGAATCGTCCTCTCAGTCTGACCATCAGTCTGCGGGTGATATGCAGAACTCAATCTCAGTTTAGTTCCCAAAGCCTTCTGCAAACCTTCCCAGAACTTCGATGTAAATCTAGGATCTCTGTCCGAAACAATACTAGACGGAATACCATGCAAACTTACAATCTTCTCAATATACAACTCGGCTAATCTCTCTAACGGATAATCCATTCTGATCGGAATGAAATGAGCCGATTTTGTCAACCTGTCAACAATCACCCAAATGGCTTCAAAATTCCTACTTGTCCTCGGTAAACCCGAAACAAAATCCATACTGATACTATCCCACTTCCACTCTGGAATAGCCAACGGTTGCATTAGTCCAGACGGCTTCTGATGCTCAATCTTTGACTTCTGACAAGTCAAACAAGAATAAACAAAACTCGCAATTTCTCTTTTCATTCCCGGCCACCAAAATAACTTCTTCAAATCATGATACATCTTCGTAGCTCCAGGATGAATACTTAAGCCACTACGATGTCCCTCCTCAAGAATACTCTTCTTAAGCTCAATAACATTCGGAATACACACCCGACTACCAAATTTCAAAACACCATTCTCATCAACTCTGAATTCACCACCTCGACCTTGATTTACTAAAGTCAACTTATCAACCAAAAGCATATCGGATTTCTCACCCTCTCTGATCTCCTCCAGAATACCACTCGTTAACTTCAACATTCCCAATTTAACACTGTTGTGAGTACTCTCACACACCAAACTCAAGTCTCTAAACTGCTCAATTAAATCCAATTCCTTAGCCATTAACATAGACATATGTAATGATTTCCGACTCAATGCATCAGCCACTACATTTGCTTTACCCGGATGGTAATTCAAACCAAAGTCATAATCCTTCAGAAACTCTAACCATCTCCTCTGTCTCATATTCAGCTCTTTCTGATCAAACAAATACTTTAAACTCTTATGGTCACTGAAAACCTCAAATCTTGATCCATACAAGTAATGCCTCCACAACTTCAAAACAAACACTACAGCTGCCAACTCTAAATCGTGCGTCGGATAGTTCCTTTCATGAACCCTCAGCTGTCTCGAAGCATAAGCTATAACCTGCTTATTCTGCATCAACACACCACCCAAACCCAACAATGAAGCATCACAGTAAACTTCAAATGGTTCCGACGAACTCGGTAACGTCAAAATAGGAGCAGTAGTCAACCTTCTCTTTAACTCTTGGAAACCTTCCTCACATTTTGAGTCCCAAACAAACGCTTGCCCCTTTCTAGTCAACATCGTCAACGGTAACGCCAACTTAGAAAATCCCTCAATGAACTTCCTATAATAACCAGCCAAACCAAGGAAACTTCGAATTTCAGCAACCGACTTCGGAGCTTCCCACTTAGACACCGCCTCTATCTTAGAAGGATCAACAGCAACACCACCTCTTGAAATCACATGCCCAAGAAAACTAACCTCTTCTAACCAAAATTCACATTTAGAGAGTTTAGCAAATAACTTCTTTTCTCGTAGAACTTCTAAAACCACTCTCAAATGCTCGGCATGCTCTTCTTCAGATTTCGAATACACCAAAATGTCATCAATAAACACCACAACAAACTGGTCTAGGTACGGATGGAAAATCCTATTCATATACTCCATGAATACTCCAGGCGCATTAGTCACACCAAAAGGCATTACAGAATACTCATAATGTCCATACCTTGTTCTGAAAGCAGTCTTCTAAATATCCTCAGTTTTCACACGTATCTGATGATACCCAGATCTCAAATCTATCTTGCTGAACACACTCGCACCAACCAACTGATCCATCAAATCATCAATCCTCGGCAAAGGATACCGATTCTTGATCGTCACTTTATTCAGTTGCCTGTAGTCCACACACAACCTCATAGTACCTTCTTTCTTCTTAACCAACAACACTGGTGCACCCCACGGTGACACACTTGGACGAATAAACTTCTTATCCAACAAATCTTCCAACTGACTTTTCAATTCAGCTAACTCAACAGCAGACATACGGTACGGAGCCATCGATATCGGTCTAGTACCAGGTACCAATTCAATCGAGAACTCAACTTCACGCTCTGGCGGTAACTCATTCACTTCTTCCGGAAACACATCAGGAAAGTCACACACCACTGTTAGATCACGAATCACCAGTTTATCTTTAGCCTCTAAAGTTGCCAACAGCATAAACAACTCTGCCCCATCTGCCACTTCCTCATTCACCTGCCTGGCTGATAGAAACAGACTCTGCCCTTCCTCAGTCTCAGGAAATATCACCGTCTTATCAAAACAGTTGATATAAACTCGGTTAAACACCAACCAGTTCATACCCAAGATAACGTCAATCTGCACTAATGGAAGACACACAAGGTCTATCCCAAAATCTCTACCAAAAATATTCAAAGGACAACTCAAACAAACCGAAGTAGTAGTCACTGAACCCTTTGCAGGAGTATCAATAACCATACTTCCACGCATCTCAGATATCTCTAACTTAAGCTTCACAGCACAATCCACAGATATAAAAGAATGAGTAGCACCTGTGTCAATAATAGCTATAAGAGGAAAGCCATTAATATAACACGTACCTCTGATCAAACGATCATCTGCAGAAGTCTCAGAACCTGATAGAGCAAAAACCTTGCCTCCTGACCGATTCTCCTTCTTCGGCTTAGGACACTGGGGACTGATATGGCCCAACTCTCCACAGTTGAAACAAGTTACAGTCTTCAATCGGCACTCTGCAGCCAAGTGACCACCCTTCCCACACTGGAAACACTTCATCTCAGCACTGGTACACTCATGAACACGATGTCCAGCCCGACCACATCTATAACACTTAGCAGGAGCACTAGAGTCTCCCCCACTAGGCCTCTTCATGCCACTCTGCTTCTGAAAACCTTTGCCAGCTGCATACGGTTTTCCATGATCCATCTGATTCTTACCCTTCCTATCAACCCTCTGCTGATAGCTCTCTGCTCTAGCCTTGGAATCCTGTTCAAAAATTCTGCAACAGTCAACCAAGTCAGAAAACACCCTGATCCTCTGATATCCAATAGCTTGTTTGATCTCAGGACGCAACCCGTTCTCAAACTTCACACATTTCGAAAATTCTCCCGCAGCCTCATTATAGGGAGTATAGTACTTTGACAGCTCGGTGAACTTCGCAGCATACTCAGTAACCGACCTGTTACCCTGCTTCAATTCCAAAAACTCTATCTCTTTCTTTCCTCTGACATCTTCTGGAAAATACTTTCTCAGGAACCTTTCCCTGAACACAGCCCAAGTGATCTCAGTATTCCCAGCAGATTCCAACTCAGTGCGGGTAGCAACCCACCAATCATCAGCTTCCTCTGACAGCATATGTGTACCGAACCTGACCTTCTGGTTATCAGCACACTCAGTTACTCTGAAGATCCTCTCGATCTCCTTCAACCACTTCTGAGCACCATCTGGATCGTATGCTCCCTTGAACATTGGAGGATTGTTCTTCTGGAACTCACTCAGTTGACGAGCAGCTCCCATTCCTACAACATTTGGATTCCCTCCAAGTACTCCAGCCAGCATACCCAGAGCCTCAGCAATCGCAGCATCATCTCTGCCTCTTCCAGCCATCTCTATTCCGAAAACCCAACAAACTAAAACAATAAGTACTGATAGGGTTACACAACTCCTATCCCGTACAGGGAAAACAGAATAATTACGACTCGACACGACCGACTATGCTCTGATACCACTAATGTAACACCCTTCTAAAATACCCCAAAAATTAATTAAAATAATAAACATATAATCAGAGTAATAGTGCACCAAGGGTGTCACACAAACATTCCACACCATTTAAACAATATAACAATCATGCTCTTTTATTTAATTTAAATATAAAGTATTTGCACAATTACGCAGCGGATAGAGATCAACTCAATCATGCAAAACATGTAACATCACATGTAATTTAGTTCAACCACAACAACAATAATAATCAAAGTGTTCCCGCCCGATGTTACATCTATCAGAGCATGACCCACTAGGGAGACTACACTAGACTCCAAGCATTTGCTCCTACTCAACTCATTTCTCGTTACCTGAAAAATAGTTGTAAGGGTGAGTTCCTCAATCAATATAATAAGCATTATAAAACAACATGTAATGCCAAGTAATTAACACATCAATCACCCTAATTGCAATACACATTCAGTAATAGCTCATTGGCTTAAACATCATTCTCAACATCAATATACAATACCAGTATAATCTCAACTCATACTTAACAACAACACAACACACGTATAATATTGGAACACATCCATTCATATTATACGCCATACATATTTTTATGCAATGAGACTCTACACATGCGGTACCGACTATCCTTGAACATATAGTTCAAGCTCACCGATCCCTCCGGATACGGCTACTAAGCTCACTAGTCCCACTCATTGAGATCTAATGACTCACTCACTAATTCCTCACCATGGGAATTAGCTACAGCCCTAAAGGCTAGACTATGCAAGCTAATCATCTAGCATGCAAACATCAACAACAATTCACAACGATTCACTCACCAATTCCTCACAATGGGAATTAGCTACAGCCCCACAGGCTATGCCATGCACACTAATCATCTAGCAATGCAGCATCAACAACAACTCACAATGGACATATGTTCACACTTTAAGCCATACGACAGTCCATTCACAAATACATGCATAATATATACATTCACAACATTTTGCATATCATCATACATCATCAATACATGTATCAACACATCATCAACACATATATAAAACACTTCCTCAACACATGTATGAAACACCTCAGCAACACATGCATAAACACTTCTTCTGCCTTGCTCGCTAGGCGAGGCAGTGGCGAAGCTCTGGTTCGCTAGGCGAGCTCAAGGCGAACAGCTCCAGGAAATTGGTAAATTAATTCGCTAGGCGAGCTCAAGGCGAAGGTAATAGCGAACTCATTCTGTTTTGGTGAAAAACACAGCTAGCACTCACTCGCTAGGCGAAGCTCCAGCGAGTCCACAGCGAACATTACAGTAGCAAAACCTCTCAATCTCGCTGGGGCGAGGTTGAGGCGCGTTCCTTCGCTAGGCGAAGGTTATGTTCGCTAGGCGAACATGACAGTTCACCAGACGCGTTTTCTTTGGGCAGGGATCTCCTGTGCCCATTCCAGACCCTTCCCACTCAAACTTACTCGTCGCCATTCATCACCAATTTATCGGTTGATTACACACACAATTATCAATTTGATTACGGTTTTCACTCAACCTATTCATCACAAATTTTCAGCATTCCAAATCCCAATTAGGGTCAAATTAACGGCTTATCACTACCCATGACATATTATCCCAAAATACCCATTAATCGACGATAAACCCCCCTTACCTTAACAATCCGGCGAATCTTTGAGCTTCAAGCCTTTCCGTTCTTCAACCTTTGCTCTTCAGCTCCTTTCTCCTCTTCTCTGCCCTTTCCCTTTTCACGATTTTCTCTGTTTTTCACGTAGAAACCTTTTTACTCCAAAATGGGACTTTTTCCTTAATTCCAACTTATATATATTTTCCAAATAATAATTATTATTCCAAAATAATAATAATTCAAAAAATAATAATAATAATAAAATTTCCAATTATTTAATTAAATTAATAATTAAATTATTAACTCAATTCAAATAATTATTTTATTATTATCGGGGTGTTACATGGTCCATTGTCTTTCCCTTTTGATCCATTATTCCCTTCGGTCCACTCCACCCTTCCGTGTTCCTTTGGGCCGACGCGGGCAAGGTGGATCCAAGGCCCACCATGTTTATTTGGCCACACACCATTTCTCTTCATTACCGCACCCCCACCGAGTCCATTTGTTACTCCACTATTGTCCACACCTCCATTGATTCCAGGTTCTGCATCTTATTTTATTTAATTTTTGTTAATTAATTAGGCCTTAGGATTGAGATTAGACTTGGTTAATCACCTTGATTAGGGTAATTAGAATTTAGTATTAATTAGAATTAGGATTTAGTTTTAATTAGAAATTTTAGAACCTAGTTTAATTAGAAATATTAGAATTTAGGTATAATTAGATTTAATTAGAGTTTAGGGATTAACTAAATCTTGTATAGTTTTTTTCATGGATGTTTTTTAATATAGTTTTAATTAGACTAAAAATTAGAATAATGAGATTTTTGGTTGATTTTAGAACATAGTGAAATTTCTAAATATTAGTTAAAATCAAACTTTAGGACTTAATCAATTTTTAGGCTATGGTTAGATTTCAACTAGAATTTAATTTGTAGTCAATGCCATATTTTGTGAAATGCCCATTTTACCCTTTTGGGATTATTTTGTCATTTTTCCCATATAAATGCATGAGCCCTTAGGACTAGAATTTGACATTAGAAGTTTAAGCAATTCTTAACAATGACATGTTCCCTTAGTCTTGGTACATAGAATTTTAATCAAGACTTTGACTAACCACGACATGATCCCCTAGGATAGTTTGATTAATTTCTAACCATTAGATTAGGTTTTAACCTAGTTTTCTAATCAGAAGTTGAACCCATGATTTAAATTGATCAAAAGCAATTTTGATCAATTAAATCCTTTGAACTTGTATAATCCCACAGTCTATTTTGACTAACCAAAAGACCCTTGGTCACTTAATAAGACTTTTCTTCTAAGTTGTGGAGCTCGAAGCCTCAAGTCAAGATCTTCAATCAAGGCATCCTAAGTCATACCAAGCAGTGGATAATACAAGCAATCAAAGGTGGCATCTGCAAGAGCTTGTTAAATCAAAGTTAGAATCATGTGACACGAGCCTTAAGCAATAAAGAAGGAATTGGACTGGAGAATTCCTACCCCCATTCTAAATATCTTTGGGTATGGGATAAATGATCCAGTGTTCATCGTATTCGCCTCTATTCATAGGCTTTAGCACAATTCAAATCATATGATTAGGAAGTCTCTCTTCACAAAGTAGTAATGCAACAAGCAAAGGACTACATCAATAACTTATCAATCATGAATCAAGTTGTATGACATGAGCCTTAAACAACGGAGAAGGAATGGACTAGAGAATTCCTACCCCCATTCTGAATATCTTTGGGTATGGGACGAATGACCTAGCGCTCATCGTATTCACCTCTATTCATAGACTTTAGTGCAATTCGAATCGAACGATTGATAAGGTCTTCATAAACACAACAAAAACAAAGGTTCTCCTCTCTCCACTTGAAAGTTAAGATGAGAATTACATGTCACGAGCCTTAAGTAGTAAAGAAGGAGTGGGACTGGAGAACTCCTACCTCGATTCTGGATATCTTTGGGTATGGGACGAATGACCCAGCGCTCATCATATTCACCTCGATTATGGATTCTTATCAAATAACTATCAATTCTATTCCACTCTTTCAATCATTCAATCTTATCATCTTGCCTTAATCACCTTGTTTTCAGCTCTAGTGGGATGAACTACGAAAGCTTTGATTTCCTTATTGCACTATAAGGATACATAGGCAAGAGAATCCAGATTCTTCGCAAGCTACCTATTTATCAATATATTCTATTTTAACGATCAACCATTCAATCCTCCTTCAGTGTTAGACTCTTCTCCTGGATGTTCATACATTTCTTGGGATTGTTATATTAGGGTCATGTACCCATTTCTCAATCAATAGCTTCATGCATTTCCTATCAGTTCAGACTATGGCTTAATTTGTTGCTTGCCCCCAAGGTGCAGTTCTTGGTAACATCCTTTAGCCCATTGAGTTTAGACTCTGGCTTTGCTTCTTGCTCTTAAGGTGAAGACCTTGGCAACTTCTTTCATCCCATGGAGTTCAGACTCTGGCTTTATTCTTTTCCCATGAGGTACAGACCTTGGCATCTCGCCCATACAGTTCAAACTATGGCATCTTTTATTCCTTACCTTGGCATCCTTTCCCTATTGAGTTCAGACTCTGGCTATCTTGATTTTGTCTATATAGTTCAGACTTTGACATATTATCCTGCCTTACAGTTCAGACTTTGGCATTCATTTATCCATCCCTTGGAGTTCAGACTCTGGCTACCTCTTTCATTACACACACAGTTCGTACTTTGGAATCATACTTTTCTTCCCTGATGGAGTTCAGACTCTAGCATTCAAATAAGTTCCTTTGCCTTATATAGTTCGGACTATAGTATGCTTATACATCTTGTACATGGAGTTTAGACTCTGGCAGCCTTTGACATTGACTCCAAGTTCAAACCTTGATATTATATCTCTTTTTCCCTCTTTGAGTTCATACTTTGGGAATCCATTCCTTGCCTTGTATTTAGTTCACACTATGGCATTCATCTATATTGCCTTATGGAGTTCAGACTCTGGAAATATCACGTTTGTCCTTGTGGTTGATCACCATCTTTGGTTAGTACTGCATCCCTGCTTATTAAGTGATCTACCTTGCCTCTAGGAAATCCTATTGAATCTCTCTTTATTTTTATCCGTAGTAGACTGAACTACGATTGCTCTGATTTTCTCATTGCACGATGAGAATATGTAGGCACGAGGGTTTGAATCCTCCGCGAGAATACTTATTTATTATTCCTGCCTTAGGGAATTCCTTCCATTCATCTCCATGATGCATCCATATACTACCTTCATTCACCTCACGTGATATACCTATTATTTGAGCCAAATACACTACCTTTTTGTGTTCCATCTTGTGTCACTTTGTGAACCAAGAGATGTTTGCATTATCCCCCAAACACTTAATTCACTTTGTCTTCGGCTATACCATATAGTGGCGAATGTTCAGACAGTCCACATATATGTTAATGCCTATTTTACTCTTGGATTTGTGTTTTCACCCCTTGTTGGAGTTCAAATCACATTATACTTTGGTTCAGACCACACCTTGATCATAATTATTTTCATCTCCCTCCATTAGTCCTTTGAACTACGGAGCTTTGAATTCCTCATTGCACTATGAGGATACGTAGGCATGAGGGCCCCAATCCTCTCCGAGCACTTTATCTATTTCTTCCTTTCCCCATTCTTTCGCGAGTAATCTTCGATATCAAACATATTCGAGCGAGAACAATCAAAACGGTTCCCATGGATTACCATGGATGTTACAGGTGCTAATACCTTCCCCTTGCATAACCGAATTCCTTACCCATCATATCTATTTCCCTCGGGTTTTATCGATGCTTCCCCTTTCCTTCGGAAATAAATAAAGTTCGATGGTAACTCTGTTGTATGTTCGAGCGTGCGATACGTTAGGGTATATTTCCGCTAGCTTTATCTGGCAACTCTGGTGGGGAATTTTCTTCTTGGGGCATTTCCTAGTCACTAAAAGGAGTCGAAACTAGTTTAGGTTGCTTTCTCTTTTTATAGGTGTTTACCTTTATGCATTTACTCGCTTTATTTATCGCATTTACTATTGCTTTATATTATGGATATTATCTGTTATATTCCCTGTTGGGTTGGGATAGATTACATGAGAGAGAAGCTCTATAACCGAGCTTAGTATACACATAGGTTAGACTCGTGGATAGTCGTGTACGCCTGCGTTTCGCGCGTTGGGTTGTCATGAGAACCACACCCAGACTAGATTCACTTGGAAGTACTTTTGTCCTGTGAGCATTCACTACGGTAGGGTATTTTCATTTCGAGTTGATGACTCTTGGAGACCTTCTAGGGACCACTTTGGAGCATAGTCTATACTTGTGAGGGGGATATGGGATTTTTCTGCAGGAAGCCATAACCTCTACATACCTTCATTCTCATGAATGTTGTACCTTTGATCCTCATCAAGCAGTGTACACATATTATCCAGATTCTTTTATGTTGTTGACATACTCTTATTGCATATCATTTTTTCATTGTTGTATATATGTCGGAGTTTTGACCATGAATTATTATACCATCAGTGCTTTGAATCTATGGGTGTTGCATAATTATTTGCATTTCATCCCTATCATGTGCATTCATGCATTTGCATCTCATGACTATCGACCAGAAAAAGCTCACCTTGTCCTTTCTCTAGCTTGAAAGACAACGACTCTTGGACATCAGTACTTCACAAGAGCTAACAAGTCGAGAATCATGGCAGATCTGGAATAAGAGAATGCTACATATAGGGAAACCTTGGCTCAGTTCTAAGGAAGAATGGACACCTTCCAAGGTAACATGAACACCATATTGGAGTACCTTCAAGCCTAGAAGGCCACTACCTCTACCTATGCTGCCAATCTTGCTTCTGTTGTAGTTACTAATGTTATTGTTGTCACCACTTCTGTTGATGTTGTTGTGGATACTGCGATTCAACCTGTGGTGAGCCAACCTATCTATCAACCAGGTCCTAGTAGGCATGCCATTTCCTATCCCTGAGGGTTGCCACCGAACTTTACTCCCCAAGCTGCTAATGTAATGCACTTGTGCCATATCAATCGTTCGTTGTTCACCCTACTAATGGGAATATTGTTGCCCATCCTTGGGGCACGACCCCTCACTCTCCTAAGATGGTTAATGCTGACAACCGTGACATCAACCCAAAACAGGTTTTTCAGACTTCTGCACCAGTGATTGTTGAGACTACCAATGATGATGAAGATGAATACATAGGCCCTACCATCCAATTATGTCTTCCTCCTCGAGCTAATCAACCTACCGTTCAGAATTTGAATCAAGGTATTCAGATACCTCCTCCTCATCCTAGGGCATCTTCAGCTATAGCACTTCCATTTGTGTATCCTAGAGCATCCTAGGCTCCTTATAAGAATCAGTATGGTCAGACTGTTGGTCAAATGATAAATCAGGGTTTGATGTATCCTCTAGGGTATCCTCAGTTTTCTTCTCCTTCAGTTATTGCTCAGGAAACTTCTCAGGGTGTTCAGATTCCCAGTCATCAAGTTCATCCTCAGACTACTAATAAAATTATTGTTGGTTCAAATCAGAACGAACAAGCAGACTATCGGTTACTAGATGAAAGGATTAGAGCCATTGAAGGTTTCTCTACTTATGGTATGGACGGTAAGGACGTGTGTCTAGTTCCTAATGTCGTGCTTCCACCTAAGTTCAAAGCACCTGATCTACCAAAATATAAGGGTTTAAGCTGTCCAAGAAGTTATGTCATTATCTATTGTAGGAAGATGGCATCCTACATTGATAATGATGATCTCCTTATCCATTGCTTCCAAGAAAACTTATTTGGGGCATCCTTAGATTGGTATATGAGCTTAGGACGCAGTAAAAGCAGATCTTGGAAGGACTTGTCTGAAGCCTTTCTCAAGCAATACAAATATAATCTGGACATGGCTCCCACCAGGTTACAACTGCAAAACCAAGCATGTAAGAGTAGCGAAACATTCAAAGAATACGCTCAGAGATGGCGTGAGATGGCTTCTAGAGTTAAACCTGCACTAACAGATGCCCAATTAGTTGATATCTTCATGGGCACCCTCCAAGGGTTGTACTATGAAAATATGATTAGTAGCTCATCATCCAACTTCACCGACATGGTAACCATTGGAGAATGTATTGAGAATGGGCTTAAAATAGGAAAGATTTCTAGTGTTGATAGCCAGGCAGTGGCAAATAAGTCTCAGGGTTTTGCTAAGAAGAAATAGGTCGAGGAAAACGCGGTAACAACAAATGTTTATCCTCAAGTTCAAGCACAAATGGCTTCTATGCCATACTACCCTTATCCATACATTGTCGCTGCTAAATATCAACAACCTGCATACCAACCGCAGTATCAGCAGTCTCCACAGGCTCCAGTTTCTCAAAATCAGCAAGATAACAGAAACTAGAGGCAAGGTTAACGTAGACGTTTTGATAAGAAGCATCCTCAGCATGACAAGATCCTTGTATCATACACTCAGTTGTTGCCATATCTTGTCTAGCAAGGGGCAATTGTGCCAAAAGAGATTCCGCCTGCAATGCCTCCCTACAATAACAAGCATAATCCTAATGTATCTTGTGCGTTCCATGTCGGATACATAGGGCATTCTACAGAGGTTTTATCAATCATGTATCATTTGTAATCTTTCCTTGTTGTTTATATGTTGCTCATGTGTAAAACTTGTCTGGTTTTAAGATGATAATAATAATGAAATAAATATGCATGTTTTGCTTAAATCTATTCGTGTTCACTCATATTTTATTTTATTAGTATCATACTATTTTTCAAATAAAATCAAAATAGAATGACACAAATTAAAATACGCATGATGTAAGGCATTCTTCAAATCCTTAAACACCAGAGATATAAGGAAGTTAATCCCTAGTCAAAACCTTTGGGCCTTGTAGTAGGAGTTTCTTTCTTTATACATAAAACCCTCATGTTAAACCAGGGGAAGGGTAGTATTCAACTTAGTTTAGACTTGCATTCAAATTTCAGAAGGAGGGTGTCTCATCAAGTGATCAATCATATCATATCCCTCTCAAGAGGATGAAATCACAAATTCAGAATGGTTATCCTTTAACCATCAAAGGGAGTGAGATAGTCATAAACTGTGTCATAAATCAAGAAAGCAGAGTATCACATGATATGCTCCAATACAAAAGAAAAGATGAAATGATAAAAAATCAAAAGCAAATGAAAAGCCCACTAAGTCAAGAGCTTGAAAACAAGATTGACTTAGGCAAAAGTTAGGGCATCCTGATGGGCTGCAGACCCAAAGGATCAGCCCAAGCAAAAATAAGGGTAAAAAAAACAAAAGAATCAGAGGACCAATATCAAAATCCTCAATAAGAGCAAATTCATCTGACTACAAACAAAAGAAGAAAGGGAGTGGTTATCGCTCCAAACTCTCATGGGTTCTATAACCATCATTGTTGATATTACAAACCTTTCTTGAAAGATGAATGCTTGTTTAATCTAACTGAATGTAGGACTGGAGAACATCATGGATAATGGTCGGGTAGAATAGATTTTGAGCCTTATATCCTTTCTTTCTGAAACCATGAACCAGGCCACGTTACAACCCTCAAAAGACCTAATTGAAGTAGGGATTATTTCAAAAGCATACTATGGTAAGATCGCGTTAAGCTGACTCCTAAAGATTTGCTTGTCATCTGTATTGATACTGATATGACATTCTAATCAGTGATTCATTCACTAGATATCATAATCTTAGTGAACACACTTGAGTTTTCAAATTTTGCATAAGCATGAAATTACAATTATCATTTTTAAAATGAGCATATTACATTCGAACAATCATTTAACATCAAGGAAGCTTACATATTGGAAAGTTGATCAAATTCCTGATATCCCATAGCTCAGATCTCTTCAAGAGCCAGTCAATCTGGGGAAACCACGTCGAGATTTTACAAATCTCTCTGAATCAGCATGATAGGGGCAAAGTTTACTTCGAAGTTCATATTAGGGCAGGCCACCCCAAGAGCATGAGAAGCCAATTACTCCCAAGATGGTTAATCGAGGGAATACATTTTCAAGACACTGGGGAAAGCTAGTTGAGACACTCAGATGATGAGGCTACTCCACAACTTATAATTGGGGCAATTGGTGTAAATATTCAGTAAATTGGGGTAGAAGCAGTCTATGCAGGTACAAGCTCTCTCCATGGTTTAAACATAATACAGAGGTGTGACGACATCTATTTATCTTGAAGTAGGTGCCGGAGATTCATGTCTGGATGACCTTATACTAGCCAAAATTCCCACCGTTCTCTATATCAGCATCTAGCTTAACCATTGCATAAATCATCATCATGTAATAATGACGTTACTTTACTCGTGTATATCACTCATCTAGCACATCATGGAGCCGTGTATGCAAATAAAAGGAATCAAAGCCCAGTACTTTATTGGCATCTTCCAAAATCCAAACTTTCCTAGTACCTTTTAAAACCAGTTGGTTTGACGATTCTTCCAAAATCCAACTTGCTTGGCATCTTTTAAAGCTCGGTTTGCTTGGTATTTTTTTCCAACCTTTATGGTTCATGATCCTCTTTTCCAATCTTTAGGGTTGACGATCCTTGTTTCCAACCTTCATGGTTGTTAAATCTTTTTCCCACCATTAGGGTAATGATAAACTTTGTTTCCGACCGTTACGGTTTATGATCCTCTCGCTTCCAACCTTTGCGGTTGTTGAATCTTCTTCTGACCTTTAGGGTTGATGACCTTTGTTTCTAATCTTTATGGTTGATGAATCTTTTTCCAACCTTCGTGATTGATGAACCTTTTTCAGTATATGTGATTGACGAACTTTTTTTACAACCTGTAAGGTTGATGACCTTTCTTTTTCAAACCTCCGGTTTGACTTTGTTTCCAGTTTTTGAACTAACGATTCCTTTTTTAATATCCCTTGATTCCAAGGGTATTTTGAGAACTTATGGGATCTGATTAGCATACATGGCCTCATGTTTCATGAAACAATAAAAGGTACATATAGCCTGCATATCGTGACCCACATTTGTCGTTAACATCCCCACAATACAAATCAACCTGTAAAAGTCAAACTGTCATCCCGATATCTCATATGACCATTCTTAGCAGGAATTTTTTTGGATACTTCAATATTTAATCCACTCATACCTTGAATATCTGAAAAGCTCTCGCAATTCGACCATTCAGGTTTAAGTTGATTAAATATGGGCAGCTGTCGTACCCCAAAATTTTCCCTACTCCTTATTTTCATCTGACTTATAGCTTGGTTCATTTGCATATACTGTAGCGGGGGTATTCGTTACCTTATGGTTTATTGACTAAACCAAAAGTAAACATACAATTCGAGTCGCCACCGCACTTTTATTTGTCCAAAGGAAAGGCTAAAAAGCGAACAAAAGCCAAGTAAGAAGTTTTATCAAATCAAAAACTAATAAAAATGTCAGAGATCTGGGTAAGGGGGTTGGTTATAAAATGGGGAGGTTTTAAGCACCCAAAACATCCTTAGTACTCTAAGGGAGCCCTTTTTGCAAATGTGTATTGTAGGTTGGTATTTATGAAAATATGTGCAAAACATTGGGGGGATGAGAAGAGAATATTATATTTACAATTTTTTTGTTTGAATGGATGAACCCATTGCCTACGTATCATCACAGAGGTAGGATCAAAACCTCGTAGTTCGGGGTAAAAATCACAAATATGGGTGAATTGATTTGATCAAAAGCCTTAAGGTCTTTTGATATCAAAGGGGGAAAACTCAACCTAAACCAACAATCCACCATGTGAGGAGAGCTTCAACATACTAGTGAGGGGTTAACCCTATAATAAGTATGGAAGACTTATAGTCCAATCACTAAGGATAAGGTGAGGTTTACATCAACCACTATGATAACTCAAACCTATGGCTAATGTTTATGAAAAGTTTTAACAAAGGTGGCCGTTGGAACCACAAAATCAACTTGAAGTGAGTTATATTTACAAGTTAGATTTATCTATAAAATGAATTCAAAGTTGAATTAAGGTTTATTCATAATTAGTATTGAAGAAAAGAGTTTAAAAAAATCAAAGGCATAAGGCCTAGGTTTCTAATTTGAAACAAAGTCAAATTTTTCACATAAATGAGTTTGGCTTGGGTTAGAGTGAGAAGAAGAAGAGAAAGGCTAGTCCTAAAGCATACAAAGATGAGAGAAGAGATAAAACCCTTGGAGTTCCTTTTCTTGAGATCATAAAGATTATTCAAGATGCTCATTTCCTTTGGACTTAACAAGCAACAAGCACTCAAAATAAATATTCATTCAAGCTCCTAGGATCTCCATTTGGCTTGTCTCTCTTAACTTGGCTATTCATGACAATGGTCCTACTTACTATCTCAAGATGGAATCCCTATCACACAAGAGCAAACATCAAAAAGTTCATAACACAATAAGAGGAATGGACAAAGAATGAGTTTAGATGAGGGAGTCCTTTGAAATCAACTTTAAGATTTAGCATTCTAAAGGCATGAGGCTTAGTTGCTCTTCAACAAATTTAGCATTCTAAAGGCATGAGGCCAAGTTGCTCTTGAACTCCTTTAAGCATAGGTAAGGTCCTAATTCTAAGTCCTTTCTCCTTTTGCATTGGATTCACACAAACAAACACAAAGCAAGCACAAGGCAACAATGTATTTATATACAATAATGAGCTCAAATGAGCAAAAGGAAGATAGCATAAACATAAAATATGTGCTCAAGTGAGCAAAAGGAAAAAGCAATATGAATAAATGAGCAAGAAAGTAAATTGCATTAAAGTAAATTGCAAGAAATTAAATGCTTGAATTAAAGTTAGTAGTTATTATGGTTAATGTTAGTGTGTCATAAGACAATTTAGCGCTATGTTAAGCAATCGTAAGTGGACTAATGTAGTAGTCACACCTATCTAAGGCCGGTCAATAAAACTATAGGCAAATAAACACAAGTTAGAGATCATGACTAGTAAGCCAAGCTCCTACAACTTGCCATGCCAAAAGAAAAGAGGAAAGGCCTTGTACGGACTTTAGTTTTTTTTGCTTGACCAAGAAGCAACCTATCTTGGACACAAAGCAACTCATTTGATCTTGGATTAAGTTGAGTTTGATTTGGATCAAAGAAGGTTAAGCCTCTCATATGTCAAGACCAACCATAAGACATTAACTCATTGGCCAAAATAAAAAGAAATAAGATGAAGATGAAATGAAATGGAAAGATCATTCAAATGTCAAACACAAATGGTAGAATTTGAATCAAATCATCATCAACCAATGTAAAACAGAAGAGAAATGAAGATTAGAAGTCAACAAGTCAAACATATTTTTTTGGTATTTTTGGAATTAAAATAAATGCAAAATTAAAATGGACAAAATATGGTCAAACCTCAAATACAATTCAAATCAACTTGAACAAGTCCAATTAAATTCTCATAGGTGTAACATGGTCAAACAAGGTTTGACAAAAAAAATTCAACAATTTTTGAAATCAGAAACTATTTTTATAACAATTTAAAACAATAAAAATAACACAAATGAATTCAAATCTCAAATAAATCTCAAATAAATTAAGAAATTGATGAGACTATTTTTCATTGACTTATCATGATCCATATGTGTTAAGAAAATATTTTTGGATTTTTCAGATATCAAAAAGTATTTAAAATGAATTAACAACTATTAAAAACCAAATAATTCACAAAAAATATTAAATGAAGTCACAAAAATAATTAAAAATCAGAATATGAAACTAGGTTTTTCAAGAATTATTTTGCCATTGGTCTCATATTTTTGTGACTTCAAATAAAGTATTTAAGAATTTTTGAAAATAAAAGGAATTAAAAGAAATTAAAACAAAAATAAGAAAATATCAAAAATCAGGAGCGCTTGGATGAGTTCATTAAATAACATGGCATTATCAAGCGGTCCAGAAGCGCTGATGCACCATGTTCCAAAGTCAAGCGCACAACAAATGTATTTAACACAAGTCAGCCAAAGCAATGGACATGATTATAACATTTAAATGATATCCAAAGGCTCAGATGCTCCCACGTGGGGATGGTGGTGGAAACCACCATCTTCTTCGGCCAGAGAACAAACTCCGGCCACCACGCGCAGGGTTTTCAACCTTAACCAAAATAAACAAGCTAGGGTGATGTGCATCACCCCTCTAACCTTGGATCTTCCTCAATGTTTCTATTTAATAAGAAATTTGAGCTTGAAAATCAAGATGCACAAATTGAAATGGCACGATTCATGAAATTAAGACCACCACTGGCCTGCCTCTTGCTCGAGGACTTCAGAAAACAGTTCAAACTCAAGCAATTCACATTGTATATCAAGATTCAGATCAAAACAGTTGAGTGATATACCTCTGAAATGCAGCTTTGAACAATACGGTCTCTTCAAGCTTTTGGGCCTGAAATGCAGCTCGGGTGCATGAACTTTGGGTCCTTCATGCATGGGCCTGTATATGCGCATGTGAGGCCCAAAAGTGAATGGAATTGCAATCTAAGATCATTTTGGAGTGAATTGGATGTGCATAAGGCCTGGCATTTGCTTGCATATGAAGTTCAAATGTGAATTGCATAATTGATCATAAACATTAAGCCCTTCAAAAATCACACATGGAAAATCCAAACATGGTCATGTGAGTAATGCTTGGAAAGCTCTTGACATAAGGAACAAAAGCTATGTTGGGAAAAAATCCATTTGGAGTTTAGAAAGTTATGAAAATTGGCTTTGAAGTTTAAGGTACAAAACATGTCTAGGTTCTCTTTGAAATTTTTTGCCAAAAGTGAGCAACTTCAAGCCCTTCTGTTTCAATGAAGGAAGCCTAAAAAGGAAAAACCTTCTACATCAAAGTTGTATATATTTTCAAGATGATAAATTTGGACTTAAATTTTGCATCATTTGGAGTTTTAATGAGAAAGTTATGGGCACTTGAAGTTGGACATTTTTCAAATTCAATGGTTTTGGTCCAAAGTGACCTATAATGTTTTGTATTATCACATGTGTTTCTTTTAGGATTATGAAATTTCGTCCAACATAAAATTTGAATTAGTCATCCTAAAATTTCCAATGCAATTGGTCTAACCTCAAAAACATAGAAAATAAGGAAGTTAGGTCCTTGGGAAGTTGACCAAAAATTAGGGTTTCAGTCAAAATGACCTATAATGTTTTGAAATGAATGATGACATTCCAAGTTTCAAATAGATTTTTGATGAACATGAAAGTTGTTCATATGGTTCTTAAAAACATTGTTTCTCTTGAGGTCATCTTCATTTAACAAACACATCAAAAGTTGTGTCTCAGTGATCCTCAGTTTAGTCAAATGACTTGATTGGTCAACTTCTCAAGGCCATACTTCAAATCTTTGATGAATGAATGATTGAGGATACCCACATAGGCTCATATATGAATAAAACAATGAATTAAAGAACTTCCATTGATTGAATTTGATCATAGGTTGAGGTTGTTTCATGAGCAAGGCACGGTCAAAGCACAATTGAATTAGGGTTTCCTTGGGAAACAATCCTCAAGCCCTTTGGGTTATCTTGATCAAATTGGAAAATTGATATACTTGGGAGACATATATGATTATTAGGAACTTTGTGTACCATTGTCATGCTTGTTCTCATCTTCATCTAGCCATTTCATTGAGCTTAGGAGCCTCCTAGGAGCATGGGCACACATGATCACTTGAGCTTCAAAACAAAAAGAGTTAATGACATGTTTTTGTGCTTTTGGTTAGTAAACAAATAATAAAAGAAATAATATACAATTTAAACATGCTTGGTGGTATCAAACCACTCACACAAGTCCCAACCCTAGGGTTAAGGAGCCACACATGCTATGATCCTTAAGGCAATGCATTGAGCAAATGATGTGATGCCATGAGGGATCTTAGGGTCAAAATTAGGGTATTACAGATACCCCTATTTAAGGTCATTCTATTCAGAGATATGAAGGTTAAAATCTTCATTTCAACGAGGTAGAATGTGTAAGGGCAAACTGTCATACAACATATGATCAGAGGTTTCGATGATGACAAATTACCACCATGGATGAATCTGCATTATCGATTCCACCTCTACAAAACAAATGCAACATATCACCTATCATGTCCTTTTCTATGCTCATCTAAACTGTTATATTTCATACAACATATAAGGATAAAATGTGGTCATGACAAAATGCATGAAAACCACAAAAATCTGAATTTTTGCAGATTTGCAGGGTTTGAGTCGACCGTAGGGTCGGCGAATAACATAGTTCATTTCCTCACGGGTCAGCGTACAAAGGCTTGAGTCGACCGCAGGGTCGGCGCATGAACCACGGGTCAGCGCACGCCGACCTATGGTCGACGCATACTGATGTGATTTTCAGACTGTCCAAAACTGTAGGCTATGCGTCGACGCATAGACCTGCTATGGTCGACCGTTCGTGCGCAAACACAGCCTTTCAAGTAATTCCCACTTTGTTTGAAAAGTTGTTAAGTGGGTTGGTTGGTTTGTCACTATAAATAGAAGTTTAGTTACTTGTATCACATAACATTTGACAAATTGATTCAAGTGTACAAAGAACAAGAAAAAGTGAAATGGGTGTCCAAGATTCTTCATCTTCATCTTCAACATCTCACAACACATCAATTACACACAACCATTTTTGAAGTGCTTTGTGATTGGTTAAAGGTGATAACGTTCGAAGCCGAGATTGGGGAATCCGGTTCGGGTTGAAGCTTGCGACAGGTTTTTTCTTGAATAAAACCTTTAGGGTTTTGCCCTCCAATACTGGTTTGATTTTGGGGGTTTTTGGACGATTTCTTCATCAATTTTCAGCTGAGCGAAGGTGATTGAGAAGAGGAAGTCTTCATCAATCTAGTAGCGGATTCAGTGATATTGAAGGGAAGATTTCGGGTTCGATTTGTTGTAGTTGAGATCAGCCGGGCCGAGGGTTTGAAGAACTGAGTGTTATTCATCAAAGGGGATGGAATCGGAGGTCTATCAACAACAATCGAAGGACTTGATTCACCTTGAATCAAGGAACAAGGAGTGGAAGCAACATTCAACGTCTTGAGAATTCTATTGTATATTTGCTTGTCAATCCTTGTATTAACTGTTATACTCAACAGGTGATATCTATTAAAGCAATCTCAATTCTAGTTTTAGAATTGAGGGCAGACGTACCCCGAAGCGAGGACGACGGGGGAACTGCCTCATCAAATCTTTATCTTCTCTATTTTTCAGCATATTTGTTTTTAGCTTAACAATAAGTGATTTTTGTATAAGCACTTTTATCAAACCTTGATATTAATTGAGTAAGAAGTTAAAAACTCTGTTTTTGAATCCCAAGTACAATAAGATATTGTACTAGACTAATTGGAATCACTTACTCAACATAAATATCACTTGGAGTGTTTTTGCACACCAAGTGTTTGATAATTTGCCTAAACCAAAATTATCTTAATTGTGTATCTAGTTTGGTTTGCTCTTTGAATCATTGGAACTAGGAATCCTAGCAAGTGAAATAAATCATTGATAGTGTGACTAGTGTAGTGATTCTTATTCTACATTATCACTAATCCATAGGCTAGACGCATATCCGGTTTTCCAATAACCGTTCGTTTTAGACTATATTTTCCTCGGCCGCTTCCGCACTTAAAACATATTTTCAAAACCAATTTTTAATTGGTAGCGCCGACTCAAATTTTAATTGGGATCTATTCAACCCCCCCCCCCCCCTTCTAGATCCGTGCCATAGTCTAACATGTGGTATCAGGAGCACCGGTTCACTCCGTGCTTCAAAATATAACTTTGATAGAAAATGGCTAACGAACCTAAAGGGGCTTATAATAGAGCTCCCGTTTTCAATGGTGAAAACTATAGTTATTGGAAAGACTGTATGCGGGTGCACATAAATTCCATAGATAGAAAAATATGGAACGTTATTCTCAATGGTCCAATTGAAATAACCATGACCAATGAGAATAATGAATTAGTGCCAAAGCTCGAAGCACAATGGACCGATGATGATGAAAGAAAATACAATTATGATTGGAAAGCCAAAAATATCCTACTCTCCTCATTAGGTGTAGATGAATACTATCGTGTATCCCATTGTCCTACTGCTAAGGCCATGTGGGATTCACTACAAATCGCCCATGAGGGGACGAACGATGTTAAGTTGGCAAGAATCAACACACTAACACAAGAGTTTGATCTTTTTTTTATGGAGCAAGGGGAAACCATTGCTGACATGCAAAAGAGATTTACTCATCTCATCAATCGATTACATTCATTAGGTAGGCCAGTTTCCAATGATGTTTCTACTAATAAGATCTTGAGATGTCTTAACAGGGAATGGCAGCCGAAAGTGACCGCCATCAAAGAAGCAAATGATCTCACCGTATTAGACTTGATAACATTATTTGGCAAACTACAAGAGCACGAACAAGTACTCTTGAGCCTAGAACAACACGAAAAGAAAGAAAAGAAGGACAAAACAAAGGTGAGTGAAAAGAAATCTATAGCTCTTAAAATTTCCTCCTCGAAGTCTCAAGCAAAAGAGCAAAGTGATTATTCCTCGAGCGACGAAAAAGAAGAGGACAAGAGCGAAGATATGGGGTTGTTCGTTAAACGTTACAATCGTTACGTGAGAAAGAACGACATCCAACACTCCGAGAAGAACTTGGTAAACTTCTGGAAACAATCGAGGTACTCTAAAAATGATGACTCAAAAGGTAAAAAGACTAGAGGGTCGTGCTACACTTGTGGGAAGCCCGGGCATTACAAACCGGACTGTCCGATGAACAAGAAGACAAAGGAAAAGGAATCATCCAAATCACACAAGAAATCATCAAAACCAAGGAGAGCATACATAGCTTGGGAAAGCGATAGCGACTCCTCCGATGATGAATGTTCTAGTGATGAAGAAGAAGCTGTAAACCTATGCCTCTCTGCTCATCAAAAGAACAAAAAGAAACAGGTACGACATGCTAAATATGAAAAATCCTCTAGTATGTCTCATCATGAATTACAAGCTGCATTTGATACTTTACACTGTGAAGCTAAAGAGGCCTTTAAAAGGCTTGCCTCAAATAACCAAATTTTTATCCATTTGGAACAAAAAATTCGAGAATTCGAAAGGAAACTTGAGACACTCAAAGCTTCTATGGTAGAAAGCACAAAAGCAGGTTGTGAGGACCTTAGAAATACGATAATTAACTATGGGTGTGATACTTGTTATATTTGGCAAGGTGAAGTAAGAAACCTAAAGACCAAACTTGACAAGGCTCTTGAGCCCAAGATTACCTTTGCAATTGATAAATCAAACTTTCGAAAAAGTATGATTAATCCATATCAAAAATATAAATATGTTATAAAGGATGAAGATAGCAAAGGCAATCAAAATGTCAATTTCTCTTGTCTTTATTGTTGCAAGAAAGGCCACTCCATTGCTAAATGCAGGTTTAGGAGATTCTTAGTTCCTAAAGGCATTTATCAATGGCTGCCCAAATGCAACCATCTCGTTACTAACTATTCAGGACCCAATAAGTCATTGGGTACCTTCTCTTGTTAATTGCATTTCCATAGGTACAATGCCTCGAGACCACCGAGAGAAGATGGGTTCTCGACAGTGGATGCTCAAGGCACATGTCAGGAGACATATCACTCTTCATTGACTTCGTGGCTAAGAAGAAAGGATATGTAACCTATGGTGACAACAACCGTGGAGCAATACTAGGTAAAGGTAGTGTAGGTAACCCTTCTTCCACTACTATTTCTGATGTATTGCTTGTCGAAGGTCTTAAACACAATCTACTTAGCATCAGTCAATTATGTGACAAAGGATACAATGTATCTTTTTCAAAAGATTGTTGCAAAATTGTATAAAATGATGATAAGAAGAGTATGTTTAATGGCCTGCGAGTGAATAATGTCTATATGTTAGACTTGAACGAAGTATCGTTAACAAGTGACAAATGCCTTGTAACAATGAGTGAAGATTCATGGTTATGGCATAGGCGTTTAGCACATGTTAACTTTGACTTACTAAATAAAGTAGTCTCAAAAGATCTAGTCTTAGGTCTCCCCAAAATAAAGTTCACCAAGGATCACCTTTGTGATGCCTGTCAAAAAGGGAAGCAAACGAGGATCTCATTTAAATCCAAAAATATCGTTTCAACAACAAGACCTCTCGAACTTCTTCATATGGACTTATTTGGGCCGTCTAGGATTAAAAGTCTAGGAGGAAATTATTACAGTTTCGTAATAGTGGACGATTTTTCTAGATTTTGTTGGACTATCTTTTTAGTAAGCAAGAGCGATATGTTCGCCGCCTTTGAAAGATTTGCTAAGCTTTCCCAAAATAAATTAAATACAAACATTGTTTCAATTAGAAGCGACCATGGGGTTGAGTTCAAAAACCATTTATTTGAAGAATATTGCGGTAACCATGGTATCGATCATAACTTCTCCGCTCCACGTACTCCTCAACAAAATGGGGTTGTGGAGCATAAAAATCGAATTTTGGAAGAATTGGGAAGAACAATGATTAACGAAAGTGGTTTACCGAAATATTTTTGGGCCGCCGCCATTAGTACGGTGTGTTATGTTTTGAATAGGGTGCTCATTCGCCCCATTCTAAATAAAACACCGTATGAGCTTTTAAAAGGGCGAAAGCCAAATGTTTCTCACTTACATGTTTCCGGTTGCAAATGTTTTGTATTAAATAATGGAAAGGAAAACTTGGGCAAATTCGATTCCAAGGCCGACGAAGGTATCTTCCTCGGATACTCTCAATCGAGTAAAGCATATAGAATATATAATAAACGATTACTTGCTGTGGAAGAGTCTGTACATGTCACTTTTGACGAATCCTATCCGAGAAACGTCGGAAAGGGTAGTGTTGTTCATGGTGCAGGTACATCTACGGAAGACATACTCAAGGGTGGCGAGCCGGGGATTGATCAACCCGACAAAGTCAAAGTTGAGGAGGATAAAGATGTACACCATGAGGAAACCGAGGTAGCTCATCCGCCTTCAAATGATTATCTCCCTCAAGCTTGGAAGTCTCCCAAAGACCATCCAATTGACAACATTCTCGGAGATATCTCAAAGGGTGTTACAACTCGATTGAAGCTAAGTAATTTCTGTTATCACTTCACTTTCGTTTCACAAATGGAACCTAAAAACCCTAAAGAAGCCCTACTCGATGAACACTGGTTTTTGTCAATGCAGGAGGAACTAGATCAGTTCACTAGAAATGAGGTTTGGGACCTTGTCCCTCCTCCGCGAGGTCATCGAGTAATCGGCACCCGATGGGTGTTTAGGAACAAGTTGGACGAAAACGGGGTAATAACCCATAACAAGGCGCGTTTAGTCGCGCAAGGGTATAACCAAGAGGAAGGCATCGACTATGAGGAAACTTATGCGCCGGTTGCCCGACTCGAGGCTATACGCCTTCTCCTTGCCTTCGCTTATGCGAAAGACTTTAAACTATTCCAAATGGATGTTAAGAGTGTGTTCCTTAACGGTTACATAAATGAAGAGGTCTACGTCGAACAACCTCCGGGTTTTGAATCTCATGAGTATCCCGATCATGTTTACAAACTAAAAAGGGCTTTATATGGTCTCAAACAAGCTCCTAGAGCTTGGTATGAGCGACTAAGTAAATTTTTACTTGACCAAGGTTACTCAAGAGGAAAGGTTGACACAACTCTCTTTATTAAACGTCAAGGAAAGCACTTGATATTAGTACAAATTTATGTTGACGATATTATATTTGGGTCTACTAACATGAATCTCGTGAGAGAGTTTTCGGATCTTATGCAGGGTGAATTCGAGATGAGTATGATGGGGGAGCTCACATACTTTCTCGGTTTGCAAATTAAACAACTCAATGAAGGAACATTCGTGAGTCAAACAAAGTATTGTTTGGACCTTATCAAGAGATTTGACATGGCAAAAGCCAAGGCCATTGACACCCCCATGCCAACATGTGCAAACTTGAATAAAGATGAAAACGGTAAGGACGTAGAAGTAAAAAGGTATAGAGGTATGTGTAAGACCCCAATTTTGGCCCTAAGATCCCTCATGGCCCATAACATCTCATATCATGGCCTCAAGGATCATTGCATACCCTAGCTTGCCTCCTAGTGGGTGGGTACCTTGTGAGTGTGGTTCTTGATCACCAAGCATGTATTGCATTGTATATCATTGCTTTTCATTTGTTTAATAACCAAAAGTACAAAAATATTGTCATCTAACCTTGTTACTTGCAGATGAAGCAAACTAGGTCAAAACAGTCAAATCAGCCATTGAGCAATAGATAGTGGCCATTCTTGAAGAATTTGGGCACCATGATCATTCATCAAGAGTTCATATGACTTGTGGTATCATTTTGGATCAAGATCTCATGTGAAAGAGGCTTGGAATTCATCAGAGCATGGCTCAGTCAACCAAAACCCTAGAAAAGTCAACTATGGTCAACTGTGGTCAACTGTGCATTTAATCAGGAATTGGAAGGTGTGAGATGGTTGGAAAGGTCTCATTCATGTCTATATGAGCCTCATTTGGCATTTCAAAGATCAAGGTTGAAGAATTTGAAGTCAGACAAAAAGTTTCCCAAAATGGAAATGACCTGTAATCTTCACCTGCCAAAAATGGAAAGTATTGCTCCTCAAAATTACATGTTTAAGAAAGCTTCAAATCAAATTTTGTCCAACATGAAAGTTGAAGATCTTGATCTCACCATTCCAAAAAGTCCAAGAACTTGAAATTCCCATGTGTGGTTAGCAAGATATGGTCCAATCGTTTTCAGAAAATGCCTAAATCCAAAGTGGCATAACTTTCACATGGAATGGCCAAATTGGATGGTTCTTCTTTGAGCAAACCACATTTAACATGTACTTTCATAATCCATCATCACATTTTGCCAAAAGCCTTCGCATAAAAAGGTCATTTTTGAAGTGAACCAATTGAAAAGCCAAGGGCAAAATGGTCCAAATTTCAAAGTACAAAGAATTTTGACATGGGACCAATTCCAATAGCTTCCAAATGGGATTTATGACTTGCTTGAGTGAAAAAAACACTGTTACATTGATCCTAACCATCCAAGGGCAAAAAGGCCAAAATGCTTAAGTGAGCTTCATTTGCTAATTATCAAAAATGTGCTAATCATGATTAATTGTTGGATTAAAGGCACATATAAAAGCTTAACTCTAACAGAATTGCAAGGACCAATAATCACATTTTTAGATCCAATACAAAACCTCACCAAATTCTCTCAATTTTCACATTTTTGATATTCACTTTCTTCATCATTTCATCAATAAGTCATCAATATTGTTGCAATTTCTTTGTGGATTCTTGGTGTGCAGGTGAATATAAGGGACTGTTTCAAGCATTGAAGCAAAATCGTGGCCAAATTCTCACTGTGCAAAGTATCACTCATCAATGGCAGCTGCAATTTTCCTCGGATTCAAGCACCTGTGAGCTGAATTTTCATCATCAATCATCTTCATAATCAACATTCTTCATCTGTTTTCAAGAATCAAGGCCAAATACACGCGGATTCTCCAACTGCACTTCAAGAAGGTGAATTTTCGAAACCTTTAATTCTTAAAATCAAGACATGGCTTAGATAGTGCGTTGAACGTGGAGTAGTTTGGCATTTGAATCACGCGTTTTCATTGAGTAATCATCAAGATATCTTTATTCAAAGTTTATGCATCAAAACTTTTATCGAATGGATCTCTTTATACGTTAACCTTTGGACGAAACCATTGCCATAACTGTGATCTAAGCTGAGAGACGGAGAGAATGGTATACGGCTTGTGCATTTTCGTGAAGATTTGCTCATAACCGAAATCTGGATTGATGAAGATGAAGAACGATGAAGAACTGTTTCATTTTCTGGAAATGTTAGGTGTTTGATCCACTGCCATGGCCGCGCATTCAAATTTGGTGTTTGGCGCGCGAATGAGCGAATCAGGAGAGGCCACCGCATTAATGATACTGCGTCGTTTTGACCAGGCAGTAGATAATTACAAGAATGCCACTCGCCACTTAATTAATTCACCAAATTCATTTTAAACCTTAGATAATTATCTCATAATTTAATAAAACTTCAAAAAATCATAGATTAATCAATTTTAATCCAAATTAGGTGGAATTTTTTTTGTTGAGTCCCAAATTTCCTCTAGTTTTTTTTAGGCATAGTAACTCAAGTTGTGCCTGGTGATTTTTTGGATTGATAAATTGATCTTTGTCATGTATGCTATATATGTATGTTTCATCATATTGATCATAAAATAATCATGCATTATCCAAATTGAATGAAATTTCACATGCTAGTTCTTGACTCTCTCCTTGAGATTTGGATGTATGGTTTGTAATTTTTGGATCCCTGGTTTGGTAGATATGATATAATCTTTTTGAGTGTGACAATATGTGTCACACTATGCTATGCTGTGTTCATGATTTAATTTTCCATGCTTACACTAAGCCTATGGCTCTGATTTTTTGCATGAGATACCTTGTATATGTCTAGTTTCACCATGAATTTTTGTAGGAATTGTTGATTCATTTCCTATTTGATTGACATTTTTGATTGCTGTTTAGCATTTTTAGGGTTTTGATTGAGTGACAAACTTACATATCTTGTGAAATGCTCATTTCTTACCATATGAATGTGAAATTTGGTGGAGTGTTTCTTAACATGTCTAGCTTCAAATTGGCTTTGGTCCCATTCATTTCTCATTTGATTTCACTGTTTTGCAATTGATTGAAGTTGGTGTACACTTTGTGACCTAGTTTAGGTTGATTTTTGCATGCCATGATTTCCTGATTTAATTTCTCTACTTCCACATGTCCAAATGCTATGAAATTTGATAGGTAGCTCGTTGAATATGTCCTGTTTGAGATGGAATTTTTGTGGAATTTATTGAGCTGTTTTGACATTTATTTGATTGAAGTCATTCTGTCTGCTCATTTATGATTCACATTTGCCTACTTTGAGTTAGATTGTGCATGAAATGAAATTAGTGCATAGTTTGGATGTGAGGCCAATTGGATCCTCTTCTTAATTGAATTTTCTTAGTTTTGATCATGTTTCACTTGCTGTTTTACATTTTTTCCATCCTTTGGACCCTAGGCTTGTCCTAGTGGTCTTGTTACTCATGTTTGACTTTGACTTTGACTTTTCAGGTTAAGAAGCAAAGTACTTTAAAGGAATTAATGCAAGTTGAATTGTTTCATTTGATTATTGTGAACTAACTTGTCTTGTGTTGTAGGTTGCTTGGTTCACTTGAGCTTTGCGCTATGCACATTATTGTTTGATTATGCATTGTTGTTGATTCATATGTTATGTTGTTGATTTGTTTATGTTGGGATGCTGATTATATTTGATTGATTTCAGGTACCCTTAGTTGCTCAGTTCTCTTAAGAACTTGCATTGCTTTGCTTGTATAGCATTTGCATTGAGGTAGACTCTCTTCTTCATGTAGTCTGGAAGACCTGGCTTGTTATTTAGCCAGGCAACTGTCTGAAGTCCTCCTTAAGAGGCAATGTTTGTGATTGTTTATGTTTGTCCCCAAGCAGGTAAAGTCCTTTTAATAAGGCAATTGGTAGAAGAGAGATATGCAACCTATCTCCTACTATTCTGTGAGTCACTCGCCTTGCTCACACCACATGTGTTGATGCATAGTGAGTAAATACCCAAGATCTATCTAGTCTAACCTGTGGAGAGAGTTCCATCTTTCTGAACTCCCACACCTTCTGATATTCAATGCTCTCCCTGACCAGGGATAAGAGTGATGAGGCACACCCCTCATATCCTTTCATCTGCTTCACCTTGGCTCTCAATGTCAAGGTTAAGAGCGCCATTCACCCATTCCAGTGGACTTTTTAAGTCAAACCCTTTGATTGAGCCTAAATTGTGTGGTTATAGTGTGTGCTACTTGAACTCGTTTGATTGATTATTTGATTCATTTGAACATGATTGCTTATTTGCCATTGTGCATTCATCATTATTGATTGCTAATTCTTGTATGATCATTATTGTATATCCTTGTGATCTATGTTTGTTTGCCCATTGAGGACAATTGTAAGACCATATTGATTGGCTTTTGTTCCCATGATATGGAAGGATAGAGTGTAAGACATCATTGGTCACTCATATCTTCTTTGTTCTTGTTTGTTGTGTGAGAGGATGCAATTGTAAGTCCCTGTGATGTGGCATTTGTATTCCTATGACCATACTTTGGAGGTTGGTATAAGTCCAGATAGATTGGCATCCGACTTCCAAATTTTGTTTACTTTAGGAGGTTGGTGTAAACCCAGTTATTGGTATCCGACATCCGCTTTTTGCTTTTGTGAGATTGGTATAAGACCATTGATGGCATCCGGTATCATTGTTTTATTTTAGGAGGTTGGTGTAAATCCAGTTATTGGTATCCGACATCCGCTTTTGCTTTGTGAGATTGGTATAAGACCATTGATGGCATCCGGTATCACCTTGACCTTATTTTGCTCACTTACTTTGTTGCCCCATTCCTAAGGACACACTTGAATCATCTTTTATATGATTTCAAGAGGTGAACTTCTAGGAAGTTTTACACTTCATCCTCACCCTTTTTGTTTCAAAACCCCTTTTCACTTGTTGACTTTTTAAACTTGTAAATGCATGTTGTGCAAACATTCTCTCATCCTCTTTTCAAATTAGAAACTTGGACCCTAAGTCCTTGACTTTTCAAACTTCCTTTCATAACACTTCTTTGAATCAATCTAATCATACTTTGACCATCCTTTTGTGAATAATCATAATCAATTAATTTCACACATTCAATTGTTTTGGCTTTGTCCGTTATTAACATGTTTTCATACATTAGCCATAGGTTTCAATTACCATAGCGGTTGATGTAAATCTTACCTTGTCCTTAGTGAGTCGATTGTAAGACTTCCGTACTGAAAACAGGGTTAACCCCTCTAGTACGTCGAAGCCGTCCTCGCATGGTGGATTGTTGATGTTGGTTGAGTTTTCTCCCATTGGTAATGAAAAGCCCTAATGCCTGTGTTTTAAAATGAACTCACAAATCTTTGGAAATCTTTTAGCCGAACTACGGCGTTTTGATCCTTACCTTTGATGGAAGGTACGTAGGCAACGGGTTCATCCGTTCGAGCACAAAAATAATTAACATGTACATTCTTTTCTCATCATCCCATTCATGTTTGCACAATATGTCAAAAACAAATAAACATTTTTCTTATACAACAAGTGTGAAAAGGGCTCCCTAGGAGTACCTAGGACGTGATGGATGCCTAACACCTTCCCATTGCGTAATTTACCCCTTATCCAGACTCTCTGATCTTTTATTGGTTTTCTACGTGTAAAACTTCTTAGGTTTTTGTTCGCTTTTTAACCAGTCCTTAGGATAAATAAAAGTGCGGTGGCGACTCTATTTACTTGTATACTTTGCTTATGATTTAATCAATAGATCATATAGCGACGAATACACCGCTACAGAAAAGTGGCGACTCTGCTGGGGATGAAGAAATTCCTTGGTGGTATTGCCCACTTTTCACCATTGTTGTGTGATATTATTTGTTATTTGACATATTTTTGTACAATTTGGGATAACTGTATTGATTGTAATGTTTGAATTGCTTGATATACAATTGCTGTTTGCTTTGGTGATCTCTGTGAGATGAGTTCTATACCCGAACTCGAGTGCACTCTAGGATAGGAGAATGGCATAGTCTTGTTGACTGGTGTGGAGTATTCCTTAGCCAGTTGACTTGCGAGTCCATTCACTTGGTGGAGGTCATGTTGGATTGATAATGTCACACAAGTCATTTGTGGTTAGGCATTATTCGTTCAATCATGTGCCTTAGAAGCCAAGGACCTTAGTTTACCAAACCCATCTTGGCCTATTTTTAGGACGTAGTGCGGAGGTCGTTCAGATGTATGTCTGATGCGATTGTTACGCGATACTACACTCATAAGAGTCTCTCTTGAGAATATTTTTGGAATACGAGTATTCGTTCCTCCGATAATATCCGAGAGATGGGACGATGATTATGGGAACCTCTGGTAGAACATGTCTGGCAGGTTTAAACTCTAGTACACTCCCTTTGGGTGGTTCTTAACCGAGACTCCATGCTCGTGACTCTCAGCAAACCCGTGATTCGTGGTTGAGTCGTTCAAACATCGTTAATATCAATGGAACTTGGGCGTTGATAAGGTGTAAACCATAATCCGCCAAAATGGATGATTGATATTAAGGATGTTAGAGCCGGTTTATGTACCGTTAATATCAATGGAACTTGGGTGTTGATAAGGTGAAAACCTAAATCCACCAAAATGGATGATTGATATTAGGGGATACAATGAGCTTTCCCACGACCTTTGTTTGGTGTGACTTGCTTGATCCTTGAGTGTGATTGTTGCATTCATGCACTCATGCATTCATCTGCATCCATATCATCAGAAAAAAAGAAAATTTCCAAGGAACTCAAAGGAGTTTATTTGCAAAAAATTTCAAACATGGAAAAACCGGGAAAAAATTTTCACCTGATATATCTGATGAGATATTCTCATATATGATCAAAACGTTAATATTTCAAAGTTTGCAAATAAAACCCTCGAGTTCCTTTGAAATAAAAAACCAAGCATATGCACAAACACTTCATGCATCATTTGCATAAGCGGGTGTTTTGTTCCGGTCTCCCATCCTGTGGTCTGACCCTGCGATCTTCATTTATTTTGAGACGCACTTCGCCGGTACTACACCAGAGCCATCTCTGCCAGATCGATGGATCATCCTGAGCGAGAGAGCTGTGAACTCAAGGAGGATTTTGCCAGATTAAGTACTGTTGATGGATTTATTCCTGGTTAACCAATCCTGGGCTGGCATTGTCTACTGTTCTGGGGCGTTTAATGAGCAAGGTATGTTCACGAGTGGAGGATTCCTCCATGATGATCAACCTGAGGAAGAAGTTGCTGCTATTCTGGAAGAGGATGCAGAGGATGTGAACAACTTCGTTATTCCTTGTGGTGTCTGCCACAATTGGGTCGCTGTGGATGTTCCTACGGTCATCCATAGATCAGAGTAATTGTTCACTTTGTTTAAAACCCTTCTCGCATGCCAAAAGGAGAAGTGATGACATTGTTGGCAGCATTTAATACAATGATGTTTTCATTCAGTTAACGCATTGTTAAACATTTGTTTTTTCCATTTGTTTTCACTTTTTGCTTTTGCATGAAATCAGTGATCACAAAAAACCCTGAAAAACAAAAACAACTTTTTCATCTGCATAAATGATTTGCTTGTTTAAATTCAAAAGCTTTTCATTATCCAGAATCATTATGCAGGGATTTCTAAACCCATTGAACATAATGATCCAACGCCATCTCCCAATCTTGAATTCTTTGTATTCGAAGCAGAGGAAGATGATGTTGAAGGGGATTCCTGATGAGATTACCCGCCTTCTTGAGCACAAAAGAAGCTCATTCAGCTGTATCACGAGAATCAGCTAAACAGTCAAACTGGGGCATTACAAATGTAATAAAAAAAAAAAAAAGAGGGTGAAAAAGATGAAAAAATCAAAAAATCAGGAAAAAAATTTCAAATCTTTTCAAAAGAAAAAGGAAAAAATTATACCCTCAAAATCCCTAGTTGACTGATGTTGAATGGATTCAGAGTCGTTATGACCAGTTGAATCTGATTGAAGAGAAGCGATTGACTGTCATGTGCCATGGTCAGTTATATCAGCAGAGAATGAAAAAAGCATTCGACAAGAAGGTCAAGCCTCGTGTGTTCCGAGAAGGAGACCTTGTGCTCAAGAAAGTCTTGTCTTTCGCGGCCCGATTCCAGGGGCAAGTGGACTCCAAACTACGAGGGTCCATATGTTGTTAAGAGAGCCTTTTTAGGCGGTGCTTTGATGCTTACAACAATGGATGGGGAGGATTTCACTCGTCCTGTGAATTCGGATGCAGTCAAGAAATACTTTGCCTAAAAAAAAGTATATGCAAATGAAAAACAGAATGGCTCGCCAAGTTGAATACCCGAAAGGGCGGCTTAGGCAAAAATGAGCGTCTCGGTGGATAACCTGCAAAGGTAATCCAGGAAAAAATTAGAGACTTGAAAAAAGAGTATATTTGCATCCCGCTAGATTGAGTACCTCACCCTGGGGCAATCTAGGCAAAAATTAGGGATTTGGCAAGTAACTGCATCCTGACAAGACTTTCTGTTCACCAGCTGTCTTTTCGTCAGAAACTCTCGATTCGTCGTCGACTGAAGCTTCGCATACATCGAGATTCAAATTGGTAGAGAAAGGATCATTATGTTCAATGTAGCCCTCTTCCAATATATATCACTGATTTCAAATTTGTACAGATCTATGGAGTCTTGCCATTAGCAGACTACCATTCCATCAAATAAATTTGAGCTTTTATCCAATTATTTGCACTCTTATTTGTTTCAATTCAACAAATGTTTTGCATGTTTTAATTGATAAAATGTCATTGTTTTAAACAAATAAATTTTTCAAATTGTTGTTTTAAACAAAGTGAATATTCACAATGACAAAAGGATATTCAGGAACGTCTCAGTGCTCTCCCGAGGGTGGTATGATTCCCAACAGGTAAGACCTTGGTTCATATTCCTGGCATTGGATTGTATCCTCTTTCTCTCGCTTTGCTGTTGGGGTTGTTCCCCAAGCAGAGATGTTGTTGAAGAATCAGTTTCTTCTCCAGGAGTAATCTCCCCAACATGGTTGTTCTCATTGTGGTAGATTCAGTGGTTGGTGGATTGATATCCCGGTACTTTACCGCTTTCCTCAGCATTGTCGCAAGCAGAGTTGTTGGTGGGGTTGTTCCCCAGTATAGTCGCAAGCAGAGCTGTTGGTGGGGTTGTTCCCCAGTATAGTCGCAAGCAGAGATGTTGTTGAAGACTTCGTCTTCTTCTCCAGCAGTAGTCCCTCCTCAGTGCAGTTGCCAGCGGAGTTGTTGTGTCTCTCCTCAGCATGGTTGCCTTCCATTTTTCCCAGTTTAGTCTGCAGAATGGTTGTTGTGGCAGTTTTTGCCTGTTGAAAGCTATCTCAATACCCAGTAAGGTCGGTTGATGGCTCTAACACCCCAAAGATTGGAATGATTTCCTGATTACTTTAGATCCTCAGTAGAGTGGCTATTTGCAGAATCTACTAGTGTGATCCGTCAGATGTATGTTCTCCCCGAGTAGAGAGGCTTGTTGCAGGATCTACTTGTGTGGTGCTTTCTCCTTCAGTGGTTTGTGCTCTGAAAGGATAGATAACAACTTTCCCCAGTAGAGTTGCTTGTGCAGTTAGATTCTACTTGGATGATTCTCCTGCAGTGGGTTGTTCCCCGGATTTGTTTGGAGTTGCTTTTGCAGCAGTTCTTGGTTGAGCCATGAATTCTTGTTTCTCAGTTGATGCTGGGATCCCCTGCAGATATCCTCAGGATTCTCATGATCCCCTGCAGCACCCGCAGATCTTTGCTTTACAGCATGTGGATCTCTAGCAGATTGGCTTTCCAGTTGGTTTTTCCCCTGGAAGTATAGTACCGGGCGTTTGATTCCTGGACCTATTGTGTTAGATATGTCTGTTTTGTCAGCATTCATCAAACATAAATCACGCATATTCATGCATAATCATAAAACATTCAGATATTCATGTTGCATTGTTTGCCATATATCTTTTGTTTGTTGTTTCCTGCTGTGGTGATATAGATCTCCTTTATAGATCTCCCAAGGCAGATGTCGGGTGTTAATCTCTCCAAATAGAGTCAGCCCTTAAGCAGAAAGTGTCTATCCTTTCCTGCCATTTCCCCACTGAGATACATCCTCGTGGATGACGGTTTCTTCCGTTCCCTCCCAACACACCTTGGGACGGGTTTACCCTTTTGAGTTATATCCTCATCAGGACGAGTCTTGATTCAGTCCGCCTTTTTAGTTTGATCCTAAATTGGCCCCTTTTTCAACTGTCTCTTGCGCTTCACTGTGGCATAAATGAATAGTTGCTCACAAACCGGCGCTCATTCATCTGTTCCTCAGTGGAATGTTTGGCCTCTGCCTACAAACCAGCAGTAGTAAGTCCTACCTTTGCGGTTTTTTCTACCTACTAACCGGTAGTTTAAACCCTGTTTTCTCCCCTAACGGAGTTAACTTTGTTGTTCATCCCAACCGATGACAATTCCCTTTCTGTGGTCTTCTATCCAACTTTTGGTAGATGTAATCCCCTCTTTGTGGTTATCTACATCTAGTATTCGATGTCGATTTTCCTTCGCTTGGATAAGTCGCTTGAATAAGCACTTATATCCCCAGCAAATCTTTTGTGGATAATTGCCGTGTGCTAGCAATTTTATCCCCAGCGGGTCCCTTCACCGTTTGTCAGCGATTGTGTTCCCCGGATAGTTGATTGTCATCAATGTATCCCCAGCTTGTCGTTGTGAATAATTGTTGTTTATGCAATTCATCCCCGGATCATTGATTCTCACCAATGAATCCTCAGCAGATCGCCTTTCTTTTACCCGTTTGCTTGGTAATGATTGTTGCTCCCCTTGATTGGTCATCTTTATATACCTAGTTTGGTATCCCTATGCCTTTCTTTTCGGATTTTTATCCTACAAACAGCCTACAACCCGGTTCAGGATAATCTTCCTCTAAGAGGTTATTATTCACGTTTTGACGGCAATGAATAATATATCTCATGCACTCCTCAGTCGAAACCTTTTGTGTTTCCCTGGTCGAGTAAGATTCGTTGTTTCCCTTTGCGGAGTCGAATATTTGTTTCGGATAATTGTCGGATGCTTGCAATTTATCCCTTTGAGTTGTCTTTCGTTTACTCGGATGCTTGGTATCGATTGTCTCTCTTTCTGGTTAGTCACCTATTATATACTTCGGTATCTCTGGTGTCTTTTCCTTTCGAGTATATTATTCACGGTCTGCCGGTAATGAATAATATGTCTCTTACGCTCTTTGGTTGGAATCCTTTGTTGATCTTCCCCCAATAGAGTAAGATTCGTATTCCTGGTGGAATCGGATGTTCATCCTACAAACAAGTCTGCTGTTCTAGCTTTCTTCAGGATGATGAGTGTTTTGGAACACAAACCAATTCACATTTTCGGATCTTTATCCTACAAACAACCTACAACCCGGTTCAGGATAATTTTCCTTTTGAGTATACTATCCACGGTCTGCCGGTAATGGATATTATGTCTCTTTCGCTCTTGGGTCAATCTTTTGGTTGTTTTCTCCGCATAGTAAGATTCGTATTCTTTGTAGAATCGAATATCCATCCTATAAACAAGTCTGCTTTTCTAGCTTTCTTCAGGGTGATGAGTGTCTTGGAACACAGACCAATTCGCGTTTTCGGATTTTATCCTACAAACAACCTACAACCCGGTTCAGGATAATCTTCCATGCGAGTATATTATCTACGTTTTGACGGCTATAGATAATGTATCTCATGCACTCTTTTGTCGAATCCTTTGTTTGTTTCCCCAATTGGGTAAGATTTGCATTCTTTACAGAATCAAATATCCATCCTATAAACAAGTTTGCTTTGCTAGCTTTCTTCAGGATGATGAGTGTTTTGGAACACACACCAATTCACGCTTCGGTCGGTCACCTGTTACATACCTACAACCCGGTATCCTTGGTGTTCCTTCCTGTCTACTCCCTATTATGACCTTGGTCCCCTGTGGAGTCAGATTTCCCTGAGTTTGTGTACCTTTTTCAGGTCTTTCTCAGATGTTTGGGTTGATTGATATCTCTCACCCTTATACCGGTCTTAGATATTCATTCTTCCTGAGCTTGTCACCCTTATACCGGTAACATCTCATCCTTGGCTTCCCCTGGAGGGTCTTTTTCTAGATTTCCCCAGCGGAGTTATATTGCTATTTGTGTTGCTGTATTGGTGTTATCCCCAGTACATGCATTTTGTGAGTCAGCTTGAGTCTTTCCAATGGGATATGTTTTCCTTTGGAATTGCTTCTTTCCCCAGTGTGAGTCCTTTACTTCCCCAGTGAGGTCTCCGGTCTGATTTCTGTTATGTCCTAATCAGAGTCGTGTCTTGCGCACGTTATGTCAGTTTTGTTTCCCTAACTTGAAGTCGTGTCCTGCTCACGCATTCTTTTTCCTTTATTATCCCCACAAGAGTCTTGTTAGAGTCTCTGTACCTGGTGAGTAAATTACTCCGATGGATCGTCTTTTCTTCTGTGTGAACTATATTCCCCACAGAGTTTGTGTCTTTTGCACGCATACATCTGCATCATGAGGTCTCTTAGGGACCAAAATTTGTCTCATTACTATTATTTAAGCCCATTCTACCGCGTCGAGATGAAGATTTCTAAACTTCACTTCTCCGGCTAGAATGACCTTAAATAGGGGCATCTGTAAGACCCCAATTTTGGCCCTAAGATCCCTAATGGCCCATAACATCTCATATCATGGCCTCAAGGATCATTGCATACCCTAGCTTGCCTCCTAGTGGGTGGGTACCTTGTGAGTGTGGTTCTTGATCACCAAGCATGTATTGCATTGTATATCATTGCTTTTCATTTGTTTAATAACCAAAAGTACAAAAATATTGTCATCTAACCTTGTTACTTGCAGATGAAGCAAACTAGGTCAAAATAGTCAAATCAGCCATTGAGCAATAGATAGTGGCCATTCTTGAAGAATTTGGGCACCATGATCATTCATCAAGAGTTCATATGACTTGTGGTATCATTTTGGATCAAGATCTCATGTGAAAGAGGCTTGGAATTCATCAGAGCATGGCTCAGTCAACCAAAACCCTAGAAAAGTCAACTATGGTCAACTGTGGTCAACTGTGCATTTAATCAGGAATTGGAAGGTGTGAGATGGTTGGAAAAGTCTCATTCATGTCTATATGAGCCTCATTTGGCATTTCAAAGATCAAGGTTGAAGAATTTGAAGTCAGACAAAAAGTTTCCCAAAATGGAAATGACCTGTAATCTTCACCTGCCAAAAATGGAAAGTATTGCTCCTCAAAATTACATGTCCAAGAAAGCTTCAAATCAAATTTTGTCCAACATGAAAGTTGAAGATCTTGATCTCACCATTCCAAAAAGTCCAAGAACTTGAAATTCCCATGTGTGGTTAGCAAGATATGGTCCAATCGTTTTCAGAAAATGCCTAAATTCAAAGTGGCATAACTTTCACATGGAATGGCCAAATTGGATGGTTCTTCTTTGAGCAAACCACATTTAACATGTACTTTCATAATCCATCATCACATTTTGCCAAAAGCCTTCGCATAAAAAGGTCATTTTTGAAGTGAACCAATTAAAAAGCCAAGGGCAAAATGGTCCAAATTTCAAAGTACAAAGAATTTTGACATGGGACCAATTCCAATAGCTTCCAAATGGGATTTATGACTTGCTTGAGTGAAAAAAACACTGTTACATTGATCCTAACCATCCAAGGGCAAAAAGGCCAAAATGCTTAAGTGAGCTTCATTTGCTAATTATCAAAAATGTGCTAATCATGATTAATTGTTGGATTAAGGGCACATATAAAAGCTTAACTCTAACAGAATTGCAAGGACCAATAATCACATTTTTAGATCCAATCCAAAACCTCACCAAATTCTCTCAATTTTCACATTTTTGATATTCACTTTCTTCATCATTTCATCAATAAGTCATCAATATTGTTGCAATTTCTTTGTGGATTCTTGGTGTGCAGGTGAATATAAGGGACTGTTTCAAGCATTGAAGCAAAATCGTGGCCAAATTCTCACTGTGCAAAGTATCACTCATCAATGGCAGCTGCAATTTTCCTCGGATTCAAGCACCTGTGAGCTGAATTTTCATCATCAATCATCTTCATAATCAACATTCTTCATCTGTTTTCAAGAATCAAGGCCAAATACACGCGGATTCTCCAACTGCACTTCAAGAAGGTGAATTTTCGAAACCTTTAATTCTTAAAATCAAGACATGGCTTAGATAGTGCGTTGAACATGGAGTAGTTTGGCATTTGAATCACGCGTTTTCATTGAGTAATCATCAAGATATCTTGATTCAAAGTTTATGCATCAAAACTTTTATCGAATGGATCTCTTTATACGTTAACCTTTGGACGAAACCATTGCCATAACTGTGATCTAAGCTGAGAGACGGAGAGAATGGTATACGGCTTGTGCATTTTCGTGAAGATTTGCTCATAACCGAAATCTGGATTGATGAAGATGAAGAACGATGAAGAACTGTTTCATTTTCTGGAAATGTTAGGTGTTTGATCCACTGCCATGGCCGCGCATTCAAATTTGGTGTTTGGCGCGCGAATGAGCGAATCAGGAGAGGCCACCGCATTAATGATACTGCGTCGTTTTGACCAGGCAGTAGATAATTACAAGAATGCCACTCGCCACTTAATTAATTCACCAAATTCATTTTAAACCTTAGATAATTATCTCATAATTTAATAAAACTTCAAAAAATCATAGATTAATCAATTTTAATCCAAATTAGGTGGAATTTTTTTTGTTGAGTCCCAAATTTCCTCTAGTTTTTTTTAGGCATAGTAACTCAAGTTGTGCCTGGTGATTTTTTGGATTGATAAATTGATCTTTGTCATGTATGCTATATATGTATGTTTCATCATATTGATCATAAAATAATCATGCATTATCCAAATTGAATGAAATTTCACATGCTAGTTCTTGACTCTCTCCTTGAGATTTGGATGTATGGTTTGTAATTTTTGGATCCCTGGTTTGGTAGATATGATATAATCTTTTTGAGTGTGACAATATGTGTCACACTATGCTATGCTGTGTTCATGATTTAATTTTCCATGCTTACACTAAGCCTATGGCTCTGATTTTTTGCATGAGATACCTTGTATATGTCTAGTTTCACCATGAATTTTTGTAGGAATTGTTGATTCATTTCCTATTTGATTGACATTTTTGATTGCTGTTTAGCATTTTTAGGGTTTTGATTGAGTGACAAACTTACATATCTTGTGAAATGCTCATTTCTTACCATATGAATGTGAAATTTGGTGGAGTGTTTCTTAACATGTCTAGCTTCAAATTGGCTTTGGTCCCATTCATTTCTCATTTGATTTCACTGTTTTGCAATTGATTGAAGTTGGTGTACACTTTGTGACCTAGTTTAGGTTGATTTTTGCATGCCATGATTTCCTGATTTAATTTCTCTACTTCCACATGTCCAAATGCTATGAAATTTGATAGGTAGCTCGTTGAATATGTCCTGTTTGAGATGGAATTTTTGTGGAATTTATTGAGCTGTTTTGACATTTATTTAATTGAAGTCATTCTGTTTGCTCATTTATGATTCACATTTGCCTACTTTGAGTTAGATTGTGCATGAAATGAAATTAGTGCATAGTTTGGATGTGAGGCCAATTGGATCCTCTTCTTAATTGAATTTTCTTAGTTTTGATCATGTTTCACTTGCTGTTTTACATTTTTTCCATCCTTTGGACCCTAGGCTTGTCCTAGTGGTCTTGTTACTCATGTTTGAGTTTGACTTTGACTTTTCAGGTTAAGAAGCAAAGTACTTTAAAGGAATTAATGCAAGTTGAATTGTTTCATTTGATTATTGTGAACTAACTTGTCTTGTGTTGTAGGTTGCTTGGTTCACTTGAGCTTTGCGCTATGCACATTATTATTTGATTATGCATTGTTGTTGATTCATATGTTATGTTGTTGATTTGTTTATGTTGGGATGCTGATTATATTTGATTGATTTCAGGTACCCTTAGTTGCTCAGTTCTCTTAAGAACTTGCATTGCTTTGCTTGTATAGCATTTGCATTGAGGTAGACTCTCTTCTTCATGTAGTCTGGAAGACCTGGCTTGTTATTTAGCCAGGCAACTGTCTGAAGTCCTCCTTAAGAGGCAATGTTTGTGATTGTTTTTGTTTGTCCCCAAGCAGGTAAAGTCCTTTTAATAAGGCAACTGGTAGAAGAGAGATATGCAACCTATCTCCTACTATTCTGTGAGTCACTCGCCTTGCTCACACCACATGTGTTGATGCATAGTGAGTAAATACCCAAGATCTATCGAGTCTAACCTGTGGAGAGAGTTCCATCTTTCTGAACTCCCACACCTTCTGATATTCAATGCTCTCCCTGACCAGGGATAAGAGTGATGAGGCACACCCCTCATATCCTTTCATCTGCTTCACCTTGGCTCTCAATGTCAAGGTTAAGAGCGCCATTCACCCATTCCAGTGGACTTTTTAAGTCAAACCCTTTGATTGAGCCTAAATTGTGTGGTTATAGTGTGTGCTACTTGAACTCGTTTGATTGATTATTTGATTCATTTGAACATGATTGCTTATTTGCCATTGTGCATTCATCATTATTGATTGCTAATTCTTGTATGATCATTATTGTATATCCTTGTGATCTATGTTTGTTTGCCCATTGAGGACAATTGTAAGACCATATTGATTGGCTTTTGTTCCCATGATATGGAAGGATAGAGTGTAAGACATCATTGGTCACTCATATCTTCTTTGTTCTTGTTTGTTGTGTGAGAGGATGCAATTGTAAGTCCCTGTGATGTGGCATTTGTATTCCTATGACCATACTTTGGAGGTTGGTATAAGTCCAGATAGATTGGCATCCGACTTCCAAATTTTGTTTACTTTAGGAGGTTGGTGTAAACCCAGTTATTGGTATCCGACATTCGCTTTTTGCTTTTGTGAGATTGGTATAAGACCATTGATGGCATCCGGTATCATTGTTTTATTTTAGGAGGTTGGTGTAAATCCAGTTATTGGTATCCGACATCCGCTTTTGCTTTGTGAGATTGGTATAAGACCATTGATGGCATCCGGTATCACCTTGACCTTATTTTGCTCACTTACTTTGTTGCCCCATTCCTAAGGACACACTTGAATCATCTTTTATATGATTTCAAGAGGTGAACTTCTAGGAAGTTTTACACTTCATCCTCACCCTTTTTGTTTCAAAACCCCTTTTCACTTGTTGACTTTTTAAACTTGTAAATGCATGTTGTGCAAACATTCTCTCATCCTCTTTTCAAATTAGAAACTTGGACCCTAAGTCCTTGACTTTTCAAACTTCCTTTCATAACACTTCTTTGAATCAATCTAATCATACTTTGACCATCCTTTTGTGAATAATCATAATCAATTAATTTCACACATTCAATTGTTTTGGCTTTGTCCGTTATTAACATGTTTTCATACATTAGCCATAGGTTTCAATTACCATAGCGGTTGATGTAAATCTTACCTTGTCCTTAGTGAGTCGATTGTAAGACTTCCGTACTGAAAACAGGGTTAACCCCTCTAGTACGTCGAAGCCGTCCTCGCATGGTGGATTGTTGATGTTGGTTGACTTTTCTCCCATTGGTAATGAAAAGCCCTAATGCCTGTGTTTTAAAATGAACTCACAAATCTTTGGAAATCTTTTAGCCGAACTACGGCGTTTTGATCCTTACCTTTGATGGAAGGTACGTAGGCAACGGGTTCATCCGTTCGAACACAAAAATAATTAACATGTACATTCTTTTCTCATCATCCCATTCATGTTTGCACAATATGTCAAAAACAAATAAACATTTTTCTTATACAACAAGTGTGAAAAGGGCTCCCTAGGAGTACCTAGGACGTGATGGGTTCCTAACACCTTCCCATTGCGTAATTTACCCCTTATCCAGACTCTCTGATCTTTTATTGGTTTTCTACGTGTAAAACTTCTTAGGTTTTTGTTCGCTTTTTAACCAGTCCTTAGGATAAATAAAAGTGCGGTGGCGACTCTATTTACTTGTATACTTTGCTTATGATTTAATCAATAGATCATATAGCGACGAATACACCGCTACAGAAAAGTGGCGACTCTGCTGGGGATGAAGAAATTCCTTGGTGGTATTGCCCACTTTTCACCATTGTTGTGTGATATTATTATTTGTTATTTGACATATTTTTGTACAATTTGGGATAACTGTATTGATTGTAATGTTTGAATTGCTTGATATACAATTGCTGTTTGCTTTGGTGATCTCTGTGAGATGAGTTCTATACCCGAACTCGAGTGCACTCTAGGATAGGAGAATGGCATAGTCTTGTTGACTGGTGTGGAGTATTCCTTAGCCAGTTGACTTGCGAGTCCATTCACTTGGTGGAGGTCATGTTGGATTGATAATGTCACACAAGTCATTTGTGGTTAGGCATTATTCGTTCAATCATGTGCCTTAGAAGCCAAGGACCTTAGTTTACCAAACCCATCTTGGCCTATTTTTAGGACGTAGTGCGGAGGTCGTTCAGATGTATGTCTGATGCGATTGTTACGCGATACTACACTCATAAGAGTCTCTCTTGAGAATATTTTTGGAATACGAGTATTCGTTCCTCCGATAATATCCGAGAGATGGGACGATGATTATGGGAACCTCTGGTAGAACATGTCTGGCAGGTTTAAACTCTAGTACACTCCCTTTGGGTGGTTCTTAACCGAGACTCCATGCTCGTGACTCTCAGCAAACCCGTGATTCGTGGTTGAGTCGTTCAAACATCGTTAATATCAATGGAACTTGGGCGTTGATAAGGTGTAAACCATAATCCGCCAAAATGGATGATTGATATTAAGGATGTTAGAGCCGGTTTATGTACCGTTAATATCAATGGAACTTGGGTGTTGATAAGGTGAAAACCTACATCCACCAAAATGGATGATTGATATTAGGGGATACAATGAGCTTTCCCACGACCTTTGTTTGGTGTGACTTGCTTGATCCTTGAGTGTGATTGTTGCATTCATGCACTCATGCATTCATCTGCATCCATATCATCAGAAAAAAAGAAAATTTCCAAGGAACTCAAAGGAGTTTATTTGCAAAAAAATTCAAACATGGAAAAACCGGGAAAAATTTTTCACCTGATATATCTGATGAGATATTCTCATATATGATCAAAACGTTAATATTTCAAAGTTTGCAAATAAAACCCTCGAGTTCCTTTGAAATAAAAAACCAAGCATATGCACAAACACTTCATGCATCATTTGCATAAGCGGGTGTTTTGTTCCGGTCTCCCATCCTGTGGTCTGACCCTGCGATCTTCATTTATTTTGAGACGCACTTCGCCGGTACTACACCAGAGCCATCTCTGCCAGATCGATGGATCATCCTGAGCGAGAGAGCTGTGAACTCAAGGAGGATTTTGCCAGATTAAGTACTGTTGATGGATTTATTCCTGGTTAACCAATCCCGGGCTGGCATTGTCTACTGTTCTGGGGCGTTTAATGAGCAAGGTATGTTCACGAGTGGAGGATTCCTCCATGATGATCAACCTGAGGAAGAAGTTGCTGCTATTCTGGAAGAGGATGCAGAGGATGTGAACAACTTCGTTATTCCTTGTGGTGTCTGCCACAATTGGGTCGCTGTGGATGTTCCTACGGTCATCCATAGATCAGAGTAATTGTTCACTTTGTTTAAAACCCTTCTCGCATGCCAAAAGGAGAAGTGATGACATTGTTGGCAGCATTTAATACAATGATGTTTTCATTCAGTTAACGCATTGTTAAACATTTGTTTTTTCCATTTGTTTTCACTTTTTGCTTTTGCATGAAATCAGTGATCACAAAAAACCCTGAAAAACAAAAACAACTTTTTCATCTGCATAAATGATTTGCTTGTTTAAATTCAAAAGCTTTTCATTATCCAGAATCATTATGCAGGGATTTCTAAACCCATTGAACATAATGATCCAACGCCATCTCCCAATCTTGAATTCTTTGTATTCGAAGCAGAGGAAGATGATGTTGAAGGGGATTCCTGATGAGATTACCCGCCTTCTTGAGCACAAAAGAAGCTCATTCAGCTGTATCACGAGAATCAGCTAAACAGTCAAACTGGGGCATTACAAATGTAATAAAAAAAAAAAGGGTGAAAAAGATGAAAAAATCAAAAAATCAGGAAAAAAATTTCAAATCTTTTCAAAAGAAAAAGGAAAAAATTATACCCTCAAAATCCCTAGTTGACTGATGTTGAATGGATTCAGAGTCGTTATGACCAGTTGAATCTGATTGAAGAGAAGCGATTGACTGTCATGTGCCATGGTCAGTTATATCAGCAGAGAATGAAAAAAGCATTCGACAAGAAGGTCAAGCCTCGTGTGTTCCGAGAAGGAGACCTTGTGCTCAAGAAAGTCTTGTCTTTCGCGCCCGATTCCAGGGGCAAGTGGACTCCAAACTACGAGGGTCCATATGTTGTTAAGAGAGCCTTTTTAGGCGGTGCTTTGATGCTTACAACAATGGATGGGGAGGATTTCACTCGTCCTGTGAATTCAGATGCAGTCAAGAAATACTTTGCCTAAAAAAAAAGTATATGCAAATGAAAAACAGAATGGCTCGCCAAGTTGAATACCCGAAAGGGCGGCTTAGGCAAAAATGAGCGTCTCGGTGGATAACCTGCAAAAGTAATCCAGGCAAAAATTAGAGACTTGAAAAAAGAGTATATTTGCATCCCGCTAGATTGAGTACCTCACCCTGGGGCAATCTAGGCAAAAATTAGGGATTTGGCAAGTAACTGCATCCTGACAAGACTTTCTGTTCACCAGCTGTCTTTTCGTCAGAAACTCTCGATTCGTCGTCGACTGAAGCTTCGCATACATCGAGATTCAAATTGGTAGAGAAAGGATCATTATGTTCAATGTAGCCCTCTTCCAATATATATCACTGATTTCAAATTTGTACAGATCTATGGAGTCTTGCCATTAGCAGACTACCATTCCATCAAATAAATTTGAGCTTTTATCCAATTATTTGCACTCTTATTTGTTTCAATTCAACAAATGTTTTGCATGTTTTAATTGATAAAATGTCATTGTTTTAAACAAATAAATTTTTCAAATTGTTGTTTTAAACAAAGTGAATATTCACAATGACAAAAGGATATTCAAGAACGTCTCAGTGCTCTCCGAGGGTGGTATGATTCCCAACAGGTAAGACCTTGGTTCATATTCCTGGCATTGGATTGTATCCTCTTTCTCTCGCTTTGCTGTTGGGGTTGTTCCCCAAGCAGAGATGTTGTTGAAGAATCAGTTTCTTCTCCAGCAGTAATCTCCCCAACATGGTTGTTCTCATTGTGGTAGATTCAGTGGTTGGTGGATTGATATCCCGGTACTTTACCGCTTTCCTCAGCATTGTCGCAAGCAGAGCTGTTGGTGGGGTTGTTCCCCAGTATAGTCGCAAGCAGAGATGTTGTTGAAGACTTCGTCTTCTTCTCCAGCAGTAGTCCCTCCTCAGTGCAGTTGCCAGCGGAGTTGTTGTGTCTCTCCTCAGCATGGTTGCCTTCCATTTTTCCCAGTTTAGTCTGCAGAATGGTTGTTGTGGCAGTTTTTGCCTGTTGAAAGCTATCTCAATACCCAGTAAGGTCGGTTGATGGCTCTAACACCCCAAAGATTGGAATGATTTCCTGATTACTTTAGATCCTCAGTAGAGTGGCTATTTGCAGAATCTACTAGTGTGATCCGTCAGATGTATGTTCTCCCCGAGTAGAGAGGCTTGTTGTAGGATCTACTTGTGTGGTGCTTTCTCCTTCAGTGGTTTGTGCTCTGAAAGGATAGATAATAACTTTCCCCAGTAGAGTTGCTTGTGCAGTTAGATTCTACTTGGATGATTCTCCTGCAGTGGGTTGTTCCCCGGATTTGTTTGGAGTTGCTTTTGCAGCAGTTCTTGGTTGAGCCATGAATTCTTGTTTCTCAGTTGATGCTGGGATCCCCTGCAGATATCCTCAGGATTCTCATGATCCCCTGCAGCACCCGCAGATCTTTGCTTTACATCATGTGGATCTCTAGCAGATTGGCTTTCCAGTTGGTTTTTCCCCTGGAAGTATAGTACCGGGCGTTTGATTCCTGGACCTATTGTGTTAGATATGTCTGTTTTGTCAGCATTCATCAAACATAAATCACGCATATTCATGCATAATCATAAAACATTCAGATATTCATGTTGCATTGTTTGCCATATATCTTTTGTTTGTTGTTTCCTGCTGTGGTGATATAGATCTCCTTTATAGATCTCCCAAGGCAGATGTCGGGTGTTAATCTCTCCAAATAGAGTCAGCCCTTAAGCAGAAAGTGTCTATCCTTTCCTGCCATTTCCCCACTGAGATACATCCTCGTGGATAACAGGGAAATGGTCGACGCACACCTTAAAAACTTTCTTTCTTCAAAAAATTCAAACAGTATGCGTCGACGCATGCAGAGTGTATGGTCGACGCATCGCGCGAAAAATCAGTTTTTCTCTGTAGAAAACGTTCAAACTTCCCATGCATTTACATTTCAAATTCTCATTAAGTGTGCATTCAACCCACTACATTGTAGTTGCATCTACCTAGTGCCTATTGTCTCTTGGCATCTCCTCTTCCCAAAACCCTAAATCTTCATCTATAAAAAGGGCAAACCTCCTTCTTGCAAATCATTCTCAAAATCTTACACCAAGCTTCACTCTCTACCTTTACAAAAAGCTTTAGAATCATTACCAATGGCTTCTTCATCCCGCAAACCTACCGGTAAGAGATCAAGGGGATCATCCTCTGCCTCCCTACCCATTACCGCTGTCTCATTAGTTCCACCGGCTCTTGTCGACACCTTCAACAACGACATTGGTCAAAAAGGAGTTGTGAGGCAACATGCCTTCTACAAACTCACAGCAGAACGCATCCATCTCGTAGACATCATGTCTCTGCTACAGTATCACGGTATTGTTAAATTCCTGGAATGCAATGCCAAATATAGCGAAGACCTAGTCCGTGTGTTCTACACTTGCCTTCATGACAAATTTCGTGGTCAAAAGTTTCACTCCAGGATCGGCACAAGAAAGGTATCGTTTAAGTCTGATGTTTGGAATAAATATTTTGATCTGACATTGGCTGCTGAGGAAAATCCTCTTGCTGAGGTAACTGATTCTCACACAATAGAAGGATATGGGTTTAAGAGCGCTTTGAACGCTATGCTGAAACGACCCTACCCAGACCAAATTGTGAACAGTGATGCGTTCCCACGAACTGTCACTACCGGTAAGCTGAAAACAGGTGAGCGCATTCTTCAGTGGATTGTGGCGCGTATCCTGCGACCTAAGAAGGGTGGCCTTTCCCGAGTTGAACAGGCTGAGGTTCATCTCATATATATCCTGAAAAATCAGCGCAAAATAAACTGGCCCTACTACATTGCTAGTAGGATGTTCAGTTTACGAGACTCCGGACGAGGCACTGCTCTTGCCTATGGATCTCTTATTTAAGAGGTTCTTACTGCAGCCGGCGTTGATTATCAGTCCTTTCCTTATACCTCCATTTCCTCAGATAAAGAATTCAGCCCAAAAACTCTCTCTATGATGGGATACTTTTGGTCTGATGAGCGGAAAGCATACAGATTTGTTCGCAGGGGGTATATTCCTACGACTGTTGATGAAAGTGATGAAAGTGATGAAAGTGAAGAAGAAGACCAAGAGGAAAACGAAGAAGAAGGAGCAGGTCAAGCATTTGAGCAGCATGATAGTCCTCCACAAGAAGACACACACGACTACACAAACACCGCTTGGGTTCAGAATACCTATTCAACTGAAGAAGATGCCCCCAACCATGGTGGCTGGGGTGAATGGAAACATGTGGGCTGGTCAACACAATGCCAATTCTATCAGCCGTATCAATATGGTGCTGAAGAATCTCCACCGTCTCCTCCGCAGCAAGAAAATTCTTCTGAACTTTTAGATATGATGCGAGATATGCAGCTGGCTCAACAATCATTCATACAAACTCAGGATGAGCGCTATGCTCATATAAGCAGCCAGCTTCAAGCACAAAATGAGAGGCTCGATAACCTCTCTACCAGCATGAATGAACGGTATGCAGCATTCACCGAAACATTTGAACGACAGGAGCGGTCCGTCGATGTGGGCCTCAAGTATCTAAGTAGTGTTGCTGACCAAATGACTTCTTTGGCAGATCCTGACAGAAACCCGGATGTTTATTACGATCGAGGACGAGGCTATTAGGGCATAAAACTGCATGTCCATCTGTACTTTTGTTGTTTGACTGAACTTATTATCTGTTATGCTTGTTTGTTAATCTAGTTTAATGTTATCTCATTTTCAATTTGTTCAATAATAATATTTGGTGTGGTATTGTTATATGATTCGTTATCTCCTGTTGAATATCATGTTATGTTGAATAATAGTTCTCTTTCTCTTTTTGATGTTGTCAAAGGGGGAGAAGAGCATGTACCAAACCAAAGCCAAGCCAAGATATTCACACCAATTAACCGTTTGTTTTGCAGCCAGCCTTAGTTTACAAAAGAAAGGGGGAGTGTGTATAAATATTGCATGTTGTTTTTCTTTGGTTTCACACAGGTTGTCATCATCAAAAAGGGGGAGTATGTAAGGGCAAACTGTCATACAACATACGATCAGAGGTTTCGATGATGATAAATTACCACCATGGATGAATCGGAATTGTCGATTCCACCTCTACAAAACAAATGCAACATATCACCTATCATGTCCTTTTCTATGCTCATCTAAACTGTTATATTTCATACAACATATGTGGATAAAATGTGGTCATGACAAAATGCATGAAAACCACAAAAATGTGAATTTTTGCAGATTTGCAGGGTTTGAGTCGACCGTAGGGTCGGCGTATAACATAGTGCATTTCCTCACGGGTCAGCGCACAAAGGCTTGAGTCGACCGCAGGGTCGGCGCATGAACCACGGGTCAGCGCACGCCGACCGATGGTCGACGCATACTGATGTGATTTTCAGACTGTCCAAAACTGCAGGCTATGCGTCGACGCATAGACCTGCTATGGTCGACCGTTCGTGCGCAAACACAACCTTTCAAGTAATTCCCACTTTGTTTGAAAAGATGTTAAATGGGTTGGTTGGTTTGTCAATATAAATAGAAGTTTAGTTACTTGTATCACATAACATTTGACAAATTGATTCAAGTGTACAAAGAACAAGAAAAAGTGAAATAAGTGTCCAAGATTCTTCATCTTCATCTTCAACATCTCACAACACATCAATTACACACAACCATTTTTGAAGTGCTTTGTGATTGGTTAAAGGTGATAACGTTCGAAGCCGAGATTGGGGAATCCGGTTCGGGTTGAAGCTTGCGACAGGTTTTTTCTTGAATAAAACCTTTAGGGTTTTGTCCTCCAAGACTGGTTTGATTTTGGGGGTTTTTGGACGATTTCTTCATCAATTTTCAGCTGAGCGAAGGTGATTGAGAAGAGGAAGTCTTCATCAATCTAGTAGCAGATTCAGTGATATTGAAGGGAAGATTTCAGGTTCGATTTGTTGTAGTTGAGATCAGCCGGGCCGAGGGTTTGAAGAACTGAGTGTTATTTAACAAAGGGGCTGGAATCGGATGTCTATCAACAACAATCGAAGGACTTGATTCACCTTGAATCAAGGAACAAGGAGTGGAAGTAACATTCAACGTCTTGAGAACTCTGTTGTATATTTGCTTGTCAATCCTTGTATAAACTGTTATACTCAACAGGTGATATCTATTAAAGAAATCTCAATTCTAGTTTTAGAATTGAGGGCAAACGTACCCCGAAGCGAGGACGACGGGGGAACTGCCTCATCAAATCTTTGTCTTCTCTATTTTTCAGCATATTTGTTTTTAGCTTAACAATAAGTGATTTTTGTATAAGCATTTTTATCAAACCTTGATATTAATTGAGTAAGAAGTTAAAACTCTATTTTTGAATCCCAAGTACAATAAGATATTGTACTAGACTAATTGGAATCACTTACTCAACATAAATATCACTTGGAGTGTTTTTGCACACCAAGTGTTTGATAATTTGCCTAAACCAAAATTATCTTAATTGTGTATCTAGTTTGGTTTACTCTTTGAATCATTGGAACTAGGAATCCTAGCAAGTGAAATAAATCATTGATAATGTGACTAGTGTAGTGACTCTTATTCTACATTATCACTAATCCATAGGCTAGACGCATATCCGGTTTTCCAATAACCGTTCGTTTTAGACTATATTTTCCTCGGCCGCTTCCGCACTTAAAACATATTTTCAAAACCAATTTTTAATTGGTAGCGCCGACTCAAATTTTAATTGGGATCTATTCAACCCCTCCCCCCTTCTAGATCCGTGCCATAGTCTAACAGAATGGGCTTAAATAACAACAAAGAGATGAACTTTGGACCCTAAGAGACCTTATGATGCAAAATGTATGCATGCAAAAATAAAATACTCTGTGGGGAAATATGGCCACAAAGGAAAAAGAAATCAGAGTGAGACCGAAAGTCCATAGGAGTAGCACACTCACTAGGGAGATAGAGACTCTGGGGGAAATAAAGTAAAAATGCGTGAGCAGGTCACGACTTGAAAACTTGCCAAGAGACACGAAGGGATTCCACGACAATAAATCAATGGAAAGACTCGAGCTGACGCAAAGATGCATGTATTGGGGAATATGCCAATACAACAAAACTATCCACAAAGGATACCTCGGATAAAAATCCGGACTCAGATGGGGAAATCCACAAAGGACTCAGCTGAGGAAGAAACAACGAGATATTACCGGTTACTGGGTAATAAACTCAAAAGGGAGACATATTGTCAAATCACCGATTACTGGGTGAGAGAACAACATGTTCAAGGAGAAAGAATATCTAAGACCGGTACAAGGGTGAGAGATATCAATCATCCAAACATTTGAGGAGGACCTAAAAAGGCACATCTCAACTCAAGAAAATTCTAACTCCACAGGGGACAAAAAGTCATAATATGGAGTAGAAGGAAGGAACACCAGGGATACCGGTTACTGGGCATATAATAGGTGACCAACCAGGCGTGAATTGGGAACAAATCCAAGACACTCATCATCCGAAAGGAGGGCTGAAAAAGCAAACTCGACTTACAGGATGGACATTCGATTTCATAAGGAAATACGAATCTTACTCAACTGAGGACGAAAAAGACTTCGACTGAAGAGCGCATGAGATATATTATCTATTACCGTCAGAACGTAGATAATATACTCGCATGGAGGATTATCCACAACCGGTTACTGGGTTAATAAAGGATAAATCAATCGGAAAAAAAGGACATCGGGATACCGATTACTGGGTATAAAATGATGACCAATCAAAAGGAGAAACAATCATTACCAAACAAGGGCAAATGAAAGATGACTCGCGGGGGATAAATTGCTCGACAAAAGCAATCATCAAAGAGATACATCACCAGTTACTGGGTGGTATACTCAAAAATGAAGGAATATCAATACCGAATATTGGATAAAGATAACCAATAACGAGGGGATTACATCTACCGGTTACTGTGTAGAAAACCACATAAATAAGACTTACAACTAATGGTTACTGGGTAGGAGGCCACAAAATTCACTAGGGATAAGATGGACAATTACTGGTTACTGAGCAATTGAACAACTAAACCACAGGGAACTGCAGGGGGATAACAAGAAAGGAGTCAATCTAGGAACAAACTAGAAAGACACAATTAACAAGACTCAACCCAATGAGGATATAACTCAGGGGAGTAATTCTATCCCTATATATAATTAGGGAGGAAACTGAAACAATAATCATCCACGAGGACATTACTCAGTGGGGAATAAAGAAGGAAAGATAGACACTTTCTACTTATGGGGTTGAATCTATATGGAGAGATCAGACACGGACATCTGCTTGGGGAAAAATGTTTCACCAATAGCAGGAGATAACAATGAAAGATATATGGCAAATAATGCAACATGAATATCTAAATGCTATAATTGTGCATGTATATGCGTGGTTTATGTATGATTAATGCTGACAAACAGACATATCTAACACAAACAGGTTCCAGAGCCACGACGGACATCCGGTATAACATCTCAAAAGAGGAAAGCCAGGCCCTCAGGAGAAATCAGTCCTGATGGGGATACATCAACTACCAAGAGTCATGGACCACCGCTGGGGACAGGCAAAGTCTCAGCTGGGGAACACGCAGAGATATCAATAAGATCTGTCACAGAAGGACTCTACTGGGGATCTTCCAACAGTTCTCGGGAACATGTGGCTAGATACCAATAAGATTTGCCGCAGAAGAACTCTACTAGGGATTTTATCAAGGGATGATGTGAAATTCTATGGGGAATAACCATCAAATAGATACACATCAATCGAAACACTCCCTTCTAATTGCTGGGGAAACCAACTCTGCTAGGGGAGAGGGAGAACAAATTGCTCCATTGGGGAAGAAAATAACACATCTTCCTTATCGCCGTCCAATACTGGAAGAAATATTCTACCATGGAGGGGATACAAATGCAAGCTCAGATCAGGCAACTCCACTTGGGATGGACTGTAAGCGACCATACTGGGGATAAACTGTCGGAAACCCTACTGGGGATAGTCTGTTGTAAGCAACCCTACTGGGGATAGCTGTAGTCAAACCTGCTGAGGAGAAACTACAAGTACCTCTAGGGGAACTGTCCTGGCTGAGGGAATCGGAAGTGAATCCTTCTTCAACACATGCCATGTTGGGGATAGAAAAAGGGGAATAAGCCCTTCACCAACTGCTTTAGGAAACTACTGCCGAGGAGATAACTGGAAGATAGCTTTGCAGGGAACACATGCTTACTCCGCCGAGGACTTCTACTCATGCTGGGAATTTCTGCTCACTAGGGAAAGACAAACTTCCTCATGAGTAGCATATCAACTTTTATCAATCTATAAGGGATTTTAGGTCAGTCCACACAAGAGATGACAACCATATAATTGATAAAACACCAATGCTAGTGTTTGACATAAAGGTATACACGTCTCTAAAAGATCGAGGCTAAAACTCTAGACTCTCTAGGGAGTTGAGGATGCACCACTCTCTTCTGCGCTCGCTGGGGAGACAACTTGAAAGATGATGAAGAGGATACAAACATGCCAGAAATATGAACAAATGTGTTACCTTTTGGAGATCGTACTATCCTTGGGAGAGCACTGTAGACATTCCATTTATTCTTTCAGTCATTGTGAATGTTCACTTTGTCTAAAATAGTTTATAAAAACTTTATTTGTTTAAAGCAATGATATTTATCAATTAAAACATGCAAGCGTTTGTTAAGCAGAAACAAATAAGAGTGCAAAGAATTGGATAAAGGCTCAAATTTATTTGATAGAATGGTAGTCCGCAAATGGCGAGACTCCATGGATCTTTACAAATTTGAAATTGGTGATATATATTGGAAAAAAGGATACATTGAACATAATGACCATTTCTCCACCAACTCTGAATCCAATGTATTTGAAGCTTAAGTTGACGATGATTGAGCGAGAATCTTTGACAGATGACAGTTGAAGAACAAAGTCTTATCAGGGTGCAGTTACTTGCCAAATCCCTAGTTTTTGCCTAGATTACCCTAGGGTGAGGTACTCAATCTAGCGGGATATATATATATATATATATATATATATATATATATATATATATATATATATATATATATATATATATATATATATATATATATATATATATATATATGTATATATATTCATTTTTCATGTCTCTAACTTTTGCCTGGACCGCCCTTTTGGGTTTTCAATCCACCGAGACGCTCATTTTTGCCTAAGTCGCCCTTTCGGGTTTTCAACTTAGCGAGCTATTCTGTTTTTATTTTAGGCGAAGTATTTCTTTATTGCATCTGAATTCACAGGACGAGTGAAATCCTCCCCATCCATAGTTGCAAGCAACAAAGCACCGCCTGAAAACGCTCTCTTAACAACATATGGACCTTCATAGTTTGGAGTCCACTTGCCCCTGGAATCGGGCCCGAAAGACAAGACTTTCTTGAGCATGAGGTCACCTTCTCGGAACACACGAGGCTTGACCTTTTTATCAAAGGCTTTCTTCATCCTTTGCTGATACAACTGACCATGGCACATGGCAGTTAATCTCTTCTCTTCAATCAAGTTCAACTGGTCATAACGACTTTGAACCCATTCAGCCCCAGTCAACTTGGCTTCCATCAAGACTCTCATTGATGGGATCTCAACCTTCACGGGGAGCACAACCTCCATGCCATACACAAGAGAGAAAGGGGTTGCACCTGTTGAAGTGCGGACAGATGTACGATAGCCATGCAAAGCAAATGGCAGCATCTCATGCCAATCCTTGTACGTAACAACCATCTTCTGGATAATCTTCTTGACGTTCTTATTAGCAGCTTCAACAACCCCATTCATCTTGCGTCTATAGGGAGAAGAATTATGATGTGCAATCTTGAACTCGCTACACAACTCTTTCATCATTTTGTTGTTCAAGTTAGACCCATTATCAGTAATGATCTTATCGGGCACACCATATCGGTATATGAGTTGATTCTTGATAAACTTCACAACCACCTGCCTAGTCACATTTGCATATGATGCCGCTTCAACCCACTTGGTGAAGTAATCAATAGCTACAAGAATAAAACGGTGACCGTTCGACGCCTTTGGCTCTATCATGCCAATCATGTCAATTCCCTACATGGAGAAAGGCCATGGTGAGGAAATAACATTCAGAAGTGTCGGGGGAATATGAATCTTATCCGCATAAATCTGACACTTGTGGCATTTCTTCACGTATTTGCAGCAGTCAGACTCCATTGTCAGCCAATAGTAGCATGATCTCAACATCTTCTTTGCCATGGCATGCCCATTGGAATGAGTACCAAATGAACCCTCATGGACTTCAGTCATCAACAGGTCTGCTTCGTGTCTATCCATGCATCTGAGCAGAACCATGTCAAAATTCCTCTTATAAAGCACATCACCATTGAGGTAGAAACTGCCTGATAATCTCCTCAAAGTCTTCTTATCTTTAACAGATGCCCCAGACGGGTAAGTTTGACTCTGGAGAAAGCACTTGATATCATGATACCATGGCTTATCATCTTTCACTTCTTCAATTGCAAACACATGAGCTGGTCTATCCAAGCGCATCATGGTAATATTGGGGACTTCATTCCAATATTTCACAACAATCATCGAAGCAAGCGTAGCAAGAGCATCTGACATCCGATTCTCATCTCGAGGAATATGATGGAAGTCAACCTTAGTGAAGAAAGTTGAAATCCTCCTCGCATAATCTCTATATGGGATGAGGTCAGGTTGATTCGTCTCCCATTCACACTTAATCTGATTAAGAACAAGGGTCGAATCGCCATAAACATCAAGATGCTTGATCCTAAGATCAATACATTCTTCCAATCCCATAATACAAGCCTCATACTCCGCCATATTATTCGTGCATTTGAAAGTTAGCCTCGTTGTAAAAGGAAAATAGGTGCCTTGAGGAGTAATAATCACTGCCCCAATACCATTTCCATATTGATTAACAGCGCCATCGAATACCATACCCCATCAGGAACCAGGCTCTGGCCCTTCATCGAGCGTAGGCTCATCGTAATATTTCATCTTCAAATACAGAATCTCCTCATCAGGGAAGTGGTATTGCACGGACTGATAATCTTCAATTGGTTGATGCGCCAAATGGTAAGCCAAGATACTACCTTTAATAGCTTTTTGAGCTTGATACTCAATATCATACTCAGATAACAGCATCTGCCAACGGGCAATTCTCCCAATTAAAGCAGGCTTCTCAAAGATATACTTGATCGGGTCCATTTTGGATATCAACCAAGTTGTATGATTCAACATATACTGACGTAAACGCTTAGCAGCCCAAGCCAAAGCATAACATGTCTTCTCAAGCATTGAGTACCAAGACTCACAGTCGGTGAACTTCTTACTCAAGTAGTATATTGCATGTTCTTTCTTTCCTGATTCATCTTGCTGACCCAATACACAACCCATGGAGTCATCAAGCACATTCAAGTACATAATTAGCGGTCTCCCTTCAACAGGAAGAGACAGAATCGGAGGCTCGGACAGATACTCTTTGATACTGTCAAAAGCTTTTGGCAATCCTCGGTCCAATCATGACGCTGATCTTTCTGAAGGAGCTTGAATATAGGCGCACATGTGGCAGTCATGTGGGATATAAATCTCGAAATGTAATTCAAGCGGCCAAGAAAACCTCGGACTTGCTTCTCTGTTTTTGGCGCATGCATCTCTTGTATTGCTTTGACCTTGGCAGGATCAACTTCAATACCTCTTTCACTGACAATAAAGCCCAATAACTTCCCGGAACGGACTCCAAATGTACACTTGTTCGGATTCAGGCGGAGTTTTTACTTCCTCAAACGTTGAAAAAGCGTCAACAAGTGCTCTACATGTTCAACTTCCGTTTTTGACTTTGCGATCATATCATCAACATACACCTCAATCTCCTTGTGCATCATATCATGAAACAAGTAGTCATAGCTCGTTGATACGTGGCTCTGGCGTTCTTCAAACCGAAGGGCATCACTCGATAATAGAATGTTCCCCAAGGTGTGATGAATGTTGTCTTCTCCATATCCTCGGGTGCCATTTTAATCTGGTTATAACCGGAAAATCCATCCATAAATGAGAAGACATTGAATTTAGTTGTATTATCTACCAACATGTCAATGTGTGGTAGAGGAAAATCATCTTTCGGACTAGCTTTATTCAAGTCTCTATAGTCTACACACATTCGGACTTTTCCATCTTTTTTAGGCACGGGCACAATATTGGCCACCCATTGAGGATATGTAGAAGTCACCAGAAACCCCGCATCAATTTGCTTCTAAACTTCTTCTTTAATCTTCACTGCCATATCTGGATGAGTTCTTTCGAGCTTCTGCTTCACATGCACACACTCAGGCTTCAATGGCAACAAATGTTGCACAATATCAGTATCTAGACCAGGCATGTCTTCATACGACCAGGCGAAGACGTCGACATATTCTCGTAGCAACTCAATCAACCTCTTCTTAACAGACTCTTCCAGTAGTGCCCCAATCTTCACTTCACGGACACAATCTTCAGACCCCAAGTTGACCGTTTCCAGATTCTCAAGATGTAGCTGAATGATCTTCTCCTCGTGCTCAAGTGGACGGGTAATCTCATTAGGAATCTCTTCAATATCATCTTCTTCGGCCTCAAATACAGGGAACTCAAAGTTGGGAGATGCTGTTGGATCATTATGTTCAATGGGTTTGATCAACCTGCATAACGATTTTAAGTATAAAAGAGATTTCAGAATTCAAACAAGGCAAATCATTATGCAGATGAAAAGATTGATTGTATTCTCTTTTTTAGGGTTTTATGGTGATCACCAATTTCATGCAAAAAGCAAAAACGAAAAATAATTTGGAAAAACAAACATTTAGCAGGTGATTATTGAATGAATATCATTGTATTAATCAAAAAGTGCCAACAATGTCTTCACTTCTCCTTTTGGCATGGGAGAAGGGTTTTCAAACAAAATGAACATATTACGCTGACTTATGGATAACTGTTGGAACATCAACAGCGACCCAATTATTGCAGATTCCGCCAGGGATGACAAAGTTGCCAAGGTCCTCCTCTTCACCATCTTCCACAATGGCAGCAGCCTCTTGATCTTCAACAGTGTGAATGAAACCTCCACTCTGGAACATCCCACACTCATTGGAAACACCGGAAGAGTACCCTATGCTAGCTCGGGATTTGTTATCTTCCAACTTGATCATTTGCCCCAAATCAGTAGTTGCACCATGCTTAATGACCAACTTCGCATCGTTGTAGGAGACAAAAGAAGAAAGTCCTTTCCTAGAAGGCTCAATAATAGATAAGGCTTGGAAAAGAGTCCCAACCTCATCCTCAGCATTAATATAGGAGAAGGAAGACAAATGACTGACCAAGAGAGCCTTCTCTCCCCCTATCACCACCAACTTTTTGTTCTTCACGAACTTTAACTTCTGGTGTATGATGGATGTCACGGCGCCTGCCTCGTGAATCCATGGTCTGCCAAGCAAACAGCTATAAGACGGATGAATATCCATGTCCTGGAAAGTGATCTGGAAATCACTAGGTCCAATCTTGATCGGGAGTTCTACTTCACCGATCATGGTTTTGCGCGATCCATCAAATGCCTTCACACCCACTCCAGTCTGTCTCATGGGAGGCCCCTGATAAGAAAGTTTGGCCAAAGTAGATTTTGGCAACACATTAAGCGGTGAACCTGTGTCCACCAACACATTGGACAAGGCATCATCCTTTCAGTTTATTGAAATGTGTATGGCCAAATTATGGTCTTTTCCTTCCTCGGGAAGATCAGCATCACAAAAGCTCAAATTGTTGCAAGCGGTTATGTTTGCAACAATGCTATCAAACTGTTCAATAGTGACATCGTGGTCCACGTATGCCACATCCAACACCCTCTGCAAAGCCTCGCGGTGTGGCTCAGAATTTATCAACAAAGATAAGACAGATATCTTTGATGGCGTTTGTAGCAGCTGATCAACAACATTGTATTCACTCCTTTTGATGAGCCTCAGCATCTCATCACCGTCCTCTCTCAAAGTGTCAGACTGGCCAACCAGGACAGGAGTTTTAACAGTTCTATCAACAACAGGGTCGACACCCTTCACAACAGGAGTATGATTATTTGAAGAAGAAATCCCCACAGGACCCGCGAGATTAACAGCAGCAGTTCTTCTCACGTCATCTTCGTGGGGTTTCGGTTGCACCGAGAAAACACGACCACTACGGGTCACACCACTAACATCTGAGATACTCACAACAGAGGTGAAGGGAAACGACACCTCCTTCCCATCTTCTAACATCACAACATTGTACCTGTAGGGAACAGCTTTGTCAGATGAATACGGAACAGGGCCCGCTGGCTTGATTACAAGAGCTGGAGAAACCTTCTTCTTGCTGCCATCATATTTGACAATAACAGGCTCTGGAATTCTGAATACAGGAGAGATAACATCAACTTCATCCTCGTTACGATTTTTAAGTATCTCGATCATTCCCTGATCCAACATCTCTTGGATGTCCTTTCTAACTTGTCGGCATCCTCTCTCATTGATAGTGCACACCTGACACCTATCATGGTCATGCTCATAGTGACTGCATCCACACAACAATTTATGCATCTCGACCAAAGATTGCCTGATATGATTAACATACAAGACTTTATATTTGCCAGGGAAACCCTGGACCATATTCACAGCAGTTTTCCCATGCTCAGGCAATGGGTTCTTCTTCACATTAGGACCTACGTGTTTGAAAAACAAAATACCGCTCCTCACAAGGTCTTGCACCTTGGTCTTCAACGGGTAGCAATTCTCCACATCATGTCCGGGAGCACCGGAATGATATACACAATGTAATTCGGGCTTGTACCACCACTGAGGGTTGGTCGGTACAACTGGTAAGTCTCGTGGAGTAATCAATTTTCTATCAATCAGAGATGGATAGAGTTCAACATAAGTCATTGGAATCGGATCAAAAGTGACCCTCTTCCTATCGTAGCTGGTGCTGGTGTTATTGTTGTTTCGAGGTTGGTAGGCATGTTGTTGTGGACAATGTTGTTGTTTATATTGTTGTTGTTATTGATGAACTTCTCTAAAGGCAGGTGCTTTGTGAGCCACCTGGTGTTGGCTAACGGCAGGACGCACATTCTTCCTCTTCATAGAGGGTCTTCTCTTGATATGGGAGGACACGGCATGTGTCTCTCCCTCCTTCTTCTTAGCAAAGCTCCCTTACCTCTTTGCTGAAGAGCTGTCTTCTCTGGATATCCGTCCTTCACGGACCCCTTCTTCCAGTCTCATTCCCATATTCACAATCTCGGTGAAGTCTGAGGGAGCATTGGCGATCATCTTCTCATAGTAGAAAGAACTCAAAGTCTTCAAAAAGATCTTTGTCATTTCTTTCTCTTCAAGGGGTGGCACTATCTGAGATGCCAACTCGCGCCACCTCTGGGCGTATTCTTTGAAGGTCTCCTTCTCCTTTTGCGACATCGCCCTCAATTGGTCTCTATCTGGAGCCATATCAACATTATATTTGTATTGCTTGACGAAGGCCTCTCCAAGATCATTGAAAGAGCGGATGTTCGAACTCTCCAAACCCATGTACCACTGAAGCGCAACATCAGATAAGCTATCCTGGAAGTAGTGGATAAGCAGTTGGTCGTTATCTGTCTGAGTTGACATCTTACGAGCATACATCACAAGATGGCTGAGCAGGCATGTGTTTCCCTTATACTTCTCAAAATCAGGTACTTTGAATTTAATAGGGATTTTTACGTTGGGCACAAGGAACAACTCAGCAACACTTTTACCAAAGAGGTATTTACCCCTCAGAGTCTTCAGTTCCTTGCGCAGCTCAAGGAATTGGTCTTTCATCTCGTCCATCTTCTCATAAACATCCGGACCCTCAGATGGCTCGGAGTGATAGATGGTGTCTTCAACTCTCGGTAAAGTGTGCACAACGGGAGGTGGCACAGAAAGGACCGGGCTAGATGCCGACAGAGAAGCGAGAGTTGGAGCAAAACCCTCGGGCACAAAGTTGGCGGGCATTCCCCAGGGGAACCCGGCTGGCATAGTAGGCGCAAAATGGGCTGTCGCAGCAGGCACAGTTGAAGAAGTTATCTCTGAAATGACAGTCCTCGCGGGAGGAGTTGGCGACGATTGGCTCTGAGCGGCTAGCACTGACTCCATGATGCAAGTCAGCCTAGCAACTTCTTCTTTTAGTTCCCGGTTCTCTTTCTCTAAATACTCCATTAGTCTTGGAAGATTGGCTCTTGTGTTATACCGGTGCGTCAGCTTGTCTTCAAAATAAATGAAGAGCAAAGAGTTAGACCACTGATCAAGGGCTCAGAACAAAACCTGCTTATGCATATGATGCATGCAATGTTCGTGCATTTGATTTGTTTTTTATTTGAGGAACTTTCTAGAGATCTATTTGCAAATATTTGAAAATATTAATCCTCTAAGACATATATGGAATATTCATAGCAATAATATTTGGAAAATTTTTACTCCAATGAAGTAGTACAACTTTGGTAACCAAATACAATACAAGAGGAAAGGAGAATAGACATCCTATGGAGCCCTAGAAACAATCGTCCAAAGCTCTCGAGACCGGAAGATAAGCTGCACGAAGCCTCTTCACCTCTCTCTCATAAGCTGCTTCCATGTCGGCCTTCTCCTTAGCAAGTCGATCATACTTCCTCTTCCAAAACCTGGATGACTGAGGAAGAAGAGAAGTAACCACATCATCAGGCTCATCAATAACCTGATGCTCTAGAAATTCTATCACTGTATCCTTATCTCTGAGCTGCTGAAGAAGTTCTTCTCGCTCACGAACCCAAGCACGCGATCGGTCTTCATCTCTCAACTCCTCTACTCCTTGGTTAGGGAGGGTTGAAGGCCTAACCATAACCATAAGGGTAGGTCTCGGATAATCATACGGCATACGATACTCAAGAGCTCTCTTCCTCACCCAAGTGGTGTAGGGTTCCAAAGCAACGCAATTCTTCGGACCAAGCTCCTTCCTTCCTTTCCTATAAACCTTGCGCCAGGCGCGGACCATCTTGCCCTTCAAGTTCTGGGGATCTTTACCCTCTTGAAAGAACACACCTTCGAACAGAATATTGTTAGGTTTATCCTTTAAGGGGAACCCAAGCTGACGGCGAGCCAAAACAGGGTTGTAGTTAATTCCACCACATGTACCAAGAAGAGGCACATTGGAGAATTCACCACAAGAATCAATAATCTGGACACCATCATATACACGGTTATACCAAAAGATATCATCATTAGTGAGAGACATAAGTCTCGTGGACCACCGTAGACATCCCTCGTTCTCCTTGAAGGCGAGCGTTTGAGGCAAGTGCGAAATAAACCACTTGTATAACAGAGGAAGACAACACACAATGGATCCACCACCCTTTGCATTCCTCATGTGCAAAGAGAAATAAGTGTCACCCAACAGAGTCGGAACGAGATTAAGAGTAGAGAAAATCCTAATAGCGTTTACATCCACAAAATTGTCGATGTTGGGGAATAACACTAGTTCATAGATGAGAAGTACAAATATGGCTTCAAAAGCTTCCTTACTCATGGCCTTCCCAAACAGAGTAGCTTGGGCAATGAGGAAATCAGATGGGAGACCTTGAATTTCACCTTTGGTAGTCATATGAGCAACAATGCCAGATACATCTATGTGAAACATGTCAGCAATCTCTTGGGAAGAAGGAACCCTCTCCAAACCACTGAACGACAACTGATCCACGATAGGTATACCCACAAGATAGGCATACTCCTCAAGTGTAGGCAAAAGCTGGAAATCCGGAAAAGTGAAGCAACGATATAGAGGATCGTAGGACTGCACCAACACACTCATCAGACCCTCATCCACCTGAGTAGAAAGAATAGACAAAAGCTTCCCATGGCGAGCTTTGAACTCCAAAGACTCTAATACATAAGATGTTAAACTCCTTAACTCTTTCAAGTCGGGTTGTCTGAAACTGTACTTCTTCGTATTCCTTCTTTGCTTATCCATGTCTGAAAGTTTGTAAATAGACCTCTTAAGTTCCTTGAAATTTTCATTGTTGATGATATGGATGCAAATGAATGCATGAATGCATGGATGCAACAATCACACTCAAGGATCAAGCAAGTCACACCACACAAAGGTCAAGGGATGGCTTAAGTCATCATCAATATCAATCATCCATTTTGGTGGATTATGGTTTACACCTTATCCACACCCAAGTTCCATTGATATTGAAGATATATGAGAACGGATCAATCGCGAATCAAGGGTTTGTTGCAAGTCACGAGCATGGAGTCTCGGTTAAGAACCACCCAAAGGGAGTGTACTATGGTTAAACCTGACAATCATGTTCAAAAAAGGTCCCCATAGTCGTCATCTCATCTTTCGGATATTATCGGATAAAACGACTACTCGTATTCCAAAAACATTCTCAAGAGAGACTCTTATGAGTGTAGTATCGTGTAACAATCGTATCAAATCTTACACTTGAACGACCTTCGCACTACGTCCTAAAATAGGCCAAGATGGGCTAGGTATCTAAGGTCCTTAGCTTCTAAGGTTTATATTGGAAAGAGTAATGCCTAACCACGACTACTCGTGTGACATTATTGATCCCAACAAGACCTCCACCAAGTGAATGGGCTTGCAAGTCAATTTGCTAAGGAATAACTCCACACAAGGCAACAAGACTATGCCATTCTCCTATCATAAGTGCACTCGAGTTCGGGTATATAACTCATTTCACAAGAGACCACCAAGCACACAAGCAATTGATATATAAGGCAATTCATTCATTCCAAACAATACAGTCATCCCAAATTTGCACAAAAATATGTCACAAATAAATATAAACATACAACACACATAAGCAAAAAGTAGGCTAAACCCACTAGGGAATAGTCAAGATCCCCAGCAGAGTCTCCACTTTTCTGTAGCAGGGTATTCGTTACCTTATGGTTTATTGACTAAACCAAAAGTAAACATACAATTCGAGTCGCCTCTGCACTTTTATTTGTCCAAAGGAAAGGCTAAAAAGCGAACAAAAGCCAAGTAAGAAGTTTTATCAAATTAAAAACTAATAAAAATGTCAGAGATCTGGGTAAGGGGGTTGGTTATGAAATGGGAAGTTTTTAAGCACCCAAAACATCCTTAGTACTCTAAGGGAGCCCTTTTTGCAAATGTTTATTGTAGGTTGGTATTTGTGAAAATATGTGCAAAAGATTGGGAAGATGAGAAGAGAATATTATATTTACAATTTTTTTGTTTGAATGGATGAACCCATTGCCTACGTACCATCACAAAGGTAGGATCAAAACCTCGTAGTTCGGGGTAAAAATCACAAATATTGGTGAATTGATTTAATCAAAAGCCTTAAGATCTTTTGTTATCAAAGGGAGAAAACTCAACCTAAACCAACAATCCACCATGTGAGGAGAGCTTCAACATACTAGTGAGGGGTTAACCCAATAATAAGTATGGAAGACTTATAGTCCAATCACTAAGGATAAGGTGAGGTTTACATCAACCACTATGATAACTCAAACATATGGCTAATGTTTATGAAAAGTTTTAACAAAGGTGGCCATTGGAACCACAAAATCAACTTGAAGTGAGTTATATTTACAAGTTAGATTTATCTATAAAATAAAGTCAAAGTTGAATTAAGGTTTATTTACAATGAGTATTAAAGAAAAGAGTTTGAAAAAATCAAAGGCATAAGGCCTAGGTTTCTAATTTGAAACAAAGTCAAAGTTTGCCCATAAATGAGTTTGGCTTGGGTTAGAGTGAGGAGAAGAAGAGAAGAGCTAGTCCTAAAGCATACAAAGATGAGAAAAGGGATAAAACCCTTGGAGTTACTTTTCTTGAGATCATAAAGATGATTCAAGATGATCCTTTCCTTTGGACTTAACAAGCAATAATCACTCAAAACAAATGTTCATTCAAGCTCCTAGGATCTCCATTTGGCTTGTCTCTCTTAACTTGGCTATTCATGATAATGGTTCTTCTTACTATCTCAAGATGGAATCCCTATCACACAAGAGCAAACATCAAAAAGTTCACAACATAATAAGAGGAATGGACAAAGAATGAGTTTAGATGAGGGAGTCCTTTGAAATCAACTTTAAGATTTAGCATTCTAAAGGAATGAGGCCTATTTTCTCTTCAACAAATTTAGCATTCTAAAGGCATGAGGCCTAGTTTCTCTTTAACTCCTTTAAGCATAGGTAAGGTCCTAATTCTAAGTCCTTCCTCCTTTTGCATTGGATTCACACAAACAAACACAAAGCAAACACAAGACAACAATATATTTATATACAATAATGAGCTCAAATGAGCAAAAGGAAGATAGAATAAACATAAAATATATGCTCAAGTGAGCAAAAGGAAAAAGCAATATGAACAAATGAGCAAGAAAGTAAATTGCATTAAAGTAAAGTGCAAGAAATTAAATGCTTAAATTAAAGTTAGTAGTTAGTATGGTTAATGTTAGTGTGTCATAAGACAATTTAGCGCTATGTTAAGCAATCGTAAGTGGACTAATGTAGTAGTCACACCTATCTGAGGACGGTCAAGTAAAACTATAGGAAAATAAACACAAGTTAGAGATCATGACTAGTAAGCCAAACTCCTACAACTTGCAATGCCAAAAGAAAAGAGGAAAGGCCTTGTATGGACTTTAGTTTTTTTTGCTTGACCAAGAAGCAACCTATCTTAGACACAAAGCAACTCGCTTGATCTTGGATCAAGTTGAGTTTGATTTGGATCAAAGAAGGTTAAGCCTCTCATATGTCAAGACCAACCATAAGACATTAACTCATTGGCCAAAATAAAAAGAAATAAGATGAAGATGAAATGAAATGGAAAGATCACTGAAATGTCAAACACAAATGATTAAATGTGAATCAAATCATCATCAACCAATGTAAAACAGAAGAGAAATGAAGATTAGAAGTCAACAAGTCATACATATTTTTTTGGTATTTTTGGAATTAAAATAAATGCAAAATTAAAATGGACAAAATATGGTCAAACCTCAAATTCAATTCAAATCAACTTGAACAAGTCCAATTAAATTCTCATAGGTCTAACATGGTCAAACAAGGTTTGACAAAATATTTCAACAATTTTTGAAATCAGAAACTATTTTTAAAACAATTAAAAACAATACAAATAACACAAATGAATTCAAATCTCAAATCAATTAAGAAATTGATGAGACTATTTTTCATTGACTTATCATGATCCATATGTGTTAAGAAAATATTTTTGGATTTTTCAGATATCAAAAAGTATTTAAAATGAATTAAAAACTATTAAAAACCAAATAATTCAAAAAAAATATTAAATGAAGTAACAAAAATAATTAAAAATCAGAATATGAAACTAGTTTTTCAAGAATTTTTTTGCCATTGGTCTCATATTTTTGTGACTTCAAATAAAATATTTATGAATTTTTGAAAATAAAAGGAATTAAAAGAAATTAAAACAAAAATAAGAAAATATAAAAAATCAGGAGCGCTTGGATGAGTTCATTAAATGACGTGGCGTTATCAAGCAGTCCAGAAGCACTGATGCACCATGCTCCAAAGTCAAGCGCGCAACAAATGTATTTAAAACAAGTCAGCCAAAGTAATGGACACGATTACAACATTTAAATGAGATCCAAAGGCTCAGATGCTCCCACGTGGGGATGGTGGTGGAAACCACCATCTTCTCCGGCCAGAGAACAAACTTCGGCCACCACGCGCAGGGTTTTCAACCTTAACCAAAATAAACAAGCCAGGTACCAAAATGAAGTTGGGGTGATGTACATCACCCCTGTAAACTTGGATCTTCCTCAATGTTTCTATTTAATGAGAAATTTGAGCTTGAAAATCAAGGTGCACAAACTGAAATGGTACGATTCATGAAATTAAGACCACCACTGGCCTGCCTCTTGCTCGAGGACTTCAGACCACCACATTGTATAGCAAGATTCAGATCAAAACAGTTGAGTGATATACCTCTAAAATGCAGCTTTGAACATCACGGTCTCTTCAAGCTTTTGAGTCCAATTTGATCTGGAGATGTGATGATGATGCAAGGCTAAGGAATTAAGACTTGAAGATCAACTAAGGATGTTGAAATTCAAGCTTGAAATTGAGAAATGAAAACTGAAATTCCTTTGAGTGAGGTTGGGTTTCCAATTCAGTAGGGTTTCAAATCACCTTGAGGTTTGTTTTTGAATGAGCAAGCACATGTATTTATAGCTGAGCTTGATGCAAGGAGGTGTAATGCTTGTGTGCATGAACTTTGGGTCCTTCATGCATGGGCCTGTACAGGCGCATGTGAGGACCAAAAGTGAACGGAATTGCAAGCTGAGATCATTTTGGAGTGAATTGGACGTGCACAAGGCCTGGCATTTGCTTGCATATGAAGTTCAAATATGAACTGCATAATTGATCATAAACATTAAGCCCTTCGAAAATCACACGTGGAAAATCCAAACATGGTCATGTGAGTAATTGTTGGAAAGCTCTTGACATAAGGAACAAAAACTATTTTGGGCAAAAATCCATTTGGAGTTTGGAAAATTATGAAAACTAGCTTTGAAGTTTGAGGTACAAAACATGTCTAGGTTCCCTTTGAAATTTTTTGCCAAAAGTGAGCAACTTCAAGCTCTTCTGTTTCAATGATGAAATCCTCAACTGGAAAAACCTTCAACATAAAAGTTGTATATCTTTTCAATATGATCAATTTGGAGTTAAAGTTTGCATCATTTGGATTTTCAATGAGAAAGTTATGGGCACTTGAAGTTGGACATTTTTCAAATTCAATGGTTTTGTTCCAAAGTGACATATAATGTTTTGTATTATCACATGTGTTTCTTTTAGAATTATGAAATTTTGTCCTGCATATCATTTGAATTAGACATCTTAAAATTTCCAATGCAATTGGTCTCACCTTAAAAACATAAAAAAAATAAGGAAGTTAGGTCCTTGGGAAGTTGACCCAAAATTAGGGTTTTAGTCAAAATGACCTATAATGTTTTGAAATTAATGATGACCTTCCCAATTTCAAATGGATTTTTTATGAACATGAACGTTGTTAATATGGTTCTTAAGAACATTGTTTCTCTTGGGGTTATCTTCATTTAACAAACACATCAAAAGTTGTGTCTCAGTGATCCTCAGTTTAGTCAGATGACTTGACTAGTCAACTTCTCAAGGTCAAACTTCAAATCTTTGATGAATGAATGATTGAGGATACTAACATAGGCTCATATATGCATAAAATAATGAATGAATTAACTTCCCTTGATTGAATTTGATCATAGGTTGAGGTTGCTTCATGAGCAAGGCACAGTCAAAGCACAATTGAATTAGGGTTTCCTTGGGAAACAATCCTCAAGCTCTTTGGGTTATCTTGATCAAGTTGGCAAATTGAGATACTTGGGAGACATATATGATTATTAGGAACTTTGTGGACCATTGTCATGCTTGTTCTCATCTTCATCTAGCCATTTCATTGAGCTTAGGAGCCTCCTAGAAGCATGGGCACACATGATCACTTGAGCTTCAAAACAAAAAGAGTTAGTGACATATTTTTGTGCTTTTGGTTAGTAAACAAATAAGAAAAGCAATAATATACAATTCAAACATGCTTGGTGGTCTCAAACCACTCACACAAGTCCCAACCCTAGGGTTAAGGAGCCACACATGGTATGATCCTTGAGGCAATGCATTGAGCAAACGATGTGATGCCATGAGGGATCTTAGGGTCAAAATTAGGGTCTTACATATACTTTCCTATTTAATCATACATTCAGGAGTTACCCATATCATTCATCTGCATTTTGCATTATCAGGTCAAAGGTCTGATAACATTTGATTAATTAATTAACTTTAGATTCTCAACATACGGATTTCTTGATCCATGATCAGATATTTTCAGATAAAGTGTACAGTGGCTTAGAAGATGAGTGTCTTGATTCGTTTTAGTTAGTTCATTTGGAGGAGAAAGTAACTATTGAGGAAGAATTATAAAATTGTAGGCAAAGGATACATGTTGACTAATTTGTGAGCATATTTTTATCACTCAAGTTTGTCTCTAAAGTCTACATGTGTGAGTACCCCTTTTCAAGACTAATGAGGCATGGAATGAAAGTTTTATTTGGATTTAAGGTAGAGGTTATGATTGGATCATGAGTTATATTCAATGTTCAATTACATTGCAAGGTGCAATTTCAAAAGATTACAAGAAAGAAAGAGGAAAATTACAAGAACTTTGGTACGGTTGGCTTATGCAATATATCTCCATGCTTTGCTTGCAATTTTATTTTAGAATGTGTGGGTATACTACCAACAAAAACTTGATCCATCAGGATATGTGTCAAACTACTTTGACAAGGTCCATGAATCTGCCTGTTTCTATAGGTTTCGACCTATTTATAATATTTGCTCCACAACTCACGGTAGTAAGTATCCGCATGATTCAATAGTGTAAAAAAACTTTAATTATTCAAATCCTGAAAGATTGCAATGCATAACACCGTGATGTTTTTGAGCATAAACACTAAAGAAACGGAATCCAAGAGCTTACTTAACAACCTTTAACTTATAATGCAAATATAAAGTTTTTACATCAAACAAGATCTATTTTTGAAGCGTGATGGCTACCAAGGAAAAGCATAACCCCTAACAGTGGCGACAACTCCGTTCCCTCCATTGTACCGCATGTAGTCAATTACGTGTTCAGTATTCAGAGGAGTCGCATCGTTCTCCAACTCCTGTTGCAATACCTCCTGAAATGTGCATATATGTGCATAAAACCGCATCGGTCAATCAATCAACTGAGCACGGAAAATCTGTCAAATATAGAATGTAGTGTGAGGTGTGAGCATACAACATTGAACGCACATCGGGTATAATTCAAAATCAATTTTTGGAATTGGATTGGATCCTCTTATGCAAATGAAAGCAACTACAAAAATTATACTCTGCCTCGAAACAACATTGACGATTATATTCTACAACCATAAGAGTTGTTCCTAATGACTTGGAAAATAAATTAGGAGAAAATTTTACCATTAGGTCTGCATAATGTTCAGGAATCGACACAAACAAGAGTTCCTATAAGTAAGGCCCATGTGTAAGACCCCAATTTTGACCCTAAGATCCCTCATGCAATTTCATCATATGCATTAGCATTGGGATCACACCTTGGCATCCTCCTTACCGCTCTTTCATTGAGTTTTTTTTGGGAGAGATCACCAAGCACCATGTGATTGTATCATACTTGTATATTGTCATTTTACTAACCAAAATACCAAAAATATGTCTTTCCATTTGCCTAACTCTTTTGTAGGTATGACATGATCATCAAAACTCATCAAGTTCACATCTAGGGTTTAAGACCCTCATGGCTAAGAGCACAATCAAATATTGATCCACAATGTCTCAAAGTATCATATATGATTCCCATTGATCTCTACATGTTATATTGATCAAGTATTCTTCAAGAGTTTTAAGGTAATTTGCCTTGGAAACCCTAGTTTGACTAGGTATCTTGAGTAACTTCTCCAACAAGCTATCTCACCAATTAATCAAATTTATCAAGGTAAACTTCAAAAATTCATCATATTATGCATATATGATCTACCATGAGCCTAAAAAGTCAAGAGAATTGAAGGTTAGCAAGTTGGTTGATGGTGGTTGGCTAGATGAATTCATCTGATCAAAACTGGGTCTCCCTAGACCCTATCTCCTACAATTTTCACCATATGAAAATGATTCCAAGAGAAACGTTACTCTACATGACATTCCAAACAACTTTTATGTTTCGACCTAGAGCTAGTTTTGCTTGGAAAATCATTTTTATGTTGAAACATTATAGGTCATTTTGTCTAATTCCTAATTTGAAAGTCAACTTCCCAAGGCCATAACTTGCTCAATGTTTATGAGTTGAAAGATTTCCAAGTTGAAAAATCAAATTCAAGATTTCTAATTCAACTTTTATGTTTGGAGTTAGATCTAATTCAACTTTTATGAGCATGTGATATGAGGATGCATTATAGGTCATTTTTGACCTATACCATTGAACAAGTGATTTTTCAAAACTTCAAAAATGCATACCTCTATCATTCTAAATCCAAATGACATGAAATTGGTGACCATTTTGAAGGTATTTGAAATAGATACAACTTTTATGAAGACAATTTTCTCATTTGAAGTGCACATAAAACATTAAGCAAGGTGGAATATTGAGATATATGACTTGACACTTAGAAAAAATTTCAACATGTTGAAATTTCCAAACTTCCACCTCAAAATTCACCATGATCCAAGTTCCAAATAAAAAAGTGTTCAACATCAAACTTGTTCCCCTTGACCTAGGCTTTCCAAAGAACCTAAGTTCATGCATTTTGGAAGAGATTTGCTAGGTCTACGCATGGCTTTAACAGAGTTGCATGATTGGAAGAAATCAAATGCCAAAAATCATATTTCACATTGCCTTGACAACCAAGCCTCATTTGAACTTCAGAATGATTGTACATGGATCAAATTGGATTGCTTCATGGGCCTGTACACGCCCATGCAAGCTTGTGCATGAAATGTCCAAATTTAGCAATTTTTCAAGTGTGCAAATATCAGTCCCAATTGCTATAAATATAGGCCTTTTGGCTCAATTCAAACACACCTTGCACCCCAGGTTTGCCCCCCAATTGAAACCCTTACATTTCAAAGGAAAACCTGAGAATTTTCAATTTGAAAATTGAGTTTGAATCTCACTGTTTGGAGATTCAAGAACTCCAGGATCCAAAGCTTCGTACCATTGTCAAACCTCTCCTACAAGCTTCTCAAGTGTGATCAGATCAAGTTTGAAGCAAGCAACATCATGTTCTACACATCATTGAAGGTAAATTTCAGAAATCTTCATCTCTTCGATTCTCACTCAATTCTCATCAATTCTCTTGGATCTTTGGTTGTCTAAAGTCCTACCAATGTAGGCAAGAAGTATGAGTTGCTTCGAGGTTAAATCGAAGCAAATGAGTTGTCACACCTCAAAATTCAACTCCTCATATCTTTTTATATATTTGGAGTTAGTTGAAATTGAGGTCAGATTCGTGCTCTACGCCATTTTTTCTTTTAGATCATGTCCTCTTTTTTTGTTTTAGTGATGGTTGAGGGTGGACCAGTCCGGTGAGGTCCACCGGAGAAGAAGACCGGAGCTCTGGCTCCGGCGGTGTGTTGGCACATCTCCCAACCACATGATCCATTCAAATTATTTTAATCTTAGGCGTTAGTTTTGATTACCACGCGTGTGGCGCGCTGACTAGGTTCCATCATGGAACGCGCGTTTGTGTCCACTTGATATGCCACCTCAATTAATGAGGGAGATCAAGTGGCTCACGTTTTTTTTGTTTTTTTTTTGTTTTAATTCATTTGATTTTAATTAATTTATATTAATTTTAATATTGATCTAAAAAGTATGAGAGCTTCACCAAAAAAATTTAAATAAATTCCTCTTTCATATTCTGAATTAAAATTATTTTTTGGATCATTATTAATATTTTTCATGATTTAATTGATTTTTTATTTATTTTTAATTGTTTAAAAATACTTTTAAGTCTTTAAAAAATCTGAAATTTTTTCTCCAAGGTCCTTTGACCTTGTTTGACCTATGATAAATCTTATGGCCATTTCTTTGGTGTTTTGATGAGGTTTTAGGAATTTGACAAACCATATTTAATTTAAATGCATTATTTTAATATTTTTAAATTGAATAAATTCCAAATAATTGTGTTGACCTCCTGTGATGGTTTGTGTAAGTTTGACTTGTGTTGTTGAGCTTTGGTCAAGGTTGATTTGACTTTGTTAGGTTAATATCATTGGATTTAGGGGATTGATGGAATGTACATTCCATCTCCCAAAATGAACGAATGATATTAATTTGGTAAAAATCCTCCTTTGACCAATTTGAGTTTTGATCCATCTCCCTCCCTCTTCATCTAATTCCCCTTCTTTATGCATCCATCTCATTTGGCCTATGATATCTCAAAGTCCTAAAGCTAGTTGATTGAAAAATCAATATAAGTATGGATGAGATTTTGCATATTCTTTTTGTGTGTGGTATGTTTCATGAGCATAGTCCATTATACTATGTCTCTAACATGCATTAACACCAAAATTCTATTGCCCGGCCTCAAATAGTTGTGACTTCTACATAAGTCCAATTACGATTGCTTAACATAGCGCTAAATTTTTGACACAAAAAGACATAGCATTCTAGTTAGTGAGATTGTAAGTCTCCCTTGTTTCATGGTATTATGTGGAAACTTGGCATTTTTCCTTCCTTTGGAAGATGTCTTGGCTCAATGATCCATTCTTGTGATAAGTGGGTTGAGTGTTCTCCAAAGAATGACTTAACAAGCAAAAGCAAAACAATACTAACTTCTAACTCATTAACAACTAACATTTAATTTCAAGTCCTTTATCTTAATGCACTTTGATTTTTCAGCTTTATTCATTTGTCATTATTCATACCATTCTAATTGTTTATGTTAATGCCTTTTCACTTTGTCCACTTGGACCATATTGTGTGATATATCTTGTTTGTGTATAGTTTATTTGTTTGAATGGTCTTTGACCATTAATGTACATAATAATAACAAAAACCCTAAAAGACTATTGTGTGGACGGTTGACTTGATCTTGGACAATTGGACTTAGAATCTAGACAACCTCCCTATGCAATAAAGACTTGGCCGATGCCAACTTTTGTGAAAACCAAGTGCTTGTAGTTTGAAACTTCATCTAATACATCTTTAAAGATCCCGTTAAGTTCATCTGCAACATGATCACTATGAAGCTGTTATTTTGAACCTGTGGCTTGTGGAATTCATTTGCTACATAGGCCAATTTGAAGAAGATTATGGAGTGGCTAAAGCTTGGATGAGGCTATCTTTATTTGATGTCTTGTTCTTCAAGTTAATATTGTATGCATTGGTTGTTGTTTGATTCTAATATCCAAGGGAATTTGTGATTTCTATATGGCATTCTAGCCTATTGGATTGCTACCCATCGGTCAGATCTTTTCAACTCTTAACTTTTAATTTTGTGCATAGGATTAGTCTCTTCATCTCATTCTCATTTCTTTAATTTCAAAATATCTCCCTCCTTTCAAAAACTTCTTTGTTTGAACTTGTTATTTTCTAAATTTTGACCACTTTGCAAACTAGAAACTTTGACCTTATGTCATTGCATTTTCCAACTTCTTTTCTTAATCAAACTTGTAAATAGACTTAACTATACTTGACCTAAACTTTCAAAGGCCAAAAAAGAACTAACTCATTCAAACCATTTTTAGGCCTTTGTGCCTTTCAAACTTAATTTTTGTTAAAAGCAATGCACCCACTTTGAAATTTGTATCACGAACTACGAGGTTTTGATCCCTCATTTTTATGTTGGTACGTAGGCACAAGTCTGATCACTTTGTACAAAATACATATGCACACAAAAAAGGGCTCTCTAGGAGTACCTAGGACACTTTGGATGCTAACACCTTCCCTCTGTGTAACCAACCCCCTTACCTGTAATCTCTGGCATTTTATTAGTTTTGATTTGAAAACTTCTTACTTTTGTATTTTGTTCGTACTTTTCCCTTTTCCCTTGGAAACAATAAAAGCGCGGTGGTGAGTCTTGTTATTTAATGTCTTGCTTATCCATAGCTTGATGATCATGAATTTACCACTACAAAAATTAAGTGGTTTTGCTCAGATGCGTGGGTAGACACGAAGCAAACCTGTTGATGACTGAGGTCCATGAGGGTTCATTTGGTACTCATTCCAATGGACATGCCATGGCTAGAAAGATGTTGAGAGCAGGCTACTATTGCCTGACAATGGAGTCTGACTGCTGCAAATATGTGAAGAAATGCCACAAGTGTCAGATTTACGCGGATAAGATTCATATTCCTCCGACACTTCTGAATGTGATTTCATCACCATGGCCTTTCTCTATGTGGGGAATCGACATGTTGGGACACCTCCTCCGATAGGGAATACTTCTAGGCCATTAGGGGCCCTAGTTCGTCCATTAGGGCGCAACAAATGCCTGTTGGGACACCTCCTCCGATAGGGAATACTTCTAGGCCTTTTGTGACAAATTTCACCATGCCTCTGCCTGGTAGGGAACAACCATTTGGAATGCCAACTTCGGTAATGGCAAATTTACACAATTCGTCGGTATTATATTCTGATTCTGTGGCCAATATATCTTCACCATTACAAGGGTCAGGGTATGGCGGAAACATGAGTAGACTAAACCAACAACCACTTTACATGCCAGCAATAACAAATAATTCTGCGCAAGTAATTAGTTTGATGAAAACGGAGTGATAACTAGGAACAAGGCACGTTTAGTAGCACAAGGGTATAACCAAGAGGAGGGCATAGACTATGAGGAAACTTATGCTCCAGTTGCTCGCCTTGAAGCTATACGTCTCTTGCTTGCCTATGCGTGTTCTAATAATTTTAAGGTTTACCAAATGGACGTAAAGAGTGCGTTTCTAAATGGTGTCATAAATGAAGAGGTATATGTCTCACAACCTCTTGGTTTTGAGAATGCTGAAAATCCAGATTATGTTTATAAATTAAAACGAGCGTTGTATGGTCTTAAACAAGCCCCTCGGGTTTGGTATGAAAGGCTTAGCAAATTTCTAATTGATCATGGATATTCAAGAGGTAAAGTGGATAATACTCTCTTTATTAAACACAAGGGAAAGCATATTCTTTTAGTTCAAGTTTATGTAGACGATATAATTTTTGGTTCAACTAACACACACTTGGTCGAAGAATTTTCTAAGGTTATGCAGGGTGAATTTGAGATGAGTCTTATGGGGGAGCTGAATTACTTCCTAGATCTTCAGATAAAGCAACTTGATGAGGGTACAGCAGTATGTCAAACAAAGTACTGCAGAGAACTACTCAAGCGCTTTGGAATGAACGACTCAAAATCAATTGACACCCCTATGCCTACCAACGGAAATCTAGATAAAGATGAGCATGGTAAGAGTGTAGATGTCAAAAAATTTAGAGGTATGATTGGGTCTCTTCTGTATCTTTCTGCTTCTAGACCTGACATCATGTTTAGTGTTTGTATGTGTGCACGATATCAATCAAATCCTAAGGAATCACACCTGAAAGTTGTTAAGCGTATATTTAGATATCTTCATGGAACATCTAAATATGGGCTTTGGTATTCCAAAGGAAGTGATTGTAGCTTAGTAGGAGTAGCTTAGTAGGTTACTCCGATTCTGATTTTGCTGGCTGCAAATCAGATAGGAAAAGCACGAGTGGTACATGTCACTTGTTTTCAAACTCCTTGGTAAGTTGGCATAGCAAAAAGCAGGTATCTGTGGCTTTGTCAACTGCAGAGGCTGAGTACGTTGCAGCCGGTAGTTGTTGCGCTCAGATTTTGTGGCTAAAGCAACAACTACAAGACTTTAACATTCAACTCAAACGTATTCCAATAAAATGTGACAACACTAGTGCCATAAACCTTACTAAATATCCTGTTTTACACTCACGCACTAAACACATAGAGATTAGACATCACTTTCTTCGCGATCATGTTGAAAAAGAAGACGTTGTATTTGAGCATGTTGATACTAAAAACCAGCTTGCTGACATTTTCACTAAACCTTTGGCAACGGAACCGTTCTTCAACATTCGTCGTGAATTAGGGATCTTAGATCTCTCTCCATTGTTGTCTTAAGCATGTTTGTTCTTATTTATATTATGCCTCACCTTGGTTGATGAGATTTGTTTTAGATTTCATTTATACCTCACAAGGTTACATCAACAGAGGTAATATCACTCCTTTCTATATCTCTTTTAGAACTATGTGATTGTGTATGTTAGAACAAAATTCCTTACTTTCGTTTATGTGAATTTCTTTGCATATATTGTTTGAACATTAATATCTGATTTGTGAATTATACTTGGGCATCATTATCATGACATACTTCATAATGCATAACCATACTGCATTAAAATTAATTAAAATTTGGTTTGGCATCAGTATGTATCGATTCAAAGATGTATGTATCGATTCATGTCTTCTTCATTTCACATCTGTCAAAATTGGTTCAGTATGTATCGATTCATTCGTCGTTTGTATCGATACATAGACCCTTTAAAAACAAAAATGCGTGACATGGATCGATCCATTCCCATATGCATCGACACATACTGATTGTTTTTGGATTAAATGCATTTTATTTCACTCATGGATCGACACATCAGCAATTCTTATCACATCTTTTCACAAACTTGGTATCAGCAGTTCTCCTACCTCTCAAAACCTGCGGCTAACCCTAATCTCCTTCATCATCATTCTCTCCAAAACCCTAAATTCATCTCACTTTTCTTCAATTTTTCATCACCATGCCTCCAAGAATCATTCCGGCTAGAGCAGGGGGAAAAGGAAAAGGAAAGGAACCGGTTGGCACTTCTCAGCAGTTACCAGAAATTCCTCTTAATGCCTTAGATTTGCTTCATCCTGCAATTGCTACTGAGTTTGAGGATTCTTTCAACACAAGGTTAGTTATGAAACCCCATGTCTTCGATAAACATGATGTTATTCATCTGCATCTCAATGATGTGGTTGAACTCCTTAATGCACAAAAACTTGGTTCATTTTTTACTACAAAGGATGATTACCATGAGGATTTTATCCGTGCATTTTATGCTGGCTTACAATCTGGTAAAGGATATATGTTTAAGTGTTCTATTGGTGTCAGAACCTATACTTTTGAGGCTGTTGATTGGGAAACAGTGTTTCAAATTCCGCTTCCGTCCCATAATTTCAAGACTTGGCATGACTTGAAGTTTGATACTGACTTTAACCTGAAGGAGTTTACTCTATCTATCTTGAAATTGGACAGACCGCTGGGTGAGGATGAACAGGTTACGTCTGGTATGATTAAGAAAATTCCTCGTATACTTCAGTGGATTATCTCGCACATTCTGCGTCCAGCAAACAGTGGACATTCTAGGTTAGACAGGGTAGGCATTCATCTCTTGTATACTCTTCAAAATAAGGTTCCCTTGAATTGGGCAAATAACTTTGTGAAGCGTCTTTTTTTCGTGCGTAACAGTGCCAAGAATGTTGCTCTTGGTTATGCGTCTCAAATCATGAAAATTCTTACGTTCTGGAATGTTGAAATCCCTTTAGTTCCTCTCATATCACCATCTGCTACTCAAGAGTTTGACTCTTCCACTTTATCTCATATGGGATATCGGTGGGACAAGGAACGTCAATGTTTCTATTTCTTTGAAAGGAAATCCAAAATAAGGATCTATAATTTTGATGTGCCTTCTGAACGAATTCATGTAGTTGAAGACCAACCTGATGAAGAAATGCATGATGTGAACGAAGCAAATGTGCCTGCAGCTGATGACAATGCTGGTTGGGGTGATTGGGTGCCACAAAGGTGGTCTCCAACCAACTATGTACCTGAACCAACGGTTCCTCCATTCTCCGGCGGTGCTTCATCTTCAACACCTACTGCGCACCTAACTCAAATGCTTCAACAAATGGAGCTTGCCAACCAAGAACGTCATGAAGAGGCACGGTCTTGGCATGTACAACAAAGTGAGTGGCATAAGGAGCATCGTGAGTGGCATGACGATCATACACGGATGTACCATAACCAACATTCTTGGCACACAGACTTGGTTAAGTGGCACCAAGTCTTCTACAATGAAATGTCTGGTGTTATGGACGACTGCCGTGCCAATCCTGGTATTATGGACAGATTCAGAAGTGTTGAAGTTCAGGACCGGTTCAGGCACTACACCTTCATGGGCCACAATCCAGATGCAATGCCTCCTCCTCCGCCTCCGCCAAGCTTCAGAGATCCTGATAGAGATGACGAGGAGTCCTGTGGTGGCTATAATCCACATTAAACCATCATCATTTCATTTCACTGCATTTCATTGCATGTTGCTTGAGTTTTTTTCTTTTCAGATTAGTTGCACCTTATATGTCTTGGCTTATGCAATTTTTAAATACTTTCTACTAGTTAAATGCTTATTTCCTTCTGCTTACTTCTGGTGTTATTGCCCTTATTTGTCATTCTTTGTGAGTGATTCTTTACTTTTTAAGTTTCCTTCTTTGTGATTGTTCGCTTCTTTATCATTTTTGCTGTGTCCTGCTACAACATGTTGCCTTGATAAAACTGTTTTTTTCTTCTTTTTGATGTTGACAAAGGGGGAGAAATGCAGATGTTGACAGATATGCACAAACTCAGGGGGAGTATCACACATCTTGCTAAAACTTTGCCATCATCGAAAAGGGGGAGTTTGTGAGCAAATTCTTTACTTTGAATAAGTTTTGAATGATAGTAATTTGTGTGATCATTGTCTAATTGTTGGTTGTGCATTATTTTACATGTTTCATTTGTGTTTTTAACCTATACTATTGTTTCGTGTCTATACATAAAGATCCACATTGATACATTTCTTAAAAGAACTCATAAAAACTGTTTTGTGTCAGTATGTAGCGATACATGTTCATCTGCATCGATACATAAATTTGTTTTAAATTACAAAACGTTTTTGCTTCAGTATGTATCGATACATACGAGCTTTGTATCGATACATGCTTAGTTAAAATGTTCTATGTATCGATACATACGAGCTTTGTATCGATACATGCTTAGTTAAAATGTTCTATGTATCGATACATACGAGCTTTGTATCGATACATGCTTGTATTAATTCTCTAAAATTAATCAAAGCTACAGTATGTATCGATGCATAATCTTTTGTATCAATACATAATTTTGTTTTGTCTACTAACAGCTTCTGTCTTTCACATATAAGAAGTATTTTGACAGCTCAGTTAAAAAGCACGAATTCAGAAGTGAAAAATGTTGTAACACAAATCAAAGGAGTGTGTAGCAGCAATTGTTTTGAGCAGTTAGAAACCTGAAAGAGACTTCATCTTCTTCATCTTCTCAATCTCTTTTCTTCAAGAACATCAACACATAATCATTCTTGTTCTTAGGATTAAAGGATCAACGAGATAACGTTCAGTGGAACGATCAAGGATCTAACTAAGGTGTTCAGTGGAATGATCGAGGATCTAGCTGAGTTGAAGGTTGAAGGGGGTTTCGAGGAAAAACCAAATGGTTTGTCCTTCAAGAACTTGAGTGTTCTTGCGGGTTTGTTAGTCACGTTTGCAGAACAGATTCAGCCGTAGCGTAGGGTTTGGAAATTGGGTAATTTCGCAAACAGGTCGTGGAACCGGTGAATTGTTTGCAATTTCTTGCAGGAAATTCTTGATCGAGCTCAGATCAAGTGGAGGTTTTATACAAGAAGAAGATCTTGGGATTTAGATTTCTGTCTTTGTATTGTAACCTTGTATCAACGAATTCGGCATTATTGATAACAACAGTTCTCAATTTCATTTGAAATTGAGAGGGAGACGTACCCACACGCGAGGACGACAGTGGGGAACTTCCTTACCAAATCTCTGCGTATCGTATTCTTTCCTTATCTATATTTACGTTTTCAACAGTTTTGTGATTTCAGTTGGTGTATTGTGGCTGTACATTTCGTGATACAATAGTGGCAAGAAAACTTCTTTATCTAAACTCCACCATTGTTCATCATTGATCACATACACACCAAATATTTGACAAAACTGTCAGCTGAGTTTTATTCATTGGAATTAGAATTTAGTGATAAGTGCATTTGATTTGATAATATTCTGGTGTTAATAATTTCTACCGTTCCTATTCAAATCCAGCAACAAATTCGCATGTCCGGTTTTCTAGTAGCGGTTCAGATTAGACGGAAGTCGATTCGGGACTGTAATTTTCCGCTAAGTTTCAATAACTCTGATAAGATTTTTTAAATCCGTTTATTTAAAAGAGATGATCTATTCACCCCCTCTCGATCACTAGCCACACCGTCTAACATTACCTTTCAAAGAAAATGTCCACCACATATACCAATACACCTCAAGCTGTAACAACTAGATCCACCTCCATTATAACTGGCTGAAATTAATGTTAATAGAGTAAGATTTTCCAACTAACTAACAGAGAAAGATTAGAACCCGCTAACCATTTAACTAATCTTAATATGATTACTAATTAACCTTTTAATAACCCTAAGCCAACAATATTGACACCGTTATTTCTAAGCGTTTTTAATTTCAAAAAAGAATTCATTTGAATTTTATTAACATTTAGTGTTCCATGAGAATTCACATTTTATAACGACACTAGTTTAGTACAACCCTACACACAAATGCCAGCACGTAAATAAAAAATAACTAGCTGCTAACCTGAGCGGGAAAAGCACAATGACCGTATTGTGGCACTCAAGGCTTGGGATAACGAACAGGCTTGTCAAGTTTAGAACCAGAAGCCGATATGGTACCATGCTATACTTCAATGGGCAGCCCAAAGCAATCCTAAACAAGTGACTTTGGAGTCGGGTGGGAAATTTCAGGGTGGGAAATTTCAGTTTATCTTGTAACAAAGTGGACTGTTGACCAACATTCACCCTACAAAATCCATAACATGGTCAAGCAAATTGGCAGAACATAGGGTCTTAACTTATTACTAATTGAAATCGACACTATAACAGATTTTAACTAACTGCACTAAATCATAAGCAGAAGCTTCAACCAGCATGTAGAAAAAACATAGCACCCACATGGTTTAATTTGGAAATTAAATCCACTCTAAAAGACTGAACTGAGACTGTATTTTATCAAGTGGAATTTGTTAATCTAATCACTAACTGATTATTAAACATATCCAAAGGCAGCAAAACACAAGCAAGTTAACTCCATATGTATTGCATTACATTCCTAACTAAACCAACTTCTTAGTAACTAACAGTCTAACTGAATTGCTTCAACATAATTATGTGTACCGGTTTGTTTAACTAACTTAATAACTAACCTATAACTAACTCCTAACCAGCTTAACAAAAATCAACTTGTTTTCAAGTTTTAACAAACTTTGCACAAAGAGATTCTAACAGAAATTTTGGGCACTTGCCCTAAGGTAACTGACCTGCCCGATTCTGTTGTAAACTATCCTATATAACAGTGCCATCAGAAACTTCTCCGGTTTTTTGGAATCATTCTTCACCTTCTTCAATTTCCATCTTCTTCAATCACTCTCTTCTTTTCTATTCTACAAGCTTCATTCTGCAAATAATGGATTCTGCATAACCTCCACTCTGCAACCAATTGCCTCGATGCCGCAAACCGAAATTATTTCAATCTGCATATGAAGGAGGAGAAAGCAGAGTGAACAAAAAATCAGAAGCGAAGATAAGAAGAAGGAAGAATCGTCAAAGCAATAGAGGTAGAGAGGAAGAGGAATCATTACCCGTACAATCGCCATGGAGTCGCCGCATTGGAGCATCTTGCCATTACGATTCGGTGAGAATCTCTTCTTTCTCGTTTAAGCTATCGGCGCGAACTTCCTGAATACGTTCGCGCCCCATTTGGATTCGCAATGGTGAAGAAGAATCAATGACGAAACCAAAAACTGGATTCGCACACTAGAAGACGAACCTTCCTGTTGAACCACCGCGTCAGAGCCGAACCCGTAAATTGCTTCAACTTATCATAACTCGCTTGTGTGGCGTCACGATTTCACGTCCTTACTCGACGCGAATTGCTAGCCTCATTCCGATTTCATTGACACGGATTAAAGGCTCTTGGCTTTCGATTTGTTGTGTCGGTTGAAGGTTCTCTATTTCGAGTCAATTTTGTCGAAGGCTTGAAACCGATAACAAGAACCCGTTGAGTTTTCTCGATTAGCTTTCGACATTGTTGTTTAGCTTTTGCGCACATGATAGCGAAGAGAATAGAATTGAGACTTGAATGAGGATGATAGAACAATGCGAAGTATGAGCTGAGAGGGGAACACAATGATTTTGAGCACGGTGTGAGGCGAATCTACGATGTTGATCGTTGGAGCTTCGAGTTGCACGGCCGTGAGAGCGTCGAAATGTCATCGTGAAGCTTGCTTGGATTCGTCGCATAAGCGTTTGTCAACTTGGTGTTTGGTGCTCGCATAATCACTTTTTCCAGTTTTTGGTTTCGTTCATGATTTGTTTTTTGTTTTTTTGCATAATCGCTTTTCACTTCTTGTTTCAGCTTAAGTGAAAGGGAGCATTGGATTGGTGTGTAATAGGATACGTTGGCCCAAAGGGGGAGGTTTGGTCCATTGTGTTTTCCTTTTGATCCATTATTCCCTTCCGTCCATTCCACCCTTCCGTGTTCCTTTGGGCCGACACGGGCAAGGTGGAGCCAAGGCCCATCATGTTTATTTGGCCACAGGCCATTTCTCTTCATTACCGCACCCCCACCGAGTACATTCATTCGGGCTTTGGTTTTTAGTTTTTTGAGAAGACTTAGGGCCTAAAGCCCATTTGTTACTCCACTACTGTCCACACCTCCATTGGTTCCAGGTTCTGCATCTCATTTTCTTTAATTTTTGTTAATTAATTAGCCTTAGGATTGAGATTAAACTTGGTTAATCACCTTGATTAAGGTAATTAGAATTTAGTATTAATTAGAATTAGGATTTAGTTTTAACTAGAAATTTAAAACCTAGTTTAATTAGAAATATTAGAATTTAGGTTTAATTAGATTTAATTAGAGTTTAAGGATTAATTAAATCTTGTATAGTTTTTTTCATGGATGTTTTTTAATATAGTTTTAAATCTTGGGTATGGGACGAATGACTCAGCGCTCATCATATTCACCTTTACTCATAGACTTTAGTGTGATTCTTATCAAATAACTATCAAGTCTATTCCACTCTTTCAATCATTCAATCGTATCCTCTTGCCTTAATCACCTTGTTTTCAGCTCTAGTGGGTTGAACTACGAAAGCTCTAATTTCCTTATTGCACTATAAGGATATGTAGGCAGGAGAATACAGATTCTTTGCGAGATACCTATTTATCAATCTATTATATTTTAACGATCAACTATTCAATCCTCCTTCAGTGTTAGACTCTCCTCCTGGATGTTCATATATTTCTTGGGATTATTATATTAGGGTCATGTACCCATTTCTCAATCAATAGCTTCATCCATTGCCTATCAGTTCAGGCTATGGCTTACTTTGTTGCTTGACCCCAAGGTGTAGTCCTTGGCAACCTCCTTTATCCCATGGAGATCAGACTCTGGCTTTGCTTTTTGCCCTCAAGGTGAAGACCTTGGCAACTTCTTTCATCCCATGGGGGTTCAGACTCTAGCTTTATTCTTTTCCCATGAGGTACATACCTTGGCATCTCGCCCATAGAATTCAGACTATGGCATATTTTATTCCTTCCCTTGGCATCCTTTCCCTATTGAGTTCAAACTCTGACTATCTTGATTTTGTCTATACAGTTCTGACTTTGACATACTATCCTGCCTTACAATTTAGACTTTAGCATTCATTTATCCAGCCCTTGGAGCTCGAACTCTGGCTACCTCTTTCATTACACACACAATTCGTACTTTGGAATCATACTCTTCTGCCCTGATGGAGTTCAGACTCTGGCATTTAAATCAGTTCCTTTGCCTTATATAGTTCAGACTATAGCATGCTTATACATCTTGCCCATGGAGTTCAGACTTTGGCAGCCTTTGACATTGACTCCAAGTTCAAACATTGATATTATATCTTCTTTTCCCTCTTTGAGTTCAGACTTTGGGAATCCATTCCTTGCCTTATATTTAGTTCAGACTATGGCATTCATCTATCTTGCCCTATGGAGTTCAGACTCTGGAAATATCATGTTTGTCCTTGTGGTTGATCACCATCTTTGGTTAGTACTGCATCCCTGCTTATTAAGCGATCTACCTTGCCTCTGGGAAATCCTATCGAATCTCTCTTTGTTTTCAGCTGTAGTAGATTGAACTACGATTGCTCTGATTTTCTCATTGCACGATGAGAATACGTAGGCACGGGGGTTTGAATCCTCCGCGAGCATACTTATTTATTATTCCTGCCTTAGGGCATTCCTTGCATTCATCTCCATGATGCATCCATATACTACCTTCATTCACCTCACGTGATATACCTATTAATTGAGCCAAATACACTACCTCTTTATGCTCTATCTTGCGTCACTTTGTGAACCAAGAGATGTTTGGATTGTCCCCAAACACTTAATTCACTTTGTCTTCGGCTATACCATATAGTGGCGAATGTTCAGACAGTCCACGTATAGGTTAATGCCTGTTTTACTCTTGGGTTCATATTTTCACCCCTTGTTGGAGTTCAAATCACCTTATACTTTGGTTCATACCACACCTTGATCATAATTCTTTACATCTCCCTCCATTAGTTCTTTGAACTACGGAGCCCTGAATTCCTCATTGCAATATGAGGATACGTAGGCATGAGGGCCTCAATCCTCTCCGAGCACTTTATCTATTTCTTCCTTTTCTCATTCTTTCACAAGAAATCTTAGATATCACACATATTCAATTGAGAATAATCAAAACGGTTCCCATGGAGTACCATGGATGTTCGGGGTGCTAATAACTTGCTCTTGCATAACTGACTTCCTTACCCAGCATATCTCTTTTCCCCGGGTTTTATCGATGTTTCCCCTTTCCTTCGGGAATAAATAAAGTTCGATGGCGACTCTGTTGTATGTTCGAGCGTGCGACACGTTCGGGTATATTTCCGCTAGCTTCAGCGTGCAGTCTCCAGTCTTATTCGCAAGTGTCCTATGTGATTTAAGCTTGATAACTGGACTTCTACTATGGTTCCCGTGGTTTTCTCGGAAGAAATGTAATGCATTTTTCTTTTTCCTTGTCCCTTGCCTTCGCCCGAGGCAAGTGGATAGCTTGTAAGGGCCTCCCATATTTTAAAAGTATTATTCAATCAATGAAAGACAAGTTTTGCACTCGAAATCATGTTCCTATTCTTTCTTTTATTTTACTTTTCACTAAAAATAAATGGCAAAAGTTTCTTTTATTTTATTTTTCATAACTTTTTCTAAAATCCGTTCTAAAATAAGCTCATAACATGCAGAGAAAAAAATTCCACTGAACACAACATTGCTGAAATTCTCTTTAAATATGGGTTTCCAATTAACCAAGCCGAAGACGACGGTGAGGAAGATTGTGAGGTACCGCCTAAGCTAGCAAGACTTCTTGAGCATGAGGAAAAATAGATTCAGCCACACAAAGAGCAGTTTTAAGTGATCAATCTCATCTCCGAAGAGGTAAGAAGAGAGGTCAAGATTGGGGCATCCCTTGCCGAGCATGGACACTGCGAGTTATTAGAGTTACTTCATGAGTATGTTAATATTTTCGCCTGGTCCTATTAAGAATGTATGGGTTGGATACCAACATTGTTGAACATTTCCTACCACTCGAGCCCCAATGTCCTCCGGTTAAGCAGAAACTTCGCAGAACTAGACCTAACATGTTACTGAAGATCAAGGAAGAAGTTAAAAAGCAGTTTGATGTTGGCTTCATAGCTATCATTGAGTATCCTCAATGGATTGCCAATATTTTCCCAGTTCCAAAGAAATATGGGAAGGTTCGGATGTGTGTAGACTACCGTGATCTTAAAAAAGCAAGTCTAAAGGATGATTTTCCTATGCCGCATATTGATGTTTTGGTAGACAACACAACTCAGCACTCAGTCTTTTCTTTCATGAAAGGTTTCTCAGGGTATAATCAGATCAAGATGGCTTCACCAAATACGGAGAAAAGTAATTTCATCACACCCTGGGGAACTTACTGCCCCAAAGGATATTAAAGTGTATGTAGATGATATCATTGCTAAGTCCAAGACTACAAATGATCACTTAGACCATTTGAGAAAGCTTTTTTCCAGACTCTACAAATTCCAGTTGAGGTTAAATCCTGCTAAGTGCACATTCAGGGTTCGCTCCGGCAAGCTGTTGTGGTTCATTGTGAGTCAGAAAGGTATAGAGGTTGATTCAGAAAAAGTTAGGGTTATCCAAGATATGCCAATCCCCATAACAAAGAAATGTGTCTGAGGATTCCTTGGAAGACTTAATTACATATCACGGTTCATCTCGCATTTGACGGCTATCTGTGAACCAATATTCAAATTGTTAAGAAAAAATCAAGCGGTTGTGTGGAATGATGATTGGCAGGAGGCATTTGACAAGATAAAAAAGGTATTTGCAAGAACCACCGATCTTGAAACCACAAGTTCCTGATAGGCTTTGTAGCGGGGTTTTCGTTACCTTTAGGTTTATTGACTAAACCAAAAGTAAACATACAATTCGAGTCGCCACCGCACTTTTATTTGTCCAAAGGAAAGACTAAAAAGCGAACAAAAGCCAAGTAAGAAGTTTATCAAGTCAAAAACTAATAAAAATGTCAGAGATCTAGGTAAGGGGGTTGGTTATGAAATGGGAAGGTTTTGTGCACCCAAAACATCCTTAGTACTCTAAGTAAACCTCTTTTTGCAAATGTGTGTTGTAGGTTGGTATTTATGAAAATATGTGCAAAAGATTGGGGGAATGAGAAAAGAATAGATTATATTTACAAATTTGTTGTTTGAATGGATGAACCCATTGCCTACGTACCACCACAAATGTAGGATCAAAACCTCATACTTCGGGGTAAAAATCACAAAGATTGGTCAATTGATTTGAGCAAAATCCTTGAGGTCTTTTGTTATCAAAGGGAGAAAACTCAACCTAAACCAACAATCCACCATGTGAGGAAGGCTTTAACATGCTAGTGAGGGGTTAACCCTATAATAATCATGGAAGACTTATAATCCAACCACTAAGGATGAGATGAGATTTACATCAACCACTATGATAACTCAAACCTATGACTAATGTTTATGAAAAGGTTTAACAAAGGTGGCCATTGGAACCACAAAATCAACTTGAAACGAGTTGTATGTACAAGTTAGATTTATTTACAAAATGAGGTCAAAGTTGGATTAAGATTCATTCATAATGAGTATTAATGAAAATGGGTTTGAAAAGTCAAAGGTATAAGGCCTAGGTTTCTAATTTGAAAACAATGTCAAAGTTTAAAGAAAATATTTTTGGCTTGGGTTAGAGTGGAGAGAAGAAGAGAAGGGCTAGTCCTAAAGCATACAGAGATAGGAGAGAAGATAAAACCCTTGGAGTTCCTTTTCTTGAAATCATAGAGATGATTCAAGATGCTCCTTTTCTTTGGACTTAGCAAACAACAAGCAATCACACAAATTATATTCAAGCTCCTAGGATCTCCATTTGGCTTGTCTCTCTTAACTTGGCTACTCATGACAATGGTCCTTCTTACTATCTCAAGATGGAATCCCTATCACACAAGAGCAAACATCAAAAAGTTCACAACACAATAAGAGGAATGGACAAAGAATGAGTTTGGAAAGGAAGTCCTTTGAAGTCAACTTTGAGATTTAACATTCTAAAGGCATGAGCCCTAGTTGCTCTTCAACAAGTTTAGCATTCTAAAGGCATGAGGCCTAGTTGCTCTTGAACTCCTTTAAGCATAGGTAAGTCCTAATTCTAAGTCCTTTCTCCTTTTTGCATTAGGTTCACACAAAACAAAAGCAAAACCAACACAAAACAACAATATATTTATATACAATAATGAGCTCAAATGAGCAAAAGGAAAATGGCATAAACATAAAATATGTGCTCAAGTGAGCAAAATGAAAACCAATATGAATAAATGAGCAAGAAGTAAATTGCATTAAAGTAATTTGCCAGAAATTAAATGCTCAAATTAAAGTTAGTAATTAGTATGGTTATGTTAGTTTCTCATAAGACAATTTAGCGCTATGTTAAGCAATCGTAAGTGGACTAATGTAGTAGTCACACATATCTAAGGTCGGTCAATAAAACTATAAGCAAATGAATATAAGTTAGAGATCATGACTAGTAAGCCAAGCTCCAAAAACTTGCCATGCCAAAAGAAAAGAGAAAGGCCTTGTATGGACTTTAGGTTTTTGGCTTGACCAAGAAGCAACCTATCTTGGACACAAAGCAACTCACTTGATTTTGGATCAAGTTGAGTTTGATTTGGATCAAAGAAGGTTAAGCCTCTCATTTGTCAAGACCAACCATTAGACATTAACTCATTGGCCAAAAAAAAAAAAAGATGAAGATGAAATGAATGGAAAGAGAATTCAAATGTCAAACACAATTGGTCAAAAGTGAATCAAATCATCATCAACCAATGCTAAACAGAAGAGAAATGAAGGTTACAAGTCAACAAGTCAAACATATTTTTTGGTATTTTTTTGAATTAAAATAAAATAAACAAAATAAGGTCAAACCTCAAATTTAATTCAAGTCAACTTCAACAAGTCCAATTAAATTCTCATAGGTCTAACATGGTCAAACAAACTTTGACAAATTTTTTCAACAATTTTTGAAATTAGAAACTATTTAAAAATAATTAAAAATAATAAAAATAACAGAATATGAATTAAAATCTCAAATAAATCTCAAATCAATTAAGAAATTGGTGACACTATTTTTCATTGACTTATCATGATCCATATGTGTTAAGAAAATATTTTTGGATTTTTTAAATATCAAAAAGTATTTTAAAATGAATAAAAACTATTAAAAACCAAATCATTCACAAAAAATATTAAATGAAGTACAAAAATAATTAAAAATCAAAATATGAAACTAGATTTTTCAAGAATTTTTTTGGCATTGGTCTCATATTTTTGTGACTTCAAATAAAACATTTATGAATTTTTGAAAATAAAAGGAATTAAATGGAATTAATCAGAAAATAAGAAAATAGCAAAAACGCGCAGCCACAAGATCCTTTCATTAATTGACGTGGCATTGATCTGATGGTTCAGAGGCGCGGTCACATGGTGCATTGGAGTCAAGCGTGCAACACCATGATTTAAAACAAGTCATAACATTGGAAGGTTGAGATTAAAACGTTTGAGCAAGATCCAATGATCCTGAAGCTACCACGTGGGGATGGTGGTGGAAACCACCATCTTCTCCGGCGATCCAACCAGATCCGGCCACCGCGCGCAGGAAGTCAAACCTAAATGAAAATGAAAAAGGAAGGTATCAAAATGAAGCTAAGGTGATGTACATCACCCCTGTGGCCATGGTTCATCCTTACAGTTTCGATTAGGAGAGAAACGTGAGCTTGAAGATCATGGTGCTTGATCTGAAATGGCACGATTTACATAATTGAGACCACCACTGGCCTGCCTCATGATTGAGGACTTCAGAAAATAACAAAAAACAAAGGAATTCACATCATATTGCAAGATCTAGATCAAGAAAAATTGAGGTTCTACCTCTGAAATACAACTTCAAACAACACGAATTCTCCAAGCTTTTGATCCAATCTTGCTCTAGAAGTGTGATGATGATGCAAGGTTAAGGAATTGAGCTGTGAAAATCAACTAATGATGTTGAAATTCAAGCTTGAAATTGAAAATGAAAACCGAAAATTCCTTTAGGTGAAGGTTTGGTTTTCAATTCAGCAGCGTTTCAGATCTCCTTGTGGTTGAAGAATGAAGCTCAAGGCACTTCTATTTATAGTTGTATGTGATGCAATGCAATGCTTGGCTCGTGTGTATGGTATTTGAATTCCTCTTGCATGGGCCTGTACAGGCGCATGTGAGGCCCAAGAGTGAAGGGAAATCCATTCTGAGATCAAATGTAAGTGAATTGGACGTGTAATTGGAGCTGCATTTGCTTGCACATGAAGTTACAAAGTGAATTGCAAAAATGAACATAAACATTAAGCTCTTCGAAACTCACTCATGGAAAGTCCAAAAAATTATTGTGAGTAATGGTTGGAAAGCCCTTGAAATAAGGAACAAAAGTCATGTTGGAAAAAAATTCATTTGGAGTTTGGAAATTTATGAAAACTGGCTGTGAATTTTTGGGTACAAAACATGTCTAAGTTCCCTTTGAAAATTTTCACCACAAGCAAGCACTTCCAAGCCCTTCTGTTTCAATGATGCAAGCCTTAAATGGAAACACCTCCAACATAAAAGTTGTATATCCTTTCAATATGATCAATTTAGACTCAAATTTTGCATCATTTGGATTTTAAATGAGAAAGTTATGGGCACTTGAAGTTGGACATTTTTCAAATTCAATGGCTTAGGTCCAAAGTGACCTATAATGTTTTGTATTATCACATGTGTTTCTTTTAGGATTATGAAATTTTGTACAACATAACATTTGAATTAGAAATCTTAAGCTTTCCAATTCATTTGGTCTCACCTTAAAATCATAAAAAATAAGGAAGTTAGGTCTTTGGGAAGTTGACCTAAAATTAGGGTTTCAATCAAAATGACCTATGATGTTTTGAAATGAATGATTACCTTAAAAGTTTCAAATGGAATTTTGATTAACATAAAAGTTGTTCATATGGTTCTTAAGAACAATATTTATCTTGGGGTCATCTTCATTTGACAAACACATCACAAGTTGTGTCTCGGTGATCTTCAGTTTAGTCAGATTACTTGACTGGTCAACTTCTCAAGGCCAAACTTCAAATCTTGATGATTGAATGATTGAGGATCCTCAAATAAGCTCATATATGAATAAAGTAATTAATGGAAGAACTTACCTTGATTAAATTTTATCATAGGTTGAGGTTGCTTCAAGAGCAAGGCACAGTCAATGCACAGTTGAATTAGGGTTTCCTTGGGAAACAATCCTCAAGTCCGTTGGGTTATCTTGATCAAATTGGAAAATTGAGATACTTGGGAGACATATATGATGATTAGGAACTCTGTGGACCATTGTCATTCTTGTTTTCATCTTCATCTAGCCACTTCATTGAGCTTAGGAGCCTCCTAGGAGCATAGGAGCACATGATCCCTTGAGCTTCAAAACAAAAGAGTTAGTGACATATTTTTGTGCTTTTGGTTGAGTAAACAAATAAGAAAAGCAATAATATACAATACAAGCATGCTTGGTGGTCTCAAACCACTCACACAAGTCCCAACCCTGGGGTTAAGCAGCCAAACATGCTATGATCCTTGAGGCAATGCAGCTTGTGCAAATGATATGATGCCATGAGGGGTCTTAGGGTCAAAATAAGGGTCTTACATATGCCCCTATTTAAGGCCATTCTAGCCAGAGATATGAAGGTTAAAATCTTCGTCTCGACGAGATAGAATGTGCTTAAATAATAACAAAGATACGAATTTTGGTCCCTAAGAGACCTCATGATGCAAATGTATGTATGCAAAATAAAATCTTCATGGTGAATAATTGCCACAAAGGAAAAGAAATCAGAAGAGATTGAAAAATCCATAGGAGTAACACACTCACTAGGGAGACAAAGACTCTGGGGGAAATAAGGTAAGAATGCGTGAGCAGGTCACGACTTGAAAACTTGCTGGGAGACACGAAGGGATTCCACGAAAATAAATCGATGGAAAGACTCGAGCTGACGCAAAGATGCATGTATTGGGGAATATACCAATACAGCAAAACTATCCACAAAGGATACTTCGGATAAAAATCCGGACTCAGACGGAGGTGTCCATAAAGGACTCAGCTGAGGAAGAAACAACGAGATATTACCGGCTACTGAGTAATAAACTCAAAGAGAGACATGTTTTCAAAACACCGGTTACTGGGTGAGAGAACAACGCGCTCAGAGAGAAAGAATATCTAAGACCGGTATAAGGGTGAGAGATATCAATCATCCGAAACGTCTGAGGAGGACACAAAAGGCACATCTCAACTCAGGAAATCTGACTCCACAGGGGACAAAAAGGTCATAATAGGGAGCAGAAGGAAGGAACGCCAGGGATACCGGTTACTGGGCATATAATAGGTGACCAATCAGGCGTGAATTGGGAATATATCCAAGACACTCATCATCCGAAATGAGGGCTCAAAAAAGCAAACTGGACTTACAGGATGGGCATTCGATTCCACAAGGAAATACGAACCTTACTCAACCGGGGAAGAAAAAGACTTCGACTGAAGAACGCATGAGATATATTATCTATTACCGTCAGAACGTAGACAACATACTCGCATGGAAGACTATCCACAACCGGTTACTGGGTTAATAAAGGATAAATCGGCCGAAAAGAAAGGACATCGGGATACCGGATACTGGATATAAAATGATGACCAATCAAAAGGAGAAACAATAATTACCAACCAAGGGTAAAATGAAAGATGACTCACGGGGGATAAATTGCTTGACAAAAGCAATCATCCAAGAGATATATCACCGGTTACTGGGTGGTATACTCAAAAATGAAGGAATATCAATATCGGTTACTGGGTAAAGATAACCACCAAAGACGGGATTATATTTATCGGTTACTAGGTAGAAAACCACAGAAATAGGACTTACAACTACCGGTTACTGGGTAGAAGGCCACAAAGTCCATTGGGGAAAAGGATGGACAATTACTGATTACTAATCAATTGAACCACTAAACCGTAGGGAACTGCAGGGGATAACAAGAAAGGAGTCAATCTAGGAACAAACTAGAAAGACACAGTTAACAAGACTCAACCCAATGAGGATATAACTCAGGGGAGTAATTCCATCCAGGTACACAACTGGGGAGGAACTGAAACAATAATCATCGACGAGGACATAACTCAGTGGGGAAGAAAGAAGGAAAGATAGACATTTTCTGCCTATGAGGCTGACTCTAAACGGAGAGATTAGACACAAACATCTGCTTGGGGAAGAACATTTCACCAATAGTAGGAGATAACAAGCAAAGATATATGGCAAAGTATGCAACATGAATATCTGAATGCTATAATTATATATGTATATGCGCGATTTATGTATGATTAATGCTGACAGATAGACATATCTAACACAAATAGGCTGAAGAGCCACGAACGGACATCCGGCATAACATCTCAAAAGAGAAAGGCCAAGCCCACAGGAGAGATCAGTTCTAATGGGGATGCATCAAATACCAGGAGACACCAATCACCGCTGGGAACAGGCCAAGGTCACTGCTTCCTACTGCCGGGGATATTCCAACAATTCTTGGGAACAGGCAACGGGATATCAATAAGTTCTGTCGTAGAAGAAAATCTATTGGGGAACTTATCGGGAAATGAGATGAAACTCCATGGGGAACAATCGCCAAACAGATATCCATCAATCAAAACACTCCCTTCTAACCGCTGAAGAGACATCTCTGCTAAGGGGAGAAAGAACCAATTGCTCCGCTGGGGAAGGAAATAACACATCTTCCCCATCACCATCCAATACTGGAAGAAATCTTCAGACTCAGAGGGGATACAAATTATCAGGCTCGGATCAGGCAACCCTACCGGGGATGAACTGTAGGCGACCATACTAGGGATAAATTGCTGGTACTTCCGAAGGAACTGTCTTGGCTGAGGGAAATGGAAACGAATCCTTCGTCAACACGCTGTAGTACCGGGGATGAAAAGGGTAACAAGCCCTTCATCACCTACTCTGGAAAAACTTCCTGCTTGAAAAGACAATTTATCTGGAAAGGCAGCTATGCAGGGAACACATGCTTACTCAGCTGGGGATTTCTACTCATAGCGGGGAAAGACAAAATTCCTCGTGAATAGATAGCATATCAACTTTTATCAATCACTAAGGGATTTTAGGTCAGTCCACACAAGGGATGACAACCATATAATTGATAAAAACACAAATGCTAGCATCAAACTCTTTGGGAAGTTGATGATGTCTCACTCTTTTCTGCGCTCGCTAGGGAGACAACTTGAAAGCTGATGAAGAGGATATAAGAATGCCAGAATAAATGTTTCCCTTTTTGGAAATCGTACTATCCTTGGAAGAGCACTGAAGACGTTCCAACTATCCTTTTAGTCATTGTGAATGTTCACTTTGTTTAAAACAGTTTATAAAAACTTTATTCGTTTAAAACAATGATATTTATCAATTAAAACATGCAAACATTTGTTAAACAGAACCAAATAAGAGTGCTAAGAATTGGATAAAGGCTCAAATTTATTTAATAGAATGGTAGTCCGCAAATGGCGAGACTCCATGGATCTTTACAAATTTGAAATTGGTGATATATATTGGAAAAAGGGCTACATTGAACATAATGACCATTTCTCCACCAACTCCGAATCCAATGTATTTGAAGCTTCAATTGATGATGACTGAGCGAGAATCTTTTGACAGAAGACACTTGAAGAACAAAGTCTTGTCAGGTTGCAGTTACTTGCCAAATCCCTAATTTTTGCCTAGATTGCCCCAGGGTGAGGTACTCAATCTAGCGGGATGTATATTCATCATTTTTTTTATATGTCTCTAACTTTTGCCTGGACCTCCCTTTCGGGTTTTCAATCCACCGAGACGCTCATTTTTGCCTAAGCTGCCCTTTTAGGTTTTCAATTTAGCGAGCTATTCTGTTTTTATTTTTAGACGAAGTATTTCTTGACTGCATCTGAATTCACAGGACGAGTGAAATCCTCCCCATCCATAGTTGTAAGCAACAAAGCACCGCCTGAAAAGGCTCTCTTAACAACATATGGACCTTCATAGTTTGGAGTCCACTTGCCCCTGGAATCGGGCGTGAAAGAAAAGACTTTCTTGAGCATGAGGTCACCTTCTTGGAACACACGAGGCTTGACCTTCTTATCAAAGAATTTCTTCATCCTTTGCTGATATAACTGACCATAACACATGGTAGTTAATCTCTTATCTTCAATTAAATTCAGTTGGTCATAACGACTCTGAACCCATTCAGCCTCAGTCAACTTGGCTTCCATCAAGACTCTCATTGATGGGATCTCAACCTCCACGGGGAGCACAACCTCCATGCCATATACAAGAGAGAAAGGGGTTGCCCCAGTTGAAGTGCGGACAGATGTACGATAATCATGCAAAGCAAATGGCAACATCCCATGCCAATCTTTGTATGTAACAACCATCTTCTGGATAATCTTCTTGATGTTCTTGTTAGCAGCTTCAACATCCCCATTCATCTTAGGTCTATAGGGAGAAAAATTATTATGTGCAATCTTGAACTCACTACACAGCTCTTTCATCATCTTATTGTTCAAGTTAGATCCATTATTTGTAATGATCTTGTCTGGCACACCATAGCGGCATATGAGTTGATTCTTGATAAACTTCACAACCACCTGCCTGGTTACATTTGCATATGATTCCGCTTCAACCCACTTGGTGAAGTAATCAATGGCTACGAGAATAAAACGGTGACCGTTTGACGCCTTTGGTTCAATCATGCCAATCATGTCAATTCCCCACATGGAGAAAGGCCATGGTGAGGAAATAACATTCAAAAGTGTCGGGGGAATATGAATCTTATCCGCATAAATCTGATACTTGTGGCATTTCTTCACATATTTGCAACAGTTAGACTCCATTGTCAGCCAATAGTAGCCTGCTCTCAACATCTTCTTGGTCATAGCATGTCCATTGGAATGAGTACCAAATGAACCTTCATGGACTTCAGTCATCAACAAGTCTGCTTCGTGTCTATCCACGCATCTGAGCAGAACCATGTCAAAATTCCTCTTATAAAGCACATCACCATTAAGGTAGAAACTGCCAGATAATCTCCTCAAAGTCTTCCTATCTTTAACAGATGCCCCGGGCGGGTAAGTCTGACTTTGGAGAAAGCACTTGATAACATAATACCATGGCTTATCATCTTTCACTTCTTCCACTGCAAACACATGAGCTGGTCTATCCAAGCGCATCACAATAATATTGGGAACTTCACTCCAGTACTTCACCACAATCATTGAAGCAAGCTGTAAGACCCCAAATTTGACCCTAAGATCCCTCATGGCATCATAACATTGCATTTGCATTACCTCAAGGATCTTTAGCATCTTGGTTCCCTTTGCCTTTAAGTGGGACTCCTTGTGATTGGTTTGAGATCACCAAGCATGCTTGAATTATACATCATTGTTTCTCTTACTTTTGTTTACTAACCAAAAGCACAAAAATGTGTCACTAACATCTTTTGTTTGGAGCTTGAGTATCACCCAACAGGTTCAAATGGGGTCTATTCGTCATCCAAATGCTAATCCTGAAGGAGCAAAAATCTGTCTCTGAGTGTCATGCTCGCTAGGCGAGCAGACTGGTTCGCTAAGCGAACTGAACTGTCATGCTCGCTAAGTGTAACACCCTTCTAAAATACCCCAAATATTTAATTAAAATAGCAATATATCAATCAGAGTAATTATGCAATTAAGGGTGTCACACAATCATTTCACACCATTCACCAAATAACTGTCATGCTCTTTTTATTAATTCAAAACATAAAGCATTTGCACAATACGCAGCGGATAGAAATCAAATCAATCATGCAGAACATGTAACACATTACATGTAAAATTATTCAACAAGGTAAAACATCCCGTCCCGATGTTACATCTATCAGAGCATGACCCACTAAGGAGACTACACTAGACTCCAAGCACTAGCTTCTACTCAATCACTGCTCGTTACCTGAAAAATAGTTGTAAGGGTGAGTTCCTCAATCGATATAAAAAGCATTATAAAATATCATGTAATGCTAAGTAAATAACACATTAATCACCCTAATCCTATCACACATTCAGTAACGGCACATCAACTCAAATATCATACTCAATACCAACACAAACACACGTATAATATTGGAATACATCCATTCATATTATACACCATACATACATTATGCAATGAGACTCCATGCATGCGGTACCGACTATTCGTGAACATATAGTTTACCTCACCGATCAAATCCAGATACGGCTACCAAGCCCACTAGTCCCACTCATTTGAGACCTAGTGACTCACTCACTAATTCCTCACCACGGGAATTAGCTACCACCAACTCACTAATTCCTCACCATGGGAATTAGCTACCACCATAAAGACTATAATATGCATGCTAAATCACCTAGCAATGCAAAATCATCAACAATAATCCACAATGATTTACTCACTAATTCCTCACCATGGGAATTAGCTACCACCATAAAGGCCACAATATGCATGCTAATTCACCTAGCAGTGCAACATCATTAACAACAATTCACAATGGACATATGCTCACACTCTAAGCCATAAAACAGTCCATTCACCAACACATGCATAATATATACATTCACAACATTATGCATATTTTCACACATCATCAGCACATGTATCAAAACATCATGTCATGTCAAATAATTAATCACAGTATTAGCACACTCCACTAATACCTATACTGCTCAAAACAGCGGGAAATAATCCCTACTATATCACACACCGATATAGGCCAATCCCCAATTATGTTCACAAGATTAAAATATCAATTTTTCCAATTTCCAACAGTGTTAACCGGTTAACGCCCTGGGTTAACCGGTTAACGCAACACAGAATACGCTTTCTGGCAAAACTCAACAGTGTTAACCGGTTAACGCCCTGGGTTAACCGGTTAACGCAGACAGAACAGCAATTTCTCAGAAATCACAACAGTGTTAACCGGTTAACACTCTGGGTTAACCGGTTAACGCAAGCAAAACAGCAATACTTCACAATTCCTAACAGTGTTAACCGGTTAACGCCCTGGGTTAACCGGTTAACGCAAGACAGAAAGCTGTTCCTGCGCTAACACGAAACAGAATGCAGAATTCTCCGCATTTTCCGCCGTTGGAGGACTTCCGGACCTCCGATTCCGATTCCGTAAAAAGCTATACGTTCGGGAAATTACAACTCACACAAATACAGATTCAATTACAGCTTTAACACAACTTATCCAACACAATTTTTCAGCATTCAACATCCCAATTAGGGTCAATTCAACGGTTTATCACTACCCATTACATGTTAACCCATAATACCCATTAAACAACGATAAACCCCCCTTACCTGAGTTAATCCGGCGAATCTTTAAGCTTCAAGCTTTTCTCTTCTCCAACCTTCTTCCTCTTGCTCTGCCTCTTTGCCCTTTTCCTCTTTTCAGCCGCTTCTCTGCTTTTCACGTGAAAACTCTTTTTACCAAAATAGAACTCTTTTTCCTTATTTCCAACTTATATATTTTCCAATAATTATTATTCCAATAATAATAATAATAATCCAATAATTCTAATTATTTAATTAAATTAATAAATATAATATTAACTTAAATTAAATAATTATCTTATTTTTATCGGGGTGTTACAACTCTCCCCCACTAAAAGAGTTTTCGTCCTCGAAAACATACCTCAAGCGAATAACTCCGGATAAGACTCCTTCATCTGACTCTCAAGTTCCCAAGTCACATTGCCACCTGCTGGTCCTCCCCAAGCCACCTTCACCAAGGCAATCTCTTTACCCCGCAACTGCTTCAACTCTCGATCCTCGATCCTCATAGGTGATGTTTCAACAGTCAGGTTATCTCTCACCTGTACATCATCTATTTGGACTACATGCGACGGATCAGGAATGTACCTCCTCAACTGAGACACATGAAAAACCTCATGCAAATTCGCAAGTGACGGCGGTAAAGCGATACGATAGGCTACCTCCCCTATCCTCTCCAAAATCTGATAAGGACCAATAAATCGAGGTGTCAACTTCTTCGACTTCAAAGCTCGACCAACCCCAGTTATCGGAGTAACACGAAGAAACACATGATCTCCCTCTTGAAACTCAAGTGACTTCCTCCTCTTGTCGTGATAACTCTTCTGACGACTCTGAGTAATTCTCATCTTCTCCTGAATCATCTTAATCTTTTCCGTAGTTTGTTGAACAATCTCCGGTCCAACCACAACACTCTCACCGGACTCATACCAACATAAAGGTGTCCGACATCTCCTACCATACAAAGCTTCAAACGGTGCCATACCAATGCTCGAATGAAAACTATTGTTGTAGGTAAACTCAATCAAAGGCAAATAACAATCCCAAGCACCTCCCTTTTCCAAAACACAAGCCCTCAAAAGATCCTCTAGTGACTGAATCGTCCTCTCAGTTTGACCATCAGTCTGCGGATGATATGCAGAACTCAATCTCAGCTTAATTCCCAAAGCCTTCTGCAAACCTTCCCAAAACTTCGATGTAAATCTAGGATCTCTGTCCGAAACAATACTCGACGGAATACCATGCAAACTTACAATCTTCTCAATATACAACTCGGCTAATCTCTCTAACGGATAATCCATTCTGATCGGAATGAAATGAGCCGATTTTGTCAATCTGTCAACAATCACCCAAATAGCTTCAAAATTCTTAATTGTCCTCGGTAAACCAGAAACAAAATCCATACTGATACTATCCCACTTCCACTCTGGAATAGCCAACGGTTGCATTAGCCCAGACGGCTTCTGATGCTCAATCTTTGACTTCTGACAAGTCAAACAAGAATAAACAAAACTCGCAATTTCTCTTTTCATTCCCGGCCACCAAAATAACTTTTTCAAATCATGATACATCTTCGTAGCTCCAGGATGAATACTCAGGCCACTACGATGTCCTTCCTCAAGAATACTCTTCTTAAGTTCGGTAACATCCGGAATACACACCCGATTACCAAATTTCAAAACACCTTTCTCATCAACTCTGAATTCACCACCTTGACCTTGATTCACTAGAGTCAACTTGTCCACCAAAAGCACATCGGATTTCTGACTCTCTCTAATCTCATCCAGAATACCACTTGTTAACTTCAACATTCCCAATTTAACACTATTGTGAGTACTCTCACACACCAAACTCAAGTCTCTAAACTGTTCAATTAAATCCAATTCTTTAACCATTAACATAGACATATGCAATGATTTCCGACTCAATGCATCAGCCACTACGTTTGCTTTACCCGGATGGTAATTCAAACCAAAGTCATAATCCTTCAGAAACTCTAACCATCTCCTCTGTCTCATATTCAGCTCTTTCTGATCAAACAAATACTTTAAACTTTTATGGTCACTGAAAACCTCAAATCTTGACCCGTACAAGTAATGCCTCCATAACTTCAAAACAAATACCACGGCTGCCAACTCTAAATCGTGTGTCGGATAGTTCCTCTCATGAACCCTCAGTTGTCTCGAAGCATAAGCTATAACCTGCTTGTTCTGCATCAACACACCACCCAAACCCAACAATGAAGCATCACAGTAAACCTCAAATGATTCCGACGAGCTCGGTAATATCAGAATAGGAGCAGTAGTCAACCTTCTCTTTAACTCTTGGAACCCTTCTTCACATTTTGAGTCCCAAACAAACGCTTGCCCCTTTCTAGTCAACATCGTCAACGGTAACGCCAACTTAGAAAATCCCTCGATGAATTTCCTATAATATCCTGCAAGTCCAAGAAAACTCCTTATCTCAGAAACTGACTTCGGAGCTTCCCACTTAGATACCGCTTCTATCTTAGAAGGATCAACAGCAACACCACCTCTTGAAATCACATGACCAAGGAAACTAACCTCTTCTAACCAAAATTCACACTTTGACAGTTTAGCAAATAACTTCTTTTCTCGTAGAACTCCCAAAACCACTCTCAAATGTTCAGCATGCTCTTCTTCAGATTTCGAATATACCAAAATATCGTCAATAAACACCACAACAAACTTGTCTAGGTACGGATGGAAAATCCTATTCATATACTCCATAAATACTCCAGGCGCATTAGTCACACCAAAAGGCATTACAGAATACTCATAATGTCCATACCTTGTTCTGAAAGCAGTCTTCTGAATATCCTCAGTCTTCACACGTATCTGATGATAACCAGATCTCAAATCTATTTTGCTGAACACACTCGCACCAACCAACTGATCCATCAAATCATCAATCCTCGGCAAAGGATACCGATTCTTGATCGTCACTTTATTCAGTTGCCTGTAGTCCACACACAACCTCATAGTACCTTCTTTCTTCTTAACCAATAACACTGGTGCACCCCACGGTGACACACTCGGACGAATAAACTTCTTATCCAACAAATCTTCCAGCTGACTCTTCAATTCAGCTAACTCAACAGCAGACATACGGTACGGAGCCATTGACATCGGCCTAGTACCAGGTACCAAATCAATCGAGAACTCAACTTCACGCTCTGGTGGTAATTCATTCACTTCTTCCGGAAACACATCAGGAAAATCACACACCACAGCTAGACCGCAAATCACCAGTTTATCTTTAGCCTCCAAAGTCGCTAACAGCATAAACAACTCTGCCCCATCGGCTACTTCCTCATTCACCTGCCTTGCTGATAGAAACGAACTCTTTCCTTCCTCAATCTCAGGAAAGATCACAGTCTTATCAAAGCAGTTGATATAAACTCGGTTACACACCAACCAGTTCATACCCAGAATAACATCAATCTGCACTAGTGGAAGACACACTAGGTCCATCCCAAAGTCTCTACCAAAAATACTCAAAGGACAATTTAAACAAACTGAAGTAGTAGTCACTGAACCCTTCGCAGGAGTATCAATCACCATACTTCCATGCATCTCAGATATCTCTAACTTAAGTTTCACAGCACAATCCAAAGATATAAAGGAATGAGTCGCACATGTGTCAATAATAGCTACAAGAGGAAAGCCATTAATATAACACGTACCTCGGATCAAACGATCATCTGCAAAAGTCTCAGAACCCGATAAAGCAAAGACCTTGCCTCCCGACTGGTTCTCTCTCTTCGGCTTAGGACACTGTGGGCTAATATGACCCAACTCTCCACAGTTGAAACAAGTCACAGTCTTCAACCGGCACTCTGCAGCCAAATGACCACCTTTTCCACACTTGAAACACTTCCTCTCAGCACTGGTACATTCATGGACACGATGTCCAGCCTGACCACATCTATAACACTTAGCAGGGGCACTGGAGTCTCCCCCACTAGGCCTCTTCATCCCACTCTGTCTCTGGAAACCTTTACCAGCTGCATACGGTTTCCCACGATCATTCTGATTCTTGCTTTTCCTATCAACCCTCTGCTGATAGCTCTCCGCTCTGGCTTTGGTATCCTGTTCAAAAATCCTGCAACAGTCAACCAAATCAGAAAACACTCTAATCCGTTGATACCCAATAGCCTGCTTAATCTCGGGACGTAACCCGTTCTCAAACTTCACACATTTCGAGAATTCCCCAGTAGCCTCATCATAGGGAGTGTAATACTTCGACAGCTCTGTGAACTTAGCAGCATACTCAGTAACAGACCGATTTCCCTGCTTCAATTCTAAGAACTCTATCTATTTCTTTCCTCTAACATCCTCTGGAAAATACTTCCTCAGGAATCTCTCTCTGAACACAGCCCAAGTGATCTCAGCATTCCCAGCGGATTCCAACTCAGTGCGGGTAGCAACCCACCAATCATCTGCTTCTTCTGACAGCATATGCGTACCGAACCTGACCTTCTGGTTATCGGCACACTCAGTCACTCGGAAGATCCTCTCGATCTCCTTCAACCACTTCTGAGCACCATCTGGATCGTATGCTCCCTTGAACATTGGAGGATTGTTCTTCTGGAACTCACTCAGTTGACGAGCAGCTCCCATTCCCACAACATTCGGATTTCCTCCAAGTACTCCAGCTAGCATACCCAGAGCCTCAGCAATCGCAGCATCGTCTCTACCTCTTCCAGCCATCTCTATTCTGAAAACCCAACAAACTAAAACAATAAGTACTGATAGGGTTACACAACACCTATCCCGTACAGGGAAAACAGAATAATTATGACTCAACTCGACCGACTATGCTCTGATACCACTAATGTAACACCCTTCTAAAATACCCCAAATATTTAATTAAAATAGCAATATATCAATCAGAGTAATTATGCAATTAAGGGTGTCACACAATCATTTCACACCATTCACCAAATAACTGTCATGCTCTTTTTATTAATTCAAAACATAAAGCATTTGCACAATACGCAGCGGATAGAAATCAAATCAATCATGCAGAACATGTAACACATTACATGTAAAATTGTTCAACAAGGTAAAACATCCCGTCCCGATGTTACATCTATCAGAGCATGACCCACTAAGGAGACTACACTAGACTCCAAGCACTAGCTTCTACTCAATCACTGCTCGTTACCTGAAAAATAGTTGTAAGGGTGAGTTCCTCAATCGATATAAAAAGCATTATAAAATATCATGTAATGCTAAGTAAATAACACATTAATCACCCTAATCCTATCACACATTCAGTAACGGCACATCAACTCAAATATCATACTCAATACCAACACAAACACACGTATAATATTGGAATACATCCATTCATATTATACGCCATACATACATTATGCAATGAGACTCCATGCATGCGGTACCGACTATTCGTGAACATATAGTTCACCTCACCGATCAAATCCAGATACGGCTACCAAGCCCACTAGTCCCACTCATTTGAGACCTAGTGACTCACTCACTAATTCCTCACCACGGGAATTAGCTACCACCAACTCACTAATTCCTCACCATGGGAATTAGCTACCACCATAAAGACTACAATATGCATGCTAAATCACCTAGCAATGCAAAATCATCAACAATAATCCACAATGATTTACTCACTAATTCCTCACCATGGGAATTAGCTACCACCATAAAGGCCACAATATGCATGCTAATTCACCTAGCAGTGCAACATCATTAACAACAATTCACAATGGACATATGCTCACACTCTAAGCCTTAAAACAGTCCATTCACCAACACATGCATAATATATACATTCACAACATTATGCATATTTTCACACATCATCAGCACATGTATCAAAACATCATGTCATGTCAAATAATTAATCACAGTATTAGCACACTCCACTAATACCTATACTGCTCAAAACAGCGGGAAATAATCCCTACTATATCACACACCGATATAGGCCAATCCCCAATTATGTTCACAACATTAAAATATCAATTTTTCCAATTTCCAACAGTGTTAACCGGTTAACGCCCTGGGTTAACCGGTTAACGCAACACAGAACACGCTTTCTGGCAAAACTCAACAGTGTTAACCGGTTAACGCCCTGGGTTAACCGGTTAACGCAGACAGAACAGCAATTTCTCAGAAATCACAACAGTGTTAACCGGTTAACACTCTGGGTTAACCGGTTAACGCAAGCAAAACAGCAATACTTCACAATTCCTAACAGTGTTAACCGGTTAACGCCCTGGGTTAACCGGTTAACGCAAGACAGAAAGCTGTTCCTGCGCTAACATGAAACAGAATGCAGAATTCTCCGCATTTTCCGCCGTTGGAGGACTTCCGGACCTCCGATTCCGATTCCGTAAAAAGCTATACGTTCGGGAAATCACAACTCACACAAATACAGATTCAATTACAGCTTTAACACAACTTATCCAACACAATTTTTCAGCATTCAACATCCCAATTAGGGTCAATTCAACGGTTTATCACTACCCATTACATGTTAACCCATAATACCCATTAAACGACGATAAACCCCCCTTACCTGAGTTAATCCGGCGAATCTTTAAGCTTCAAGCTTTTCTCTTCTCCAACCTTCTTCCTCTTGCTCTGCCTCTTTGCCCTTTTCCTCTTTTCAGCCGCTTCTCTGCTTTTCACGTGAAAACTCTTTTACCAAAATAGAACTCTTTTTCCTTATTTCCAACTTATATATTTTCCAATAATTATTATTCCAATAATAATAATAATAATCCAATAATTCCAATTATTTAATTAAATTAATAAATATAATATTAACTTAAATTAAATAATTATCTTATTTTTATCGGGGTGTTACACTAAGCGAGCAGATCCTTCGCTAGGCGAAGAGCGCGTATTTCAGAAAATAACAGAAAATTTTGGGCTTGACTCTAAGCCCACAAAAGCCACCAAAATTAGGTTATAAATACCAGAGCTTCACTTGAGAAAAAGGGGACTGGAGACAAAAGGCTGGAGATTATTACAAAACCCTGGAGAAGGAGAGAGGCAGAACTAATCTGCAGCAACCTCCAGGCAGCTCTGAGAAGTTCACTCGGACTCACACACTTTCGCCTCCGCCTCACGCAAACCCTAACATTGCTTTGCAAACCCAGTCGTGCCTTTCGAGTTTCATCGGTCTCTCCAGTCAGGTTTGCCCTTATCCCCATCGCTCTATGCTTTTAATTTGAATACTTTAAATGTATGAGGTATCGTTCAGTTTTGCCCACGGGTTTAGATATGCATAAATGTGTAAACAATACCTTTAATGTTTTGATCACTTAATTTCTGAGATGGATGCCATAGGGTTTGGAGTCCCTAAAATCGTACTGTTAACAATGGGAAGTCCAGAACCCGCAGGCGCTCGCTAGCACCTTCGCTAGGCGAGCCTGCAGCGAAGCTTCGCTAGGCGATGCAGCAGCGATCGCGACAGTAGTTGTTTTTTTTTCTTCTGTTTACTCTAACCTGTTTTGTGTTTGTTGTGGCATTGTTTTCTCCTAATTCCGTCATAGTACTCTAACCTGTTTGTCGAGTTTTTGTGAGGGCTCACATACTCTTGCAGGGATAGCTTGCTTGGTGTTCCACTTTATTTGTGGGATACCACCTGGAGGTTTATTCCGATTACCTGTACTGACTCACTTTCTTTTATGGTGCTTAGCTTGGAAGGGTCTTTGGTTTTCTTACCTCTTAAATTAATGTTACTCCGAATCTTTATCCGTGTGGTAGACCTTAATCCCTTTTACATCTTTTATCATTTTACCGCTTTCCTAGCTGGAAGACCTCGATAGGAGGCAATGTTTTGTGTGTTTACTTTATGCAGGTTCCTTCGTCCAGGACTCCTTTTGCATGCGCGTTCCTAAAACGCAAACGAACCCATTGATTTTTCTTCTCCTAAGAACATGTTTACTCCTTCTACTACAGGTGAGTAAGTCTCCAAAGATCATCTTCTTCTGATTCAAATACAGGGAACTCAAAGTTGGGAGATGGTGTTGGATCATTATGTTCAATGGGTTTGATTAACATGCATAATGATTTTGAGTATAAAAGAGATTTCATAATTCAAACAAAGCAAATCATTATGCAGATGAAAAATATAATTTTATTCTCTTTTTTTAGGGTTTTATGGTGATCACCAATTTCATGCAAAAAGCAAAAAGCAAAAATAATTTGGAAAAACAAACATTTAACATGTGATTTTTGAATGAATATCATTGTATTAATCAAAATGTGCCAACAATGTCATCACTTCTCCTTTTGGCATGGGAGAAGGGTTTTTAATCAAAATGAACATATTACGCTGACTTGTGGACAACTGTTGGAACATCAACATCGACCCAATTATTGCAGACTCCGCCAAGTATGACAAAGTTGCCAAGATCTTCCTCTTCATCCTCTTCAACAATGGCAGCAACCTCTTGATCTTCAACTGTGTGGATGAAACCACCACTCTGGAACAGCCCACGCTCATTGGAAACACCATAAGAATACCCTATGCCAGCTCGGGATTTATTATCTTCCAACTTGATCATTTTCCCCAAACCAGTAGTTGCACCATGCTCAATGGCCAACTTTGCATCGTTGTAGGAGATAAATGAAGAAAGTCCTTTCCTTGAAGGCTTAGCAATAGACAAGGCTTGGAACAGAGTCCCGACCTCATCCTCAACATTAATGTAGGAGAAGGAAGATAAATTACTGACCAAGAGAGCCTTCTCTACCCCTACCACCATCATCTTCTTGTTCTTCACAAACTTCAACTTTTGGTGTAGGGTGGATGTCACGGCGCTTGCCTCGTAAATCCATGGTCTGCCAAGCAAACAGTTGTAAGACGGATGAATATCCATGACCTGGAAAGTCATCTGGAAATCACTAGGTCCAATCTTGATCGGGAGTTCTAATTCGCCGATCACGGTTTTGCGCAATCCATCAAACGCTTTCACAACCATTCCACTCTGCCTCATGGGAGGCCCCTGGTAAGAAAGTTTAGCGAGAGTGGACTTTGGCAACACATTAAGCGATGATCCTGTGTCTACCAACACATTAGACAAGGCATCATCCTTACAGTTCATTGATATGTGTAAAGCCAAATTGTGGTTTTTCCCCTCCTCGGGAAGATCAACATCACAGAAGCTCAAATTGTTGCAAGCGGTTATTTTTACAACAATGCTATCAAATTGTTCTATTGTGACATCGTGGTCCACGTATGCCACGTCCAACACCCTCTGTAAAGCTTCACGGTGTTGGCTAAGAATTCATCAACAAAGATAACACAGAAATCTTTGATGGAGTTTGTAGCAGCTAATCAACAACGTTGTATTCACTCCTTTTGATGAGCCTCAGCATCTCATCATTATCCTCTCTCAAAATGCCAGACTGACCAACCAGGATAAGAGTGTTATTATTCTTTACCGCAACAGGGTCAATAACAGGAATAAGATTGTTTGAAGTAGAAGTCCCCACGGGACCGGCAGGATTAACAACAGTTCTTCTCATGACATCTTCATGGGGTTTCGGCTGCGCTGAGAAAACACGACCACTACGGGTCACACCACTGACATCTGAGATACTTACAACAGAGGTTGAGGGCAACGACACCTCCTTCCCATCTTCTAATATAACTGCATTATATCGCTAGGGGATAACTTTGTCTGATGAATACGGGACAGGACCTGTTGGCTTGATCACAAGAGCTGGTGACACCTTCTTCTTGCTGCCATCATACTTGACGACAACATGCTTAGGAATTTTAAACACCGGGGTGTTAACATCGACTTCATCCTCATTATGATTCTGAAGTATTTCAATCATCCCCTGATCAATCATCTCTTGGATGTCCTTTCTAACTTGACGACATCCTTTCTCATTGATAGTGCACACCTGGCACCTATCATGGTCATGCTCGTAATGTCTATGTTCACACAACAGCTTGTGCATCTCGACCAAAGACTGCCTTATGTCATTGACATATAGGACTTTGTACTTTCCAGGGCATCCCTGGACCATATTAACAACTACTTTCCCATGCTCAGGCAATAGGTCCTTCTTAACATTAGGACCTACGTCCTCAAAAAAGAATATACCGCTTCTCACAAGGTCTTGCACCTTGGTCTTCAACGGGTAACAGTTCTCCACGTCATGTCCGGGAGCACCGGAATGATATACACAATGAAGCTCTGGCTTATACCACCACCGAGGGTTGGTCAGTACAGCAGGAGGATCTCGCTGAGTTATCAGCTTTCTATCGATCAAAGAAGGATAGAGCTCAGCATAAGTCATCGGAATTAGGTCAAAAGTTACCCTCTTCCTCTCGTAGTTATTGGTTCTGGTGTTATTATTGTTGTGAGGCTGGTAGGCATCTTATTGTTGACGATGTTGTTGTTGTTGTACTTCTCTAAAAGCAGGTGCTATGTGTAACACCTCAAAATTTGCCCTCCTCTCTTGGGACTAGCATTATCATTGTACATATCATTTTTAGGTCATTAGGCATTGCATATTGCATATCATGTGGTTACATTGTGCAAGCCATTCTCCCAAGTCTTGATCAGAAGATGAGGAAGTCAAAGTGCAAGCCTAGGGTTTACTGACTGGTCATGGCCATCTGAGGATTGGGCTGTGAATTAGGGTTTCATAATTCTCAATGGATATTGGTCTTCATCTTGATTGAAGTGATACATCATCATCATCATGGTTGGATGTCATCAGGAGATTGAAGAAGATTCCTTGAGATTAGGGTTTTGACCACTAGTCAACCCTAATCAGTTGCATTGGGCCAATCAGGGCTGGATCAGGAGATGAGGTTTCTGATGGTTGTGGGGTTCATTTTGTGATTGTATTGTGCTTATTGAGGCTAGGGTTTCACCCTTGAGCCATTTCGGTTGAAGATTGGAGCTCAATTTGATCTATGCATTGCCAATTTCATCTATCAGTTGAAAAAGTCAACTGTGGTCAACTGTACATGATCTGATGGATTTGGAGGTGGAAATGAGTTGGATACACTTCATTCATGTTGGAACAAGTGTTATTTGACATCTCAAAGCTTAAAAATAAAGAAAATCAGGTCAGGACAAAAACTGCCAAAAATAGAAAGTGACTTGTAATTGAAGTTTCCAAAAATGGAAAGTTTTGGACCTCAAAGCCACGTGTCCAAGGAAGCTTCAAATGAAAATTTGTTCAACATGAAAGTTGTAGATCTTGTTCTCACCTTCCCAAAAAGTCCAAGAACTTGAAGATCCAATGTATGGTTGGAAAGTTATGGCTCAGTGAAATTCAGAAATGACCCGTAATCAGGAGGCCATAACTTCCACATGGTTTGTCCAAATTGCAAGTTCTTTATATGCACAAACTCCATTTGACATGTACTTCAAGGGTGCATCATTGGATTTGTTCAAAAATGGCCAAGGCAAAAAGTCACTTTTCAACTGGACAGTTAAATTGGACCAAGGGCAAAATTGTCCAACTTTCAAAATAATTGGAATTTTTGAGTGGGGATTTTTGCTACACCTCAGGAATGGCATTTAAAACTTGTTGGAATCATCATTTCATGGCTAAAGCATATGGTTTGAGATTTGGTTTGGAAAATGGAAGTGCTAAAAATGGACAAATGGTATCACATAGTGAAATTGAGCATTACACATCCAATGAGCATGAAGCAAGTTTCTACAGCTCACATATGACATTTGGGAGGTGTATGAGCTGTCAAAACAGGTGGCATGTGCTGTCATGAGGAAATTCCACTTTTGTCCTTTTTGGAAAATTACACTTTCACTTAACAATGCCCAATTGCTAATTACATGATTAAGGCATGGATTAAGGTCACATATATATTCATAATCTTCCTCTAATCATAACAGAAAATTGCATTTCCCCAAGTTGGATCTCAAAACCTCTCATTCTCTCAAAATCATCAAGAACTCAAAACCCTCAAATCCTTCAATCTTCCTCAATTCTCAACCAAACTTCGAAATCTCTTTTGCATTCAACTCCTTGCATCATCCTCTCGAACTGTTTTTGGTTATTGGAAGGAATAGAGTGCTGAATCGCAACTGTTGCATATGCATCATCCATGGTGAATTGAAGAGTTTGAGCATTAGGAGCAAAATCGAGCGCAGCTGAGCATAGCATCTCATTTCCACAAGGTCATAGCGCATCTGTTTGAGGAAGAAAAGCTCGAAGAACACTGATTACATCGCTGCCATTTCCAGGTTGGTGAAAAATCGAATTGCATGATTTGCTTCAAGTTCATATGCGTTTTATAGATCGTGCTTTGTAGATTACGGTGATAGTTTTAGAATTGCAAATGATGAACCGTAGGCTAAGAAATCGCAATTTGAAGTTATGAACACAAACCCTAACCTCTTCGATTCGTTTGATTTAGGAATTGTTAGGTTGTAATAGGTTGATATTTAGATTGTGCTCGATTAGACGATTATATCGGTTATATGCATGTCCATTTTCGTTGAGTTTTGGTGTTCTTCGATTTTTGAAAATTCTGGAAAATGTTGCGAGGAAGATGATGAAGCTTTGCGCAGAAGCTTGTTTAATCCAAAAAACTGTTTGAAAATTCAAATGAGATGTTTCCCTCCACCGCGCAAATATTTACCAAAATGCCACTGTGCAATTTTTAATTAATTTGTTTAATTCTTAAAAAATTATAAACACATTAAAAAATTCATAAAAAATTGTAGAAAAATCAGAAAAATGTGAGAGTTGTTGTGTTGACTTCCTTGACTTGTGTAGAATTTTTTTGACCTATTGGTCAAAGTTGTGCTTGGTAATAATTTTGTGTGCCTTAAGGTTGTTTCACATGTGTTCAAATTTGATACATTCTACCATTTTAATTGTGAAATGCACATGGTGTTAAATAAATTCTTGAAATTTTTTGTGATGATTCTTGACTGATTGATGCTCATTTCCATGTAAATTTCATGAATTTTTGATACCTGGTCATTGAGCAGCAAATTATGGAACTTAGGTGTGACAATTTGTGTCACACCTCTTGATGTCAACTTGCAGGATTTTTTTGAGTGACCTATACTTGTTGAAATAAAGTGAAATTTTGCATGGTGAATCATTAACATGTTAAGATGCTTTGTGAATTTTTGTGGAATTTTACATTGCATTTTCAAATTGATTGTGATTTTTCATTTCTGTTGGTCAAATTTACAAGTTCATGTGACATAGGTTGGTAGATTGATTGAGAAATGCTCATATGGTATTGTATAATCATAAAATTTGACATGCTTGTAATAGACTCATGTTAGGACCTCCCTGTTTTGGTCTCGTCCATTTCTTTTTTGTTTTCATTGAGTTATGAATTTTTGAAGTGGAAGCATGTATTGATGTTGTGATTTGGAGCATGAAATTGTGACTGTTTTTGTTGATTTTCATTGACATGGTTCCATTTGCCCAATTAAGCTCAAATTTGGTGTGCCATACCTGGATTAGGTCCTGTTTAGGTGTAATTTATTTGAGAATTTTTGGAAGTGTTTTGGTGTGGATTTGAATGCAATAGTTCTGTTTGGATGTTTTGTGCTTCATTTGAACTAATTTGCCTTGTTTTGTGCATAACATGAACATGATGAATGATATAAACAGGAGACTAATGGTGTTTGCTCTTGTTTGACATTAATTTGACTTTGGTTGGTGAATACCTTGCTGTTTAGGAGTTTTTATTGCCTTTGGACCCTAGGCTTAGCCTAGTGGTCTTGTTGCTAATATTTGCTTGATTTTTCAGGATCAAAGGCATAATGCACATGGAGAATGATCCAAATCCATTTTAATTGATGTTGTTGATGTTTGTACACTAACATAACATTGTTTTGTAGGTTTTGAAGCTTGGGCTTAAGCTTTGAGCTTGCTTTGTTGTGCATTGCTTTGTATAGTTTGATTGATTGAACACTTGCTGTTTGGTTTTGTCTGTCTGAGTACTAACTGTGTGTGACTGTTTCCAGGTACCTTTAGTTGCTCAGTTCCTTGTGAACTTTTGCTTTGCGTTGCTTAAGCAACTTGCATTGAGGTAGGTCCTCTTGACTTCATGTAGTCTGGAGACCCGGCTGTTACCGGGCCGGGCAAATAAATGTCTGAAGTCCTCCTTAAGAGGCGATGATTGTGTTTGTTTAATTTTGTGCCTAAGCAGGTGAAAGTCCTTTAAATAAGGCAATTGGTGGAAGGTAGAGGTATGCAGTCTACCCCCCACTATTCAGTTGAGTCTTCTCCTTGCTCCCATTACATGGTTGTAGCATTGAGATCCTAGCCCAAGATCTGTGCAGTGCACATTGTGTCAGAGTCACTGAGTATAGAAGGGTTCCCCCATTCTGGACCCATGCTCATTTGTCAGAAGCTCTCCCTGGTCAGGGATAAGAGCTGTGAGGTCTCATCCTCACTTCACCCTTTCATCTGCTTCACCTTAGCCTCGTAATGGCAAGGTTAAGAGCAAACCCAGCCCGTACAGACGACTCGCTTCGGCGGTCAAACCCCTTTGATTGAGCCTCTTGTTTGGTTATAGCGTGTGCTCTGTGAATCTCTGATTGACATGCTTGTTTGAGATGCCTGTTCTCATTTGATATATGATGTATGCTTGTATGCTTTCTTCTTTCCTGGTTAGGATTAGATCGCACTGATGCAAGTAGGTAGAAACCTGAACTTAGGGTGACTTTGCATGACAACATTAGGCTCGAGTCTCAGCTCCCTAGTGTCGTGTTTTCCCCTCGGTTTCTGGTTAGCAATTTAGTCCTTTTCAGGGGAACTACATCGCCCTGATCCTTGTTCCAGACAAGGTATGTAGGCAGGTGGTCGTGCGAGACCACTCCGGGCAACCTTTTTCTTTTTTGCGTGTGTTTGCTTGTTATCTGATTGTATGTTTGGGTTCGGATGCCGACGTAAGCCCAGTGATTGGCTGTCGGGCTCCACGTTTGCCCTTTTGAGTGTGTCTTGGTTCGGATGCCGACGTAATTCCATCCAGTGGCTGTCGGGCTCCATGTTTGCCACCCTTGCTTGTTGGTATGTTTTGTTTTGTGTTGTTTGGTGTGCGTAAGCCGAACTACAGTGGCTCTGATTCTTGTTCCAGACAAGATATGTAGGCATAAGGTGCGATACCTTATCGAGCTCGTTCCTCTTAACCCCACCTGCGTTCCCTGTGTGTGTGTGATGTTTAGCAACCTTTTCTTTATTCTAGGACGTGGATCCCTAGGAGTACCTAGGACGTGAGGGGTGCTAATACCTTCCCCTCGCGTAACCGACTCCCGAACCTTTTCTCTCTGGTCGCGAGACCATGTCTTTCCAGGTTTCTCTGAGCGTTTCCTTTCCCTATCTTGGGATAAATAACGTTTAGTGGCGGCTCTGTGTGTTTTTATTTTTAGGCTCGCCGGTTGATTTTTCGCAGGATGCGACAGCTGGCGACTCTGCTGGGGAACAGTCACCTCCAGGCCTGGCAACTGGGGAAGCATCGATCTGACACCTGCTGGTCCATGGTCCCTAAGCGAGTCTCTCCTAGCGCTTTAGGATAGTTTAGGTTGCTTGTGTTGTTTATTTATTGCATTTATTATACTAACCCTTGTTTATATATTTGCATTAAATACTTGCATGCATCATTACTGTCATGCTGCCATCTTCCTCTGCAGGTGGTTCTGTTGTTTGGGGTGGGTGTTCGGAGTGGGGCTAAAACCCAGGCCCGAGTATACACCTAGGACTAGTGTGGTCTCACGTTGCCTCTTTCATGTTAGATCAACATGTGCCTGGCGGCGTGATGTGCCACAAGCCGGACGAGGCTCAGTTGATAGTGCTCATCTTTGTGGAGTATCCACTTTGTTTGAGTCACTCCATCTGAGTTGTTGACTCTGGTGACCGATCATTTCCCGGATCTTTGGTTTAGACGATTTTAAGAGAGCTACAATGGCACACCCGAAAGGGCAAACCCATTGAGTATCTCCGCCCGATTGTCGAGACTATTATCCGCCTTAGGGTGACTTGTTTAGAATTTACCTGTGAGGGGAGGGTGACTCTTTCAGATGCATAATCAGATGGACTCAGATGGTGACTTTGTGATCAGTGATTCAGAGACATAATTATGAGTCGGATTTATGGTCAGTTATTGCTGAGACGCCGGAGTGCTGTCCGTGATTTATCAGTGGGGATCCGTTTATTTCAGGATTCCCCGGGCCGAGATATTTATCAGTGGGGATCCGTTTATTTCGGATTCCCTGGGCCGATTCAGATGGTGGTGTGTCTGCTCAGAGACCAGTGATGATGATGTATCTGTCTTCCGTTTATTTCGGAACCCGTGGGTCAGAATTGTGTTTGTTCGTTCCTCCGATGGTTATGATCAGTTCAGAGACCAAATTCAGTGCAACAGGAGACCAGATGACTTGGAGGATGGCACTGTGCATTGCATTCATGCATCATCCTCATTTTGCATCCATCTGCACCAAACTTACGTCTAGCCATATGGGGAATATTATGGATTGAGAATCTGGTCGAGAGACATCTCAGATGTCAGAATGTTATTGGTAAAATATTATCTGTCTCGATGAAACCAGAATCAAAAGACAGAATCTTCCTCATATGGACAGACGTTGCATTCATGCATATTAACCTGTTTGCTGTTTTGCAGGAATCATTGCTCGTGCTCGCAGAGTCATACCGTTGCACTCAACACGCCCTCACAGATACTTCACCAGACGCAATACTCCTCGACTGATGGATCCTCCCAACGCCGACATCCTCGAACTGAAAGAGATGGTGAGGGATTTGGTCAGTGTTGTGCAAGGGCTTGCCTTGGGGCAGAAAGCTATGGCCGAGAGATTAGAAAGGATTGAGGGCTGGATGATTAAGGAAAAAGTTCAGGGAAAGGCTCCGTCATCCGAAGTAACAAATCCCTCTGACTCTGTAGTGAAGAAATCCCTTGACAGTGGTCAGCCCAAGAAGAAGGTTGAATCAGGTGGTGCGCAGACTAAAAGAGAATGCGGTAAGGATCGTTACCACCCTTACGCTGCCACCGTAACCATTCCTGTTGGTGATTCATCTGCACAACAGCAGCAATCACCACCTCAACAGAGGACACAGAGAGTTGTGGGCCAAGTGAGAAGGAGGACGACAGATCGTCATTTCAAGAAGCCGCCTGTGACTTACGCCTCTCTGTTCAAGAGGTTGGAGGATCTTGGATTGGTGCAGCCGAGGATGTTGACTCTGTTAAAACCTGATCAGAGGCCTGCCGGTTACGATGAGAATGTCAGGTGCGAGTTCCATGCTGGGGCACCCGGATATCATGTTGAGGATTGCAAAGCTTTTAAGCATGTGGTCCAGGACTTGGTGGATTCTAAGGCAATCAGCTTTGCACCGATGGCAGATGATAGTGCTAACCCCGCGTCAAAACATGGTCTGGTAAAAGTGAAAATGGTGTCGAAGGACAAGAAAGGGATAGAGGTGACTGAGAATGATCAGTTAAGAATGCCAATGTCTGTGGTCCCAAAACGTCCAACAAAAAATGAGGCTTTCTCTCGTGTTGATGATTGTTGTGCCGCCATCGCTACAAAAGAGTGTGTAGTAATTGGGGAAGCGGTCCAGAGAATGATGAAAGCAGAAATGGATGATGTAAGGTATAAAGCACTCAGTCTGGCAGCTGAAACCGTCATGGGGGAAAATGCCATTGGTGTTGAGAAAGAGAAAAAGCCGTTCATTTCTTCTTACAAGCAGGCATTGGAAGTGGTGAGAAATGGAGGGATCCCAGGCTGGGGACAGATCATAGGCATCGTGTAAAGGCGGATATGTTTGGGATTGGTTATCGTCCAGGTCAAGACTCGTCTGAGCAGAACAGAGGATGTCGTCCGTCGTTCACCTTTGTAAGTGCCGGAATGCTAGATTCAGATCACGCCTGTGGGATGGGTGAAGAGAATGACAGTAACTGCAAGTTCAACAGTTGGATAAAGCCGTGCGTACCAGGAAGCTGGAAGGCTTAAGAGATCAGCACTGACACTCGTCCGGAAGAGTAATATTTCTTGTTCTCAGTTTTATCTGCATGAAAGCCTTGCGTGTTGCCCGACACGTAATGGTTCATTGTAAGGGCTACCTCATGTTTACATTTGCATTTTCTGCATCATTAATAAAAGGATGTTTTTCAGTCAAAAAGCGGTGTTCCCTGTTTTTCATTTATTTTTGCAGTTTAAAAACAAATAAAATGGCAATGTTTATTTTCATTTTTCCTTTTAGTTTTGTCTCGTCCCAAAGTCGAAAAATAATTCTCCGGATCTCGTTGATAACAATTTGGTTACCCCTCATATGGCTTCGACAAACCGAGCAATCATGCCGAAGAAGAAGGCGAAGAAGATTGTGACCTGCTGGAATTAGCCAGGTTGTTGAAATAAGAGGAGAAAGTGATTCAGCCGCACGAGGAGCGGGTTGAGGTTGTTATTCCAAGCACCGCCGAGGTCAGGAAGTGAAAATTAGAGCCGCTTCAGAGGCAAGTCAAGAGCAGAATGGTAGCCTTGTTGAAAGAGCATGTGAATACTTTTACCTGGTCATGTCAGGATATGCCAGGTCTAGTACCAATGTCGTTGTGCACACGCTGCCATGGAGAGAAGACTGTCCTCTAAAGGAGCAGAACGCCGGTGCTACTTAGCAGAGAGCCATGGTGACTTTGTTTCATGACATGATTCGTCATGAAATTGAATGTTATGCTATGACACGATAGCAAAGTCCCAAACAAGAGTGGGGCATCTGGCGGACCGGGGCAAGTTGTTTGACCGGTTGAAACAATTCAAACTGAGGTTGAATTCAAGTCAGTGCAATATCAGAGTGCGATTCGGTAAGATGTTGGGGTTCATCGTAAGGGAGGAATCGAGGTTCATCCTGCAAAAAAAAAAAAAAAAAAAAAAAAAAAAAAACAAAAAAAAAAAAAATGCCTGAACCGAGAATGAAAAGAGAGGTTCGTGGTCTCCTAGAAAGATTGAACTACCTGTCATGGTTCACATCTCATCTAACAGCCACGTGTGAACCTATATTCAAGCTGAAAAAAAAATCAAACGGTCAGGTGAAATAATGATTGCCCAGGGGCATGGAAAGAATAAAAGAAAAGCGGCAGGAACCTCTGATTCTGATATCTCCTGTGGGAGGAGCAATTGTCAGTTCTGTACTTGACGGCCTTCGAGGGATCCACAAGGTGTATTGGGTCAGCATGACAAGTCTTGTCGAAAAGAGCATGCAATTTACCTTAGCAAAAAGTTTACCGACTGTGAAACAGTACATTCACTAATCGAGAAAACTTGCTGTACTTTGGCATAGGCTGCTCGCCGACTGAGACAGTATGCTGATTCATACCACTTTGTGGATTTCGAGATGGATCTGATCAGGTAGATGTTTGAGAAGCCAGCATCGACCGGACGGGTTGCGGGAGAGCAAAAGAATGTTGACTGATTTGTGATCCGCTCAGAAAGCAATCAAGGGGTGTATTGTCTGATTACATCTCTCTGCAACCCGTGAGGTTATCAACCGAGGACGTTTGAGTTCCCTGATGAGGACATCTCGAGGTGCTCTAATCGAAAGATTGAGAGTAACCGATCCCGGAGGAGGGGCCTGACCCTGAATCCGAACGGATTCTGATGTCTGATGGGGAGGTTAAGGTGAATGAGCTTTTGTTGCCCGGATAACGTTTGAATGCACCGACGGTGCGATTGTGCAGAAAAGGGTGGTAACCTACAGAGACTGGCATGAGATGTTGCCGTTTGTATCCTAGGTATCGAACCTTGGTACGTCTACTGGGGCAACTCCTTTCTCATTGGTATATGGGATGGAGGCTGTATTACCTGTTGAGGTTCAGATTCCCTCGTTGAGAGTCCTGATGGACGTGAAGTTGCAAGAGGCTGAATGGGTAAGGACCCGGTACGAAGAGTTAAGCCTAATCGAAGAAAAGAGGCTAGCAGCCATTTGTCATGGGCAGTTGTACCAGCAACGGATGAAGCGTGCTTTTGACAAGAAGGTACGACCTCGGGTATATCACGTAGATGATATGGTGCTGAAAAGGATCCTTCCTCCTCAAAACGATCGAAGGGGCAAACGGACACTCAGTCATGAATCCCCAGCATGGTCAAGAAGGTTTTCTCCGATAGAGCCTTGTTGTTAACGACCATGGATGGCGAGGATTTTCCATCCCCTGTGAATGCGGACGCAGTTAAAAAATACTTCGTATAAATTGACCCGCTGGACGAAAAGAACAAAATAGTCCAGGCAAAAATGGGCATCCCGGCGAACCAAAAACAGGAAGAAAGGTTCGGGCAAAAATTAGGGATAAAATGAAAAATGTACACCCGGCAAGTCGAAAACCTGAAAAGGCGACTTGGGCAAAAAGGGGTATCCCGGTGGACTGAGAACCCGAAAGGGCGGTCCAGGCAAAAGAGGGATTGAAACGAACAACTGCGTCTGGCATGATCGTTTGTACTTTGGTTAAAGCATCATGGATAATACCCGGTAGGGATCAGTCGGAATCGTCTTGTTCAGAAGGCAGAAAGCGGAGAGTCTGAGGACATATGGGGTGTAACCGAGTTGGAACTCGATGAGATCGCGGGTTTCACATTGCCATTTAGGATAGATTTTTCCTTTTGTGCAGTTACCTCTTTTCAGGAATTGCTTCCTTTGTATTGCTCATTTGAGCCACACATTTTTTCCAATCAATAAAATGCATATTCAGTCAAATAATTTTGTTTTTGTTTTTCATTACCGCTTTGATTGCAAAAACATCCAGATATTTTTGATAAAGAATTTTGCATTTTAAGACATACAGGTTCCCTTCCAATGCATGTTTATAAGATTGAAAGCTTGAAATTTTATTTGGAAGGGTGAAGTGACCCAAGTGTTGAAATCTCGACACGCCTGGGGCACGGTTTTATCTGACGGTCTGTTTTGCAGGTACTGTTAGATATTCTTCACTCGCTTGCAGGTTGTGGTGTGGAAGCTTTTGAAAACAGATCCCCAGAGAGTTCGCTCAGGAACTAATGAATGAAAGAATGACGAAGACGTTGCGGCGTACGACGATCCTTGATGGTAACCAAGAAGACTCTTCAAAGTCGGAAGATTGGAAAGTATGTAATTCCCCGCAGAGCCCGATCAGGGGCAAAGCAAGTTAGAGAACGGTAGAGGACGACGAGAGACGTCCGACGACCCTTGAAATTAATCAAGAAGACTCTTCAAAGTCGGAAAATTGAAAAGTATGCATAACTCCCAGGAGTACGCTTTCTCGTCGAGCGCGAGGCGATTTGGAATGTAAAGATGATGGAGCAGAAAAGGTCCAGATGAGTCTGGGAATTCTCAAAAGTGGAAAGCTGATACGAGATTGGGAGGTGGATACCGTGGTTCGACGAGTCGACGGGTGTTCTGTACCAACTTTTCTCATTTCCTCAGCTAGGTCCCCAAGCAGAAGTAGAGGACCAACTCCCTAGCAGATCCGAGGTCCGTGGACTTCCCCAGCCGAGTTAAGATGGTTATCCCCGGCAGGTTCAAAATGGTGTTTCCTCAGCAGCCAGGCCAGAAGGTTGCTACTCCCCGAGTGGAGCGGGTCTTTTTCAAAGAAATATATCTCCAGCAGTTCCCCGAGTGGAGCGGGTTTCAGTGATACATATCTCCAGCAGTGTTCATCCTACCAGTGGATTGAACAAGTTCCCGTAGCGGACGGATTTTTGCATCCCCAGCTGAGTTGATTCTACCTATGGATTGCATGGGTTGTCCCCAGCGGAGTAGTATGCGTTTCCCTAGCGGAGTCAGGATTGATATCCCCAGCAAGTCAAAGATTGTTGTATCCCCACAGAGTGTTGGTGGTGTTTATCCCCAGCAGTTTCTTGAGTGGATTGGGTGCAAAGGAGGTTCTTCCCCAGCAAGGGTTGCCTTTTCTCAGCAGCAGTGCTATTCCCCAGCAGGGTGGAAAGCGGAGGTGCCGAGTTCCTCAGCAGAGAGTCTCGTATTCCCCGGAAGAGTCCCTTGAGGGGGATATTTTTTATGCATTCATCATGTAGAGTAAGCATAGCATATTGCATAGAAAAATAATAAATCGCGTAGCATTTCCATAATTATGGAGCATTACGCAGAAAAAGATCATGCATCATTGTTGCAAGCATAGAGCTAGTCTCAAGCCGTGGTTACCGTTTGAGAGGTGGTTTTGCCCAGAGGTGAAGATGTTACTCCGAAGAGTTTAGCCTCATGATTGGATCAGAGATGTACCCCAGTAGTGCGATATTGGAGGAAATGTTTCCGTCGGACAGAGATGGAAATGATATCAGAAGACGTTACGTGATCAGCGCGATTCCGGGGTTCAAATGGAGAAAAGGAGATGTTGCGACATTTTCTGGAGATCGGGGTTCAATCAGAGAAGAGTATATGTTGAGGCATTTTCCGGGGTTCAAATGGAGAAAAGGAGATGTTGCGACATTTTCTGGAGAGCGGGGTTCAATCGGAGAAAAGAAATGCTGAGGTATTTTCTGGGGTTCAAATGGAGATGGAGTTGAAGATTATATCCGGGATGAGGTCCTTGGGATTATCTTCTGTTCATGTGTCACCTTAGACTTTGGCGGATGCCAGTGGAGGTCGTTACGGGTGTCTTCGGAAGAAGAGATGCACATGTTACCTTCCTTTTGTGAAGGTGTACCCTCTGATATGTCGCCCTCAGAGTGGTTTGGTGTTAGTTCCGTCGTTGCCAGCGGAATTATCACGAGAGATTGGAGAAAAGGAGGTGCTGAGGCATTTTCCGGGGTTCAAATGGAGAAAAGGAGATACTGAGGTATTTTCTGGGGTTCAAATGAAGATTGGAGTTGAAGATTATATCCAGGATGAGGTCCGCAGGATTATCTTCTGTTCATATGTCACCTTAGACTTTGGCGGATGCCAGTGGAGGTCGTTATAGGTGTCTTCTGAGAAAGAGATACACATGCTACCTTCTTTATGAAGGTTTACCCTCTGACATGTCGCCCTCAGAGTGGTTTGGTGTTAGTTCCGTCGTTGCCAACGGAATTATCACGAGAGAGTGGAGAAAAGGAGGTGCTGAGGCATTTTTCTGGGGTTCAAATGGAGAAAAGGAAATGTGGATACATTTTCTGGAGACGGGGTTCAAATGGAGAAAAGGAAATGTGGATACATTTTCTGGAGAACGGGGTTCATTCTGGCGATCGAGAGTTATCGTCAGGCGACTGGGGTTCAAACTGGAGATCGGGGTTCATTATGTTGGCAAAAAGGAGTGCTGAGGCATTTTCTGGGGTTCAAATGCAGAGGTCCGAGGATCGTTTGCACAGAGAAAATTTCGGGGTTCAAGAAAATAAGAAAAAGAAGCAGAGAAACGTTCGGGGTTCAAGAAAATGAAAAAGAGATAAGAAAATTTCGGGGTCCAAGAAAAGCAGAGAAAAAAAAGGGAGAGGATGATAATCCCGAGTGGATGTGTGGTGTTCAGACCATGGTTATCCCTGTGTTACCATTTATTTTGGTATCCAGGTCGACGTTTCAAGAGTTTGTTTCTTCGCCGCTACTGACAGGCGCTGTTAATTATTCATCCCATCAGAGTGCAAATTGTTCGTCTGTTCTTGGTATTCAATCACTCTTCATCCTGATCATCCGAAAGCCGAGGCTATTTCGTATCGACAGGTTCACAGTGGATTGAATAGGGGCAGCTGTAACACCTCAAAATTTGCCCTCCTCTCTTGGGACTAGCATTATCATTGTACATATCATTTTTAGGTCATTAGGCATTGCATATTGCATATCATGTGGTTACATTGTGCAAGCCATTCTCCCAAGTCTTGATCAGAAGATGAGGAAGTCAAAGTGCAAGCCTAGGGTTTACTGACTGGTCATGGCCATCTGAGGATTGGGCTGTGAATTAGGGTTTCATAATTCTCAATGGATATTGGTCTTCATCTTGATTGAAGTGATACATCATCATCATCATGGTTGGATGTCATCAGGAGATTGAAGAAGATTCCTTGAGATTAGGGTTTTGACCACTAGTCAACCCTAATCAGTTGCATTGGGCCAATCAGGGCTGGATCAGGAGATGAGGTTTCTGATGGTTGTGGGGTTCATTTTGTGATTGTATTGTGCTTATTGAGGCTAGGGTTTCACCCTTGAGCCATTTCGGTTGAAGATTGGAGCTCAATTTGATCTATGCATTGCCAATTTCATCTATCAGTTGAAAAAGTCAACTGTGGTCAACTGTACATGATCTGATGGATTTGGAGGTGGAAATGAGTTGGATACACTTCATTCATGTTGGAACAAGTGTTATTTGACATCTCAAAGCTTAAAAATAAAGAAAATCAGGTCAGGACAAAAACTGCCAAAAATAGAAAGTGACTTGTAATTGAAGTTTCCAAAAATGGAAAGTTTTGGACCTCAAAGCCACGTGTCCAAGGAAGCTTCAAATGAAAATTTGTTCAACATGAAAGTTGTAGATCTTGTTCTCACCTTCCCAAAAAGTCCAAGAACTTGAAGATCCAATGTATGGTTGGAAAGTTATGGCTCAGTGAAATTCAGAAATGACCCGTAATCAGGAGGCCATAACTTCCACATGGTTTGTCCAAATTGCAAGTTCTTTATATGCACAAACTCCATTTGACATGTACTTCAAGGGTGAATCATTGGATTTGTTCAAAAATGGCCAAGGCAAAAAGTCACTTTTCAACTGGACAGTTAAATTGGACCAAGGGCAAAATTGTCCAACTTTCAAAATAATTGGAATTTTTGAGTGGGGATTTTTGCTACACCTCAGGAATGGCATTTAAAACTTGTTGGAATCATCATTTCATGGCTAAAGCATATGGTTTGAGATTTGGTTTGGAAAATGGAAGTGCTAAAAATGGACAAATGGTATCACATAGTGAAATTGAGCATTACACATCCAATGAGCATGAAGCAAGTTTCTACAGCTCACATATGACATTTGGGAGGTGTATGAGCTGTCAAAACAGGTGGCATGTGCTGTCATGAGGAAATTCCACTTTTGTCCTTTTTGGAAAATTACACTTTCACTTAACAATGCCCAATTGCTAATTACATGATTAAGGCATGGATTAAGGTCACATATATATTCATAATCTTCCTCTAATCATAACAGAAAATTGCATTTCCCCAAGTTGGATCTCAAAACCTCTCATTCTCTCAAAATCATCAAGAACTCAAAACCCTCAAATCCTTCAATCTTCCTCAATTCTCAACCAAACTTCGAAATCTCTTTTGCATTCAACTCCTTGCATCATCCTCTCGAACTGTTTTTGGTTATTGGAAGGAATAGAGTGCTGAATCGCAACTGTTGCATATGCATCATCCATGGTGAATTGAAGAGTTTGAGCATTAGGAGCAAAATCGAGCGCAGCTGAGCATAGCATCTCATTTCCACAAGGTCATAGCGCATCTGTTTGAGGAAGAAAAGCTCGAAGAACACTGATTACATCGCTGCCATTTCCAGGTTGGTGAAAAATCGAATTGCATGATTTGCTTCAAGTTCATATGCGTTTTATAGATCGTGCTTTGTAGATTACGGTGATAGTTTTAGAATTGCAAATGATGAACCGTAGGCTAAGAAATCGCAATTTGAAGTTATGAACACAAACCCTAACCTCTTCGATTCGTTTGATTTAGGAATTGTTAGGTTGTAATAGGTTGATATTTAGATTGTGCTCGATTAGACGATTATATCGGTTATATGCATGTCCATTTTCGTTGAGTTTTGGTGTTCTTCGATTTTTGAAAATTCTGGAAAATGTTGCGAGGAAGATGATGAAGCTTTGCGCAGAAGCTTGTTTAATCCAAAAAACTGTTTGAAAATTCAAATGAGATGTTTCCCTCCACCGCGCAAATATTTACCAAAATGCCACTGTGCAATTTTTAATTAATTTGTTTAATTCTTAAAAAATTATAAACACATTAAAAAATTCATAAAAAATTGTAAAAAAATCAGAAAAATGTGAGAGTTGTTGTGTTGACTTCCTTGACTTGTGTAGAATTTTTTTGACCTATTGGTCAAAGTTGTGCTTGGTAATAATTTTGTGTGCCTTAAGGTTGTTTCACATGTGTTCAAATTTGATACATTCTACCATTTTAATTGTGAAATGCACATGGTGTTAAATAAATTCTTGAAATTTTTTGTGATGATTCTTGACTGATTGATGCTCATTTCCATGTAAATTTCATGAATTTTTGATACCTGGTCATTGAGCAGCAAATTATGGAACTTAGGTGTGACAATTTGTGTCACACCTCTTGATGTCAACTTGCAGGATTTTTTTGAGTGACCTATACTTGTTGAAATAAAGTGAAATTTTGCATGGTGAATCATTAACATGTTAAGATGCTTTGTGAATTTTTGTGGAATTTTACATTGCATTTTCAAATTGATTGTGATTTTTCATTTCTGTTGGTCAAATTTACAAGTTCATGTGACATAGGTTGGTAGATTGATTGAGAAATGCTCATATGGTATTGTATAATCATAAAATTTGACATGCTTGTAATAGACTCATGTTAGGACCTCCCTGTTTTGGTCTCGTCCATTTCTTTTTTGTTTTCATTGAGTTATGAATTTTTGAAGTGGAAGCATGTATTGATGTTGTGATTTGGAGCATGAAATTGTGACTGTTTTTGTTGATTTTCATTGACATGGTTCCATTTGCCCAATTAAGCTCAAATTTGGTGTGCCATACCTGGATTAGGTCCTGTTTAGGTGTAATTTATTTGAGAATTTTTGGAAGTGTTTTGGTGTGGATTTGAATGCAATAGTTCTGTTTGGATGTTTTGTGCTTCATTTGAACTAATTTGCCTTGTTTTGTGCATAACATGAACATGATGAATGATATAAACAGGAGACTAATGGTGTTTGCTCTTGTTTGACATTAATTTGACTTTGGTTGGTGAATACCTTGCTGTTTAGGAGTTTTTATTGCCTTTGGACCCTAGGCTTAGCCTAGTGGTCTTGTTGCTAATATTTGCTTGATTTTTCAGGATCAAAGGCATAATGCACATGGAGAATGATCCAAATCCATTTTAATTGATGTTGTTGATGTTTGTACACTAACATAACATTGTTTTGTAGGTTTTGAAGCTTGGGCTTAAGCTTTGAGCTTGCTTTGTTGTGCATTGCTTTGTATAGTTTGATTGATTGAACACTTGCTGTTTGGTTTTGTCTGTCTGAGTACTAACTGTGTGTGACTGTTTCCAGGTACCTTTAGTTGCTCAGTTCCTTGTGAACTTTTGCTTTGCGTTGCTTAAGCAACTTGCATTGAGGTAGGTCCTCTTGACTTCATGTAGTCTGGAGACCCGGCTGTTACCGGGCCGGGCAAATAAATGTCTGAAGTCCTCCTTAAGAGGCGATGATTGTGTTTGTTTAATTTTGTGCCTAAGCAGGTGAAAGTCCTTTAAATAAGGCAATTGGTGGAACGTAGGGGTATGCAGTCTACCCCCCACTATTCAGTTGAGTCTTCTCCTTGCTCCCATTACATGGTTGTAGCATTGAGATCCTAGCCCAAGATCTGTGCAGTGCACATTGTGTCAGAGTCACTGAGTATAGAAGGGTTCCCCCATTCTGGACCCATGCTCATTTGTCAGAAGCTCTCCCTGGTCAGGGATAAGAGCTGTGAGGTCTCATCCTCACTTCACCCTTTCATCTGCTTCACCTTAGCCTCGTAATGGCAAGGTTAAGAGCAAACCCAGCCCGTACAGACGACTCGCTTCGGCGGTCAAACCCCTTTGATTGAGCCTCTTGTTTGGTTATAGCGTGTGCTCTGTGAATCTCTGATTGACATGCTTGTTTGAGATGCCTGTTCTCATTTGATATATGATGTATGCTTGTATGCTTTCTTCTTTCCTGGTTAGGATTAGATCGCACTGATGCAAGTAGGTAGAAACCTGAACTTAGGGTGACTTTGCATGACAACATTAGGCTCGAGTCTCAGCTCCCTAGTGTCGTGTTTTCCCCTCGGTTTCTGGTTAGCAATTTAGTCCCTTTCAGGGGAACTACATCGCCCTGATCCTTGTTCCAGACAAGGTATGTAGGCAGGTGGTCGTGCGAGACCACTCCGGGCAACCTTTTTCTTTTTTGCGTGTGTTTGCTTGTTATCTGATTGTATGTTTGGGTTCGGATGCCGACGTAAGCCCAGTGATTGGCTGTCGGGCTCCACGTTTGCCCTTTTGAGTGTGTCTTGGTTCGGATGCCGACGTAATTCCATCCAATGGCTGTCGGGCTCCATGTTTGCCACCCTTGCTTGTTGGTATGTTTTGTTTTGTGTTGTTTGGTGTGCGTAAGCCGAACTACAGTGGCTCTGATTCTTGTTCCAGACAAGATATGTAGGCATAAGGTGTGATACCTTATCGAGCTCGTTCCTCTTAACCCCACCTGCGTTCCCTGTGTGTGTGTGATGTTTAGCAACCTTTTCTTTATTCTAGGACGTGGATCCCTAGGAGTACCTAGGACGTGAGGGGTGCTAATACCTTCCCCTCGCGTAACCGACTCCCGAACCTTTTCTCTCTGGTCGCGAGACCATGTCTTTCCAGGTTTCTCTGAGCGTTTCCTTTCCCTATCTTGGGATAAATAACGTTTAGTGGCGGCTCTGTGTGTTTTTATTTTTAGGCTCGCCGGTTGATTTTTCGCAGGATGCGACACTATGTGAGCCACCTGGTGTTGGTTGACGGCAGGGCGCACGTCCTTCCTCCTTACAGAGGGCCTTCTTTTAATGTGAGAGGACACATCATGTGTCTCTCCCTCCTTCTTCCTAGAAAATCCCCCATACCTCTTTGCTGAGGAGCTGTCTTCTCTGGATAACCGTTCTTCACGGGCCCCTTCCTCCAATCTCATCCCCATATTCACCATTTCAGTGAAGTCTGAGGGAGCACTGGCGATCATTCTTTCATAGTAGAAAGAGCTCAAAGTCTTCAAAAAGATCTTTGTCATCTCTTTCTCTTCTAGGGGTGACACTATCTGAGCTGCCAACTTTCGCCATCTCTGGGCGTACTCCTTGAAGGTTTCCTTCTCTTTCTGTGACATCTCCCTCAATTGGTCCCTGTCAGGAGCCATATCCATATTATATTTGTATTGCTTGACGAAGGCCTCGCCTAAGTCGTTGAAAGAGCGGATGCTAGCACTCTCCAGCCCCATATACCACCGGAGCACAGCACCAGACAGGCTATCCTGAAAGTAGTGGATAAGCAGTTGGTCGTTATCGGTCTTTGTTGACATCTTGCAAGCATACATCACAAGATGGATGAGTGGGCATGTGTTTCCCTTATACTTCTCAAAGTCAGGTACTTTGAATTTAACAGGGATCTTCACGTTGGGCACTAGGAACAACTCAGCAACACTTTTACCAAAGAGGTCCTTACCCCTTAGAGTCTTCAGTTCCTTGTGCAGCTCAAGGAATTGGTCTTTCATTTCGTTCATCTTCTCATAAACATCCGGATCCTCAGACGGTTCAGAATGATATATGGTGTCTTCAACACGGGGTAAGGTGTGCACAGATAGGACCGGGCTAGATGCCAGCAGAGAAGCGAGAGTAGGAGAAAAACCCTCTGGCACAAAGTTAGAAGGCATTCCCCAAGGGAACCCGGCTGGCATAGACGAAGCAAAGTGGGCTGTTGCAGCAGGCACAATAGAAGTTGCTATCTTTGATATGACAGTCCTCGCGGGAGGAGTTGCAGGAGTTTGCGAAGCTTGGCTCTAGGCGGCCAACACTGACTCCATAATGGCAGTCATCCTAGCAATCTCTTCCTTCAATTCCCTATTCTCTTGCTCTAAATGCTCCATTATCCTTGGATGATTGGCTCTGGTGTTATAGCGGTGCGTCAGCTTGTCTTCAAAATAAATGAAGAGCAAAGAGTTAGACCACTGATCAAGAGCTCAGAGCAAAACCGGCTTATGCATATGATGCATGCAATGTTTGTGCATATGGTTTATTTTTAGAGGAACTTTATAGAGATCTATATGCAAATATTTGAAAATATTGATCTTTTAAGACACATATGGAATACTCATAGCAATAATATTTGGAAACTTTTACACCAAAAAAGTAGTACAGTTTTGGTAACCAAATACAATACAAGAGAAAAGGCTAATGAACATCCTATGGAGCCCTAGAAACAATCGTCCAAAGCCTTCGAGATCGGAAGATAAGCTGCACGAAATCTCTTCACCTCTCTCTCATAAGCTGCTTCCATGTCGGCTTTCTCCTTGGAGAGCCGATCATACTTCCTCTTCCAAAACCTAGATGAGTGAGGAAGAAGAGAAGTAACCACATTATCAGGCTCATCAATAACCTGATGCTCCAGAAATTCTATCACTGCATCCTTATTTGTGAGCTGCTGAAGAAGTTCCTCACGCTCACGAATCCAAGCACACGATCGGTCTTCATCTCTCAACTCCTCCACTCCTTGGTTAGAGAGGGTTGAAGGCCCAACCATAACCATAGGGGTAGGTCTCGAATAATCGTATGGCATACGGTACTCAAGAGCTCTCTTCCTCATCCAAGCGGTGTAGGGTTCCAAAGCAATGCAATTCTTCGGACCAAGCTCCTTCCTTCCCTTCCTATGAACCTTGCGCCAGGCGCAAACCATCCTATCCTTCAAATTTTGGGGATCCTAGAAAAGCGTTTGACATATCAAGGGGCACCGATGAGGTATAGTGCTGTTGTGGTCAAAGCGTTTGACATTTCTTAGAAAATTGTCATTGGAGAGGTGGACCTTCCAGTTAAGATAGGTCCGAGTGATTTTCCAATTACTTTTCAAGTAACAAACATTCACCCAACCTACAGTTGTTTGTTGGGGAGGCCATGGATCCATGAGGCTGGTGCCTTAACGTCTACTTTGCATCAGAAGCTGAAATTTGTTAAAAACGGAAAGCTCGTCGTTGTTGGTGGGGAGAAAGCGCTTCTAGTGAGCCATTTGTCATCCTTCACCTATGTGGAAGCTGAAGAAGAGGTTGGAACTCCGTTCCAAGCTTTGTCTATTGCTGATGAATTGAAGAAGACTGGGGCATCCATGTCTTCTCTAAAGGATGCACAAGAGTTTATTCAGGCTGGTAGCACCGACAAGTGGGGTCGTGCGGTAGACGTTGTGGAAAACAAGAACATAGCTGGGCTGGGATTTTAGCAAGGGCCATTCAACACCAGTGCCAAGGCTATGCAACCAGTTTTTCATAGTGGAGGGTTCAATCATAAGGATGATCAACACTCAGTTGCAATTATTGAAGACAGTGATGAAGATGAAGCTTGTACCAATTTTGTGACACACAGACAGACTTGCAACAATTGGGTTGTTGTTGATGTGCCTGTTGTTATGCATCATTCAAATTAATTTGTTTTTATTAAAGAAAAATCGGTCTCCTATGCCTAAGGTAAAAGTGAAACATTGTTGGGCACTTAAATATTATCATCAATAAAAATACAATTTTATTCATCCACGTCTATGATGTCTATTTTTTCTTTTTTCTTTTTTTTTCTTCTGAAAAATGGTAATCACAAAAAACACAAATAAGCAATAATTTTTCCCATATCTGTATAATATTTGTTTTCACTCCATTTCTCTAAAATCAAAATATCAAATCATTATGCAAGTTGGTTCTCAAAGCCATTGAATGTAATGATCCTATTCCTTCTCCAAACTTTGACATCCCTGTGTTTGAAGCTGAGGAAGATAATGATGATGAAGACGTGTCTGATGAGTTATCCCGTTTACTTGAGCATGAGGAAAAATCCCTTCAGCCGTTTGAAGAGCATATTGAATTAGTTAATATGGGTTCTGAGGATAATGTGAAGGAAGTCAAGATTGGGTCTCAATTGTGTCCAGAAGTTAAAAAGGGGTTGGTTGATCTTCTTCGGGAATATTCTAATGTGTTTGCTTGGTCCTATCAAGATATGTCTGGTTTGGATTCTGAGATTGTGGACAATAGATTGCCTTTGAAGCCAGAATGTCTGCCGGTCAAGAAGAAATTGAGAAGAACTCATCCTGATATGGTAGTGAAGATTAAGGAGGAAGTGCAGAAGCAGTTTGATGATGGTTTCCTTGTTACCTCCGAGTATCCACAATGGGTGGCCAACATTGTGCCTGTTCCTAAGAAAGATGGAAAAGTTTGTATGTGTTTTGATTATAGAGATTTGAACAAAGCTAGTCCAAAAGATGATTTCCATCTGCCACACATTGATATGTTGGTAGACAATACAGCTAAATTCAAAGTCTTTTCATTTATTGATGGATTTTCCGGTTATAATCAAATTAAGATGGCACCCGAAGATCTGGAGAAGACGACATTCATTACACCCTAGGGAACATTCTGTTATAGAGTGATGCCTTTCGGTTTAAAGAATGCTGGTGCAACATACCAAAGAGCCATGACCACTCTTTTCCATGATATGATGCATAAAGAGATTGAAGTCTATGTTGATGATATGATTGCTAAATCAAAGACTGAAGAATAGCATGTTGGGCATTTGTTGAAGTTATTCCAGCGTTTGAGGAAGTAAAAACTCCACTTGAATCACAATAAGTGTACTTTTGGTGTTGGCTCTGGTAAGTTGTCGGGCTTTATTGTCAGTGAGAAGGGTATTGAAGTTGATTCTTCCAAGGTCAAAGCAATACAAGAGATGCTTGCACCCAAAACTGAGAAGCAAGTCAGAGGTTTTCTAGGCCACTTGAACTATATTTCAAGATTTATATTGCATATGACTGCCTCATGTGTGCCTATATTCAAGCTCCTTTGGAAAGATCAATCTTGTGATTATCCGAGGATTTCCATAAGGCTTTTGACAGTATCAAGGAATATCTACTTAAGCCTTCGATTCTGTCTCCGCATGTTGAAGGAAGACCTTTCATCATGTATCTGACTGTGCTGGAAGAGAGTATGGGTTGTGTTCTTGGTCAGCAAGATGAATCTGGGAATAAAGAATATGTAATTTACTACCTCAGTAAGAAGTTCAACGACAGTGAGACTCGGTATTTTATGCTTGAGAAGACATGTTGCGCATCGGCTTGGGCGGATAAGCGTCTGTGCTAGTATATGTTGAATCATACTACTTGGTTGATATAAAAAATGGATCCAATCAAGTACATTTTTTAGAATCCTTCTTTGATTGGGAGGATCGCTCATTGGCAGATGTTGTTATCAGAATATGATATTGAATATCGATCTAAGAAAGCTATTAAAGGTAGTGTCTTGGCTGACCATTTGACTCACCAACCTATTGAAGATTATCAGTCAGTGCAATATGATTTTCCTGACCAAGAGATTTTGTACTTGAAGACGAAAGATTGTGATGAACCATTGCTTGAAGAAGGGCCAGAACCTGGTTCCCGTTGGGGCATGGTAATTTTTGGAGCTGTTAATTCGTATGGTAATGGCATTTGGGCAATGATTATTACTCCTCAAGACACTCATTTTCTGTTTACAGCTAGATTAACCTTCAAGTGTACAAACAATATGGATGAGTATGAAGCTTGCATTACGGGGCTCGAAGAGGCCATTGATCTCAGAATTAAATATCTTGACGTCCATGGAGATTCAACTTTGGTGGTTAACTAGGTCAAAGGTGAATGGGAGACGAATCAACCCGGTTTGATACCATATAGAGATTATGCGAGGAGGATATCAACTTTCTTTACAAAGGTTGAGTTTCATCATATTCCTCAACATGAAAACCTAATGACAAATGCTCTTACGACATTGGATTCCATGATTGTGGTGAAGCTTTATAATGAAGTTCCCAATTTGACTGTGATGCGTCTTGATAGACCAGTTCATGTATTTGCTGTTAAAGAAGTCAAAGATGAAAAACCATGGTATTATGACGTCAAATGTTTCCTCCAAAGTCAGATTTACCCGTTTAGGGCATCTTTGCACTACAACAAAAATGGGTTTAGGAAACGAAAAAAAATCGCCCCTTAAAGGTATAAAACCGTTGCTTAATGCTTTAAGGGACGGTTTATCAGGCGTGGAATAAACATTTGTTGCCTATTCCATTAGAGCGCGATTTTTTGATTTCTACCCACGAATTTTGAACACCATCGCCTTAAATATCAAAGTCCACGGTTTTAGTTGAACTTTTAAGCTGCGATTTTCAAGTAGCATTGTAAAATAATTGTCCCCAAAACATGTGAAAAGGCAACGGCTATTAATAAACAACAGATGTAAATTGTAGCTTAATCTATAATTTCATTTACACAACGCACACATAACCGCGCCTAAAACAAAGGAAAATAGTACGGTTTTTGATAAGCAACGCATAAAAAGTGTTGTCTATATATTGAAAAACAAATCACAAATTTATATATAACTTCGATGTTGTGCACTTTAGACTTTGAAAGATATAATTAGTATAGAAGGGAACATGAAACTCAATCCAAAATTACTCTAAGATAGAATTAATATAACAATATATTATTTTATAAATTAACACTAAATATAAGTTATATCAAAATTGTTTCAAATAAATCATATAAACGAAAACTTGTTTAGTGGTTAGAATACTTCTAATACCATCCCCGGATTAAAATTCAAGTCCTGGTATGGTCTTTTTTTAATGAATAATGAAAATATAAAATAGTTACCACAAAGAATTAAAGTTAAGACTCAATTGCCAAAAACTATGTTACTGACTACCACAGTACCAGATGCCAACATTACAACTTGACACACCTAATTTAATATCAATGTAAAAATGGGAGGGGTGCCATGGCGCCTATCATCCCCTTATAATAGATCTACCAGTGTATACAAACCAGGTTATTTGCTAATAGTAATATATTTATATCTTTTGTGAGGTTATTTGCTAATAGTAATAAAATGTAATATAATATATTTCCTCATAGACTTTCTCCTCGAGTTCCAAATTCCTCTCATATCTTAACACATATTTGACATGAATAAATAATTCTTGTTTACTATTAAAATAATGAAAAAATTATTACTCTCAAGAGTAGTGCAACATGTCTGATCAACGGGAAACCAAATTAAACTATACTTAATTATTAATTGTATCGGTAATTAGTGTTAACAGTACCTGCTTAAGTAATCCTGATACAAATATATATGCATTGTTCCAAACTGCAAGTTTATTTGATTATTTTAATTCCATATTTAGTTATTTAATTCATACCGTAGATGTTTGTTTCATCAATTACTCTCCACAGTTTTCAATTCATTAAGTAAAATGGTTGTTATCAATAATCAAGGACATATACTCTAATAATTGGTTACTAACTAATCTTATGTGAGGTCATTTTAGTTTTATGAAATTAAAACAGGATTTAAATAACTGTATATTTTTGGTTGATTAGATATAACAATGTACAATAATACTATATTCTTCCTAGCTTCTTCTATTTTGAAAAGTATGTCCCTCCTTTTATATGATTAATTAAAGAATTTAACTCTTTTAAGTTATTCTTGTACCAAAATGTTACTATAATATGAGTTACTAAAAACCAAAAACTTAAAGTAGTTGATGTTATAATTTGAAACAACTTTCACGATAAGCCTATGAAAGCAAATACAATCTCACTAAAGTATTATACCACTCTTATATAATAAACCCTAATGACCATATGACATCCTTACAAAACAATTTTTGTAACAAAAAATATTTAAAGTAACATTTTTCAATTCAGATTTGGAGAAATAGGAAGGTTAGAGTTTTAGCATAATTTAAGTATTTGAGTAATTTTAGGAAGAATGAGACTCACCCTTGGAGACAAATATGACAGATGATTTGAGGCGGTGGTCCTGCTCGAGCGATATCTAATTTCACAAACAAGAAGGAAAAAATGAAGGTATTCAAAACAGAGAAGTAAATGAGAAAGACGAACAACAAAAGATTGTGGTGGTAAGAGGTATTTATGAGAAATATAATGAGAATGAGAAACTTACTCTTGAGAGGTGTTTGTAACAAATGATGCAACGGTACAACGAAGGTGAGTTGCAGCAGAAAGTGTGTGGTGGCCGGCGTGAGAGTATGTGAGTTGCAGAGAAAATCTTTCTTTGAGTAGAGAGAAAGAAGAAAAGGCAGAACGTTGTGTAGAGAGAAAGAAGAAACGGCAGAAAGTTGTGTAGAGAGAAAGAAGAAAATATAATTTAGGGTTCAATTGTAATGAATCTGCTTTTAGGGAATTATAAGAAAAAAATACGAACATTAAATTATAAATAAAATTTCAAAGAAAAACATTGTATGAAATGAAAGTGGCCTGGTGGTAATGCATGTTTATATTGAAGGTAAAAACCTGAGTTTGACTCCTTGGTTGTTATGTTTTAATAAATTTACCTTTTTCCATTTAAATATAACATAATAAATTAATATAAGTCTAATTTAAAAAGCTTTTAAGGATCAATATACGTCAATTAAATGTTAGTAGTCTAGTGGTAATGATCTTTAACTATTCAAGTTGGTAACTTGGGTACAAATCTTCTATTTCACTTTTTAAAAAATATTGTTTTTTTCATTTTTATATTTTAAGAAAAATAACTGAAGCTCAAAATAATAATAAAAACCGTAGCCTTTTAACAATAGGCCATGCTTTTTAGTTATTGTTTTTTAAATAAGAAACAACCACATTATCTTAACCGTGGCATAAAAGGAATAAGCTACGGTTATGTTATATCTACGATTTCATAAGTGTCGCTTATAGTAAATAGACGATGGTTATGTTATTCCCGCATTTTACTAACCGTAGCATAAAGTAAATAAGGGACAGTTGTTCACGCGTTGCCAAGAAACACGTCCACGCATAAAAAAATGTGGTCTATGATACCCGTAGGTGACGGTTTTTCAGCCGTTGCCTATTCTTCCGTTGCCTAAAGTATAAAATGTTGTAGTGTTGAAAGATAAGAAGAATTTGAGAAGATTAGCTGGCAACTTCTACCTAAATGGTGATGTGCTTTATAAGAGCAATTTCGATATGGTTTTGCTCAGATGCGTGGATAGACATGAAGCAGACCTGTTGATGACTAAAGTCCATGAAGGTTCCTTTGGTACTCATTCCAATGGACATGCTATGGAGAAGAAGATGTTGAGAGCGTGTTACTATTGGCTGACAATGGAATCTGACTATTGCAAGTTTGTGAAGAAATGCCACAAGTGTCAAATTTATGCGAATAAGATTCATGTTCCCCCGACATTGTTGAATGACATTTCCTCTCCATGGCCCTTCTCCGTGTGGGGGATTGATATGATTGGCATGATTGAGCCCAAAGCATCGAACAGACATCGTTTTATCCTGGTGGCTATAGATTACTTCATAAAATGGGTTGGAGCGGCATCGTATGCGAATGTGACCAAGAAAATTGTTGTAAAGTTTATCAAGAATCAGATTATATGTCGTTATGGTGTGCCAAGTAAGATCATTATTGATAATGGATCGAACTTGAATAATAATATGGTGGAAGCTCTTTGTAAAGACTTCAATATTGCACATCATAATTCTTCTCCCTACAGACCCAAGATGAATGGGGTTGTTGAAGCTGCAAACAAGAACATCAAGAAGATTATCCAGAAGATGGTTGTGACGTATAAAGATTGGCATGAGATGCACTCATTTGCATTGCATGGGTAGCATACATCTGTCCTCACTTCAATAGGGGCAACCCCTTTCTCTCTTGTATATGGCATGGAAGTTGTGCTCCCCATGGAGGTTGGGATCCCGTCACTGCGTATATTAATGGAAGCCAAGTTGACTGAAGCTGAGTGGTGTCAGACCATGTTTGACCAACACAATTTGATTGAAGAGAAGAGATTGACCGCCATGTGTCATGGCCAGTTATATTAGTAGAGAATGAAGAAAGCTTTTGGTAAGAAGGTCAAGCCTCGTGTATTCAGAGAAGGTGACCTCGTGCTCAAGAAGATTTTATCCTTCAAACCTGATTCTAGGGGAAAGTGGACTCCTAATTATGAAGGCACATATGTTGTTAAGAGAGCCTTTTCAGGTGGTGCTTTCATTCTTACAACTATGGATGGTGAAAAGTTCACGCGTCTTATGAATGTTGATGTAGTCAAGAAATACTTCGCCTAAAAAAGAAAACAACTCGCTAAGTTGAAAACCCGAAAGGGCGGCTTAGGCAAAAATGAGCATCTCGATGGATTGAAAACCCGAAAGAGAGATCCAGGAAAAAGTTAAAGACATAAAATAGAAAAAATTATCCAGGTAGATTGAGTACCCCGCCTTGGGGAAATCTAGGCAAAAATTAGGGATTATGGCAAGTAACTACATCTGGATGGTCCTGATCTTTGAAACAATTTTGAATGGTCATTTGGTTCTGATTCATATTTCTCAACCGAAGACAAGAGCACATTGGATTTCAAAGTTATTAGGGAGAGTAATGGTCATTGTATTCAATGTAGCCCTTTTCCTGTAAATTACCATTTTCAAACTTTGTAAAGATCCATGGAGTCCTGCCATTTGCGGACTACCATTTTATTAAATAAAGTTGAGTTTTTATCCAATTATTTATTATTCTTATTCGTTTCTGCTTAAATAAAATTGATTTTTTTATGATGATAATTTTTGAAATAAATAAATCAATGAACAATCACTTTTCTTAAATAATAAGGCATTTACTTTAAGAACAATCGATTTCAAAAAAGGAATATCAACAACAATCTAAGAGCAGTAAGTCTGGATGCGTGAAGCATTGTTGTCTTTCCTAAGCAGTTAGTTGGTGATTTTACCTCCTAAACAATTCGCCATTCATCCCCAGCATGGTTGATGGGTTGCTCCCCAAGCAATTTATTGTCCCCAATAGAGATGATATGTTATTCTCATTGTAATTCATCATCTATCCCCAGCAGAGGCTTTATAGTTTTCACTCTCAGTTTGCCTATATGTTTGTGAAGGAACTTTGGATCTTTGTGAAACCTTTATGTGGTTTTCAGATCCCCCGCACCTTGATATGGTTGTTGCATAGACGTGGCAGCTTCTCCCCTTTCGTGAGCCTGCAGATCCTGTTAATATATTTTGGGCATTGGAATTGGTTTACTTCTCAATCTCTAAGAAAAGTATGATGATCGTAGCTTTCCTTTTGAGGAATTTATTACTGATTAGTGTACTCGTGTGGCTTTTGATTTGTCCTGGCAGATTGTGTATCCCCAATGAGATCCCACAAAATCTGATTTTTGATGGAATCCCCAGTAGTTTTCCTGATTCCCCACTCAGAGTTTTGCCTCTTATTATGACTTGGATCCCTGGCAGAGTTCATCTTTCGATAGAAGTTCTCTTCATTCATAAAGTTTTTGATTCTGAGCAGTATTGCAGTTGTCCCCTACAGGGTTGTCTCTCATTCAACATGGTGTTAACCTAAAATTCCATGCATTATCGACTTGTTGCTTCAAAGTATATATATCCCTCAACTTGAGATATGAATCCTCAGCAGATTTTCCTTATCCTTAACATAACGGTTGAAATTTTCAACAGTGCTTTCGTCCCCTCATGGAGTTTTCCAGTATGTATTTTCTCCTCTCCCAGAGAGTTTGAGTTTTAAGCAACATCTTTTGATAATATTGGCTTATCCCCTAACAGTATCTCCTCCTCTTCGGAGAGTTGAGTTTGAACTTGATTTGTTCTGATCCTTTTTTATTACTACGAATATATAATTCGCAGAGCGCTGAGTTTTCAGCAGTGTGTGGTTGGATGCATGTCCTTCATTCCTTTCCGCAGCTTGAGTTGAAATTATTTTTACCATTATCTTTAACTAGAAGGTTCTCCAACTTCGATTCCCATCTTGTCAAGATTAAACTGAGTATCTAGTGGTGATGATTCAGATCTTCATGTTTGTATTTGTTGTGTTTGTCAGCATGACCATATATATACTCAAGCATATTCATGCATAAAGCACAACATCAGATATTTCATTGAACATTTTGTCGCATTGGCCTTTGTTCCGATCCCCTGCTTTGGCAATATTATTTCCCCAAGCAGATTTGGTGTGTTTGTCCTCCTTCAATTATAGAGTGCCAGCCCCTTAAGCAGAAAGAGTTCATCCCTTCTTCTTCTCCACTGAGTTATTTCCTCGTGGATGATTATTATTTTTGTTTCCTCCCCATTTCATTATCTGGATGAAACCACTCCCCTTGAGTTATATCCTCATTGGGTTGAGTCTTGTTTGACCGTTTCTTTCTAGTTCTTACCTAGATAGATCTTTTGGTCCCCAAGAGTTTATTACCCAGTAAGGGGTAATATCCTTCCTGATGGCTGAGTATTTTACCTGTGATTTACCTAGTAACTGGTAAAAGGGAATTTACTTCTTTGATTTTCTCCAGCGGATTCATTTTTCTCGTTTCCCCAGCAAGTTTATCCTTGATATGTTCATCTTAACCGGTGACATATTTTCTTCCTTTTTTGGTTTTCTACCTAGTAAAAAGGTAGTTGTAAATCCTTCTTTCCCCAGAGAGTTTATCCTTGACATGTTCACTTTAATCGGTGATGGATTTTCTCTTTTTTGCAGTATTCTGCCTAGTAAATGGTAGATGTAAATCATATTCTCCCATGTGGAGTCTATCCTTGATATGTTCACTTTTACCAGTGACGAATACTCTCTCTTCGGTCTTCTACCCAGTAACCGGTAGTTGTAAATCCTATTTCTTTTGGTAGTCTATCCTTGATATGTTTACCTTAACCAGTAACGAATATTCTCCCCATTCCCCGCGTAGTTTATCCTTGATATGCTCATCCTAACAGATGACATACATTCTTCCTTTGACTTTATCCTTGATATGTTCATCCTAACAGATGACATACATTCTTCCTTTGAGTTTATCCTTGATATGTTTATCTTGATCGGTGATGGATACTCTTTCTTTGGTCCCCTACCCAGTAAAGAGGTAGTTGTAAATCCGATGTTGATATCCAAAATGGATCCAATAAAGTATATTTTTGAGAAATCCGATGTCAGTGGAAGAATTTCTAGGTGGCAGATGTTGCTAACCGAGTATGATATTCAATATGTCACTCAGAAAGCTATCAAGGGGAGTGTTTTATCTTATTACCTTACACATCAACCTGTGGAGGGTTACCAACCAATAAAGTTTGACTTTCCCAACGAGGACATCATGTTCATCAGAGACTGCAATATTCCTGGCCCTGACGAAGGGCCCGAACCAGGAGCACGATGGACACTCGTGTTCGATGGTGCTTCTAATGCTAAAGGCCATGGAATATAGGCAATAATTACATCTCCAACTGGGTTTCATATTTCGTTCACCTCCAGACTTTTCTTTGGTTGTACAAATAAAATGACCAAATATGAAGCATATATATATGGTATTGAAGCAACCATCTATAAGACCCCAATTTTGACCCTAAGATCCCTCATGTTATCTCATCATTTGCATTGGCTTTGTGATCACACCTTGGCATCCTCCTCACCCCTCATTCATTGGGTTTGCATTGGAAGATATCACCAAGCATTTTTGATTGTATCATACTTTATTTTCTTTTGTTTACTAACCAAAATACCAAAAATATGTCTATGTGTGGCTTTGTTTCTTTTGTAGGTGTGTGTGTGTGTGTCCATCTGTGCCCCCCACCAAGCTCATATATAGGGTTTGAGACCCTCAATGCAAGAGATCAATAAATAAAAGGTTCACAATGGTTTTAAGCATCATATATGGACCCCCATGTTCTTCATTTATCATTTTGATAAAGAATTCATCAAGAATTTGAAGCTTGTTTGCCTTGGAAGCCCTAATTCATCTGGGTATCTTATGTGACTTCCTCAGCATGTTTCTTCATCAATTGGTCAAATATGTAAAGGGATACTAATTATACATCATCTCAAGCATATATGATTCTCTATGAGCCCCAAAGATCAAAAGAACTTCAAGTTTGCAAGTTGGTTCAAAGAGGTTGACTAGAGGAATTCAACTAGTCAAATCTAGGGTACCCTAGACCCTATCTCCTACAATTTCATATGGAAATTATTCCAAGATAAATTTTACTCTTTATGACATTCCAAACAACTTTCATGTTGGCATCAAGAGCTAGTTTTGCATGGAAAGTCATTTTTTATGGTGAAAGATTATATGTCATTTTGTTTGTGCCCTAGTTAGGAGGTCAACTTACAAGGACCATAACTTGCTCAATGTTTGTGATATGAAGTCCATCTAAGTTTCATGATCAAATTAAATATGTACTATCCAACTTTTCTTCTTTGAGAAAAGTCAAATTCAACTTGCAAGGGCATGTACTAAGAGGGGACATTATAGGTCATTTTGGGCCATCATCATTGAACAAACAATTTTCTCAACTTCTAAAATACATAACTCCATCATGAAAGATTCAAATGGTGTCAATTTCATGACCATATTTAATAAGATTTAAATATCTACAACTTTTATGAAGGAACCATTTTCATATGAAGCTCATAGCAAAAGTTATTCAAGGTGGAAAAAATGATCATTTGACTTTTAACTTAGAAACTTTTCAACTATGTTTGATTTCTCCAACTTCCACCTCAAAATTCATAATTATCCAATCTCCAAATGGAAACGTTTTCAACAACAAAGTTGTTCCCCTTCATATTACCTTTCCAAAGAGTCCAAGATCATGGCATTTGGAGCATTTTTGAAGGACTTGCGCATAGGTGTAATGCATGGCCCCATTTGGAAGTTTTTCATGACCAATTTCCATTCCACATTGCATGGCTTCATGAATTGCTTTCAGCATCACATGTGCATATTTTTGGACCAATTCCAATCATTTGATGGGCCTATCACACACCCATGCAAGAAGGCACACTAGAGTTGCTATTTTTGGCATTTGAATGGAAGTGTGTGAAAATCAATTGAAAAGTCTATAAAGGCAACTCATTCTGCTCAGAATCATGGATCCTTGGCCCAAGCTTTGACCTGCAAACACTCCCACCCTCCATTGATAGAATTTCTTGAAGATTTCTCTTGAAATCTAGTTTTGATTCCCATTCTGTTTTGGAATTGAAACTCCAAGAATTCAAAACCCTTTTACATCCAAATCATCTCCTGCAAGCTAGTGGAAGCAAGCCCAAGCAAATTGAGATCGAGATCGAGCTTCATCACTGCAAACAGAAGGTGAATTTTATGAAACTTTTCTTTTTCGACTCTCCTTTAATTCTCCATCATTTCACTTGGTTTTTGGTTGGCTGAAGTCCTACCAATGTAGGCAACAAGATTGAGTTGCTTTGAGGTCAAATCGAAGCAACTCAGTTCATACTCCTCAATTTTTAATTCCATGTATCTTTCAATATACTTGGAATTAGAGAATTTTGAGGTCAGATTTGAATTCCTGGTGAATTTCTCTTTAAAATAGTGTACTCACTTTTCATTTTTATGAAAGTTGATGGTGGACCAGTCCGGTGACGTCCACCAGAGAAGATGACTGGAGCTAGAGCTCTAGTGTTGATCTAGAACATCCAGGCCATCTGATTCTTGTCTCATGTTATAATCTTGGCCCTTGATTTGGACTACCACGTTGCAACGCGTTGACTGAAGCGCATGATGGACCCTTAGCGCGTGGCCATCAGATTTGCCACCTCAACTAATGAGGGAGATTTGATGGCCCTTATTTTTCTTATTTTATTTTAATTTATGATTTTATGTTTAATCCTTTTATTTTGTTTAATTCATAATAAATACATTTTTTATCCAAAAAATATGGGACGTTCACCAAAAATCTTTAAATATTTTCCTCTTCCATATTTTGAATTAAAATCATTTTTTGGATTAACTTTGATATTTTTTGTGAATTAAATTATTTTTGTCTTGTTTTTAAATATTTTTAAATACTTCTGACTTTCCAAAAATTCTAATTTTTTTTGTCTAAGGTCCATTGACCTTGTTTGACCTAGGATAAATCCCTTGACCATTTCTTTGGTGATTTGAAGGGATTTGAGATTTTGTCCATTTAAAAATGCATTTTAATTCATTTTAAAATTGATTTTTATTTGTTTAATTGATTAAGAATATGGTTGAGCCATTTGATTGACTTTCTGTTCGGCCTTGGTTATGGTTGATTTGAACTTTATTTGATCAATACTATTGGATTTAGGGGTTGATGAAATGTACATTTCATCCCCCAAAATGAATGAATAGTATTGATCAGATGAATTTCCTCTTGTGATCAATTTGGGTTTCTATCATTGACCAATGATTTCTCTAATGTCCAAATGCTAGTTGATTCATCAATGACCTTGGGTCAGATGAATCAACATGAACTGGATTGAGATAGGTTCATCCCAACTTTATTTTTGTGTGTGGTATGTTTTAGGAGATTGGTTCTTGGTTCCAAGTCTCTAACATGCATTAACACCAATGTCTTTATTTCCCGACCTCAGGTAGTTGTGACTTCTACATAAGTCCAATTACGATTGCTTAACATAGAGCAAAATTTGTCCCAAAGGCATATCATTCTTGTAAGTGAGATTGTAAGTCTCTCATTCTTCATGGCATTGTGTGAAGACTTGACTTTTTTTCCATTCATGAGAGCTAGTGGCATACTTGTTGATTTATCCAAGTTGGAGCCCTTCTCATGGATGATATCTTGGTTCATATCTTCATACTTGTGAATGGATCGTTGAGTATTCTCCAAGGAATGACTTAAACAATTAAACTCTTCACTAACATTTGACTAACATTTCATTAACATTTCTTTACTTTCAAGTCATTTACTTAATGCAATTTAAATTTTAGTACCTTTATCATTCATTACCATTTACATTTTATACAACTTTTTTATGTTTCAGTCATTTTCTTTTTTTGCTCACTTGAGCCATATCTTGTGATTGTATATATTGTGTGCTTGTGATTTTATTCTGTTTATGGTCTTAGGACCTTAAAATACTTAATAAAAAAACTCTAAAAAATATGTTGGTGGACTGTTGGACTTAATATGAACTTTTGGACTTAGGATAGGCAATCTTCCCTATGATTTGAGGACTTGGCCAATGCCATTATTTGAGACTGAGTTATCCTTGAATGTGCCTTTCATCTGATGCAAACCTTAAGTGTTCTTTGTTCATCTGTCACTTTGTCTTTGTGCTTAATTGTTATGATGTTATTCTGCTTGATGTCTGATGATTGTTTCTATGAGTTTACCAAGGAAATATTTCATCTTATACATTTGAAGACACTGAAGACTGCTATCTATTGGAGTGCTTGCTTGGATATTATGTCTATTTCAATTTGATGCCTTGGCCTTCATATAACTGCTTGGATATTGCTTATGCTAATTGTCTACTTAAAAGTCCAAAGGAAATGGGTTTCTATCTAACATCCTTGTCTTGTGGATTGCATCCTATTGATCAGATCTTTTCAACTCTTAACTTTTACTTTTTTTCTAGGGTATTCCCTTCATCTCCTCCCACTTCTTTAATTTCAAAATCTCTTCCTCTTTTAAAAAATTTATTTGCTTATGTTTTTAACTTAGACATGTTTTAATGATTCGAAATTTTGGCCTTATGCCATTGAATTTTCAACATTTTTCTTAAATCAAACTTGTAAATAAACTTAACCATATTGACTATAATTTAAAAAAGACAAAAAGAACTAACAACTCCATTCAAGTCTTTGGCCTTTTGGTGTCTTTTCTTGTTAAACCTTTGTTAAAATTAATCCACCAACTTCTTTGAAAATTTTACCACGAACTACAGGGTTTTGATCCCTCATTTTTATGTTAGTACGTAGGCATAAGACCGAAGGTCTTTTCAAACACAAAAATATAATAATTGAATTCTTTTCTCATCCCCTCACTCAATTTTTAATCAAACATCTTTTTGACCAAAACACTTGCACACAAAAAAGGGCTCCCTAGGAGTACCTAAGAGACTTTGGGTGCTAACACCTTCCCTCTGTGTAACCAACCCCCTTACCTGTAATCTCTGGCATTTTATTAGTTTTGATTTGAAAACTTCTTATCTTTGGGTTTTGTTCGTACTTTTCCATTTTCCTTTGGAAATAAATAAGGCGCGGTGGCAACTCTGGTTTTATTGACGTCAAGTTTATCCATAGCTTGATGGTCATGAACGCACCACTACACCATCGACTTGAGAATCAAGATTCTTTAAGTATTTTGAGACTTTTCTTTAGTAATCAGTCAAGTCCGAGGAGATTGGGAAACTCAGGATAAGAAGTTAATTCTGTACAGAGAACACATCGTAAAGATGATTCCCTATTTTGATGAAATCATTTTTCATTATATTCTGAGGAAAGATAATCAGTTAGTGGTGCTCTTGCAACTCTTTCCTCCATGCTTAAAATCAAGTGGAGAAATGAAGCACCATATATCTCTATTAACCACTTGGATGAACCACCGCACTGTCTAGCAATGGAGGCTGAATTTGATGATAAACCTTTGTTATATGACATTAAGAGATATATGGAAAGACGTGAATATCCCGAGAAAGCATCCATGACATATAAGAAAACTATGAGAAGGTTCTCTTCTAAGTTTTTCTTAAATGGGGATGTTTTGTACAAGAGGAATTATGATTCCGTGATGCTCAGATGCATGGATAGAAACGAAGCAAGCATGATCATAAGGTCCATACATGATAGTTGCGAAGGTGTCATGCTAAGGGGCCTACTATGGCTAAGAATATTCTTCGGGTCGGATATTATTGGACTACAATGGAAGTGGATTGTTACAACTTCGTCAAGAGGTGTCACAAGTGCCAGATTTGTTGTGACAAAATTCATGTTCCTCTAACTCCTTTAAACGTCTTAACTTCTCCTTGGCCTTTCTCTATATGGGGCATTGATATGATCGATATGATCGGGCCAAAGGCTTCCAACGATCATCGTTTCATTCTTGTTGCCATTGACTACTTTACAAAATGGGTTAAGGCTACTTCACATGAAAACATCACGAGATAAGTGGTTACAAAGTTTATCAAGAGAGAAATAATTTGTCGCTATAGTATTCCTAGCAAGATTATTACTGACAATGTCAGTAACCTGAATAACAAGATGATGAGTGAGTTATGTCAAATATGATCATCCACAACCGGCCCCATTTTTGATCTTGTACATCGCCAATAAGCTCATCACCCCAATACAACAAGTATGATATAAAAATATATTCAATAATACATAGTCATACAATTATATTCACATTCGAAATGTTATTTGATTCCTTATAATATTTTATCACAATAATTAAACTCGTCAAACACATCAAAACGACAACAAAACATTAGCCTTGCACAAAAGCAACATCGAAAACTAGTTTGGCCGCTCAAAATCGGCCACTAACGCCCGTAACAGGTGGCCTATCACCAGGGTAACGACCGTCACCCGACCCGTCATCTTTATCCTTACAAACCCATCGTCAGGGTGACAACCGACATGAATTTTAGGTTTGGGGGCCATGATGGTCTCCCCGTCACCCAGTTGACGACCGTTAGCTCGCCTAGATGCTGACAGGAAGCCGTCATGCCGATGACGCCATTCACCATTGTATAGAAAATCATAATGAAATTTCTACCGCGAGAGCTCATTTCAAGCTCTGATTTAACCCCTCAATCATTCAAATCGACCAGAAAACGGCATATACATGTTATGCTATAATTAAAACATCACATATGCACTGATTAACATTTAATTTCATCAATTAATCATGAATCTAAGATTATGTTCATGAGACCAAAAACACATCAATGACGACAACAACATTCAAGTTCCTACCAATACAATATGCATATTTTTCAGCAATACACAGAGCACAAAATTACACATCAATTACAACAATTATCATATAGCATTCAGACTTTTTCACAAAAAACTCATAAACATCATCAATGGTGAAAAGGTATGAAAACCCTAGAGGAGGATGCGGATCCTTCTCTACCCTTCATGCATTTGACACCAATATTATAGTAATTCTCTCTCCCCTTACCTTGATTTTGTAGAAAATGATAAAATTTATGTGCTTTGTGATTCCTAGAGCTTGCTTATTTCCTTCCAACTCCGTCTCTTTTCCATTTTTATGTTTTACTCTCTTACTACAAAATCTCTTTTTCTCTCCATCCCTTTTCTATTAAAAAACCATATTTTTCTATTATTTAAAAAATATATATTTTGCTCCTCCACACTTTTGTCTTCCCTCTCCTCGTTCCACCATTTTACTCTTAATTCTATTTTTACCCCAAAACTCTTTATTCTCTCTCTTTTTTTATTCTCTTATTTTAATTTAATTTCTTATTATTTAAATTAAATAAAAATATTACTAAAATGCTAATTCTACATATCCACAAAAAAATCCACAAAAGCATACATTTCACATAATTACTCACATAATCACATATTGACTCGAATAATTAAAATAAATTAATTTAAATAAATTGGGGCGTTACAAAAGTCACACAGGATACAATACAATTTTCCACTATTGGAATAACGAACCATAGTGAAAAGTTATCTTAAACACCTATCACCTCGGATAATGGAAAAACTATTGTGGAAAGTATATATAACTTTTCATCTTGGTTGTTATTCCAGCCTTTTGGAAAAATTCTACAACTTGTCAGTTTTTAAAATGTCAAAATATTATTGTTGGGATTCAAACCTAGGATCAAACAACCTTTCACCTCGGTTAGTATGATAACAGTGGTGAAAAGTGATGCACTTTCTATGGCATCATTCATTACCACTGGCGATCAACTATGGTAAAATCTTTTATCAACTAAGGTGATAAATATTATATGTAGTAGAGCAAATATGATTATTGATGCTAATTATCAATTTAGTGAAATGTCAAATATGATGTATTGATTCTTAATATGATGATTTTTAATCTTATATATGACTATTGACAAGGAAGTCAGTTTTGTGTTTTCTTTGATGCTTCCATTTCCATGATCCAAAGTCTGATAAAATTGTATAAAGACGATACATGAATATCTTTCCGCTATGATAGTCCATCACCAATGTCAATTATCTAAAATTGTTTGGAGTATGCCTTTAGCATTGAGGTAGAATTCTTAGTTATTATAGTAGCTCTTTACACCACACATTGTTGAAGTTTTAATATGTGCACAAAATTGATTAAGATCATCCCCTTTTATAATGAATATTAAAGATCATTTGGAAGACATGGAGAAGCTCGAACAAGGTATATGTATGTTATAAAATCCATTTTTTTATGATTTATTTTTATTCAATTGTTTGTTTTATACGTTTGTTAATATATTTGAAACATTTTTAGATATTGCTCCGATCCCACAACTAAATGAGAGATGTTATGGTATTGAATCTCATTAGTATATGTGTTTGAAAATGAAATAGTATATTTTTAAATATTGTTCATTCCTTTTAAATCTTTTCATTTGTTTTTTTATTAACCTTTTTTACTATGATTTGTAAGGAGCTCTAATAGAGGATACTTGGATATCATGATTTTAATGGAAGAGTTTGGTGTTGTTGTGATTGATTTTTCTAATAGTAAGAGGTGTTTTCTTGTTGTCTTGAGAGAAAGTGTCGTGTTTTTAAGGTCTAGTGCAGGATTGAAGTGTTTATTTATTGTGTCGTGTGATGTGTAGCCTAGTTTTGGTATATGTGATATTTTTGTGTCGCTATAATAATGTTGTGATGTAATGCACTATTGTTATTTGGCTAAAACTTTAGTTTGTACTTTGTAATACACATTATTATTTTGTTATTTGAGTTTTTTTATTATTTAGTATTGAAATGATATTGTAATTTGTACTCATTGACGTTGTTATTTTTTATCTAATAATGTATGAATGATTAAATGCAGAATTATATTGATATCTCTCTCAATATATATATATATATATATATATATATATATATATATATATATATATATATATATATATATATATATATATATATATATATATATATATATATATATATATATATATATATATATTATAAAAAATCAAGCAATCAAACCAACTCAAATCAATTGAACCAAATTGACCCACACTTTTTTTTTAAAATACAACTATTTGTACTACTTAAACAAAGTAAAATATATTTGTAAATGAAAAAATCAAATGCCACCATGAAACATACTAGCTGAATGCCAATATTAAGTTGATATTAATGAAATCAAACTCGAATCTCATAAATTCAATTTGAGCATTGTAATGGGAAACAAGAGAATAGCTAATGAGATTCGAATTCCACACATTAAATATATGATACAATCTATTTACTTTAATCGTCTAATCTCATATTAAAGATGTAAATTATTTGATAATAATCTTGTAAAGGTATAATATAAGCAACTGATCTTAAATTAATTATCGAGAAACATTAACATTTTCAACTCTCAATTAATTTTTGATTGGCTATTTACAACTTTAGCCTTACAAATTCAAAGAATAATTTGTTTATTATTTATTGACTCTATTTCAACACCGTCTTAGAGTTAAGTGATACCACAATTGACAACAACATTAGATAATGTTTATAAATTATAATAAATAAACAAACAGGACCATATACAATTCACATGATTTCAACGCCATCTTCTAATTCCAAAATATTATCCTTGATTCCTTTTCATACCAAAAATATATATACACACTTGCACGGTTTTCAAAAAGAATTAACTCAATTTAGAAGATAATAACAAACACAAAAATTGGCAAAATGGTACTACTAATGTCATTTTCCACATTATTAATGGGTTCTTTTCTTTTCTTCCTTTGGTGAAAAATTCTCTAGGACCACACACTAACAAAAACAAAACCATATCATAAAATAAACTACATTAGTTTAATGCTATATATGTTACGCAATGTTTATGGATTATCATTATCTTTGAGTACAGAATCCTGTAAAAAGTAGGAGACCCTCATAAATGAATAAAGACAAATTTGCAGATAAGTTCCAACCCATAATTTGATAAAGTTTTGTGTGTTGCACAAATAAGTATGGGCAATTTGAGAGGTGGATTCTTTCACCAAAAGTAGTTAGATGTGTAATTAATATTTTAACGTTTTCAAGAGGAAAATGTGACAACTATTAGAGCTAGCTATGAATGAATACCTTGTAAATCATACTATGTAACGTGTGGTTTGGTATGATACTAATTAAATTCATAGTCTATTATGAGCTGAAATTTTAATTGAAAGTTAGACTGACTTTTTTTCCCAAAGTTTAAAATTGTTGTACTGAAATGCATCTAAATGTCCAATACTCATTGTTAGGAGAGAGGGAATAACACTCTTTTGATTCATTGTTAATCGGAGGGAGTAGTATTCTTCCAATGGGAGAAAGGGAATAGAAGAAGGAATAGTATTTTTGATCCATTCAAATGCATCTCTCTCACCCTTTGCTCCATCCCACAATATTTATTATGGGATTGGGACGGATGGAATTCTTAATGCATCTCTCTCACCTTTTGCTCCATCCCACAATATATTTATTATGGGATTGGGACGGATGGAATAGAAGAATTCTTCTATACATGCATCTCTCTCACCCTTCCTTCCGTTCCACAATATTCATTGTGATTCATTATGGAATGGAGGGTATGGAATGGAGGGAGTAGTAGTATTCCCTTCCTTCCGTTGCACAATATTCATTGTGATTCATTATGGAATGGAGGGAGCAGTATTCTTTCGACGGGACGGATCTCACGCTCAGATGCATCTCTCTCACCCTTCCTTCCATCTCTCTCACTCTTCGTTCTGTTCCACAATATTCATTCCTTCCATCTCTCTCACCCTTCCTTCCGTTCCACAATCAAATGCATCTCTCTCTCACCCTTCCTTCCGTGGGATGGAGGGAGTAGTATTCCTTCGACAGAACGAATCTCACGCTCAGATGCATGCATCTCTCTCTCACCTTTCCTTCCTTCCTTCAGATGCATCTCTCAAGCAAGCTCATCACTATTAAGTGATATGAGCATTCTTACATCTCAAACTTTGATATGAGCGCATTGATGCATCTCTCACGCTCATCACTATTAAGTGATATGAGCATTCTTACATCTCAAACTTTGATATGAGCATTCTTACGTCAAAACTTACACTCATCACTTCAGACATTTGGTGCCCAATTGATATAAATAGTGGATGACCCATGTTTCAGAACATAACCTCTAATATCATATTTAAAATTTGCTAACTGAAATCTATTAACCATAGCAAATATAGATAAATATAAAAGACATTTCTTTGCTATTGCTTATAATTTCACTTAAATTAAAAAGATGGGCCTCCATCACATTCATGTTTTATCACACATAAAAAATATAACATTAGGCGAAGTTATAACCTTGGATTAAAAAGAGGGAAAAACTAAAAACCATTGTAATAAACAAAAATGACCACTAATCATGGTAAAAATAAAATCTCTAACACCTTAATTCCCATAATTTATCTAATTAATTTTCTGGAAAAAGAAAAAAAAAACTAAGAGGATAAAACATTAACAGAAGAAACATGGACATTAACACATCCATCTTCGTCCATATGAATGACATTGTTGGATCCATCATTGTTGTTGTTGTTCTTATTATCGCTTATTGGAGTTGCAATTCCAACCTCAGATTCTGGTCTCTTCCTCAAATTCTTGTTATTGTGCATCCAAACTTTGAAAACCCCTCTTGAAACACCAACGTCATTGCAGAATTTCTGAACCATTCCATCATCACCCTTTTGCATTCTCCAACCCAGTTTTTCAGAAAATCCATACATCATCTCTTTCTGCTCCTTGCTGAATTTTGTCCTGTACCTCTTTTTCCCACAGCTTGAGTTGTTGCTGTTGTTGTTGTTGGGGTTTTCGAGTTTAATCACTGATGAAGAAAAATTGAGATTTCTTTGATGGGGTTGTTGGTGTTGTTGTTGGTGTTGGTGTTGATCATGATCAGATTGTGGTGGTGTTGAATAAGCATTTCCAAGTGCTAGCAGCATGTGAGGGGCTGAAGAGTGATGATGATAAGGTGGTAAATGTGAGAGTGGCGGTGGAGAAGATGGGCTTGACGTTGGGCTTGGGCTTGACGTTGGGCTTGTGCTTTGACTTGGGCTCGTGCTTTGACTGATTGGGCCACGGTGTGGTAGTTGTAATGGTGGCGGTGGTTGTGGTGGTGGAACTGTTGTTGATGCTGGAGTGTAGATGCAGTTAAGAAAAGTGGGGTTTGTGGTGGCGTTGGTGGTGGTGTTGGTGGTGGCGTTGACGGTGGTGGTGTTGGTGGTGGGGACGATGTGTTGTTCTTGAGGTTCACGGCGGTGGAAATTCCGGTGACAGCCACAAGCAGCACATTTGAGGGATCTAGGGTCGTTTGGATTAACGGATGACGAAGGCATGAATTCTCCACATCCATCAAGTGCATGTCCACCTAGAGACGCAGCATGGTTTTTGAGACATTCTTTGTAAGAAACCACCATGGATGGCGGTGGTGGAGTGGTGGTGGTGGTGGGCAGGTGGCGTTTGTGTGTGCCGTTAGTGAAAGGTGAAGACTTTAATAAGGTTGTTGTTGGTGTTATGTTATTGTTGTTGTTGGGTTGTGGAATCGAAGGTGGTGTTTGAGAATCAACATCTATGTTTCTTGAGGTCATGTCCATGTCTTGTAGATAGATAGAGAGAGAGATGAGAGAGAGAGAGATTAGGGTTTTTTTGTTGTAGGGTTGAAAGGGGAAATGAAACAAAATGGAAAAAAACAAAGGAAAGGGATAATGGTGTTGTTTGAAAGAAAGAAAGTGATGATTATGCAAGAGTGATGATGATGGTTATAATGAGAAGTGATGACAAAATCTGAGGTTTAAATGGGGTTATCAAGACAAGAGATATATAGAGGGTTACAGCAATACACTAATCATACCACAAAACAACAAATCCAAAACATTTATAATTAATTAATATTTTTAATACATATACTATGTATATTTAACAATAAAAGGAATTTTTAAGTTTTTGTTTTATCTTTTTCTTTTCATTTTTGATTTTATTTAATTCTAATTCTATTTTTAATTTGATCTTATCCTATTTTAAATATAATTTAATCTTTAAATAAGCCCTTTGTGTTATTATAGACTTTTAATTCAATAGTAATAAATTAAATCAGATCTAAATTAATCTTTATTTAATTTTTATTTTATTTTATTTAAAGTGAAACAAATTTTGGTCAAAATATAAAGCTAAATACTTTTAATAATTCGATGAATGTATAATTACGGGTATAAAAAAACTTTGTATTTATAAGCGTATCAAATAAATAAGAAATTAAAAAAATATAATATAATCTATGTTAGACGAGTTAAATAAATATAAATGATACATCTATTTTTCAAATATTAATCACTTTATTTATATTTATAATTAATATAAATAAACTTATAAAAATAAAAAATAATTGAAATGTAAAAGCAATAATTATTTATATGTGTACTAATTAATTTAAAAATTAATAGAAAAAGATAAGCTTTTTCTTAGAATTAGAAAAGGATAGGAATTTTCATTTTTTTTAAAGGAAAAATGCTATAAAAAAACATTAATATAATACTCCTCTAAAATATAAGCATGATTTGGTAAAAGAGAACTATATCTAATTCAAAGTAAAGTAAAATACATGAAAATATTAAATCAACTTTTATTTTATATCTAAAATAAAATACTACATTTATTATTATTATAAAATATTTAAAAAAACATTGCGGACAAGAATAAATATAATAAATATTAAATATTTTTAAAGGTCTAAATATAATTATGTAACGGTATAATATATTTTTTATCTAATATAATAAAAATATATAATTCAATAAATATAAAAAGTAATATTTTTTTTACATTAAAGAGCTGAGTTAGTAATTTTTACAGTAACTACTAATTTGAGTTTTTTTTCTAAGTATGAATGTGGTAGTTGAAGACAATAAATTTGTCTGAAAATATTAAGCAAGAATATATTCGTTGTGGTCACTGATTCACACAAGAGTCAGTGTTTCCTGCAGACTCGTTTTAAAGAGAGAAACCTTACGTGGCCATTTCTCTCACTCAGGTCGTGACTTGTGCCTTTGTACCAAAGGACATTTTTCAGACCCACCTCTCTGCAAACATATAAACAAACACATGATTTCTGGTTTTCGTATTTCTTTCTTTCTCTTCTCATTCATACTAACTCATCACTATGCTGCTACTTCCCAATAATATCTACCTCATTTGTTCACTTTCTTACGCATAACTTTACCTTTTTTATTTACTACTACAAATTTTGTTTTCAGAGTAATGCCACCCTGGATATTTACATTTTTTATTAATTTAATTTAATGTATAGTAGGTGGAAATGTGTATATTCATGTTTATTTTTAATGAGATCAGATGTAATTTGACGAGAATACAACCACCAGCTTTATTGGAATTATATATTCTTTTTCTGTTTATGCACAATAATTATTTACGATTTTAATTAGATTGTTTTTTTTTGAAAAATTATTTATTTACACCATAACTTTGTTATATGTCTTCAAAATATAGTTAATTTGTCTTAATAAATTTATTATAGTTCGTATCTATGAAATTTTGTTGGATATTAATAGTATAAATAATTTTTAATTTTTAATTTTTAATTAAAAAATATCGCTATGATATCAAAGTGTTAACTTATTTTTAAAATTATTTACTTATTTTAAGTTTAAATTTAGACCATTAAAATATTAAATAAAAATATTATTTTCTTCTAATCAATTATAAATAAAGGTTAGTATTTCAAATTTATTAAAAAAAATCAATTGTTTTTTCTTTTTTTAAATATATTTTATGGAAATATGTAAAAACAATATTAAATTTGTTGTTTAGAGAAAAAATAAGAGAGAACAAATCAAATGCAATTTATATTTAATTTTATTTTAAAAATATATAATTTTAAAATGAAACTAATGTTTGTATATTATTATTTTAATAAAAAAATGTGTATTTTTCTAAATTTAAATAGTATTGATGTTGATTAGAATATGAATGTAGAATAGTTTAGAAGGGAATGGATTAAATAGACCTTTTTCTCTAAAATCATTTCAAAAGTTTTCTTTAAAATGAGAATTTTTAAAATGGAAGCGTGGCATCGAAATTTTTATAAAATATGTGTTTGAATTAATCAATGCGTTAACAGATGTTAAACAAATCAATGCGTTAATTCACTAAATTAAATTTACACTATATGTTAAAATTGAATTTTATATATTACAAGTCTATATAATTATAATCACCAAAAAAAGAGAAATATGATAATTTGATTTAGCATAAACTTATGTTTATACATAAATCGCTATAAGTTAATAAAAAAATAGTCACATGCGATTTTAAAAAAATATAAAAATCTAAGTCATTGAAAACTATAATACATTTTAAAAAGAGATAAGGAAAGAGAATTTTTGTTCCAAATTTATACCGATTCAACGCGCTCGTCCTTCCTTGCATCTAATTTAGTCTTCTATGGTGAACTCATGAAAATTGATTAGGTATTCCACTAATTTACAAATTAATACAAGAGTTTTTATACCGCGGATAATCAAGACAACACTAAACACTTCAAGCTATAATACTAAGCAAACACATATCTGAAACTAGATTTCCCTTCTATTATAAGCAGAATACTAAAAACTGCCAAATTCGTAAGTTCTTCACTAGATCTTGAGCCAATTGCCAAAGTTTGCTCCAAGATTTTGTCTGCAACAATCTTCACTCAAATTCATCGAGAATTCCCTTGTTTGAGCATTTGTTCTATCAAAGGATCTTATAAATGTTGGACATGTAACTCCAAACACAATATGGGTGAATTGTGAAAGTTTGGAAATGTTGATTAAAATAAAAATCTTTGCGAAAATTAGAGTTTAAAATCAATTTTAAAACAAACAAAGAAATAAGCAGCGAAATAAAGAAATAGATGGAAAATCAGAGGAAAGAAAATAAATAAAAAGTAAAGGAGATAAGGTCAAGAGAAAGACACCAATAAATTATAGAGGTTTGGTCTAAATGAAGGTAACATAATCCTCTCCCTAAGAATTCTTCTAGAGAATTTTGACTATATTGAGAGTTTTTAATAGGATGTGTCCACAAACCTTATTTTACAAGGATTTGAAATTTAAACTTTCAACCAAACAACGAGCAAAGTTTTGGCTATCTATCCTCTGAACCAAAATGGATTTTTATTGGCTATCCTCCAAACCAAGATGGAGTTTTAAATATTGGTTATCCTCTAAACCGAACCAAGATTTTACACAAGCTAATATTAAACCAAGATGATATTTTACATAGGCTGATCTTGAATCAAGATGAGTTTTTTTTACACAAATTGATCTCGAATTATCATAGCTTTTACACTTGCCTGATCTTCACTAATAAAAATGAGAGCTTTTATAGTTGGAAAAATTCACAAATCAAACAGAGACCTCCTAAACCAATCCCCAAACCAAACAAAAGCTTTTACTTTTTTATAAACAAACAACTTCTTACAAGAATATACTTTATTCGAGTGATAATACATTATTAGGTAAATTGCAAATATGCCATTCACTCAAACAAAGATTCTCACTCAGCACAAGGACACTCTCAAAGCACTAAGGAAAAATTCAAGTAAAAAAATGAGAGATTTATAGAAAAAGAGGGGAGAGTGAAAAAATATGATCAAAGATCGTTTTCTAAGTTGTCTGAAATGATAGAGAAGCTCTCTATTTGAAAAATAATCCATGGGCGAAATAAGTTTCATAATCAATTAGGGTAATCGATCATTTGACCCAAATGTTGAATGTTTTGATTTCTAACTATTACCAACAATTAAGAGATTTGTTCCAATAGGTTATGAGCATTACAACTTGAAATAACCAATTATAGCACTAAGGCTAATTGATTATCTTATGTAAACATTGCTTCCAAATGATTATATAATTTCCTAATCAATTAGCTAAGCCTTAAAAATATTTTTAAGTGGTTTTAACAAATTAAGAGAGGATTCTTATAGTTTGTAAAAGTATGTGTGTATGTGTGTATGTTTGTGTGTGTATGTGTGTGTATGTGTGTGTATGTGTGTCTGAGTGTGTGTACTTTTTCCTTATTAATTGCAGAAATACCCTTCTGCCTTTACAAGACTTTGGTCACTCAAATAGGAATGACCAAACGATCTTTCAAACTCCCTCCAAATCTGAAATTTCAAGTCTTGGCATAATTATTTTTTACTTTAGCATTAAACAAGAACTTTGAATCTTTAGCTTTATGAAGCTTGAAATATCTTCAAAATGATAACCATCATCGGAGAGTTGAGACAACAAACCACATAATGACAAGCTTTCTTTTATCCCAATCTCCACTCCATATGAAGTTTCTTATCTAGGTTTCCACACTCCTAAGAATATTTACAGGCTAGTCATAAACTAGTAGAGACTGCAGGCATCCTCTGCACCACAAATTTAACCAGTTGAAATCTACTTGTCATGGATAGAAGATGTTGAACATATAAATCCAACCACAAGAGATGAATGGGTTGAATTGTATAGTGTAGAAATTGTGATTAATTTAAAAAATTCTTTTACTTAAAAACAAAAAAAAGTAAAGAGATAGGGATAGAAAGATTACACCAGGATCTATAGAGGTTTGGCTTAACCACTTGGCTTAATCCTCTCCCCCTAGAATTTTTTCTTGAGAGTTCCACTAAAACAATGTCTTAAGATTTTATGGTTATGCCCACGAACCCCAAACCATACAAAACTTTTGACGTTTGAGCTCACAAACCAAATAGAGATTTTAACAGCTAATCTCAAGATTAGAAAACAAATCTTACCATGACAAACGCAATAGCCAAATAAAGAGTTTATAAGGACAATGACAAGAACCAAATATATCAAACAAGAGAATCACACTCTAGATGAAAAAACTATTTAAAATATTTTTGACTTACAAGGCACTAAGGTAACATTAGTGAAAGAATACAAAATGGAGAAAAGAGAGAAAATAAAAAAAAATGACAAAATAAATTTGAATTCTAGTTTGATTTGAAGTAAGGATAAGTCTCCTTTAAATAATAAAAAAATATAGCTCAAAAAGTAAAATGATCCATGGGATTTTTAATGTTTAAAAAGTAAATTGTAATTTTTTGACTTCTAAGTGTTACCAACAATTAAGAGACTTGTTCCAATCAATTATAAGCATTACAAATAGAAATAACCAATTATAGCGCTAGGGTTAATCAATTATCCTTTGTAAACACTGCTTTCAAATTATTAGATAATTATGTAATCAATTAGCTAAGCTTTAAAATCATTTTTAGGTGATTTTAACAAATTAATATAGTATTCTTATTTTGTGAGTGTGTGAGCGTAAATGTGTGTGCGCGCGTGTGTGTATGTGCAATAACACACATACATGCACACACACACACACAAACATACGCATACACACACACACGTGCACGCGCACACACACACACACACGCACACACACATACACATGCACGCGTACAAACACACGCCTGCGCGCATACACGCATACACATGTACATGCAAACACACACACATACACATACGCATACGCACACGCACACGCACACGCACATGCACATGGAAATACACACTCACAAACAAACACAAACACACACATGTGTGAGGGCATGATCGCACACAGGCACACACAAACATACATATACACACACATACACATACACACAGACACACACATGTGCGTGAACACACACATGCACACACACACACACACACACACAAAAGAATAGTGAAAAATAATGAGGTGATAAAGGAGGAGAATAAAGTTAGTTATTTATTGCAATGCTTTTAGGAGTTTTGCCTGAAAATTGAAGTGCGTAGGTTACCCAATCGATAAGCTTCTTGATTATGAGCCTCATTAGTATTTTTGGGCCTTGGGTTGGAAATTTTCCTTGGCATATTGCTTTTTACACCCCTCCTCATCCTTTTTTCACCATTTCTCATAAAAGATAATAGAAACTCATGTTTTTAGTTAGTAATAATAGTTTTAACACGAAGATCAAAGATAAAAGCACTTATTTAGAGGGTTAATTAAACTTTTCCGATTATTTAACCTTTAAATAGTATACTACATTAAATATCAATTTATTTGATAAACTCTCACCTTTTTGGATAAATGACAATATACCGTTGTAAGTTCTACTATATGACTCGCTGGATATGAGAGTCGATAGCAAGCCACGAGATTAATGAATACATTATAGATTTACCATCTTAACCTAATAATAGGTCGAACGATCATCATAGATCATAAAAGTTGAGATATTCCTAAACAAACATTTTCTTTTAAAAACGATCGTTTATATTCACTATCAACACACATCCTTGGATCATCAACGTCAGTACAATCAAAACCTAGCATATACTCGAAGGTATACAATTTACTTTGTATAACTTTACTTAGTACACACTACGACTTCATTAAAGTTGCAAAGCAACCTTGCAAACCACGATATAGATGAATCCCTTACAGATTTACCATCTTAACCTACTAAAGGGTTTGAATGAACATCATAGAAAGAGACAAATGTTTGTTGATAAGGGCGTCATCAACTTTCTTTGGCTCAATTTGGGGAAAAATATATATGGTTATATACCTTTCTAATGAAGTATCACGTTGTAACTCCTTTAAAAATATCTACAATAACATTAGGAATAGGATGGTCCTTAGCAGTCCTCCATTCTTTAGGCAGATTAAGGCTATTGGTTTTAAGTCGTTGAAGATCTTGAAGAATCCATATTATTGAATTTCTCAGTATTCAAAGTGTTAATTCTCAACACGGTTCTACTTGCAAAGTTTTGAAAGAACATTTCTTCTTGTTGTTGAGATGAGAAATAATCGGTGAAAGGAGATGAATGGTAGAAAAATATTAACCTCATATGTGCCATAATGATGATAATGGAATATAAAAGTGATATTATCTCTCTCTCTCTCTCTCTCACACACACACACATACGCACACACACACACACATACTCACACACACATACCACAAAATCATTGAAGATCCAACTCATAAAATATTAAAGGCAAAGATGTGATTTGATTTTGCCAAAAATTTGAAGTGCGTAGGTTACCTAATCGGTTATCTAATCTATTAGCTTCTTACTTTTGAGCCCCCTTAGTTCTTTTGGGCCTTGGGTTTGAAATTTTCTTTGGCATATTGCTATTTTCACCCCTACTCATCCTTTTTGCAACCTTTCTCATAAAAGATACTACAAACTCATGCTTTTTTAGTTAGTAATAATAATTTTAACATAAATATCAAATATAAAATCACTTTTTCTATAGGGTTAATTAATTTTTTTAAGATTATTTAACCTCTAAATAATGTACTATCTTAAATATCACATTATCTTGATAAATTCTCCCTCTTTGGAGGGAACGACAATATATTATTGTAAGTTCTTCTAAATGAAATATTGTATATGAGATTTGATAAGAAAACATGATATATATGAATCCCTTACAAATTTACCATCTTAACCTACTAATAGGTTTTAAGATCATCATAAAAAGAGACAAATGTTTGTTGATAAAGGCCTCATCTACTTTCTTTGCCTCTGTTTAGGAAAAAAATATGTATGGTTACATACCTTTCTAAGTGAGTATCAAGTTGTAACTCCTTTAAAAATATATCCAATAACATTCTGAATAGGATGGTTCATATCCGTCCTCCATTCTTTAGGTAAACTAAGGCTGTTGATTTTAAGTCGTTGAAGATCTTGAAGAATTCACATTATCGAAAAATACCAGTATTCAAAGCGTGAATTCTCAAGACGGTTCTACTTGTAAAGTCTTGGAAGAACCTTCCTTCTTGTTATTGATATGACAAATTATCGGTGAGAGGAGATGAAGGAGACACAAATATTAACCTCCTATGTTACATAATTATGATAATATAATACAAAAGTAAGATTCACACACACACACACACACACACACACACACACACACACACACACATACACACACATACACATACACACACGCACACACAAGAAGAGAGAAAAATAATGAGATGCAAAAGGAGGAGAATAAATTTAGCTATTTATTGCAAAGCTTATAGGAGTTTTGAGTGTGTAAAGATATAACAAAATCATTGAAGATCCAACCCAAAAAATATGTGAGGCAAATATTTCCATAGTAGCCCATCTAATCGATTAGATTTTCCCCTAATCAATTAAGCATTAATAATGTTGAAGATGTGTGACTTGGAGGAAGAGATTCAATTTAATTTTGCCTGAAATTTGAAGCGCGTAGGTTACCTAATTGATTAGCTTCTTGCTTTTGAGCCACCTTAGTGCTTTTGGGCCATGGGTTGGAAATTTTCTTTGGCATATTGCTTTTTACACCCATGTTCATCTTTTTTGCAACATTTATCATAAAAGATACTACAAACTCATGATTTTTTAGTTAGTAATAATAATTTTAACATAAAGATCAAATATAAAATCTCTTTTTTAAAGGGTTAATTATATTTTTCAGATTATTTAACCACTAAGTAGTATACTACCTTAAATATCAAATTATCTTGATAAACTCTCCCTCCTTCGAGTGAATGACAAAATATTACCATAAGTTCTTCTATATGAAACGTTGTATATGATAGTCGACAATAAACCATGATATAGATGACTCCCTTACAGATTTACCATCTTAACCTACTAATAGGTTCGAAGATCATCATAGAAAGAGACAAATGTTTGTTAATGAAGGCCTCGTCAACTTTCTTTGGCTCAATTTAGGAAAACAAATCTATATGGTTACTTACCTTTCTAAGGGAGTATCAAGTTGTAACTCCTTTAAAAATATCTCCAATAACATTTTGAATAGGATGATCCTTAGCAGTCCTCCATTGTTTAGGTAGATTAAGGTTGTTGAGTTTAAGTCGTTGAAGATCTTGAAGAATTCATATTATTGAAAAGTCCTAGTATTCAATACGTGAATTCTCAAGACAGTTTTACTTGCAAAGTATTGAAAGAACCTTCCTTCTTGTTGTTGAGATGACAAATCATCGGTGAGAGGAGATGAAGGAGAGATAAATATTAACCTACTATGTTCCATAGTGATGATAATGGAATGAAAATTTATGTTCACACACACACACACACACACACACACACACACACACACACACATATAACAAGATAGAAAAATAATGATATGCAAAAGGAGGAGAATAAAGTTAGATATTTATTACAAAGCTTATGGGAGTTTTGACTGTATAAAGATATCACAAAAGTCATTGAAGATCCAACCCAAAAAATATAGGAGGAAAATATTTCCAAAGTAGGTCATTTAATCGATTAGATTTTTGCCCTAATTATTTAGGCATTAATAAGGTTGAAGATGTGTGACTTGGAGGCAGAGATTCAATTTGATTTTTCCTGAAATTTGAAGCGTGTAGGTTACCTAATCGATTAGCTTCTTGCTTTTGAGCCTCCTTAGTGCTTTTGGGCCTTGGGTTGGCAGTTTTATTTGGCATATTGCTTTTTACACCACTCATCATCCTTTTTGCACCATTTGTCATAAAATATACTAGAAACTCATGTTTCTAGTTAGCAATAATAATTTAAACCCGAAGATCAAATATATTTTCTAGTTAGCAATAATAATTTAAACCCGAAGATCAAATATAAAAGCACTTATTTAGAGGGTTAATTAAACATTTTTGATTATTTAACCTCTTAATAATGTACTACCTTAACTATCGAGTTATTTGATAAACTCTCCCCCATTTGAATAAACAACAATATATCGTCATAAGTTCTACTATATGACTCATTGCATATGAGAGTCGATAGTCAACCATGCGATTGATGAATCCGTTATAGATTTACCATATTAACTTACTAATAGGTCAGATGATTATCATAGATCATAAATGTTGAGACATTCTTAAATGAACACTTTCTATTAAAATGATTGTTGATATTCACCATCAATAAACATCCTTAGATAACCAACATAAATATAATAAAAACCTGATATATACTCAAAGTTATACAATTTACTTTGCAAAAATTTATTTAGTACACACTACGACTTTATTAAAGTTACAAAGCAACCATGCAAACCACGATATAGATGAATCCCTTACAGATTTACCATCTTAACCTACTAATAGGTCGGATGATCATAATAGAAAGAGACAAATGTTTGTTGATGAGGGCCTCATCAACTTTCTTTGGCTCAATTTGGGGGGGGGGGGGGGGATCTAACTGGTTACATACCTTTCTAAGGGAGTATCGAGTTGTAACTAATATCTCCAATAACTATCTGAATAAGATGGTCCTTAGGAGTCCTTAATTCTTTAGGTAAACTAAGGCTTTTGATTTTAAGTCATTGAAGATCTCGAAGAATACACATTATTGAAAAATCTCAGTATTCAAAGAGTGAATTCTCAAGACAATTCTACTTGCAAAGTCTTGAAAAAGAACCTTCCTTCTTGTTGTTGAGATGAGAAATATAAGTGATAATGGAATACAAAAGTAATATTCTCAAACACACACACACACACACACACACACACACAAGTAGAGAGAAAAAGAATGAGATGCAAAAGGAAGTGAATAAAGTTAACTATTTATTGCTAAGGTTCTGGCATTTTTAGGTGTGTAAAGAGATCAAAATATCATTGAAGATCCAACTCAGAAAACATTAAAGGAAAATATTTCCAAATTAGGCATCTAAAAACGATTAGCTTTTCCCCCTAATTGTTTAGGAATTAATAAAGTTGAATATGTGCGACTTGGATGCAAAGATTCAATTTGATAATTCCTAAAATTTGAAGAGCGTATGTTACCTAATCTATTAGGTTCTTGCTTTTGAGCGTCCTTAGTTCTTTTTGCACCCTTTCTCATAAAAGATAATAGAAAACTCATGTTTTTTTAGTTAGTAATAATAATTTTAAAATGAAGATCAAATATAAAAGCACTTATTTATAGTGTTAATTATTTATTTATTTGATTATTTAACCTCTAAATATTGTACTACCTTAACTATCAAGTTGTTTGATAAACTCTCCCCCTTTCGAGGGAACGATAATATACCATCATAAGTTCTTATATATGAATAATTGGATATGAGAGTTAATAGCAAGCCATGAGATAGATGAATACATCACATATTTACCATCTTAACCTACTAATATGTATAATGATCATCATAGATCATAAATGTTGAGGTCTTCCTAAACGAACATTTTCTTTGATCATGATCATTAATATTCACCATCAATAAACATCCTTAGATCACCTACATCAGTACAATCAAACCCTAATGTATACTCGAAGATATAAAATTTACTTTGAACAACTTTATTTAGTACACCCTACGGCTTCGTTAAAGTTACAAAGCACCCTTGCAAAACACAATAGGTTTACACCTTTGATACACAAGTTTTCTTGGTTCATGGTGCGTTAGTAGTTTTAAGAGGTCTAGGTTTATTACCTTTAGACCTTCTCTCTCTCTCTCTCTCTCTCTCTCTCTCTCTCTCTCACACACACACACACACACACACATACACACACACACACACATGCTCATAAGAAGAGAGAAAAATAATGAGATGCAAAAAGAGGAGAATAAAGTTACCTATTTATAGAAATGCTTATGGCAGTTTTGGGTGTATTAAAACATCACAAAATTGTTGAAGATCCATCTAAACGATTATATTGCTTCCTTAATCGTTTAGGCATTAATAATATTGAAGTTGTGCAACTTGGTCGCAAAGATTCAATTTGTTTATGTATAAAATTTGAAGCGTGTAGGTTACCTAATCGATTAGATAATTTATTAGCTTCTTGCTATAGAGTATCCTTAGTGCTTTTCAGCCCCGGGTTGGGAGTTTTTTTTGGCATATTGCTTTTTTCACCCCTGCTCATCCTTTTTGCAACTTTTCTCATAAAAGATATTACAAACTCATACTTTTTTAGTTAGTAATGATAATTTTAAGATAAAGATCAAATATAAAATCACTTTTAAAAGGGTTATTTAAATTTTTTAGATTATTTAACCTCTAAATAGTGTACTACCTTAAATATAAAATCATCTTCATAAAATCCCCCTCTTTCGAGGGAACGTAAATATATTACCATAAGTTCTTCTATATGACACATTGTATAGGAGAGTAGATAGAAAACCACGACATAGATGAATCCCTCACAAATTTACCATCTTAACCTACTAATAGGCTGGATGATCATCATAGAAAGATACAAATGTTTGTTGGTGAAGGCCTCGTCAACTTTCTTTGGCTCGATTTAGGGAAAAAATTATATGGTTACATACCTTTCTATAGGAGTATCGAGTTGTAACTCCTTTAAAAATATCTCCAATAAAATTTTCCATAGGATGGTCCTTAGCAGTCCTCCATTCTTTAGGCAGATTAATGCTATTGATTTTAAGTTGTTCAAGATCTTGAAGAATTCACATTATTGAAAAATCCCAGTATTCAAAGTGTGAATTCTCAAGACGGATATACTTGCACTTGAAAGAACCTTCCTTCTTGTTGTTGAAATGACAAATCATCGGTGAGAGGAGATAAAGGAGAGACAAATATTAACCTCCTATGTTCCATAATGATGATAGTGGAATAAAAAAGTGATATTATCTCACACAAACATACACACACACACACACACACACACACACACACACATAAGAAGAGAGAGAATAATGAGATGTAAAAGGAGGAGAATAGAGTTACGTATTTATAGCTAAGGTTCTGGGAGTTTTAGGTGTGTAAAGACATCATAATATATTGAAGATCCAACCCAGAAAATACTAAAGGAAAATATTTCCAAAGTAGGCCATCTAATATATTAGTTTTTTCCCTAATCGTTTAAGCATTAATAAAGTTGAAGATGTGCGACTTGGAGGAAAAGATTCATATTGATATTGTCTAAAATTTGAAATGAGTTGGTTACCTAATCGATTAGTTTCTTGCTTTTGAGCCTCCTTAGATCTTTTGGGCCTTGGGTTGGAGATTTTGCGCATCCTTTTTGCACCCTTTCTTATAAAAGATACTAGAAACTCATGTTTTTTTAGTTAGTAATAATAATTTCAAAATGAAGATCAGGAATAAAAGCACTTATTTTGAGGTTTAATTAAAGTTTTCCAATTATTTAACTTTTAAGTAGTGTACTACCTTAACTATCAAGTTATCTTGATAAACTCTCCCCCTTTCGGGCGAACAACGATATATTGTTGTAAGTTCTTCTATATGAATCGTTGGATATCAGAGTCTATAGCAAACCACAAAGTATATGAATCCCTTAAAGATTTACCATCTTAACTTACTAATAGGTAGGATGATCATCATAGACAATAGATGTTGAGACCTTCCTAAACGAACATTTTTTTTGATCACAATCGTTGATAGTCACCACCAGCAAACATCGTTAGATCACCTACTTCAGTACAATCAAACCATATTGTATACACGAAGGTGTACAATTTTCTTGGCACAAATTTATTTAGTATACACGATGACTCCATTAAAGTTTCAAAGTAACTCAGTAAAACACACTAGGTTTTCACCTTTTATACGCAAACTTTCTTGGTTCATGGTGCGTTAGTATTCTTAAGAGGTCTAGGGTTATTATCTTTAGACCTTCTAAATTTATCAAAATAAAATGGCTATATGGAGACAAATATATTACAATAAGAGCATTTAAAAATAGGAAGATTCACTTTGCTACAAGAGCATATGCATCATCAAAATATTTGTCTTTATGTTGTTTGTATCATTTCCTAACAAGTCTTGATTTACTTCTCAAGCCTCATAAATCTTGTTACAAAATACCTAATGGGTCCAAATCACTTGATTTCCTGAAGCTATGGGAACAAGTTCCCACATCGTTATTTGAAATTGATATAACTAATTTTCCATAGAAAGAGATAAACATTCCTTGATGAGGGCCTCATCAACTTCTTTGGCTCAATTTGGGAAAGAAAATCCATATGGTTACATACCATTCTTAAGGAGTATTGAGTTGTAACGTCTTTAGAAGTATCTCCAATAACATTGTCAATTGGATGGGCCTTAGAAGTTCTCCATTCTTTAGGTAGATTAAGGCTACTAAGTTTAAGTCGCCGAAGATCTTGAAGAATTCACATTATTGAAAATTTCTAGTATTTAAATTGTGTAATCTCAAGACGATTATACTTGCAAAGTATTGAAAGAACCTTCCTTCTTGTTGTTGATATGAGAAATCATCGGTGAGAGGAGAGACAAATATTAACCTCCTAGGTTCCCTAATGATAATAATTGAGTGATAAAGTGATATTCTCTCTCTCTCTCTCTCTCTCTCTCTCACACACACACACACACACACACACACATAAAAAAAAGAGAGCAAAATAATTAGATACAAAAGGAGGAGAATATATTTACCTATTTGTAGCAACGCTTCTGGCAGTTTTGGGTGCAAAAAGACATAACAAAATCATTGAAGATCCAACCTAAAAAATATGAGAGGAGAATATTTCCAAAGTAGGCTATCTAATCGATTAGCTTTTCCCCTCTAATCATTTAGGAATTAATAATGTTGAAGATGTGTGACTTGGAGGTAAAGATTCAATTTGATTTTTCCTGAATTTTGAAGCGTGTAGGTTACCTAATCAAATGTTTCTTGCTTTTGAGCCTCCTTAGTGATTTTGGGCCCTGGGTTGGAAATATACTTTTGTATATTGCATTTTGCACCCCTACTCATCCTTTTTGCATCCTTTCTCATAAAAGATACTAGAAACTCCTAGTTTTTTAGTTAGTAATAATAATTTTAATAGAATATAAAATATAAAAGCACTTATTTAGAGGGTTAATTAAAGTTTTCTGACTATTTAACCTCTAAATAGTGTATTACCTTAACCATCTAGTTATCTTAGTAAACTCTCCCCGTTTTGAGCGAACAACGATATATTGATGTAAGTTCTTCTATATGAATCGTTGGACATGAAAGTCGATAGCAAACCACAAAATAGATGAATATTTTACAAATTTACCATCTTAAGCTACTAATAGGTTGGATGATCATCATAGTCATAAATGTTGAGACCTTCCTCAAATAACATTTTCTTTAATCACAATCATTGATATTCACCATCAACAAACAACCTTAGATCACCAAAATTTGTACAATCAAACCTTAGTGTATAAGGCTTTCAATTGAGCTTATCTCAAGGATATGGAGGTTAATTATAAGGCTTTCAAGACTTAATGTGTTTAAGTCTTTGGCTTCCTAGATAGTTGTTACGTTTGGTCTGTATCTGATAGGAAGACTCCTAAGAAACTTATTGACATAATCATAGATTGTGTAGCTTTTGTTCAGAACCTGAAGTCCAAACATCAGAACTTGAAACCTTGAGAACATGGTTTTAATATCTTCATCTTCCTTCATTATGAACAGTTCATATTGTTGAACTAAGAGATTAGCCTTTTCTTCCTTTACTTGTTGATTTCCTTCATATGTAACACATACAGATTAAAAAATGGTTTTAGCAGTGGATTTGTCAATAATCTTGATGTACTCATAGTGAGGTAGTGCATATACCAAAATCCCTCTAATTCTATGATGTTTCCTATAAATCTTTTTTTGAGCAGGTGTCAGAGTTTTTCTTTAAGTTACCATTCCAACTCCATTAACTAGAATATCAATTCCATCATCAAGAATGTCCCACAACTTATCATTAAGACCTATGATATGATTGCGTAACTTTCTCTTCCAACATTCAAAATCTGTAGAGTTTCCAATTAAAGTTGGAGGTATAGCTCTATAGTTATTCTTTTTCAGAAGTACTATAACTACAAAATGTGCTTTTAACTCCGGACGTGAAATGCATTTTACCTTGGTTGCAGTAGCGAGGTAATGAAGGGTGTCATGAAAATTTGTCACTTATCACCTCAGTGATTTTAAAACTTAGGGGTAACATTATATGCACATGGGTTTGAACCCCAACAACAACACTTTTATTATTTTTAAAACTAGCGTATCTTATATCTCAGTTTATCTTGAAAACCGAGGGGTGAAATTATTTATTTATTTTTATAAAAAATTGTTACATTCTTTACTCATAATATTTCATCGTTTACACAAAATATTAAAATAAAAATCAAATTCCCTAGAGATATAGATAAAAATAAAATTCACTAGGGATATTGGGGAAGATCAAATATTGGGTACGAGATTATTCTCTACAGATCTTGCATGCATTTGATTATGAAGAAAACCAAAATAAGGGTTAGATAAATAAAATCAATATTTAAATATATGATTTGGTGCTCAAATAAATATTTAAGAAAACAAACCTTAAAGCCAAGTAATTTCCTGCTCTTACAATCCATCTTAGAGAACATTTCCAAATGTCTTTATGTTTCAGGCGCTTCATGTTCCATAAGGTTTGATTTTCAATATTCAACATGCTTTTATAACGAATGTCCCTGAAGTTTCACGCAGATCACTAATGACAGATTATTGAGAATTGATAAACATTAAATGGTTGAAAAATACTTGTTTAACGACGTTGAATATAGTTTAAAAAACACTTAACTATCCCATTGGTCACGAAGAAAACCGAGGTAAATAAACTATTTTTGTTAGGCTTAAATAGTCTTTTGGTCCCTGTAAGTTAGCAAATTTTTTATTTTAGTCCCTGTATTTTTTTTGTCTGAGTCCCTATATCTCACTTTTCTGTTGGTTTTAGACCCTAAAAGCAATATCCGCAGGAAACCTGTGGATTTAAATTTTAGGGACTAAAACCAACACAAAAAGTGAGATATAAGGACTCAGACAAAAAATATTACAGGGACCAAAACCAAAAACTTGCTAACTTACAGGGGCCAACAGACTATTTTAGTCTTTTTTTAATTACATTGTTTACACAAAATATTAAAAATACATTGTAAAATCTGTTTCACAAGGATTTTTTTTTATTTTTCATGCCCATGTCCCATGCAAGATGTTAGAGATATGTTTCCCAATGAGAATTTTTGTTTTATGCACTTGCAATGTATCCTAGAGATGTATAGTAGTATCCCATCACTACGCCAAAAACTGGAATAGACAGCGCACCTTAGAGGGCGCTTTATTACAAAAGCGCACTCTAAAGTGAAGCGAAAAAATAAGGAGCGAACAACTGGAATAGACAGCGCACTTTAGAGGGCGCTTTTGTAATAAAGCGCCCTCTAAGGTGAAGCGAAAAAATAAGGAGGAGATAGAGGGACAACAATACAGGGCGCTTTTTAGAAAGCGCCCTCTAAGGTTACCCTTAGAGGGCGCTTTTAAAAAAGCGCTCTATAAGTCCATGTGCATTTCCAGTTTATAAAAAGCTTTTGGAAAGCCTTAGAGAGCGCTTTCATAAGCGCCCTCTTAGGCCCCCTTTAGAGGGCGCTTTTTTTCCACAAGCGCCCTCTAAGGTCCCCTTTAGTAAACATTAAAATTATAACATACTGCGCGTTTTGTTATTTCACTCTCTGTTATTTTCGTTCTTTTTCACGTTAGGGTTCTCACTGCTACGATTTTCGTTACTTCTAAGGCGTTCTCCTTCCACCTCTGTTAAATCTACGAAATTTCCTCCTTCTATTAATTCGTTGTTAGCTGTTTGATTTTGACACCATAGGTATTTTTCTAATCTTCATATTACTTGGTTTCTCTTCTGACGTTCGCTATTGTTCATTTTTGGTTTCATTTTTCTTGGTTCATACATTTATTGAGTATTCTCAACAATAATTATTGTGTTGCAATGCTAGCAATGGAGACTAGGCATTATGGGTTAAATTTCACCAACTGTTCCATTTGTTTCTCGATGTAGAAAAAGGAGGCAGCAATATCTAAAACACCTTCTACCAATCAAAGGTACACTATGCAGCTTATGAGTGTATTTATTCTAGCATACATAGCGTAGCTAGTAACTTAAGAAGTTTAGGTATGGATGTTATTTGATAGAGTAAATTAGAGTCGACTATTCTTCTGTTAGCTTTCAGTTAGACCATTATACAATTCTACATATATATTTTCTAGTCAATGTTTATCTTTTGTAAAAACTATATGATGATATATAACTATGCTACAAATTAGTGCATACCACTAATGCTTAATGCATGGTTCATACATTCTCATGCTATTGAAGTCAGAGATATCTGAAAATGTTGAGAAACTAACTCAATAAACCAAAATTGTTTTGGTTTTGGGTTGTTGTTGGAGACATGAATGCCCTGCACAGAGACTAACTCAATAAAGCGAAATTGTTTTGTCTCATCCCATTTTTGGTTTCTCTTCTGAAATTGTTTTTTGTTTATTCTAATTAGTAATGGATAATACATGGATGTCTTCCAATCGATTGTCGAGAGAGTACGAGAATGGGGTATCAGAATTCGTTAAGTTTACCGTTGCACACGCCGAAGACCCCAGTAGAATGATATGTCCTTGATTGGGTTGTTGTTATGGGAAACGGGTTGACGCAGTTCAGTTGACATCGCATCTAATGAGGCATGGAATTGATCGAAGTTATACATGTTGGAATTTGCATGGTGAGAAAAGTAATGAGAATGTTGAACCGGGGGATAGTATGACCTATGCCTCAAACTATAGTGGCGCAGATACATACGATTGTGATCGAGTTGAAGAGATTGCAGAAGCACTTGAAGGAGATCTTAAGGATTGTCCCGAAATGTTTGAGAGGTTGGTAAGTGATGCAGAGAAACCTTTGTATGATGGTTGCACTAAATTCACAAGATTGTCTGCGGTATTAAAGTTGTACAACTTAAAGGCGGGCAATGAATGGTCGGATAAAAGTTTCACAGAGTTATTAGCCCTTTTGAAAGATATGCTTCCTGAGGATAATGTTCTTCCCAATCGAACATATGAGACCAAAAAGATGTTGTGCTATATTGGCATGAGCTATGATAAGATACATGCATGTCCAAACGATTGCGTTTTGTTTCGAAATGAGTATGCATCGTTAAATGAGTGTCCTAAATGCGGTGTCTCGCGATATAAGAACAAGTTGTCTCCAGCAAAAGTCTTGTGGTATTTTCCTGTTATTCCGAGATTTAGACGCATGTTTCATAGTGAAACCGATTCAAGACACTTGACCTGGCATGCAGATGAAAGAATTATAGATGGAAAGTATCGACATCCGGCAGATTCACCACAGTGGTTAAAAATTGATAATGATTATCCTGAATTTGGAGAAGAATCAAGAAACCTTCGCTTGGCATTATCTACTGATGGAATGAACCCACACGGTATCCAGAGTATCTCACACAGTACATGGCCTGTGATTATTATGATTTATAACCTACCTCCATGGCTATGTATGAAGCGTAAGTACATGATGTTGTCTATGTTGATTTCTGGACCTAAACAACCAGGGAATGACATAGACGTGTACTTGAAGCCCTTAATCGAAGATTTAAAGATTTTGTGGGAGACCGGTGTGGAGGTTTATGATGGATATAGGAAAGAAAGTTTCAACTTGAGGGCGATGTTGTTTGGCACAATTAATGATTTTCCAGCATACGGAAATCTATCAGGGTATAGCATAAAAGGTCAATGTGCGTGTCCTATTTGTGAAGATAAAATAGATTGGAAGCGCTTGGAGTTTGGTCAGAAGAATGTCTTTCTCGGTCATCGGAGATTCTTAAATTCAAATCATCACTACCGTGGATGGAGAAAGGCGTTCAATGGAGAGACATAACAAGGCAGAGCTCCACCTATATTGACGGGTGATCAAATTTTTGAAAAGGTGAAAGATTTGGATACTCAGTTTGGCAAGCCTTTTGCCCACACACTTGTCAAAAGTGGGTGGAAGAAGAGGTCAGTTTTTTTTGAATTGCCGTATTGGAAGTCCTTGTATGTGAGACATTTTCTTGATGTTATGCATATTGAAAAAAATGTATTTGAAAGTGTTATTGGCACGTTACTCAATATACAAGGAAAGTCTAAGGATGGCCTTAAGGCAAGAAAGGACTTGATAGCGATGGGAATAAGAACTGAATTAGGACCCTTGAAGAAAGGAAAACGAACATATCTACCGCCTGCTGCTTATACTCTATCTAGAAAGGAGAAAAAAACATTGTGTAAGTTTCTAAGTGAAGTTAAAGTTCCAGAAGGGTACTCTTCAGATATTAGAAGACTTGTGTCTATGAAAGACCTCAAGTTAAAGAGTTTAAAGACCCATGATTGCCATGTTATAATGGAACATTTTCTCCCAATAGGTATACGTTCTATTCTTCCAGAAAAAGTAAGAAGCTCTATAACTAAGTTGTGTTCTTTCTTCAAGTCAATTTGCAGTAAGGTGATCGATCCTGCGATCTTACCAATGTTGCAAAAAGAAATCGTTATTACTTTGTGTGAGCTTGAAATGTTTTTTCCTCCATCATTTTTTGACATAATGGTACATCTAGTTGTTCATCTTGTGAAAGAGACACAATTGTGTGGACCAGCTTATATGAGATGGATGTACCCTGTTGAACGTTATATGAAAATATTAAAAGGGTACGTGAAGAACCGAAGTCGACCAGAAGGTTGTATGGTTGAAAGATACATTGTTGAAGAAGCGATTGAGTTTTGTACTGAATATTTGTCTAATGTTTAGTCAATCGGACTCCCCAAGTCTTAGCTTGTCGAAAAGAAAGAAGGAAAAAATCTAATTGGAAATAAAATCGTGGCAGTATCAAGGGTCGAACGGGATCAAGTGCATTTGTATGTTCTGCACAATGAGAATGAGGTTGAGCCGTATGTTGAAATTCACAAGGATGTTCTCCGAGGTTTAAATCCCAATAGAAATGAAAATTGGATAGTACGAGAGCACAATCGATGTTTTATACCTTGGTTTAAGGATCATATTTATTCAAAGTATTATTCAGATCCCGCTTCAATAACAGAAAGGTTGAGATGCTTAGCATATGGTCCAAGTTTCCATGTTTTATCTTATAGCGCATACGCGATTAATGGATACACATTTTATACCAAAGAACAAGATGATAAAAGTACTATGCAGAATAGTGGTGTCACCGTGGTAGCTGAAGCAATGCACATATCAAGTGTGAAGGACTTAAACCCCAAATTTGCAAATCTGTCGTATTTTGGTGTTATCGAGCGCATTTGGGTGTTTGATTATGAGAAGTTTCAGATTCCTATATTTGGTTGCAAGTGGGTTGAAAATAATAACGGCATTCGAATGGATAAGTCAGGATTTTTGCAAGTGGATCTTAATAGGGTGGGATACAAAGATGAGTCTTTTATTCTAGCCTCTCAAGCTAGACAAGTGTTATATGTCAATGATCCGAAAAGTACGAAATGGTCTATAGTTCTTTTTTCCAACAAAGTAATTGATGAAAACACTAGAGATCAAGGTGATATTGATGTTGAGATTGAATCGTTTACCAGAAATGATCAAGATGAGAATATTATATCAAATGATTCATATATTAGAAATGATCATAATGAGGGTATTTGGATCAATCCAACCGTCCGTGTTGTTAAGAGACATGTAGAACATATTCCAACCAAGAAAAGAAAGAGAACTTAGTGAAAAAGGTACAGGTCAAATGATTTTAATTGTTTTCTTTATTACAGGTAAAATGGCTTTTATGATTTTAATTGTTTTTATATTTGTCATCTGATTTTAATTGTTTTCTTTATTACAAGTAAAATGGCTATTATGAAGTCAATCATTCGTGCAAGGGGCAAGGGATACTTGAAAGTATCAATTGATATTTGTTTAGATGGAGATGTTCCATTGTCGTCAAGCCTCATTCGCGTAGATGATGATGCTGGATATTTGAAAGTATCAATTGATATTTGTTTAGATGGAGATGTTCCATTGTCGTCAAGCCTCATTCGCGTAGATGATGATGCTGGATATTTGAAAGTATCAATTGATATTTGTTTAGATGGAGATGTTCCATTGTCGTCAAGCCTCATTCGCGTAGATGATGATGCTGGATATTTGAAAGTATCCCTCTACGACAATGGAACATGTCCATCTAAACAAATATCAATTCTATCTTCAAAAGATAAGGGACCAAAAATATAAGGGGATTACGCAGCAAATCGAGTCAGTTGCATAAAAAAAAAGGTATAAACACAATTATATGATATTTATGCATAGAAAATGTTAATTCTTGATCTTATACTTCACCTAACTAATTTTATGATATTTTAGATTCATGCTATTGATATTGAACAAAAAGAGGTTGTTGCTAAGAAGACTGTGGCTAGCAAAAAAAAACATACATCTCAGAGATGCTTTTGCTACTTAGTTTTATTTCTTTTTAAGTTATGAATTGGTTGTATATTTAGAATCTTTAGAAGTTAAACGATTATATATCAGTGGATTGTTGTATATGTATGGATTGTTGTATATAAGGCTTGTTGAATGCAATGTGTGAAAAAGGGCTTCAAATTATACAGTTTTAGGTGTACTGCTTCAATATACAGGTTGTCTAAAATAAATAAAAAAATATAGCGCTTTTTAATTTATTTTTTTTAAATAACCACCCACTTTAGAGGGCGCTTTCCAGTAAAAGCGCCCTCTAAACCCTTAAAAGTTTCCACTTTAGAGGGCGCTTTCCAGTAAAAGCGCCCTCTAAACCCTTAAAAGTTTCCACTTTAGAGGGCTCTTTCTTTAAAAAGCGCCCTCTAAAGTGGCCCTTAAAGGGCTTAAAGAGCCACTTTAGAGAGCGCTTTCACCAGGAAAAAAAGCGCTGTCTTTACCTATGCCAGCGCCAGATTAGAGGGCGCTTTAAAGCGCTGTTATAGGCCAAAAAAAGCGCCCTCTGTTCCCTTATTTGGCGTAGTGCATGATCAAATGGATGGTGGTGAATATCTCTTCCAACATATATTCATCAAAATTCTTCCAACAGATCTCTAGGGTAAAGTGATGTTTGATGAATATCTCTTTGGGGTGGCTACATAAGTTAGTCTTAGGGTAAAATTTGTTTAACGAGTCTTTTTATAGTAAAATATGATTATTAAACATCTCGATTTTATTATAAAACCAAGGTCAATAATTTTTTTAATTATATTGTTTATACAGAATATTAAAATACATTGTTTACAACAAATCTTCGATGATATCCAAATTTTGTTGCATACCCTTTAAAAACAATTCTGAAACAAGAATAATTTTTTTCACTTGTAATTTATTAATTGAGTACTCTTTAATGGTTAAACTCCCTTATTTAACTAAGGGTTATTCCAAAAATACAAAAACAACAACATCAACACCATTATTGGATATAGATTGCGAGGACAGAAAAAATGTTTTGTTCAAGATAGAAGAACATTGAAGATTTTTTTGTCTTGCAATCCATTCTAAAGAATAATGCTTATGAGTTTGGGGAGGCTTCATATTAGTAGGATTAGGGTAAAATCTATTTAACAAGTGCTTTTATAGTAAAATCTTATTATTTTATGCCTCAGTTAAATAGAAAACTGAAGGGTTAGAACATTTTGTTTACACTTATAAACAAATAAGATCATAAACTGTGATAACTGGGAATTAAAGCTTGTACTGAGTTGTTTTTTCACCTCGGTGTTATGAAAAACCGAGGGAATATATGGTATAAAAAATAGTGCGCCTTGACTTTATACCTCGGTTTTCTACTGTTCGAGGTGAAAACTTCGTCATGAAAAGCGTTATTTATTGTAGTGTAATCATGACTAACAATAGCATGTTGATTAGGAGTATCGCTACTAGTCTCAAATATTCCAGACATGATTTAATATGTTTTTCTCTCATGATGTTTATTGTACCACTGTTAAGTGTTTAGCACAAACCATGCTCTGATGCCAACTGAAGGTGAGAAAAACACAAGAAGGGGGTTGGATTGTGTTGACTTTTTCTTTCTTTTTAAAACTCTACTCAGATTCTAAACATAAAGTCTAGAGTCTGAATCAAAGGTGAGTGATAAGCAACAGATAAAGAATGAAATAAATAAGGAGATACACAAATTTATCCTATTTCCTCTCACAAATCGAGAGTAGTTCAATCCCCTTGCACTTCCAAGGGATTTTCACTATAATCACAAAAGATTACAATTTGCTCAAGCACGCAAGAAAGAGACTTCCAATGCTCAAACAAAAAGTAAGAGACTTTTATGGTCAAACACACAAGCAAGAGACTTTCAATGCTCAAGCACACAAGCGAGAAACTTCTATGATCAAGCATACAAGCAAGAGACTTCAAATGCTTAAGAACTAAGTAAGAGACTTCTAACAAGCTACCTAATAGATAAAAGATTGTTTGGGGTAATACACTTGATATACAATTAAAAGTGCAGACAAAATACAATATAAGAAAACTTTTAAGACATAAGGATTTCTAAGATATACAAAGATAAGAAATCTTAAGTTAAGCTTTTGCTAATGTTTTGACAGGGTAACTACTATTTGAATGTCAATAGTTTGTTATTGTTCTTCAATTCTTAAGTTCCTTATATAGAGAAGGAAAAGAGTCATTGGAGAGTTTACATAAGAGAGTCTTTGAGAAGTTTAAATAGAGACATTGAGATATTTCTTGATATGGTTAATGTCGTTGAAAGGCCATTTGTAATTTCTTTGCTTCAAAAGGAATTGTCAATTACATCTCAACTTATATGAAAAATAACTTATGTATTCACGTGATCAAAAGATGAAAAAATAGCCACAGAGTCTGACAGTGATCTATTAGAGTCACCTTTATCTTTGAGCTTTGACTGGCGTCTGATTCAGACCTTCAGAAGTTAGCTTCTTCAGAGATTGGTCTTCATAAGTTGACTTCTTCATAGTGTGGCCTTCAAACATTGACTTCTTCAGAGTTTGGTCTTCAGCTTCCGATCCTTCAAATTCTGATCTTTAAGCTTCTCTTTAGATATTCACTAACAAAACCAGTATTTAGTTTACTCATGAAATTTTAGTCTACGATCCTATACATTTGAACAAATATTAGTAAACACAATTGTTCATTAAATACTTTGTTATCATCAAAACCAAAAGGATATGGTACAAACCAAATTTGTTCCAACAATCTCCCCCTTTTTGATGATGATAAACACAAGTATTAAATAATAATAATTGTTAACATAATTAACAAGTTGACTTCAAGGTCTAAGGTTTGTAATCTCCCCCTGAGTCTAATAGTCCAGAGGGTGAGGTTTTTAAGCTCCCCTAAGTTCTATCCAGGTTAATTAAATTTAAACTTTAAAGCACAATAAATAAATCTTCAGATTTTTAGTAAAAATAATAACTATCAGATTCAGGTGCTTAAGTACTGGTGCTTAAATACTACTGATTAAATACATTTTTATATACTCCCACTTTTGTCATCAACAAAAATAAAGGAAATATAAAAGATATTGAAGAAAATAAGTTATAAACTTAAAAGAGAATTGTCAGAAGCACAATAATCTTATAATCAAATCCACATATTTAAATGTTGGGTAATGCTAATTTGTGCCCTAGGGGCACAAGATAAGAACTAAAGAAAGTAATTTTGTGTTGGAAATTATGCATTAATTTTAATAAAGGTATAAAATTAATTTTATAATTGGTTTTTTCAATACAAACTTTCTACAAGTGTGTGTCTTATCTTGTTCCCCTAGGGCACAAGTTAGCATTATCCTTAAATGTTTGGGATTTTATCAAATATGGATAAAAATGAATCAAATTCATGTTTGTTTTTCCGCCTTTGTCATTAAAGAATAGAAAACACTTGAAGACATAATAATTTTTTTTAGAAATGTGATTATAATTTGACTAGTACGGTTGTGAGCAACTCTTCAATTCTTTAAGGGTGAGTGCATATTAAAGAAAAACTCATGCAGTGGTGATATGTTGGTAAGTTTCGAAAGTCACCAGAAACGTATTATAGCATGGTGGTTTCGAAGTGAGGTTGTGGGAGATTTAGTGATGGTGATGTTATGTTGTTGAATGAAGGTCTTAATAGCATGTGTTATGGTGGTTCTTTTAATGTTGAAATGGTGAGTTTTCAAGTGGTTGTTATGAAGAGGTATGTGTTTGTTGCAAGTTTTATTAGTGGTGAGTTGTTGTGTATGGAACATGTAGGTCGCTTGTTATGGATTTTATGGTTATTTCTTTGAAGAGTAGATCAGAGGGTGTTGGTTTTGTGAGGAAAAATGTAGGTCATGGAAAATCTGCAGCATAAAAGGGTTTAAAGGTGACACCTTTACACCAAGAAAAATGGTCCTCCTTTTGTTTTTCTTTAACATTTTTTTCTTCATATAAAACTGATAATGATAGAGAGAACAAATGTTTTTTCATGAAAAAAGATGAGAGTAGAGGTTATGTATTATGGAGGGAGAGAGGTTCAGTGAGAGAGCTCCCATGGTGATTTTCCTTTGGTTACTCATTCTTTTTCTCTTCGAAAATGAGAGAGTCATGGTCGATATGCTGAAAATAGAGTAAAAATGAACAATAGCAAAGTATTAAAAGTATGAAGGGATCGATGATGAGTGGGGTCATAGTGAGTTTTCTTTGCGATTTAATTTTTTTGTATTTGGTTTTCTCCTTTCTCAGACCATGACGTTCTCCCTTCTCCTTTGTTGAATTGTCCCTTTTTCTATTTTAGTTCAATTTTTTTGAGAGAGAAATATATAGAGAGCGCCGCTCATTGGCCTTTGGTAGCCTAGGTTTTTTCGTGTCCTCCATTCCATTGGTCAAATGGTGATATTTATAGTGAACACTAGGGTGTTCAATTAATGAAATTTCCAAAAACACCCCATCAATATTTATTTAAAAGACTAAATTAAATAAAACTAAATAAACTAAAATATAAATCAAACAATAAAAAATAAATACAATAAAAACGAAATAAAACAACAACTATTTCTATTTAAATATTTCAAATATTTTGACGAAAAAACAAAAATAAAAAGACTAAAAATTGAATCAAAGTCGTGCGCAAAATTGTTCAAAAAATTAAACCAAATGCACCAAAATGATCATCGCGAAATAAAATTTTCGGAAACATACAGGTTTTGATCAAATCTTGAAATACAAAATTACCGGTTAAAAGGATCAGGTTGATCAAAACGTGATTGAAAAAGTAGTCGAAAAAATAAAACGAGTACGCCATGTTGATCTACGCAAATCGCAAATTTATAAAGTTTATGTCTGCAAGCTCGATTTTAAAGTTTTTTGCTTGCTAACTTTACGTACATTTGAAAATTTATTCAACCGGTCTGCCTGTATATCCGAAAATTTATTCTGGTCGACATTTTAGACATTATGCGTCATGAAATGCATGTTATGCTATGCAGATGATAATGATTCGATGAATGTATAAATTTACTGAATGAGGAACAAAATTGGGGTATGACAGTTACTTCACTACATTTTGGGATATGTTATTCTTCCAAAATTCTAAAATCACTCCACTGTGACTAATACTGAAATGCAATTTCTTTATGCTATGAAACAAGGACTTCATGTTAACTAGGGTTCTTTGATTCTTGAACATATGGCTACCCATAACGAGAATGCTGTGAAGCTCTCATATCCCTTCTTTTTGTGCAATACTTTTTCTTATTATGATATTAATTTCACCAATGAAGACCCGACTTAAATGACTGATTATGTTATTTCTATGAAGGTGTGTAACAAAAAGATGGGTGTGGAATATAACTATAAAACCAAGACCATCAAATACCTTGATGAAGTTGTAGACAGACAAGCTCCTCCTTCTCAATCGGTTCAACAACCTCTTAACATAGACAAACCTACCAATCAACAACTGTTTGACTACATATCTTATATGAATACATCCATGAACAACCAATTTGCCTATCTCTACTCACAAATGAACATTTCACCCTACCGAGCACCTAAAGACCCCGACAACAACATGAACCAAGACTAGTTAGTTTATCTTGCCTTTTTATTATGCTTTCGTTGTATGTTTTTCATTGTTTGTGTTATGTACCCACACTTAAATATATGTTGTTCCATATTATGTTTTTAATTCACTTCCATATGGTGTTTTAATTTATGAATTATCATGAAAGTATCTTATCTTTAATATATTATCTTTAGTATGTTTTTTTCATCATTCCCTTCTTTTTGATCATGTCAAAAGGGGAAGAAAGGTGTATGCTTGTGTTAATTGTTGTTCTATCCTTTTCCTAGGTACATGATAACTCCTTTCCATATAAATAGAATCTTAGCAAGATCCATACATCAGGGGGAAGATATCCAACTTACAGGGAGTTTCTTTTTCATTTTTAAGCAAACACAATCATCATCATGAGTTGTTTTGTCATCATCAAGAAGAGGGAGAACGTGAAGTCAAACCTCCAATAAAGATAATTTTGATGAATACAATCCATAATATGAAGACAATGATCAATGCTAAAAAACGAAAGATGATATTCAAATGGCTTAATCATGGATGATCGAATGGGATGGCAAATATGGTCTATCATATTTATATATAACCTTAAGTGCTAAAATCCATCTAATTCAGCTCATGACTTTTCATTTGATACTTAGAAAATCTTTTAAATCTTTAAAATGAAAAACCATTTTCCAAGCAAGACAATCAATTGCATGGGATCATCAATCGATTGTCATCAAGCAACTCTCTAAATCTTTTAAGTATAACAACCGATTGTCACATGCTTTAAATTTAAATGTTTTCAAACATTACAAAGGCGCAATCGATTGCCCATCCCTCACAATCGATTGACACCTACAAAATTCTGAAAAATACTGTTACATATTGCAGCTTTTCATGGCACCTACTCTGCATCTTTTCCATTTAAATTACACCTTATCATATTTTTTTAAAAGCCATGTCTTAATTCAAAAAGGTGTATTTTTCCATATAAATAGAAAGTATTTTTTCTGATTAAAATACACCTCTTTCAAAAAAAAATCTTGAGTATTTCAATGCATCTGGCAATTTTCATTTTTCAAGAACTGTGCATTATTTTTCATATTCAAATAAAACGATAGTTCTTTAGCACTCAAAGTTATACATTATGATCTACCATATTTTGAAAGGGAAGAAATTTTAGTTTTAGGATTTATATTATCCTACTGCACCAAAACTTATCATTATCAAATATTAGTAAACTTAAATATATGTGTTTGTAACTTGTTCTACAGGATTGTTGGAAACAAGAAGTTTGGAAAAAGAAAGTGTGTTTTGTGTTGTAAAATCACAAGGTGGTTTGCCTTGGTGATTAAGTTAGAAGCTTGTGTAAAGAAGTTAGGATAAGACTTGTACAAAATTCTAACTATATTAAAATCTCTTATAGTGACTAAGGGGCCTAGACGTACTTTCAAAGTGTGAGAAAAACTAGTATAATTTTCAATATTTTTTTCTTTATGCACTTTACTGCTTTCATCACCTAACCATAGATTAGAAGATAAAGAAACACTCAACTCTAACAACTAAAAAGATATAAAGTACCTAATTCAACCTCTTAGGGCACTATATACTTACAATATCAATTATTTTTGCATATAAAATAAATAAATATTTAAAGAATATACTATATTAATGTTTCACTTTTAAAATAAAAATTCTACAATGATCCTTTACATATTTAATTTTTTATTTAAAAATTGAACAAAAAATAAGAAAACTAAAATCTAATTGAATATAAAATAAAATTTTCCAATTCCAAAGCTCATTTATATTTGAAAAAGTATATAATATACAAAAATAAAATAAAATTCAAAAACAAAAAGTCAAAAGTAATTTTGGAAACAAAAGAATAGAAAACCTAGCACAAACAAATTAATTGCAATAAATTAGTGTTTCCAGTGTGCACACAAGGGTCATGTGATCTTCTTCTCATCACTAATGACTAGTGAGTGTATTAGAACCTCACTTCTTCATGAGTTGGGCATTTTTCTCATAATTTTTTGGCCGACAATATGTGAGTCTAACAATGAGGAGAAAGGGACTTGTTTGGAAATTTACCAACTATGAACAAACTACGGTTTTTGTCGTTGCCTGTATTAAATTATTAATAATTTATGGATCATAAAATTTTAAATACAAGGTCTTGCATTTTGAATAGTAGAGATTACTACTACTAGCATGCTACTGTGGAGCTTATGCACATGTTGTGTGCTTCCTACAGAACTGTGATTAGGCTGTTTCAAACTTTTGAAAAAAATGTATAAATTGTTCAACGTATTTCATTACAACTGAAGTGGGAAATACAAGGAAAGTTTTCTTTATTATTAGAGACTGAGCTACGTAAGTATCATTTGCAAATCACCTAACAAAACTTTTTCCGTCTGTCCCAAAACAATGGATATATTTGTAAAATAGGTGACTGATAACATAGTATATAAGTTATTTATGAACTACAATATAACCATAATAAAAAAAAAATTCAGATTATGATCGATTATTGATGACTTTATTAATAAAATAAAATAATATAAAAAAAAACAACTTTTATGCTTATACCATAACATATATTTTAAAGTAACCTCAGTATTTAATATTTATCACAAACTGTAATTACTATTAATTAAAAACTTAAGTTTTATATATATATATATATATATATATATATATATATATATATATATATATATATATATATATATATATATATATATATATATATATATATATATATATATATATATATATATATATATATATATATATATATATATATATATATATATATATATATATATATATATATATATATATATATATATATATATATATATATATATATATATATATATATATATATTTTTATCCTGACGGAAAGAAATCAAATAAAAGATAGGGTCCAAAGTTCAAAAGGAACTAAACGCAAACAAATATGGTCCAAACGACTATGTACAACTCTCATGAAAAGGATGAAACGATAAGAGCCTTCAACCCCATCCTAATGTCGTCCACATTTTTCGAAGTTCCTTCACATTTGAGTTACAAACAAACTCTCTTATAAAAAGAAGGAAAGCTCGCAAGTTTGAAGAACCTCACTCCCATTTGGAATTTCTCTATTTATTTACATGATAATTTGGACATTGGAGTACAAACCCCGCAGGTTAGCTTCGTCAAGTGTATCAGAATTAAAGCTCCGTCGCGGCACCAGACTCGAATGAGCTTATCCGATCATCATTTTATTCTTGTGAAGAACATTGGTGTTGTCTGTTGGAACGACACCGAAATCCTACGATCACCACGATTTCTTAATCTCATACCTAGATCAATCTCAATCAGGACGTGAATCTACGTTCCCGAGTTTGTGACCAAATTTTGTCTCACTAGAGCTGTCAAATAATGGCACCGCCGAAAATTTCTAGTTCCAACGTTCAACGCTTGGCTACAGCAACAACCGACACCGTTGAAAATCGTCCTCTGCCAACTCCTCTTCCTTCGCAACCAAATCTGGTACAACAAGAAATGACCCAATTAGCTCCTCAGCTTCCTTAATACACATTTAACACTCAACAATTTTCGTGGAAGAACCATCCGTCTGGCCAGAGACGCCTCCCGTAGCAACTGAATGTGAATCACTTCTTGGTTTTCGACCTCTCGAAAAAATTTCTCCCCGCAGAGTGTGTACGTCCCCTCTCCAATAAAGTGTCAATCTTAAGAAGAAAATAATCATCCTTTCTAATTCCCCATAGAGTTTGATCCTCATGAAATGTTTTTTTTTTTCGGTTTTCCTTTCCAGTTCATTATCTGGATGGAATTAATCACCATTTGAGTTTATTTCTTCATTGGATTGAGTCTTCTTTGACTATTTCTCTCTAGTATATTCATGGGCTGAACTTTTGTCCCTGGAGCTTATTTCCTTTGTTAAGCTATCACTTGACTGATAGTTAGGTAATAATTTATTTTTACCTTTAGTTGGTTATCTTGTTAAGCTGTCACTTGGCTGATGTCATACCCCAAAATTTACCCTATCCCGAAACAACTTTCATCAGATCTATGATCCCATTACACACACATTTATTCATTGCTCCATCACCATAATCATATTAACATTCATAAAAAAAGGCATATTGCATGGGCTCAAGGCATGAATTTAAAAAAAAAAAATTGATTTACCCAATTAGATAAATCAATTTCCCCTGCATAGACACCAAAAATAAGCCTTTTTTTGCACAAAGAGTATTTGGTTTCCTCCATTTTCCCACTTGCTTTCCCTATAAATAGGTGCACTATTCCCCCTTATTTTTCATGCTTTCTAGCCCCCCAAAATTCTGAAAAAATATCATCCAACCCCTCTTCTCCAAACCTAAATCAAAACCAAAAAAAAAATTTCTCTCCCAAAAGTCACCACCACCAACTTTTTTCCATTTTCATATTTTTTCCTCAAAATTTCTCACTCTCTAACACCCATAACCCAACCCCTTTACTAAGCTTTCACCATAAATACTTTCATCCCAAACCCCCTGCTTCACATTCAAGCTCAACACCATTTCTACCTAGCTTTTTTCACATTTTGTGGGTAATGATTTTAATTTAAACTTTTTAACTTTTTGGTTCTTTTTTTGATTAAAAATGATTGCTTGTTCTTGGTTGGTCTTTTGAGATGATTTAGATTCAAGCTTGCAAAAATGAATGACTTTGGTTTACTCACTTTTTTTGTTGAGATTTTTTACTCTTACTATCTTTTTGTTCACCTTTTTGTGGTTGCTTTGTGTGTGTTATCATTTTCTTTTATTGTGGACTTGTTGTTGTATTTGTTTGGTTGATGAGGTCTATTAGATCATGACCATTGTTGTTTAGAGTTGATTAAATCTTCAATGTTTCAAACCTATTAATGATTGATCAATAGATCATTCATGATACTTTGAGGCATTGATAGATTGCCTCTAGTTTAACCATATTTGGATCATTTGATGCATAGATGAAACCATGTCTTTACATTAATGTGCTAATCCATTTGCTTATTGTTAATAACTACTAATTACTAACTCCTAATATTTATATTATTGCACTTTAATTCCTTACAATTTATTTTATTGTTCATTTTATTTCATTTACTTTATGTTTATGTTCACTAACTACTAACTTCTAACATTTATATTATTGCACTTTATTTTTTTTTGCAATTTATTTTATTGTTCACTTTATTTCAAGTATTTTATGTTTATGTTTATTGTTATCTAACTATATCATTTATATTATGCTAATTTATTTACTACCTTATTATCTTGTCAAATAAAAGAGGAATAAAAACCAAAGAAAGAGAACAAATCTTTTTTTTAGAAATATTAATAGATGGACTTAAGGTTGCATAACTTTCTTTGTTACAAATCTATTGATAGTTGATTTTTTAATCATCTTCAATACTTTGCATCAATGATAAGCTATCCCTCAATGTGTCATATTTTAAGTCTTTTTGGCCTAAGAAAATAGTCTTAAAAAATATTCATTTTTGTACATGTTACTAACCACTAATTATACTTCATTAATTTTGTTTATCATTAACCTTTGTTATTGTGATTTTGGTATTATTGATTTATATTTGTTTTATATCATTTATATTCACTAACAATTATTATTGTGATATTGTTTCTTTATCTTGTAATTTACTTTTATGTCATTACCTTGTAATTTACATTAAAGTACTCATCATCATCATCATTGTACAAATTCATCATGCATGTTTATTTACTTGTTATTTATTTTATTGTCATCAAACATTAAAAACAACAAAAACATGATAAAATGATAAGACAAAAATAGTCATTTCACTCTTAATCAACTTGGACTTAGAGGATTTCATTTTAGGACCCTTGCTTGGAGGCCTTTCCCTTATCTTTGTGATACTTTGTAAATGTTGGATTTTATTTGTAATTTACATTCATGTTGTAAGAATGGCATCATGGCACCACCTTAGAGGGACATGTTTGTAAGACCATTATCCTTTGTTTAGCTTATGTCACTTTTGCACACAAAAGACTTTCTCTTGGGCTACCTTACAATGAGACCCTTTAATTTCTTGTTGGTTACTTTGCATTCATGTTGCATAAGCCAAATTTCATAATCAAAATAAAATAAACTCTTAGATTCAACGTCAAGTGGAATTTTCATAGTCAAATTCAAAACATTTAATAATTACGATTATTATTGTGCGCCACGAGACTTAAGTGGTGGAGAATGAGTGAGAATGGGGCATTCCTACCCTTACTCTGATTATTTTGGACGCAAGACACTTGGCTTGTTGTCTAACATAATCACCCCCGCCCATAGACTTTAGTACAATATAATCACAAACACTCATTTCATAAAACCCTTATTCAAGGTAAAAATAATACAACTCATCAAACTCATTTTTGTGCCTTAGGGCATCATCCCAAAAACCCTTTTTTCAAAGGTAAAATCAACCAACACACAAACATTTTCTACTCCGAACTACGTAGCTCTGATTCCTCATCCCCGAATGAGTGATACGTAGGCACAAAGGCCTCAATCCTTGGCGAGCACTATAATAACAAAAACACCCCCCCTTTTTCACACATTCTTTTGAAAATAAAACAATGATAGATAAATCCCATGTATGTAAAACAACCCAAATGGCTCCCATGGAGTACCATGGATGTAAGGGGTTCTAATACCTTCCCCTTACGTAACGAGCTTCCGAACCCAAATCTCGGTTGCAAGACCGATTCCTTATTCTCTTTTAGCGCTTCCCGTGCGCGTCTCCTATCCGAGGGTTTTATCGACTATTTCCTCTCTCCTCTCTGATAGAGATAAACTAAATAAAATTCGGTGGCAACTCTTCTAACTTTGCCTCTCTTTGGCATCTCTTTAGTCCCGGTTTCGTTATCGTGAAATCCCGGTAGCGACTCTGCTGGGGACACCGAAATTCCCTAAGCAAGTCTAGCCTAGTTTGGGTTGTTTCTCTTTTACATACGTAGAGATTTATCTATTATCTTTTTTTTCTTCTGTATATACTGCTTTTGTTGCTAACCTGTACATATTTTCTTTGTTTGCCTGTTGGTCCGAAACTTTGGTTCTGTGACGAAGAATTTTTGGAAGCAATAATGACTGCAAAGGAAAAAACCTTGTGTGAAGGACTCCCCACCCGAGTCTGAGAGTTTTGTTTGAGATAGGAGAGGTTGAGTAGTATTGATCCGCAATGTGCCTTCCTCGTTAGGGTCGTACGAGAACCTCGCTTAGTGGTAGATTCTCTTAAGGGGATTGATGACCGTCGTGCTTTCAACGTAAGCATCTTTTCTTTTACTAGAGTCAATGACCCTAAGACCCCTTTTAGAACCTTTAAAACTATGGCTAGCCTAGACCGATGGTCGCGTAGTATAGGCCACCGAGGTGCCTTCCTTGTAAGGGTCGATACGAAGATCTCACTTAGAGTAGATGACTTTGATGGAGCAGTCGCCTGGCAAGCAAATTGACATAAGCGGCTGACAGTCAAGGAAGTCCATGACTCTAGGGGCAGTGTCTTACACCCAATTTTCCAAAAGCATTAGATCACACAAAGCGAGAACCTTGGTTTACTAAGTAGTCATTATTAACTCCATGCTTCATCACGATGGTCCAAAACCATGAACCCAAGTCTAAAATCCAGTGGAAATAATAAACCAATCATTCATTCATACATTCATTCATCATCAAAATAATAAGCAAAGCTCTTAAAATTTTCATTTGTTCGGACGCCGAATTACAAGACTATTTTTTGAAACAATTATGGATACTTCAACAAGGAAAAGCACTTCTACTTTCCGCTTCAAGAGTCCCGCCATCAGCTCATTAAAGGTCCTATGTTCAAAGGTTGTAGCTCTCAAAGACAACAGGTTTAGAGCCAATTTTGGGAATATCGTAGATCTTCTAACCGAGAAGGTTGACTATGGTGCTATCTGTCGCATTACGCGAAAAACCGGCGGGAAAAACAAGAACAACAGAGCCGCCACCGTGCGTTATTTATCCCAAAAGAGGGAAAGGAAACGCTCAGAGTAAACCTGGAAAAAGCATGGCCTCGCGACCAAAGAGAATGGGATCGGGAGTCGGTTATGCGAAGGGAAGGTATTAGCACCCCTACGCATCCGTCGTACTCGACGGGATCCACGCACAATAGGAAGGAAAATGGTTGCTAAACACTGCTCAAAAACACACACACACACTGGCTGAAAGAGACACAAGAAAACAAACAAGACTGACTCGGCAGGACATCGTATCCTGGGCCTACTTAGTCTATCAAGCATAGACATCAGAGTCAAAGTAGTTCGGACTGGGGAAACGACACATGCTCGCTAGGATGTCGCATCCTATGCATACGTATCTCCTTTGGACGAAGGAGAATCAGAGCATTCGTAGCTCGGCAAACACGCACACAAACGAACACAGGCAATGGCAAACGTGGAGCCTGAATGCCAATCACTGGGCTTACATCAGCATCCGAACCAAAAACACACACAAGGAGGCAAACGAGGAGCCTGAATGCCAATCACTGGACTTACATCAGCATCCGAACCAAAACACACACTGGAACCCGAACGCCACTCGATGGACTTACATCAGCTTCCAAGCACACAACAAGACACATGATGTGGAATGCCAATCGCTGGGCTTACATCCACCTCCTAACACCAACACAGGAAGAAGAAGGGTCTCGATTGCAACTAGGGCAAGAGAAAGGGGAGGTCTCAATCGCAACGAGGGCGAGAGAAAAGAATTAGTGTTAGTTGTTAGTCAAACTCGACAAGACATCGCATCTCGTGCCTACGTATCTCACCTGGACATGAGAATCAGAGTTGCCGTAGTTCGGCTAAACTATTCCTGTTGGTTTGTGTTTTTTAAGTGGACGACGTCACTACGCAATCTACCTGATGCTCGACCTTTGGAGACTTACTCACCTGTAGTAGAAGGAGTTGACGTATCCTTAAGAGGGGATAATGTTTGTTTGTGTTTTAGGAAAGCTCAAGCAAGAAAGGAAGTCCTATACGAAGGAACCGTGCTACCTTAATTGACATGCGAACGAGACTACGCGGAGTCTAGCAAACCTAAGGGATACAATCACACCACACAAACATATACAGCATGAAATAAACACACCAACAAGGGGCTCAAACATCAGGGCTAGGCTTTAGTCGAGGGGTCATATCAACCTCAACAAACAAGCCTCTGTATCGGGGTAAGGTTAGCTCTTAACCTTGCCATTGAGGGGCTAAGGTGAAGCTGATGAAAGGTGAGTGAAGATGAGACTTCACAGCTCTTATCCCTGGTCAGGGAGAGCTTCAGACAAAGGAGCGTGGGTTCAGAAAGATGGAACCCTTCTACGCTCAAGACTCCGACACAACTGTACATTGTACAAGATCTTGGGTTTGTGTCCCAATGCGTCAACACACAGCCGTGTGAGCAGAGGGACGACTCAACAGAATAGTGGGGGATAGATTGCATATCCCTTTGATCCACCAATTGCCTCATAGAGGTCTTTACCTGCTTGGCACAAAAAGTAAACAACCACAAACATCGCCTCTTAAGGAGGACTTCAGACAGTTGCCTGGCCAAGTAACAGGCCAGGTCTTCCAGACTACATGAAGAATAGAAGTCCTACCTCAATTGGTTTAAAAACCAAGCAGCAGCAAGCAAGTTCTTAAAGAACTGTAAGCGACTAAATGTACCTGAAATCAATCAAGTATCATCAGTACTCAGACAAACCAACAATAAACAGCAAATGTTAACCTATACAGACAACACAAATCAATGCACACAAGTGCAAGCTATAAACCCAAGCTCAAGCATCAATCCCTACAAAACAAAGTCATGTTAGTTCATAAACATCAACCAAACTCAATTCAAATTGCCTTGAAGCAAACTCCTTAAGCATTGTGCATTTCATCCTGAAAATCCACACCAAATGTGAGAAACTAGACCACTAGGCCAAGCCTAGGGTCCAAAAGGGATAAAAAATTCTAAACAGCAAGTAATATTCAACCAAAATCACATTAAAACAACTCAAAAGCAAATGCAATTGGTCCCATGCTCATACCATTCACCATTATCATTTCATGCACAATTTAACATCAATCATGCAATTTGCAACACCAAAAGACCAAACAGAACTATTTCACTCAAAAGCATACCAAAACCCTTCAATTAATTCCACAAAAATTCACACCAAAACAGGACATATTCAATATATAGCATGTCAATTTTCAGCTCAATTGGACAAAAGAAAGTAGGTCAATGAAAATCAAGAAATCCAGACACACTTATACAAGCCAATACATGGTAACAAAATGAGCATTAACTTCAATAATTCATAAAACAGTGATATCACATGGGAAATTAATGGGACCAAAGCCAAATGGAAGCTACACATGTTAGGAACCACTCCACCAAATTTCATTATCATAGGATTAGGGATGAGGATTTAGCAACATATGTAAAATTGTTACACAAGAAACAACCCAAAGATGCTAAACAGCAATCAAAAGTCCAAATCAATTAGAAAATGGACCAATTAAATCCACAAAAAATCATGTTGAAAGTTAACATATACATTGTATCTCATGCAAAAAATCAGAGCCATAGGCCTAATGGAAGCATGGTAAATTAATTCATGAACTCAGCATAGCATAGTGTGACACAAACTGTCACACTCAAAAAGAAAAAATCATATCTACCAATCCAGAGATCCAAAAATCACAAATGATACATGAAAATCTCCAGGAATGTGTCAAGAATCACCATATGAAATTTCACTAATTTTGGAGCTAGCATGAGTATTTGTTGATTAAAATGGTGAAGCACATGAATATTGCCCACATGTCAAAAATCAATAAGCCATTCTAAAATTTTACCAGGCACAACTTACACTACTATGCCTAAAAAATTCTAGAGAAAAAATGGGATCCAACAAAAAAATTGCCACCTAATTTGGATTTAAATTGAATTTTCTATGAATTTTTTAAGATTGTTAAATTAATGGAATAATTATTTAATGATTTATATGGATTTATTGAATTAATTAATCTGCCAATGGCAGTTCCGTAAATATTAAAACGCATGTGCAGCCTCATTTATGCGTTGTCGCGGTGTGATTCGTCAGCTGTGGAGGGAAACAAAATTTGAAAAGCGCCTGGCCTTGGAACGGATCTACACGTGAAATTTTCCCAGAATGCCAGTGTTCTTCATCGCGTGTTCGTGTTCTTCCATGCCAGATGCGGTTGCGAGATTTTTTCCACCAAACGACACGAGCCTCATACCGTTGTGACCGTCTCTCCATGTAGGTTACGGATATGGCAACGCTTTTGTCCAAAGATTAACGCACGCAAAGAACCGATCGAAAGAAGATCCACACACAAATATTCAAATCAACATATCTAGCTTAATATCTAACGGAACCGCGCGATTCAAACGGAAGAATGATCTATGTTCAACGATCTATCTAAACCACATGCTGATTTCAAGAATCGAAGAGTTCGAATTTTTACCTTCTTGAAGTGCAGCTCGTGATTCAGTGTTTGTTTCGCTTCGATTGATGAAAACAGATGGAGTATAATGCTCTAGGAAGTGAATGATGATGAATTTCCAGCTCAACCGTGCAAGAATCTACAGGAATTCGCGACTGCCATTGGAGATGGTGCTTTCAACAGTTGGTTTTTGGCTCGTTTTTCTCTTCCAAATGCTTTAACAGAAATTCTACAGGACCTGCACATGAAGATTATTACAAGAAACAGCACGAATGATGGAGAATTTTGATGAATGAATGAAAAAAAGCTTATGTGAAATTGTGAAAAAGTGGAGAAAAAGTGAGAGAATTTTTGAGATTTTTTGGATGAATCTGAAAAAATGATTAGTGGTTGTGAGTTTCTGTTATAATTAGGCTTATATACCATTGCCTAATCCACTCTTAAATCATGATTAGCAAAAAATGATAATTAGTGAAAAATGCACATGTAAGCAATTTGGCATTTTTGCCCTTGGAGAGTTCCATGCAATGTAACAGTGATTTATCACTTCAAACAAGTCATAATTTGCATTTAGAAGCTATTGGAATTGGTCCCATTCCAAAATTCCATGTACTTTGAGTTTTGGACCATTTTGCCCTTGGTTTTTAATTAGTGCACTTGAAAAATGGCCTTTTTATGTGAATGCTTTTGGCAAAATGTGGTGATGGATTATGAAAGTACGTATTAAATGTGATTTGCTCAAAGAAGAACCATCCAATTTGGCCATTCCATGTGAGAGTTATGCCACTTTGAATTCGGGCATTTTTGGAAAATGACTGGACCATATCTTGCTAACCACACATGGGAATTTCAAGTTCTTGGACTTTTTGGAATGGTGAGATCAAGATCTTCAACTTTCATGTTGGACAAAATTCCATTTGAAGCTTGTATGATGAAGTAATTTTGAGGAGAAAAACTTTCCATTTTGGGCAGCTGAAATTACAGGTCACCTGCCATTTTAGGAAACTTCTTGTCTGACCTCCAAATCTTCAACCTTGGTCTTTGATATGTCAAATGAGACTTGTATGGATATGAATGAAGCCTTTCAAACCATCTCACACCTTCCAATCCATAAAATCGGGCACGGTTGACCAGAGTTGACCACAGTTGACTTTCTATGATTCCAGCTGAAATTCAGCTTGACTGATGACTTCTGAGCATCCAATCTTTGGCCAAATCACCTCACAATGATCCTTAGACCATATGAATTTGATAAATCAACCATAGGGCTTTGTCTCAATGAAAATGGCACTTGCTTGCTTGATTGACTAATTCTCCTGATCAGTTTGACCCAATTGGTCAGCTGAGCTTGCACTTGGGCAAATGGACAATGCAATGTTATGCAGTGGACCATGTTATGTTAATGACCTAATATGAAATGAATGTACAAAATGATAGGGTGAAAATTTGAGGTGCTACAGCTGCCCCTATTCAATCAACTGGGAACCCGAATGGATGAGAGCAACGACTGTCAGACTTTCAGGGTAAACAGGGATTGAATACCAAGAACCGTAGAAATTTGCACACTGCTGGGAATTTTTCTTTTGTTTTCTTCTTTCTTTTCAGGGTAAAGCACATCCAGACATCGACACACGATGAATGGGGAACAAAAATCTCAACTAGATGCCAGCGGACAACTAGGAAAAACTCAACGTTTACCAAGACCAACGGAGAGGTAAATCAACTCTACTGGGGATAACCAGGAAAGGATACAACCATACGTCAGCGGACGTAATGGGAAAAACTCAACGTTTACCAAAACCAACAGAGAGGTAACCAGACATCATCGGATGAAAGGCGGGGATAGTGATACAACCATGCGTCAGCGGACGAAATGGGCAAAACTCAACGTTTACCGAAACCAACGGAGAGGTAACCAATCATCATCGGATGAATGGAAAGAGATATACAACCATACGTCAGCGGACGAAATGGGAAAAACTCAACGTTTACCAAGACCAACGGAGAGGTGAACCAACTTGGGGAAAGGTACAACTAGACGTCATAGGACGACTAGGAAAAACTCGACGTTTACCAAGACCAACGGAGAGGTAACCAATCATTAATGAATGAATGGGAAGACTCGACCAGACGTCATAGGACGAAAGGGAGAAGCTCGACGTTTATCGACACCAACGGAGAAGGAGAAAACTCAGCCAGACGTCATAGGACGAAAGGGAGACTCAACGTTTATCGACACCAACGGAGAAGGAGAAAACTCAGCCAGACGTCATAGGACGAAAGGGAGACTCAACGTTTATCGACACCAACGGAGAAGGAGAAAACTCAACCAGACGTCATAGGACGAAAAGGAGACTCAACGTTTATCGACACCAACGGAGAAGGAGAAAACTCAACCAGACGTCATAGGACGAAAAGGAGACTCAACGTTTATCGACACCAACGGAGAAGGAGAAAACTCAACCAGACGTCATAGGACGAAAGGGAGACCACAACCGGACACCAAATAGGACGTCTACTGGGGATTCTGGCTGGGAAATCAACCAGACATTAATGAATGACTGGGAATAGGGTATACAATCACACGTCATCGGACGAATGAGAAAAACACAACGTTTATCGAAACCAACGGGGAGGTAAATCCACATGGGGAAGGGTACAACTAGACGTCATAGGACGAATAGGAAAAACTCGACGTTTATCGACACCAACGGAGAGGAGGAAACTCTGAGGGGAATCATATGGTATTACCAAATGATCTGTAGGGAATAAGCAACTAGACATCATCGGACGACTAGGAAAAACTCGACGTTTATCGACACCAACGGAGAGGAGGTTCAACTGGGGAAGACCCTGTGGGGAAAGATATCAACTATACGCCAACGGACGCATAGGAAAAACTCGACGTTTATCGACACCAACGGAGAGGAGGACTCTTCTAGGGAGAGCGAACACAACCAAATCATCAATGGATGATGGGGAAAAACTCAACGTTTATCGACACCAACGGAGAGGAGGACTCACTGGGGATCAAGGTCACGACAGAGAGTAGGCAAGAAGGAACACCAAGGATACCGGGTTGTAGGTATGAAACGGTGACCGACCAAAACGTGAATTGGTTTGTTGTCCCAAAACACTCAACATCCTGAAGAAGGCTAGAAAGCAGTCTTGTTAAAGGATGGACATTCGATTCCACAAGGAATACGAATCTTACTCGACTGGGGAGGACGACTTCGACCCAAGAGTGCATGAGACATATTATCTATAGCCATCAAAACGTAGATAATAGACTCGCATGGAAGATTATCCATAACCGGGTTGTAGGTTGTTAGATGGATAAACGACCGAAAAGAAAGGCATCGGGGTACCCGGAATAGGTATGCAAAGATGACCAATCAAAAGAGGATGAAGTTGCTTACTCGGAGCAAATATCCAAAGGGAAGTGAGAAACCCACTGGGGACAATACTGCTTGATCAAGGCAAGTATCCAGAGGGGACAAGACTATCAATACCGCAAACTGGGTACTGATAACTGCAAAGAGGGGATTACATCCACCGGTTAGTAGGTAGAAAACCACGGGAAAGTAACCAGTCATCGATAAGATGAGCACACAGGGTTAACTCCACCAAGGGGATGAAAGTGGGATTTTACAACTACCGATTTGTAGGTAGAAAACCACAAAGATAGGACTTACAACTACCGGGTGGTAGGTAGAAGCCAACCGACAGAATGAACCACAAAGGTTACCTCTGCTAGGGGATGAAAGTGGGATTTTACAACTACCGGTTGGGTAGAAAACCACAAAGATAGGACTTACAACTACCGGTTTGTAGGTAGAAGCCCACAAATTCCGCTGAGGATAAGATGAATGAGTACCGGTTAGTGAGCCACTATTCATTCATGCCCCAGGGCAACACAAGAGACAGTCAACAAGAAGCCAATTTAGGATCGATCCAAGAAGGCAAACTGAATCAAGACTCATCCTAATGAGGAAAGAACTCAATAGGGAAAACCCCTCCCATTAGGGAGGGAACGGAAGCAACCGTCATCCACGAGGATGTATCTCAGTGGGGAAATGGCAGGAAAGGATGGACACTTTCTGCTTAAGGGGTAGACTCTACATGGAGAGATCAGACACACCCACATCTACTAGGAGGCTACTAGGTAGAACCAGGTTTTTCTTTCACCAACGGATGAGGAAATAAACCTCTCTGGGGGTACCAATCCTGAGTGCCGTCAGGAGCAACTGTAGCGAAACCGCTGTACAGACGTCGAACAAGAAGCTGCCTCTGCCGGGGAGACGGTCTGATCGGGTTAACACATGAATGCATATGTTTGAATTTTTCTATGGCGTAATGCTCCATTATGAATGGAAATGCTACGCGATTTGAGGATGCAATGATCACTACATGCAAAATGCAAAGTGAATGAAAACCCCGCTAGGGAGCCCACTGATCAAATACTCCACTCTGTGGGGAGACTCTGCTGAGGAAATCTGCTTGATGAAAACTCTGTAGGGAGAGCACTGACTTCTCACTCATGCTGGAGAACAAAGATACCAAGAATCAGCCAGATCTCTGGTGAAAATAGATAGGCATCGATGAAGTTCCTCATGTCAACCACTCTGCTGAGGACCTACCTGAGAAAATGACGGAATACTGAGACGTCAATCCTCCAAATACCGAATCGTTGCAGAAAAGCATCCGTGCCAGGGAGAGGAGAAGACTGCTCTGCTGGAGAGACGAAAATTGAAGTCTTCAGTACACCTACTGCTTGAGAACTGGCCCACGATAATGTCCAAAACAACAACCTTGCTGGGGATGCCCCACGATAGGGCTCAAACAGCACTCTATTAGGGATGCCCCACCATAGGGCTAACAGAGACTTGGAGAAAACATGTTGCACTGTCGGGGACGTGAAGATGAACAACTTCAACCAACACTGCACTGAGCAACCTCGCCGAGGAGAGACCATGAAAAGGTTCTACAGGACAAAGATACAGTTATGCTCGAGATACGAACGACTGTCTTACCCGTCGGTAATCATACCACCCTTGGGAGAGCACTGCGGGTCTCCTAGGTATCCTTTCATCATTGTGAATGTTCACTTTGTTTAAGAACAATTTTGTGAAAATTTTTGTTTATTTTGAAAACAATGATACTTTATCAATTAAAACATGCAAAACATTTGTTGAGTTGAAACAAATAAGAGTGCAAATAATGGGGTAAAAGCTCAAATCGATGTGATGGAATGGTAGTCTGCAAAGGGCGAGACTCCATAGATCTGTACAAGTTTGAAATCGGTGATATATATTGGAGAGGGCTACATTGAACATAATGACCTTTCCTCTACCATTCTGAATCTCGATGTATTCGGAGCTTCGGTCGACGACGCATAGAGAATTCCTGGCGGATGACAGATATAGAACACGGTCTTGTCAAGATGCAGTTACTTGCCAAATCCCTAATTTTTGCCTAGATTGCCCCGGTGTGAAGTGCTCAATCTAGCGAGATGCAAATTCTTTTTTCAATGTCTCTAACTTTTGCCTGGATCGCCCTTTCGGGTTTTCAATCCACCGAGACGCTCCTTTTTGCCTAAGTTACCCTTTGGGGTGTTCAACTTAGCGAGCTGTTTTGCTTTTTTTTGTTTAGGCTAAGTATTTCTTGACTGCATCTGGATTCACAGGACGAGTGAACTTCTTCATCCATTGCTGTAAGTGTCAAAGCACCGCCTGAAAAGGCTCTCTTGAAAACATATGGACGTTCATAGCTTGGAGTCCACTTGCCCCTGGAATCGGGCACGAAAGACAAGACTTTCTTGAGCACAAGGTCATTTTCTCAGAACTCGAGACTCGACCTTTTAGTCGAATGCTTTCGTCACTCTCTGCTGATATAACTGACCATGACACCTGGCGGTTAATCTCTTCTTTTCGATCGAATTCAGCATCAGTCAACTTGGGACTTTGAGGGTGCTATTTTCCTTTGTTTTTTCTTTTGATTTTGCTTTTGATTTCTTTTGATTTCTTTTGCACCCTTTCTTTCTTTGTTTGTTTTTTTTTTGATTGATTTTTTTTTGATGTCCCAGTTGGCTGTTCTGCTGATTCTCGAGATGCAGCTGAGTGATCTTCTTTTCTTGCTCAAGAAGTCGGGAAATCTCGTCAGGAATCCCTTCAACATCATCTTCTTCTACTTCGAATACAGGGAATTCAAAATTGGGAGATGACGTCCGATCATTATGTTCGATGGGTTTGAGAAACAACCTGCATAATGATTTCGATATGAAAAACTTTTTGGGAAACAAACAAGACAATCGTTATGCAGATGAAAAGATTGCTTTTATTCCTGTTTTTTGGGTTTTTTGTGATCACCAATTTCATGCAAAAAGCGAAAAGGGAAAACAATTGGAAAAACAAATGTTTAACATGCATTTACTTGAATGAAAATATCATTGCACAAAATGTTGCCAACAATGTCATCACTTCTCCTTTTGGCATGGGAGAAGGGTTTTTAAACAAAGTGATTATTACTCTGACTTATGAACAACTGTAGGAACGCCCACAGTGACCCAATTGTGATAGATCCCACCAGGGATGACAACTGTCAGAATCTCTTGCATTAGTAGCTTCTGCTTTTGATCAACCCTCTTTGTTGAAGACCTCAGGAGAAAAGCCAACGCCAGCCCGCGACTTGTTATCTTCAAGCTTGATTAACACGGGGACCCAAGTCTTCAAAGTTCAGAATACCTGACTGCACGAGGTCTTGAACCTTCATTTTCAACTGAAAGCAACTATCCACATCATGACCAGGAGCACCCGAATGATACACACAATGCTGCTCAGGCCTATACCACCACCGAGGGTTGACGGGTATAGCCGGCGGGTCTCTGGGAGTAATCAAGTTCCGCTCTATCAACGAGGGATACAGCTCTGCGCAAGACATAGGGATCGGATCAAAAATGACCCTCTTCCTCTCATTACTTGTACCGGCTTGATTATCATAGGGAGGCTGGTAAGCCCGCTGTTGCGGACGATGTTGCTGATATTGATACCGCTGAGTTGGCCTTCCCTGTTGCTGTTGGGTTGCTGGAATAGTCACAGCGGCAGCTTGACGATATTGTCCTCTGTTCGCACTCCCTCGCCGGTGCACAGCATTTGCTTCACTCTCTCCCCTTTTGGGTGCCCCAGAGAATGGCTTCTTAGAATTCAACGAACTTGAAGAGCCACGATGGCGAACCGGAGTACGGGTTGCTCTGACATTAACAGTCTCTGTAGCAAGAGGCTGTCCATTGATTATGATACCCCTCAAATCATCATCCACGTCGTAGTTGTTGACGGGAATAGTGGCAGCAGCAATTTGATCATTAACGGGGACCCCCTCTGGTGAAGCACGACTGGGTGGCAGAATCATGGCTTCCTGTCTCTGTGCTAAGGCTCGCAGCTCCTCTTGCCCCTGAACGACCCCTTGCATCATGGTCATGAACTGGGCCATGTTTGCCCTCATCTCAGCCAACTCAGTCTGAACCTGATCCATACTCCTCTGATGATTCGATCTGGTTGCGGTGCGGACGATGATCAACAATCCTGTCTCAGACAGGAGCCAGAGTGAGAAGTCCGAACTAGAACACCTGTTATGCAACATGTTATGATTATGATGCTAATGCATATGATGCACATGATAATGATCATTTCTCAGGCCTTCAAAGAGCCTGATTCATCTTCGAAAAAAAAGCAATCTGCAGCAACGACACAGTATACAAGAGCAATGAGTACCGAGTGAAACCAACAATTTCATCTGTAAATGAGCACCCGGATCTATCAGTGAACAGACTCTGGAATGTACCTGAGAAATGATATGCATGCAGAGATCATTTTTTTTTCTTTTTTTTTTCAATTTTTTTTATTGATTCTTTTTTTTTGTTGATTGCGTTTCTTTTGAAAAATAAACATGCTATGATGCACATGATGCAGACACGACTGGCAAGCTGTGCATATCTGGACACAGGATCGAAGCTTCGGCTCGAACTCTAATCACAACCATCTGAAACCCCAAAGTCAACTGGTCAACTGTCATCTGAACCCAATCTGAGTAACCGAGTCACCAACAGGAATCACTGAGTCACCAACCGGTCACCATCAGTCACCATCTGTACCTGTTAAAATGATCATTCCCTCCCCACTCACGGGTGTCATCTAGGCCAGGGTAAGGTTGAGAGAAATGCAGGATAAACAACCCTTTCAAGAATATCATCCTGTGCACACCAGATGTATGCACCGATAATACCCCATCAGAGTCTGAACTTCTCGTGATATCAATGTTCCGCTAAGTGGCGTACACCACCCGCTTCCCATGAATCACTCTATTCCTAGGTTTCCTAGATTGCACTCATAGCCTGGGTATTGGGCCTTTTACCTCATGGAACTCCCACCCCCAAACAGAGAAACACAGCCAGCACAGCAGATGCATATGCATGAATGCAAACATCAATACATACCATAAATGCAAACAATAAATGAAATGAACGCAATAAACAACACAGCAAAAAGCAACCAAAGCCCTAACCTAGAGAGCGCTAGGAGAGACTCGCTTAGGGAAGATGGACCAGCACAGGTCAACTTCTCTATGTGTCCCCAGCAGAGTCGCCAGCTGTCGCATTACGCGAAAAACCGGCGGGAAAAACAAGAACAACAGAGCCGCCAGCGTGCGTTATTTATCCCAAAAGAGGGAAAGGAAACACTCAGAGTAAACCTGGAAAAAGCATGGCCTCGCGACCAAAGAGAATGGGATCGGGAGTCGGTTATGCGAAGGGAAGGTATTAGCACCCCTACGCATCCGTCGTACTCGACGGGATCCACGCACAATAGGAAGGAAAATGGTTGCTAAACACTGCTCAAAAACACACACACACACTGGCTGAAAGAGACACAAGAAAACAAACAAGACTGACTCGGCAGGACATCGTATCCTGGGCCTACTTAGTCTATCAAGCATAGACATCAGAGTCAAAGTAGTTCGGACTGGGGAAACGACACATGCTCGCTAGGATGTCGCATCCTATGCATACGTATCTCCTTTGGACGAAGGAGAATCAGAGCATTCGTAGCTCGGCAAACACGCACACAAACGAACACAGGCAATGGCAAACGTGGAGCCTGAATGCCAATCACTGGGCTTACATCAGCATCCGAACCAAAAACACACACAAGGAGGCAAACGAGGAGCCTGAATGCCAATCACTGGACTTACATCAGCATCCGAACCAAAACACACACTGGAACCCGAACGCCACTCGATGGACTTACATCAGCTTCCAAGCACACAACAAGACACAGGATGTGGAATGCCAATCGCTGGGCTTACATCCACCTCCTAACACCAACACAGGAAGAAGAAGGGTCTCGATTGCAACTAGGGCAAGAGAAAGGGGAGGTCTCAATCGCAACGAGGGCGAGAGAAAAGAATTAGTGTTAGTTGTTAGTCAAACTCGACAAGACATCGCATCTCGTGCCTACGTATCTCATCTGGACATGAGAATCAGAGTTGCCGTAGTTCGGCTAAACTATTCCTGTTGGTTTGTGTTTTTTAAGTGGACGACGTCACTACGCAATCTACCTGATGCTCGACCTTTGGAGACTTACTCACCTGTAGTAGAAGGAGTTGACGTATCCTTAAGAGGGGATAATGTTTGTTTGTGTTTTAGGAAAGCTCAAGCAAGAAAGGAAGTCCTATACGAAGGAACCGTGCTACCTTAATTGACATGCGAACGAGACTACGCGGAGTCTAGCAAACCTAAGGGATACAATCACACCACACAAACATATACAGCATGAAATAAACACACCAACAAGGGGCTCAAACATCAGGGCTAGGCTTTAGTCGAGGGGTCATATCAACCTCAACAAACAAGCCTCTGTATCGGGGTAAGGTTAGCTCTTAACCTTGCCATTGAGGGGCTAAGGTGAAGCCGATGAAAGGTGAGTGAAGATGAGACTTCACAGCTCTTATCCCTGGTCAGGGAGAGCTTCAGACAAAGGAGCGTGGGTTCAGAAAGATGGAACCCTTCTACGCTCAAGACTCCGACACAACTGTACATTGTACAAGATCTTGGGTTTGTGTCCCAATGCGTCAACACACAGCCGTGTGAGCAGAGGGACGACTCAACAGAATAGTGGGGGATAGATTGCATATCCCTTTGATCCACCAATTGCCTCATAGAGGTCTTTACCTGCTTGGCACAAAAAGTAAACAACCACAAACATCGCCTCTTAAGGAGGACTTCAGACAGTTGCCTGGCCAAGTAACAGGCCAGGTCTTCCAGACTACATGAAGAATAGAAGTCCTACCTCAATTGGTTTAAAAACCAAGCAGCAGCAAGCAAGTTCTTAAAGAACTGTAAGCGACTAAATGTACCTGAAATCAATCAAGTATCATCAGTACTCAGACAAACCAACAATAAACAGCAAATGTTAACCTATACAGACAACACAAATCAATGCACACAAGTGCAAGCTATAAACCCAAGCTCAAGCATCAATCCCTACAAAACAAAGTCATGTTAGTTCATAAACATCAACCAAACTCAATTCAAATTGCCTTGAAGCAAACTCCTTAAGCATTGTGCATTTCATCCTGAAAATCCACACCAAATGTGAGAAACTAGACCACTAGGCCAAGCCTAGGGTCCAAAAGGGATAAAAAATTCTAAACAGCAAGTAATATTCAACCAAAATCACATTAAAACAATTCAAAAGCAAATGCAATTGGTCCCATGCTCATACCATTCACCATTATCATTTCATGCACAATTTAACATCAATCATGCAATTTGCAACACCAAAAGACCAAACAGAACTATTTCACTCAAAAGCATACCAAAACCCTTCAATTAATTCCACAAAAATTCACACCAAAACAGGACATATTCAATATATAGCATGTCAATTTTTAGCTCAATTGGACAAAATAAAGTAGGCCAATGAAAATCAAGAAGTCCAGACACACTTATACAAGCCAATACATGGTAACAAAATGAGCATTAACTTCAATAATTCATAAAACAGTGATATCACATGGGAAATTAATGGGACCAAAGCCAAATGGAAGCTACACATGTTAGGAACCACTCCACCAAATTTCATTATCATAGGATTAGGGATGAGGATTTAGCGACATATGTAAAATTGTTACACAAGAAACAACCCAAAGATGCTAAACAGCAATCAAAAATCCAAATCAATTAGAAAATGGACCAATTAAATCCACAAAAAATCATGTTGAAAGTTAACATATACATTGTATCTCATGCAAAAAATCATAGCCATATGCCTAATGGAAGCATGGTAAATTAATTCATGAACTCAGCATAGCATAGTGTGACACAAACTGTCACACTCAAAAAGAAAAAATCATATCTACCAATCCAGAGATCCAAAAATCACAAATGATACATGAAAATCTCCAGGAATGTGTCAAGAATCACCATATTAAATTTCATTAATTTTGGAGCTAGCATGAGTATTTGGTGATTAAAATGGTGAAGCACATGAATATTGCACACATGTCAAAAATCAATAAGCCATTCTAAAACTTTACCAGGCACAACTTACACTACTATGCCTAAAAAATTCTAGAGAAAAAATGGGATCCAACAAAAAAATTGCCACCTAATTTGGATTTAAATTGAATTTTCTATGAATTTTTTAAGATTGTTAAATTAATGGAATAATTATTTAATGATTTATATGGATTTATTGAATTAATTAATCTGCCAATGGCAGTTCCGTAAATATTAAAACGCATGTGCAGCCTCATTTATGCGTTGTCGCGGTGTGATTCGTCAGCTGTGGAGGGAAACAAAATTTGAAAAGCGCCTGGCCTTGGAACGGATCTACACGTGAAATTTTCCCAGAATGTCAGTGTTCTTCATCGCGTGTTCGTGTTCTTCCATGCCAGATGCGGTTGCGAGATTTTTTCCACCAAACGACACGAGCCTCATACCGCTGTGACCGTCTCTCCATGTAGGTTACGGATATGGCAACGCTTTTGTCCAAAGATTAACGCACGCAAAGAACCGATCGAAAGAAGATCCACACACAAATATTCAAATCAACATATCTAGCTTAATATCTAACGGAACCGCGCGATTCAAACGGAAGAATGATCTATGTTCAACGATCTATCTAAACCACATGCTGATTTCAAGAATCGAAGAGTTCGAATTTTTACCTTCTTGAAGTGCAGCTCGTGATTCAGTGTTTGTTTCGCTTCGATTGATGAAAACAGATGGAGTATAATGCTCTAGGAAGTGAATGATGATGAATTTCCAGCTCAACCGTGCAAGAATCTACAGGAATTCGCGACTGCCATTGGAGATGGTGCTTTCAACAGTTGGTTTTTGGCTCGTTTTTTCTCTTCCAAATGCTTTAACAGAAATTCTACAGGACCTGCACATGAAGATTATTACAAGAAACAGCACGAATGATGGAGAATTTTGATGAATGAATGAAAAAAAGCTTATGTGAAATTGTGAAAAAGTGGAGAAAAAGTGAGAGAATTTTTGAGATTTTTTGGATGAATCTGAAAAAATGATTAGTGGTTGTGAGTTTCTGTTATAATTAGGCTTATATACCATTGCCTAATCCACTCTTAAATCATGATTAGCAAAAAATGATAATTAGTGAAAAATGCACATGTAAGCAATTTGGCATTTTTGCCCTTGGAGAGTTCCATGCAATGTAACAGTGATTTATCACTTCAAACAAGTCATAATTTGCATTTAGAAGCTATTGGAATTGGTCCCATTCCAAAATTCCATGTACTTTGAGTTTTGGACCATTTTGCCCTTGGTTTTTAATTAGTGCACTTGAAAAATGGCCTTTTTATGTGAATGCTTTTGGCAAAATGTGGTGATGGATTATGAAAGTACGTATTAAATGTGATTTGCTCAAAGAAGAACCATCCAATTTGGCCATTCCATGTGAGAGTTATGCCACTTTGAATTCGGGCATTTTTGGAAAATGACTGGACCATATCTTGCTAACCACACATGGGAATTTCAAGTTCTTGGACTTTTTGGAATGGTGAGATCAAGATCTTCAACTTTCATGTTGGACAAAATTCCATTTGAAGCTTGTATGATGAAGTAATTTTGAGGAGAAAAACTTTCCATTTTGGGCAGCTGAAATTACAGGTCACCTGCCATTTTAGGAAACTTCTTGTCTGACCTCCAAATCTTCAACCTTGGTCTTTGATATGTCAAATGAGACTTGTATGGATATGAATGAAGCCTTTCAAACCATCTCACACCTTCCAATCCATAAAATCGGGCACGGTTGACCAGAGTTGACCACAGTTGACTTTCTATGATTCTAGCTGAAATTCAGCTTGACTGATGACTTCTGAGCATCCAATCTTTGGCCAAATCACCTCACAATGATCCTTAGACCATATGAATTTGATAAATCAACCATAGGGCTTTGTCTCAATGAAAATGGCACTTGCTTGCTTGATTGACTAATTCTCCTGATCAGTTTGACCCAATTGGTCAGCTGAGCTTGCACTTGGGCAAATGGACAATGCAATGTTATGCAGTGGACCATGTTATGTTAATGACCTAATATGAAATGAATGTACAAAATGAGAGGGTGCAAATTTGAGGTGCTACACTATCACTACAATGTCCCAATACTATGACGTCCCTTTAAGATGTTTCACTTTCCTCGACTTCCAAATCTCTCCAACCTTGGAAGACCTCGAGAGACTCCTCAATCGACCAATCAAAGAATACAACCCTTTCCCGAAGTTGGAAGAAGGCTTCTGTTTGACCGAGATCTCACTCACCTTGGGTATCAACGCCAACAAGCTAGTGAATAATTAAGGCGTTAAAGGATCCATCAAAGGTTTAACTCAAAAGTTCCTAGAAGCCCATGCTTGGGAAATGATTAAAAAAAGGAAGACCCAACTTTTGTAGTGCAACTTTGGCACTTTTGATTCATGGAATTGTCCTCTTCCCAAATGTGGACAAGTTCGTGGATCAGTTAGCAGTTGAAAAAAGAACCCATGTCAATCCCAAGGCATGTGGGAATCATTTGTAGGGCCTCATCAAATTTCCTTATTAATCATTAATGAAAAAGGTTCATGTTCACAATCAATTTTGAGATCCTTGTCTTTCATTTATTTATTTCACCTTTTTTAAATGGCATTTTTCTTTTTAAAAAAAATTCAAATCATCATTTCTTTCATACCAATAAAAACGTGGACCTTAAATCATGCAGATCATCCTTGACAACCACCAATGACAATTCTGCTACGGTCTCATACGACTTTGACAACCCGATTAATCAAGCTGATGAAGAGTGTGAGGAAGAGGCCAAACTCCCAGAAGAATTGGCAAGGCTGCTCAAGCAGGAGGAAAAAGTCATCCAGCCGCACGAAGAATTAGTGGAAGTGATTAACCTTGGGACAGATGAGGAAGCGAAAGAAGTCCGAGTCGGCCCCGCTCTACAAGACGAGGTGAAGACAAAATTGATTGAGCTCTTGAAGGAATACAAAGATGTGTTTGCATGGTCATACCAAGATATGCCCGACCTCGATACTGACATTATGGTCCATCATCTACCCCTTAAATAAGAATTCCCTCCAGTAAAGCAAAAGCTACGAAGGACCCGTCCCGACATGGCTATGAAAATCAAGGAGGAGGTACAAAAGCAACTCAACGTCGGCTTCCTAGCGGTCTCCAATTATCCTCAATGGATAGCTAACATTGTGCCTGTACCTAAGAAGGATGGAAAAGTAAGAATGTGCATAGATTATAGAGATCTAAATAGAGCAATTCCCAAAGATGACTTTCCACTGCCACACATTGACGTGCTAGTAGATAATACCACTCAGTTCTCTGTTTTCTCTTTTATGGATGGTTTCTCCGGTTATAACCAGACCTGCATGGCTGAAGAAGATATGGAGAAAACCACTTTCATAACACCATGGGGCACCTTCTGCTACAAGGTGATGCCTTTTGGATTGAAGAACGCCGGCGCCACATACCAACGAGCCATGGTCACTCTCTTTCATGATATGATCCATAAAGATATTGAGGTCTACGTCGACGACATGATAGCCAAGTCTCAAACCGAAGAAGAATACCTTGTCAGTCTAGAAAAGATGTTTGAGAGGCTAAGGAAGTTCAAATTGAGGCTTAATCCCAACAAATGCACATTTGGGGTAAGATCCAGAATTTTTTTAGGTTTTATCGTCAGTCAACGTGGCATCGAAGTAGATTCCGAGAAAGTAAAGGCCATAGAAGCTATGCCTGCACCCAAAACCGAGAAGGAAGTCCGAGGATTCCTAGGTAGATTGAACTACATTGCTAGGTTCATATCTCACCTCACTGCCACTTGTGATCCAATCTTCATACTTCTTCGAAAGGATCAAGCCATCATTTGGAACGATGACTTCCAAGATGCATTTGAGAAAATAAAGGAATATTTGTAAGAACCTCCTTTACTGATGCCTCCTGTACCTGGTAGACCATTAATCATGTATCTCACCGTTCTCGAAGGATCAATGGGTTGTGTCCTCGGCCAACATGACGAGATTGGTATAAAAGAGCATGCAATATACTACTTGAGCAAGAAGTTCACTGATTGTGAGAGTAGGTATTCGATGCTTGAAAAGACTTGTTGCGCACTAGCATGGGCTGCCAAACGTTTAAGATAATACATGCTCACTCATACGACATTGTTGCTCTCTAAGATGGATCCTGTCAAATACATCTTTGAGAAGCCGGCTCTAACCGGTAGAGTAGCCCGATGGCAAATGGCTTTAACCGAGTACGATATCCAACATGTCACTCAAAAGGCCATCAAAGGGAGTGTATTGTCTGATTATCTTACACAACAACCCTTGGAGGACTATCAGTCTATGCGTTTTGAATTCCCCGACGAGGATATCATGTTGATTAGGGATTGCAACATCCCCGGTCCCGAGGAAGGACCCGAGCCTGGATCCCGAAGGACCATGGGTTTTGATGGAGCTTCTAATGCTCACGGCAATGGTGTTGGGGAAATAATCACTTCTCTAACTAATTTCCACCTCCCCTTCACCGCCCGATTATGTTTTGAATATACAAACAAAATGGCCGAATACGAGGCTTGTATCTTTGGTATTAAAGTTGCTATCGATCTTAGAATCAAAATCCTGGAAGTCTATGAAGATTCAGCCTTGGTAATCAGCCAAGTCAAAGGAGATTGGGATACTAGAGATCATAAGCTCATTCCTTACAAAGAGCATGTCTTGAAACTAGTCCCCTACTTCGATGAAATTACATTCCACCACATCCCTCGAGAAGAGAATCAACTATCTGACGCTTTGGCAACTTTGGCGTCCATGTTTAAAGTTAAGTGGAAGCATGAAGCGCCGTCCTTTCACCTGAACTACTTAGACGAACCTGCTTACTGTCTGGCAACAGAAGACGAAACTGACGGTCATCCTTGGTTCTATGACATCATGAAATTCTTAGAGAACCAAGAGTATCCTGCAGACGCGTCCAACACCGACAAGAAGTATCTTTGAAAACTGTCATCCAAATTCTTCTTAAGTGGATGGGTATTATACAAGAGAAATTATGATTCAGTTTTGCTTAGATGTGTGAACAAGCAAGAAGCAAACCAGATTATAATGGAAATTCATGAAGGATCCTTTGGGACGCATGCCAGTGGGAGCACTATGATGAAGAAAATTTAAGGGCCGGATACTACTGGATGACTATGGAGATTGACTGTCATCGCCACATCCAAACCTGCCACAAGTGCCAGATCTACGCCGATAAGATCCATGTGTCGCCAACGCCTCTCAATGTCCTAATATCACCTTGGCCTTTTGCCATGTGGGGCATTGACGTGATCGGACGCATAGAGCCAACTGCCTCGAACGGACACCGCTTCATCCTTATAGCCATTGACTATTTCATAAAATAGGTAGAAGCAACCTCGTACGCCAACGTTATCAGACAAGTGGTGACTCGATTCCTCAGGAAAGAAATCATCTTCCGTTATGGGGTCCCCAACAAGATCATTACTGATAATGGATCTAACCTCAATAATAAAATGATGAAAGAGCTATGCCAAAATTTCAAGATCGACCACCACAACTCATCGCCTTATATGCCTAAGATGAATGGCGCTGTTGAGGCAGCTAACAAAAACATCAAGAAGATCGTGCAAAAGATGGTGGGAACCTACAAAGATTGGCAAGAAATGCTCCCATTCGCATTACACGGCTATCGTACTTCCGTACGCACTTCCACTAGGGCAACTCCCTTCTCCCTTGTGTACGACATGGATGAAGTCTTACCGGTCGAAGTAGAGATTCCTTCCTTAAGGATTTTGACAGATGTTAAGCTTGATGAGTCTGAGTGGGTATAAGCTCGATTTGACTAACTAAACCTCATTGATGAGAAGCGCTTAGCAGCCATCTGCCATGGCCAACTCTATCAAAAGCACATCAAGAGGGCACATGACAAAAAGGTTTTCCCCCGTAGCCTAAAGGTCGGATACCTCGTATTGAAGAAGATTCTTCCAATCCATACTGTCCCAAGGGGAAAATGGACACCAAACTACAAAGGTCCGTATGTTGTAAGAAAGGTCTTCTCCGGAGGAGCCTTGATCCTTGCAACTATGGATGGTGAAGATCTTCCATCCCCGGTGAATGCGGATGCAGTCAAAAAATATTATGCTTAAAAAAAAGCATAGCCCGATATGTTGAAAACCCAAAAGGGCAACTCATGCAAAAATGGGTATCCCGGTAGACTGAAAACCCGAAAGGGCAGTCTAGGCAAAAATTAGGGATTTAATAAGAGCAAGAAGCTGCATCCCGCAAGGAATCCTTCTTCATTCCTTGGAGAGTCAATTATGTGGGTCCCCAGCAAGTCGATCCTATCACACTCCTTCAAAAAAGTAAGATCAAAGGGCGACCAAAGGCATAGAGGCTATAGGAGAGTTGGAATTTGGTGGAAACCCGAGATGTTTCATTGCCATTACAATTATCGTTTTCTTTTCGCAATCACCTCTTTTAGGAATTGCCTCCTTTGTACAAAATCCCCATTTCTTGGGGACCACTTATCAATAAAATCAGTTCCCTCACATGTGTTCCATATTCTTTACTTTTCTTGCTTTGTCTATGAAATATGAGTTTTTACCTAAATAATATTACATTGGAAATTTTCGATTAAAAGACCCTTTTAAAAAAAAAACTATAAGGGAGACAACATCGAATTACATTTCTTTCCTAAATTTTCTAAAGGTAACCAAAACGCATTTGGAACTTCCAACTCGGGGTGCCACACAGTCTCTTGGACTTGGCCAATCATTCTCCCCATAGTAGGAATTCTCAAACATTACATTCAGCGCTTGCTCGGACGTCGAGTTCCAATTTCTCAAATATCGGAAAGTCAGTACACTTCCCTCAATCACCTTTTTTAAGCCCAATCACAATTGGCATTCCCAAATACACTCTTCTGCAAAGCCCAAACATACTTGACATACCTTGCAAACCCTGCATTTCATATATTCCTCAGGAAATCCCAAACATGCATTGGCGTACATAACATCACATCATAAGTATCTCCTTAAGTTACTCAAATTAACTCGTCAGAGTTAGGAGTTTTCCAACTGTTGTTAGGAATTTTCCCCCAATAAAATCAATGTTCACCCTCAAAACATTTCCCAAGCACAACCACACGTTCCAACCGTTGCTGGGAATCGTCGCTAAGCTGTTTCGTTTCATTGTCAAGTTTCCCCAGAGGAGTCAGACATTCTAACCATTATTGAGAAACATCACTGTACTTTTTCTATCCCTAGAAAGTCATTAACATATTTTCCCCGCAGAGTCAGGTATTCTTAGCCGTTGTTAAGAATCGTCACTGAATTCTCATTTTTTAGACTAGAGGCTGTAGCGGGGTATTCATTACCATTAGAGATATTTACTAAATCCAAGGTAAACCATACAAGTCGAGTCGCCACCGCACTTCTATTTATCCAAATGAATGGTTAGAAAGCGAACAAAAACCTAAAAGTTTTATCGAATCGAAAACTAGTAAAAATGTCAGAGATCTGGGTAAGGGGGTTGGTTATGCAATGGGAAGGTTTTAAGCACCCAAAACATCTTAGGTACTCCTAGGGAGCCCTTTTCATAAGTGTTGTTCTAGTCTAAAGGGTGTAGGTATATCTAAAGTACTATTTACTAAAAGGAAGGTTAAAAGAAAATGAATCGCAAGGATGTCGCATCCACTTCCTACGTATCTCATCTGAGTATGAGAATCAGAGTCTTCATAGCTCAGCTACCTATGGGTTAAAGAGAAGTGTGCTCGGTAAGACGTCGCGTCTTATGCCTACCTATCTCATCTAGAATGAGAATCAGAGCAAAATATAGTTCGGCTAACTAGGGGTTAAGGATTTCCATCTGAACATGGACTTACAAAAGAGGACACCAACTGTGTCAAAGGAGGGTGGGCAGTGTGTTCAACGTCCTAGCAGTAGGTGTCACAGCTCGCTGAATCGAGTCTTAGGCAATTACCTCTTTGCAATAGAACGGACTGACATGCCACAAGATCGGAGACGCACGGAAGGTCTAAAAATGGGGAAGCTCTGCTCTAGAGTTGTCATACAATATGGACCTATGTGTTAGGATTTACAAAGGGGAACATCTACCTAATGTTAGCATGCAAAGAATAAGGGGATTCTACCTATGTTATCATACAAAGGGTTCTACCTAATGGGTGCTACCTAAACGAAACAAGAGTCGACAGATGGAGCGCGAAGGGGAGTTACGGATAAGGGTAGATGGTGATGTCGGAGGCAATCGACTTACAGGTAGACGGCGATGCCTGAGGCAATCGACTTACAAGAGGATGGATGAATGCGTGCTGGTTCTATTAAGTTTTGAAAATGATTACTCGACGATGGATCGAGCTTTTGATCTTATTTCGAAATGGTTATCAGATGTTCATTTTAATTCTTGTATTAACAGGTGACTAAAGAAATAAAGAAATAAATATTATACACTTTATGGGAGAGGGGTACATTTGTTATGAATGAGGATTGTTCATGGCAAACAAACAATAAGAATATATGCCTCATGCATCATACAAGTAAGCAATAGTTATCAATCAGATCAGATAAATAAACAATATATAATCAAACCAAAGAATCAAATAATGGAGCATTTAAACAATGCATGGGAGTATGAACATGTTCAGTAATCAAGCAATAGAAAGCATGAATGAGAGAAACAAGTATAAAAGATAACAGATGAATCAAACAGATGAAAATATACACATGAAGGGTCCACTGAATAATTTAATCAGGAAATGAGGTAAGGACCAAATAAAATCAAGGTAAAAGGCCTCTAATACATGGCATATGAGATGAACAAGGGAGGATCAAAAGATCTCTTCAATTGCCATAAGCAATCCCTAAGTCAAACATCGATCATAAAGAAGTCAACTAAAAATTCAAGTCAACTAAAAAAATAACAAATAAAATTAAACTAAATAAGGTGGGGTTAGGAAATCATCATCCCCCAAAAATAGTTTAAAAATAAAAAAAATTGGTACATAAATTAATTAAAATAAAACAGAGGTCAAACCAAAAGTCAATTAATGAGACTAGGTTAGAAATAAATCAAGAATAAATAGTAAATTAATCAGGAAAATTATGAAAAATTAAACTAAATAAGGTGGGGTCAGGACATCATCATCCCCAAAAATATTTTAAAAATAATGAAAATTGGTACATGAATTAATTAAAATAAAACAAAAGTCAAATTAAAAGTCAACCAACCAAACTAGGTCAAAAATAAATCCAAAATAAATTGAAAATGTGAAATAAAATTCCAAGAAAATGTAAGGTTGACCATGAGATAGTGGTCAACCTTCATCCCAAAAATCAAATGCTAACAATAATTTTAATTCATAAAATTAAAATCAATAAAAAAAGTGTGTTAAAATGGACCATTTAGAATAAATAATTAAAATAAAATATTAATATTAAAAAAATACGAAAATAAAAATTATATAAAATTAAATAAAACGTTAAGAAAAGTGAAAAATATTTTTGGGTAATTTTATGGACGAAGAAAATATTTTAAATAAGAAAAAGAAGTACGAAAAGGGAAGGATTAATGGTGATGAACATGGTAAGCAAGCGTAGATATATCAAAACATGGCCATGGAAGAGATGATGACCTAATGAAAAATAGAAGTGGAATGGAATCTGATATGTGATGAATCTTTGCCTCCTTGCCACGAAATTCCAATGCTCCTTTAGGGTTAGGGTTTCAGCTTCTTAAATAGGGTGGATTAGGTGTTCTCATGGGCTTTATAATAAGTGATTTATCCATAAGAATAAAAGTGTGAAATGAGGTGTAAAATGTTGTTATTTTGGGCCAAACTTAAGTGAATGGATGTCCAATGCATGACCAAAAGAGGTAAAAAACGTGACTGGTTTGTGCAGCATGCTTAGAAAATCTGATTGGGCCAGCCAGACCCAAAATCTGCTTAGAAAATCAAGTCATGGTGCCCACTTTAAATGAATGTATCTCTCAAACCATGGATCCAAATGAGATGATTCCAAAAGCATTTGAAATAGGACATGGCAAGGTACAATTGTTGTGAAGAAAGTATTTTCAAATAATGCCTTGAAGTGCAAGAAAACTGGCCAAGAAGTCTTGACAAATTTTGAAGATTTTGGACTTAGAAATTTTTCTAAGTGTCCTAAAAAAATGTCTCACTTTGACTAAGTATAACTTTCTCAATTCTAATCCAAATGGAGAAAACTTTATATCTCTAGAAATCTTGGAACAAGAGGAACAACTTTCTTGTTGGAGAAATTTTCAAATGGAGCTTTTATCTTGATGCAAAATGGGCTTAAAGTGAGTGCGACGATCATGAAAACTTGCCCTAAATGGAAAGTCAACCATTTCCAAATTAAGTAACTTTTCCAATTCCTGATTAAATGATGAATCCATGATCCAACATTGATCAAATTTCACATGTAGGATCCCCTAGGCATGGATTTTGAGATTCCACTCTCAAAATGTCAGGAGTTGAGTTTTCTGGCCCCGCAATTGACTTTTCCCAAACTGTCTGATTCCCGATTCCATTGATCAATTGAAGCACTTCTAGCTCAAATAAAGAGCTGATTTTTTGTATGTAGACCCTTGTGGACATATGGAGGGCCATGGAAAATAGTTTCACCCAAAGAATCATAAATAAACTGATTTTATACCAAACCCTAGTTTTAGGGCAAAATGATCAAGAACTGATTGCACTAATTGCCAATGGATCCTTCTGAGATAATTGTGAATCTTACTAGGCCAAGATGCCTCTCTAATCATGACATGGATGAGCTCCTCTACTTCCTACCAGACATTTCCTGTTGCAGGTAGCCATGAAACCCTAATTTCTGATTAAATCCAGATGAACACTCTGATAACTTTGAATCCTTCACTGATGAACTGAGGACCATAATAAGATACTTGGACCCCCCTGAGACCCTTAAGACTTGTATACTTAGAAAATGAAGTCCAATTCTCAATCTTGCTTTGTGTGGGCTCCTTCTGTTAAGGAGTGGTCGATCAAAACCTAATCTCCATGTCACTAATGTAATATGCAATGAGTATGACCCAATATGATGCTAATGAAGTGTAAAACATAATCCCATGCTTCCAGGAAAAATGAAGGGTAAGTTTTGGGGTATTACAAAGGCCTTTTGGGCTCATTCCCCAAGCCGAGTCAGACATTCAAAACCGAGAATCATCCTTGAATTCATCTTCTCCAGTAGATGTCAGGTATTCCAGCCATTGCTAGGAATCGTCACTTGAGATCTGTATTCTCCTCAGCAGAGTCGGGTATTCTAGCCGTTGCTAAGAATCATCACTGAACTGTTTGATCTTTCCGGCGGATTTCAGGTATTCTAGCCGTCTCTAATGATCAGCACTGTACTGTCATGAAGTTGTATCTCTAGTCGAGTCGAGTATTCTAGCCATTGCTAAGAATCGCCATTGAACAACCCCTTTACCCTCAAGAGTCGGGTATTCCACTTGTCGCTAGGAATCGTCACCATACCTTATCTTTTCTCCCCAACCAGTTTAAATGGTACATCCGTCTCCAGGAATCATCATTTGAAATCATTTATCATCCCCACTAAGTCAGGTATCCTAGCCATTTCTAAGAATCATCACTGAATTCATTTCTTTGACCCCTAATACATGTTAGGTGTTCCAGTCGTTGCTAAGAAACACCATGTTGTTTTTCCCCGCCCGTTGCTAGGAACAGTCACCATTGTTCTCATTCCCTAGTGAAGTTTTATTCCCTTAATTTTTTTCTTGGGATTTTCACATCAAAGTTCTCTCATTAAGAATATACTTAGGGTGCATACATCACATTGCATGCATAATCATCACAACCATACATAATCCCCAACAAATTCTAACATTCTCCGGCAGGAAAATTTCTGGTTACTCCCATTAGTATTTAATTCTCTCTTACCTTAAACACATTGGAAGCCGTCGCTATCCATATATTCAGGTCCGAGAAAATTAAATAGGGGCAGCTGTCATACCCCAAAATTCACCCTACCCCAAAATAACTTTCATCAGATCTATGATCCTATTACACATACATTTATTCATTGTTCTATCACCATAATTATATTAACATTCATAACCAAAGGCATATTGCAAGGGCTCAAGGCATGAATTTTAAAAAAAAAATATAGGGAAATCGATTTACCCAATTAGGTAAATCGATTTCCCATGCGCAGACACAAAAAATAAGCCTTTTTTTTGCACAAATGGTATTTGGTTCCCCCCATTTTCCCACTTGCTTTCCCTATAAATAGATGCACTATTCCCCCTCATTTTTCATGCTTTCTAGCCCCCAAAAATTCTGAAAAAATATCATCCAACCCCTCTTCTCCAAACCTAAATAAAAAAAAAAACCTTTCTCTCCCAAAAGTCACCACCACCAACTTTTTTCTATTTTCATATTTTTTACTCAAATTTTTTTATTCTCTAACACCCATAACCCAACCCCTTTACTAAGCTTTCACCATAAATATTTTCATCCCAAACCCCTTGCTTCACATTCAAGCTCAACACCATTTCTACCTAGCTTTTTTCACATTTTGTGGGTAATGATTTTAACTTAAACTTTTTAACTTTTTGGTTCTTTTTTTGATTAAAAATGATTGCTTGTTCTTGGTTGGTCTTTTGAGATGATTTAGATTCAAGCTTTCAAAAATGATTGACTTTGGTTTACTCACTTTTTTTTTGTTGAGATTTTTTACTCTTACTATCTTTTTGTTCACCTTTTTGTGGTTGCTTTGTGTGTGTTATCATTTTCTTTTATTGTGGACTTATTGTTGTATTTGTTTGGTTGATGAGGTTTATTAGATCATGACCATGGTTGTTTAGAGTTGATTAAATCTTCAATGTTTCAAACCTATTAATGGTTGATCAATAGATCATTCATTATACTTTGAGGCATTGATAAATTGTCTCTATTTTAACCATATTTAGGTCATTTGATGCATAGATGAAACCATATCTTTACATTAATTTGCTAATCTATTTGCTTATTGTTACTAACTACTAGTTACTAACTCCTAACATTTATATTATTGCACTTTAATTCCTTGCAATTTATTTTATTGTTCATTTTATTTCATTTACTTTATATTTATATTCACTAACTACTACCTTCTAACATTTATATTATTGCGCTTTATTTTTTTGCAATTTATTTTATTGTTCACTTTATTTCAAGTATTTTATGTTTATGTTTATTGTTATCTAACTATATCATTTACATTATGCTAATTTATTTACTACCTTATTATCTTGTTAAATAAAAGAGGAATAAAAACAAAAGAAAGAGAACAAATCACTTTTCTTGAAAATACTAATAGATGGACTTAAGGTTGCATAACTTTCTTTGTTACAAATCTATTGTTAGTTGATTTTTTAATCATCTTCAATACTTTGCATCAATGATAAGCTATCCCTTAATGTGTCATATTTTAAGTCTTTTTGGCCTAAGAAAATAGTCTTAAAAAATATTCATTTTTGTACATGTTACTAACCACTAATTATACTTCATTAATTTTTTTTATCATTAACCTTTGTTATTGTGATTTTGGTATTATTGATTTATATTTGTTTTATATCATTTATATTCACTAACCATTATTATTGTGATATTGTTTATTTATCTTGTAATTTACTTTTATGTCATTACCTTGTAATTTACATTAAAGTACTCATCATCATCATCATCATCATTGTACAAATTCATCATGCATGTTTATTTACTTGTTATTTATTTTGTTATCATCAAACATTAAAAACAACATAAACATGATAAAATGATAAGACAAAAATATTCATTCCACTCTTAATCAACTTGGACTTAGAGGATTTCATTTTAGGACCCTTGCTTGGAGGCCTTTCCCTTATCTTTGTGATACTTTGTAAATGTTGGATTTTATTTGTGACTTACATTCATGTTGTAAGAATGACATCATGGCACCACCTTAGGGGCACATGTTTGTAATCCATTATCCTTTGTTTAACTTAGGTCACTTTTGCACACAAAAAACATTCTCTTGGGCTACTTTACAATGAGACCCTTTAATTTCTTGTTGGTTACTTTGCGTTCATGTTGCATAAGCCAAATTTCATAATCAAAAGAAAATAAACCCTTGATTCAACGTCTAGTGGCATTTTCATAGTCAAATTCAAAACATTTAATAATTACAATTATTATTGTTCGCCACGAGCCTTAAGTGGTGGAGAATGAGTGAGAATGGAGCATTCCTACCTTTACTCTGATTATTTTGGATGCAAGACGCTTGGCTTGTTGTCTAGAATAATCACCTCCGCCCATAGACTTTAGTATAATATAATCACAAACACTCATTTCATAAAACCCTTATTCAAGGTAAAAATAATACAACTCATCAATCTTTTTTTTTGCCTTAGGGCATCATCCCGAAAACCCTTTTTTCAAAGGTAAAATAAACCAACACACAAACATTTTCTACCCCGAACTACGAATGCTCTGATTTCCTTATTGCACCATAAGGATACGTAGGCACGAGATTGCGAGATCTTGGCGAGCACACTAATAAAAAAACCTCCCTTTTCCCCCTTCTGAGGTTACCGTCCATCTCTCTTTTCAATAAGTCTTATTCACCAGAAGAAAACAAACAACATTAGCTAACATTCAAATTGCAAATTGAACTAAAAGGTTCCCGTTGAGTACAACGGACGTGAGGGGTGCTAATACCTTCCCCTTGCGTAATCGACTCCCTAACCCGAATATGGTTACGACGACCATTATTCCATTTTAAAAAAGGTTTTATCGATATTTTCCTATTCCTTCATTGGAATAAATAAAGTTAAGTGGCGACTCTGTTCGAACATAATTTTTTCCGCGACCATCGTGAGGAATCGTATTTTTCGAGATGCGACAGTTGATAGTTGGTAATCTTTCTTTTTGGGATTATTACCTTTGTTAAGCTATCAATTAGATGATAGTTAGGTAATATTTCTCTCTCCTCTGGTTGATCACCTTTGTTAAGCTATCACTTGACTTATAGTTGGTAAGCTTTCCTTCTTGGCTTATTACCTTTGTTAAGCTATCACTTGGCTGATAGTTAGGTAATATTTCTCTCACCTTTGGTTAATTACCTTGTTAACCTATGACTTGGCTGGTTGTTGGTAATCTTTTCTTTTGGGCTTATTACCTTTGTTAAGCCATCACTTGGATGGTAGTTAGGTAATATTTATTTTTACTTGTGTTTGATTACCTTGTTAAGCTATCACTTGACTGGTAGTTGGTAATATTTCCTTTTGAGCTGATTACCTTTGTTAAACTATCACTTGGCTGATAGTTAGGTAATATTTATTTTACCTCTGGTTGGTTACTTTTGTTAAGCTATCACTTGGCTGGTAGTTGGTAATCTTTCCTTTTGATCTTATTACCTATGTTAAGCTATCACTTGGCTGATAGTTAGGTAATATTTCTCTTACCTTTGGTTGGTTACCTTGTTAAGCTATCACTTGGATGGTAGTTGATAATCTTTCCTTTTGAGCTTATCACCTTTGTTAAGCCATCACTTGACTGATAGTTAGGTAATATTTCTCTTACCTTTGATTGGTTACCTTGTTAAGCTATCACTTGGCTGGTAGTTGGTAATCATTCCTTTCGAGCTTATTACCTTTTGTTAAGATATCACTTGGCTGATAGTTAGGTAATTTCTCCCACTAGTGGAGTTGGGCATCTCCTTTGTTTGATTTTCCCCCGGCCGAGTCTTGCTTTGTTAGGTATTCCCCGGTTGGGTCATTGAGTCTTTCATTTTCTAACTGTGCATCGGTTTTTTTCCAATACAATAGTTATTCCCGAGTCGATTCATTTCCCGGTGCTTCATTTTCCTTGAGGACATCCCTTTGTCCTCATCCGTTTCGTGTCGTAGTTTTGTCTGGACATCTTTCGCTTTCCCAATGGGACTTTATCTGTACTCAACTGGGTACCCCTTTGGAATCTATTATTCCCCTATGGAATTTCGTCTCCTCGTTTCTCCAGCATTTCTTTGTCTCTCGTGGCGCTATATTTCCCACATAGATCCTTCTCTGCATTCATATCATATCAGAAGTATTTTTGCAGTATCTTAGGGCCAAAAATTGGGTCTTTTGTATTTAAGCCTCTTAAATCTCGTCGAGACGAAGATTTCAATCTTCATATCTCTGAATTGAAGAAAATTAAATAGGGGCATCTGTCATACCTTAATTTTTAACCCTAGGATCCCACATGTCATTTGCATCCTTGCATACAAACAAGATCACATCTTTGTCCTTTCCCTTTCATGTTTTGGGTTTGCCTTTTTGCAGGGATCATCAAGCAACCCTTTGTTGATGCTTTATCTTTGTGTTTATATGTTCATTTCTTATCTAACCACTAATCAAAATAGCAAAAAATGTTTTTCTTTCTTTAAGTTTATTGTGCAAAGTAAGACTTTTCATCAAGAGCATCAAGCATGATTCCTCAGCTAGGGTTTCTTTGATTCCTCAGCAAAGTGTGTTCAATCATCGATTCTCAAGGTCCTATCTCTCAAAGAAGGATCTCCAAGGTCCTAAATAATCTTTCAATATCATTTTGATCAAGAGTATCTCAAAATTTTGTTGCTTATTTCTCAAGAAAAGTCAAAGGTTCATGTGTTTATTTCCATGCCTTCTTCAATAAGTTACCTCAAACCTTAAGCAAATTAATCAAGAGACATTTAAGGACACATTATTCTGAATTCATATGATCATCCATGTACCTTGAAATGCAAGGAAAGTCCAAGTGCACAAGTTTATTCCAAGAGGTTTGACCAAAAACTCAACATTTGAAGTCAAAGTTAAAAGGATCGCAACTCCTTCAATTCTCAGCATTTTTGAATGATTATTTTTGCATATAACTCTTCTCGATATCCTCTACAACTTCTCTTTACATGACAAGAGCCAATTATTCTTGGAGGATCATCAAATCTTTGAAGACATTTTTGACCTATTTTCAAGTGACTTTTTGTCAGCTTTCAAGGTTGGTAACTTCTCCAATTTTCAACATTTGAGGCTCATTGTTTTTTAACAATATCATTTGTGATGCCCTATACAACTTTTCTTCAAGAATTAAAGTCAAATTATGCTTGGAATGCCATGGAATGCTTTGAGACATTACAGATCATTTTCAGCCATTTGGGACTTAGAATTTTCTAAGTTACATTACTTGATTTTCGTGCCAACTTCAACACGTCATAAATTTGTGCTCAAGAATCCAAATGCAACCTTTATTGGCATATTGTAATCTTTGGTATGATGTTAACAAATTGCAAGAAGAATGGGATCAAAAAGCCTCCTGAGCAAGATGCCCCATTGAGTTGAACATGGTGACTTAGAACTAAAGAAATCACCATGATCCGAATTTTGAACTTCACTAATCTCAATTACAAGCCAAATTACCATGCATTTTGGACCTAAACATGTTTAATCAAGTTTCCAAAATTTTACTGACTATTAAAACACATGATTTGGCCAAGTTTTGATGGTTTGCAAGTCAAACTTTTCGCACATTCTGATCAAATTCGTTTTGCACGAACTGAGCATCATTTGACACGTATCAGATCACCACTCATATCCCTATAAATAGAGCAACATGCTTGCTTCATTCCCAAGCTTTTGAGAACCAAAAAACCCTTGCTTCACTCTCAATTTTTTCCAGAAAACTGAGCAATCGTGTTTTGAATTCTAGCTTGTTTCAATCCAATTTCTTGATTCCATTAGCACATTCGATCTTCTCTGAAGCTTTTGCAAAAATTCCCAAGCTCTAAGACCTTCTGAAGTGCCCTGACTAGATCGAGCTTCATTAGCTTCTGATCACAATTTGGACAAGGTAGTTTTGAGCATCATTTGAATTCAAACAAGTTACCATAATGTAGTCCTTCACTCTCTAATGCTTTATGTAGCGGGGTTTTCGTTACCTTTAGGTTTATTGACTAAACCAAAAGTCAACATACAATTCTAGTCGCCACCGCACTTTTATTTGTCCAAAGGAAAGGCTAAAAAGCGAACAAAAGCCAAGGTAAGAAGTTTTTCAAATCAAAAACTAATAAAAATGTTAGAGATCCGGGTAAGGGGGTTGGTTATGAAATGGGAAGGTTTTACGCACCCAAAACATCCTTAGTACTCTAAGGGAACCCTTTTTGCAAACATGTGTTGTAGGTTAGTACTTGTGAAAATATTTGTACAAAAGATTGGGGGGGGGGGGATGAGAAGAGAATAGATTATATTTACAAATTTTGTTGTTTGAATGGATAAACCTATTGCCTACGTACCATCACAAAGGAGGATCAAAACCTCGTAGTTCGGGGTAAAAATCACAAAGATTGGTGAATTGATTTGACCAAAAGCCTTAAGGTCTTTTGTTATCAAAGGGAGAAAACTCAACCTAAACCAACAATCCACCATGTGAGGAAGGCTTCAACATGATAGTGAGGGGTTAACCCTATAATAAGCATGGAAGACTTATAATCCAACCACTAAGGATGAGGTGAGATTTACATCAACCACTATGATAACTCAAACCTATGACTAATGTTTTATGAAAATGTTTAACAAAATGGCCGTTGGAACCACAAAACAACTTGAAATGAGTTTACAAGTTAGGTTTATTTACAAAATGAAGTCAAAGTTGGATTAAGATTCATTCACAATGAGTATTTATGAAAATGATTTTGAAAAGTCAAAGGCTTAAGGCCTAGGTTTCTAATTTAAAACAAAGTCAAAGTTTTGAAGAAAAGATTTTTGGCTTGGGTAGAGTGGGGAGAAGAAGAGAATGGCTAGTCCTAAAGCATACATAGATAAGAGAGAAAAGATAAACCCTTGGAGTTCCTTTTCTTGAAATCATAGGGATGATTCAAGATGCTCCTTTCCTTTGGACTTAGCACACAATCAAGCAATCAAACAATTTGGGTTCAAGCTCCTAGGATCTCCATTTGGCTTGTCTCTCTTAACTTTGCTACTCATGACAATAGTCATCTTTTCACTATCTCAAGATGGAATCCCTATCACACAAGAACAAACATCAAAAAGTTCACAACACAATAAGAGGAATGGACAAAGAATAAGTTTAGATGAGAAGTCCTTTAAGGTCAACTTTGGATTTTAGCATTCTAAAGGCATGAGGCCTAGTTGCTCTTCAATAATTTTAGCATTCTAAAGGCATGAGGCCTTGTTGCTCTTGAACTCCTTTAAGCATAGGTATGTCCTAATTCTAAGTCCTTTCTCCTTTTGCATTTGGTTCACAGAAAACAAAGACAAAGCAAACACAAGATAACGATATATTTATATACAATAATAGGCTCAAATGAGGAAAAGAAAAATGACATAAACATAAAATATGTGCTTAAGTGAGCAAAGGGAAAAACAATATGAATAATGAGCAAGAAATAAAGGGCATTAAAAGTAAAAGGCAAGAAATTAAATGCTCAAATTAAAGTTAGTAATTAGTATAGTTATGTTAGTTTGTCATAAGACAATGTAGCGCTATGTTAAGCAATCGTAAGTGGACTAGTGTAGTAGCCACACCTTTCTGAGGCCGGTCAATAAAAATATAGGAAAATAACACAAGTTAGAGATCATGACTAGTAAGCCAAGCTCCATAAACTTGTCATGCCAAACCAAAAGGGGAAGGGCCTTGTATGGACTTTAGGTTATTTGCTTGACCAAGAAGCAACCTATCTTGGACACAAAACAACTCACTTGATCATGGATCAAGTTGAGTTTGGTTTGGATCAAAGAAGATTAAACCTCTCATTTGTCAAGACCAACCATAAGACATTAACTCATTGGCCAAATGATGAAAAAATGGGATGAAGATGAAAGGGAGGGAAAGAGAATACAAGTATCAACTTCAATTGATCAAACGTGAACCAATTCATCATCAATCAATGCCAAACAGAAAAGAAATGAAGATTACAAGTCAACAAGTCAACCATAATTTTTTGGTATTTTTTGAATTAAAATAAAATGCAAAATAAAAATAATCAAATAAGGTCAAACTTCAAATTCAATTCAAATCAACTTCAACAAGTCCAATTAAATTCTCATAGGTCTAACATGGTCAAACAAACCTTGACTAATTTTCTCAACAATTTTGGAAATCAGAAAGTATTTAAAAACAATTAAAAACACTAAAAAATAACACAATATGAATTAAAATCTCAAATAAATCTCAAATCAAATAAGAAATTGATGAGACTATTTTTCATTGACTTATCATGATCCATAGGTGTTAGGAAAATATTTTTGGATTTTTCAAATATCAAAAAGTAATTTAAAATGAATTAAAACTACTAAAAACGAAATAATTCACAAAAAATATTAAATGAAGTCACACAAATATTTAAAAATCAAAATATGAAACTAGATTTTTCAAGAAATTTTTTGGAATTGGTCTCATATTTTTGTAACTTTAAATAATTTTTTTATGAATTTTTGAAAATAAAAGGAAATAATCTGAAATTAAAATGAAAATAGAAATAATGAAAAACCAGCGCCATAAGATCAACTTCATTAAATGATGTGGTGTGGATCAAAGGCTCAGATGCAAGGGCGCATGGTACACTTGAGTCAAACGCGCGACATAACGAATTAAAACAAGTAAACATAAGGAATGACCATGATTAAAACGTGGAAGCATGATCCAAGGGCAGGGAAGGCATACACGTGGTGATGGTGGTGGAAACCACCATCTTCTCCGGTGATCCAACAATCTCCGGCCACCAGTTGCAGAGATTTTTTTTTTATCAAAAATGAAAAATAAGGACATCAAATTGAAGCTCGTGTGATGTACATCACCACTGTATCCATGGATCTTCTTCACTTTTCCTATATTGAGAGAAATGTGAGTTGGAAGATCATGGTGTTCAAACTGAAAGTGCACGAAATGGAAAATTGAAACCACCATTGGCTTGCGTAAAGTGTGAGGACTTCAGAAAACCACACAAACAAGAGAAAAGTTAATTGAATTGCAAGATCTAGATCCAAAAAGTTTGAAGTTCTACCTCTGAATTAGAGCTCTTAAGGCCACGAATTCTTCAAGATCTTGATTCCTTTTTGCTCTGGAGATGTAATGGAGATGAGAGGCTAAGGAATTGAGCTTTGAAAATCAACTAATGATGTTGAATTTCAAGCTTGAAAATGAGAGAAAAATCTGGAAAATTCCTTTGGTAATGGTTGGGATTTCAGTGCTGCAGCATTTCAGGTCTCCAAAGGGTTAGCAAATGAGTGGGAATGAAGCTTTATTTATAGCTGAAGATGGCTGTGCAGCATGATTCCCTCGTGTGCATGACAATTTGAAATTCGGTGCATGGGCCTGTGCAGACACATGTGAGGCCCAATGATGGGTGCAAAAAAAGTTGAACTCATTTGAAATGGAATTGGATGTGTACATGTGATGTAATCAACTTGCACTTTAAGTTTCACCATGAAATGTTAAAATGAAAATAAAGAAAGAGCTCTTCGAAACTCACCAATGGAAAGTCCAAAAAAATAATGTGAGTTATGGTTGGAAAGCCCTTGAAATAAGGAAAAAAAAGTCATGTTGGGCAAAAATTCATTTGTCATTTTGAAATTAATGAAAACTGGCTGTGAAAGTTTGGGTACAAAACATGTTTAAATTAAATTACCTTTGAAAATTTTCACCAAAAGCAAGCCTATTCAAACCCATCTGTTTGCATGATGCAAGTTTCAAATGGAAAAACCTCCAACATAAAAGTTGTATATCTTTTCAATATGATAAATTTATACTCAAATGTTGTATCATTTGGATTTTCCATGACAAAGTTATGAGCATTTGAAGTTGGGTACTTTTTTAAATTCAATGAATTAGGTCCAAGGTGACCTATAATTTTTTGTATTATCAAAGGTATTTATTTTAGGATTATGAAAGTTTGTCCAACATAACATTTATTTGGTCTCACCTCAAAATAAAAAATATTAAGGAAGTTAGGTCCTTGGGAAGTTGACCTAAAATTAGGGTATCAGTCAAAATCACCTATAATGTTTTGAAATGACTGATGATCTTCCATGTTTCAAATGGATTTTTTATGAACATGAAAGTTGTTAATATGGTTCTTAAGAACATTTTTTATATTGGGGTCATCTTCATTTGACAAACACATCAAAAGTTATATCTCAGTGATCCTCAGTTTAGTCAGATGACTTGACTGATCAACTTCTCAAGGCCAAACTTCCAATCTTGATGAATGAATGATTGAGGATCCTCAAATAAGATCATATATGCATAAAATAATGAATTAAATAAATTCCCTTGAATAAATTTGATCATATGTTGAGGTTGCTTCATGAGCAAGGCACAGTCAAGGCGCATTTGAATTAGGGTTTCCCTGGGAAACAATCCTCAAGCCCTTTGGGTTATCTTGATAAAATTGACAAATTGAGATACTTGGGAGACATATATGATGATTAAGAGCTTTGTGAACCATTGTCAGGCCTTTTCTCATCTTTATCTGGCCATTTCATTGGGCTTAGGAGCCTCATAGGAGCATTGGAGCACATGATCACTTGAGCTTCAAAACAAAAAGAGTTAGTGACATATTTTTGTGCTTTTGGTTAGTAATCAAAATAAGAAAAGAAATAATATATAATACAAGCATGCTTGGTGGTCTCAAACCACTCACACAAGTCCCAACCCTAGGGTTAAGGAGCCAAACATGCTATGATCCTTGAGGCAATGCACTAAGCAATGATATGATGTCATGAGGGATCTTAGGATCAAAATTAGGGTCTTACACTTTCCCCTAACTTATCTGGTGTTGATTGAATGTGTTCATCATTTAATTTTATTTTTTGTGGCTTTCTTATTTATGAAACTTCTCTGAAATTCTCCATGCTCAGTTTAGATAAATGAATTTTGAGCATGAGGTTCAATTTGTGATGAGGAGGCGATCACATTGGTAGTAGTCTCATGCTCTGAATTTGCAAAATGATGAAACTCCAGTGACGGATCATCGGGGAAGATGACCGGAGTTATCCTAGATCATCTGAGTTTGCTTACACGTTGGCAATAAGAAATGTTCCGATTGGTCCATTTTGAATTCAATCCCGTGTTTTATTTTAGCTAATTTCCATCGTGCACCCTAGCCTGAGGTTTGCTGGATCTGCCACATCAATTTATGAGGTCTAATCCAATGCTCTGTGTTTTTCTGATTTTATTTCTTTTTCTTTTTTCATTTTAAATTGCATTTTCTTTAAAAGGTCATAGTAAATTCACTTTTCATCCAAAAAATCCCAAAATAATTTCTAAATTTTTCTTCATCTTATTTTTATTTTTTCATATTTTATTTTCTTGATTTTCTATTTTTCTTGAATTTTCTATTTTCTCATTTGTTTTAATTGGTTCAAAAATACTTTTAGGCATTTACAATATCTGAAAATTTTATTTTATGCTTCTTGTTTTATTTCAAATCTTCCATAATTTTATTGGCTATTTATTTGGTGTTTTGAAGGGATTTACAGATTTTCTCTTTTATTTTCCTTTTAAAATTCATTTTAACAATATTTTTAATTCATTTTATTTTATTTTCTTGCATTTTATATTTGTTTGACCTTAGTTGACTTATGTTGGCCTTGGATCATGTTTGTTTTGATCATAGGTTTAATCGAACTCAATGGATCTTGGGTGTTGATGGGGTGAAAACCCTAATCCACCAAAATGGATGGTTGATTTTGATGATGACTTGATGAAGCCTTTGATCTAATTTGAATTTGGTTTCTCTTGTCTTCTTCTTCTTCTTCTTCTTCATCCATTTCTCTTCCTTTTTCTTTTGATGAATTGGATGGTTTGTGTTCATCTTGTTCGTGGTGTGTGGATTGGTACTGGATGAACTTTCATCATTTCAAATCTACCTCTTAATTGATCATGGATCATTTAAGGTACTTTGATTTATGCATACGTTTGTCCAAAGTATCATGAAGTATGGATGGATGTAATGGACCACTCTCATAGCCTTTGTACTTGATCAATCCTTTTTTCTAGCATGTATTAACACAAATATTATTATTGACCGGGGTAGCGGTAAATTCATGACCATTATAGCTATTGGTTGGCTCAACGTCAATAAAACCAAAGTCGCCACCGCGCTTTTATTATTTTCCAAAGGAAAAGGGAAAAAGTACGAACAAAACCCAAATATAAGAAGTTTTCAAATCAAAACTAATAAAATGTCAAAGATTACATGTAAGGGGGTTGGTTACACAGAGGGAAGGTATTAGCATCCAAAATGTTCTAGGTACTCATAGGGAACCCTTTTTTGTGTGTAAGTGTTTTAGTTAAAAAATGTTTGCTAAAAAATTGAGTGTGAGGATGAGAAAATAATTCATTTACTATATTTTTGTGTTTGACAAGACCTTCGGTCTTGTGCCTACGTACCAACATAAAAATGAGGGATCAAAACCTCATAGTTTATGGTAAAAGTTTCAAAGATGGATGGATTGATTTTAACAAAAGCTTAAATATTTTTTGTTATCAATGTGAGAATACTCAACCAAACATCCACCGGTAATGAGTGCTTTATAACATTTAAGAGGGAGGGCTCCAACTTGGATTCAATCAACAAGTATGCCACTATCCCTTAATATATGGAAAGAATTATAATCAATATATCATGGAATGTGATAATTATATCTCAACCAAAGATAACTCAAATCTAAATGCTCACTATGAAAAGTTCAAAAGAAAAAGGCACAAAGTGGCCAAAATAATTAGATGAGATTGTTAGTTCTTTTTGTCTTTTTGAAAGTTAATTCAATATGATTAAGTTTATTTACAAATTTTATTAAGAAAATATTTTGAAAATCAGTGACATAAGGCCAAAGTTTCTACTCATTAAAACAAGTCTAAGTTGAAAACACAAACCAAGAAGATTTTGAAATGAGGGAGATATTTTGAAATTAAATAAGGAGAGAAGGAGATGAAGGTACTATTATAGACAAGATTTAAATGTTTAGAGTTGAAAAGATCTTACCAATGGGGAAGCATCCACAAGACAATAATGTCATATAGAAACCCATTTCCTCTTGACTATTAAGCAAACAACAAGCATAATCATCCAAGCAATTAATAAGAAGACCAAATGGCATTAAATAAAGATAGCCAAACATCCAAGCAAGCACTCCAAAAGCAAGCAGTCTTCAACGTTTTCAAATGTATCATATGAAATATTCCTTGTAGCAAACTCACAGAGACAATCATTAGATAGAAACAATAAGATCAAGATAACAACTTAAGCACAATGACAAAGTAATAGATAAACCAATGGAGTTCTCAAGGCTTGTATCAGATGAATGACATTGGCCAAGAAAGGTCTCACATAATGGCATTGGCCATGTTTCCTTCAAAGCATAGGGATGTTGCCTACTCCAGGTCTAAAAGTTCAGATCAAATCCCAGATAGAGGTCCAATAGTCCACCAATGTATTTTATAGGGTTTTTCTTTTTATTAAGTATTTTAAGGTCCTAAGACCACAAACAAAACAAAATCGCAAGCACAATATGATACAAGCATAAAATATAGATCAAATGAGAAAAATGAAAATGACTGAAATAATAAACAAGTTACATGAATGTAAACGACAATGAATGATAAGGTGCTAGAATTTAAATTGCATTAAAAGTAAATGACATTTAAAGTAAAGCACTAATAAAGAGATGTTAGTGAAGAAATACAATTTGTTAAGTCATTCTTTGGAGAACACTCAACCATCCACTCACAAGCATGGAGACATGAACCAAGACATCATCCATGAGAAGGGCTACAACTTGGATAAATCAACAAATATGTCACTAGCTCTCACAAATGGAAAAAAAGGTTAAATCTTAACACAATACCATGAGGAATGGGAGACTTAAATCTCACTTACAAAAATGCTATACTTTTGGGAACAATTTAGAAGTCACAACTATCTGAGGCTAGGAAATAATAATATTGGTGTTACTGCATGCTAGAGACATGGTACGAAGAACTGAGCTCCTAAAGCATACCACACACAAAAATAAAATGGGATTGACCTATCTCAATGAAGCTCATGTTGATTTATCTGACACAAGGTCATTGATGAATCAACTAGCATTTTGATCTTATGAGAAGTCATTGGTTAAAGAGGGATTGGGGAAAAAGGAGATGAAGGTGAGAAGATGAAGTGAAAGAAATCCCAAATTGGTCAAGGGATGAACTTCACCTGATCAATACTATCCATTCATCTTGAGGAGTGAAGTTCAAACTTCACCAACCCCCTAAATCCAATAATATTGATCAAATTGAAGTCCAATTCAACCAAGATCAAGGCCAAGCAGAAGTTGAGTCAACACAAAGTCAAACAAATAGCTCAACAAAATATTTAAGCAATCAAACAATTAAATTCAATTAAAAAATGAATAAAATTGCATTTTTAAAAAGGGAAAAATCTCAAATCCCTTCAAATCACCAAATAAATAGCCAAGGGATTTATACTAGGTCAAACAAGGTCAAAGGACCTTAGACAATTTTTTTTGGAATTTTTGAAAAGTCAGAAGTATTTAAAATCAATTAAAAACAAGTTAAAAGTCATTAAATTCATTAAAAATATCAAATCCAATCCAAAAAATGATTTTAATTCAGAAATGGGAAGAGGAAATTATTTAAACTTTTTTGGTGAAAGTCCCAAATTTTTCGGATTAAAATTGAAATTAATAAGAAAATAATATTAAAAAAATTAAAAAAGAAAATAATTTAAATCCAAAAAAACAAGGGCCATCAGATCTCCCTCATTAATTGACTGGACAGATCTCATGGCCATACACATCATGTCCATTGCATTCCAAGGTCAACACATGTTTACACATGGTATGCAAGATCAATGGATGAGATTATAGCGTGACCATGGGATCCAACGACTTGGACCAAACCAACGCATCACCGGAGCCCTAGCTCCGGTTGTCTTCTCCGGTCACCCTCAGCGGACTGGTTAGGACCAAAACATCATAAATTCTAATGGATCATCTGTCATTTTGAAGAGAAAATCATGAGGATTTCGAATCTGACCTCCAATTTCTCCAACTCTCACTATATGAAAAGATTGTGGAGTTGAAAAATGAGGTATGCAAACTTAGTTGCTTCGATTCAACTTCAAAGAAACTCAATCTTATTGCCTACATTGGTAGGACTTCAGCCAACCACAAATCAAGCAAAATTATGGAGAAAAGAGGGAGATCCGAAGATTTGAAAATCTGGAAAATCAGCTTCGGGTTGTAGTGATTTGACTTGATCTCGATGCAGTTCTTCTTGGCTTTGCTTCCTCTTGCTTGCAGGAGATAAATAGAACACAAATGGATATGAATCCTTGGAGTTCTAGTTCAAAAACAGAAAGTGAACTAGAAGCTCGATTTTAATGGAATCTTCAAGGCATTCTTGCAATAGAGGCTATGGGATTGTTGATCAAGGCTTGGGCAAAGGACCTCCTTCTTTCTGAGGCCAACGAGCTCATTATATAGGCATTACAAAGTGATTTTCACACCATTCAAAATTTGGCCAAAAATAGCAATGTTGTATGTATGGGTGCATGGGCATGTAATTAGGCCCAAATAGTGATTCAATCCACTTCTAATTGTACAGTTGATGATGAAGTCATAACATGGAAGCATGCAAAGGTGTGTAGCAAATGAGTTCAAATATTTCCAAATTGGTCCATGCAAAGTAACCATGCACAAGTCCCATAATATTGATCCAAATGTAATGATCTTGGACTCTTTAGAAAGCTATCATAAAGGGGGAAAACTTTTCTGTTGGAACTTTTTCCATTTGAAGCTTGGATCATGACGAAGTTTGGAGTTGAAGTTGGGGGAATCAAACATACTTGAAAAATTTCTAAGTTAAAAGTCAAATGACCCCATTTCCACCTTGAATACTTTTTCTATGAGCTTCAAATGACATGGTTACTTCTTCAAAGTTTTAGATATTTAAATAATATTCAACTTGGTCACAAATTTGACACCATTTGGAGCTTGCATGATGGATGTATGGATTTTAGAAGTTGAGGAAAATTGCTTGTTCAATGATGATAACCTAAATGGACCTATAATGTTTCCTCTTAGTACATGCACTTACAAGTGAAATTTGACCTTTATCAAAGAATAAAAGTTAGAGAAGACATCTTGAAGTTGACCATGAAACTTGGATTACCTTCATATCATAAAAATTTAGCAAGTTATGGTTCTTGGAAGTTGACCTGCTATCTAGGACACATGCAAAATGACCTATTATCTTTCACCATAAAAAATAAATTTTAAAGCAAAATTAGCTCTTGATGCCAACATTAAAGTTGTTTGGAATGTCATAAAGAGTAACGTTTCTCTTAGAATCATTTTCATATGATAAAAATTGTAGGAGATAGAGTCTAGGTAAGCCTAGATTTGACCAGTTGACTTTCTCTAGTCAGCCTCCTTGAACCAACTTGCAAACTTGAAGTTATTTTGCTATTTTGGGCTCATGGAGGACCATATATGCCTAATATGAAGTTCATTGGAGTATCCCTTGATATCTTTGACCAAATATTGAAGAAACTTGCTGAGGAAGGCACACAAGATATCCAGATGAATTAGGGCTTCCAAGACAAACAAGCTTCAATCTCTTGATGGATTCTTGATCAAAATGTTAAATAAAGAACATGGGGATCCATATATGATGCCTAGAACCAATGTGTACCATTGCTTGCTTGATCCTTTGCCTTGAGGGACTCAAACTCTAATTGTGAGCTTGATGAGGCACAAGTGGTCACACACACTACCTACAAAAGAAACAAAGCTACACATAAACATATTTTTGTATTTTTGGTTAGTAAACAAAGAAAATAAAGTATGACACAATCACAAATGCTTGGTGATCTCTCCCAATGAAAACCCAATGAATGATGAGCGACAAGGATACCAAGGTGTGATCCCAATGCCAATGCAAGTCATGAGATGACATGAGGGATCTTAGGATCAAAATTGGGGTCTTACAATTGCCCCTATTTAAGGTAATTCTATCAGAGGATGTGAAGGTTAGAATCTTCGTATCAACTCGGTAGAATGGACTTAAATAACAACATCAAGAAACAAATTGTGGTCTCTAAGAGACCTCATGATGCATATGATATGAATGCAAAAATAATCTTTGTGGGGATATATTGCCACAAAGGAAAAGAATCTGGGAGAGACTGAAAGTCCACAGGAGCATAATGAATTCCATAAGGAAAACTCACTAAGGAGAGAGAGACCCCGGAGGATAAAAAGATATGTGTAGGCCAGGCCACGACTTAAAAACTGTTGGAGACACGAGGTGTCTATGAGAATAAATCAATGGAAAGACTCAGACTGGGGGAAATCTGCATGTATCGGGATAACACCAACACATCAAAAGACATCCGCTGTGGGGAGAGAGTAACTCAGAACAAAGCTGAAATACTCAAACAAACAAAAGGAAATTTGATTTCACAAAGAAATACGAATCCAAACTCAATTGGGGAAGAAAAATCTTTTACACAGGAGTAAAAAGAGATATATTATCTACCACCTGTTACTAGGTAGGAAGATAATACACTCGGGCAGAGGGACATCCGTTACCGGCTAAGGTAAACATACCAAGGATGACTCGCTGAGGAAAAACGATGAATATTCATTACCGAGTACTGGGTAAGAGTAACCTACTAGGGAAAAATGAAGCAAAATAGGATTTACAACTACCTGAAATTAGGCAGAAGACCAAAGAGAGAATATTTGTCACTGATTAAATTTAACATATTAAGGATAAACTCAAAAGTAAGAATATTCGTCACCGATTAAGGTGAACATATCAAGGATAGACTACCGGGGAAAAATAGGATTTACAACTACCGGTTACTAGGTAGAAGACTAAAGAAATGAGAATATCCGTCACCGGTTAAGATAAACATATCAAGGATAAACTGTCGGGGAAAATCACCAACTACAGGTTAGGGTAGATTAACAAAGGTAATCTACCACAAAAATATAGGATTTATATCTACTAGAAACTGGGTAGAATACCAAACAGGAAGAATATCCGTTACCGATTGAGATGAACATATCAAGGATAAACTTGCTGGGAAGGAAGGAAGAATATCCGTTACCGAGTTACAGTAAACATATCAAGGATAGACCACCTGGGAAATGAGGAAGAATATCCATTAGCGGTTAGGGTAAACATATTAAGGATAAACTACCAAGAAGAAATAGGATTTACAATTACCAGTTACTAGGAAGAAGACTGAAGAGGGAATATCCGTCATTGATTAAAGTGAACATATCAAGGATAAACTCGCTGGGAAAACCAAAAACGAGTCCGCTGGAAAGAATCAAAGAAGTAAATTACCTTTTACTAGTTACTAGGTAAATCACAGGTAAAGTACTTAACATCAAGAAGGATATTACCGGTTACTGGGTAATAAACTCTTGGGGACCAACAAATCTATCTAGGTAAGAACTAGAAAGAAATAGTCAAACATGACTCAACCCAATGAGGACATAACTCAAGGGGATGGTTTCATCCAGATAATGAACTGGGGAGGAGACATAAATAATAATCATCCACGAGGAAATAACTTAGTGGGGAAGAAGAAAGGATAAACTCTTTCTGCTTAAAGGGCTGATACTCTACATTGAAGGAGGACAAACACACCAAATCTACATGAGGAAATGATATCACCAAAGCAGAGGATCTTAAAAAGGTCAAATGTATAAAATGAATAATGAAATATCTGATGTTATGTTTATCCATGTGTATGCATGAGCATGTATATGATTAATGCTGTCAAATGAGCATAATGGATACAAATATGAAGATCTGATAATCAAAACTAGGTACTCGGCTAATCTCAACAAGATGGGAACACCAACTGGAGAACCTGTTAGGGATGAAAATAAATCATCGAGGATATAAATTCTAACTTCAAATATATAACTCTCGGGGATGGCACAACAAATGCTCAAGAAAGTCTAGGGATATAACAATCCAAAATCAAATGTTCAACTCTGGTTGGGAGAAAGGCACGACGAACATGCGTCCGACCAAAAACTGCTGAAGACTCAACGCTCCGGAAGAAATGAAGAATATATATATATATATATATATATATATATATATATATATATATATATATATATATATATATATATATATATATATATATATATATATATATATATATATATATATGTGTGTGTGTGTGTGTGTGTGTGTGTGTGTGTGTGTGTGTGTGTATAAAAATAAAAATCATGGGGATTAACGTAAATCCAACTCAAAACTTAACTCTCAAGAGAGGAGGAAACAACTGCTAGGGGATAAGCAAAGACTGACAAAGATCTTGCTTAAAGCTCAAACTCTCTAGGAGAAGATAAAATCCAGCTTGACGACTTTTATCGGGGACGAAAGCAATGTTGAGAATATCAACCAATCTTTAAGGATAAGAGAGATCTGCTGAGAATCCACATCTCAATCTGAGGGATATATATATATATATATATATATATATATATATAAATCATGGGGATTAACGTAAATCCAACTTAAAACTTAACTCTCAAGAGAGGATGAAACAACTGCTAGGGGACAAGCAAAGACTGACAAAGATCTTGCTTAAAGCTCAAACTCTCTGGGAGAGAATAAAATACAGCTTGACGACTTTTATCGGGGACGAAAGAACTGCTGAGAATATCAACCAATCTTTTAAGGATAAGAGAGATCTGTTGAGAATCCACATCTCAATTTGAGGGATACATATATATATATATATATATATATATATATATATATATATATATATATATATATATATACTTCAAAGCGACAAGTCAACGCTGCAGGGAATTTTTGATCAACACCATATTAAATGGGGGACAACCCTACAGGGAACGACTACACCAAATACTGCTCAAAATTAAACACTATCTGAACGAGGAGATCTTTCATCAGAAGAGGAAACTCTGCGGGGAATCCACGTCACAACAAAAGGCAAAACTTCGAGTGGGGAACCAGATGACTTACTGGGGATTTTAATCAATCAAAATCAACTATGTGGGACTTTATTGGGGAATAAAAATTCTACCAGAACAAATCAAGTGCCACACGAGGATGCAATCAACAACATTTTCCTCATGAGGGAAACAACAGTCACAAGACTCTTCTTGGATATTGAGAAATAAACCACTTCCAAGGTACCAAATATATCAACCGATTCTGCGGGACTCACAAAAGGGAAACACTGCCATGGCTATGCAACAACCAAATAAAGGTGTCGAGGATCTAAAAACCAATTAAATGTTTCACTAGAGATCCCAAGTTCAATCACAAATGCAAACTGAGGATAAAATCATGAAAGCCTCAGCTGGGGAAGGATGAACAACACATCATCTTTATCGGGGATAAATGATAAACTGCTTTGGGAGAAACTATCAACCATGCTGGGTATGAACCATAAACTGTTGGGGAAATAAAATCAACAAACAATTGCTTGGGGAAGACAATAATGCTTCACACATCAAGACTTACCGTTCTTAGATTGCTGTTGACATTTGTAACACCCTTCTAAAATACCCCGAGTATATAATTAAAATAACACATATCAATCAGAGTAAATATGCAATCAAGGGTGTCACACAACATTTCACACCATAATAACTGTCATGCTCTTTCATTGACTCAAAACATAAAACATTGCACAATACGCAGCGGATAGAGATCAAATCGATCATTCAAAACATGCAACATACTACATGTAAACTGGTTCAACAATCATCAACAACAATATTAAAAATGTTCCCTCCCGATGTTACATCTATCAGAGCATGACCCACTTAGGAGACTACACTAGACTCCAAGCATTAGCTTCCACTCAACTCATTTGTTCGTTACCTGAAAAATAGTTGTAAGGGTGAGTTCCTCAATCGATATAATAAACATTATAAATCATCATGTAATGCTAAGTAAATTCACACATTTCATCACCCTAATCGTAACATACATCCAGTAACGACACATCAACTCAAACGTCATACTTAATATCAACACAATTCCACTCCTCAATTAAATTAAATATCCATACAACCAGCCAACAAAATGCAACTCTAATGAGACTCGACTCGTCATGCATGTGGTACCATTCGGAGTAAAACTCCCAACTTAAAATCATTGCCATTTTATTGGGCATCAAGGCATAAGCCTTCAACTTTCAACTTAAAATTTGCCAATCCAGGCCAACGTGGTGTGAGCAAAGCTCCGACTTAATGCATATGAATGTACATGGCATACACGACTTTAAATTGTCGACAACATAATAGTAATAGCAATACAACAATGTTTTCAACAACATCAACTTATAATCAACTTTGGCTCACCAAGCCTACAACTCAGTATTTTCAACAACTTTCCGTACACGGAACAACTCAGCAACATACTTGTATCAACACTTCATAACATAAATCCAACAAAATTACTCATCACAATTAACTATAGTAGGCCAATCACCAATTAGGTTCACAACATTAAAATATCAATTTTTCAAATTTCCAACAGTGTTAACCGGTTAACGCCCTGGGTTAACCGGTTAACGCAGGACAAAACACACTTTCTGGCAAAACGCAACAGTGTTAACCGGTTAACGCCCTGGGTTAACCGGTTAACGCAGGCAAAACAGCACATTTCCACAAAATATAACAGTGTTAACCGGTTAACGCCCTGGGTTAACCGGTTAACGCAGACAAAACAGCAGTTCCTGCGCTAACACAAGGCAGAATGCAGAGTTCTCCGCATTTTCCGCCGTTGGAGGACTTCCGGACCTCCGATTCAATTTCCGTAAAAAGCTACATTATCGGAAAATCACGACACCTACAATTATCGATTCAATTCCAGTTTTCATACAACTTATTCATCACAATTTTCTCAGCATTCTAAATCCCAATTAGGGTCAATTCAACGGTTTATCACTACCCATGACATGTTAATCTATAATACCCATTAAACGACGATAAACCCCCCTTACCTGAGATAATCCGGCAATCTCTAAGCTTCAAGCTTTTCCGTTCTTCAACCTTTGCTCTCTAGCTCTTCCTCTTTGCCTTTTCTCCACTTTCCACTTTTCAGCCGCTTCTCTGTTTCACGTGAAAACTCTTTACCAAAAATGAAAACCCTTTTCTCTTATTCCAACTTATATATTTTCCACTAATTATTATTCCAAATAATAATAATAATAATCCAATAATTCAATTTATTTAATTAAATTAATAAATACATTATTAACTTAATTTAAATAATTCTCTTATTTTATTCGGGGTGTTACAACTCTCCCCCACTAAAAGAGTTTTCGTCCTCGAAAACATACCTCAAGCAAATAACTCTGGATAAGACTCTTTCATCTGACTCTCCAGTTCCCAAGTCACATTGCCACCTACTGGTCCTCCCCAAGCTACTTTCACTAAGGCAATCTCTTTACCCCGCAACTGCTTCAACTCTCGATCCTCAATCCTCATAGGCGATATTTCAACAGTCAGGTTATCTCTCACCTGTACATCATCTACTTGGATCACATGCGACGGATCATGAATGTACCTCCTCAACTGAGACACATGAAAAACCTCATGCAAATTCGCAAGTGACGGCGGTAAAGCGATACGATAGGCTACCTCTCCTATCCTCTCCAAAATCTGATAAGGACCAATAAATCGAGGTGTCAACTTCTTTGACTTCAAGGCTCGACCAACCCCAGTTATCGGAGTAACACGAAGAAACACGTGATCTCCCTCTCGGAACTCAAGTGATTTCCTCCTCCTATCATGATAACTCTTCTGACGACTCTGAGCAATTCTCATCTTCTCCTGAATCATCTTAATCTTTTCTGTAGTCAGTTGAACAATCTCCGGTCCAACCACAGCACTCTCACCGGACTCATACCAACATAACGGTGTCCGACATCTCCTACCATACAAAGCTTCAAACGGCGCCCTACCAATGCTCGAATGAAAACTATTGTTGTAGGTAAACTCAATCAAAGGTAAATAACAATCCCAAGTACCTCCCTTTTACAAAACACAAGCTCTCAAAAGATCCTCTAACGACTGAATCGTCCTCTCAGTCTGACCATCAGTCTGCGGGTGATATGCAGAGCTCAATCTCAGTTTAGTTCCCAAAGCCTTCTGCAAACCTTCCCAGAATTTCGATGTAAATCTAGGGTCTCTGTCCGAAACAATACTCGACGGAATACCATGCAAACTTACAATTTTCTCAATATACAACTCAGCTAATTTCTCTAACGGATAGTCCATTCTGATCGGAATGAAATGAGCCGACTTTGTCAATCTGTCAACAATCACCCAAATAGCTTCAAAATTCTTAATTGTCCTCGGTAAACCCGAAACAAAATCCATACTGATACTATCCCACTTCCACTCTGGAATAGCCAACGGTTGCATTAGCCCAGACGGCTTCTGATGCTCAATCTTTGACTTCTGACAAGTCAAACAGGAATAAACAAAACTCGCAATTTCTCTTTTCATTCCCGGCCACCAAAATAACTTTTTCAAATCGTGATACATCTTCGTAGCTCCAGGATGAATACTCAACCCACTACGATGTCCTTCTTCAAGAATACTCTTCTTAAGTTCGGTAACATTCGGAATACACACCCGCTTACCAAATTTCAGAATACCATTTTCATCAACTCTGAATTCGCCACCTTGACCTTGATTCACTAGAGTCAACTTATCAACCAAAAGCACATCGGATTTCTGACCCTCTCTGATCTCATCCAGAATACCACTTGTTAACTTCAACATCCCCAATTTAACACTATTGTGAGTACTCTCACACACCAAACTCAAGTCTCTAAACTGCTCAATTAAATCCAATTCCTTAACCATTAGCATAGACATATGTAATGATTTCCGACTCAATGCATCAGCCACTACGTTTGCTTTACCCGGATGGTAATTCAAACCAAAGTCATAATCCTTCAGAAACTCTAACCACCTTCTCTGTCTCATATTCAGCTCTTTCTGATCAAACAAATACTTTAAACTTTTATGGTCACTGAAAACCTCAAATCTTGACCCGTACAAGTAATGCCTCCACAACTTCAGAACAAACACCACAGCCGCCAACTCTAAATCGTGCGTCGGATAGTTCCTCTCATGAACTCTCAGCTGTCTTGAAGCATAGGCTATAACCTGCTTATTCTGCATCAACACGCCACCCAAACCCAACAATGAAGCATCACAGTAAACTTCAAATGATTCCGACGAACTCGGTAATATCAGAATAGGAGCAGTAGTTAACCTTCTCTTTAACTCTTGGAAACCTTCTTCACATTTTGAGTCCCAAACAAACGCTTGCCCCTTCCTAGTCAACATCGTCAATGGTAACGCCAACTTAGAAAATCCCTCAATGAACTTCCTATAATACCCAGCCAAACCAAGGAAACTTCGAATCTCAGCAACAGACTTCAGAGCTTCCCACTTAGATACCGCTTCTATCTTAGAAGGATCAACAGCAACGCCACCTCTTGAAATCACATGACCCAGAAAACTCACCTCTCCTAACCAAAATTCACACTTGGACAATTTAGCAAATAACTTCTTTTCTCGTAGAACTCCCAAAACCACTCTCAAATGTTCAGCATGCTCTTCTTCAGATTTCGAATACACCAAAATATCATCAATAAACACCACAACAAACTTGTCTAGGTACGGATGGAAAATCCTATTCATGTACTCCATAAATACTCCAGGCGCATTAGTCACACCAAAAGGCATTACAGAATACTCATAATGTCCATACCTTGTTCTGAAAGCAGTCTTCTGAATATCCTCGGTTTTCACACGGATCTGATGATACCCAGATCTCAAATCTATTTTGCTGAACACACTTGCACCAACCAACTGATCCATCAAATCATCAATCCTCGGCAAAGGATACCGATTCTTGGTCGTCACTTTATTCAGTTGCCTGTAGTCCACACACAACCTCATCGTACCTTCTTTCTTTTTAACCAATAGCACTGGTGCACCCCACGGTGACACACTCAGACGAATAAATTTTTTCTCCAACAGATCTTCCAACTGACTCTTCAATTCAGTTAACTCAACAGCAGACATACGGTACGGAGCCATCGATATCGGCCTAGTACCAGGCACCAAATCAATTGAGAACTCCACTTCCCGCTCTGGCGGTAATTCATTCACCTCTTCCGGAAACACATCAGGAAAATCACACACCACGGCTAGGTCGCCAATCACCAGTTTATCTTTAGCCTCCAAAGTCGCTAACAGCATAAACAACTCTGCGCCATCAGCTACTTCCTCATTCACTTGCCTTGCTGATAGAAACAAACTCTTTCCCTCCTCAATCTCACGAAAGACCACCGTCTTATCAAAACAGTTGATAGAAACTCGGTTAAACACCAACCAGTTCATACCCAGAATAACATCAATCTGCACTAGTGGAAGACACACTAGGTCCATCCCAAAGTCTCTACCAAAAATACTCAAAGGACAATTTAAACAAACCGAAGTAGTAGTCACTGAACCCTTCGCAGGAGTATCAACTACCATACTACCAAACATCTCAGATATCTCTAACTTAAGTTTCACAGCACAATCCAAAGATATAAAGGAATGAGTCGCACCTGTGTCAATAATAGCTACAAGAGGAAAGCCATTAATATAACACGTACCTCGGATAAGTCTGTCCTCACTGGAGGTTTGAGTTCCGGTCAATGCGAACACCTTCCCAGTTTGAGATTTCTTTGGCTTCTGACACTGACTTCCAATATGCCCTTCTTCGCCACAATTAAAACAAATCATTTCCTTGTGCTTGCAATCAGCTATTGCATGACCAGTCTTACCACAACGAAAACATCTCTTTACTTCAGCAGTGCATACATTACTCTTATGACCAGCCTGACCCCATTTGAAGCAAACTATACCAGCAGGAGCACCTCCCCTACTGGTCCTCTGAGCCGGAGCAGCTCCTTGTTTCCGTTTTCCCACTGGGGCATCATACGGCTTGCCACGATTTTGATGTTGCTTGCCCATGCGGTCACTGACAATCTTGTAATGAGCATTATTGTCTTCTTCAAATATCCTGCAGCTATCAACCAATTCAGTAAAAATGCGTATCTTCTGATACCCAACAGCCTTCTTAATTTCAGAGCGCAATCCATTTTCAAACTTGATGCACTTTGAAAATTCAGCACCAGCACCAGTGTAATGAGGATAAAATTTGGACAGCTCCCCAAATTTCGCAGCATAATCAGTGACAGACATGTTTCCTTGCTTCAGCTCAAGGAACTCAATTTCCTTCTTACCACGGACATCTTCCGGATAATACTTTCTCATGAATTCCCTACGGAATACATCCCAAGTAATGACTTCACCTGCCACGGTCAACCTCTCGTGAGTCTCTAGCCACCAGTCATCAGCTTCGACTGCTAGCATGTGAGTACCATACCGAACCTTCTGAGCTGGAGTGCAATCCATAACACGGAAGATTCTCTCAATCTCTTTCAACCATCCCAAGGCTGCATCTGGATCATGCTTCCCTTTAAACACCGGCGGATTCTCTCTCTGAAAAGTCGCCAAGCTACGTGATCCAGCATCACCACCAGCATTTGGCAAGTTCTGCACAGCTTGTGCCATCGCTTGCATTGCGGCAGCCATTGCAGCGTCATTCCTTCCAGCCATCTCAACTTATCAATACAACACAACTTAAAAGTTAGATTAGTAACAATACACAATTGTTAGACAGTAACGACACGACAACTGGCCGGACAGACCGACCTGCTCTGATACCACTAATGTAACACCCTTCTAAAATACCCCGAGTATATAATTAAAATAACACATATCAATCAGAGTAAATATGCAATCAAGGGTGTCACACAACATTTCACACCATAATAACTGTCATGCTCTTTCATTGACTCAAAACATAAAACATTGCACAATACGCAGCGGATAGAGATCAAATCGATCATTCAAAACATGCAACATACTACATGTAAACTGGTTCAACAATCATCAACAACAATATTAAAAATGTTCCCTCCCGATGTTACATCTATCAGAGCATGACCCACTTAGGAGACTACACTAGACTCCAAGCATTAGCTTCCACTCAACTCATTTGTTCGTTACCTGAAAAATAGTTGTAAGGGTGAGTTCCTCAATCGATATAATAAACATTATAAATCATCATGTAATGCTAAGTAAATTCACACATTTCATCACCCTAATCGTAACATACATCCAGTAACGGCACATCAACTCAAACGTCATACTTAATATCAACACAATTCCACTCCTCAATTAAATTAAATATCCATACAACCAGCCAACAAAATGCAACTCTAATGAGACTCGACTCGTCATGCATGTGGTACCATTCGGAGTAAAACTCCCAACTTAAAATCATTGCCATTTTATTGGGCATCAAGGCATAAGCCTTCAACTTTCAACTTAAAATTTGCCAATCCAGGCCAACGTGGTGTGAGCAAAGCTCCGACTTAATGCATATGAATGTACATGGCATACACGACTTTAAATTGTCGACAACATAATAGTAATAGCAATACAACAATGTTTTCAACAACATCAACTTATAATCAACTTTGGCTCACCAAGCCTACAACTCAGTATTTTCAACAACTTTCCGTACACGGAACAACTCAGCAACATACTTGTATCAACACTTCATAACATAAATCCAACAAAATTACTCATCACAATTAACTATAGTAGGCCAATCACCAATTAGGTTCACAACATTAAAATAACAATTTTTCAAATTTCCAACAGTGTTAACCGGTTAACGCCCTGGGTTAACCGGTTAACGCAGGACAAAACACACTTTCTGGCAAAACGCAACAGTGTTAACCGGTTAACGCCCTGGGTTAACCGGTTAACGCAGGCAAAACAACACATTTCCACAAAATATAACAGTGTTAACCGGTTAACGCCCTGGGTTAACCGGTTAACGCAGACAAAACAGCAGTTCCTGCGCTAACACAAGGCAGAATGCAGAGTTCTCCGCATTTTCCGCCGTTGGAGGACTTCCGGACCTCCGATTCAATTTCCGTAAAAAGCTACATTATCGGAAAATCACGACACCTACAATTATCGATTCAATTCCAGTTTTCATACAACTTATTCATCACAATTTTCTCAACATTCTAAATCCCAATTAGGGTCAATTCAACGGTTTATCACTACCCATGACATGTTAATCTATAATACCCATTAAACGACGATAAACCCCCCTTACCTGAGATAATCCGGCAATCTCTAAGCTTCAAGCTTTTCCGTTCTTCAACCTTTGCTCTCTAGCTCTTCCTCTTTGCCTTTTCTCCACTTTCCACTTTTCAGCCGCTTCTCTGTTTCACGTGAAAACTCTTTACCAAAAATGAAAACCCTTTTCTCTTATTCCAACTTATATATTTTCCACTAATTATTATTCCAAATAATAATAATAATAATAATCCAATAATTCAATTTATTTAATTAAATTAATAAATACATTATTAACTTAATTTAAATAATTCTCTTATTTTATTCGGGGTGTTACAACATTCCTTTTCAAATTTAGTGTTCTTAAAGTAATGCCTTATTATTTTAGAAAATGTTTATTCATTGATTTACTTATTTCAAAATTATCATCATAAAAATTCAATTTATTAAACGGAAACAAATAAGAATTGCAAATAATTGGATAAAAGCTCAACTTTACTTAATAGAATGTTAGTCTGCAAATGACAGGACTCCATGGATATTTACAAAGTTTGAAAATGGTAATTTACATGGAAAAAGGGATACGTTGAATACAATGACCACTACTCTCCCTACTAACTCTGAGATCCATTGTGCTTTTGTCTTTGGTTGTGAATGATGAATCAGAACCAAATGACTGTTCAAAACTGCTTCAAAGATCAGGCCTAGTCGGATGCAGTTACTCGCCATAATCCCTAATTTTTGCCTAGATTTCCCCGAGGTGGGGGTACTCAATCTACTGGGATGATTTTTCTGTTTTATGTCTCTAACTTTTTCCTGGATCGCCCTTTCAGGTTTTCAATCCACCGAGACACTCATTTTTGCCTAAGCCACCCTTTCGAGTTTTCAACTTAGCGAACTGTTTTTTTCTTTTTTAGGCGAAGTATTTCTTAACTGCATCGGCATTCATAGGATGAGTGAACTCTTCACCATCCATAGTTGTAAGAATCAATGCACTGTCTGAGAAGTCTCTCTTAACAACATATGGGCGTTCATAATTAAGAGTCCATTTTCCCCTAGAATCAGGTCTGAAAGATAGAATTTTATTAAGCACGAGGTCACCTTCTCGGAACATACGAGGCTTGACCTTCTTATCACAAGATTTCTTCATTCTTTGCTGATATAACTGACCATGACACATGGCAGTCAATCTCTTCTCTTCAATCAAATTCAACTGATCAAACCTGGACTAACACCATTTAACTTCGACCAACTTGGATTTCATTGGTACATGCATTGAAGGGATCTCAATCTCTATGAGGAGCACAACTTCCACGCCATAAACAAGAGAGAAAGGGGTTGCCACTATTCAAGTTCGGACGGATGTACCATAATCATGCAAAGAAAATGGGAACATCTCATGCCAATCTTGGTACGTCACAACCATCTTCTGGACAATCTTCTTGATATCCTTGTTCGCAGCTTCAACAACCCCATTCATCTTGAGTCTGTAGGGAGAAGAGTTATGATGTGCTATCTTGAAGTCTTTGCAAAGAGTTTCCACCATATTGTTATTCAAGTTTTATCCATTATCAATAATGATCTTACTTGGTGTTGGTTCTAGGTGTTGGCAACAATTTTGGTAAAACCAAGAGTGTTCACAAGATGTCACATGTGATGTCACATAAGATATCTTGTACCTGCTGGATGTTTAAAATATAATTATGCAGGATTGTTTCAGGATGTCAGGCCCGATGTCATGACATCTATATACAGAATATTCAGTCTGAATGTTATGTATTATGTGATTGCGTTTTTAATGGCAATCTGTGTATGATTGATGAGTTGATTGAACACGCTATCAATCAGTAATTACAACGTGATTATCTTATTTTCCAAAGAGATCTAATAAACTGTCATGAAAAGATATGAATGGAAAATAGTTTTAGGGTTATATGATGTCCAAGCCCAGCTGAATGCTTCTATAAAAAGGACATGGAAAACTTGATTTGATACACAAGAAATACAGAGCGAAATATTGAGAGAAAATAAGGGGTTAAGTCTTGTGTGGTCATGTGACTTGTAAGCCATTCAATTCATCCATAGATGATTGAATTGGTCTGATTTTTGAGTTGTAATTTGTCACTCTAAGCTTTTAAGCATGAGTGTGTGTCTATTTGATTGAAGCTGCTAAGTAAGATGAAGTGTGTGTCTTTGAAGAGTGTCTTCTTTTCATTGTATTCTTATTTAATATCACAGGTGTGATTGAGGGGGAGTGAGTGGGATCTCATATCTAAGATTTCTTAGGTAGAAGTCACACAGGTAGAGATTAGGTAAAAAAGACTGTAACTTGTGTTGTTTACTGAGAGTCTTTGAACCGATTCTATTTAGTGGATTAGGTGAAAAAGACTGTAACTTGTGTTATTTACTGAGAGTCTTTGAACTGATTCTATTTAGTGGATTTCCTTCCTGGCTTGGTATCCCCCAGACGTAGGTGAGTTGCACCCAACTGGGTTAACAATTGCTTGTGTATGTTGCATTACTATTCTTTATCTTTTATCTAGTTTGTATTATTCAGATATTAGTGTCGTGACATTAGCTTCGACATCTCATATCTGATAGAAGAATTTCAATTGGTATTAGAGCAGGCATCCTGCTCTGGTTCTGGGTGAGATCTAGGGACGATACTTTTTGGTACTATGGAGAGAGATGGAGGATCTGTTCACAGGCCACCTATTTTGGATGGATCTAACTATGACTACTGGAAACCTCAAATGGTAGCCTTCCTAAAATCTCTGGATAATAAGGCTTGGAAGGCTGTGTTAATAGGCCGGGAACATCCAGTAGTTACTAAGGAAGGAGAAGCTACAACTGATAAAAAGCCTGAAGAACAATGGAACAAGGAGGAGGATGATCTAGCCCTTGGAAATTCTAAAGCATTGAATGCTATATTCAATGGAGTATACAAGAATATCTTCAGATTGATAAACAACTGTGAGTTGGCTAAAGATGCTTGGGACATTCTCAAAAACACTCATGAAGGCACCTCTAGAGTGAAGATGTCTAAACTGGAGCTGCTCACCACCAAGTTTGAAAATTTAAGGATGAAAGAAGATGAAAATATTCATGAATTTCATATGAGTATCCCTTAAATTGCTAATGCCTCAGGAGCCCTGGGAGAGAAGATGTCAGATGAAAAATTAGTAAGGAAAATACTCAGGTCACTCTCTAAGAGATTTTCTATGAAGGTGACAACCATATAAGAGTCTCAAGACATCTCTAATATGAGAGTTAATGAGCTAATTGGTTCCCTCCAAACATTTGAGATGGGAATGTGTGATGGATCTGAAAAGAAAGCCAAAAGCATAGCTTTCATGTCAAACACTAAGGAGGAAGATGAGGAAAGTGGTCAGGATATTGATGAAGATCTGGAAAATGATGTAGCAATGCTGGGAAGACAGTTCAACAGACTTCTGAAAAAAATGGATGTAAGATCTAAGGCAAATGTCAAGAACATCTCATCTGACATCCGTAAATCCAACAATGCTGGAAGAAGAACAAGGTCAAATGAAAATCCCAAAGAAGGAAAAGGAGTTCAGTGCCATGAATGTGATGGGTATGGACACATCAGAACTGAATATGGAACCTACCTCAAGAAACAGAAGAGGAGTCTTGCTGCCACTTGGTCTAATGAAAGTGAAACAGAAGAGTCTGCAAATCTGGTGACTGCCTTGACTGGAAGATGAGGTTCTGATGAAGACTCAAGTGATGATGAAGTAACCTTTTAAGAGTCGGCCACTACCTACAAAAAGTTGTGTCACAAAAGTGCAGAAGTGTGTCAACTGGTTGAAATCCAGAAGAAGGTGATAACTCAACTGGAGAATGAGAAGGTAGAACACTTGGAAACCATCTCTAAGTTAAAAACTTAAGCAGTGTTTCTGAATGTCAAACTAGATGAGAGTCAACAAGTTGAAAGTCAGAAGAAGGTGATAACTCAACTAGAGAATGAGAAGGTAGAACACTTGGAAACCATCTCTAAATTAAAAACTGAAGCAGTGTTTCTGAATGCAAAACTAGATGAGATGACTAAGTATGTCAGGATGCTAAACAATGGATCTGACACCTTAGACAAAATTCTCCAGACTGGACAAATAACAAGAGACGAATCTGGCATTGGGTTCAATGAATCTAAGCCTGAGTGCAGTTACACTGGTGGCAAACCTAAATCCAAACCTAAGTGCAGCCATATTGATAGCAAATCTCCGATGTCACATCATATGTCACAACATCATAGAGGAAGACAACAGAAAGGGAAACACCAAAGATGGAGATGTCATTACTATGGAAAATTTGGCCACATAAAGCCTTTCTGTTCTAAGCTGTACGACTAGCCTAGTCCTACTCATCATCAACCTAGACCCAAACATCACAGACCTGTCAACAAAAAGCAATGGGTTCCTAGGACTAATGTTACAAGTCTGATAACTTACACTTCCTTCAGAGTTTCAGCCAAAGAAGATTGGTATTTTGAAAGTGGGTGCTCCAGACACATGACTGGAAACAAAATGGTGAAATCAAGGGGATTGGTAAGCTTGATTGCCCTAGAGTTCCTGACCTTGACAATATCCTACTTGTTAAGGGATTGACTGCAAATCTAATAAGCATCACTCAACTGTGTGACCAAGGTCTAAATGTAAACTTCACTAAAACTGAATGTCTGATTACTAACAAAGAAAATGAAGTAATCATGAAAGGAGTCAGGTCTAAAGACAACTGTTACATGTGGAGTTCACAAGAAACTGGTTATTCTTCAATGTGTACTTTAGCCAAAGAAGAAGAGGTGAAGATATGGCATCAAAGATTAGGCCATCTGCATATTAAAGGCATGAAGAGGATTAAATCTGTTGAAGTTGTTAGAGGAATTCCCAACTTGAAGATTGATGAAGGAAAAGTCTGTGGGGAATGTCAGATTGGAAAGTAGACAAGGATGTCAGACCAGAAGCTCAAACATGACACCACTTCCAAAGTTATGGAACTCCTCTATATGGATTTGATGGGACCCATGCAGGTGGAAAGCCTTGGTGGGAAGAAGTATGCGTATGTAGTGGGGGATGACTTCTCTAGATACACCTGGATCAATTTTATAAGAGACAAATCTGATGTGTTTGAAGTATTCAAAGATCTTTGTCTAAAACATCAAGGAGAAAAGAAAAGTCAAGTTAAAAAATTAGAAGTGAACAAAGAAGGAAGATGGATCCCAAATGTAATGAAGGAATATTTCTGGGCTACTCATCAAACAGCAGAGCATACAGAGTCTTTAATTCCAGAACAAAAGTAATGATGGAATCTATCAATATTGTGGTTGATGATCAACAAACTGATGTCACTGACGATGTTGAGACATCTCCAAATGATTCCCCAGCTGATTTCTCAGACAGGAGTAATGAGAGTGAACCTCCTCAAGCCGAACCTGCAGATGACAAAATCAACAAGGAACTCTCTATCAGAATTCAGAAGGATCATCCCAAAGATCTCATTATAGGAGACCTAAATAAAGGGGTCACAACTAGATCAAGGGAAGTGATCTCACATGGCTGCTTTGTATCCAAGGTTGAACCTAGAAATGTCAAGGAAGCCTTGACTGATGAGTTCTGGATCAATGCCATGCAGGAGGAGTTAGGTCAATTCAAGAGGAATGAAGGATGGGAACTGGTTCCTAGACCTGAAAGAATAAATGTCATAGGTACAAAGTGGGTGTATAAGAATAAATCTGATGAACAAGGAGTGGATTTTGATGAAACATTTTCTCCTGTAGCTCGCCTTGAGTCCATTAGACTTTTGTATGGAGTGGCATGTATTCTGAAGTTCAAACTGTTCCAAATGAATGTAAAAAGTTCCTTCTTGAATGGCTACTTAAAAGAGGAAGGATATATTGAACAACCTAAAGGATTCGGAGATCCAAACCTTCCAAAGCATGTGTACAGATTGAAGAAAGCCCTCTATGGTTTGAAGCAAGCTCCTAGGGCTTGGTATGAGAGACTCATAATGTTCCTCACTAACAATGGCTTCAAGAGGGGAGGTATTGACAAGACCCTATTTGTGAAAAATGAAGGAGGAAAGCTCATGGTGGCTCAAATAGATGTGGATGATATTGTGTTTGGTGGGATGTCAGATCAGATGGTAGAACATGTTGTTAAACAAATGCAGTCTGAGTTTGAGATGAGCCTTGTTGGACTTGGGCTACAAGTCAAGCAGATAGAAGATTTTATTTTTCTTTCTCAAAGCAAAGATGCCAAGAACAATGTTAAGAAGGTTGGCATGGAGAATTCAAGGACACCTGCTCCTACACATTTGAAAGTCTCCAAATATGAAAATGGTGTTTGTGCTGAATACATAGCAGTTGGAAGTAGCTGTTCTCAACTGGTTTGGATGAAACAAATGTTGACTGAATACAATGTCACACAAGATGTCATGACGTTGTACTGTGACAACCTGAGTGCTATAAATATTTCCAAAAATCCTATTCAGCACAGCAGGACAAAGCACATTGATATTCGTCATCACTTCATTAGAGAACTTGTGGAAGAGAAAATCATAGCACTGGAGCATGTTACTACTGAAATACAATTATCTGACATATTTACAAAGGCTTTGGATGCTAATCAGTTTGAATGTTTAAGAGGAAAATTGGGGATTTATATTCATGAGAATTTATAGCAATTAAAATGGAGTGGAAAAGGTAATAAAAATATTGTCTGTCCTTTTAAAAGAAAGTGCCTCATTTATGGTAAATCATTACCTAGTATTGGAACTAGTATCTATACCATTTTCACACGCTACCTCAACACAAACACTTCCATCTTCATCCAACTGCTCAGACCATCTCTGCTAGGGCAACAAAACTTTTTTCAAAAGTCCAACAAAATGTCACAACATCCCTCATCCTCTGGTTCAAAACCCACTCATAAAGCAAGGATTCCCTCCATGGAGTTTCTGGATGAAGACGTTTTAGAAGTTATCCCTCTTTCTGTAATCCCAGGCGACGCCCCTGGTCCTTCTTCCACGGCAGGAAACAATCACGGTAACTTTTCTGATAACCCTCCACCTAAGGATGACATGCACTATACAGATCGTGTCATTAGGAACCTGGTAACTAGGATCCTAAATGAAGGACACTCAGTCAAGGGAGTTTCGATTCCTCTGTCTAGAAGGGACCCCTCACCTGAGGTGGAACCTCAAACTGAGAAAGATGATGATTCATCTAGATCATAGAAAGACATGGTTTCTAAGGGACTATGATCTCTAGGTAAAACCTTGCCTAGTAAGAATCCTGTAAATGCTTCTCAGTCTAAGAAGCATGAGACTGCTAAGAAAGTGATTGATTTGGAGGAAGAGTGTTCAGAAGAGGAATATGACACCTTGGTTCATCACTTGAAACCAAGTGTTGCAAAGAAAATGAAGACCAGGAAAGGCAAGACTGTGGCTGAGATGTTGACAGCCAGAACAGGTAAGAAGGCTGCTACTATAGGTCTTTCTAAATCATGGAGTAAAGTGGAAGTCAAGAAAAGAAAGGTCAGAGAAAGTTCTGACTCTGAAGATGATGTCAAAGACGATGTCCCAGACATCTCTCCTGCTAAAAGGAAAACTCTTAAAAAGTCTCCAACTAAGGTTGCAGCTGTGCATTTGGACAACATTTCAGTTCATTTGGAAGATGGTGCAGCCAAGTGGAAATGTGTTATATAGAGGAGAGTTGCTGTGGAAAGGGAGCTAGGGAAGGAGGCTGTAGAAGTGAAGGAGGTTATGGAATTGATCAAGACTGCTGGTTTGATGAAAACAGTTAGTGCATTGCCCCAATGTTTTGAAGGTTTAGTGAAGGAGTTTGTGGTGAATATCCCAGAGGATATTTCTGACAAGAATAACAAAGAATTCTGCAAGGTCTTTGTGAGAGGAAGGTGTGTAAGGTTCTACCCAACTATCATCAATAAATTCCTAGGAAGAGGAACTGAAGGAGCTGTTGAGTTAGAAGCCACAGACAATGAAGTCTGTAGGACAATCACTGCTGGTCAAGTCAAGGAATGGCCAAGCAAAAAGCATCTATCTACTGGAAAATTAACTGTAAAATATGCTATCTTGCATAAGATAGGTTCAGCCAACTGGGTTCACACAAACCATATCTCAACAATACCTAATGCTCTTGGAAGGATTATATATGCTATTGGAACCAGGCTCAACTTTGATTATGGAAGGTTCATGTCTGAACAAATTGTTAGACATGCCTCCACTAATGCAGTAAAGCTGCCAATTGCCTTTCCCTCGATCATTTGTGGAATTATTTTAAGCCAGCAACCTGGTATTCTAATCACAAGTGATATCCCCAGTAGAAGGAAGCCTCCATTGTCCATTTATTACAAGTTATTTGAAGGAAGTCATGTCAATGACATTGTCATGACATCTTCAAGGAAGGAGCCAGCCTCACAAGGTGGCCTGATTGCTCAATTAAAAGAAACCTGTAAGGAGTTGGAAACTGGGATTAGGGTGGCCAAGGCTAGGAAAAAGGCTTTAGAGGTTCTCATTAGTAGCTTGGAGCAAGAAGAGATGGATAAGGTTGGTGAAGCCAAGGAGTCAGATACCCATACCTCAAGTGAGAGGTCTAATTCTCAAGATCAATCTAGTGGCAATTTTGGATCTGAAGGTGAAGAATATGTTACTTCCTCAGACTAAGTTGTGGTGTTCATGGTCCCCCTGTTAATGATGTATGTTCTGGATGCTGTTTTGGATGCTTGGATGATTTATTGTTTTTCTGTTTAATGTTAGTAATTTTTGGCAGTCCTTTTTGATTCCATGATGTAATACTTGGGCTCTTTATGAGTTCCCTGGATGTCTGATTATCTCAGCTATTGCAGCTGTGTATAATTATGGTATGTACAACCTGACATTGTGTTTTAACATTTTATATGTTATAACATCCTTTGTGACATTCTCTGCTGGACTGATTGACATTTACTTTGTCTAATTGGTCACTTTGGTCTATTTTGATTAAAAAGGGAGAGAAGTTATTATGTGGAGAGCTGTAGTGTATGGAGATGTGGAGAACTACAGTTATTTTGTGCTGACAGGGGACAACTGATGTTGAACAGAAGAATGTTCTGTGTTGTACAGGTGGTTGTCCAAGTGATGTTAAAGGAGATGTCAGAAGGAAATTCTGATTGTTACAGGTGTTATTGTTGTTGAAGGAGATGTCTGTAGGTGAACAGACTTAGGGGGAGAAGAAGTACCCATGTGCATGTGTGTATTACTAGTTGCTATTATAGCTAGTAATTGTGTTTGCTTCAGCTGCTGCTTAACTGTTGATGTGTTTTATTCTTGTGAACAAAATGGGCTGATATATGTTTTAGCCAAAATTTGCCAAAGGGGGAGTTTGTTGGTTTTAGGTGTTGGCAGCAATTTTTGTAAAACCAAGAGTGTTCACAATATGTCACATGTGATGTCTTAACATAAGATATCTTGTACCTGCTGGATGTTTAAAATATAATTATGCAGGATTAATTCAGGATGTCAGACCCGATGTCATGACATCTGTATACAGAACATTTAGTCTAAATGTTAAGTATTATGTGATTGCGTTTTTAATGGCAATGTATGTATGATTGATTAGTTGATTGAACAGGCTATCAATCAATAATTACAACATGGTTATCTTATTTTCCAAAGAGATCTAATCAATTGTCATGAGAAGATATGAATGGAAAATAGTTTTAGGGTTTTATGATGTCCAAGCCCAGCTGAATGCTTCTATAAAAAGGACATGGAAAACCTGATTTGATACACAAGAAATACAGAGCGAAATATTGAGAGAAAATAAGGGGTTAAGTCTTGTGTGGTCGTGTGACTTGTAAGCCATTCAATTCATCCATAGATGATTGAATTGGTCTGATTTTTGAGTTGTAATTTATCACTCTAAGCTTTTAAGCATGAGTGTGTGTCTATTTGATTGAAGCTGCTAAGTAAGATCAAGTGTGTATCTTTGAAGAGTGTCTTCTTTTCATTGTAATTCTTTTTTAATATCATAGGTGTGATTGAGGGGGAGTGAGTGGGATATCATATCTAAGAGTTCTTAGGTAGAAGTCACACGGGTAGAGATTAGGTGAAAAAGACTGTAACTTGTGTTGTTTACTGAGAGTCTTTGAACTGATTCTATTTAGTGGATTTCCTTCCTGGCTTGGTAGCCCCCAGACGTAGGTGAGTTGCACCGAACTGGGTTAACAATTGCTTGTGTCTCTTGCATTACTGTTATTTATCTTTTATCCAGTTTGTATTATTAAGATATTAGTGTCGTGACATTACCTTCGACATCTCATATCTAATACCAGAATTTCACTTGGCACACCATACCATCATATAATCTGAGTCTTGATAAACCTTATAACAACTTGCTTGGTCACATTTGTGAAGTAATCATGCCATTAAAATGAATCAAATAATGATTCATGAGTACCAAAGGAACCTTCATGGACTTCTGTCATCAATAGGTCTGCTTCGTATCTATCCATGCATCTGAGTAAAACCATATCGAAATTTCTCTTTAAAGGACATCATTATTCAGGTAGAAGTTGCCAACTAATCTTCTCAAAGTCTTCTTATCTTTCAAAGATGCCCCGGGAGGGTAAATATGACTTTGGAGGAAACATTTGATATCATAATACCATGGCTTATAATCCTTTATTTCTTCAACAGCAAACACATGAGTTGGCCTATCAAGACGCATCACAGTCAGATTGGGAACTTCATTCTAATACTTCACGATGATCATGGAAGCCAACGTTGCAAGAGCATCTACCATCTAGTTTTCATCTTGAGGGATATGATGAAACTCAAACTTTGTATTGAAAGTTGATATCCTTCTCGCATAATATCTATAAAGTTTAAACCGAGTTGATTCGTCTCCCATTCACCTTTGATCTGATTAAACACCAAAGCTGAATCTCCATAGACGCCAAGATATTTGATCCTGAGATCAATGGTTTCTTCGAGCCCCATAATGCAAGCTTCATACTCAGCCATATTATTTGTACATTTGAAGGTTAAAGCTTTAAACAGAAAATGATTGCCTTGAGGAGTAATAGTAATTTCCAATACGAATTAAAAACTCCACCAAATTCCATTCCCCAACAGGAACCAGGTTATGTCCATTCTTTAAGCAATGGTTCATCACAATCTTTCATTTTCAAATATAATATCTCTTCGTTTGGAAAATCAAACTACGCTGAGTGATGATTTTCAATGGGTTAGTGAGCAAAATGGTTAGCCAAGATACTACCTTTAATCTCTTTCTGAGCTCGGTATTCAATATCATACTCAAATAACAACATATGCCAACAGGCAATCCTCCCAGTTAAAGAAGGCTTTTCAAATATATACTTGATTCGATCCATTTTGGATATCAACCAAGTAGTATGATTTAACATATACTGGCGCAGACGCTTAGCAGCCCAAGCCAAAACACAACATGTCTTCTCAAGCATAGAATACTGAGTCTCACAGTCGGTGAACTTCTTACTGAGGTAGTAAATTGCATATTCTTTCTTACCAGATTCATCTTGTTGACTAAGAACACAACGCATACTCTCTTCAAGCACAATCAAATACATGATCAATGGTCTTTTTCAACAGGCAAAGATAGAATCATAGGCTCACGTAGATATTCTTTGATACTGTCAAAAGCTTTCTAACAATCCTCAGTCCAATCACAAGACCGATATTTCTAAAGGAGCTTGAATATAGGCACACATGTGACAATCATACGCGATATAAATCTTGAGATATAGTTCAAGCATCCGAGAAAACCTCTAACTTGCTTCTCAGTTTTGGGCGCATGCATCTCTTGTATTGCTTTACCTTGGAAGGATCAACTTCAATACCCTTCTCGCTGACAATAAAGCCCAAGAACTTACCAGAGCAAACACCAAAATATGCACTTGTTGGGATTCAAGCAGACTTTATACTTTCTCAAACGCTGGAATAACTTCAATAAATGCTCAACATGCTCATCTTTAGTCCTTGATTTGGCAATCATATCATAAAAATAGACCTCAATCTCTTTATGCATCATATCATGGAAAAGAGTGGTCATGGCTCTCTGGTACGTTGCACCAGCATTCCTCAAACCGAAAGGCATCATTCAATAATAAAATGTTCCCTAAGGTGTAATGAATGTGGTCTTCTCCATATCTTCGGGTGTCATCTTATTCTGATTATAACCGGAAAATCTATCAATAAAAGAGAAGATATTGAGTTTAGTTGTATTGTCTACCAACATATCAATGTATGGCAGAGGAAAGTCATCTTTTGGACAAGCTTTATTCAAATCTCTATAATCAACACACATGCGGACTTTTCCGTCCTTCTTAGGAACATGCACAATATTGGCCAGCCACTGTGGATACTCATGGGTAACAAGGAAACCTTTATCTTCACTGTCATATCAGGATGAGTTCTTCTCAATTTCTGCTTGACTGCCAGGCATTCAGGATTCAATGGAAATCTATGCTCCACAATATCAGTATCAATACCTGGTATATATTGATAAGACCATGAAAACACATCAGAGTATTCTCGAAGAAGATCAACCAACCCATTCTTAAACTCTGGACAACGCAGAGACCCAATCTTGACTTCCTTGATATTATCCTCGGAACCCAAGTTGACTAATTCAATCTGTTCTTCAAACGGCTGAATGGTTCTTTCCTCGTGTTGAAGCATTCGGGATAACTCATCAGGAACGCCTTCATCATTATTCTCTTCCTCAGCTTCAAACACAGGGAAATCAAATTTTGGAGAGGGAGTAGGATCATTATGTTCAATGGGTTTGAGAAAGAACCTGCATAATGATTTGATATTTTGATTTTATAGAAATGGAGTGCAAACAAATATTATGCAGATATGGGAAAAAATTATTGCTTATTTTTGTTTTTTGTGATTACCATTTTTAGAAAAAGCAAAAAGTAAAAACATCATATATGTGGATGAATAGAATTGTATTTTATTGATGATAAATTTGAAAATGCCTAACAATGTTTCACTTATCCCTTAGGCATATGAGAAGGATTTTTCTTTAACAATAAAACATATTACTATTAGAACAAGATTTTGGTTCTGCAATACATCTCTAAGTTTTGATGATAACAAAGAATGAAACAATTTGGTACCCTAATAAATTATCTAAGTATGCAGGACTCTAACGCAAACTAAATCTAATGGATTACTATCTGACGTCAAGCAAAGTCCAGAACAGCTGATTTAAAATTTCATATATAATATCTGACGCTGACCACAAGCCTGTCCAAGAGAATCACACTCAGAATCTATCATTAGAGTTCATCTAAAGACTCTGCAAACTTTGAATCTAAAGACCTTGCAGACTCTAATTCTGAAGATGATGGAGTTTGATACATAAGAGGTCACTCAATCTGAAGATAAGTGTACCTGACTCTGAAAACCCATCATCAAACAAAACTATCTGAAGAATACAAGCGCTAAATAAAGGCTCTAAATTCCACTCACTTTAATTCACGCCAAACAGAACATCTGACTAATAAAAAATAAGAAACTTAACGAAGAAGAACTCCAAGTATGGTATGGACTTATATATGGATAGTATTGACTACACTCCAAGACTGCTATGGAAATGGACAAGAAACTTAATGTCATTAAGTCCCATAATTGGCAAGATATCAGCATCAATGCTCTCTCCAACAGTATCATCCCCAAGCATTATATATAGATCTCACTATCATCATAAGAAGACATGAAGCTACCACACAAGAATCCTATTATACACCTTAAATCATTTACTAAATTCTTGGGTAGCACATTCAATGATGAACCAATGTCTACCAAAACATTTGATAAATTATCCTCTTTTCAATTCATGGATATATGAAGTTCCAAGTTGTGATTTCTTCCTTCCTCGGGAAGCTCTTCATCGTAAAAGCTTAAATTATTGCATGAAGTGATATTAGCGACAATATGATCAAACTGATACACCGTGTCATCATGCTCTACATAGGCTTGCTCCAACACCGTCTACAAAGCCTCTCAATGCGCCTCAGAGTTCATCAACAATCACAAGACAAAGATCTTGGATGGTGTTTGGAGTAGCTGCTCCACAATATTAAACTCACTCTTCTTGATTAACCATAGAACCTCGTCATCATCATCTTTAACCTTCAACCCGCTGGATTCATCAGACTGACAAGTTGGAGCGTTAATAGGATTAACCACAAGAACATCCGCTTTCTTACCTACCACAACATCCTCCACAACCTTCGAAGATATTGGGCCAAATACACGACTGTTACGGGTCACCTTCATAACATATGTAATGCTCACTACTGAATTTGCTGCGGGAAGAGAAACCTCTTGCCCATTCTCAATCATAGTAGAATTATATTTATAAGGTACAACTTTATCGGATGAATATGGGTCTGGGCCCGTTAACCGTATTACCAACGACGATTCCGATCTATTATCACTTTTGCTGCTGTCAAACTGGATCACTACTCGCTCTAGAGTCTTAAATACTGGAGCAATAACATTTACATCATTACCCAAATCTCGCGATTGTTGACTCTGGATCACACCTTCATCCACTAACTTTTGAATGTCCCTCTTGACAATCACACATCCTCAAGGATTGAGACTACAGATAACACAACCATCATGGCCATGCTCACAATCACTAATCAGGCACAAAGTTTTATGTATCTCCACCAAAGACTGTCAGATATGATGAACATCAAAAACCCTGAAATTACCAGGACAACCATCTACCATATTCATAGAAGAATTGCCATCAGCGGGCAATGGATTAGATTTGACATTTGGCGCGCGGTCCTTAAAGGACACCATACCACTCTTAATCAACTTTTGTACCTCATACTTAAATGGATAGAAATTCTTTATATCATGAAAGGGATCCCCCTGATGAAAAGCAAAGTGTAGATCGAGCTTGTACCACCATGGCAGAGGTTCAAGTGTATGCAGAGGATTCCTTGGTTGAATCAAATTCTTGACAACCAGGGAGGGTTAATGTTCTACATAAGACCATCGGAATGGGATCAAAAGTGACCTTCCTTTCAAAATTATTTTTATTATTGTTGTAGTTGTGACTGTTGTGGGTACGTTGATGTTGATGTTGTTTTTGTTATTGTTAAACTGGTACCGATTGAATTGTTGAATTATTGGTGAATAATGGAATAACTGATGATACTTGATGATGCTGCTGGCGCGGTATGGCATTCTTCCTTACACGAGGCCTCTTTTGCCTCCCTACAGACGCTACATTGCATTGCCCTTCCTTTTTGTTGGAGAAACTTCCACCATACTTCTTACTCGTCGATGCTTCATCTTTAGCCAAATGGCCCTCTCGGACACCTTCTAAACGCATCCCCATGTTCACCATTTCAATGAAATCATTGGAAGCACTGACAATCATACGTTTATAATAAAATGAACTCATAGTTTTCAGAAAGATCTTAGTCATCTCCTTCTCCTCTAAAGGCAAACTAATTGCAGCAGCAAGCTCCCTCCACCTCTGTGCGTATTCCTTGAATGTCTCCTTATCCTTCTGAGACATTGACCATAACCGATCACGATCGGGAGCCATATCAATGTTGTACTTGTATTTCTTGACAAATTCCTCACCCAAGTCGTAGAAAGTACGTTTACAAGCACTGTCTAAACCCATATACCACCGAAGCGCAGCACCAGTCAGACTGTCTTGAAAGTAATGGATGAGCAGTTGATTTTTATCTGTCTGAGTAGACATCTTGCGGGTGTACATTATAAGATGACTCAGAGGACAATTATTTCCCTTATACTTCTTAAAGTTCGGGCCTTGAATTTGATAGGGATTTTCACGTTGGGTACTAAGCACAATTCAACAACACTCTTACCAAACAGATCCTTACCCCTAGGGGTCTTCAATTCCTTTCTCAGCTCAAGAAATTGGTCTTTCATCTCGTCCATTTTCTATACACGTCAGGGCCCTCAAACGACCCCGAATGATAAATGGTTTCCTCTACACGAGGAAAAGTATGCACGACAGAAGGAGGAACAGTCATGAACGGGATAAATGTCGGCATAAGAGTAAAAGTTGGAGCATAACCTTCATGCGCGAAGTTCGGAGGCATTCCCCAAGGGAATCTGGCAGGCATAGCTGGTGCATACTCGCCAGCAGGAACCACATGCACTGGTGCTGAAACAATCTCAAAGATGACAGTCCTTTGAGGAGGAGTTACATGAGGTTGATTCTAAGCAACAATGACAGACTTCATCATAGCGATGAGCCTAACAACTTCTTCCTTGAGCTCTCGGTTCTCTTGTTCCAAATGATCTATTCTTTGTTGACGATTAGCGCGAGTATCGTATTGATGAGTCATCTTGTCTGATACAAAGATGAAGAACAATAAGACATCTGGCCGAAGAAACCTGCTATGCAAATGATGCTTGAAATGCAATGTTTTTATTTTTATTTCTCAAGGAACATACAAAGCCTTACTTGCAAATATTTCAATTAATAATAATAATAATAATAGTAATAATTTTGAATTGAACATAAAATCTCTCATTTTATTCATAAAATTTTGGAAGGATTACACTGAGTAAAATTTCAGAAAACCAAAAGTATAAATACAATAGAAAAGAAAAGTATCATCCTAAGGATCCCAAGCAACTGAATCAACTGAATTGGCCAAAGGAGTGTAATTCCTTCAGATGCGTCTGATCTCTGACTTATAAGAGGTCTTCATCTGAGCTTTCTCAATGACGAGCTGATCAACAATCTTCTTCTAAGCACCGGAACACTGAGGAAGGCTAGAGAAAAATAAATCCTTTGGCTCTCTTTGTCTCTTCGCTGCACGCTCGTCAAGAATCTCGATGAGTGCATCTTTATCCTTTAACTCAAGTTGCAACACTACTTTCTTTCAGTTCAAAGCATGGAACTTCTCTTCCCACAGGTCCCTCTCTTGCTTCATCTTGGTGAGTGCGTCTTCCAACTCCTCTATATCTTGGTTTGGGAGAGTTGATGGCTCAGCCATAACCATAGACATAAGTCTTTCACAGGCGTACAACATCTTAAGCTCCAAAGCTCTCTGATTCACCCAAATAGTGTAAGATTCCAAAGCTACAAAATTGCATGGACCAAGCTCGACTCTTCCCTTTCTATGAACATTATGCCAAGCATCCACCATTCTACTCTTTAGATTTTTGGGATCTTTACCCTCTTGATAGAACAAACCCTCGAACTAAATGTTATTAGGTTTATCTTTAAAGGGGAACCTAAGTCGACGACGACCCAAAACAGGGTTGTAGTTGATTCCTCCTTGTGTACCAATGAGAGGCACATTATAGAACTCACCATAACCGTCAAAAAAATCCAAGCCATCCAAAGCATATGGATGTTGCCTATTCTAGGTCCAAAAGTTCAGATCAAATCCCAAATAGAGGTCAAACAGTCCCCCAATGTAATTTTTAGAGTTTTTCTTTTTATTAAGTATTTTAAGGTCCTAAGACCATAAGCAAAACAAAATCATAAGCACAATATGATACAAGCACAATATGATACAAGCACAAAATATGGCTCAAATGAGAAAAATGAAAATGACTAAAATAATAAACAAGTTGCATGAGTGTAAACGACAATGAATGATAAGGTGCTAGAATTTAAATTACATTAAAGGTAAATGACATTGAATGTAAAGTAGTAATAAAGAGATGTTAGTGAGTAAATACAATTGTTTAAGCCATTCTTTAGAGAACACTCAACCATCCACTAGCAAGCATGAACACATGAACCAAGACATCATCCATGAGAAGGGCTCCAACTTGGATAAATCAACAAGTATGCCACTAGCTTTCACAAATGGAAAAAAGGTTAAATGTTCACAAAATACCATGAGAAATGGGAGACTTACAATATCACTTACAAAAATGCTATGCTTTTGGGACAAATTTAGCTCTATGTTAAGCAATCAAAATTAGACTTATGTAGAAGTCACAACTATCTGAGGCCGGACAATAATAATATTGGTGTTAATGCATGCTAGACACATGGTACAAAATACCAAGCTCCTAAAGCATACTGTAGCGGGGTTTTCGTTACCTTTAGGTTTATTGACTAAACCAAAAGTCAACATACAATTCGAGTTCCACCACACTTTTATTTATCTAAAGGAAAGGCTAAAAAGCAAACAAAAGCCAAGTAAGAAGTTTTTCAAATCAAAAACTAATAAAAATGTCAGAGATCTAGGTAAGGGGGTTGGTTATGAAATGGGAAGGTTTTACGCACCCAAAACATCCTTAGTATTCTAAGGGAACCCTTTTTGCAAATATGTGTTGTAGGTTGGTATTTGTGAAAGTATTTGTGCAAAATATTGGAGGGATGAGAAGAGAATAGATTATATTTACAAATTTTGTTGTTTGAATGGATGAACCCATTGCCTACGTACCATCACAAAAGGAGGATCAAAACCTCGTAGTTTGGGGTAAAAATCTCAAAGATTGGTGAATTGATTTTAATCAAAAAACTTAAGATCTTTTGTTATCAAAGGGAGAAAACTCAACCTAAACCAATAATCCACCATGTGAGGAAGGCTTCAACATGCTAGTGAGGGGTTAACCCTATAATAAACATGGAAGGCTTATAATCCAACACTAAGGATGAGGTGAGAGTTACATCAACCACTATGATAACTCAAACCTATGACTAATGTTTTTGAAAATATTTTAACAAAGTGGCCATTGGAACCACAAACAACTTGAAATGGGTTATATTTACAAGTTAGGTTTATTTACAAAATGAGGTCAAAGTTGGATTAAAGTTTATTTACAATGAGTATTTATGAAAATGGTTTTGAAAAGTCAAAGGCCTAAGGCCTAGGTTTCTAATTTGAAATAAAGTCAAAGTTTTAAAAATGATTTCTGGCTTGGTTAGAGTGGGGAGAAGAGAGAAGGGCTATTCCTAAAGCATACAAATACAAGAGGGGAAAGAAAAACCCTTGGAGTTCCTTTTCTTGGGGTAATAGAGATGACTCAAGATTCTCCTTTCCTTTAGATTTAACACACAAACAAGCAATCAATAATTTGAACTCAAGCTCCTAGGATCTCCATTTGGCTTGGCACTTAACTTGGCTAATAATGACAATGGTCCTCTTTGCACAATCTTAAGATGGGATCCCAGTCACACAAAAGCACACATCAAAAAAGCTCACAACACAATAAAGGGAATGGACAAATAATAAGTTTGAGGAGAAGTCCTTTGAGGCCAACTTTGAATTTTAGCATTCTAAAGGCATGAGGCCTAGTTGCTCTTCAATACATTTTGCATTCTAAAGGCTTGAGGCCTAGTTGCTCTTGAACTCCTTTAAGCATGGGTAAATCCTAATTCTAAGTCCTTTCTCCTTTTGCATTTTGGTTCATATCAAAACAAACACAAACGACACAAAATGGCAATATATTTATATACAATAATGGGCTCAAATGAGCAAAAGAAAAATGACATAAACATGAAATATGTGCTCAAGTGAGCAAAATGAAAATCAAGATGAATAATGAGCAAGAAATAAATGACATTAAAAGTAAATGACAAGAATTTAAAAGCTAAAATTAAAGTTAGTAATTAGTGGAGTTATGTTAGCTGGTCATAAGACAATGCAGCGCAATGTTAAGCAATCGTAAGTGGACTAATGTAGTAGTCACACCTATCTGAGGCCGGTCAATAAGAATATAGGCAAAGAACACAAGTTAGAGATCATGACTAGTAAGCCAAGCTCCATAAACTTGCCATGCCAAACAAAAGGGGAAGGGCCTTGTATTGACTTTTGATTATTTGCTTGACCAAGAAGTAACCTATCTTTGACACAAAATAACTCACTTGATCATGGATCAAGTTGAGTTTGGTTTGGATCAAAGAAGGTTAAACTTCTCATTTGTCAAGACCAACCTCAAGACGTTAACTCATTGGTCATTGAGGGGAAGAAAGGGATGAAGATGAAAGGGAAGGGGTAAGAAGTCAACAAATGATCCCAATTGATCAAGGGATAACTCATCCTTGATCAAATTCATTCATCTTTCTAGGTGATGATCCTTAAGGATTTCAAACCACAAGATCCAATGAATATGGTCAAATTTGAATCAATTCAACCTCAATCAACACCAAACAGAAGAGAAATTAATATAACAAGTCAAGAAGTCAACAATACTTTTTTGGTATTTTTTGAATTAAAAGAAAATACAAATAAAAAACAAACAAACCAAATGGAACCTCAAATCCAATTCAAAACAACTTCAATGAGTCCAATTAAATTCTCATAGGTTCAACATAGTCAAACAAACTTTGACTAATTTTCTCACAAAATTTTGAAATCAGAAAGTAATTAAAATCAATTAAAAACAACCAAAAATAGCATAATATGAATTCAAATCTCAAATAATCTCAAAACAAACAAGAAATTATTGAGACTATTTTTCATTGACTCATCATGATCCATAGATGCTATGAAAATATTTTTGTATTTTTTAAAAGTCAGAAAGTATTTTAAAATGAATTAAAATCATTAAAAACCAAATAATTCATGAAAAATATCAAATGAAGTCACAAAAATAATTAAAAATCATAATATGAAACTAGACTTTTCAAGAAAAATTTCAAAGTGGGTCTCATATTTTTCTGACTTCATATGAATTTTTAATGAATTATTGAGAATGGAATGAATTAAAAGAAAATAAAAAGAAAATGAAATAAGCAAAAAATGGACAGCCATCTGATCCGCATTCATTAATTGACGTGGCACAAGGCACGACTTAGATCTGATGACACACGCTACACACAAGTCAAACGCGCCACATGGAGAATTAAAATAAGTAATTGAAACGGACGCGTGAGATTAGATCGTGGAAGCAAGATCCAATGGCCATAAGCAAGCACACGTGGTGGTGGTGGTGGAAACCACCGTCTTCTCCGGCCAGACACACAAACTCCGGCCACATTTGCAGAGAAATGAAACTTAATGAAAATTAATAACAAGGCCATGGAAATGAAGCTCGTGTGATGTAGATTATCACTGTACCAATGGATTTCCCTCACTCTTTCTATATTGAGAGAAAGATGAAGGAGAAAATCATGGTGTCCACACGGATTTTTCATGAAATGATAAATTGAATGCATCAACAGCTTGCCTCAAGTATGAGGACTTTAGAGAACCATAGAAACATAAGCAAACTACATTGAATTAAGAGTTTCAGATCCAAAAAGTTTGAGTTTATACCTTTGAATTGATGAACTTCTAGCCATGAATTCTCCAAGATCTTTTCTCCTCTTTGATCCTTGAGTGTAATGGAAGTGATTGGCTAAGGAATCTGGCTTTAAAACTCAGCTAATGATAATGAATTTCAAGCTCGAAAATCTGAAAAAAAAGTTAGTGATTCCTTTGGCGAGGGCTATGGTTTCAGTTCTGCAGCACTTGGGATCTCCAAAAGGTTGTGAAATGAAGCTCATGAAGTGTTTATTTATAGCTGAATGTGGCTGATCACACACTTTGTTCATGTGCATGAGAATTTGAAATTTGATTGCATGGGCCTTTGTGGACGTGCGGAAGGCCCATGAATGGCTGAAGAAGTTTGCTGATATCATGTAGAAGGCATGTGGTCGTGTACATGAAGTAGGAAATGCTTGCATACCAAGTTATAACATAAAATATCCAAAATGCACATAAATGAAAAGAAGTTCTAAACTCACAAATGGTAGACCCCAATGACTATTGTGAGTAATGGTTGGAAAGCTATTGAAATAAGGAACAAAAGTCATGTTGGGCAAAAAATCATTTGGCATGTGCAAATTGATCAAAACTGGATGGGAAAATTCAAGTACAAAACATATTCAAAAAGTTCACCAAAAGTAAGCTTGATCAAACCCCTATGTATTTATGATACAAGCTTGAAATGAAAACATCTTCAATATGAAAGTTGTAGATCGTTTCAAAGTGGTCAATCTAGACTCAAAGTTTGCATCATTTGGAGTTTTTATGACAAAGTTATGGGCATTTGAAGTTGGGTACTTTTTCAAATTCAATGAATTAGGTCCAAGATGACCTATAATGTTTTGCATTAACAAATGTATTTCGTTTAGGATTATGAAATTTTTTACAACATAACACTTGAGGTATACATCTTAAGCTTTCCAATGCCTTTGGACTCACCTCAAAATCATAAAAATTAAGGAAGTTGTGCCCTTGGTAACTTGACCCAAAATTAGGGTTTTAGTCAAAATGACCAATAATGTTTTTAAATGAATGATGACCTTCCAAGATTCAAATGTATTTTTGATGAACATGTAAGTTGTTCATATGGTTCTTATGAACATTGTTTCTCTTGGGGTCATCTTCATTTTACAAACACATCAAAAGTTATATCTCATTTAGCATCAGTTTAGTCAGATGACTTGACTGGTCAATTTTTCAAGGCCAAACTTCCAATCTTGATGAATAAATGATTGAGAGGCCTCAAGTAGGCTCATATATGCATAAAATGATAAATGAAAGAACTTACCTTGATTAAATTTGATCAGAGGTTGAGATTGCTTCATGGGCAAGGCACATTCAAAGCATAGTGAAATTAAGGTTTCCTTGGGAAACAATCTTCAAGCCCTTTGGGTTATCTTGATCAAATTGGAAAATTGAGATGCTTGGGAGACATATATGATGATTAGGAACTTTATGGACCATTGTCATGCTTTTTCTCATCTTCATCTAGCCATTGCATTGGGCTTATGAGCCTCCTAGGAGCATTGTGGAGCACATGATCAATTGAGCTTCAAAACAAAAAGAGTTAGTGACATATTTTTGTGCTTTTGGTTAGTAATCAAATAAGAAATGCAATAATATAAAATACAAGCATGCTTGGTGATCTTAAAACACTCAAACAAGTCCCAACCCTAGGGTTTAGGAGCCAAACATGCTATGATCCTTGAGGCAATGCACTTGTGCAATAACATGATGCCATGAGGGATCTTAGGGTCAAAATTAGGGTCTTACAAATGCCCCTATTTAAGGTCGTTCTAGCCGGAGATATGAAGGTTAAAATCTTCATCGCGACGAGATAGAATGAGCTTAAATAATAACAAAGAGACGAATTTTGGTCCCTAAGAGACCTCATGATGCAAATGTATGCATGCAAAATAAAATCTTCATGGTGAATAATTCCCACAAAGGAAAAGAAATCGGGAGAAACTGAAGATCCATAGAAGTAACACACTCACTAGGGAGACAAAGATTCTGGGGGAAATAAGGTAAAAATGCATGAGTAGGTCACGACTTGAAAACTTGCTGGGAGACACGAAGGGATTCCACAAAAATAAATCGATGGAAAGACTCGAGCTGACGCAAAGATACATGTATTGGGGAATATGCCAATACCGCAAAACTATCCACAAAGGATACATCGGAAAAAAACATCCGGACTTAGACGGGGATGTCCACACAGGACTCAGCTGAGAAAGAAACAATGAGATATTACCGGTTACTGGGCGAGAGAACAACACGCTCAGGGAGAAAGAATATCTAAGACCGGTATAAGGGTGAGAGATATCAATCATCCGAAACATCTGAGGAGGACCCAAAAGGCACATCTCAACTCAGAAAAAAAATCTGATTCCACATGGGACAAAAGTCATAATAGGGAGTAGAAGGAAGGAACACCACGGATACCGGTTACTAGGCATATAATAGGTGACCAACCAGGCGTGAATTGGGGACATATCCAAGACACTCATCATCTGAAAGGCGGGCTGAAAAAGCAAACTCGAGTTACAGGATGGACATTCGATTCCACAAGGAAATACGAATCTTACTCGACTGGGGAAGAAAAAGACTTCGACTGAAGAGCACATGAGATATACTATCTACTAATGTTATATGGATAAAAACATAGATAACATACTCGCATGGAAGATTATCGGCAACCGGTTACTGGGTTAATAAAGGATAAATCGACCGAAAAGAAAGGACATCGGGATACCGGTTACTGGGTATAAAATGATGACCAATCAGAAGGAGAAACAATCATTACCAAACAAGGGTAAATGAAAGATGAATCGCTAGGGACAAATTGCTTGACAAAAGCAATTATCCAAGAGATATATCACCTGTTACTGGGTGGTATACTAAAAAACGAAGGAATATCAATATCGAATACTGGGTAAAGATAACCAACAAAGAGGGGATTACATCTACTGGTTACTGGGTAGAAAACCACATAAATAGGACTTACAACTACCGGTTACTGGGTAGAAGGCCACAAAACCCGTTGGTGAAAGGATGAACAATAACTGGTTACTGAGCAATTGAACAACTGAACCACAGGGAACTGCAGGGGATAACAAGAAAGGAATCAATCTAGGAACAAACTAGAAAGACACAATCAAACAAGACTCAACCCGATGAGGATATAACTCAGGGGAGTAATTCCATCCCGATACACAACTGGGGAGGAAACTGAAATAATAATCATCCACGAGGACATAACTCAGTGGGGAAGAAAGAAGAAAAGATAAACACTTTCTGCCTATGGGGCTGACTCTATGTGGAGAGATCAGACACAAACATCTGCTTGGGGAAGAACATTTCACCAATAGCAGGAGATTTCAAACAAAGATATATGGCAAAGAATGCGTCATGAATATCTGAATGCTATGATTATGCATGTATATGCATGATTTGTGTATGATTAATGCTGACAAACAGACATATCTAACACAAATAAGTCCAAGAATCACAAACAGACACTCAGCAAACGTCTCGACAAGAAGGGCGAAGCCCACTGGAGAGCTCAGCTAGGGAATAACCCATAGAAGGAAGAAAGTAAATCATCGGGGATATCAAATCCTATCCCAAAGCTACACTCACTAAGGATAAAAATAAGATGTATTCAAGAGCAGCAATAGAAGATAATCAAACAGAGAACTCAACTCTGATGGGAATTATCTCTGGAACAAGGGGAGACTTTAACCAAAGATGGGAATAGGCAAAGTCAAGGCTTCCAACTGCAGGATGCAACACTCTGCACAGGAGAAGTCTTCCTCGAGCAAACAATCCTAACATAAGGAAGATGCAAAAAACTATCGGGGAGTTTCCATCAACTCTCTTAGAGACAGGTGGTTAAATAACAATAAGACCTGCCGGAGAAGAAACTTTATTGGGGAAGCTTATCAAGGAAAGATGTAAAACTCTATGGGGAACAACCACCAATCAGATGTACATCAATCAAAACACTCACTTCTATCTGCTGGAGAGGAAACTCTGCAAAGGGAATAATAGCATTTGCTCTACTGGAGAAGGAAATAAACATCTTCACCACCAGCTCTAATGCTAGAAGAAATCTTCAGACTCGGAGGAGATACAAACATCAAACTCTGATCTGGCAACCCTACTGGGGAACAAGCAGCAAATGCTCTCGAGGAAACTACCCTAGCTGGGGAAATTGGAAATTAATCCTTCATCAACAAGCAACATATCGGGGATACCTCTTTTAAAACAAATGAAAAGGGAAACAAGCCCTTCATCAACTGCACTAGGCAACTTCCTGTTGAGGAGACAAATATCTGGAAAGATAGCTCTGCAGGGAACACATGCTTACTCCGTTGAAGATTCTTACTCAGGCTGGGGAAAGAAAATCTTCCTTGTGAGTAGACAGTCAGGATAATGAGACAAGGGATATTCTTAACTTAAAGCATAACAACTTTTATCAATCTATAAGGGATTTTAGGTCAGTCCACACAAGGGATGACAAACATACAAAAGATAAAACACAAATGCAAGTGCCTGATAATAGAGAGATACACATCTCTAAAAGATCGAGGCAAAAATTGGAAAAGAAGGGATCAATCACAGATCAACCACATACCAATCATGGATTGTTAAAACTCCACGGGAGAAACAAGTCTGTATACACAAACAAAACTACCGGGAATGCATTGGATGAACATCCAACTAGGGGAAGACAATCCATAAGACAAATCAATCCACTGCCACCAAGGAGAACTTCTCGTACCAGACTCTCTAGGAAGCTGATGATGTATTATTCTTTCTGCGCTTGCTGGGGAGACAACTTGAAAGCTGATGAAGAGGATATAAGAAGCAAGAATGCCAGAATATGAACAAATGTCTTACCCTTTGGTGATCATACTATCCTTGGGAAAGCACTGAGGACATTCCACTTATCCTTTCAGTCATTGTGAATGTTCATTTTGTTTAAAACAATTTATTCATAAAAACTTTATTTATTTAAAACAATGATATTCATTAATTAAAACATGCAAACATTTTTTAAACAGAAACAAGTAAGAGTGCAAAGAATTGGATAAAGGCTCAAATTTATTTAAGAGAATGGTAGTCCGCAAATGGCGAGACTCCATGGATCTTTACAAATTTGAAATTGGTGATATACATGGAAAAACGGCTACATTGAACATAATGATCGTTTCTCCACCAACTCTGAATCCACTATATTTGAAACTTTAGTTGATGATGACTGAGCGAGAATCTTTGACAGACGATAGTTGTAGAAGAAAGTCTTGTCAGGATGCAGTTACTTGCCAGATCCCTAAATTTTGCCTGGATCGCCCTTTCGGGTTTTCAATCCACCGAGACGCTCATTTTTTGCCTAAGCCTCCCTTTCGGGTTTTCAACTTAGCGAGCCATTCTGTTTTTATTTTTAGGCGAAGCATTTCTTGACTGCATCTGAATTCACAAGACGAGTGAAATCCTCCCCATCCATATTTGTGAGCAACAAAGCACCGCCTGAAAAGGCTCTCTTAACAACGCATGGACCTTCATAGTTTGGAGTCCACTTGCCCCTATGTAAGACCCTAATTTTGACCCTAAGATCCCTCATGGCATCATAGCATTGCATTTGCATTGCCTCAAGGATCATAGGCATCTTGGCTCCTTACTCTTTGGGGTGGGATCTCTTGTGAGTTGGTTTGAGGTCACCAAGCATACTTGAATCGTATATCATTGCTTTTCTCATTTTATTTTACTAACCAAAAGCACAAAAATATGTCACTAACATCTCTTGTTTGTAGCTTGAGCAGTCACAAGATTTAAAAGCTTCTAGGAGACCCTATGTGCATTGATATGGCCAAGAGAAGATGAAGGCAAGAATGGCTATGGTTCCCAAAGCTCTCATCCATCAAATATTCCTCCAAATTATCTCAATTCATCATTTTGATCAGAGCAAATCAAAGGGTTTGCGGTTTGTTTCCCAAGGAAACCCTAATTCATCTGTTCATCAATTGTGCCTTGCTCATGAAGCAACCTCAACCCATGGTCAAATAAAATCAAGGGAAGTTCTTTAATTCATCATTTCATGCATATTTGAAATTATTTGAGTGCCCTCAATCATCAATTCCTCAAGATATGAGTTTTGGACTTGAGAAGTTGATCAGTCAATTCATTTGACTATTTCGAAATACACTGAGACCTAAATTTTTATGTGTTGGTCAAATGGATATTACCCGAAGAGAAAAAATGTTCTTAAGAACCATATGAACAACTTTCATGTTCATCAAAAATTGATTTGAAGCTTGGAAGGTCATCATCCATCCCAAGACATTATAGGTCATTTTGATTGAAACCCTAATTTTGGGTCAACTTCCCAAGGACATAACTCCTTCATTTTTCATGATTTAGAGGTGATATCAAATGAATTAGAACTATTAAGATGTCTACTTCAAATGTTATGTTGAGAAAAATTCCAAAATCCCAAAAGAAATACATGTGACAATGCAAAACATTATAGGTCACTTTGGACCAAATGCATTGAAATGTGAAAAAGTCTAACTTCAAGTGCCCATAACTTCTTCATCAAAAATCCAAATGATGCAACATGTAGGTCAATATTTATTGTCTTGAAAAGATCTATAACTTTCATGTTGAAGGTTTTGTCATTTGGAACTTGTATCATTGAGACAGAAGGGCTTGAACTTTGGCCAATTTTGAAAATCTCACATATGCATGTTTTGCACCCTACACTTCAATTTTCATTAATTTCCAAGACCCCAATGGAGTTTTAGTCAACATAGCATTTGTTCCTTATGTAATAAGCTATCCAACCATTACTCATAAGGTTGCATTTCAAGTATGGACATGGCATTTTCGAAGACTTGAATGTAATAGTGCATTTTGTGAAAATCATTTCAATTGCCATGCATGAGCTAATACAGTCCAATCCGCACGTCCATTTTACTTGCATCATGCATTGGCTTTCATTTCCAGTTGGAATTGGGCCCTCCATGCGCCTGTACAGGCCCATGCATGGAGGCCCTTTCCATTCATGCAAGCTTTTGTTCATGCATTCAGCATTGCTTCAGCTATAAATACAATGCATTGGCCTCTCATTTTAGCAACCTTAAGGCGCCCCAGTTGCTGCTCAACTGAAATCCTAGCCATCACTAAAGGAACTAATCCATTTTTCTCCAAATTTTTCAGATCTAAATTTTGATTTCATTGATCAATCTTCAAATCTCAAAGTTCCTAAACCCTCTCTTCTTGATCCATAGTGCCTACTATAAGCAAAAGCATCCAAAGATCTTGACTCAAAGCCTTGCAATTCAAAGGTTTACTTCAACTGTTATTTGCTCCGAACCAACTTGTCTAACGCTCTATTTGCTTTGTTATTGTGTGATCTGAAGTCCTTTGCATAGAGACAACATTGCTATGCTTTCAATTTTTGAAAATCATGAAGTTCACATGAACACCACAAAATTTCCACTTCTGATTTCTCTCAATATAGAGATCTAGAATGGAATTGAGTGGTACATGGGTGATGTACATCACCCCAGCTCTCGAATGATGCCTAGATCGTGCGTTTTGGTTGCCTTTTTAACTTCTGCAAATTTTGGTGTCGCCGGAGTTTGGCCGGAGAAGACGATGGCGTTGGCCACCGTCTGGTCTCCAGATTCAATCAGGAGCGTCCATCTCCTTTTCCTGATTAAATCTTATGCATCCAATGTTATGACTTTTTTTGATGTTCCATGTGACTCGTTGGACTCACGTGTTTGGTGGGCGCGTGCTGTGGGCCTCATGATATGCCAACTCAATTAATGAGCTCAGATTCAATGGCTCACGCTTTTTTCTATTTTCTAATTTATGATTTTAATTTCTCTTATTTCTTTTAATTCCATTTCATTTTAAAAATTCATATCTCTCTCATTATTGGTCCAAAAATTATGGGACCAATTTCATCATTCTCTTTTTAATTTCTACTTTCTAAAAATGATTTTTAATATTTTTTATTTTATCATTTGATATTTTTATAGTAATTTTCTCTTTTCTGGTTATTTTTTAATTCATTTAAAATAGTTTTTGATATTCAAAAAATACAAAAATATTTTTCCAACCTCTTTGAATAAGGATAGATCTATGAAAAATATTCTCATCAATTTATTAATTGATTTGAGATTTATTTGAGATTTTAGTTCAATTAGGTTATTTTTATGCATTTTTAATTGATTTAAAATAGTTTCTGACTTCAAAAAATGCTGAAATTTTTTGTCAAACTTTGTTGGACCTTGTTGAACTTGGGATAATTCACTTGGACTTTTCAAAGTTGATTTGAAGTGAGTTTGAAGTTTGACCTTTCTTTATTACTTTAATTCAAGTTTTATTTTAATATTAAAAAATGCCAAAAATATTTTATTTGTTTCTTGACTTCTAATTCTCATTTTACTTTTGTTTTCTATTGTTTGACCTTGATCTTCTCTATCTTTGGTCATTGCTTGTTGATTATTAAATTTCATTTCCATTAATGCACTTTAATTCTTCTTCTTCTTCTTCTTCTTCTTCTTCTTTCTTTCTTCTTTTGATTAATGAGTTAAAGATTGGTGGTTAGCATTGATACATGGAGGTTTAATCTTCCTTGATTCAAATCTAATTCATCTTGATCATGGATCAAGTGAGTGGCTTTGCATTAAGGATAGGTTGCTTCCTAAATCATGCAAAAAACCTAAATCAATACAAGATCATTTCTCATCTTCTTTTTGGCATTGCAAGTTGTTGGAGTTTGATTCACTAATCAAGACCTCTAACTTGTGTTGTTGCCTAAATTATTATTGACCGACCTCAGATAGTTGTGACTTCTATATAAGTCCAATTACGATTTCTTAACATAGCGCTAAATTTGCCTTATGGCACACTGTCGCATACGCGAAAAACAACTGGCGGGAAAAGACACAGAGCCGCCACCGTTCGTTATTTATCCCAAAGGAGGGAAAGGAAACGCTCGAAGTAAACCTGGAAAGGAATGGTCTTACGACCAGAGATTGCTAGGAACGGGAGTCGGTTATGCAAGGGGAAGGTATTAGCACCCCCTCACGTCCATCGTACTCGACGGGATCCACACTCAAAAGACTAGAATAACGTTGCTAATAAAAACTGCTCAAAGAATGCACACACACTGGAATGAAACACAGGCGAAAGAAAACGGAGAAAACGGACTCGGCAGGATGTCGCATCCTGGGCCTACGTAGTTTGTCAGACACAAACATCAGAGTCGACGTAGTTCGGGGGAATGGGAAACGTGCTCGCTAGGACATCGCGTCCTAGGCATACGTATCTTCTCTAACCAGAGAAAGAATCAGAGCACTCGTAGCTCGGCTAACGCACGCCAAAACAAAACGCTGAAAAGAGACGCTGAGACGTCAAAGCAAACGCCACAGGAAATGGAATGCCAATAAATGGACTTACATCCAACTCCGAACGAACAACAAACAAACGCAAAGAGGAAATAGACTGCCAATAAATTGACTTACATCCGACTCCGAACAAACAAACGCAAACAGGAAAAAGACTGCCAATAAATGGACTTACATCCAACTCCTAACAAACACACACGAAAAGAAGAAGGGTCTCGATTGCAACTAGGGCAAGAGAAAAGGAAGGTCTCAATCGCAACGAGGGCGAGAGAAAAGAATCGCAACATAGGCGAAAACCAGCAAGGGTTAAATGTTAGTCATCAGTCAAACTCGACAAGACATCGCATCTCGTGCCTACGTATCTCATTTGAACATGAGAATTAGAGTTTCCGTAGTTCGGCTAAACTATTTCTGTTTGTTTTGTGTTTTTTAGGTGAACGACGTTACTGCGCAATCTACCGGATGCTCGACCTTGGGAGACTTACTCACCTGTATTAGAAGGAGTCAACGTGTCCTTAAAAGAAGATAAAAGTTTGTTTTTGTTTTAGGAAAGCTCACGCAAGAAAGGAAGTCCTAGATGAAGGAACCGTGCTACCTTAATTGACATGCAAACGAGAGACTATACGAAGTCTAGCAATCCTATGGGGATACAATCACACCACACAAAAACATATACCTGAAGTAAACACACCAACAAGGGGGCTCAAACATCAAGGGTGAGGCTTTAGTCAAGGGGTCATATCAACCTCAACAGACAAGCCGGGCTTTAGTCAAGGGGTCATATCAACCTCGACAAACAAGCCAACTGGAAGGGTATCTTAGGGCTCTTAACCACTAACATTGACCGTCAGGGTGAGCAAATGAAAGGTAATGAGGATAAGACCTCATAGCTCTTAACCCTGGCTTGGGTGAGCTTGAATCAAATAAATCGTGGGGATCCAGAATGAGGGACCCTACTCCACTTGACTAACTCTATATACAAAGATCTAGAGTTATGTTCAAGAGCATAAGCACTTAGTGCGAGCATAGTGAACGACTTGACGAATAACAGGGTATTGATTGCTAATCCCTTCTATCTGTCAATTGCCTCTTCACTTAGGAGGACTTAACAAGCAACATGGCACAAAAGTAAACAATCACAGTCATTGCCTCTTAAGGAGGACTTCAGCCAAATGCCTGCCAAAAAAAACGACAGGGCTTCTAGACTACATGGAGTTAGAGAATGATTACCTAGGTGGTATACCAACCACAAGCAAATCAAAGCTCAAGCAATGAGCTAAAAGTGACTAAAGTACCTATACAAAAGTCAAACAAGTCAATATCCTATTCAGACAAATCAAACAGACACAACAGTGTTACATCCAATATGTACACCAATGCAAGTCCCATGTGTAAACATTCAAGTGATTCCATCACACTTAGTGAACCTACACAAAACAAGGAAGGTTAGTGGACAAAGTAATTTGCATCTCATGAAGTGAGATCACATCAACCCTTAGAGTTAATTGCTTGAACCTGAAATGCAAAGCTCAAAAGGTGTGTACAAACCACTAGTGTAAAGACTAGGGTCAAAGGCAAAGCAAAAAGTCAAAATAGAAGTTGATATTCAACATGAAGCACATTTATTCAAGTAAGAACATGTCCTAAAAAGGACCAGACTCAAATCCTAAGGCAAATCTATCTAATGATCATGCTAAGGCAAAGGCACACAATGTGGTCAACAATTGGGCATACAAATGAGAAAATGCACATTAAATCAGAAACACATCCAATGATCATGAACATTTTTATGTGATATCAACATGTTAAACATAATCATCATGCAAAAATCTAGAACCAGAAGATATCAAATGACCTAGGAATGAAAATGAACAAGATCAACATCAAAATGTGTGACACACATTGTCACACCATACATTCATGTGTCCAAACCAGAAATGAAAAATGCTAAAAATGCCAAACCAATTCTCAAACATCAGGCAACCTGTTAGGATCAAGCATGTTAAATTTCAAGGCATTTGGAGAAAGTATGAGCATTTCACAAGTCAAATAGCACAACATGTCACATTTTGCACCATGTTCAATCACACAATCTCAATCAAAGATCCAGCCACAATAAAATCACACAAATGACACCTGAAAATAATAGACATCAATACAATCATGTGGAAAAAAGAATGGCTTAAATTGGACTAATATGCTATTTTTTATGATATTTTGAATTTGATTAAATAAAATGAATTAATGATGGAAACATGTAGAAAATAAAATGAAAATGTGAAAAATGGAAAATGCCACAGCTAGGTGTTGAACACAGGTTCTGAGAGTCAAAGGTGCGCTTAAGAAAATAAAATCAAATAAACAATGCAACCAGGAATCGAACTGATGAGGCGAAGGTTAATGGCGCTCCACCAAAATTCATTCACAAACATGCATAAGGCAGGGATCGAGCTCGCGCGCCTAGGATAACAAGCGCTTGGCAAAAATAATAATTCACACGCGCGCTCAGCAGGAATCGAACCTGCTCACTGTACATTCACCAATGGCAAACCCTAGGCCATGCACAGGCGGCGGAGTGCGGTGGTTCCCACCGTCTTCTCCACGGTGGCGCTCCAAGAATTTTTTCCAGAATTTTATGAAATATATATCGTTGGAAAGGTCTCGTCGCGAGGATCTTGAATATCATAAAAGCTAAGCCTAACTCTCCATGAATTGGACGGATCGAAGACAAACATATTTGCACGTCAAACTTTAAATCAACACAACTTCATCAATATTCATCCATTTTTAAAACTATTTATATCAGAATTCTTGGCGTTCAAAGACCTACAAGATCATAGCAATAGAATTAAGAATAGTGAGATTCGATTTCTAACCTCTTGAAGAACAGAATGGTGATTTCGTGGATTCAAGGCTTCAAAAGTGTCCAGATCTTCTCCTCTACTCTTGTTATGAAGCTTTGTGCAAGATTTGATGCTTGAATTATCCTGGATCTTGCTGAATTTTAGAAAACCATATCCATCTTCATGAGCTTGTGCAACTTGTTTCTTCACCAAAACCTTCAATCCAAGCCTTGATTCTTCATCAACAATGCTCAATAATCTAGAATGTGCAAGGATCTTGATGTGTTATGTGCAAACATTTGAAGTTTCAATTGAGAGAAAATTGGAGGGAAAGAAAATTTTCTAGATCTAGAAGTTGTAATCTGAACAATTCTGTTATGATTAGCCTTATATATGCCTCCTTAATCATGTTGCAAATCACACTTAAGCTTGGCTAATGGAAATTTAATGAGAAATCAGGTGTTATGCACAATTGGTAAATGCACCTTATGCATGGCAAAATGGACGTGAACAGTGCACATGCATGGTTCAATTACCCTTAAAATCAACTCATGAACACAATTGGATTGGAATTAAGCATGTATGATGCACCAAATTTGAATTAGGTAATTTCCCTCCAAAACGCTCATGCATGGCCAAATGATCATATGATATTATTTCATGCAATGCAATGATGGATTTGGAAAATATAGGTCATGAGAAGCCATATGCAAAAAGAGTGACTCAAATTGGAGTTTTGAATCAAAAGTTATGGCACTTTGAAGTTTCATGCAAACTTGGTGATCATTTGCTCATAACTTCTCAACCATTCATCAGATGCTCATGATCTTGGACTTTTTGGAAATGGGAGAGAAAGATATTCAACTTTCATATTGACCAAAATTTCATTTGAAGCTTATTTGATGTTGGAAAGTCAAGTTGAATGTGGTCTAAAAACTTGCCATTTTTGGAAACTTGAAATTACAGGTCACTTTCCATTTTTGGAAACTTTTGATCTGGCTTCAAAATCTTCGAGGTAGATGTTTGACATGATGAATAAGCCTCTTCTGGACATGAATGAAGTGTCTCAAACCATTTCTCCACCTCCTAGCCCTCAGTTGACTTTACAGTTGACTTGTATGGGCCTCAGATGACCTGGCAATGCACTGATGACTTTGAGCTTCTAACACTTGACAAAATTGCTTCAAAAAGAACCTTGATTCATATAAGCTCTCTAGAATACTCATGTGGCCTTCATCTCAAGGGAATACTTGCTCTTTTGCACTGATGAATCTCCTTGATGCCAATGCTTATTGATATGGTGCAATGCAATGTGTAATGTTAATGACCTAAAAAATGAAATGAATGCATGAATGAGGGGTGCAAATTTGAGGTGCTACAGCTGCCCCTATTCAATCAAATGAGAACCTGAACGGATGAGAGCAACGGCTGTCAGACCTTCAAGGTACACAGGGATTGAATACCAAAAGAACCTGGAATTTTCACTATGCAGGGGATATGAATCAAGGAAGCGAGGCTCATTTACCGATGGCGGCTTCAGAATAATCGACTTGATATACACTGATATCAAGGAAAGCGGGGCCATTTACCGATGGCGGCTTCAGAACAGTCGACTTGATATACACTGATATCAAGGAAAGCGGGGCCATTTACCGATGGTGGCTTCAGAACAGTCGACTTGATATACACTGATATCAAGGAAAGCGGGGCCATTTACCGATGGCGGCTTCAAAACAGTCGACTTGATATACACTGATATCAAGGAAAGCGGGGCCATTTACCGATGGCGGCTTCAAAACAGTCGACTTGATATACACTGATATCAAGGAAAGCGGGGCCATTTACCGATGGCGGCTTCAGAACAGTCGACTTGATATACACTGATATCAAGGAAAGCGGGGCCATTTACCGATGGCGGCTTCAGAACAGTCGACTTGATATACACTGATATCAAGGAAATCGGGGCCATTTATCGATGGCGGCTTCGACTGGGGAGGAAACAAGTTTACAACTGGAACAAGACCAGATGTTTACTGACGACTCTACTGAGGAATCGATTATTTATCAAAGAAAGGATACATGACCAGACATTTACCGATGACTGGGAAGAACTCGACGTTTACCGACATCGAAAGATGATGTTTACAGACACCAAAAAAGAACGAACAGACATTTACCGATGACTGGGAAGGAACTCGACGTTTACCGACATCGAAAGATGATGTTTACCGATACCAAAAAAGAACGACCAGACATTTACCGATGACTGGGATGGAACTCGACCAATCATCTACCGACATCGAAAGATGATGTTTACCGACACCAAAAAAGAACGACCAGACATTTACCGATGACTGGGAAGGAACTCGACGTTTACCAACATCGAAAGATGATGTTAACGACACCAAAAAAGAACGACCAGACATTCACCGATGACTGGGAAGGAACTCGACGTTTACCGACATCGAAAGATGATGTTTACCGACACCAAAAAAGAACGACCAAACATTTACTGATGACTGGGACGGAACTCGACCAATCATCTACCGACGAATGGGAAGAAAGAAACCACGACCAGACGTCAACGAACGAATGGGAGAAAGAAACCACGACCAAACATCAACGGATGAATGGGAAGAGAAACCACGACCAGACATCAACGGATGAATGGGAATAAAGAAGCCACGACCAGACATCAACGGATGAATGGGAATAAATAAGCCACGACCAGACATCAACGAATGAATGGGAATAAAGAAGCCACGACCAGACATCGACGGATGAATGGGAAAGAAACCACGACCAGACATCAACGGATGAATGGGAAGAGGGAAACCACGACCAGACATCAACGGATGAATGGGAAGAGAAACCATGACCAGACGTCAACGGACGAATGGGAAGAGAAACCACGACCAGACGTCAACGGACGAATGGGAAGAGAAACCACGACCAGACGTCAACGGACGAATGGGAAGAGAGAAACCACGACCAAACGTCAACGGACGAATGAGAAGAGAAACCACGACCAGACGTCAACGGACGAATGGGAAGAGAGAAACCACGACCAGACGTCAACGGACGAATGGGAAGAGAGAAACCACGACCAGACGTCAACGGACGAATGGGAAGAGAAACCACGACCAGACGTCAACGGACGAATGGGAAGAGAAACCACGACCAGACGTCAACGGACGAATGGGAAGAGAGAAACCACGACCAGACGTCAACGGAAGAATGGGAAGAGAGAAACCACGACCAGACGTCAACGGACGAATGGGAAGAGAGAAACCACGACCAGACGTCAACGGACGAATGGGAAGAGAGAAAACACGACCAGACGTCAACGGACGAATGGGAAGAGAGAAACTACGACCAGACGTCAACAGACGAATGGGAAGAGAAACCACGACCAGAGGTCAACGGACGAATAGGAAGAGAAACCACGACCAGACATCAACGGATGAATGGGAAAAAATTTGATGTTTACGGACATCGAAAGATGATGTCTACTGACACCAAAAGAAAGGACCCACACGGGGATCAACACGACACTGACCAGTATCGCAAGGATGACATCTACATATGCCAAGACAAGGCAGACACTTGCCGGGGACCACGCTGGGGAGTCAAGCTTTCCTTTCACAGACGGGTGAGGAAATAAACCTCTCTGGGGGTTGTCAATTCTGAATGCTGTCAAGAGTAACTACTGCAAATGTACCATAGAAATGTTGAAAACTGATCCGCCTCTACTGGGGGAAATGGTCCAAGCCTGCCAGGGGAGGAAAACTCCTGCTGGGAAAGCAAATGATCACTTTGTTGAGCACACGAGTCCGATTCAATCTTCCAACTCTGTGGGGACACACAACAATTCTGTTGCGGATACTTACTGGTCTGTCATTCTCGGAACGGCAAAGAAACCAACTCAACTAGGGAGTCATCTGTTGGGGAAACACCAACCTCTCGACCATGCTGGGGAAACCAATTCTGAAATCGACCCAAATGACCCAACGTCACGATGCTAAACTCCTCAGAATAACATCACCGACCAGCTCAACCAATTCTTGAATGGTAACCACGACTTAGGGCTAGTTTATGCTTGCAATGCTAATGCATGAATTTTTTCAGCGTAATGCTCCATAACCATGGAAATGCTACGCAATTAATGATGCAATATGCTATGCTTTTCTAAATGATGAATGCATAAAAAATATCCCCCTCTGGGGACTCTACTGGGGATCTCGAGGAACTCTGCTGAGGAACTCAATATCACTCCAATCTCCACCCCGCTGGGGAATAGCGCTGCTGCTGGGGAACGGATAATCCTCACTGGGGACGACCTCCGCTGAACTCGATCCGCTTGGGTACTTTGCTGGGGGGAAACAAACAACGCCCACCTCCGTTGGGGAAACAGCAACCTTCAGACTTGCTGGGGAAATAACATTCTCAAACATGCTGAGAGAAACAGCAAACTTCGGACTAGCTGGAGAAACAACCCTCTCAACCCTGCTAGGGGAGACAGCAAACTTCGGACTAGCTGGGGAAATAGTAACCTTCAGACTAGCTCGGGAACAACCCTCTCAACCCTGCTAGGGAAATAGCAACCCTCAGGCTCGCTGGGGATTACATTCTCAACCCTGTTGGGGATTGCAGCAAACTTCAGGCCTTGCTGGAGAAACAACCCTCTCAACCCTGCTAGGGGAGACAGCAAACTTCAGACTAGCTGGGGAAATAGTAACCTTCAGACTAACTCGGGAACAACCCTCTCAACCCTGCTAGGGGAGACAACAAACTTTGGACTAGCTGGGGAAATAGTAACCTTCAGACTAGCTCGGGAACTAACAGTCATAACCCTGCTGGGGATTACAACAAATTCCAGACCTGACTGCTGAGGAAACACTGACCTCGGATCCGCTGGGGAAATAACGACCTCGAACTCGCTGGGGAGATACGGCCTATTTGACACAGAACGCCCGTCGACTCGTCGAACACTGGCATTCACCATCCAACCACAGTGTCAACTTTCCACTTTTGAGAGCTCCCAGACTCATCCGGTCTCTTCTGATTCATCACCTTGTATTCTCGGCTTTTCTCTACTTCGAGACAATCGACCTCCTCAGATTCGGGCCAACCCTCTAATCCTCAGACTTTGAAGAGTCTTCTTGATGAACCCTCTAGGATCGTCGCCATTCTTTCGCCGTCTTTTCACCGTTCTTCTATCCCTTATCCCTGATTGGACACCACGGGGATCCTTTGTCGGAAAGGCTTCATATCACAACCTGCAAGTGAGTGAAAATAACCAACAACACCTGCAAAAGAGATTGTTAGATAAAAACGTGCCCCAGGCGTGCCAAGATTTCAACACCTAGGTCACTCAAACTTCCGAATAAGATTTCACGTTTTCAATCTTATAAACATGCATCGGAAGGGACCCATATGTCTCAAAATGCAAAGATTCTTATTAAAATAAACGGATTTTTTTGCAATCAAAGCGGTAATGAAACAAAAACAAAATTATTTGACTGAACATGCATTTTATTGATTGAAAAAGGTGGCTCGTGACTGAGCAGCACAGGAAGCAATCCCTGAAAAGAGGTAATTGCGCACAAAAGGAAAAATCTATCCTAATGGCAATGTGAACCCGTGATCTCATCGAGTTCCAACTCGGTTACACCCCATATGTCCTCAAGACTCTCCGCACTTTCTGCCTTCCGAACAAGACGCTTCTGACCGATCTCTGCCGGTGATTATCTAGGTGTCTTAACCAAAGTACAAACGATCATGCTAGACGCAGTTGTTCGTTTCAATCCCTCTTTTGCCTGGACCGCCCTTTCGGGTTTTCAGTCCACCGGGATACCCTTTTTTGCCCAAGCCGCCCTTGTGGGGTTTTCGACTTGCCGGGTGTATAGTTTTCTCTTTTTTATCCCTAATTTTTGCCCGAACCTTTTCTCTTTTTCTCTTGGTTCGCCGGGATGCCCTTTTTTGCCTGGACTCTTTTATTCTTTTCGTCCAGCGGGTCTCTTATACGAAGTATTTTTTAACTGCGTCCGCATCCACAGGGGATGGAAGATCTTCGCCATCCATGGTCATCAGCAACAAGGTTCTGCCAGAGAAAACCTTCTTGACCACGAATGGGCATTCATAATCGGGTGTCCACTTGCCCCAACGATCGTTTTGAGGAGGAAGGATCCTTTTCAACACCATATCTCCCACATGATACCCACGAGGTCGCACTTTTCGGTCAAAGCACGCTTCATGCGCTGCTGGCACAACTGCCCATGACGAATAACTGCCAGCCTCTTTTCCTCAATTAGGCTCAACTCTTCGTACCGAGCCCTTACCCACTCCGCCTTCCAATTTTACATCCATCAGGACTCTCCATGATGGGATCTGGAGCTCAATAGGTAATACCACTTCTATCCCATACACGAGCGAGAACGGCGTTGCCCCAGTAGACGTACGCACCGAAGATCGATACCCAGGATACCAGCTTCGTACTCAGCCACCATTGTTGGTGCATTCAAATGTTATCCGGGCAACAAAAGGAATGTGGGATCCTTTCGGCGTAACCAAAACGGTACCAACTCCACCATTCACGTTAACGGCCCCATCAAACATCAGAATCCGTTCGAATTCAGGGTCAGGCCCCTCCTCCAGGATTGGTTCCTCACAATCTTTCGATTTGAGAACCAGGATGTCCTCATCAGGGAATTCAAACTTCATTGGTTGATAATCCTCAATGGGTTGCTGGGCGAGGTAATCAAACAATACACTCCCCTTTATTGCTTTCTGAGAGGTATACTGAATATCATATTCGGTAAAAATCATTTGCCCTCTTGCAACCCGTCCGGTTAATGCTGGCTTCTCAAAGATGTATTTGATCGGCTCTATCTTGGAAATCCATAAAGTGGTATGAACCAGCATATACTGTCTCAGTCGGCGAGCAGCCTATGCCAAAGCACAACAAGTTTTCTCGAGCAGTGAATATTTTGTTCCACAGTCGGTAAACTTTTTGCTAAGGTAAATTGCATGCTCTTTTCGACCAGACTCGTCATGCTGCCCCAGTACGCACCCCATAGACCCCTCGAGGACTGTCAAGTACAGGATCAATGGTTGTCCCTCCACAAGGGGTATCAGAATCGGAGGCTCCTGCAAATATTCTTTTATATTTTCAAATGCCGCTTGACAATCATTATTCCACCTGACCGTTTGATCTTTTCTTAACAATTTGAATATGGGTTCACACGTGGCTGTTAGATGAGATATGAACTGTGAAATGCAGTTCAATCTACCTAAGAAACCACGAACCTCTTTTTCTGTTCTCGGTTCAGGCATTTCTTGTATTGTTCTCTTTTTTTTTGCAGGATCAACCTCGATTCCTCTTTCGCTTACAATACCCCAGCAACTTACCGGACCGCACTCCGAACGTGCACTTATTTGAATTCAACCTCAGTTTGAATTGTCTCAACCAGTCAAACAACTTGGCCAGCTCTGCCAGATGCCCCTCTTTAGTTTCGGACTTTGCTATCATGTCATCAACATAGCATTCAATTTCATGATGAATCATATCATGAAACAAAGTCGTCATGGCTCTTTGATGCGTGGCACCGGCGTTCTTGAGACCGAATGGCATCACCTCCACTCTTGACACTCACCTCCAAGGCGGCCCTAATTTTCACTTCCTTTCAGACCTCCTCGGTACCCGAATTGACAATCTCAACTCGCTCCTCGTGCGGTGGAATCACCTTCTCCTCTTGTTTCAACAATCTGGCTAATTCCCTCGGCAGTTCAAAGTCTTCTTCGCCTTCTTCTTCGGCATGATAGATCGGATTGTCGAAGTCATATGAGGGTGTAACAGGATTGTTATCAATGAGATCCGGAGAATGATCGCATCTACATGAATTTTGATTCATGCATTGCTTTTGAGGTCGGGACGAGACGAATAAAAAGGAAGACAAATGAAAATAAACATTGCCATTTTTATTTTTATTTTTTTAAACTGCAAAAATAAATGAAAAACAGGGAACACCGCTTTTAATACAAAAACATCCATTTATCAATGATGCAAAATGTTGCAAAATGAAACACATGAGGTGGCCCTTACAATGGACCCTTACGTTTCGGGCAAAACGTATGACTTTCATGCAAACAGAATTGAAAAGCAGAAATATTACTCTTTACGCAAAGTGACAATGATGATCTTTTAGACCTTCCAATTCTCTGGTACGCACGATTTTATCCAGCGATCGAGCTCGCAGTCACTGTCAATCTTTTCACCCTTCGCACAAGCGTGATCTGGATCCAGCATTCCAGCGCTGATGAACATGAACGGTTGACGACGTCCTTTATTCTGTTCAGACGAGCCCTGGCCCGGCTGATAGCCAACCCCGAACCTATCTGCTTTCACCGCAATGTCTACCATTCTTCCCCAGCCTTGGGCTTTTCCATTCTTCACCACTTCCATGGCCTGTTTATAAGAAGAAATGGACGACTTCTTCTCCTTCTCAGCAAGAATGGCCTTCTCCACCTTGACGGTTTCAAACGCCTGACATGGTGTTTCACATGGTTCACCGCCCATTTCCAAATCCATCATTCTTTGAATCGTTTCCCTCATCATTGCACACCCATTTGTAGTGACAGCCGCGCAACAATTATCACAACCAGGGAAAACTCCACTCTTCATCAGATGTCTCTGGACCACAGCCATTGGAGTTTTTAACTGATCCACATTCGTCTCCTCCATTTTTCTCTTGTCCTTTGACATCACGTTCACCCCCATAGGACCATGCATTGGCACGGGGTCAACATTAACATTCAGCGTCGGTGCGAAATTGATGGCTTTAGAATCCACCAAATCTTGGACGACATGCTTAAAAGCTCTACAACCCTCAATGTGATGTCCGGGTGCCCCAGAATGGAACTCGCACCTGACGTTCTCATCGTAATTTGCAGGCCTCTGACCTAGTCCTACTGGAACCAACATCCTTGGCTGAACTAACCCGAGATCCTTCAACCTCCTAAATAGAAAGTCATATGTCACGGGTGGCTTATCAAACTGATGACCTGTCTTCCCTTTTCTCACTTGGCTCCCGGCTTCCTGTGCTCTCTGTTGCGGTGGCTGCTGTTGCTGTTGTACAGACTGATTACTAACATGAATAGTCACTGTAGCAGCATATGGGTCATAACAATCTCTACCATGTTCCCTTCGGGCACACACATCACTCGATTTACCCTCCTTCTTGTGCTGACTGTTGCCAAAGGGCTTCTCTACTCCAGACGATGGAGTATTTCCTTGTATTCTCTCCATTATCAGCCAGCTTTCAATCCTCTCCAACCTTTCGGCGATTGCCTTCTTCCCCAAGGCGTACCCTTGCATGACGTTGATCAATTCACTCATCTTCTCTTTCAGCTCGAGGACGTCAGGGTTGGGTGGACTCATCATTCTGGGCGCGTTGCGCCTGGTAGGGTATCCGTGCGGACGAGCTATGGGCAGAGGAATGACTCGGCGTGCGCGAGCAGTGATTCTTAGGTCAATCAAACAGGTTAGCTACTGACACCTGCAAAACAAAAAACAAGTTAACATGACTCACACATGAATGCAATGTCTATCCGTACGAGGAACATTCCGTCCTTTGACTCTGACTTCATCGAGACGGATAATAATTCGACAATAATATTCTGACATCAATATGTCTCTCAACCAGAATCTCAATCGAGACTGTACCCTGAGTATGGATAGACATGAGTTAGATACAGATGAATGCAAAATGGGAATGATGCAGATGTATGAATGCAAGTCACTGTGCATCCTCCAAGTCATCTGAAGATCAACTGTACTAGAGTTCGGTCTCTGAACTGACCACAACCATCTGAGGGCCCGGGTAACCATAAATCCAACTTGGGAAGTTCCGAAATAAACGGAACAGGGGATATACCACTATCATCACAGGAAATCCACTGCATGGATGGCAACCAGATCCTTTAAACAAGTACTCTCAAATTCAACCCGGGGATCCGAAATAAACGGAACTCGTTGATAAGTACCACAGACAGAACTCCGGCGTGTCAAAGATAGATATCCATAAGTCCAACTGAACCATAGTCACCATCAGTACCTGCAAATGATTCATTCCCGCCCCACTCACGGGTGTCATCTAGGCTAGGGTAAGGTCAAGAGAAACGCAGGATAAACGATCCTTTCAAGAATATCATCATATGCACACCAGGTGTATGCAACGATAATACTCCATCAAAATCTGAATTGCTCGTGATATCATGTTCCGCTAAGTGGCGCCATACCACCCGCTTCCCATGAATCACTCTATTCCTAGGTGTCCTAAAGTTCACTCATAGCCTGGGTATTGGGCCTTTTACCTCTTGTGACTCCCACCCAACAGAGAAACAAATACACAGCCAGCACAATGATAATATGATGCATGCAAACATATATGCAAATATATACAATCACAGCATAATAATCATGAATGCAATAAATAAAGCCGTAAAAGCAACCAAAACTATCCTAGAGAGCGCTAGGATTGACTCGCTTAGGGAAGATGGACCAGCAAGAGGTCAACTTCTCTTTATCCCCAGCAGAGTCGCCGGCTGTCGCATACGCGAAAAACAACCGGCGGGAAAAGACACAGAGCCGCCACCGTGCGTTATTTATCCCAAAGGAGGGAAAGGAAACACTCGAAGTAAACCTGGAAAGGAATGGTCTTACGACCAGAGATTGCTAGGATCGGGAGTCGGTTACGCAAGGGGAAGGTATTAGCACCCCCTCACATCCATCGTACTCGACGGGATCCACGCTCAAAAGAATAGAGTAATGTTGCTAATAAAAAATTCTCAAAGAATGCACACACACTGGAACGAAACAAAGGCGAAAGAAAACGGAGAAAACGGACTCGGCAGGATGTCGCATCCTGGGCCTACGTAGTTTGTCAGACACAAACATCAGAGTCGACGTAGTTCGGGGGAATGGGAAACGTGCTCGCTAGGACATCGCGTCCTAGGCATACGTATCTTCTCTAACCAGAGAAAGAATCAGCGCACTCGTAGCTCGGCTAACGCACGCCAAAACAAAACGCTGAAAAGAGACGCTGAGACGTCAAAGCAAACGCCACAGGAAACAGAATGCCAATAAATGGACTTACATCCAACTCCGAACGAACAACAAACAAACGCAAACAGGAAACAGACTGCCAATAAATGGACTTACATCCGACTCCGAACAAACAAACGCAAACAGGAAACAGACTGCCAATAAATGGACTTACATCCAACTCCTAACAAACACACACGAAAAGAAGAAGGGTCTCGATTGCAACTAGGGCAAGAGAAAAGAAAGGTCTCAATCGCAACGAGGGCGAGAGAAAAGAATCGCAACAAGGGCGAAAACCAGCAAGGGTTAAATGTTAGTCGTTAGTCAAACTCGACAAGACATCACATCTCGTGCCTACGTATCTCATCTGAACATGAGAATCAGAGTTGTCGTAGTTCGGCTAAACTATTTCTGTTTGTTTTGTGTTTTTTAGGTGAACGACGTTACTACGCAATCTACCGGATGCTCGATCTTGGGAGACTTACTCACCTATAGTAGAAGGAGTCAACGTGTCCTTAAAAGAAGATAAAAGTTTGTTTGTGTTTTAGGAAAGCTCACGCAAGAAAGGAAGTCCTAGACGAAGGAACCGTGCTACCTTAATTGACATGCAAACGAGAGACTATACGAAGTCTAGCAATCCTATGGGGATACAATCACACCACACAAAAACATATACCTGAAGTAAACACACCAACAAGGGGGCTCAAACATCAAGGGTGAGGCTTTAGTCAAGGGGTCATATCAACCTCGACAGACAAGCCGGGCTTTAGTCAAGGGGTCATATCAACCTCGACAAACAAGCCAACTGGAAGGGTATCTGAGGGCTCTTAACCACTGACATTGACCGTCAGGGTGAGCAGATGAAAGGTAATGAGGATAAGACCTCATAGCTCTTAACCCTGGCCTGGGTGAGCTTGAATCAAATAAATCATGGGGATCCAGAATGAGGGACCCTACTCCACTTGACTAACTCTATATACAAAGATCTAGAGTTATGTTCAAGAGCATAAGCACGTAGTGCGAGCATAGTGAACGACTTGACGAATAACAGGGGATTGATTGCTAATCCCTTCTATCTGTCAATTGCCTCTTCACTTAGGAGGACTTAACAAGCAACATGGCACAAAAGTAAACAATCACAGTCATTGCCTCTTAAGGAGGACTTCAGCCAAATGCCTGCCAAAAAAAACGACAGGGCTTCCAGACTACATGGAGTTAGAGAATGATTACCTAGGTGGTATACCAACCACAAGCAAATCACAGCTCAAGCAATAAGCTAAAAGCGACTAAAGTACTTGTACAAAAGTCAAACAAGTCAATATCCTATTCAGACAAATCAAACAGACACAACAGTGTTACATCCAATATGTACACCAATGCAAGTCCCATGTGTAAACATTCAAGTGATTCCATCACACTTAGTGAACCTACAAACAACAAAGAAGGTTAATGGACAAAGTAATTTGCATCTCATGAAGTGAGATCACATCAACCCTTAGAGTTAATTGCTTGAACCTGAAATGCAAAGCTCAAAAGGTGAGTACAAACCACTAGTGCAAAGACTAGGGTCAAAGGCAAAGCAAAAAGTCAAAACAGTAGTTGATATTCAACATGAAGCACATTTATTCAAGTAAGAACATGTCCTAAAAAGGACCAGACTCAAATCCTAAGGAAAATCCATCTAATGATCATGCTAAGGCAAAGGCACACAATGTGGTCAACAATTGGGCATACAAATGAGAAAATGCACATTAAATCAGAAACACATCCAATGATCATGAAAATTTGTATGTGATATCAACATGTTAAACATAATCATCATGCAAAAATCTAGAATCAGAAGATATCAAATGACCTAGGAATGAAAATGAACAAGATCAACATCAAATAGTGTGACACACATTTTCACACCATACATTCATGTGTCCAAATCAGAAATGAAAAATGCTAAAAATGCCAAACCAATTCTCAAAAATCAGGCAACCTGTTAGGATCAAGCATGTTAAATTTCAAGGCATTTGGAGAAAGTATGAGCATTTCACAAGTCAAATAGCACAACATGTCACATTTTGCACCATGTTCAATCACACAATCTCAATCAAAAATTCAGCCACAATAAAATCACACAAATGACACCTAAAAAAATAGACATCAATACAATCATGTGGAAAAAAGAATGGCTTAAATTGGACTAATATGCTATTTTTTATGATTTTTTGAATTTGATGAAATAAAATGAATTAATGATGGAAACATGTAGAAAATAAAATGAAAATGTGAAAAATGGAAAATGCCACAGCTAGGTGTTGAACACAGGTTCTGAGAGTCAAAGGTGCGCTTAAGAAAATAAAACCAAATAAACAATGCAGCCAGGAATCGAACTGATGAGGCGAAGGTTAATGGCGCTCCACCAAAATTCATTCACAAACATGCATAAGGCAGGGATCGAGCTTGCGCGCTTAGGATAACAAGCGCTTGGCAAAAATAATAATTCACACGCGCGCTCAGTAGGAATCGAACCTGCTCACTGTACATTCATCAGTGGCAAACCCTAGGCCATGCACAGGCGGCAGAGTGCGGTGGTTTCCACCGTCTTCTCCGGTGGATCCACGGCGGCGCTCCAAGAAATTTTTCCAGAATTTTATGAAATATATATCGTTGGAAAGGTCTCGTCGTGAGGATCTTGAATATAATAAAAGCTAAGCCTAACTCTTCATGAATTGGACGGATCGAAGACAAACATATTTGCACATCAAACTTTAAATCAACACAACTTCATCAATATTCATCCATTTTTAAAACTACTTATATCAGAATTCTCAGTGTTCAAAGACCTACAATATCATAGCAATAGAATTAAGAATAGTGAGATTTGATTTCTAACCTCTTGAAAAACATAATGGTGATTTCGTGGATTCAAGGCTTCAAAAGTGTCCAGATCTTCTCCTCTACTCTTGTTATGAAGCTTTGTGCATGATTTGATGCTTGAATTGTCCTGGATCTTGCTGAATTTTAGAAAACCATATCCATCTTCATGAGCTTGTGCAACTTGTTTCTTCACCAAAACCTTCAATCCAAGCCTTGATTCTTCATCAACAATGCTCAATAATCTAGAATATGCAAGGATCTTGATGTGTTATGTGCAAAAATTTGAAGTTTCAATTGAGAGAAAATTGGAGGGAAAGAAAACATTCTAGATCTAGAAGTTGTAATCTGAACAATTCTGTTAGGATTAGCCTTATATATGCCTCCTTAATCATGTTGCAAATCACACTTAAGCTTGGCTAATGGAAATTTAATGATAAATGAGATATTATGCACAATTGGTAAATGCACCTTATGCATGACAAAATGGACGTGAACAGTGCACATGCATGGTTCAATTACCCTTAAAATCAACTCATGAACACAATTGGATTGGAATTAAGCATGTATGATGCACCAAATTTGAATTAGGTAATTTCCCTCCAAAATGCTCATGCATAGCCAAATGATCATGTGATATTATTTCATGCAATGCAATGATGGATTTGGAAAATATAGGTCATGAGAAACAATATGCAAAAAGAGTGACTCAAATTGGAGTTTTGAATCAAAAGTTATGACACTTTGAAGTTTCATGCACACTTGGTGATCATTTGCTCATGACTTCTCAACCATTCATCAGATGCTCATGATCTTGGACTTTTTGGAAATGGGAGAGAAAGATCTTCAACTTTCATGTTGACCAAAATTTCATTTGAAGCTTCTTTGATGTTGGAAAGTTAAGTTGAATGTGGTCCAAAAACTTGCCATTTTTGGAAACTTGAAATTACAGGTCACTTTCCATTTTTGGAAACTTTTGATCTGGCTTCAAAATCTTCAAGGTAGATGTTTGACATGATGAATAAGACTCTTTTGGACATGAATGAAGTGTCTCAAACCATTTCTCCATCTCCTAGCCCTCAGTTGACTTTACAGTTGACTATTATGGGCCTCAGTTGACCTGGCAATACACTGATGACTTTGAGCTTCTAACACTTGACAAAATTGCTTCGAAATGAACCTTGATTCATATAAGCTCTCTAGAATACTCATGTGGCCTTCATATCAAGGGAATACTTGCTCTTTTGCACTGATGAATCTCCTTGATGCCAATGCTTATTAATATGGTGCAATGCAATGTGTAATGTTAATGACCTAAAAAATGAAATGAATGCATGAATAGGGGGTGCAAATTTGAGGTGCTACACACACTAACTATTAACACTAACCATTAACCATTAACATTTACTTCTTGCACTTTACATTTATGCAATTTACTATTCTTGTACATATTATTCATTTGCTTTTTCCTTTGCTCATTTGAGCACATGTTTATGTTAATGCAATTTGCCTTTTGCTCACTTGAGCACATAATTGTATATATATTATTGTGCTTGTGTTTTGTTTTGATTGATGTGGACCAAATGCAAAGAAATGGACAAATGGACTTAGTTTCTAGGACATTCCCTATGCAAATTTGGAGTAAAAGGACCTTAATGTTGAAGATGGATTAGAAGGACCAAGCCTCTAAACTCACTCTTGTCCATTCTTGATTTACTTTATAGAATTCTTTGAATGAGTGCTTTTGTGCTAGGGGATCCTATGAAAGTTCAAATTGAAGAATCATTGCCATGCCCACCCAAAGTGAAAGATACAAGAGCCATTTTGGGATCTTCTAAGAGCTTGTTTGATTATGTTGATTGCTTGAGCTTACAATTATTTTACTTGCATATTCCAAAGGATGGGAGCTACTTGGATCATCGATATGATCTCAAGAGAGGAACTCCATTTATGGTCTTGTTTCTTATCCTTCATCTCTTGCATGATTAGGACTTTAGCCAGTCTTCTTCCGTCCACTCTAACACAAGTCAAAACTTTTGTGCAAACATTAACACTTGTTTTCAAAAATTAAAAACCTAAGCAGTATGCTTTTTATTTTCAAATTAACTTTTCATAACACTTATTTTGAATTGAATCTTTAAGTCAACTTTGACCATATTTTGTAAATACTTTTCATTGGTAAATATAACTCATTCAAATACTTTTGTGGTTTCAATGGCCACTTTCTTATTAGAAACTTTTTCATAACCTTTAGCTAGTAGGTTTGAGTTATCCTTGAGGTAGATGTAATACTCACCTATATCCTTAGTGATTGACAATGAGTCTTCCATGCTTATTATAGGGTTAACCCTTCACTAGCATGTTGAAGCTATCCTCACATGGTGGATTTGTGGTTTTAGGTTGAGTTTTCTCCCTTGGATAACAAAAGACCTTAAGGCTTTTGGACCAATCAATTCACCCACTCATTTTGAAATTTTTACCCCGAACTACGAGGTTTTGATCCTAATCTTTTTTAAGATGGTACGTAGGCAATGGGTTTATCCATCCAAACACAAAATGTAAATAACTTGTATATTCTCTCCTCATCTCTTCAATCATGTTTGCACAAACAAATTTTCACAAAATACCAACCTTACAACAAGTGTCAAAAGGGCTCCCTAGGAGTACCTAGGATGTTTGGGGTGCTTAAAACCTTCCCATTGCAAAACCAACCCCCTTACCCAAATCTCTGACATTTTTACTAGTGTTTAATTCGATAAAACTTTTAGGTTTTTGTTTGCTTTCTAACCATTCTTTTGGATAAATAGAAGTGCGATGGCGACTCGACTTGTATGATTTACCTTGGATTTAGTCAATATCTCTAATGGTAACGAATACCCCGCTACAGAAAAGTAGCGACTTTGCTGGTGTAGCGGGGTATTCGTTACCATTAGAGATATTGACTAAATCCAAGGTAAACCATACAAGTCGAGTCGCCACCGCACTTCTATTTATCCAAAGGAATGGTTAGAAAGTGAACAAAAACCTAAAATTTTTATTAAATCAAAAACTAGTAAAAATGTCAGAGCTCTGGGTAAGGGGGTTGGTTATGCAATGGGAAGGTGTTAGCACCCAAAACATCCTAGGTACTCCTAGGGAGCCCTTTTCATACCTGTTGTAAGGTTGGTATTTTGTGAAAATTTGTTTGTGCAAACATGATTAAAGAAATGAGAAGAGAATATACAAGTTATTTATATTTTGTGTTTAGATGGATAAACCCATTGCCTACGTACCGTCTTAAAAAAGATTAGGATCAAAACCTCGTAGTTCGAGGTAAAAATCTCAAAATGAGTTGGTGAATTGATTGGTTCAAAAGCCTTAAGGTCTTTTGTTATCCAAGGGAGAAAACTCAACCTAAAACCACAAATCCACCATGTGAGGATAGCTTCAACATGCTAGTGAGGGGTTAACCCTATAATAAGCATGGAAGACTCATTGTCCATCACTAAGGATGTAGGTGAGTATTATATCTACCTCAAGGATAACTCAAACCTAATAGCTAAGGGTTATGAAAAATTTGATTGAGAAAGTGGCCATTGAAACCACAAAAAGACATTTGAATGGGTTATATTTACCAATGAAAAGTATACAAAATATGGTCAAAGTTGACTTAAAGATTTAATTCAAAATAAGTGTTATGAAAAGAAAGTTTGAAAATCAAAAGCATAAGGCTTAGGTTTCTAATGTTTGAAAAGAAGTGTTAAATATTTGCACAAAAGTTTTGGCTTGGGTTAGAGTGGAGGGAAGAAGAAGAATGGCTAAAGTCCTAATCATACAAGAGATAGAGGAATAAGAGAACAAGACCACAAATGGAGTTCCTCTCTTGAGATCATATTGATGATTCAAGTAGCTCTCATCCTTTGGAATATGCAAGCAAAATAATAGTAAGCTCAAGCAATCAACAATCAATTTAGCTCTTGGAAAGTTCATCAATGGCTCTTAGATCTCTCTCTCTTAGAAGGTCATGGCAATGGTTCCTCACTAGGCTCAATGTTGGAATCCCTAGCACAAGAACACACACATTAAAAAGTTCCATCAAACAATCAAGAATGAACAAAAAGGAGTTTTAGAGATTGGTCTTTTCAAAGTTATCTTCAACACTTATAGCATTCTAAAGGCCCAATTCCTAGTTGCTCTTTGACTTGTATAGAACTCTATAGGCTCAATGCCTAGTTGCTCTTTGACTCCACATTTGCATAGGGAAACCAAGTTCCAACAACTTGCCATGCCAAAAAGAAGTCTTGATTAGTGAACCAAGTTCCAACAACTTGCCATGCCAAAAAGAAGATGAGAAATGATCTTGTATTGGTTTAAGTCCTTTGCATGATTTAAGAAGCAATTTATCCTTAATGCAAAGCCATTCACTTGATCATTTGATCAAGATGAATTATATTTGAATCAAGGAAGATTAAACCTCCCTAATCAATGCTAACTTATCAACCTTTAACTCATTGATCAAAAAAAAGAAAAGAAGAAGAAGAAGATGAAGGAGATGGATAATAGAAATGAAGAAAATAAAGTGCATCCAATGAAAAGGAATGTACCAATCCATAAATGTTGACCAAAGATAGGGAAGATCAAGGTCAAACCCTCAAAAATCAGAAATGAGATGAAGATTGGAAGTCAAGAAATAAACAAAATATTTTTGGCATTTTTAATATTTGAAAATAAACTTGAATTAAAATATTAAAGAAAGGTTAAACTTCAAAATCACCTCAAATCAACTTTAAAAAGTCCAAGTGAATTATCCCAAGTTCAACAAGGTCAAACAAAGTTTGACAAAAAAATTCAGCATTTTTAAAAGTCAGAAACTATTTTTTATCAATTAAAAATGAAGAAAAATAACCTAATTGAACTAAAATCTCAAATAAATCTCAAATAAATTAATAAATTGATGAGAATATTTTTCATAGATCTACCATCATTCAAAGAGATTGAGAAAATATTTTTGTAGTTTTTGAATATCAAAAACTATTTAAAATGAATTAAAAATAACCAGAAAAGAGAAAATTCACAAAAAATATCAAATGATAAAATAAATAATATTAAAAATCATTTTTCGAAACTAGAATGAAAAAGAAAAATAATGCCATTGGTCCCTTATTTTTTGGAATTACAATGAGAGAGTTATGAATTTTTGAAATAAAATGTATATAAAGAAAATAAACAGAAATTAAGGAAAATAGAAAAATCGGGAAGCGTTGGATGACTTCATTAATTGACGTGGCAACATCTAATGGATCAGGAGCGTGCATGTACCATAGTCATTAGTCAACTGAGAAACATATTGAATTAAAAAAAGTCATAACAATGGAGCGTGGAGATTAGATCTGGAGATTGAGATCAATGGCTCACATTGAATCTGGTAATGAGACGGTGACTAGCGCCACCGTCTTCTCCGGTGAGCTCCGGCGAAGGTCAAAAAATGCAGAGACTCAAATGCTCACTAAAATGGACGATCCAGGCACCATTCGAAAGGTGAAGTGATGTACATCACTCCTATATCACTCACTTCCACTCTAGATTCCTATTAAGAGAGAAATCAAAGATGGAAGTTTGGTGATGTTCAACTGAACTTGCTCGATTTCAACAATTAAACACTCAATAATGATGCCTCTATAGAGAGGACTTCAGACAACACAATATTAAGGCCAATGGATCAAAGTATAAGGAGATTCAAAGCAAAAAATAGTTGATCAAAACCTTTGGATTATGAAGATTTGAGTCCCTTTCCTTGGTTCCTTTTGCAAAACCGAACTTCAATGGATCAAATGATGAAGGTTTAGGAACTTTAAATCTGAAAATTCAACCAAATGCAATTAAATTTCATATCTGAATTTTTTGAAGAAGATGAACTTTGTTCCTTTGGTATGGTTAGGGATTCACTCTTGCAGCATTTTAGGCGCCTTTAGGTTGGAGAATTATGAAGCATAGCACATGTATTTATAGCTGGAAAGGGCTGAGTGCATGAGTTAACTCGTGTGCATGGCAAATGGATTTTTCATTGCATGGGCTTGTGTGATCATGTGGAAGTCCCAATGAAGACTGGAATGACCTGTTGAGTTCATATGAATTACAAATGGACGTGTATATTAAGTGTAAACAGCTCATGCATGGCAATTTGAATGGAATTTCACAAAATGCACTTAATCTTCATGCCTGCGAAAATGGTGCTTCCAAACTCCAAATGCTACCTCATAAGTAATGGTTAGAGAGCTTGTTGCATAAGGAACAAATTATATGTTTATCAAAATTTCAATTGGGCCTTGGAAATTAATGAATTTTGAGTTTAAAATGTAGGGTGCAAAACATGCATGAGTGAAGTTTCCAAATTTGGCCAATGTTCAAGCCCTTCTGTCTCAATGATGCAAGCTCCAAATGATAAAACCTTCAACATAAAAGTTGTATATCTTTTCAAGACAATCAATTTGGACTTATATTTTGCATCATTTGGATTTTTAATGAAGAAGGTATGGGCACTTGAAGTTGGACTTTTTTCCATTTCAATGCCTTTGGTCCAAAGTGACCTATAATGTCTTGCATTATCACATGTATTTATTTTGAGATTTTGAAATTTTCCTCAACATAACATTTGATGTAGACACAATATGATTTCCAATGCACTTGGTTCCACCTCAAAATCATAAAAAATGAATGAGTTATGTTCTTAGGAAGTTGACCCAAAATTAGGGTTTCAATCAAAATGACCTATAATGTCTTGGAATGGAAGATGACTTTCCAAGATTCAAATAAAATTTTTATGAACATGAAAGTTGTTCATATTGTCCTTAAGAACATTTTTTCTCTTGAGATCATCTCCATTTAACCAACACATAATAAGTTAGGTCTCAGTGCATTTCAAAATAGTCAGATGAATTGACTGACCAACTTCTCAAGTCCATGCCTCGAATCCTGATGAATTGATGATTGAGGGCACTCAAATAAGTTCAAATATGCATGGAATAATGAATTTAAGAACTTCCATTGATGGTATTTAACCATGGGTTGAGTTTGCTTCATGAGCAAGGCATAGTTGATGAACAGATGAATTAGGGTTTCCTTGGAAGACAAACCTCAAACCCCTTGACTTGCTTTGATCGAAATGATGAATTGAGATACTAGGGAGGAATATTTGATGGATGAGAGATTTGGGAACCATTGCCATGCTTGCTTTCATCTTCTCTTGACTTTATCATTGCACAAAGGATCTCCTAGAAGCTTCTAGACCTTGTGATTGCTCAAGCTACTTACAAAAGATGTTTGTGACATATTTTTGTGTTTTTGGTTAATAAATAAAATGAGAAAAGCAATGATATACAATTCAAGCATGCTTGGTGATCTCAAACCACTCACGAGAGGTCCCACCCAAAGGCAAAAAGGGGAACCAAGATGCTCATGATCCTTGAGGCTTTGCAAATGCAATGTTATGATGCCATGAGGGATCTTAGGGCCAAAATTGGGGTCTTATAGATGCCCCTATTTAAGGTCATTCTAGCCGGAGATATGAAGGTTAAAATTTTCATCTCGACGAGGTAGAATGGGCTTAAATAATAACAAAGAGACAAATTTTGGTCCCTAAGATACCTCATGATGTAGATGTATGTATGCGAAAAGGGTAATACTTCGTGGGGATATGTGTCCACAAAGAAGAAAAGAAATCCAGAGAAACCAACAGTTCATATGAGTAACACACTCAATGGGAGAGAGACTCTGGGACTATTATGGGGATAAGGAAGGGGTAAAATGGCGTGAGAAGGGCACGACTCAAAACTTGGTGAAAGACACGAGCAGAATTCCAAAGAATAAATCAATGGAAGGACTCACACTGACTCAAAGATGCATGTATTGGGGAATATGCCAATACAATGGAACTATCCACAAAGGGTACTTCAGATGAAAATCCGGACTCAGATGGGAGAATCCACTAAAGGACCTCGCTGGGGAACATCCAAACAAGATTCCTCTGGGGGAAGCAACAGGATGAGGTATTACCGGTTACTGGGTAATAAGCTCAAGGAGACATGTGACCAAAACACCGGTATAAGGGTGATGTAGCGGTGTATTCATCGCCTTTAGATTTATTGACTAAATCAAAGGCAAAGCATACAAAGATAGAGTCGCCACCGCACTTCTATTTATCCAAAGGAATGGCTAGAAAGCGAACAAAAGCCTAAGAAGTTTTACAAATAAAACTAATAAAAGGGCTACAGAGATCTGGGTAAGGGGCTAATTATGCAAAGGGAAGGTGTTAGGAACCCAATGCATCCTAGGTACTCCTAGGTGTCGCATCCGCGAAAAACAACCGGCGGGCTAAAACAAAACAAACAGAGCCGCCACCGTGCGTTATTTATCCCAAAGAGGGAAAGGAAACGCTCGAAGTAAACCTGGAAAAGACATGATCTCGCGACCAAAGAGAGATGGGATCGGGAGACGGTTATGCGAAGGGAAGGTATTAGCACCCCTACGCATCCTTCGTACTCGACGGGATCCACGCTCAAAAGGAAAGAATAAGGTTGCTAAACACTGCCCAAAAGAATGCACACACACACCGGAAACAACACAGGTGGAAAAAGAGGGGAATGGGCTCGCTAGGGTATCGCATCCTATGCCTACGTATCTCATCTAGAATGAGAATCAGAGCTACCGTAGTTCGGCTAACGCACGCCGAAACAAAACACACGCACAGACGCTGAGACGTCAAAAGAAACACACAAACAGGCAAACATGGAAACCGAATGCCAATCGCTGGACTTACATCGGACTCCGAACCAACAAACCCACACTGGAAACCAACTGCCAATCGCTGGACTTACGTCGGACTCCACACAACAAACACCAATAGGATACGGACTGCCAATCGCTGGTCTTACGTCCATCTCCTAACACACAAGAGAAGGGTAACAAACAACAAGTTACTAAGGAGTCTGGCACTCGAGCCTAGTAACTGTCAAGCAAACACACACAAAAAGGGAAAAGGGTGAACACACAGACTAGAAGGGAGTCGGGAACTCGGACCTAATAGCTGTCAAACAAAACACACGTAAAAAGGAAAAGGGTGCCCGGAGAGATCTCGTACGACCTCCTGCCTACGTACCTCATCTGGTATGAGGATCAGGGCAACGTAGTTCCCCTTAACAGGGGAGAAACTTTCTCCTAACCAGAGATTGGGAAATGACAAACTAGAAGGGAGCCTGACTCGAGCCTAATAGTTATCATGTATTCCACAATGGTCCTAGGTTGAGGTTTCTATCTAACTTGCACAGGCAGCAAGCTATCCTAAACGTCATAACCAAAGCAGAGCAAACATACACACAATTAGCACACACTATATACAAACAAAGTGGGCTCACACAAGGTTAGGCTGCGAAACACAAGCCAACTGGAATCGGGTGATGTTAGCTCTTAACCCTAACATTGAGAGTTAGGGTGAAGCAGATGAATTGGGAAGTGAGGGTAAGACCTCACAGCTCTTATCCCTGGCCTGGGAGAGCTTCAGACAAATGAAAGTGTGGGAGTTCAGAAAGTTAGAACTCTTCTCCACATATGACTGACTCAACAAAGATCTTGGGTTAATATCCACAATGCATCAACACAAGGTGTGTGAGCAAAGTGGATGACACACTGAATAGCAGGAGATGGATTGCACATCTCTTTTATCTGCCAATTGCCTTATCAAAGGTCTTTTCCTGCTTGGCACAAAAGTAAACAAACACAGGCATTGCCTCTTAAGGAGGGGTTTAGGCAGGTGCCTGCCCAAGTAATAGGACAGGTCTTCCAGACTACATGAAGTCATAGAGATTTATACCTATGTGGTTAAGCAACCAAGCAAAAGCAATTTCAAATTGAACTTAAGCAACCTATGTACCTGAAAACAATCTAACTCAGTCAGTATACAATTCACAAAGTCAAACAGACAGTTAATAGTCAACAGTCAACAAACATAGTCAAACAGACAACCAAACAATGCATCAAGATGCAAGGCACAAGCTCAACTCAAATGAGCTAAAAGCCACCTACAAAACAAGTCAAGGTTAGTCAACATCAACCAAATAATCCAACTCAAGCAATGTGAATCAATCTCCTCATGGCCATATGCTTCTTATCCTAAAAACGAAGCTCAAACATAAGCACAAACCACTAGGACAAGGCCTAGGGTCAAAGATGGAGAAATAATTCAAAACAGAACATGAAAATTGACATGGATCAATTTAAACCAATTAAGAACATAATCCAAAAGGTCTCATGTCAATAGCATCAACCAAATTCATTTCACAAAGCAATCATGGGAAGGCATGCAAGTTGGAACCACATTGAGGCAACAGAATGAACAAATCCATATTAATTCAAAAATGGTTCAATTAATTCCAAGAAAAATCATGGCTAAACAACATACATAATATGATCAACACACCAAAAATAAAGTCATTTAGACAAGTATAAGCATGGTAATCAAATTCAATAAGGCAAGGTAAGCACTAACAAGCTCAATTGAGACACAATTTGGTACATCAACTTAGCACAAGCCTAAAACAGAATTGGAAAATGATAAAGACCTAAAACCAAAGCCACAATAAACTTAAAAATGTCTAGAAACAATGTGCAAAATTTCACATTCATAGGATACACAACCATCATTTCACAAATCATGGAAGTTCAACACTCTTCAAAAGGTCAAACATGACTAACCAGCAAGGAAAATCTCAAACAAATCAGAAATGAATCCAAAAATTCCACAAAAATTCATGATCAATCCTAACATCCAGAAGAATCTCCATACAAAAAATCAAGTCATTTGGATTTATTTGGCATGGCAAAGAAATTACACAAGATGAGCAAACAAAGGTGTGACACACATTGTCACACCTACATTAACCAGATCATATCTCAACAACCATAAATGCTAAAGATGCAAACTCAACACCAAAATGTCCAGCAAGATGCCTAGTTTAAGCATACCAAATTTCAAAAGCATTGGATTAAAATTCATCATTTCACAAGAGATATGGCAAGCAAGGTCCAAAACGCACATGCATACACAAACCCTAAGCAAAAACATTTTTCAACCGTGCACAATTTCTGGAAAAATAGCCAAAAAATAGTAGACATGATGAGGATCAAGATGCAAAAACCACCCATCATTTGGATCATTATTCATTGAATTATGATTTTTGGAAGGGAAAGAAAAATTAAAAAAACATGAATGAAGCATGTATGAACATGGATGAGAAATGAAATAAAATGCAAATGGCAATTTGGAAATGTCATATGCTGGGAATCGAAGTGTGTGGACATTTGAATGAAGCGCGCTGGCTGCCAAAACGCAGCGCTTCATTAATCTATGTGGCAATGGCAAGCGCTCCGAGCCAATCAATCAGCCACGTGAATGCTGATTTGGACCAATGCATGGACATGAACACAAAAACGCATGCACACAAGCGCTTGGACAGATCAAACACATTCTGGAAACCTAAAACCCTAACATTCATACACATTCATCGTGTTCTTAAGGCTCAAGAACAAAAGTGTCCAGAAATGCGAAATACATATATCATTGGATTCCTCTTTCCACGTACATCACTAATCCACATCCAATTTAACCTAATTCCACATGTATCAAAAAATTCAAAGCCAAGAACATTCACATGTCAAACTTATATCTAACCTATCTCACTCATTTCTTCATGAAAATCAATGATCTAAAGTTTAGTGTGATCAGCTTTAAAAGATCTACAACATGCATACATCAATTTCATGAATTATGAGAGTCGAATTCTGACCTTAATGAAGCTACAGAAGTGAAATTGCTCGAATCAGGTCTTGTAATGTAGAAACAGATGCTCCTCAAGGCTTAGGTGGATGAATGGATGAAGAACAATAGCTCAATCGTGCTGGATCTTGCTTGAATCTTCCAACTGCCATGGATGAGTTTGAACTTCAACAGCTTCGAATCTTGATGAAACTTGATGGATCTTGCTTCAATCTACCTCCACAATGCTTATGGATCATGAACCAATCGAGAACAAGGCAATGTATGTGAAAGAAATTAATGAAAAGTGAGAGAAAAAGTTTGAAGAGATTTTTCAGATCTGGAAATTATGAGGTGTTAATCTGTTTTTCTGTTATGCTTATCCTTATATATCATGTACTAATCATGTTTGTTAATCACAATTAAGCAAGGCAAGTGTAATTAGTGAAAATGAAGGTGTAATGACAAATTTGTAAATGCACCTTATGCATGAGAATCCAATGGAACAATGCACGATTCTGGTTTGAATTTCACTTGAAATGTGGTTTGGAACCAAATGCAAATGCTAGAATGTGAAACCAATGCACCATTTTCAAATTTGGAATTTCGCTCCAAAATTCAAATGAAAAGTCAAATATTTTTGTGATCAAAATGCATGGCTTATGATGCATGAATTGGATAGTGCATGTCAAGAGAGAAATGTTGCAAAAAGAACCATCTCATTTGGCCTTATGGTTAAAAAGTTATGCATGCTTGAAGTTCAAATTCATTTGGCAATGATTGATCCATATCTTTTCAACCATACATGAGAAATTCATGTTCTTGGACTTTTTGGAATTGGGAGAACAAGATCTTCAACTTTCATGTTGGACAAAATTTCATTTGAAGCATGTTTGATGATGTAATCTTGAGGAGAAAACCTTTCCATTTTTTTTGGCAACTTTGAATTACAAGTCACTTTCTATTTTTGGAAAGTTTTGTCCTGACTTTATTTTCTTCAATGTTGATGTTTGAAATGTCAAATGAGACTTGTTTGAACATGAATGAAGTATTTCTAACCACTTCCCACCTCCAAATCCAACAGTTGACTTTTGGTTGACTTTTTCAGTTGATAGATGACTTGGTCATGCACCGATGAATTCGAGCCTCAATCTCCTGATGAAATGGCTCCAAAATGAAACCCTAGCTTTCACAAGCTCAATAAAACCATGTGATGATCCCCATCTTCATGAAGACCTCTTATCCTTGCAAAACCCTGATTGGCTCAATTCAGATGATTAGGGTTGACCAGAGGTCAAAACCCTAATCCCAAGGAAAATGATCAGGCACAATGAACCTCTTGGTGATGATAAGACCATGATGATGATGATGTACCATTTCAACCAAGATAATGATCAATCTCCTTGAGGAACCAAGAAACCCTAATTGAAGCACAAACCCTCAGATGGTCAGTGATCAACTCATGAGACCCTCAGGCTTGCATCTTTTAACCTCTTTATCTTCTGAGCAAGACTTAGGAGGATGACTTGCTTATTGTTCACATGATATGCAAAGATGCAATGACTAATGTCCTAAAAATGAAATGCAATATGCTAAGCTAGTCCCAAGAGAGGAGGGCAAATTTTGAGGTGTTACAGCTGCCCCTATTCAATCCACTGTGAACCTGTCGATATGAACAGCCTCGGCTTTCGGATGATCAGGGTGAAGAGTGATTGAATACCAAGAACAGATGAACAATTTACACTCTGATGGGAAATAATTAACAATGCCTGTCAGAATCGGCAAAGAAGCAATCTCAAAAGAAGAATCCGTCTGGTACGGAGAAAATCGGCCTAAATACCGAAACAGGAATATTGGTCTGGATACCAAAATAAATGGTAGCACAGGAATACCATGGCCTGAACGCCGCTCAGTAGTCTGAATACCTGAAACCTGGCCTGAATGCCCCCTTCGGCCTGAACACCGGAAACCTGGCCTGAATGCCGCAAGCTGCTTCGATCTGAACTTCGGAAGCTTCTTCGATCTGAACATCGGAAACTGGTCTGAATACCCACCTCGGCCTGAACACCGGAAACCTGGCCTGAATGCCGCAAGCTGCATCGATCTGAACTTCGGAAGCTTCTTCGATTTGAACATCGGAAACTGGTCTGAATACCCACCTCGGACTGAACATCGGAAACCTGGCCTGAATGCCGCAAGCTGCATCGATCTGAACTTCGGAAGCTTCTTCGATCTGAACATCGGAAACTGGTCTGAATACCCACCTCGGCCTGAACACCGGAAACCTGGCCTGAATGCCGCAAGCTTCATCGATCTGAACTTCGGAAGCTTCTTCGATCTGAACATCGGAAACTGGTCTGAATACCCACCTCGGCCTGAACACCGGAAACCTGGCCTGAACGCCGCAAGCTGCATCGATCTGAACTTCGGAAGCTTCTTCGATCTGAACATCGGAAACTGGTCTGAATACCCAACTCGGCCTGAACACCGCATCGGTCTGAATGCCGTAAGCTGCATCGATCTGAACATCGGAAGCTTCTTCGATCTGAACATCGGAAACTGGTCTGAATACCCACCTCGGCCTGAACACCGGAAACCTGGCCTGAATGCCGCAAGCTGCATCGATCTGAACTTCGGAAGCTTCTTCGATCTGAACATCGGAAACTGGTCTGAATACCCAACTCGGCCTGAACACCACATCGGTCTGAATACCCAAAAAACTCTTCATGCCTGTCAGCATCGGCAACAATAAGGTAAAGTGACGAATGAGACGGAACGTGGGCCAATGACTTATGTTGGGAATAATAAGCCATGAGCATGCCATTCCTACTTAATCCACTGTGAAAGAACAATCTGCGCTCAACTGGGGATTATCTCCTTCTCTTTTCTTTACTTTTTGTTCTTTTCTTGGACCCCGAAAATTTTCTGATCATCATTCCATCTCCGCCCGACAGAAGCCCTTCCTCCAATATCGCACTACTGGGGAATACTGTGGATTAGAATCACGACGCAAAACTCCTAGGAGTAACATCTTCACCTTCTGGCGAAACCACCTCTCAAACAATAACCACGGCTTGAGACTAGCTTATGCTTGCAATGCTGATGCATGATATTTTTTAGCGTAATGCCCCATAACCATGGAAATGCTACGCAATTAATTATGCAATATGCTATGCTTATCTACATGATGAATGCATAAAAAGTATCCCCCTCAAGGGACTCTTCTGGGGAGCTCGAGGCACTCTGCTGAGGAACTCATCAACACTCCAATCTCCACCCTGCTGGGGAATAACACTGCTGTTGGGGAAAAGACCACCTTTACCAAGGATGACCTCCACTGAACTCAACCCGCTTGGGGACTTCGTTGGGGAAAGAACCACCAACGCACTCTGTGGGGAAACCAACAATCTCTGACTTGCTGGGGATACAACAATCCCGACTCTACTTGGAGAAACCAACACCAATAGATACCTCCGCTGGGGAAATAGCAACCTTCGGGCGTGGCTGCTGAGGAAACATGTAACACCCTTATAAAATACCCCAATAATCAATTAATTCAACAAAATATAAATCAGAGTAAATATGCAATTTAAGGGTGTCACACTTGACACTTCACACCATTCACCATAATAGTTTGTCATGCTCATTTAATAATCAAAATAAAACATTGCACAATTCGCAGCGGATAGAGATCAAATCAATCATGCAAGCCATGTAACACATTACATGTAAAACTGTTCAACAACCACAATTGAAAACAAAGTAAACATCCCGTCCCGATGTTACATCTACCAGAGCATGACCCACTAAGGAACTACACTAGACTCCAAGCACTAGCTTCTACTCAATCACTGCTCGTTACCTGAAACATAGTTGTAAGGGTGAGTTCCTCAATCGATATAATAAGCATTATAAAATATCATGTAATGCTAAGTAAATTAACACATTCATCACCCTAATCAGATCACACATTCAGTAACGGCAACACCAACTCATAATCACAATCATATTCAGCACAAACACAACACAAACACGTATAATATTGGAATACATCCATTCATATTATACACCATACATACATTATGCAATGAGACTCCATGCATGCGGTACCGACTATTCGTGAACATATAGTTCAACCTCACCGATCAAATCCAGATACGGCTACCAAGCTCACTAGTCCCACTCATTTGAGACCTAGTGACTCACATCACTAATTCCTCACCATGGGAATTAGCTACCACCCCAAGGGCTATGCTATGCACGCTAATCACCTAGCATGCAAACATCAACAACAATCCACAATAATTCACTCACCAATTCCTCACCATGGGAATTAGCTACCACCATAAAGGCCATACTATGCACGCTAAATCACCTAGCATGCAACATCAACAATCCACAATGGACATATGCTCACACTCTAAGCCATAAACAGTCCATTCACAATAGCATACATAATAGATATATTCACAACATTATGCACACCATCATACATCATCAATACAATTATCACAGAATCATATTATGTCATGCCACATAATCAATCACAGTATTAGCACACTCTACTAATACCTACGCTGCTCAAAACAACGGGAAATTGATCCCTCATATATCATACACCAATATAGGCCAATCATCAATTGTTCACAATATTTAAAATATCAGTTTTTCTACTTTTCAAACAGTGTTAACCGGTTAACGCCCTGGGTTAACCGGTTAACGCAACACAGAACACGCTTCCTGGCACATTTTAACAGTGTTAACCGGTTAACACCCTGGGTTAACCGGTTAACGCAGAACAGAAATTAATTTTTCTAAATCATAATAGTGTTAACCGGTTAACACCCTGGGTTAACCGGTTAACGCAAGACAGAAAGCTGTTCCTGCGCTAACACGAACAGAATGCAGAATTACCCGCATTTTTCGTCGTCGGAGGACTTCCGGACCTCCGATTTCGATTCCGTAAACGGCTACACGTCCAGAAAATCACAACTCATCCAAATATAGATTCAATCACAGTTTTTAACGCAATTTATTCATCACAATTCAAGGTATTTCTCAAACCTAATTAGAGTAAATCAATGGCTTATTACTACCCATCACATGTTAATCCATAATACCCATTAAACGACGATAGACCCATCTTACCTGAGTTAATCCGGCAAATCCTTTAGCTTCAAGCTTTTCCCTTCTTCAACCCTTGTTCTCTTGCTCTTCCTCCTTGCCTCTTTCTCACTTTCTGTCACTTCTCTGGTTTTCACGTGAAAAACCCTTTTTACCAAATGGAACTCTTTATATATATTCCAACTTATTATTCCAATTTATATTATTCCAATAATAATAATAATTCCAATAATATTCCAATAATAATCCAATTATTTAATTAAATTAATAAATATACTATTAACTTAATTTAAATAATTATCATATTTTATCGGGATGTTACAAAACACCGATCTAAAACTTGCTGGGGAGATAACCATCCCGACCCTGCTATGGAAGACACAGACCTTGAATCTGCTGGGGAGGTAACAATCCCCACCGTGCTTGGGGAAACCAGGACAGTCTGGCGCAAAACACCCGTCGACTCGTCGAACCATGGCATTAACCGTCTACATCCACTGTCAACTTTTCCAATTTTGAGAACTCCCAGACTCGTCTGGACTTTTTTGATTCATCACCTTGTATTACCGACTCCTCCGTACTCTACGAAGATCAAACTCTTTGAATTTATAACAACTTTCCAATCTCAGACTTTGAAGAGTCTTCTTGATTAATTCTCAAGGATCGTCGTACGTCTTTCGCCGTCTTTTCACCATCCCTCCATTCATTCGTCCCTGATTGGACTCCACGGGGATCTTTTGTCAAGAGCTTCATCTCACAACCTGCAAGTGAGTGAAAAATATCTAACAGTACCTGCAAAGGAGATCGTCAGATAAAAACGTGCCTCAGGCGTGTCAAGATTTCAATACTCGGGTCACTCAACCTTCCGAATAAGATTTCAAATTTTCAATCTTATAAACATGCATTGGAAGAGACCTGTATGTCTTAAAATGCAGAGATTCTTTATCGCAAACAATTGGATGTTTTTGCAATCAAAGCGGTAATGAAAACAAAAACAAAATTATTTAGCTGAATATGCATTTTATTGATTGAAAAAGTGTGGCTCAAATTGAGCAATACAAAGGAAGCAATTCCTGAAAAGAGGTAATTGCGCACAAAAGGAAAAATCTATCCAAATGGCAATGTGAAACCCGTGATCTCATCGAGTTCCAACTCGGTTACACCCCATATGTCCTCAGACTCTCCGTGCTTTCCGCCTTCTGAACAAGACGTTTCCGACTGATCCCTACCGGGGATTATCCACGTGATATCCAAAACACAAACGATCATGCTAGACGCAGTTGTTCGTTTCAATTCCTCTTTTGTCTGGACCGCCCTTTCGAGTTTTCAGTCCACCGGGATACCCTTTTTTGCCCAAGTCGCCTTTTCAGATTTTCGACTTGCTGGGTGTACAGTTTTTTTTTTTTTTATCCCTAATTTTTACCCGAACCTTTTCATCATTTTTCTGGTTCGCCGGGATGGCCATTTTTGTCTGGACTATTTTATTCTTTTTGTCCAGTGGGTCTCTTTACACGAAGTATTTTTTAACTGCGTCCACATTCACAGGGGATGTAAAATCCTCTCCATCCATGGTCGTTAACAACAAGGCTCCGCCAGAGAAAACCTTCTTGACCACGAATGGACCTTCATAATTGGGTGTCCACTTGCCCCTACGATCGTTTTGAGGAGGAAGGATCCTTTTCAGCACCATATCACCTACGTGATACACACGAGGTCGTACCTATCGGTCAAAAGCACGCTTCATCCGTTGCTGGTATAACTGCCCATGACAGATGGCCGCCAGCCTCTTTTCCTCAATCAGGCTTAACTCTTCATCCCGAGTCCTTACCCATTCAGCCTCTTGCAATTTCACGTCCATTAGGACTCTCAAAGAGGGAATTTGAACCTCAACCGGTAGCACGGCTTCCATTCCATATACCAAAGAGAAAGGCGTTGCCCCAGTAGAAGTACGCACCGAGGTTCGATACCCATGCAATGCAAACGACAACATCTCATGCCAGTCCTTATAAGTCACCACCATTTTCTGCACAATCTTCTTTATATTCTTATTGGCTGCCTCAACCGCCCCATTCATCTTCGGACGATAAGGGGAAGAATTGTGATGTTCAATCTTGAATTCCCGGCACAGTTCTGCCATCATCTTGTTGTTCAAATTAGAACCATTATCAGTAATGATTCTCTCGGGAACCCCATATCTGCAAATGATGTCTCTCTTGAGAAACCTGGCAATAACCTGCTTCGTCACGTTCGCATAAGAGGCTGCTTCCACCCACTTGGTGAAGTAATCAATAGCCACTAGTATAAACCGATGCCCATTCGACGCCGTAGGCTCAATCTTCCCTATCATATCGATGCCCCACATAGAAAACGGCCACGGAGACGACATCAAACTCAACGGATTCGGAGGCACGTGCACCTTGTCCGCATAAATCTGGCATTTATGACACTTTCGCACGAAATTGAAAAATTGGGCCTCCATTGTCATCCAATAATAACCTGCCCTTAGCAGCTTCTTCACCATTGCATTCCCACTGGCATGGGTACCGAACGACCCCTCGTGAACCTCTTTCATCAACTGGCTTGCTTCTTTATCATCAACACATCGGAGCAAGACCCAATCGAAATTCCGCTTGTACAAAACCCCATCCTTATTCAAGTAGAACACCATGGCCAACCTCCGCAGAGTCTTTCGGTCCTTCTTGGATGCTCCCTCAGGATACTCTTGGGTCTCCAGATAGCACTTGATATCGTAATACCACGGCTTCTCATCGTCAGGCGCTGTATCAACAGCAAACACATAAGCCGGTCTATCCAGCCGTCCCACCTCAACACTGGGGAACTGATTCCACCATTGCACATTAATCAAGGCAGCCAGAGTAGCCAAAGCATCTGCCAACGGATTCTCTTCTCTCGGCACATGATGCATTTTCACCTTGGTGAAAAACGTCAACAACCTCCTCGTATAATCCCGGTATGGAATTAAATGAGACTGATGCGTATACCATTTTCCGTTAACCTGATTTACAACCAAAGCTGAATCTCCATATATAACAAGGTTCTTGATCCTCAAATCAATCGCCTCTTCAATCCCCAGGATACAAGCTTCGTATTCAGCCACGTTGTTGGTGCACTCAAATGTTAGCCGGGCAGCAAAAGGAATATGGGATCCTTTCGGCGTAACCAAAACAGCACCAACACCGCTACCATTCACGTTAACGGCCCCATCAAACATCAGAATCCATTCGGATTCAGGGTCAGGCCCCTCCTCCGGGATCGGTTCCTCGCAATCTTTCGATTTGAGAAATATGATGTCCTCATCAGGGAACTCAAACGTCATTGGTTGATAATCCTCAATAGGTTGCTGGGCGAGGTAATCAGACAATACACTCCCCTTGATTGCTTTCTGAGAGGTATACTGTATATCATATTCTGTCAAAATTATTTGCCACCTCGCAACCCGTCCGGTCAATGCTGGCTTCTCAAAAATGTACTTGATTGGATCCATCTTGGAAATCAATAAAGTGGTATGAACCAACATATACTGCCTCAATCGGCAAGCAGCCCAGACCAAAGCACAGCAAGTTTTCTCGAGCAGTGAATATCTTATTTCACAGTCGGTAAACTTTTTGCTAAGGTAGTATATGGCATACTCTTTTCGACCAGACTCGTCATGCTGCCCCAATACACACCCCATAGACCCCTCGAGGACCGTCAAGTAGAGAATTAACGGTCGTCCCTCCACAGGAGGCATCAGAATCGGAGGCTCCTGCAAATACTCTTTTATTTTTTCAAATGCCGCTTGGCAATCATTATTCCACCTGACCGTTTGATCTTTTCTTAACAACTTGAATATTGGTTCACACGTGGTTGTTAGGTGAGATATAAACCGTGAAATGTAGTTCAATCTACCTAAGAAACCACGAACCTCTTTCTCCATTCTCGGTTCAGGCATTTCTCTTATTGCTTTCACTTTAGCAGGATCAACCTCAATTCCTTTTTCACTCACAATGAACCCCAGCAATTTACCGGACCGCACTCCGAAAGTGCACTTATTCGGATTCAACCTCAGTCTGAATTGTCTCAGCCGGTCGAACAACTTGGCCAGATCCACCAAGTGCCCCTCTTCTGTCTGGGACTTTGCTATCATGTCATCAACATAGCATTCGATTTCATGATGAATCATATCATGAAACAAAGTCACCATGGCTCTCTGATAAGTAGCACCGGCGTTCTTGAGACCAAATGGCATCACCTTGAAACAAAAAGTGCCCCACGGTGTGATGAACGTTGTTTTCTCCATATCATCTGGCGACATTTTAATTTGATTATAGCCAGAAAAGCCATCCATGAAGGAAAACACCGAGAATTGAGCTGTATTATCTACCAACACATCAATGTGAGGTAGCGGGAAATCATCCTTCGGGCTAGCTCTGTTCAGATCCCGGTAGTCCACACACATTCTCACCTTCCCATCTTTCTTCGGCACCGGCACAATGTTCGCGACCCAAGGCGGATAGTTAGTGACAGCAAGGAAACCAGCATCCCACTGCTTCTGCACTTCCTCTTTAATTTTCATTGCCATCTCAGGTCGAGTTCTGCGCAACTTCTGCTTCACTGGAGGACAATCTGCTCTTAATGGTAACTTGTGCACAACGATATCAGTATCCAACCCTGGCATATCTTGATAAGACCAGGCAAAGATGTCGACATACTCTTTCAACAATGCCACCATTCTGCTCTTGACACTCGCCTCTAAAGCAGCCCCAACTTTCACCTCTTTCCTGACCTCGTCGGTACCCAGATTCACAATTTCAACTTGCTCCTCATGCGGCTGAATCACCCTCTCCTCTTGTTTCAACAACCTGGCTAAATCCTCCGGCAGTTCACAATCATCTTCGTCTTCTTCTTCGGCATGATAGATCGGATTGTCGAAGTCATACGAGGGTGTAACAGGATTGTTATCAATGAGATCCGGAGAATGATCGCATCTACATGAATGTTGATTCATGCATTGCTTTAGAACCAGAGCGAGACAAATTGAAAATAAAAATGAAAACATTGCCATTTTTATTTCTGTTTCACTTTTAAACTGCAAAAATAAATGAAAAACAGGGAACACCGCTTTTAACTGAAAAACATCCTTTTATTTATGATGCAAATTTTGCAAAATGAAACATGAGGTAGCCCTTACAATGAACCATTACGTTTCGGGCAAAACGTATGGCTTCCATGCAAATAAAATTGAAAACAGAAATTATTACTCTTCAAGTAGAGTGACATTGATGATCTTTTCAGCCTTCCAGTTCTGGACTCCCATCCCTGGTGCGCACAGCTTTATCCACTGATCAATTTCGCAGTCACTGTCAACTTCTTCACCCACCATACAGATGTATTCTGGATCCAGCATTCCAGCACTGGTGAATGTGAACGACGGACGACGTCCTCTGCCTTGTCCTGACGAGCCTCGGCCCGGCTGATAACCCACTCCGAATCGGTCTTTCTTGGCGGCGATGTCCATCATCTTCCCCCAACCAGGAGCTTCCCCACTCTTCACCACCTCGGCGGCCTGCTTATACGAAAAATGGACGGTTTCTCCTCTTCTTTGGCAAAAAGAGCATTCTCCACCTTGACGGTTTCGAATGCTTGACTCGGCGTCTCCCATATCTCACCGTCCATTTCCACGTATTTAAACGATGATAGGTGGCTGACGAAGATGTCCTCTTCTCCACAGACGGTGACGACCTGTCCATCCCAGATATATTTCAACTTTTGGTGCAAAGTCGAAGTCACTGCCCCAGCGGCATGAATCCATGGACGACCCAATAGGCAACTGTATGCCGGCTGAATATCCATGACGTAGAATACTGACTTAAACACCTCAGGTCCAATCTTCACCGGGAGCTCCACCTCTCCGAACACAGCCCGCTTCGAACCATCAAAAGCCCTCACTATCAAGTCAGTGGGCGTCAGAATCAAACCTTCACAGTTCAGCTTTGCCAGGGCTTTCTTTGGCAACACATTTAACGAGGAGCCAATATCAACCAACACGTGCGAGAGCACGGCCCCTTTACATTCCATTGCAATGTGCAAAACCCGATTATGATTCCTCCCATCCACAGTCAGATCCATATCGGTGAAACCCAGCCCATGACTGGCATTGACATTCGACACCACCGTCTCCAACTGATTAATGGTGATCTCTTGAGGAACATAGGCTCTCTTCAGAATTTTCAATAAAGCCTCTCTATGCCCCTCAGAGCTTAGCAACAACGACAAGATCGAGATCTTGGATGGGGTCTGCTGCAGATGGTCAACAAGCTTGTACTCAGACTTCTTGATGATTCTTAAAAATTCTTCAGCTTCATCATCAAGTTCTCTCTCCGGCCCAACAGGCGCCAGTGTCACCACAGGAGTACCTTCATTGATTACTTATTTTCCTCTTGCCCTGGCTAAAGCCTCGGCCTTTTCTTTCTTTTCTTTTTCTCCTTCTCCACCTCTCAGAGCATCGGGCGCAAACAACCTCCCACTACGAGTGAAACCACTGGGTCCGGCATTATCCACCTTTGAAACGGTGGTTTCACTTGCAGTCTGATCTTCCACTTTATCTCCATTGCAATACACTTCCCCACCATAATGCCACGGCACGGCATCATCTTTGTCATAAGGAATTGGCCCAGGTACCGTGATAGTAACTGGAGCCGCGTCAGCCAACGTTGACAAATCAACCGGGTCGAAATAAATGGTTATGGTGGAGACATCCTCCTTCCCCAGACCATCCTTCTCAAACCTGAGGCTTCCTTCATCCATCAACTTCTGGACAACCTCCCTCAAGAGTATACACCCATTCGAAACAATAGTGCACGCAGCACAACCAACATCACAGCCCGGAAAGACCCCATTCTCCAACAATTGTCGCTTGACCTCAGCCAACGGAGTCTTCAACTGATCCACAGTCAACAGCCCGATTCTGCTCTCCTCAGAAATTGCATTCACCCCCATTTGATCATGCGCAGGCATGGGATTAACATTCATATTGGGAGATGGAGCAAAGTTGATTGCTTTGGAATCCACCAAGTCCTGAACCACATGCTTAAAAGCTTTGCAGTTTTCCACATTATGCCCAGGAGCACCTGAATGAAATTCACATTTTGCATTCTCATCAAAACTGGCTGGCCTCTGATCAGGTCTCAAAGGAGCCAAAGTTCTCAATTGTACCAACCCCAAGTCCTTCAGCTTTTTCAACAGGAATGAATAGGTCACAGGTGGCCTATCAAATTGTCGATCATTCATTCTCCCCCTGACTTGATACCCGGCCCTCTGCGGTCTTTGCTGAAATGGCTGACGTTGTTGTTGCGGTTGTTGTTGTTGCTGTTGTGTAGACTGATTATCAGCAGGAATAGTTACCGCAGCAGTGTGCTGGTAGTAACGATCCCTACTCGGTCCTCTTTGGGTGTACACATCACTTGTATCACCCTCCTTCTTCCTCTGACCATTTCCAAAGGGCTTCTTCGATCCAGATGACGAAGCATTACCACCCTGGATTTTCCCCAGATTCAACCAACTTTCTATTCTTTCCCCGGCTACCACAATGTCGGCAAAGTTGGTAACCGGGCATCCAACCATTCTCTCAGCAAAGGCCCCCTGCAGCGTACCCATAAACAGATCTGACATCTCCCTGTCCACCAATGGAGGTTGAACTCTGGCAGCCAACTCCCTCCACCTTTGAGCATACTCTTTAAACCCCTCAATAGGCTTCTGAGACATACCCTGCAGCTGGGTACGACTAGGAGTCATATCAGCGTTAAACTGGTACTGTTTAAAGAATGCGTCACCAAGATCCTGCCAACTCTTGATGTCAGAAGACTTCAGCTTGGAATACCATTCCAAGGATCCTCCAGACAGGCTATCCTGGAAGAAGTACATCCAAAGCTTTTGGTCTATCGTGTAAGCAGAAATCTTACGGACGAAGGCCTGAAGGTGAGTTTCTGGGCAAGAACTCCCATTATATTTATCAAATGCGGGCGCCTTGAACTTCTGTGGGATCACAATCCCCTCAACCAACCCCATATTTGACATATTCACAACCCCTGGAGTGGCATAGCTTTCTAGAGCCCTGATTTTCTCTGCCAACAACTGAATCTCTTTGTTCGGTGGCTGGACACCGTATTGACCAAACGGCTCATTATGCATGGAGAATTGATCAGCTTCTCTGTCTTCCTCCCTATCATCCTCAACCCCAAAGAAAGGAGGGAACAAACTGTTCTTCATATTATTACCCATCTGACCGGGTCCACCACCCGCGGAAGCACCAAAACCACCAGCATTGTTAGTCATTACCCCCACAGTTGTTCTCTTTCCACCGTCCCTAGAACCACTAAGACCATGGTTAGAGACACCATCCAGATTGACCCCACTGTTGGCAGCTGAAGCCCGCTCGAGCTTCTCAACTTTATCAGCCAATGCTTTCTGGCCCACAGCAAACCCCTGCATGATGTTAATCAGCTCATTCATCTTCTCTTTCAGCTCGAGAACATCTGTATTAGGGAGATCCATCAGTCTGGGTGTATTGCGTCTGGTGAAATATCTGTGTGGACGGGTTGTGTGCAAGGGTACAACTCTACGAGCACGAGCAATGATTTCTGAAACAACCACACACGTTAGAACTGATACCTGCAAAATAGAAAGCCAGTTATTATGATTTGTGCATGAATGCAATGTCTATCCACATGAGGAACACTCTGTCTTTCGATCCTAGCTTCATCGAGACAGATAATAATCCGGCAGCAATATTCTGACATTCATCATTTGATTTCATCATACAGATCAGAGATATATGATTTAGCAAAATACCACCCAACCATGTGTGTGCTGTGTGAGTGCATACAGGAAAGCAAATAAAGCTTGAAGATCGATCACTGAATGAAAATAACCACTGCATATCAAAAGTGCACAATAAGTGCCATAGTCATACATCAAGTCTGATACAAATCAAATACAATTCTCCAGAATTAGAAAGGAAATACAAACAAGTGAATTCCGTCAACAGGCCTGACGGTAATCCCCACAAATGATAACCAAAAGGCTACACTGAAGCAGGCCCCACAGACGGCTCTGCATCACCTACCATCTTGGTAAACTTCACCGCGAACCTAAGCTCAGTGTTCTCCTGCTGCAATCTCCCCACCTCCTTTTGGTGAATCTTCATCTGTCTGAAGTAATGATCCCTCTCAGCAAGATAATGATCTCTCTCGACGATATAATGATCTCTCTCGGCAATGATCTTTACCTTCTCTGCTTCCTTAATCTTCAACTTTGACTCCCACTCGGCGACGAGGATTCTGACTCTGTCGTCCCTCTGATCCCTCACAAGGATTTGTCTTCTCTTCTCATCCTCAATGACCTTCGAAGCTCTGGCCAACTTCTCCTTGGTGATGTCGTGCTCCCTTGTGGACGACTCTAAGGCTTGGCTGACCTTACCATAATAAGCGGTGTCTACCTCAAAGCGCTTCACCACAAGAGCATGTCTCTTATCCTGATCTTCCATTCTCCCTCTGATGTCCTGATTAGCCATCTGAATCTGAGCAACACTCATCTCTAATTCAGTCTTCTCCGCTTGCATTTGATCTCTTGCTTTCTTCATCTTGAGAAATTCTTCCATACTGACAGAAGAATGTGGCCCCTCAATCAAAGGACACCAAGGGTCCCCTCTAGGAAATGGTAGATGTGTGAGCTCGATCCTCTTCCTAAGCCAATCATCAAATGGAGGAAAAGACCTGCTATTAACCTTGCCAAAAGGAACCTTGCCCTTTCTCTGAATATCACGCCACTCATCCAACACTTGTCTTAACTTGGCCTGATTGCCCTCAATCGGGAAGTAGAAAGACTCCTGAATCTCTCGTCCGAGAGGAGGACCCTCCACAGCAAATCCCATTTGTCTCCTAAGAAGCACCGGGTTGTAGTTAATGCAACCTTGAACTCCTATGAGAGGTACATTGGGAAGACTCCCACAACTGCAAATGAAATCACGTCCAACCATACCGTTGTGAGTCCAAGCTATGTCCTTGGCTCGCAAACCCATCAACCTGAATGACCACTTGACAGTAGGATCAAGAAAGACAAAAGCACCCTTGGAAGGCAAATACCCCATAAACCATTTGTACAACAGCTGAGCACAACACCGGATCAATCCCCCACGCCGCTTCTCATTCCGATTATGGACCGAGTAGTACACATCTCCAACCAGAGTAGGAATGGGATTCCTCTGCATAAATAACCTGATGGCATTAATATCCACAAAGTTCTTCTGATTAGGAAACAGGATGGTCCCATAAATGCTCACAGCAATCAAGGCACAGACAGTCTTCCAATTACCCACAGCAGCATGTTCCTTGGTTTTATTCTCCAAGAAACTCAAATGAAAACCGGGTAACTTTCCCTTCTCCTTCAAACCCCCCTTTGTCACCTCCGGGCTCAAATAAAGAGCACAAGAAATCTCAGCAATATCAGGCTCCCCCTTAGTGGCAAAGAACGGAATCTGATCTCGGATCTGAATACCCAGGACGCTGGCATAGTCCTCCATCAAGGGTCCCAACAAGTAATCCGGGAAGACAAAACATCTCAAGCCCGGGTCATAGAACTGGAGAAGAGTATGAATGGCGCTCCTATCACTGTCTGTGAGCCTGAAAACCAACTTCAGAATGCCACCGTATGCCTCACGGAACATCCCCACATGGTCGGGTGTAATCAATGCCATCATATCCCTCAGCACACCAATCTCTGGGTCGAAGAAACTGTAGACGACGTCATCCTTCAAACCGGTCCTCATGTCTGAGCAAAGAAGTCTCTCAACCAGGATCTCAATCAAAAATGTCCCTGCATATGAATAAACATGAGTTAGATGCAGATAAATGCAAAATGTTATGATGCTGATGAATGAATGCAATGCATTGTGCCATCCTCCAAGTCATCTGAACATCCACTGCACTAAGTCCCTGATCTCTGAACTGATCACAACCATCTGAGGTACTGAGTAATCACAAATCCGACTTGGGGTTCTGAAATAAACGGAACGGAAAGGTACATCACCATCATCACCAGAGATTCTCTGAATAGATAACCGTAAGACCCTCTGAACCAGCCCGGGGAATCCTGAAATAAACGGATTCCCCACTGATAAATAACACGGACATCACTCCGGCGTCTCGGAAATAAATCCATAAATCCGACTTATAAATATGACTCTGATCAACGGAACCATTAGTCACCACCAAAGTCACCATCAGAACATGCATCTGTACGAATCACCCTCCCCTCACAGGTAAATTCTAATCAGGTCATCCTAAGGCGGATAATAGTCTCGACAATCCGGCAAAGATACTCAACGGGTTTGCCCTTTCGGGTGTGCCATTGCAGCTCTCTTAAGATCGTCTAAACCAAAGATCCGGGAAAGCACGGTCACCGAAGTCAACAGCTCAGATGAGGTAACCCAACCATAATGGATACTCCACAAAGGAAGAGCACTCTCAAATAAACCTCGTCCAGCTTGTGGTGTGTCACGTCGCCCAAAACATGTTGACCTAACATGAGAGGCAACATGAGACCACGCTAATCCTAGGTGTATACTCGGGCCTGGGTTTTAGCCCCACTCAGAACACCCACCCCAAATCATAGGAACCACCTGTACAGAGGACAACAACATGATAGTATGATGCATGCAAACATTTATGCAACTATATACACAACATAATAATCATAAATGCAATAAATAGAGCAACACAAGCAACCTAAACTATCCTAGAGAGCGCTAGGAGAGACTCGCTTAGGGAAGATGGACCAGCAATAGGTCAACTTCTAGTCCCCAGCAGAGTCTCCAGCTGTCGCATCCGCGAAAAACAACCGGCGGGCTAAAACAAAACAAACAGAGCCGCCACCGTGCGTTATTTATCCCAAAGAGGGAAAGGAAACGCTCGAAGTAAACCTGGAAAAGACATGGTCTCGCGACCAAAGAGAGATGGGATCGGGAGTCGGTTATGCGAAGGGAAGGTATTAGCACCCCTACGCATCCGTCGTACTCGACGGGATCCACGCTCAAAAGGAAAGAATAAGGTTGCTAAACACTGCCCAAAAGAATGCACACACACACCGGAAACAACACAGGTGGAAAAAGAGGGGAATGGGCTCTCTAGGATATCGCATCCTATGCCTACGTATCTCATCTGGATTGAGAATCAGAGCTACCGTAGTTCGACTAACGCACGCCGAAACAAAACACACGCACAGACGCTGAGACGTCAAAAGAAACACGCAAACAGGCAAACATGGAAACCGAATGCCAATCGCTGGACTTACATCGGACTCCGAACCAACAAACCCACACAGGAAACCAACTGCCAATCGCTGGACTTACGTCGGACTCCACACAACAAACACCAATAGGATACGGACTGCCAATCGCTGGTCTTACGTCCATCTTCTAACACACAAGAGAAGGGTAACAAACAACAAGTTACTAAGGAGTCTGGCACTCGAGCCTAGTAACTATCAAGCAAACACACACAAAAAGGGAAAAGGGTGAACACACAGACTAGAAGGGAGTCGGGAACTCGGACCTAATAGCTGTCAAACAAAACACACGTAAAAAGGAAAAGGGTGCCCGGAGAGATCTCGTACGACCTCCTGCCTACGTACCTCATCTAGTATGAGGATCAGGGCAACGTAGTTCCCCTTAACAGGGGAGAAACTTTCTCCTAACCAGAGACTGGGAAATGACAAACTAGAAGGGAGCCTGACTCGAGCCTAATAGTTATCATGTATTCCACAATGGTCCTAGGTTGAGGTTTCTATCTAACTTGCACAGGCAGCAAGCTATCATAAACGTCATAACCAAAGCAGAGCAAACATACACACAATTAGCACACACTATATACAAACAAAGTGGGCTCACACAAGGTTAGGCTGCGAAACACAAGCCAACTGGAATCGGGTGATGTTAGCTCTTAACCCTAACATTGAGAGTTAGGGTGAAGCAGATGAATTGGGAAGTGAGGGTAAGACCTCACAGCTCTTATCCCTGGCCTGGGAGAGCTTCAGACAAATGAAAGTGTGGGAGTTCAGAAAGTTAGAACTCTTCTCCACATATGACTGACTCAACAAAGATCTTGGGTTAATATCCACAATGCATCAACACAAGGTGTGTGAGCAAAGTGGATGACACACTGAATAGCAGGAGATGGATTGCACATCTCTTTTATCTGCCAATTGCCTTATCAAAGGTCTTTTCCTGCTTGGCACAAAAGTAAACAAACACAGGCATTGCCTCTTAAGGAGGGGTTTAGGCAGGTGCCTGCCCAAGTAATAGGACAGGTCTTCCAGACTACATGAAGTCATAGAGATTTATACCTATGTGGTTAAGCAACCAAGCAAAAGCAAGTTCAAATTGAACTTAAGCAACCTATGTACCTGAAAACAATCTATCTCAGTCAGTATACAATTCACAAAGTCAAACAGACAGTTAATAGTCAACAGTCAACAAACATAGTCAAACAGACAACCAAACAATGCATCAAGATGCAAGGCACAAGCTCAACTCAAATGAGCTAAAAGCCACCTACAAAACAAGTCAAGGTTAGTCAACATCAACCAAATAATCCAACTCAAGCAATGTGAATCAATCTCCTCATGGCCATATGCTTCTTATCCTAAAAACGAAGCTCAAACATAAGCACAAACCACTAGGACAAGGCCTAGGGTCAAACATGGAGAAATAATTCAAAACAGAACATGAAAATTGACATGGATCAATTTAAACCAATTAAGAACATAATCCAAAAGGTCTCATGTCAATAGCATCAACCAAATTCATTTCACAAAGCAATCATGGCAAGGCATGCAAGTTGGAACCACATTGAGGCAACAGAATGAACAAATCCATATTAATTCAAAAATGGTTCAATTAATTCCAATAAAAATCATGGCTAAACAGCAGACATAATATGATCAACACGCCAAAAATCAAGGCATTTCGACAAGTATAAGAATGGTAATCAAATTCTATAAGGCAAGGTAAGCACTAACAAGCTCAATTGAGACACAATTTGGTACATCAACTTAGTACAAGCCTAAAACAGAATTGGCAAATGATAAAGACCTCAAACCAAAGCCACAATAAACTTCAAAATGTCTAGAAACAATGTGCAAAATTTCACATTCATAGGATACACAACCATCATTTCACAAATCATGGAAGTTCAACACTCTTCAAAAGTTCAAACATGACTAACCAGCAAGGAAAATCTCAAACAAATCAGAAATGAATCCAAAAATTCCACAATAATTCATGATCAATCCTAACATCCAGAAGAATCTCCATACAAAAAATCAAGTCATTTGGCATTTATTTGGCATGGCAAAGAAATTACACAAGATGAGCAAACAAAGGTGTGACACACATTGTCACACCTACATTAACCAGATCATATCTCAACAACCATAAATGCTAAAGATGCAAACTCAAAACCAAAATGTCCAGCAAGATGCCTAGTTTAAGCATACCAAATTTCAAAAGCATTGGATTAAAATTCATCATTTCACAAGAGATATGGCAAGCAAGGTCCAAAACGCACATGCATACACAAACCCTAAGCAAAAACATTTTTCAACCGTGCACAATTTCTGGAAAAATAGCCAAAAAATAGTAGACATGATGAGGATCAAGATGCAAAAAACCACACATCATTTGGATCATTATTCATTGAATTATGATTTTTGGAAGGGAAAGAAAAATTAAAAAAACATGAATGAAGCATGTATGAACATGGATGAGAAATGAAATAAAATGCAAATGGCAATTTGGAAATGTCATATGTTGGGAATCGAAGTGTGTGGACATTTGAATGAAGCGCGCTGGCTGCCAAAACGCAGCGCTTCATTAATCTATGTGGCAATGGCAAGCGCTCCGAGCCAATCAATCAGCCACGTGAATGCTGATTTGGACCAATGCATGGACATGAACACAAAAACGCATGCACACAAGCGCTTGGACAGATCAAACACATTCTGGAAACCTAAAACCCTAACATTCATACACATTCATCGTGTTCTTAAGGCTCAAGAACAAAAGTGTCCAGAAATGCGAAATACATATATCATTGGATTCCTCTTTCCACGTACATCACTAATCCACATCCAATTTAACCTAATTCCACATGTATCAAAAATTCAAAGCCAAGAACATTCACATGTCAAACTTATATCTAACCTATCTCACTCATTTCTTCATGAAAATCAATGATCTAAAGTTCAGTGTGATCAGCTTTAAAAGATCTACAACATGCATACATCAATTTCATGAATTATGAGAGTCGAATTCTGACCTTAATGAAGCTACAGAAGTGAAATTGCTCGAATCAGGTCTTGTAATGTAGAAACAGATGCTCCTCAAGGCTTAGGTGGATGAATGGATGAAGAACAATAGCTCAATCGTGCTGGATCTTGCTTGAATCTTCCAACTGCCATGGATGAGTTTGAACTTCAACAGCTTCGAATCTTGATGAAACTTGATGGATCTTGCTTCAATCTACCTCCACAATGCTTATGGATCATGAACCAATCGAGAACAAGGCAATGTATGTGAAAGAAATTGATGAAAAGTGAGAGAAAAAGTTTGAAGAGATTTTTCAGATCTGGAAATTATGAGGTGTTAATCTGTTTTTCTGTTATGCTTATCCTTATATATCATGTACTAATCATGTTTGTTAATCACAATTAAGCAAGGCAAGTGTAATTAGTGAAAATGAAGGTGTAATGACAAATTTGTAAATGCACCTTATGCATGAGAATCCAATGGAACAGTGCACGATTCTGGTTTGAATTTCACTTGAAATGTGGTTTGGAACCAAATGCAAATGCTAGAATGTGAAACCAATGCACCATTTTCAAATTTGGAATTTCCCTCCAAAATTCAAATGAAAAGTCAAATATTTTTGTGATCAAAATGCATGGCTTATGATGCATGAATTGGATAGTGCATGTCAAGAGAGAAATGTTGCAAAAAGAACCATCTCATTTGGCCTTATGGTTATTAAGTTATGCATGCTTGAAGTTCAAATTCATTTGGCAATGATTGATCCATATCTTTTCAACCATGCATGAGAAATTCATGCTCTTGGACTTTTTGGAAATGGGAGAACAAGATCTTCAACTTTCATGTTGGACAAAATTTCATTTGAAGCATTTTTGATGATGTAATCTTGAGGAGAAAACCTTTCCATTTTTGGCAACTTTGAATTACAAGTCACTTTCTATTTTTGGAAAGTTTTGTCCTGACTTTATTTTCTTCAATGTTGATGTTTGAAATGTCAAATGAGACTTGTTTGAACATGAATGAAGTATTTCTAACCACTTCCCACCTCCAAATCCAATAGTTGACTTTTGGTTGACTTTTTCAGTTGATAGATGACTTGGTCATGCACCGATGAATTCGAGCCTCAATCTCCTGATGAAATGGCTCCAAAATGAAACCCTAGCTTTCACAAGCTCAATAAAACCATGTGATGATCCCCATCTTCATGAAGACCTCTTCTCCTTGCAAAACCCTGATTGGCTCAATTCAGATGATTAGGGTTGACAAGAGGTCAAAACCCTAATCCCAAGGAAAATGATCAGGCATAATGAACCTCTTGGTGATGATAAGACCATGATGACGATGATGTACCATTTCAACCAAGATAATGATCAATCTCCTTGAGGAACCAAGAAACCCTAATTGAAGCACAAACCCTCAGATGGCCAGTGATCAACTCATGAGACCCTCAGGCTTGCATCTTTTAACCTCTTTATCTTCTGAGCAAGACTTAGGAGGATGACTTGCTTATTGTTCACATGATATGAAAAGATGCAATGACTAATGTCCTAAAAATGAAATGAAATATGCTAAGCTAGTCCCAAGAGAGGAGGGAAAATTTTGAGGTGTTACACTAGGGAACCCTTTTCACAACTTGTTGTAAAAAGTATTGTTCATGAAAACATTCATTGTGCAAACATTGATTGGGAGGATGAGAGAAGAATATACAATTTTATTACTCTTGTGTTTGGATGGATGAACCCATTGCCTACGTACCTTTACAGGATCAAAACCTCATAGTTCAGCTAAAAGATTTCCAAAAAGTGAATGGATTGATTTTAAACAAAAGCCTTAAGGTCTTTCATTATTAAAGGGAGAACACTCAACCTGAACCAACAATCCACCATGCGAGGACAACTTCAACATACTAGTGAGGGGTTAACCCTATAATAAGTATGGAAGTCTTACAATCAACTCACTAAGGATGCGGTGAGATTCACATCAACCACTAAGATAATTCAGATCTACGGCTAATGCATGAAAACTTATCAAGAAGTGGACAAGGGCCACAAGAAGCAATTGAGTGAGTGAAATTAACCAATTAGAGTATTCACAAAAATGGTCAAAGTTGACATTAGATTCAATTCAGAAGAAGTATTGTGAAAATGAAGTTTGAAAATCAGAGGCTTAAGGCCTAGGTTTCTAGTTTGAAAACAGATGAAAAATGTTTGCACAAAGTTTTCTGGTTTGGGTTACAAATGCAAGTGGAGGTTATAAGGAAACAAAAGGTGGGGATGAGGAGTAAAACTTCATTAGGTGTTCCTCTCTTGAGCTCATATGTAGATGAACCAAGTGGTTCCTTTGGAATAGGCAACAAAGCAATAAGCAAGTAAGCAGGTTCAAAGGAACAAAGCTGGAAATGGAATTCCAATAAATGGTCTTACGTCCAACTCCGAAAACAAATGGGAAACGGAGTGCCAATAAATGGTCTTACGTCCAACTCCACAAAGCAACATGATAGGAAACAGATAGCCAATCACTGGTCTTATATCTGACTCCACAAAAACAAAACAAGATAGGAAATGGAGTGCCAATCAATGGTCTTACATCTAACTCCTCAAGCAAAACAAATAACAAATGCAAAAGCAATATGCAAACAATATGCAAAAGCAACATGAAGGATGCACAAGTAAGCAAACAATCAATCAATTAGCACACACTATACACAACCAAAAGGCTCATACAAGGTTGGGCTTTAGTCAAGGGGTCATATCAACCTCGACAAACAAGCCAGATATGTAAGGGTGTTAAGGCTCTTAACCACTGACATTGACCGTCAGGGTGAGCAGATGAAATGGGAGATGAGGGTTAGACCTCATAGCTCTTAACCCTGGCCAGGGTGAGCTTGACTCAAAGAAGGTGTGGGAGTCCAGAATGAGGAACTCTATTCCACAATGACTGACTCTATATACAATGATCTTGGGTGTTTATTCAAATGCATCAACACTTAATGCGAGCAAGATGAAAGACTCAACTGAATAGCAGGGGATGGATTGCACATCCCTTCTATCTGCCAATGCCTCTTCACTTAGGAGGTCTTAATATGTAACCATGCCTCAATGAGGTCTTTAGCACAAAATTAAACAATCAAGAACATGGCCTCTTAAGGAGGGCTTTAGACAGGTGTCTTCCAAAAGAACATGACAGGTCTTCCAGACTACATGGAGTTAAGGAAATTACCTAAGTGGTATGCCAACCACAAGCAAAGAAAAGCAACTCAAGTAATGAGTTAAAGCTACTAAAGTACCTGTAAGAAAATCAAACATGTCAATATTCCCATTCAGACAAACTAAACAGACAGTCAACAGTGAGACAATCAATATACACAATGCAAGTCAACAACTCAAGTGAGTTAGCCATCCAAGTATCTACAACACAATCAACATTAGTTAAACAAAGCAAATTGTATCTCAAGCTAGGAGATCACATCATCCATTAGGACTTATTGCATGAACCTCTTGAAGAGCAGTTTTTGGAATTAGCAATTTCAAGGCCTGACACGATTCAAATCCACTCCTCTATCACTGTTATGAAGCTTTGTGAAGAAATTGGAGCTTGGAGAGGCTTAGATCTTGCTCAAATAACAGTTTCCATCTTCACCTTCATGAGCTTGGTATGCTTGATTTCTGCTCGAATTCAATGATCCAATGCTTGATCTACACTAAATGAAGATCAGAGAACAAGAATATGGAAGAAAATTGCAATGCTATGTGAAGAATTTTCATGTTTTGATTGAGAGAGAATTTTGGAGGGAAGAAGAATTTAGATCTAGAAATGGTGAATCCTCCACAATTCTGTTAGGTTTTAGTTTATATACCATGTGTTAATCCTATTGAAAATGTAATTAGGCTTTGGTGAATGCAAAATTAGTGAGAATGAGGTGCATGGTAAAATTAGCAAAAACACCTTATGCATGGCAAGGTACACGTGAACAGTAACATGTGCATGGATGAATTCACTTAAAATCTTCCAATGGACACAATGGCAATGGTATTTGGTCCATACAATGCACCAATTTTAAATTTGTCATTTTCCCTCCAAAATGGGCATGAAAAAACAAATGATCATGTGATGAATTTTCATGCAATGTGATGAATGATTTGGAAAGTTTATGTCATGAGAAATATTATGCAAAAAGGAGCACTAAATTTGGAGTTATGAGTCAAAAGTTATGGCCTTTTGAAGTTTCAAGCAATCTTGGCAATGATTTGATCATATCTCCTCAACCATTCATCAGATGCTCATGATCTTGGACTTTTTGGAAATGGGAGAGAGAGGTCTTCAACTTTCCAGTTGGAAAATATTCATTTGAAGCTTCTTTGATGTTGGAAAGTTGAGTTGAAGTTGGTCCAAAAGCTTTCCATTTTTGGAAACTTGAAATTACAGGTCACTTTCCATTTTGGGAAACTTTTGCACTGGCTTCAAATTCTTCAAGATAAAGGTTTGTCATGATGAATAAGCATTGTTTGAACATGAATGGGATGAAAAACTTCAATTTCCACACTCAAAACCCACAGTTGACTTTTCAGTTGACTAACATTGGTCCTTAGATGTCCTGAAAATATTCTGATGAACTTGGGCCTCAACCACCTGGGGAATTTGCTTCACAATGAACCTCTAGCTCATATAATCTCAAAATAATGATCACATGATCCATATCTCAAGGAAAACCTCATCTCTTGCTCATAGGATTCACTTGAATACCTTGACATGTTGACTGCTTAAGCTGCAAGTAACAAAGGTTAATGACATATTTTTGTACATTTTTGGTTAGTGATTAAGAGAAAAGCAATGATATACAAATGCAAGCAATGCTTGGTGATCAAGAACCACTCTCAAGAAAGATCCCACCCATAGGGAAGGAAGCAAGGTGTCCAATGATCCTTGAGGCTTATGCAATGCTATGATGTGATGCCATGAGGGATCTTAGGGACAAAATTGGGGTCTTACAGATGCCCCTATTTAAGGTCATTCTAGCCGGAGACATGAAGGTTAAAATCTTCATCTCGACGCGGTAGAATAGGCTTAAATAACAACAGTGAGACAAATTTTGGTCCCTAAGAGACCTCATGATGCAAATGTATGAATGCAAAAGAAACAAACTCTGTGGGGAATATGGGTCCGCAAAGAAGAAAAGACGATCCATCGGAGTAATACACTCACCAGGAACAGATACTCTAACAGGACTCTTATGGGGATAAGAAAAAAAGAATGCGTGAGCAGGACACGACTCTGAATTAGGGGAAAGAAGAACTTGACACTGCGTGAGCAGGACACGACTCGACTGGAGACCTTACTAGGGAGTAAAGGACTCAAACTGGGAAAAAGAGTTCCAAAGGGAAACACATCCATTGGAAAGACTCAAGCTGACTCAAAGATGCGTGTATTGGGGAAAACACCAATACATCAAAACTATCCACAAAGGATACTTCAGATAAAAATCCGGACTCAAACTGGGGAAAGATTCACACAGAACCTCCCTGCCGGGGAAAATTGCATATATTGGGGAGTTATGCCAAACAGCAAAAGGGTAAATCACAACAGAAACTCCGCTAGGGAATGTCTAACAAAGACTCTCCAGAGGAAGCAAAAGGATGAGGTGTTACCGGTTACTGGGTAACAAGCTCAAAGAGACATGTGATCTGAACACCGGTTACTGGGTGAAAGAACAACAAGCTCAGGAAGAATGAATATCTAAGACCGGTATAAGGGTGAGAGATATCAATCAACCAAACATCTGAGGAAAACCTGAAAAAGGTATATCAACTCACGAAAATCTGACTCCACAGGGGACCAAGGTCATAATAGGGAGCAGAAAGGAAGGAACACCAGGGATACCGGTTACTGGGTATATAATACGTGACCGACCAAAGCGTGAATTGGGGTTTACTTCCAAAACACTCATCATCCGAAAGGAGGGCTTGAAAAAGCAAATCGACTTACAGGATGGACATTCGACTCTGCAACGGGAAAATGAATCTTACTCAAATGGGGAAGGACAAAAGGCTTCAACCAAAGAGTGCATGAGATATATTATCCATTACCGTCAGAACATGGATAGTATACTCGCATGGAAGGAACACCAGGGATACCGGTTACTGGGTATATAATAGGTGACCGACCGAAAATGTGAATTGGTTTTTACTGCCAAAACACTCATCATCCTGAAGAGAACAAAACGCAAACTTGTTAAAGGATGGATATTCGATTCTACAAAGATTACGAATCTTACTCCACTGGAGAAACAATCAAAAGATTTTGATCAAGGAGTGCATGAGATATATTATCTATTACCGTCAGAACGTAGATAATATACTCGCATGGAAGGAACACCAGGGATACCGGTTACTGGGTATATAATAGGTGACCGACCGATAAGAAAAACAATCGTTACCAACAACAACAGGATAGACGAAAGATAACTCGCTGGGGATAAATTGCAAGCATACGACAATTATCCAGGAAACATATCACCGGTTACTGGGAGATACGTTCAAAAAGGAGTAGAAATGCATATTCGATTTCGCCAAGGAAACACGAATCATACTCAACTGGGGAAACACAACAGGCTTCGACTGAAGAGTGCATGAGATATATTATCCATTACCGTCAGAAAGTGGATAATACACTCCATTGGAAGATTATCCACAACCGGTTACTGGGTTAATAAAGGATAAATCATCCGAAAAGAAAGGAATCGAGATACCAAAACTAGGTATATAAAGATGACCGATCAAAGGGAGCAACAATCATTACCAACAAAAGGGTAGATGAAAGAGGACTCACCGGGGATTCATTGATAAAAATATCAATGATCCGGGGAACAAATCACTGGCAAACGGTGAAAGGACCCGCTGAGGATAAAATTGCTAGCATACGGCAATTATCCACAAGGAAGAGGGAATATACAGAACCTGTTGTGGATGAAAATAAATCAATGAGGATATAAATCCTATCTTAAATATTCAATTTCCTGGGAACAACACACAACCATGAGCTCAAGGAAGACTGGGAATATAACAATCCAAATAAAATGCTCAACTCTGGTCAGGGAAAGACATGGAGAACATGCATCCGACCAAAACTTGACTCTCAGGAGAGGAGGATATAACTGTTAGGGGATAAGCAATGATTGACAAAGATCTTTCTTAAAGCTCAAACTCTCTAGGAGAGGATAAAATACAACTTGGTGACTTTGCATGGGACGAAAGCACTGTTGAGGATATCAACCAACACGCTGAGGATAAGAGAGGTCTGATTAGGATACACATCTCAAGTTGAGGGATATATATATATATATATATATATATATATATATATATATATATATATATATATATATATATATATATATATATATATATATATATATATATATATATATATATATATATATATATATATATATATATATATATATATATATATATATATATATACTTCAAAGCAACAAGTCAACGCTACGGGGAATTTTAGTTCAACACCATATCAAATGGGAGACAACCCTACAGGTGACAGCTACATCAATACTGCTCATAATCAAACATTGTAAGGAACCCACATCACAACAAGAGGCAAGACTCTGAGTGGGGAATCAGATAACTTATTGGGGATTTCGTCAATTAATATCAACTCTGTGAGGACTTCACTGGGGAATAAAAAATTCTGCCAGGACAAATCAATGTGTCTCACGAGGATGCAATCAACAATAAATTTCTCAAAAGGAAAACAACAGTCATAAGACTCTTCTTGAAGATTGAGAAATGAACCAATTCCAAGATACCAAAATAATCAAACCTTCAGGAACTCGAAAAGGGGAAACACTGCCACGACTATGCAACAACCAAATAAAGGTGTTAGGGGATCTAACAACCAAATAAAGGTTTCATTAGAGATTCAGGGTTCAATAACAATAGAAATGCAAATTGAGAATGAAAATTCATAAAAGGCTTCGCTGGGGACAAATGAGGAACTACAAGGTGTACAACACATCAGCCATTCCAAGGATAAATAGAAAACTGCCTAGGGAGCCAAACACCACCAGACAAACTACTTAAGGAAGGCAACAATGCTTCACACGTCGAGACTTACCGTTCTTAGATTGTTGTTGACATTCCTTTTCGAATTCGACGTTCTTAAAGTAAATGGCTTATTATTTCAAAAAAATGTTTATTCATTGATTAATTTTTCTCAAAAATCATCATAAAAATCTAATTTTATTAAACAGAAACAAATAAGATTGATAATCAATTAGATAAAGGCTCATATTTATTTAATAGAATGGAAGCCTGCAAATGGGAGGACTCCATGGATCTTTACAAAGTTTGAAAATGGTAATTTACATGGAAAGGGGCTACATTGAATATAATGACCATTACTCTCCCTATAAACTTTGAAATCCATTGTGCTTTTGTCGTTGGTTGAGAATGATGGATCAGAACCAAACTGACTGGTGATGCTGCTTCAACGATTAAATCTAGCCGGATGCAGTTACTTGCCATAATCCCTAATTTTTGCCTAGATTGCCCCAAGGTGGGGTCCTCAATCGATCAGGATATTTTTCTGTTTTATGTGTCTACCTTTTTCCTGGATCGCCCGCTCGGGTTTTGAATCCATCGAGACGCTCATTTTTGCATAAGACGTCCTTTCGGGTTTTCAACTTAGCGAGTTGTTCTTTTCTTTTTTAGGCGAAGTATTTCTTGACTGCATTGGCGTTCACAGGACGAGTGAACTCTTCACCATCCTTAGTTGTAAGAATCAATGCACCGCCTGAGAAGGCTCTCTTAACAACATATGGGCCTTCATAATTAGGAGTCCATTTGCCCCTAAACTCAAGTTTGAAAGATAAGATCTTCTTGAGCACGAGGGCACCTTCTTAGAACATACAAGGCTTCACCTTCTTATCAAAAGCTTTCTTCATTCTCTACTGATATAACTGACCATGATACATGGCATTCAATCTCTTCTCTTCAATCAAATTCAATTGATCATATCTCCTCTGACATCATTCACCTTCGATCAACTTGGCTTCCATCAGTACACGCATTGATGGGATCTCAATCTCTACGGGGAGCATAACTTTTGGAAACTTAAAATTATTTTTAAACAATTAAAAGTATTCAAAAAATCATTTTATTTAAATTTTAATAATGATCCAAAAAATAATTTTAATTCAGTAAATGAAAGAAGATTTTAATAAGTTTTTTTGGTGAAACTCTCATATTTTTTGGATCAATATTAAATTTAATATGAATTAATGAAAATAGAAGGAATAAAATGAAAATCAATTAAATATGAAAAAATGTGGACCACTTGGTCTCCCTCATTAATTGAGGTGGCATATCAAGTGGTGGAGCCGTTCCATGGTATGCGCTAGTCAGCGCACTACACAACTGGTCATCACAAGCAACATTCATGATTAACACATTTTGAATTGATCCAATGGTTCAGAACACATCCAGCGCATCACCGGAGCCAAGTGTCGGTCATCTTCTCCGATGACCCTGGCCGGACTGGTTCTCTCATCACCATCACATAAATGAAAAAGGAGGACATGATCTTAAAGAAAAAATGGTGTAGATCACGAATATCACCTCAATTTAACCTAACTCCAAATGTATTAAGAGATACATGATGACACTGAAATTCACCGTATTTTCGACTCCGATTTCACATGCATTTTAGTTGTTCTATTGTTATTTTGTTATGTTATTACTATGTTTTTCTTTGTTTTCATGTTTTCAGTCTAATCGGAGTCCCGATCGAGAAAAGGAGCGAAAATGAGCTAAAAAGCCAAAAAATCAGCATTTTACACTTGTGGCTCCCATTGTGGCGGGCACCATGGGTCTAGCCATGACGTGTCCCAGTTTCAACCTCTCCTCAACTGCCACGCCCCCAACGATCTCCACTTGGACGCTGCAATTTCCTCCTTTGGCGGGCGCCATGACATTGTGGCGGGCGCCACAAGAACAAAATGGTTCCCGCCCATTTTCAAACTTAGGGGCGTCCTTGCGATTTCCATGTTTTTTTTCTTGCCTATAAATAGAGCCTTGATTTCATTTGTTTCTTCATCCAAACTTAGTTACAACTAGGCATATATCAGTAATGTGTAAAAGTGGTAATCGCTTCACATCGGAGTGTTGCCACACTATGTAATCGAGTTTGGAGCACTTTAGAAGGAAGTTTAATCCTGCCGTCATTTTCATTTTTGTTCCTCACTTTATTCGACCCTCTGATTGGAGCAGGTGTTATTGCTTTACCTTTGTCTACTTTATTTTCCCACACTGCCTTTATTTTGTTTACTTTCCCACACTGTCTTTATTTTGTTTACATTCCCGCACTCGCACTTTACTTTGTTTATTTCTCGCACTGCACAACTTTCCTTTATTTCTTGCACCGCACTACTTTTATTTACTTTCCTGCACCCACACTACTTTAACTTATTTTCCGCACTCGCACTACTTTTATGATAAAAATTAAAATGCATTTTTACTTTACCATGTCTGGCTAAACCTATAAAGGTTAGAATGTAAGGATCGTAATGGAACCGATAATCCGTACAATTGTTCGTAGAAACACTTAAGGGCTATTTTGACTTTCAACTTAAGTTTTCCCGCACTTAATTTTCATTGGGTAAGATCGAAAGTCGTCCGACGTCTGTTTAAACTTAGTTGTTTTTAACTATTTCAAATACAGTGAAAATGCTTTATTTATTTCATTAGGAGTTTTTAACTTAAAAAGAAAAGTGATTTTAAAACTATTTATGGATGCGTTTATAAGTTTAGATTCTGGTTCGTGAGAACCTCTTTTGGTTAAGAAATCCAGGTCAAAATAATTTTCAACTTAGTCAAGACACTATATTTCTTAAAAATAGGATTACTACTCTAACGCAATGAGCACCTTTTTATAAGTGACAATAAGAGGGTTTGATTAGGGAGTACAACTCGGTTCTGAATACGCGAAAGCAACAGTTCCCGTTAAATTGGTTCTTTTCAAAGTAGGAAACACTGCCCAAGAGTAATTCTATTAGCAAGTACTTGGATTATTAATTGATTATCTGAATTACATTTGAACCAATCTTCATTAATTGAATTTAACTTAATACTTTATTTTTCATTGTGCACTCTTAAAAACCCTGTTTCGATTACCTTATATAAACACCAAAACAATAGATAACGACAGATTGATATTTGGTCTCTGTGGATTCGACAATCTTTTATATTGAAATTTTGGTATCAGATATGAGATGTCGAAGGTAATGTCACGACACTAATATCTGAATAACATAAACAGATGAAAGATAAAGAATAGTAATGCATAAGACACAAGCAATTGTTAACCCAGTTCGGTCCAACTCACCTACATCTGGGGGCTACCAAGCCAGGAAGGAAACTCACTAAAATAAAATCAGTTCAAAGACTCTCCGTACACTTCAACAAGTTACAGTCTTTCTCACCTAATCTTTACCCGTGCAATTTCTACCTAAGCACTCTTAGATATGAGAACCCACTCACTTCTCTACAATCACACCTGTAATCTTAAACAACAATCCCTTGAGAAAAGAAAACACTTTTCAATAACACACTCTTGATTTTACTTCATAGTTTCAATCAAGAAGACACACTCTTGATCTTGCTTAACAACTTTGATCAAGAAGACACACACTTGATCTTGCTTCACAACTTTGATCAAGTAGACACACACTCTTGCTTAACAGCTTTAGAGTGACAAATTACAACCACAAATCAGACCAATTCAATCATCAATGGATGACTTGAATGGCTTACAAGTCTCACGGCTAAACAAGACACAAACCCTAGCTCTCTCTCTCTGTATTTCGCTCAGTATTGGTTGTGTATTAAATCAGGTTTTCCAAGTCCCTTTTTATAGAAGCTTTTAGCTGGGCTTGGACATCTTGAAAACCCTAAATCTATTTTCCAATCAAATCTTCTCATGACAACTGGTTAGATCTTCTTGGAAAATAAGTAAATTAGGTTGTAATCAATGATTGAATGCGCCTGCAAATCAGATCTTCAATCATACATAGATTGTCATTAATTGTGCAATCACAAAACACCAGACATTCACACTGAATGTTCTGTGTACATGATGTCATGACATCGGGTCTGACATCCTGGAGTAATTCCTACATAATTCCATAAATCCATTTATAACTTCCAGCAGGTACATACATATCAGATGCCATGATATTGTGTATGACATCTTGAAACAATCCTGCATGATCATGTCTTTCATTTGGGCTCCAGCAGGTACACATCATCATATGCCATGTTATTATGTCATTCTGAAACAATCATGCATGATAATGTTCTTGAACTCCAGCAGGTACATAGGATATCTCATGTTAAGACATCACACATAACATCTTGTGAACACTCTTTGTTTTACCAAAATTGTTGCCAACACTTAGAATCAACATATATTACTCTGACGCGTTCGTATACTTGCGAAAAAACACGCAACAAGTTTTTGGCGCCGTTGCCGGGGACCAATTTCGTCAAATTTTGTACCCTGTTGTTATATCATTTAGACTTAGGTTGTTACCTGCCGGTCAATGCGAAGGACTCGTAGCACCGTAAGCTTAGTTGATCCTCTGGCAAAACTTGAAAGTTATGCTCGTGCACGTTTATTTTTCCATAGAATTAGGAGAGATATGGCCGAAGATCAAAATCAAAGACCTCTTAAGGATTTCACCCAACCATCCAACGAAGAACCTAGTTCTAGTATAGTAAACCCAACCATCCCAGCTAATAATTTCGAACTTAAACCTTCCCTGTTGCAGGTCTTGCTACTAAGAATCCAAACCAACATTTAAAAATCTTTCTCCAATTAGCAGACACTTTTAAAACCAATGGAGCTTCTCCTGAGGCAATCCGTTTAAGATTATTCCCTTTCTCCCACAAAGATAAAGCCCTATCATGGTTAGATTCCCTTCCACCCAATTCCATAACAACTTGGGAAAACCTTAGAAAAGTATTCCTTGCTAGATACTTTCCTCCAAGTAAGACCGCCGTTCTTCGAAACCAAATAACCATATTTACCCAGAGTCAAGGAGAATCGTTGTTCGAAGCTTGGGAGAGATATAAAGAGCTGTTAAGAGCATGCCCACATCATGGTTTAAAAAATTGGTTAATCATTCAGACCTTCTATAATGGACGTCACTATAACACTAAGATGACCATCGACGATGCCGCAGGTGGCGCACTGATGAACAAACCTTACCCTGAAGCTAGTTCCCTTATCTAAGATATGGCTCAAAACCATCAATCATGGGGAGTTGAACGAGTGACAATTGAGAAGAAGGAAGCCCAAGGAGAAGTACATGAGTTAAGCTCTATTGACATGATGCAAGCTAAAATGGATGCGTTAGCCCTCAAGGTTGAGCATATGTGTATAAACCCGAATATTGCAGCTGCAGTTTCGTCGGATTGTGAGATATATGGAACCAAAGGACACCAATCTGCAGAATGCGGTCTCTTAAACGAAACCAACTCTGAGCAAGTGAAGTGAACTATGCCCAAGGGAACCCATATTCGAATACCTACAACCCTGGATGGAGGAATCACCCGAACCTCTCCGATAAGAACAATAACCATATCCAAAATACTGCACCTCAGAGACAACCAGGTTACCAAGCCCCAAGACCAAATCAACCTATGCACCCTGTGCCACCAAAGCCGAGCCTTGAGAAAATTGTTGAAAATTTTATCACTGCTCAAACCCAACAAAACAAAGAGTTCATGAACCAGAACATTTACGTTAACGAACTGATTACCCAGTGAGGAACCAAGGTTGACCAAATAGTTACTCACAATAAGATGCTTGAAACCCAGATCTCTCAGGTAGCCTTAAACCAAGCCCCCCAGACTACACTTGAAGGACAGTTCCCTAGACAACCTCAACAGAATCCGAGAGGACTAGCCAATGCCACTACCCTACGAAGTGGGACCACTTATGATGAGCCATTTAACCCAAGATTGAATGAACCCAAAACTTCTGAGGAATATACCGTACCCACGGACGAAGTGAAGGAACCAGAGGAATATGAAAGATATGAAGGTCAAGAAAAAGGAGAAGAACCTAAAGACAAAACTTATGTACCACCCCCGCCATACAAACCACCGATACCATATCCGCAAAGACTCAAACAAACCCAGATCAATAACCAGTATCAGAAATTCATTAAGGTTATAGAAAAACTTCACGTAGAAATCCCTTTCACAGAAGCCATCACCCAAATACCTTCTTATGCAAAGTTTCTCAAAGACATCCTTACCAACAAACGTAGACTCGACCATTTGAAGCCTTTGGAATGCAATTCTATTTCCGAGAATAAGTTAGCCAAAAAAGATAAAGATCTTGGAAATTTCTCCATTCCTTGTATTTTGGGAAGTCATGTCATCGAAAAAGCTTTTCTAGACTTAGAAGCTAGTGTGAGCTTAATGCCTTTAGCAGTTTGTGAGAGGTTAAACTTAGGAGAATTACAACCTACTAAGATGTCACTTCAAATAGCCGATAGATCTGTTAAGTATCTGATAGGCATATTAGAAGGTGTCCCTGATAGGATAGGTCAGTTATTTATCCCTACTGATTTTGTTGTCATGGACATTAAAGAGGATGATGATATACCAATCCTTCTAGGTAGACCATTCTTATCAACTGCATGAGCCATAACAGATGTCAAGAGAGGAAAGTTGACCTTTGAGGTAGGTGACGAGAAGATAGAATTTATACTTTCAAAATTTATTATGGCACCTGTGATAGGAGACGCATGTTATGCCATAGATATCATTGATGAATGTGTTAGGGAAATAGAACAAGAAGAAATCATAAAAACAATTAAGTTGCCATCAACTCTCATACTGGAAGATGATAACTTTAGGAAGCCCTACATCGATGATAACCTTTACGAATGTTTATCCCTTACCCCAGATCCTATGCGATGCCCTAAGAAACCAACCTTAGAACTTTAGGAACTTCCTAAGAACCTGAGATATGAGTTTCTTGATGAAGAGATGAATCGTCCAGTTATAGTCAGTGCTACCTTGAGCCAAGAGGAAACATACCAACTCTTAGATGTTTTACGAAGATATCCCTCAGCCTTATGATATAATATCTCTGATATGAAAGGTATAAGCCCATCCGTATGCATGCATCGGATTTTGCTCGAAGAAAATTCAAAGCCCTCTGGAGAACATCAGAGAAGACTAAACCCTATAATGAGTGATGTTGTTAAAAGAGAAGTTCTTAAGTTACTTGAGGTAGGTATAATCTATCAGATCTCGGATAGTAAGTGGGTGAGTGTCGCATTACGCGAAAAACCGGCGGGAAAACGAAACAACAGAGCCGCCACCGTGCGTTATTTATCCCAAAGGCGGGAAAGGAAACGCTCGAAGTAAACCTGGAAAAGACATGGTATCGCGACCAAAGAGAGATGGGATCGGGAGTCAGTTATGCGAAGGGAAGGTATTAGCACCCCTACGCATCCGTCGTACTCGACGGGATCCACGCACAAAAGAAAGGATAAGGCTGCTAAAAACTGCTCAAACACCACACAAGGCTGGAAGGAAACACAGAAAGAGAAGAGAAACTAACTCGGCAGGATATCGCATCCTCGGCCTACGTAGTCTATCAGGCACATACATCAGAGTCGACGTAGTTCGGGATAGGGGGAACGTGCTCGCTAGGATGTCGCATCCTATGCATTCGTATCTTCTCTGACCGGAGAAGAATCAGAGCACTCGTAGCTCGGCTAACGCACGCCAAACAAAACCCACACAGGAAACCGACTGTCGATCGCTGGACTTATGCCAGACTCCACACAAACAGGCAAACCTGGAAACCGAATGCCAATCGCTGGACTTACATCAGACTCCGAACCAACAAACACACACAGGAAACCAACTGCCAATCACCGGACTTATGTCAGACTCCAACAAGCAAACAAGACACAGGAAACAAACTGCCAATCGCTGGACTTACGTCAGACTCCAAACACACACAAAGGGGTTGAAAAAGAAAAAGGGCGCTCGGAGAGATCAGCTCATCTCCTGCCTACGTACCTCATCTGGTATGAGGATCAGGGCGACGTAGTTCCCCTACACAGGGAAAAAGGACTAGCCTAACCAGAAACAAAGGGAGACACAAACTACTAGGGAGACTACGACTCGAGCCTAGAAGTTGTCATGCATACGATCCCTATGTTAAGATTTCTATCTAACTTGCACAGGAAGCAAGCTATCCTAAACAGCACAGGCAAATACATACAAGCACAAAAAGCAAGCACACACACTATATGCAAACAATGGGGCTCATACAAAGTCAAGCTGTGAAACACAAGCCAACTGGAATCGAGTGTGGTTAGCTCTTAACCCTAACATTGAGAGTTAGGGTGAAGCAGATGAAATGGGAAGTGAGGGTAAGACCTCACAGCTCTTATCCCTGGCCTGGGAGAGCTTCAGACAAATGAAAGTGTGGGAGTTCAGAATGTAGGAACTCTTCTCTACATGACTGACACAACATGATCTTGGGTTATTGTCCACAATGCATCAACACAATGGTGTGATCAAAGTGACTGACACAACTGAATAGCAGGGGATGGATTGCACATCCCTTTTATCTGCCAATTACCTCTTAAGAGGTCTTTACCTACTTGGCACAAAATAAACAAACACAAACATTGCCTCTTAAGGAGGGCTTCAGACAGGTGCCTGCCCACATAACAGGACAGGTCTTCCAGACTACATGAAGTCAGAGAGTTATACCTCAGTGGTTAAGCAACCAAGCAAAGCAAAAGCAAGTTCAAAAGAACTCAAAGCAACTTAGGTACCTCTTGATGAACAGAATTGAAATCAATTGCTTCCAAGCCTTGCCACGCTTCAGATCTTCTCCAATATGCTTCTTGAAGTATATGATGATGAACTGGAAGCTTGAATGCACACGAATCTAGCTCAATCTTCAATTGCCATGGATGCTCCAAGCTATGAACATGAATAATACAGCCACGATTTCCTTTGAATTCTTGTCCAATTCTACTCAATTATGCTTCATGATGATGAATTAATCAATGAAAAGTGTTTAGGTTTGAAGAATTTTGGGAAAAAAAGTGAGAGAAAATTGAGAATTTGGTTGAATCTAGATCTGAAATGTTAATTGTGAGCAAAACAGTTATGATTAAGCATATATACTCCATGCTAATCATGTTTAAGACAGGTTTAGGGCAAATGCAAATGAGATTAATGACTTTGAAGGTGTAAGTGCAAAAATGCAATTTCTACTTCATGCACCTCCATGCACGTGAACAATTCACATTCTGGGCCTAAAATCTCTCACAGTGAGTCCATGCAAGGTTTTGAATTGGTTTGGCATGCATATGTTCAACCAAATTGAGTTTATGAAAATTTTCCCAAAAATCTTCATGAATGCACCAATGATCATGCAATGAGATTTCATGCCAAGTGATAGTATGCTTGAAAAATACATGTTACAAGGATCAAAGTGCAAAAATAACCACTCAAATTGGAGTTTTGGTTTGAAAGTTATGCTCATTTGAAGTTTGAACCACACTTTGCCATGATTGGACCATAACTCCTCAACCACACATGAGAAATTCATGATCTTGGACTTTTTGGAAATGGGAGAGAAAGATCTTCAACTTTCATGTTGGACAAAATTTAAGTTGAAGCTTTCTTGATGATGTAATCTTGAGTTGAAGTTAGTCAAAAACCTTTCCATTTTTGGAAAGTTCAAATTACAGGTCACTTGCTATTTTTGGAAAGTCTTGATCTGGCTTCAAATCCTTCAATGTTGATGTTTGAAATGTCAAATGAGACTTGTATGAACATGAATGAGGAATCTCTAACCACTTCCCACCTCTAAATCCATAGTTGACTTGACAATTGACGAATGACTGAGAAGACTCGACCAGACGTCAACGGAAGAACGGGAGAAGCTCGACGTTTATCGACACCAACGGAGAGGTGACCAAACATCAACGGATGAATTGGGGAAAGAGAGCGATACAACCAAACGTCAACGGACGAATGGGAAAAACTCAACGTTTATCGACACCAACGGAGAGGTGAACACTTCATTGGGGAAGGAAAAAGGTATTTGCAACCGGAAACCAGATAGGACGTTTACCTACGACTCTACTGGGGAGTTCTGGCTGGGGAACAACCAGACCGATGGCTGGGGAAAATATTCGACGTTTACCGACATCGAAAGATGATGTTTACCGACATCAAAGAAAGGTGACCAGACATTTACCGATGACTGGGATGAGACTTGATGTTTACCAACATCGAAAGATGATGTTTACCGACATCAAAGAAAGACGACCAGACATTTACCGATGACTGGGAAACAAGATATACAAACAGACGTCAACGGACGAATACGAAAAACTCAACGTTTATCGACACCAACAGAGAGGTGAATCTACTGGGGAAAAAGCTAATACAAACAAACGCCAACGGACGATTGGGAAAAACTCAACGTTTATCGACACCAACGGAGAGGTGACCAGACATCAACGGATGACCTGGGGAAAGGATAGATGTTACGCACATCGAACGATGATGTTTACCGACATCAAAACAAAAACGACCAGACCTTTACCGATGACTGGAATGGGACTCGATGTTTACCGACACTGAAACGATGGTGTTTACCGACACAAAAAAAAAAGAACACACACGGGTGCAAACATGACACTTACCGGTATCACAAGAATGACATCTTCAATACGTCAAGACAAGGCTAAACACTTGTTGGGGATATCACTGGGGAGAATCAAGCTTCCTTTCACGGACGAGTGGGAAAATAAACCTTTCTGGGGAGTTATCAATCCTGAATGCTGTCAGGAGCAACTGTAGCAAACGTGTCGTACAGGTGTTGAACAACAATCCGCCTCTGCCGGGGATATGGTCTGATTAGGTTTAACACATGAATGCATATGTTTGAATTTTTCTATGGCATAATGCTCCATATTGAATGGAAATGCTACGCGATTTGAGGATGCAATGATTACTACATGCAAAATGCAAATGATAGAAATCTCCTGCTGAGGAACAAGCGGATTGCTCTGCCGAGCACACCAAAACAATAGATTCTCCAACACTGTGGGGAGACTCTGTCTGAGGAATATGCTCTGCGGGGAATATCACCAACTTCTCACTCATACTGGGGAATAGCATTGCTGCTGGAGACAGGATAGATCCCACCGGGGACAACCTTCACTGGACCTAATCCACTCGGGGACTCTGCTAGGGAAACAAACAATGCGACTTTACTAGGGAAAACTGCCAATCCACAGGTAGGATAAACTCTGCTGGAGATAATTTCCACCAAACCTGATCCACTCGGGGAACCTGCTTGGGAGAACCATCAACACAAACCCTCTGCTAGGGAGATCCACTAGGGGAAAACATCCCACACCCTGATGGGGAAATGCATAACTCTGTTGGGGAAATAATATACCCGACCACGCTGGGGATAGACATCTCTGCTGGGGAAAATCGTTCACGACCACGCTGGGAATAGCAGTACTTCAAACCAGACTGCTGGGGAATAAAACTACTCCACTGACACCTCCGCTGGGGATACCGTAACCTTCCAACTCGGTGGGGACTAACAATCTAAAACTGGCTGGAGATATACCCACTTCCAGGCCTGCTGGGGAGTTAAAACTTTAGACCTACCGGGGAACTTGTCAGCTTTCAGACTAGCTGGGGGTAAACCACTTCCAGGCCTCCTAAGGAGTTAACAATCCTTAGACCTGTTGGGGATAAAATATCCTTTGGACCCGCTACTGAGGGACACCATTCACGGACGTCTTTGCAGGGGAGAATAGTTCTGATAGCTTTCAAACTTGCTTGGGGGAAACAGCCTCACTCCTGTTGAGGAATCCCTGATCTTGACTACGCTGGAGACAAGCCCTAAGGTTGCTTCACCTGCTGGGGAACATCCCCATCCTCTTACACTACTGGACAGTGCTGACAACATCTTTGAACGAACCGTGGCTTATCTGCTTCAACCAGGAACCAAAGGGATAACCTGCAAACATCCAGACAAACATGCCCCAGGGGATTGCATGGACAAGATACACTCAAGTGTCCTCAACATTCAAAATGATTTTCAAATGTTTTATCTTTCTGCACATTATTGTCTAGCCTTCACGTTTTTATATGCAACGTTTATCAAAAATTCGGACGTTTTTACAAACAAAACAGTAAAATAAAAACAAGAGAGCAATTTATCTGAATAACGACCTTTATTGATTGAAAATGGGCCTGAAAAGGCGAATACATCAGGAAGCAATTCCTAGAAAGAGGTAATTGCGCACAAAAGGAAAAATCTATCCTAATGGCAATGTGAATACGGCATCCACTATTTCCCAATTCTGTTATGACTCACAGATCATCAATTTCTCCCCAAATTCCTTGCTTTCCGAGAAGAATGATTGGACCGATTACATCTTTCAAGATGGTAAACACTGAAGCGCGAGGAAGTACAGATAACTCAGACTGTAGTCTTCGCTTTAATCCCTCTTTTGCTTGGATCGCCCTTTCGGGTTTTCTATCCACCGGGATACCCATTTTTGCCTAAGCCACCCTTGCGGGTTTTCGACTTACCGGGTGTACATATTCTTTTTATTCTTTATCCCTAACTTTTGCCCGAACCTTTTCTCTTTTTTTTGGTTCGCCGGGATGCCCTTTTTTGCCAGGACTCTTCTTTTTTTTTTCCAGCGGGTCAATTTATGCGAAGTATTTTTTGACTACATCTGAGTTAACAGGGGACGGAAAATCTTCACCATCCATAGTTGTAAGCATCAAGGCTCCACCAGAGAAAACCTTCTTAACAACATATGGACCTTCGTAATTAGGAGTCCATTTGCCCCTGTTATCTGTACCAGGAGGAAGGATCCTCTTTAAAACTAGATCACCAGTCTGATAGCTTCGAGGACGCACTTTCTGATCAAAGGCTCTCTTCATCCTTCTCTGATACAACTGCCCATGGCACACAGCTGCTAACCGTCTTTCTTCGATAAGGCTCAACTCATTAAACCTTGTTCGAATCCACTCGGCTTCGTCAAGCTTGACATCCAACAAGACTCTCAGAGAAGGAATATCCACTTCAACAGGTAGGATAACTTCCATACCATACACAAGGGAGTAAGGGGTTGCCCCGGTCGACGTACGTACTGAAGTACGGTACCCATGCAAAGCGAAAGGCAGCATCTCATGCCAATCCTTGTACGTCACAACCATCTTCTGCACAATCTTCTTAATATTCTTGTTTGTCGCCTCTACAGCACCATTCATCTTCGGTCTGTAAGGAGAAGAATTGTGATGTTCAATCTTGAAATCTTTACAAAGCTCTTTCATCATCTTGTTATTGAGATTCGAACCATTATCAGTGATGATTCTCTCAGGAACCCCATAACGACAGATAATCTCCTTCTTAATGAACCGGGCAACCACTTGCTTGGTAACATTAGCATAGGAAGCTGCTTCCACCCATTTGGTGAAGTAATCAATCGTAACCAGGATGAAGCGATGTCCATTAGAAGCAGTAGGCTCAATCTTCCCAATCATATCAATGCCCCACATGGCGAACGACCAAGGTGAATTCATGACATTCAGAGGGCTTGGTGGTACATGCACCTTATCAGCATAGATCTGACATTTATGGCACTTCCGAGCGTACTTGAAGCAATCGGATTCCATAGTCATCCAGTAATAACCGGCTCTCAACAATTTCTTAGACATTGCATGACCACCAGCATGGGTACCAAAAGATCCTTCGTGCACTTCCTGCATCAACATGTCTGCTTCGTGTCTATCCACGCATCTGAGCAGAACCATATCGAAGTTCCTTTTATACAACACATCGTCCTGATTCAAATAAAAGCTTCCAGCTAGCCTTCTCAGGGTCTTCTTGTCATTCTTTGACGCTCCTTCAGGATACTCCTGATTCTTGAGGAAGTTCTTGATGTCATAGTACCACGGCTTCTCATCCATACCAGACTCGGCTGCAAACACATACGCAGGCCTCTCGAGTCGACTCACCTCAACATGTGGCACATGATTCCGCCAATGAACTTTGATCATAGAAGACAAAGTAGCCAAGGCATCAGCCATCTGATTTTCATCTCGGGGGACATGATACAACTTCACCTTCTTGAAGAACGTCAGTATTCTTCTGGTGTAATCTCTGTAAGGAATCAAATGCGGCATATTGGTATTCCAATCTCCATTGACCTGATTAATCACTAGAGCGGAATCTCCATAAATGTCAAGAGTTTTGATCCTCAAATCAATGGCTTCTTCTATCCCCATGATACATGCTTCATACTCAACTTCATTTTTGGTAACGTCAAAAGTCAATCTGGCAGAAAAAGGTATATGCGCACCTTTAGGATTAATGAGCACTGCCCCAACACCGTTACCATTCACATTCACAGCCCCATCAAACATCAGTGTCCACTTGTCATCAGGATCCGGTCCTTCCTTGACAAGAGGCTCTTCACAATCTTTCATCTTAAGATACATGATGTCTTCATCAGGGAATTCAAACATCATCGGCTGATAATCATTAATCGGTTGCTCGGCGAAGTAGTCTGACAGAATACTACCTTTGATGTCCTTCTGTGATGTGTACTGAATATCATATTCTGTTAAAATCATCTGCCAGCGGGCCACACGTCCGGTGAGAGCCGGCTTCTCAAAGATGTATTTCACTCGATCCATCTTAGAAATCAATAAGGTAGTATGGTTCAACATATACTGCCTCAGTCGGCGAGCAGCCCAGGCCAAAGCACAGCAAGTTTTCTCAAGTTGTGAATATTTGATTTCACAATCGGTAAACTTTTTGCAAAGGTAGTATATGGCATGCTCTTTTCGACCAGACTCGTCATGCTGTCCCAATACACACCCCATCGAGTTCTCAATCACTGATAGGTACATTATCAGAGGCCTCCAAGGAACTGGAGGTATAAGGATTGGAGGTTTCTGTAAATACTCTTTTATCTTGTCAAAAGCTTTCTGGCAGTCATCATTCCACCTGATTGCTTGATTCTTTCTTAGCAATTTGAATATCGGTTCACACGTGGCAGTTAGGTGAGATATAAACCGTGCAATATAATTCAATCTCCCTAAAAACCCATGAACCTGCTTTTCTATTTTCGGTTCAGGCATCTCTTGAATAGCTTTTACTTTTGCTGGATCAACCTCAATCCCTTTCTCGCTAACAATAAAGCCCAACAGCTTCCTGGATCTCACACCAAACGTACACTTGTTTGGATTCAGCCTCAGTTTGAACTTTCTCAGCCGGTCAAACAACTTCTGCAAATTAACCAGGTACTCCTCTTCTGTCTGCGACTTCGCAATCATATCATCCACGTACATTTCAATCTCTTTATGCATCATGTCATGAAAGAGAGTCGTCATTGCCCTCTGATAGGTAGCACCGGCATTCTTCAGCCCAAATGGCATCACCTTATAGCAGAAGGTGCCCCAAGGTGTAATGAATGTCGTCTTTTCCATGTCCTCTGGCGCCATCTTAATCTGATTATATCCAGAAAATCCATCCATGAAAGAGAAAACCGAGGATTGAGTAGTATTATCAACCAATACATCAATGTGAGGTAATGGGAAGTCATCTTTCGGACTCGCTCTATTCAAATCCCGGTAATCGACACACATTCTGACTTTGCCATCCTTCTTCGACACAGGAACGATGTTTGCCACCCACGGGGGATAAGTCGTCACTGACAGAAAACCCGCATCCAACTGCTTCTGAACCTCTTCCTTGATCTTGACCGCCATATCAGGACTAGTTCTGCGAAGCTTCTGCTTGACTGAAGGACAATCTTCTCTGAGAGGTAGTCTATGCACCACAATATCGGTATCCAACCCAGGCATATCTTGATACGACCAGGCGAATATCTCCACATATTCTCTCAGCATCTCAATCAACCTTCTCTTGACATCTTCCTTCAAAGCAGCCCCGATCTTAATATCTTTTCTGGCGTCCTCAGTACCAAGATTAATCACTTCCAACTCCTCCTGGTGAGGTTGGATGACCCTTTCCTCCTGCTTCAACAATCTGACCAATTCTTTGGGGAGTTCACAGTCTTCCTCACTCTCCTCTTCAGCTTGGTAGATGGGATTATTGAAATCATACTGAGCCATAACAGAACTGTTCATAGTGGGATCCGTAAGATCGCTTCTGCATGTTTAATGCTTTATTTTAGAAAAAAGAGTTCAAGAAAGTCACAAAAAACAAAAACATTGCCATTTTTTTATTTTTGAAAAAAGTGAAAAAACAAAAACAGAAAGACAGGGATCACAAAATTGTTTGCAAAACGTCCTTTATTAATGATATCATTGAAAAACATGATGAGGCCCTACAATGAACCACTACGCCTTGGGCAAAACGTAGGGTTTTGTGCAAAATGAAAAACAAAAGAAAATTACTCTGTTTGAAGAGTAACTTGGACCACATCTTCTGCTGTCCAGTTGTTGATCGACTCCCCTGGTGCACACGGGCGAACCCAGTTGTCTAGATCATAATCACTGTCACCGTCTTCACTACTGGCTGCAAAGACATCACCGTGATTCATCAGCCCAGCGCTGGTAAAGGTACTCAGCCCTTTCTGCTCAATCTGCTCTACTTGCAGAGGTTGATAACCAATACCGAACTTGTCTTCTTTCACGGGCAGGTCCACCATCTTGCCCCAGCCTTCTACATTACCAGAGTTGATAACTTCCACCGCCTGCTTGTACGATGCAATTGAGGCACCTGGCTTCTTCTGCTCAGCGAAAGCCACCCTCTCAAGAGCAACAGTCTCGAATGCTTGGCATAAAGTTTCATGGGTCTCGCCATCCACCTCTACATACTTGAAAGAGGATAGGTGACTCACCAGAATGTCTTCTTCACCGCACACAGTCACAATCTGACCGTTCAAGACATACTTCAGCTTCTGATGGAGAGTTGACGAAACTGCCCCAGCTGCGTGAATCCAAGGACGCCCCAATAAGCAACTATATGCTGGCTGGATGTCCATCACATAGAAGACAAGACTGAACACCTCCAGGCCAATCTTAACCGGCAACGTGACTTCACCAAAAACAGACTGTTTGGATCCATCAAAAGCACGAACGATAAGATCGCTTGGAGTGAGGACAACTCCTTCAACATCAATCTTGCCCAGAATCTTCTTAGGCAACACATTCAAAGACGAGCCAGTATCCACCAACATGTGTGACAATACTGCGCCTTTACACTCCGTGGTGATATGCAGGGCCTTGTTATGGTTGCGACCTTCAGGCGTCAAGTCCAAATCTATGAACCCCACACCATGCCTGGTACTCACATTAGCAATAACGCCCTCCAACTGGTTGACAGAGATCTCTTGAGGCACGTATGCCAGATTCAGCATTTTCAACAAGGCATTACGGTGTGCCTTAGAGCATAGCAACAATGAGAGTATAAAAATCTTGGACGGAGTTTGATTCAGCTGATCTACAATCTTGTAGTCACTCTTCTTAATTATTTTCCTGAACTCCTCCACGTCTTTCTCAAACGAGCCCTCAGGCGCTTCCTTCTGAGCAGGTTCTTCCTCAACAGCAGCTTGTTTACCCTTAGCCTTGGAGAGAGCCTCGGCATTGTTATCCCTCAATGGTTGTGGAGCAAACAAACGACCGCTTCTTGTAAAACCTCCTGGTCCCCCAACATTATCCACAACTGGACTCACCGTCACAGGAGCTCTACTCGGCAACCCAATAGTCACTGGAGCTTGACTAATCGGCCTGATCTGACTTTCAGCCCTTCGGTTGTTGCGGTAAGCATTGTCATACTTCCACGGCTTTGCTTTACTGTTCTCAACCGGCCTTCTTCCCGAAGCAACGATAGTTGGAGCACCGACGGTTACTGGCGCAGATATGGTAACAGGAGTACCACTAGTTGTAGATGCACTGACAGTTCCCTGGCCACGTCCCTCGGACGGTTTGAAATAAATGGTGACGGTTGACACCACCCCACGATCTTTTACGGCCCGACTAAACTGCAGACAGCCCTCATCGATCAAATTCTGGATACCAGCCCTAAACTGTACACAACCATTCTCTGACCCAGCACAATCTGAATAGTCTTGATCACAGCCCGGGAACACGCCCCCGTTCAACAGACGACCCTTCACAACCAGCAATGAAGTCTGAAATCTTCAACATCAACTATCAAATCCTCAGCTTCACCGTCTTCCAAATTGTTCACCCTATGCGCACCATGCTGAGGCATAGGATTGTTCACAATATTCGGCACAGGAGCAAAATTGATAGTTTTGGCGTCAATTAAGTCCTGGACCTTATGATGAAAAGCCCGGAAGTTCTCAATATGGTGCCCCGGCGCACCAGAGTGGAAATCACAACGTACGTCGGCATCATACCCAGGTGGTATCTTTGTCAACGGAGCCATTGTACGCAACTCAACAAACCCCAATCTGAGCAATTCAGGCAAAAACTCCGCATAGGTCATCGGCAACGGGTCGAAACGTCGATCCGGCATTCTCTGTCTTGGCTGAAACGGACGCTGCTGCTGTTGTTGTTGTTGTGGTTGTGATTGTTGAACCCTCTGTTGTTGCTGTTGACGTGGTTGAGGTGCTGGAATGGTTACAGCAGCAACCTGGCGACATTGCCCTCTATTCGTACTTCTCCGGTGTTGCACAGCATTGGTTTCACCCTCTCTTCTGCGAGGTGCCCCAGCAAATGGTTGCTTCGAAGATGAGGAACCAGCATCCTGAATCTTCCCAGCTTTAATCAAGCTCTGTGTCCTCTCCCCGCAAATTACAACATCTGAAAAACTACCGAATGGGCAACTCCCCATCCGGTCCATGAATACACCTTGTAATGTACCGATGAACATATCGATCAATTCCCTTTCCAGCATAGGGGGTTGTACTCTTGCAGCCAATTCACACCACCTCTGGGCGTACTCCTTGAAACTCTCTCCAGACTTTTGACATAGACTCTGCAACTGAGTCCGGCTCGGCGCCATGTCCATATTATGTTTGCACTGCCTCAAGAAGGCCTCACCCAGATCTCTCCAACTTCGAATGGATTCTCTTTTCAGTTCCATGTACCAATCCAAGGAAGCTCCAGACAAGCTATCCTGGAAAAAATACATCCACATTTTCTCATCGTCCGTGTAAGCAGAGATCTTCCTGTAGTAGGCCTGCACATGGGTGCGAGGACAAGAAGTACCGTTGTATTTGTCAAAGGAGGGCGCTTTGAATTTGTAGGGAATTCTCAACCCTTCAACCAGCCCCATATTCGTGACATCAAAACCCAAAGAGTTCTGACACTCCATGGCTCTGATCTTCTCAGCTAGGGCATCAACTTTCCGATCTCGTTCATCAGTTCTTCCCATAACTTCATCGTCTTCACTAAGCAATGTGAACATGTCTTCCTGCCTGTCAACCAGCGGAGCAGGATGGCGCACGGGAGCACGAGTTGCTCTGGCATTAATAGTCTCTGCAGCAAGAGGCTGTCCATTAATCCGAATACCCCTCAAATCATCTCCCACGGCATAATCATTGACGGGAGCAACAACAACAGCATTATCGGTCACAGGTGCACCCACCGGTGAGGCACGACTAGGAGGTGGGAGTACAACTTCTTGTCTCTGAGCTAAGGCACGCAACTCCTCTTGCCCTTGAACGACCCCTTGCATCATTGTCATGAATTGGGCCATGTTAGCCCTCATCTCAGCCAATTCAGCTTGCACTTGGTCCATGTTCCTCTGTTGATTCAGTCTGGTTGCGTAGCGGTGCGGACGTTGATCAGCTATCCTGCCTGACACAGGAACCAGAGTGAGAAGTCTCGATCAAGAGCACCTGTAATGCAAAATGATATGTGTATGATGCTAATGATGCGTATGATGCACATGATATGTTCATTTCTCAGGCATTCAGGAGCCCAATCATCTTTCAAGAAATGGCAATCCTGTAATACAAACAACAAAGAAGCAACATACACAAGACAGTGAGCACCAAGGTGAAACATCAACAACCTCATACATAGATATAAGCAACAAGAATCATACAACAATATTCAGACAAGGATCCCAATGATCAGAGTACAACAATGAATCCCATCCAACAAGCCTGGAGGTGATTCTCAACATAAACAACAGATACAGGCTAAGACAGATGTCCTCCAGGAATGAGCGTCTTCAGGTATTGACACTGGTCTATCAACAGGTCACATTCTGAACATTCTGACAGAGGAGTGAGCTTCTCCTTCAGTTGTCTTCTGAGCTCTACAACTTCTCCTCCAAGTTGGCTCTCTGATGCATGTCTCAAGTCAACTTCCTTCCTCAGTTGGACGTCTTTGTCTCTGAGTTGCTTCTCCAAGTCTCTTATCTTCTTCTGATAATTGACTTCAGTTCTCTGCAACCTCAAGCACTCACGATGTTCTGCATTCAACAAGGCCTCCACCTCCTCATAGGACCTCTTCTTACCCTTCAATCTAGCAACATCTTCACCCTGCATATCTCTGAGTTGATGAGCCAAGTTCAACTTGTCAGCTTTGGCTTTGTAAAGCTCCATCTGGGTATCTTGTTCCTTCTCCTTCAACTGACGATTCTCCATCAAGGCTTGCTTGTACTGCTCAGCAGGTACATTCTCAGCAAGGATCAAAGGCGGTTGCTCTTGCAAAGACTCCATCCTATCATAGGGCAACAACAAAGTCTCAACTCTCTTCTTGACCCAATCAAGGTAATCAGGCATAGCAACTGCAAACTTCTTCCCCAGAACAGCTCCATCCTTGACACCAATGGTCTTCCAAGCTCTTCCTATTTGCTCCAATCTAGCAGGGTCACTCCGCTTCTCAAAATACACACTTTCAGCTATCTCAGCATCAAGTGGTCTTCCATTCATCACAAACCCCAACTGGCGAAGAGAAAGAACTGGATTGTAATTGATGCAACCCTTAGTCCCTACAAGTGGCACATTACGAAACTCTCCACAGCTCATAATGACATTACGTACATCCATCCGGTAAGATTGCCACCTGATATCACAGGAGGTGAGAGACATAACCCTCTAAGTCCACTTATGAGTACGCCGAGCATCCACAAAAGGTCCACTGACTGGCAGGAGAGACAAGAACCATCTGAGCAAAAGTGGGAGACAACATCTGATAGCTCCACCCTTACCATGCCTACTGTGGATAGCATAGTAAGTGTCAGCTAACAAGGTAGGAACCGGGTTTCTTCCAATGAAGATAGTGACTGCAACAAAGTCCATAAAGTTGGGCATACTCGGGAACAACACAATCCCATAAATCATGATGGCTAACTGGGCATGAAAAGCTTCCCAATTTCCCTTCTTCACTCCTTCTTTGGCCATCCTCAACAGGTACTTCAAAGGCAAACCCACAGCATCACCACTCGACTTCCAATTGTCACTCACTTCTTTGATACCCAAATGGAGAGCTCCGGCAACAAAGGCATCTGATACTGGATCGGGACATTCAGCAAAACGGAGTACTCTTCAAGAGTAGGAGCTAACTGATAGTCCTGGAAAGTGAAGTAACGGAGCTCTGGATCGTAGAACTGTAGAAGAGTCTGCAGCGGCACTGGATCTACCACCATCTTCAACAGTATCAACAAATCCCCATACTGATCAGCAAACATCTTCTGATTACCGCCGGTCACAAGGTTGCTCAACTCTATCAAAGATATCAAAGGCTCACGGTGAAAACTGTAGGTGCAAGTCTTCCGCTTCAACTCTGGGACGGTTGCCATCTCGCACAGTGAATAGACTCCTGAATGAACCTGAGAAATGATATGCATGAAGAGATTAGCTTTTTCTTTTCCTTCTCTTCAAATTTTTTTTTTGACTTTTTCATTGCATTATTTTTTTGAAAATAAACATGCTATGATGCAAATGATGCAAACACGACTGACTGGCTGTGTATCTCGGAGCACAAGATCAAAGCTTCGACTTGAACTCGGAACCACAAATCATCTGAGACCCAAAAATCATCTGAGACCCAAAGTCATCTGAACCAGGTCACCAACAGAACCAAAGAGTCACCAACAAGTCACCAACGGTACCTGTAATAATGATCATTCCCTCCCCACTCACGGGTGTAATCTAGGTCAGGGTAAAGTCGAAAGAAACGCAGGATAAACAACCCTTTCATAGAATATCATCATGTACACACCCGAAGTATGTATCGACAATACCCCATCAGGATCTGAACTGCTCGTGATATCAAGTTCCGCTAAGTGGCGCAATACCACCCGCTTCCCAAGAATCACTCTATTCCTAGGTGTCCTAGAGTTCACTCAGAGCCTGGGTATTGGGCCTTTTACCTCATGTAACTCCCACCCCAACAGAGAAACAGACAACCAGCCAGCACAAATGAAAATATGATGAATGCAAACATAAATGCACACAATAAATGCAAACAATAAGTAAATGAATGCAATAAATGAAACAGCAAAAGCAACCAAACCCTATCCTAGAGAGTGCTAGGAGAGACTCGCTTAGGGAAGATGGACCAGCTAGAGGTCAACTTCTCTAATTTTCCCCAGCAGAGTCGCCAGCTGTCGCATTACACGAAAAACCGGCGGAAAAGCGAAACAACAGAGCCGCCACCGTGCGTTATTTATCCCAAAGGCGGGAAAGGAAACGCTCGAAGTAAACCTGGAAAAGACATGGTCTCGCGACCAAAGAGAGATGGGATCGGGAGTCAGTTATGCGAAGGGAAGGAATTAGCATCCCTATGCATCCGTCGTACTCGACGGGATCCACGCACAAAAGAAAGGATAAGGTTGCTAAAAACTGCTCAAACACCACACAAGGCTGGAAGGAAACACAGAAAGACAAGAGAAACTAACTCGGCAGGATATCGCATCCTGGGCATACGTAGTCTGTCAGGCACAGACATCAGAGTCGACGTAGTTCGGGACAAGGGGAACGTGATCGCTAGGATGTCGCATCCTATGCATACGTATCTTCTCTGACAGGAGAAGAATCAGAGCACTCGTAGCTCGGCTAACGCACGCCAAACAAAACCCACACAGGAAACCGACTGCCAATCGCAGGACTTATGCCAGACTCCACACAAACAGGCAAACCTGGAAATCGTGACTTACATCAGACTCCGAACCAACAAACACACACAGGAAACCAACTGCCAATCACTGGACTTATGTCAGACTCCAACAAGCAAACAAGACACAGGAAACCAACTGCCAATCGCTGGACTTACGTCAGACTCCAAACACACACAAAGGGGTTGAAAAAGAAAAAGGGCGCCCGGAGAGATCAGCTCATCTCCTGCCTACGTACCTCATCTGGTATGAGGATCAGGGCGACGTAGTTCCCCTACACAGGGAAAAAGGACTAGCCTAACCAGAAACAAAGGGAGACACAAACTACTAGGGAGACTACGACTTGAGCCTAGAAGTTGTCATGCATACGATCCCTATGTTAAGATTTCTATCTAACTTGCACAGGAAGCAAGCTATCCTAAACAGCACAGGCAAATACATACAAGCACAAAAAGCAAGCACACACACTATATGCAAACAATGGGGCTCATACAAGGTCAAGCTGTGAAACACAAGCCAACTGGAATCGGGTGTGGTTAGCTCTTAACCCTAACATTGAGAGTTAGGGTGAAGCAGATGAAATGGGAAGTGAGGGTAAGACCTCACAGCTCTTATCCCTGGCCTGGGAGAGCTTCAGACAAATGAAAGTGTAGGAGTTCAGAATGTAGGAACTCTTCTCCACATGACTGACACAACATGATCTTGGGTTATTGTCCACAATGCATCAACACAATGGTGTGAGCAAAGTGACTGACACAACTGAATAGCAGGGGATGGATTGCACATCCCTTTTATCTGCCAATTACCTCTTAAGAGGTCTTTACCTGCTTGGCACAAAATAAATAAACACAAGCATTACCTCTTAAGGAGGGCTTCAGACAGGTGTCTGCCCACATAACAGGACAGGTCTTCCAGACTACATGAAGTCAGAGAGTTATACCTCAGTGGTTAAGCAACCAAGCAAAGCAAAAGCAAGTTCAAAAGAACTCAAAGCAACTTAGGTACCTCTTGATGAACAGAATTGAAATCACTTGCTTCCAAGCCTTGCCACGCTTCAGATCTTCTCCAATATGCTTCTTGAAGTAAATGATGATGAACTGGAAGCTTGAATTCACACGAATCTAGCTCAATCTTCAATTGCCATGGATGCTCCAAGCTATGAACATGAATAATACAGCCACGATTTCCTCTGAATTCTTGTCCAATTCTACTCAATTATGCTTCATGATGATGAATTAATCAATGAAAAGTGTTTAGGTTTGAAGAATTTTGAAAGAAAAAAGTGAGAGAAAATTGAGAATTTGGTTGAATCTAGATCTGAAATGTTAATTGTGAGCAAAACAGTTATGATTAAGCATATATACTCCATGCTAATCATGTTTAAGACAAGTTTTGGGCAAATGCAAATGAGATTAATGACTTTGAAGGTGTAAGTGCAAAAATACAATTTCTACTTCATGCACCTCCATGCACGTGAATAGTGCACATTCTGGGCCTAAAATCTCTCACAATGAGTCCATGCAAGATTTTGAATTGGTTTGGCATGCATATGTTCAACCAAAATGAGTTTATGAAAATTTTCCCAAAAATCTTCATGAATGCACCAATGATCATGCAATGAGATTTCATGCCAAGTGATAGTATGCTTGAAAAATACATGTTAAAAGGATCAAAGTGCAAAAAGAACCACTCAATTTGGAGTTTTGGTTTGAAAGTTATGCTCATTTGAAGTTTGAACCACACTTTTCCATGATTGGACCATAACTCTTCAACCACACTAGAGAAATTCATGATCTTGGACTTTTTGGAAATGGGAGAGAAAGATATTCAACTTTCATGTTGGACAAAATTTCATTTGAAGCTTTCTTGATGATGTAATCTTGAGTTGAAGTTAGTCCAAAACCTTTCCATTTTTGGAAAGTTCAAATTACAGGTCACTTGCTATTTTTGGAAAGTCTTGATCTGGCTTCAAATCCTTCAATGTTGGTGTTTGAAATGTCAAATGAGACTTGTATGAACATGAATGAGGCATCTCTAACCACTTCCCACCTCCAAATCCATAGTTGACTTGATAGTTGACTTCTGTTGACTTTTCAGGGTCTCAAATGATTTGCACATGGACTGATGAATTCTGAGCCTTCAACACTAGGCCAAATCACTTCAAAATGATCCTTGAATCATGTGAACTCATTTCACCAACCCTAGGGCTTTGATCTCATGGACAATGCTCTTGCTTGCTTGCACAGTTGAATCTCCTGACCAGTCTTGCCCGATGACATGATGGACTATGCAAATGATAATGCAATGTTAATGACCTAAACATGAAATGTATATACAAATGGGAGGTGCAAATTTGAGGTGCTACAGTGAGCCCTGTGCATGTAGTACCTAAAAAGGGAGGCATCACAGTAGTGCAAAACGATAAAGTCGAACATATAGCAAAACGGATAGAAGGAGGATGGAGGATGTGCATAGACTACAGAAAGTTAAATAAAGCAACCAGGAAGGATCATTTCCCTTTACCATTTATAGACCAGATGTTGGAGCATCTAGCCAGACACTCTTACTTTTGCTATCTAGATGGATACTCTGGATTCTTCCAAATACCTATCCACCCCGAAGATCAAGAGAAAACTACCTTTACATGCCCTTATGGAACTTTTGCCTACAGACGAATGCCATTCAGACTCTGTAATGCCCCAACTACTTTCCAACGCTGCATGATGTCAATCTTTGAAGATTACCTAGATAGTATCATGGAAGTATGTATGGATGATTTCTCGGTTTGCGGATTTGATTTCAAAAATTGTCTTGCTAACCTTGAGAAAATTCTGGAGAGATGCGTGGAGGTGAACCTTGTGCTAAACTGGGAAAAGTGTCATTTCACGGTCACCGAAGAGATTGTTTTAGGACATATAGTTTTCGAAAAAGGTATTGAGGTAGATAGAGCTAAGATAGAAGTCATAGAGAATCTAAAACCACCCAAAACTATCAGAGAAGTCCGAAGTTTCCTTGGACATGCTGGATTCTACCGGCGTTTTATCAAAGACTTCTCTAAAATAACTAAACCTTTAATTGGCCTTTTAATGAAAGATGTTGAATTCATTTTCGATGAAAAATGTAATGAAGCATTTAATCTTTTAAAGCAAGCGTTGATTTCAGCACCCATTATGCAACCCCCTGATTGGTCAAAACCTTTTGAGATAATGTGTGACGCTAGTGATTATGCCGTTAGAGCCGTTCTAGGACAAAGGAAAGATAAAGAATTACATGTGATTTATTATGCCAGTAGAACCCTAGACGCCGCCGAACTTAACTATGCAACAACTGAAAAGGAACTACTAGCTGTAGTTTTTGCTATAGTCAAATTCAAATCTTATCTAGTAGGAGCCAAAATTATAATTTACACCGATCATGCTGCCATTCGTTACCTATTAAGTAAAAAAGATGCCAAGCCCAGGTTACTCCGATGGATTCTGTTACTACAAGAGTTTGATCGGAGAGAGCAATCATCCGTACCTTATGTGTCCCCCCATCACCCTTCACCACCACACACCGCACTATCTTCTTCTTTTGTAGGTTCTGCTCCTGGATTCTATATTACGGAGGAGATGTGGCGCGACCACATGGCTAGAGAACAAAGGCGTGATGGCCTACTCTCTACCATTCAGCAACAACTGGCGGACAACATGAGCTTCATGCAAGAATCGCAGTGGAGGGCAGATCGATCCTATGCGACTGTTTCACAGACCCTGCTTGCGATTACAAACGAGCAATCCCGTCATCAGAACTACCACCGTGAGCATTTTGCGCTGATAGAAGCTACTCAGGGTTCCATTTTAGGAAACCTTCGAGAGGTGAGGACTGCTCAGGCTTCCTTATCGGCCAGGATGGACCAGAGAGACCGTCGTCACAGCAAATCCCGTCGTCCACCTCATGATGGCGAAGGGACCAGTGGTCAGCAGTAGTGTGACAGGTTACTCTCCCTTTATCTAATTTCAAAACATTGGGGACAATGTTCGATTTAAGTGTGGGAGGAGATTTTATCGCTTTCTATTTCCCTCTACTGTTTTTAGTTAGATTGTTTATTTTTATTGCTTTTTAGTTGCTTACTTTGTTTTATTTTGTTTTTAGTTAGTGTGTTTTAGAAAATACATGTGTCTGACGAGTCACCAGTATAGTGTATCTTTAGTACATCCTCATCTCCCCATTCCTTTAGCCCTACCAAAAAAAAATTTTGCAAAAGAAAACGGTGTTGTTTTGAAAGTTTTCGGGCTTTAAGACAGGTTTGAGTTAGGATGTGGTGACTTGGGAGAACTTTTTGAAACATCAGTATCGTTTTAACACCATAGACTTCATGAATATAGGAATCACTCCTGAAACCCCATATATTATGGCCTTAATTATCATTTCAGTATAGTCCTCAGTAGTTTATTCTAGCAGTCAGCTACGGCCTAAGCATGCTCTACGTAGGGGACCGATGAACATAAGTGAATGATCCAGTGCAATAAATAAAGAAAAAGGTAACTCCGGGATAGGTGACCCTCACAAGGTCACTTAAACCAAAAAAGTAGTAAAAATTTGCTGCAAAAGAAAAAGAAAAAAAAACTCACCTACTGTTAGTTGGTTCAGAGGTATCTGGCGTTGAACTCGGTAGGGCGGATTACGATCTGATCCCCCACAACTGCATTTGGGTTAAATAAAAGGGTTTACACAGATTTATGTGCCAGAAACCCCATGTTTAGGATCAAAATTGATAACCGGTCATTCTACTATGAAGCATGTACGGATAACGGGCTTAATGTGATTGCTCCTGAATGAAAATAACCCCAAAAGAGATGAAGAGGTAGGCCTAGGTATTGTGGGATAATATGGGTTGGTTAATATAGGAATGGAGTTTATGTCCGTGTCTGCGGATAAGTGTCATCACGATACCCTTGGTTCACTCAGTTAGTACCTATCCCTACATCCCGACTTGAACTTAGAAGCCCTTTTAGCCCGAATCACTCGTTGACACCGGTTTTTCTTCTTTGAGCTTTTAAGTGTTTTGCTTGAGGATAAGCAAGGGTTTAAGTGTGGGAGAATTTGATGACACTGAAATTCACCGTATTTTCGACTCCGATTTCACATGCATTTTAGTTGTTTTATTGAAATTTTGTTATGTTATTACTATGTTTTTCTTTGTTTTCAAGTTTTCAGTCAAATCGGAGCCCCGATCAAGAAAAGGAGTGAAATGAGCTAAAAAGACAAAAAGTGAGCATTTTACACTTGTGGCTCCCACTGTGGCGGGCACCATGGGTCCAGCCATGACGTGTCCCAATTTCAACCTCTCCTCAACTGCCACGCCCCCCATGATCTCCACTTAGGCGCTGCAATTTCCTCCTTTGGCGGGCGCCATGATATTGTGGCGGGCGCCACAAGAACAAAATGGTTCCCGTCCATTTTCAAACTTAGGGGCATCCTTGTGATTTCCATGTTTTATTTCTTGCCTATAAATAGAGCCTTGATTTCATTTGTTTCTTCATCCAAACTGAGTTACAACTAGGCGTATATCAGTACTGTGTAAAAGTGGTAATCGCTTCACATCGGAGTGTTGTCACACTGTGTAATTGAGTCTGTAGTCGAGTTTGGAGCACTTTGGAAGGAAGTTTAATCCTGCCGCCATTTTCATTTTTGTTCCGCACTTTATTCGACCCTTCGATTGGAGCAGGTTTTATTGCTTTACCTTTGTCTACTTTATTTTCCCGCACTGCCTTTATTTTGTTTACTTTCCCGCACTGCCTTTATTTGGTTTACTTTCCCGCACTCCCACTTTACTTTGTTTATTTCTCACACTGCACTACTTTCCTTTATTTCTTGCACCGCACTACTTTTATTTACTTTCCTGCACCCGCACTACTTTAACCTATTTTTCGCACTCGCACTACTTTTATTTATTTTCCTGCACTCGCACTTATTACCTTTTTTTAAAAAAAGTCTCTTATTTATCCGTTTTTATGATAAAAATTAACATGCATTTTTACTTTACCATGTCTGGCTAAACCTATAAAGGTTAGAATGTAAGTATCGTAATTGAACCGATAATTCGTACAATTGTTCATAGAAACACTTAAGGGCTATTTTGACTTTCAACTTAAGTTTTCCCGCACTTAATTTGCATTAGGTAAGATCTAAAGTCGTCCGATGTCTGTTTAAACTTAGTTGTTTTTAACTATTTCAAATACAGCAAAAGCGCTTCGTTTAGTTCATTAGGAGTTTTTAACTTAAAAAGAAAAGTGATTTTAAAACTATTTTCGGACGTGTTTATAAGAAAAGTGAGATTAGGGAGTACAACTTTTGGTTAAGAAAAGTGAGATTAGGGAGTACAACTTTTGGTTAAGAAAAGTGAGAACCTCTTTTGGTTAAGAAATCCAGGTCAAAATAATTTTCAACTTAGTCAAGACACTATATTTCTTAAAAATAGGTTTACTACTCTAACGCAATGCACGCCTTTTTATAAGTGACAATAAGAGGGTTTGATTAGGGAGTACAACTCAGTTCTGAATACGCGAAAGCGATAGTTCCCGTTAAATTGGTTCTCTTCAAAGTAGGAAACACTGCCCGTAAGTAATTCTATTAGCCAGTTATTGGATTATTAATTGATTATGTGAATTACATTCGAACCTGTCTTCATTAATTGAATTTAATTTAAACATTTCTTTTTCATTGTGCACTCTTAAAAACCCTGTTTCGATTACCTTAGATAAAGACCGTAACAATAGATAACGATAGATTGACATTTGGTCTTTGTGGATTCGACAATCTTTTATATTACTCTGACGCATTCGTATACTTGCGAAAAAACACGCAACAATACATTAAGTTGAATTTTGAGGTGTATGAACTGAGTTGCTTCGATTTAACCTCAAAGCAACTCAATCTTCTTTCCTACATTGGTAGGACATCAAACAATCAAAGATCCAAGAGAATTGATGAGAATTGAGAGAGAATCGAAGAGAAAAAAATGTGGAAAAATACCTTCAATGTTCTGCAGAAATGGATCTCTCTTGCTTCAAATCATGCTTGATCTTGCTTATGGAGCTTGCAGAAGTAGATTAGGAATGGTGCAAGGTTTTGGATCCTGGAGTTCTTGTATCTCCAAACAGTGAGATTCAAACTCAAATTTCAAATGAAATTTATCAGGTTTTCCTTTGAATTGTGAAGGTTTCAATGGTTGGAGGCAAAGTTGGCGCGCAAGGTCCTTCAAATTGATGCAAGGGACCTCTATTTATAGCAAAATGTAAGTGATATTTGCACACTGGAAAATGCTTCCAAAATTGGTAATGTGAAGTGCACGCTTGCATGGGCATGTACAAGCCCATGAAGCAACTCAATTAGGTCCAAATGCAAGTGAAATGAAGTCTTAATGAATATTATGATGCAGGGCCAAGATGTTTGGATGTTTGAAGGATGATTCTTGCCAACTGATATAACCCTGTTCAAGCCATGCGCAAACCCCTCAAATCGTGTCCAAAATGAATGCATTTGGACTATTTGGAAAGGTTATATCAAGAGGAAAAACTCTTATGTTGAACACTTTTCCATTTGGAACTTGTATCATGGTGAATTTTTAGGTGGATGTTTGGAAATTTCAACATATCAAAATATTTTCTAAGTGTCAAGCCATATGTTCAATTATTCCACCTTGGCTAACTTTTTACGCGAGCTCCAAATAAGAAAGGTATATTTGACAAAGTTGTAGCCCTTTAAAAAGCCTTGAAAATGGTCACCAATTTGACATCATTTGGATTTGGGATGAATGAGTTATGCATTTTTTAAGTTGAGGAAAATCACTTGTTCAATGGTATTGGTCCAAAATGATCTATAATGTATCCTCATATCACATGCTCATAAACATTGATTTTGCTCTTCTTCCAAACATAAAAGTTGAAGTATACAACTTTAGTTTGATTATGAAACTTGTAAATCTTTTATATCATAAAAATTGAGCAAGTTATGGCCTTGGGAATTTGACTTTCAAATTAGGGTTTAGACAAAATGACCTATAATCTTTCAACATAAAAAATGACTTTCCAAGAAAAAATAGCTCTAGACCTTAACATTAAAGTTGTTCTTAATGTGATTTAGAGTAACCTTTCTCTTGTAATCATTTTAATATGATGAAAATTGTAGGAGATAGGGTCTAGGGAGACCCAGTTTTGATCAGATGAATTCATCTGGCCAACCACCATCAACCAACTTGCTAACTTGCAATAATTTTGACTTTTTAGACTCATGGGAGATCATATATTCATAATATGATGAAATTTTAAGTATCCCTTGAATTATTTGATCAATGGGTGAAGAAGCTTGTTGAAGCAGTTACTTAAAATACATAGATGAACTAGGGTTTCCAAGGCAAACCAACTCTAAACTCTTGAAGAATTATTGATCAAAGTAACATTTAGAGATCTTTGGGACTCATGTATGATTCCTAGAACCATTGTGGATCATTTCTTGGTTGAGATTTTAGCAATGAGGGTCTTAAACCCTAGATGTGAACTTGATAGATCAATGGTGATCATGCCCTACCTACAGAAGAGTTAGACAAATACAAAGACATATTTTTGGTATTTTGGTTAGTAAAGGACAAAATAAAAAGTATGATACAATCACATGGTGCTTGGTGATCTCTCCCAAAACAAACCCAATGAAAGAGGGGTAAGGAGGATACCAAGATATGATCCCAATGCTAATGCATATGATGAGGTAGCATGAGGGATCAAAGGGTCAAAATTGGGGTCTAACAGTATGAATGTGATATATTATTATGCATGATTGTGTAGATGTTATACTCTATTCTTCATTCTATATCGTTATTATTGAAATTAATTCTCACCCCTTATGTTTGAATGTTGCCTTTACATGGGCATCGTGCAGATACTCAAGAGTAGTATTACTGAAGTAAGTGGAAGGTAGCTCTTGGATTACTTCTTTATTTTGTCGCTTTTACTAGTGGTACCTTGCTCTGATCATGTAACATCGGATTGGGTTTAACGCTTATTTTATTCCTTATGTCTGAATATATTGAAGTCATAAGACTAATTATGTTCTTGAGAATTCTTAAGATATTGAGTTGATACTCTCTTATTTTGTTATTACAATTGAAGTTGAGACTAGATGTTATTACTTTCTTTATCTTCCATAATTGTGATGATAATTCTGCTGCGATGATACTTTAAAATGGAAATGAGCATGCGGTGACCAGTTATGAATGTCTTATCATGTGAATATGTAATACCGATAAGATGATATGGATGTCGTGTAAACATCCCAGACATGATAACCCTTGCATCAGATGAAACAAATAATAACCCTTGCATCAGATGAAACAGAAGTAACCAAGCTAAGTCTTCACAGAGAAGTCCAAAGTTAAAGGTGTCAGATGGATTCCAAGGTCTCAAGTCACAAGTACCAAAGCAAAGGTCAAGATCCTAATTCTAATTCTAAGTCACAAGTCTGTGAGTTAGGAGTAACAATTTTCTTTTTAGGTTTTTTCTTTATTAATGTTTTCTTTACAAAGATATGAAAGTAAAGTCCAAATGGATAAAGAACAAATGACATAATCACAGACAATATGATATGAAATGATAAACATAAAGTATATAGTAAATGGCATAAAATAAAAAGCTTAAAGGTAAATGACTTTGAAGTAAAAGTTAATACAAGTAAGGTGTTAGTATAAGATGTTAATGAAGATGAAAAGATGTTTTGGCCACCTTTTGGAGAACACTCAACCATACACTCACAAGCATGAAAATATGAGCATATACACCATTTATGAGAAGGGCTCCAACTTGGATAAAACTCAATAAGTATGCCACTAGCTCTCATAAATGGAAAAGGAGCAACTTTTTAACATAATACCATGAGGAATAAGAGACTTACAATCTCACTTATAAAAATACCATTGCCTTTGGGACAAATTTAGCGCTATGTCAAGCAAACGTAATTGGACTTATGTAGAAGGCACAACTATCTGAGGTCGGTCAATAATAATGTTTGTGTTAATACATGCTATAAAAATGATATGTAAATCATCCTCCTAAAGTTATGTCGCACAAGAAAAGAAAATGAAAGGGGGTGATCAAGCAAAAAGGCTAAGAGGATGGTCCATTACTTCAATCCACATTTTTAGATACTTAGGACAAACTTATGCATCAATCCAAAGTACCTTAAATGATTCATGATCACTTAGAAGGTAGATTTGAAATGGTGAAAGTTCAGCAAGCACAAATCCACACATCATGAACAAGATGGACACAATCCATCCAATTGATCAAAGGAAAAAAAAAGGAGATAAAGAAGAAGGGGACAAGAGAAGTCACACCCAAATTAAACCACAAATTTGATCAAGTCATCATCAAAATCAATCATCCATTTTGGTGGATTAGGGTTTTCACCCCATCAACACCCAAGATCCATTGAGTTAGATGAGACTTGAAGTCAAAATCATCATGATTCAAGCCCAACAAAAGTCCACAAGGTCAAACAAACTTAGTATACAATTAAATGAAATAAAAAATGCATTAAAGGTATTTTTAAATGATTTTTAAAATGGAAATAAAATGGAAAATCCACAAAGTCCTTCAAAACACTAAATAAATGGCCAAGAAAATTATGGAAGGTTAGAAATAAAATGAGAACCATAAAATAAAACTTTCAGAATTTAAAAATGCAGAAAAGTATTTTTAAACTAATTAAAACAAGGTAGAAAAGAGAAAATTCATAAAAAGAAAATAGAAAATCAATGAAATAAAATGTGGAAAAATGAAAGAGATTTTATAAACTATTTTGAGATTTTTTGGATAAAATATGAATTACTATGAATTTTTAAAGAAAAGGAAATTTAAAATAATAAAAGAAAAAGAATTAAAATCAGAAAAAACCAGAACCATTGGATCCGCCTCATTAATTGATGTGGCAGATCCAACACTCTAAATGATGAGAAACACGATGGAACACGCTGCAAGCCAAACACATGATCAGGTTTGAATTTAACCAATCAAAACATTTCAAAATACCAACGTGTTAGGTCCAAACTCAGACCACCTGAGAGATACTCCAGTTGTCTTCTCCGGTGAGGTCTCACCGAAGTTTCATCGTTTGGTAACTTCAAGACACGAGACCACCACCATTGTGATCCTCTTCTCATCACGAATTCAACCTTATGCCTCTAATTCATTTATGTGAACTGATCAAAGGGAATTTCAAAGAAGTTCCAAAAACAAGTAAAACATGAAAAGTAAAGTTAAAGGATGAACATGATCAATCAACATCCGATAAGTTAGGGGAAAGCATCAGAGAGTGAAGAACTACATTGTGGTAACTTCTTTGAGTTCAAATGATGCTCAGAAATACCTTGTCTAGATGATGATCAGAAGTTGATGAAGCTCAATCTGGTTAGAGAAATGCATAAGGTCTCAAAGCTTGGGAATTGTTGTAAAAGTTTCAGAGAATGATGATGGAGCTAATGGAATCAAGAAAATTGATCGAAACTGGCTTAAACTCAAAACACGATAGTTGATTTTTCAAGAAAAAATTCAAGTTACAGCAGAGGTTTCTTGGCTCTCCAAAGCTTGCTAATGAAGGCAACAGGTTCCTCTATTTACAAGGAAGCAATTAGTGATCTCATGCGTGCCAAATGATGCTCAATTCGTGGAAAACCAATTTGCTCAGAATGCGTGGAAAGTGTGACTTGCAATCCATCAAAACTCAGCCAAATGATGTGTTTTAAGTGTCAATTAACTTTTGGAGGTTTGATTGAACATGTTTAGGACCAAAACACTTGCAAATTTGGTTTGGAATCGAGTTTATTCATGATCAAATTTCGGGCAATGGTGATTTCATCAGTTTCAAGTTACCATGTTCAACTCACTGGGGCATCCTACTCGAGAGGCTTTATGATCCCATTATTTTTGCAATGTGTTACCTTAATGTCCAAATTTACAATGTGCGAAGAAAGGTTTCATTTGGACGTTTAAGCACAAAGTTATGGCATGTTGAAGTTGGCATAAAATACTAGTCACATAACTTTAAAAAAATCGAGTGTTTCATGGCTGAAAATGACCTATAATGTTCCAATGACTTCCATGGCCTTCCAAGAATAATTTGGTCTTGGTCCTTGAAGAAAACTTGTAGAATATATCACTAATGACATTGTGCAAAACAAATCAGAAATATTGTATAGGATGTTGAGAAGAGTCATATGCAAAAAGAGAAGTTGTATAGGATGTTGAGAAGAGTCATATGCAACAAGTAGCATTTAAAAATATTGATAATTGAAGGAATTGTGATCCTTGGAACCTTTGACTTTAAAATGTTGACTTTTAGGTCAGACCACTTGGAACAAGCTTGTACACTTGGACTTTCCTTGCATTTCAAAGTACATGGGTGATCATATGAACTAAAGATAAGGTTTCCTTGATTGCCTCTTGATTGGATAGATCAAAGCTTCAAGTTCTTGTTGAAGAAGACATGGAAATAAACACATGAATCTTTGGCTTTTCTTTTGAAGTAAGCCATCAAAATTTGAGATGCATTTGACTTGAGAAGCCCTACCTTGCACAATAAACTTATGGGAAGAAAGACATCTTTTTGGTATTTTTATTAATGGTTATATAAGCAATAAAAATAAAACAAAGAAGTGCTTGGTGATTCACGCAAGAAGCAAACCTAAAGATGGATAGGGGAAGGGCCAAGATGTGACCTAGCTTGTATGCAAATGAGATGTGGGATCTCAGGGTTAAAAATTAGGGTATGATAGATGCCCTTATTTAAGTTTCTTTAATTTGGATATATGAAGGTTGAAATCTTCGTCTCAACAAGAATGGAGAGACTTAAATATTCAAGACCCAATTTTTGGCCCTAAGATACCGCAAGATGTTTATGAAATTATGTGAATTCAAACAGAAATATCTGTGGGGGAATATAGCGCCACGAGACACAAATAACTACTAGATACGAGAGGAGACTGAAATCCCGCATGGATCCAACAGGGAAGGCTTAACAAAATAAGACTTCGTCAGGGAAAGGAAAACAAAAAAGGGGGAAAACTCGACTCTGTTAGGAGAGGAATATTACCTACTATCAGCCGAGTGGTAGCTTAACAAAGGTAATAAGATAAAGTTAATGATTACCAACTACCAGCCAAGTGATAACTTAACAAAGGTAACTAATTAGAGAGTAAAAAGGAACTATTACCTACTATCAGCCTAGTGATAGCTTAACAAAGGTAATAAGCTTGAACATAATGATTACCAACTACCAGCCAAGTGATAGCTTACCAAAGGTAACCAATCAATGGTAAAAGGAATTATTACCTACTATCAGCCAAGTGATAACTTAAGAAAGGTAATAAGCTCGAACATGATGATTACCAACTACCAGCCAAGTGATAGCTTAACAAAGGTAACCAATCAAATGTAAAAGGAATTATTACCTACTATCAGCCGAGTGATAGCTTAGAAATGGTAATAAGCTCGAATAGAATTATTACTAACTACCAGCCAAGTGAGCTTAACAAAGGTAACCAATCAAATGTAAAAGGAACTAATACCTACTATTAGTCGAGTGATAGCTTAAAAATGGTAATAAGCTCAAATAGAATGATTACCAACTACCAGCTAAGTGATAGCTTAACAAAAGTAACCAATCAACACGAGACCGAAGTTCATACCAGGAATGAACTGGAGAGAAGCGGTCAGAGAAGACTCAATCCAATGGGGGCATGAACTCAATTGTGGATTGATCACATCCATATAATGAACTGGAGGGAAAAAAACTGAAACAAAGCCTTCCACGAGGATCAGACTAAGTGGGGAATTAGAAAGGATAAACTTTTTCTACTTAAGGTCGACATTCTATTGGAGAGAGGACGTTCACACTCTATGGGGAGAAAAGTTCCACATAGTGGTGAGGATTTATAGAAAAAAATGCAAACAAAAAATGCATTTAAACATCATGATGCTATGCATATGTGTATGATTATGCTGACAAAACAAACCCAAAGGCGCGAGACCGACAATGCAGTACAATCGGATACTCGGCTAATCTCAACAAGATGGAGATGCTGGCAGATATTCATTAGGGATTCTTCCACTCTTGCAATATGATGTTGGGAGACTATTATAAAAGGAAATCCTACTTGGGGAAGTCACTGAATCCCGCTCTCCAAGATCTTACCATCCTTGGGATTGCCATTAACATTCCTCTTTTATATTCATAGGCCGAGGAAAATACATATTTTTTTTGTAAATTTTCAAAATATGATTGTTTAAATATTTTTGTTTCGAAAATTATCATAAAAAATAAATAAAATTTCGTAAATTGTAACAAAAGAAGAATACAAAGCAAAAGGGCAAAAGGCTCAAATTTTATTGATAGAAATGTAGTACACAAAGGGCATGACTCCATGGATCATTACAAAGTTGGAAAAATGGTATATACATGGAAAGGGCTACATTGAAATACAATGACCACTATTCTCTCTAACAAATTTGAATTTCACTTTGTTCTGAACTTCGGTCGAGTATGACGGAAAAAGAACAAGTAATAGGCACGGTTGCTTCAAACGATCAAGTCTGACATGATGCAATTACTTGCCATATTCCCTAACTTTTTCCTAGATTTCCTTTTCAGAGTCAACCTACAGGGATGATTATTTTCTTTTTTTGTCTCTAACTTTTTCCTGGACCGCCCTTTCAGGTTTTCAATCCACTGAGACGCTCATTTTTTCCTAAGCCTCCCTTTCAGGTTTTGAACTTAGCGATTTATTCTTTTATTTTTCTAGGCGAAGTATTTATTGTCTGCATCGGTATTCACAGGACGAGGGAGCTCCTCACCATGGATAGTTGTAAGAATCAATGCACCACCAGAGAAAGCTTTCTTAACAACATATGGGCCTTCATAATTAAGAGTCCATTTTCCCCTAGAATCAGTGTTGAAAGACAAGATCTTCTTGAGCACAAGGTCACCTTCTCTGAATACACGAGGTCGAACCTTCTTGTCAAATGATTTCTTCATTCTCTTCTGATATAACTGACCATGACACAAGGTCGCCATTCTTTTCTCTTCAATTAAATTCAACTGATCATATCTGCTTTGACACCATTCAGCCTCAGACAAACTGGCTTCCATCAGGACTTACATTTATGGGATCTCAATCTCTACAGGGAGCACTTCTTCCATGCCATACACAAGAGAGAAAGGGTTTCCCCTGTTGAACTGGGGACAAATGTACGATATCCTTGCAAAGAATATAGGAGCATCTCATGCCAATCTTTATACGTTACAATCATCTTCTAGATGATCTTCCTAATGTTCTTATTCACATCTTCAACAACCTCATTCATCTTAGGTCTATAGGGAGAAGAGTTATGATGTTCAATCTTAAAGTCATCACAAAGTTCTTTTATCATCTTGTTATTCAAGTTTTACCCATTATCAGTAAAGATCTTACTTGGAACACTTTATCGGCAAATAATCTGATTCTTCATAAATTGGACCACAACCGGCTTGGTCACATTAGCATAGGATGCTGCTTCAACCCACTTGGTGAAGTAATCAATAGCTACCAAAATGAAACGATATTCGTTTGAAGCTTTGTGCTCAATCATATCAATTCCCCACATAGAGAAAGGCCATGAGGATGAAATAACATTGAGAAGCGTCGGAGGCACATGAATTTTATCTGTATAAATATGACATTTAAGGCACTTCTTCATATATTTACATGAATCAGATTCCATTGCATGTCCATTGGCATGAGTACCAAAGGATCCTTCAAGAACTTCTTGCATTAAAATGTCAGCTTCGTGTCTATCCATGAATCTGAGCAAGACCATGTCAAAATTTCTCTTGTACAACACATCTTCATTTAGAAAGAAATTACCAGCCAGTCTTCTCAAAGTCTTCTTATCTTTATTGGATTCCCCAAGTGAGTACTCCTGACTTTTGAGGAAACATTTACTATCATAATACCAGGGTTTATCCTCTGTTACTTCTTCTGCTGCAAACATATGAGCAAATCTATCAAGGCGCATAATTGTGATACTAGGTGTATCATTCCAACGATCCACTTTATACATAGAAGATAGAGTAGCCAGAGCGTTCGCTGTCTGATTTACTTTGCGAGGTATATGATGAAACTTAATTTTATTGAAGAAAGCTGACAACCTCCTTGCATAATCTTTCTAAGGAATTAGGCCAGGGTGACGAGTATCCCATTCTCCTTTAATCTGATTAAGCACCAAGGCTGAATCTCCATACACATACAGGATCTTAATCCTCAAATCAATGGCTTCTTCAAGACCCATGATGCAAGCTTCATATTCTGCCATATTATTCGTACAATCAAACATCAATCTTGCAGTAAAAGGGATATGTGAACCTTTAGGAGTAATAATGATTTTCCCAATTCCATTACCATAAGCATTAACATCTACATCAACCACTAAACCCCACCGAGATCCAGGCTATGGTTCTTCTTCAGGAAATTGTTCATCACAATCTTTAGCTTTCAAGTACATAACAACTTCATCAGAGAAGTCAAACCTGATGGATTGATAATCATCGGTCGGCTGGTGAGCCAAATGATCTGCAAGAATACTTCCTTTAATCGCTTTCTAAGTGTAGCGGGATATTCGTTACCTTTAGATTTATTGATTAAATCAAAAGTAAATCATACAATTTGAGTCGCCATCGCACTTCTATTTATCCAAAGGAAATGTTAGAAAGCGAACAAAAACCGAGAATTTTTATCAAATCAAAAACTAATAAAAATGTCAGAGATCTGGGTAAGGGGGTTGGTTATGCAATGGGAAGGTTTTAAGCAACCAAAACATCCTTAGTACTCTAAGGGAACCCTTATTACAAATGTTGTATGGTAGGTTGGTATTTGTGAAAAAATATTTGTGGAAACATGATTGGGGAGATGAGAAAAGAATATACAAGTTATTTACAATTTTGTGTTTGAATGGATAAACCCACTACCTACGTACCATCTTAAAAAGGTAGGATCAAAACCTCGTAGTTCGGGGTAAAAATCACAAAATAAGTTGGTGAATTAATTGGTCAAAAGCCTTAAAGTCTTTTGTTATCAAAGGGGGAAAACTCAACCCAAAACCACAAATCCACCATGTGAGGAGAGCTTCAACATGCTAGTGAGGGGTTAACCCTATAAAAAGCATGGAAGACTTATAGTCCAACACCAAGGATACAGGTGAGTATTATATCAACCTCTATGATAACTCAAACCTAATAGCTAATGTTTATAAAAATCTTTAACACAAATGGTCATTGGAACCACAAAAACAATTGAGTGAGTTGTATTTACAAATGAAAAGTATTCACAAAAATAAAGTCAAAGTTGACATAAGATTCAATTCAAAATAAGTGTTATGAAAAGAGTTTGAAAAATAAAAGGCATAATGCCTAGGTTTCTCATTTTGAAAATAATGTTAATGTTTGCCCAAAAGTTTGGCTTGGGTTAGAATGGAGAGAAGAAGAGAAAGGCTAGGTCCTAAACTTGCAAAGATGAGGGAAGAGAAATAAAACCACTTGGAGTTCCCTTCTTGAGATCATAAAGACAATCCAAAGTGCTCCTTTCCTTTGGATTTAGCAAGCAATAAGCAATTAACTCAAGCAATCAAACAAATATTCAATCAAGCTCCTAGGAATCTTCCAATTGGCTTTTGTATCTCTTATCTTGGATGCTCATGACAATGGTCCTTCTAATTGGCTCAAGTTTAGGATCCCTATCACACAAGAACACACAAAGCAAAAAGTTCCACAATGCAATAAAAAGAATGGACAAGAGTGAGTTTAAAATTAGGATCCTTTCAATTTATCTTCAAGATTAAGCATTCTAAAGGCATGAGGCCGAGTTGCTCTTTAACATGTTTAGCATTCTAAAGGCATGAGGCCTAGTTGCTCTTGAAACTCCATTTAGCATAGGTAAGGTCCTAAATCTAAGTCCTTTCTCCATTTGCATTGGATTCACACAAACAAAAACAAAACAAACATAAGGCAATAATATATACACAATAATGTGCTCAAGTGAGCAAAAGGCAAATTGCATTGACATAAACATGAGCTCAAGTGAGCAAAGGAAAAAGACAATATGAATAAATGAACAAGAAATTAAATTACATTAAAGTAAATTGCAAGAATTAAATGCTTGAATTAAAAGATAGTAAGTAGTAGTCAGTGTTAGTGTGCCATAAGGCCATTTAGCGCTATGCTAAGCAATCGTAAGTGGACTAATGTAGTAGTCACACCTATCTGAGACCGATAAATAAAACTATAGGCAAATAAACACAAGTTAGAGACCATGAATAGTAAGCCAAGCTCCTACAACTTGCCATGCCAAAAGAAAAGAGGAATGACCTTGTATGGATTTAGGTTTTTTGCTTGACCAAGAAGCAACCTATCTCTAATGCAGAGCAATTCACTTGATCTTTGATCAAGATGAATTTGATTTGGATCAAAGAAGGTTAAGCCTCTCATATGTCAAGGCTAACCACCAATCATTAACTCATTGGTCAAAAAGAAAAAAGAAGAAGAAGAAGATGGAAATGGAATGTACATAATTGAAATTCAAATGACATAAGCAAAACACATTGACCAAATATGAATGGAATCAACATCAATCAATGGTAAACAGAAATGAGATGAAGCTTAGAAGTCAAGAAATAACAAAAATATTTTTGGTATTTTTTTGAATTAAAATAATACTTGAAATAAAATGAACAAATAAAGGTCAAACTTCAAATCCAATTCAAATCAACTTGGAAAAGTCCAATTGGATCATATTAAGTTCAACATGGTCAAACAAGGTTTGGCAAAAATTTTCATCATTTTTTGAAAACAGAAACTAATTTTAAACAATTAAAAATGAAGAAAAATAACATAATTGGAATAAAATCTCAAATAAATCTCAAATCAATTAAGAAATTGATGAGATTATTTTTCATAGATCCATCACCATCCAAAGATGTTAAGAAAATATTTTTGGCATTTTTGAATAATGAAAAGTATTTTAAATGGAATCACAAGAATAATTAAAAATCATTTTTAGAAACTAGAAATTAAGAGAAAAAATTTGCAATTGGTCCCATATTTTTGTGATATCAAATAAAGAAATTATGAATTTTTTAAAATAAAATGGAATAAAAGAAATTAAAATGGAAATTCAGAAAATAGGAAAAATCAGGGAGCGTCTGATCAAAGCTTATTAATTGACGTGGCTGATCAGAAGGTTGTGTAGCGCGCGCTCATGGTAGACTCGAGTCAACAGCATCACATGTGGTATTAAAAAAACTCAAAACAATGCATGGCTAAGATTAGATCCCAAGAGCCAGATCCAAGGGCCGAAACTCATCCACGTGGGGACGGTGCTGGAAACCACCATCTTCTCCGGTGAACCTCACTGTTTTCGGCCAGAGTTGCAGGTTTCACAACCTCCACCAAAACTCACGATCCATATACCAAGCGAAAGCTGGGGTGATGTACATCACCCCTATAACCTTAGTTTTTGCTCAAGACTCTCATAGAAGGAGAAATCTAAGATGGAAAAACAAGGTACTCAATCTGAACTTGCTCAATTCACAAAATTAAAAGCACAAATCAAATGCCTCTCACATGAGGACTTCAGAGGTACCAACCAATAAAAAAATGCACAATAACAAGGGAGATTCGAAGGAAAACAGTTAGAGAATCAACCTTTGAAGTGCAACTTTTCAGTTCTTGATCCAATCCAAATCTTCAATGCAGCTTGATCTTGAAGTAACAAGGAAGCAAGGCTAAGGAATTATAAGTCAAAGATCAACCAATGAAGTTGAAATTTGAGCTTGAAAAATTGAGAGAAAAATCAGAATTCCTTTAACGGAGGGTTGGGGATTCAAATGTGCAGAGCTTCAGGCGCCTTTAGGTTGAAATTTGAAGTGAACCAAGCAATCTATTTATAGCCAAGGCTGATGCAAGCAAGGAGAAAACTCGTGTGTGCATGAGCTTGGGTCCTTCATGCATGGGCCTGTGCAGGCGCATGTGAGGCCCAAACTCAATTGCATTTGAGTGTTGATGACAAACGAATGAGTTTTGGACGTGCAAACGGCAAGGCAATATAGTATGCAAGAAGATTTCACATGTTATGCATAATTGAACCTAAAACTTCACCTCTTTGAAAGTGCCATTTGCAAAATTTAAACATAGGTATGTGGTTAATGGTTGGAAAGGCCTTGACATAAGGAACAAATGGTATGTTGAACAAAAATCCATTTGGAGTTGGAAAAATATTAAAAACTGGCCATGAAGTTCAATGTACAAAACATGTATTTGAGAAATTTTCCAAAATGGACCCACTTCAAGCCCTTCTGTTTCAATGATGCAAGCCTCCAATGACAAAACCTTCAACATAAAAAGTTGTAGATCTTTTCAAGACAATCAATTTGGACTTAAATTTTGCATCATTTGGATTTTTGATGAGAAAGTTATGGGCACTTGAAGTTGGACTTTTTCACATTTCAATGACTTTGGTCCAAAGTGACCTATAATGTTTTGTATTATCACATTTACTTATTTTAGGATTATGAAACTTTGTCCAACATAAAAATTTCAATAGACATCTTAAACTTTCCAATTCATTTGGTCCCACCTCAAAATCATAAAAAATGAAGGAGTTAGGTCCTTGGGAAGTTGACCCAAAATTAGGGTTTCAGTCAAAATGACCTATAATGTTTTGAAATGAATGATGACCTTCCAAGTTTCAAATGAACTTTTTATGAACATTAAAGTTGTTCATATGGTTCTTAAGAACATTTTTTCTCTTTGGGCCATCTTCATTTGACAAACACATCAAACGTTAGGTCTCAGTGGATTTCAAAATAGTTAGATGAATTGAGTGATCAACTTCTCAAGTCCAAACTTCAAATATTGATGAATGGATGATTGAGGAAACTCACATGGGCTCATATATGCATAAAATGATGAATGAAAGAACTTCCCTTAATTGTATTTGATCATAGGTTGAGGTTGCTTCATGAGCAAGGCACAATCAATGCATAGTTGAATTATGGTTTCCTTGGGAAACAATCCTCAAGCCATTTGGTTTATCTTGATCAAATTGACAAATTGAGATACTTGGGAGTCATATATGGTGATTGAGAGCTTTGGGAACCATTGTCATGCTTGCTTTCATCTTCATCTAGCCACTTCAATTGGCATAAAAGCCTTCTAGGAGCCTTGGATCACATGACTGCTTGAGCTTCAAAACAAACAAAGTTAGTGACATATTTTTGTGCTTTTGGTTAGTAAACAAAATAAGAAAAAAAATAATATACAATTCAAGCATGCTTGGTGGTCTCAAACCAACTCACACAAGTCCCAACCCAAGGGTAAGGAGCCAAGATGCTATGATCCTTGAGGCAAATGCAATGCGCAATGATATGATGCCATGAGGGATCTTAGGGTCAAGATTAGGGTCTTACACTAAGTACGGTACTCAATATCATTTTTAGATAACAACATCTGCCAACGAGCTATCCTTTTAGTCAAGGCAGGCTTTTCAAATATATATACTTGATTGGATCCATTTTCGATATCAACAAAGTGGTATGATTAATCGTCTACTGAAGTAAATTTTTGGCAGTCTAGGCCAAACCACAACAACTTTTCTCAAGCATGGAATACCGAGACTCACAGTCAATAAACTTCTTGCTCATATAGTATATGGCATGCTCCTTTCTACCAGTTTCATCTTGTTGTACAAGCACGCAACCCATGGACTCTTTTAACACAGTCAAATATATGATCAAAGGTATGCCTTCCACTAGAGGAGATAAGATAAGAGGTTCAAGCAGATACTCCTTAATGTTGTCAAAATCCTTTTGGCAGTCCACTGTCCACTCACATCCTTGATCTTTGCAAAGAAGCTTGAAGGTTGGCTCACATGTGGAAGTCATGTGAGAAATGAATATGGATATAATTCAGACGCCCAAGGAACCATCTAACTTGATTTTCTGTTTTGGCGCTGGCATCTCTTGAATAACTATGACTTTATCAGGATCTACTTGAATACCTTTCTGACTGACAATGAAACCCAACAGCTTTCTTGAACGGACACCGAAAGTACATTTATTAGGATTCAACCAGAGTTTAAACTTTCTCAATTGCTGAAACAACTTCAGCAAATACTCAACATGATCTTCTTTAATTTTTGACTTAGAAATTATGTAAATAGAGATTATGGATGAATGATTAAAGGTGTTCTCACCAAGGCCTTGAGAGAAAATACCCTTGAGAACTGGTAGTAATTAATTGATATTTGTTGATGCAATAGTGACTCAGAGTTGTTATAGGAATAATTTACACACCTTCCCTGGCATGTTCCTTGAACTTGAAAACCCTTTTTACAACATTATTTATTTTAGTTGCAATTATTTTTAGAAATTTTAATCATATACCCCCAACATAAGTTTTTGTTTAAATGAACAACAATTCTAACTCAATATTTGCAAGCAGTCCTTGAGATCAACATTCGGGGAATTTTCCCCATTATTACTATACAGGAAAAATAGTACACTTGCTATTTTTTTTATCAAGTTTTTGGCGCCGTTACCGGGGACTGCCAAAATATAGAGTTTAAATTTAGTTGAATTGAAATTTTGTTGCTCTACAACTAAAATTTAATTTTTGTCATTTATTTATTTTGACTGTTATCAACTAATCTGCCTATGATGTTTTATGCGAGGTAAGACCTCAGCTGAATTTCCTTTTAATGTAGAAATCAAAATAACTTTTCATGCAAGACTCAGACAAGCTAGATTAGAAAAGCTAGAATCGGACAAAGAATAACCAATTTTTCATTCAGATCCAGATTCAGAGCCGGAAAAAGATCCAGAAAAAGAGGCCAAAACAATGGGTGAAAATCCACCACCACCAGAAAGGCTCCTTGGTGACTATGGAGGTGAAAATGCACCAGGTGGTAGATTAAGAGTTGTCAACCAACCGGTGAATGTGACTAACTATCAACTGCATCCAAGCACACTCAATCAACTTGAAAGAAAACCTTTCACCAGAAAGGTGAATGAATATGCAAACAAGAACTTGTAGAGAGTTCTAACCATGAGTACTACTTTGAAAATTGATGGTCATACTGATGAAGAAGAGAAGTTAAGAATGTTCTTGTTCACTTTAGATGAAGAGGAGGAAGAATGGTTATATTTCCTCCCAGTTGGAAGTATTACATTATGGGAAGAGATGGAAAAGGCTTTCTTAAATGAGTATTTTTCCAGCATCGATATTTCTAAGAAAAAGGTATGAAATCTTGAACTTCAAATAGAAGGAGGGTGATTCTTGGGAGATGCCTACAAAAGATCCAAAAGGGTCCTGGTGGCTTGCCCAACTCATAATATGGATCAGACTGGATAGATAAAGATGTTTTTTAATGGTCTAAAAATAAAGACAAAATAGTTTATTGATACAGCTGTCGATGGCTCAACCAATTTCTCAACAGCTACCGTTATTAAAAAAATCATTGAACCGATAACTATAAATGATAATTTGGAGTCGTATGATAGATGTCTGAAGCTGGAAACTAATAAAATTCGGTTGGAATATACAGTAGCTGCTAAAGTAGAAAAGAAGTTAAAGGCTATGAATATAGGTACTCAACAGGTAGTTCAAGTTCAACCTGCTCAGACCGTCAATTGTGAGATTTGTAATGGACCTCACCACACTGTGTATTGCTTTGCAACCCCTCAACAACTTGAAGAGATAAAAATTTTGATGCAGAATAATCCCTACTCCAACATTTACAATCTAGGTTGGAAGAATCATCCAAACTTCTCCTAGAAAGATCATAAAGGGAATGTTCCACGACAGGGTCAAGGTCAATATCAGACTCAATATCAACAACATTAACAACAACATGCTTCAAAGAAAGCAGACTGAGAGTTTGCCATTGAGAAAATGCCTGCTCACAATATTCAATTCCAATAAGAGACTAGAAACAATCAGAAAAACACTACTGCCTCTATAAAAAATCATGAAGTTCAGATGGGTCAGATAGCAGAACAATTGGCCTCAAGTTCTCAAGCTTCGGGTACCTTGCCTAGTGGCATAGTGACAAATCCTCGTGAGCATAATAATGGTAAGTCTACTGAGACACCGGAAGAAAGAATTGTAGAAGAAGATGGGTTGTTGGAAGTAAAATTAGAAATTAAAGAGCCGAAGAAATCGAAGGAGGATGTTGTGATATTATAATGGAGAAGGAGAAAGAAAAAACTATCAAGCCAATTATTAAACCTCCTTATCCTCAGAGACAAAAGAAGAAAGGAAAACATGAGAAGAATTTTGAGAAGTTTTTGAGAATGTTTAAGAAACTTGAGATAAGCATTCCATTTTCTGAAGCTCTAGAGAAGATGCCAATATATTCCAAATTCATGAAAGACATCATCTCCAAAAAGCGCTCCACAAATGTAGACCCAGTCATCCTCACTAAAACTTGCAATGCTATTCTCCAAGGTATGAAAATTCCTGTGAAAAATAAAGATAAGGGTTTTTTTAATATTCCTTGCACTATTAGTGATAGAAAATTCCAGAAGGCTCTGATTGATTTGGAAGCTAGTGCGAGTTTAATGTCGCTGTCCATTTACAAAAAAAATGGGCTTTGGCACCGTTCAAGATACTAGGATGACTCTTTAGTTTGCTGATCGCTCCATTAGGCAACCTTATGAAATTATGGAAGATGTTCTGGCAAAGATAGATAAATTTGTCTTTTCGGTTGACTTTGTCATTCTTGAGATGCCTGCGGATGAGCAGGCCCATCTCAGATTGGGTAGACCATTTTTAGAAACAGGAAGGCGTATGATAGACATAGAGGAAGGAACAATGACTCTCAATGTCTATGATGAAGAATTGAAAGTTGATGTTTGGAACACTATGAAATAAAAAGATGATGTGGGCATGAGTCACAGTGTATAGGTAATCGATCAAGTGGTTGCTCAAGGAATTGAAATGAAAACACCACAATTACCTTTAGAACATGTTTTGAGCTTGTCAATTTTTGAAAGTGATGATGATGAGAGAGACTCAGAAGTGCTAGCCATGATCGAAGCACAACCTTAGTGGACTAGATCTAAACCACACATATGGGAAGATTTAAGACCGCCCCAATCATCAGAAAATAACCAAGAGCCTAAAAAGGGGACAGAGTTGAAACAACTACCTGAGAATCTGAAGTATGTGTTTCTTGATGCTGAAAAGACATAACTTGCCATTATCAATTCCGGTTTGAAAAGTTTTCAAGAAGAAGAACTCATCCAAGTACTCAAGAAATACAAGAGTGTTTTTGGATGGGAGATTAAGGATTTGACAGGTATTAGCCCAGTAGTTTGCACGCACAAGATATTGATGGAAGATGATCATAAGTCGATGGTTCAACCACAACGAAGACGTAATCAAACTATGAAGGAAGTGGTTCCCAAAGAGGTTGTAAAGTTGTTGGAAGGGAGGAACTACTGTGATAAAAAATGAGAAAAATGAGTTGATTCCAACAAGAACTGTTACAGGTTGGAGAGTGTGCATTGATTATAAAAGGTTGAATGTTGCAATAAGAAAGGACCAATTTCCTTTGCAATTCATTGATCAAATGTTGGAAAGCTTGGCCGATCATGATTACTATTGCTTCCTTGACAGATACTCGTTGTACAATCAGATTGCAGTGGCCCCTGAAAATCAAGAGAAGACCACTTTCACATGTCCTTATGGTATTTTTGCATACAAGAGAAATCCATTTGGGTTGTGCAATGCAGCTACCACATTTCAGAGGTGTATGCAATCCATATTCGTTGACATGCTTGAAAAGCATATGGAAGTGTTTATGGATGACTTTTCTGTTTTCGGTTGTTATTTTGATAATTATTTAACTAACTTGTCTCTTGTGCTAGAAAGATTCCAGCAAACAAATTTGATCCTAAATTGGGAGAAGTGCCATTTTATGATACGTGGCGGCATAGTGTTGGGACACAAAATTTTCAACAAACGCATATAAATAGATAAAGAAAAAGTGGAGGTAATAGGTAATCTACTACCACTGGTGAATTAAAAAGGTATAAGAAGTTTCTTGGGACATGGGGGTTTTTACCGCAGGTTCATTAGAAACATTTCAAAGATCGCCAAACCGTTGACTAGCTTGCTTGTGAAAGACACGCCTTTTCTTTTTGACAAAACATGCAGTGGAGCTTTTGAAATCTTGAAGAGTAAGTTGGTATCTACTCCTATAGTGATTTCTCCTGATTGGTCTCTCCCTTTTGAGATCGTGTGTGATGCAAGTGATATTGCAGTAGGGGCAGTGCTAGGACAAAGAAAGGAAAAGCTCGTGCATGTGATCTATTATGCAAGTCACGTGTTGAATCCTGCCCAAATGAATTATGAAACCACTAAAAAATAGTTCTTAGTGGTTGTGTATGCTTTTGACAAATCCAGGTCTTACCTGTCTGGATCGAAGGTAATTGTTTATACTGACAATGCTGCTTTGAGATATCTTTTTGCTATATAGGAATCTAAACCAAGTTTTCTGAGATGGATTGTACTTCTGCAAGAGTTTGATTTGGAAATCAGGGACAAAAATGGATGTGAAAATACTGTTGTTGATCACTTATCGCGGATGTCCCCGATAGAAGAAACAGAGGATAAACACCTAATCAAGGATGAGTTCGTCGACAAATGAATCCTAGCTGTTACTGGTCTTCCATGGTTCGCAGACTATGCGAATTATTTGATAGGTGGAACAATACCTGATGACTTTGATTCTAACAAAAAGAAAAAAGTTTTGCATGATTGCAAGTTTTATTTGTGGGAGGACCCGTTCTTGTTCAAAAAGGGAATAAACGGGTTGGTTGGAAGGTGTGTTTCAGAGGAAGAATAGAGAGACATTCTCAAAGCATGTCATGACATAGAATATGGAGGACACTTTAGTGGCGATAGAACAACAGCAAAAGTCCTTTAGTCTGGGTTGTACTGGCCTACATTGTTCAAGGATGCTCAAAGTATAGTGAAGGAATATGATATATGTTAGAGGACGAGTAATATCTCGAAGAGAAATCAGATGCCTCAAAATGTTATGTTGGAGGTAGAGTTGTTTGATGTGTGGGGAATAGACTTCATTATACCATTTCCACCTTTGTTTGGAAAGCATTACATTTTGATCATTGTTGATTATGTGTCAAAGTGGGTAGAAATTGTAGCATTTCTCACAAATGATGATAAAGTGGTTGTCAATTTCCTCAAAACTACATTTTCTCTAGGTTTGGGGTACCAAGAGCATTAATCAGTGACAAAGGTACTCATTTTCTAAATAAGTTGATGGAGAATCTGTTTAGGAAATATAACGTGAATCACAAGATTTCCACACCTTATCATCCTCAAATGAGTGGGCAGGTTGAAGTATCTAATAAACAGATAAAACAGATTTTGGAAAAGACTATTAGTGTTTCTCGAAAAGATTGGACAATAAAGTTGGAGGATGCACTATGGGCATACAAAACAACGTTCAAAACCCTAATAGGTATGGCCCCTTATCAATTGGTTTACGGTAAATCATGTCACTTACCGCTCGAACTAGAGCACAAAGCATTTTGGGCTTTCAAAATTCTGAACTGTGATCTTTCAAAAGTCGGTGAATCTCAGATTCTTCTAATACATGAGTTAGAAGAGTTTAGGAATCAGGCTTATGAAAATGCCAAAATATACAAAGAGCAAACAAAAAAATGGCATGACCAAAGAATTCAGAAGAAATAACTTTGGGAGGATAATTGGTTTTGTTGTTTAATTCCAGGTTTAAGTTGTTTCCTGGAAAGCTGAGGTCAAGATGGTCCAGACCTTTTGTGGTTCAAAAAGTGTTCCCGCATGGAGCAATCGAGCTTAAAAATCAAGCAAACTGGAACACCTATAAGGTGAATAGATAGAGATTAAACCCATACTACCAAGGACAAGAGAATGGTCTGGTAGATGATGTTCGTCTTACAGGATAAGATGGACAACCATCCAGCCATACGACGTTAAAGGGAGCGCTTTGTGGGAGGCAACCCACGTGTTTTATTTCTAATTGTTTTCTTTGTCTTTTTTAGGTGTTTTAGGTTTTGTTTAAGTATGCACAGTGCCTTGCAGAAGAGAGCGGGGACACTCAAGTGAATGAGAAATTTGTACAAGCATCAGTGAAGGAAGTTGTACCTGGAGGAAAGAAAAATTTGAAAAAAAGAGAAAAAAATGTTGAAGAGGAACAAGCCACCTGACACGGCCATCGATGGCCTGTAACACGGCACGTGTCGGTAGGCCTGAAGAGGGCGCAGAAAAAGGAAGGAATTATAAATGTCTGACACGACCACCTGTGGCCTGTAACACAACCCTTGTCCGGAGCCTTAAAAAGAGCGTAGAAAAAAGGAAGGAATTATAGATGCCTGACACGGCCACCAGTGGCCTGTGACACGGCCTGTGTTTGGAGCCTTGAAGTAAGGTTTCCATTTTGAACTCAACATATGCCTGATACGGCCGAAAGTGGTGCTTGACACGGCCCGTGTCAGGTTTGCAAATTTGAAAATTTAGATTTTGGTGTTCTCTTTTGTGGATCCCACCTCTCATTTAAACCCACTCACCATCCATTATACCTATTAACCCCCATTAAAATTCAGATTTTCACTCATTATTTCACCACCCTCGTCTTCTTCACCACCATTCTCTCTCATAAAACCTAAAACTCCATTAAACCCACCACAAAAAGCTCCAGCCTTTACCATCCTATACACCCCAAATAAAAAGTCTCCTTCATAAAACTTTCACCATTTTTCGTCCTCATAATTATTCCGTTGTCTATTTCTTCTAATTTCATTGTTCGAAATTTTCTTAAGTTTTGTGCAGGTATGAAAATGCCCCCGAAGAGGCATGTTAAGGGTAAGCAATAAGTGGCTGAGACTTCAAGGCCACGTAAGAGGAGTAGCCATATACCGAACCCTCATAACATTGTCTTCGATATTCCGGAGCAAGAGCGACGATACTCCGCTCATGTAAAGCATAAGTTGACTCCCACAAGGTACATGTGTGAACAAACCCTCAATGACTTAGGGTTAAATATTGAAATTGATAGGATGTTTTACGTGTTGGAAATGTTGGAATTTATGTGACTCGAACAACTTATGAGCACATCACACTTGAGTTTTTAAGAACGGTTGAGTTCCAACTAGAGAAAAGATGGATGGGTACTATGAGGTACTATTATGGTACTTTCAAATTCCACATTTTTAATACTGATCATAAGTTATTTGTCGAGGAGTTGGCTAGTATCCTCTGACTCCCACTTTACAGACCTAGAGAGATTCCTGAAGGATTTGCTCCACACAATTTTTGGACAACTATTATAGGGAAGACTGATTACACCTCCAAAGGTGGAAAGATCTCGGGTATCCAGAACCCATCTTTCCTGATACGCCCAAAAAGGCCTTGCATACATTCTATTTGGACGAGGTGATAGTATTGGCATGGCCACTCAGAGGGATTTATTTTTCTTTTATTCTATGGCCCATAATTAGTCAATTAATATTGTTACCTTTGCATGTGAGTATTTGGGAAGAGTTGGTCAGGCAGACTCTGGTGGTATTTCTGTTGGGGGTATGATTACCCAAATTGAGGAACATTTTGGTTATGATGCGGTTTTGCTTGATGAGACCCATGTTCCAGGTAAAACTAAAATTTATATGACCACTCTCATTCAGCAAGGCATGATTTCTACGTCTCGTGATTATTACTCTATGATGATCCAAAAATGGTTTATCATTACATTACCTAATCAAGACAGAGTAAGTATTTCTGATTGTGGTAACTGGTTATATGTGAGTGCGGACCTTGACAAAGAGGATGACCACAATGCTGACAATGTGGTTGCAGGTGAAGATATGAATGAAGACTATTAGCCCAGGAGCAGTTTGTACCCCCTCCCCAGGATCCAACCCAACAAGGTATCTGGTCATCATCCATGAATGAAGACCAGTGGGCATGGGTACAAACTGAGATCGATGACCTTAGAACTGAGCAATCAAGGCTAGGAGTATAACATACTCGGCAAGGGGGTGTTTTGGATGAGATGCACACTATGATACGACAGTTGATGTTGCATTTTCTGCCCCAGCCTCCTCAGTATGGCATTGTGAGTCACCTTCCTCTATTTTGTTTTAAAAAATTGAGGTCAATGTTTAGTTCAAGGATGGGGGGGATTTATTTATGATTTTTTTGTTATTTCCCTTTTGTTTACGTTTGTTTGTCTGTCATTGTTAGGGGTTATTTGCTTCATGTATTTCAGGATCTGGGTGTTGTTGTTGGATAAGTGATGACCATTACTGATAATGGATAAAAAGATCACTCCATTTTCTGTTGCTTGTTGTTGAATGATCCTTCTAAAAGTTGATATTGCTGAAGAAGAGGATCAGACACAACTATCTCAAACTTGACTGACATAGGATCCCTGTGCATCCCGAGCTGAGTAAGAAGCTAAACCACACTAGAGGTACTCTGGATTTTGTCAATCTTCACCCAACATGGTGAGAGCATAAAGGCCAAACACAATTTCATCATGAGCGATAGTTTAGGCATGTCTTTATCACTATGAGTTTGCGTAAGTTCTCTTGGAATATCACTATATGTATACACACACTAAGGCACTTTGTTTGTGTTATAATCCCTAAGCCTTTCTAGCCATCCCTGATAATATTATCCCTTGTTAACCTCATTTGACCTTACATCCTTTTGTTTGTTGTATCGCCGCATCTATGTAAACCCATGGCCTAAACACTTCCCTACCCTACTCGGATATGTGTTGTGGGTCTGGAATATATGACAAGTTCTAAGTTTGGGGTTTGGACTCCTAAGATTAATTACATAAGTGCGATAAACAAGAGAGAAAAAAAAGCAGCATGAAAAAGAAAATAAAATAGAGTTCTGATTGAAAAAAAAGGGATGGAAAAATAATACAAAAATAATGCACTTACCTAAAGACGAGACTCAAAAAACAATTGAAGATATACCCTTAAAGGCAATACTTTAGTAGAAAATAAGGAGTCAAATTGAAAAGGGTGTCTAAAAATGCTCATTTGATGAATATTGTAAGTTAACACAGTGGAAGGAATGACAACACTACTCTGAGCCCAAATCCATTTGCTTTCCTTCTTTTTTATGTTTACCCTACCGTAACCCAAGCTCTGTTGCAATGCAAAAAGCCCTCAAAAAGAGTGTGTTGTATGTAGGTGATATGAAAAGAGAAGTTATACAAATTTATGAGTCGATATTGCATATTCTAAAATTTGATAGGTGGAATAATACCTAACGACTTTGATTCTAACAAAAAGGAAAAAGTTTTGCATGATTGCAGGTTTTATTTGTGGGACGACCCGTTCTTGTTCAAAAAGGGAATAAACGGGTTGGTTCGAAGGTGTGTTTCAGAGGAAGAACAGAGGGACATTCTCAAAGCATGTCATGACATAGAATATGGAGGACACTTTAGTGGTGATAGATACGCAGCAAAAGTCCTTTAGTCTGGGTTGTACTGGCCTACATTGTTCAAGGATGCTCAAAGTATAGTGAAGGAATATGATATATGTTAGAGTACGAGTAATATCTCGAAGAGAAATCAGATGCCTCAAAATGTTATGTTGGAGGTAGAGTTGTTTGATGTGTGGGGAATAGACTTCATTATACCATTTCCACCTTTGTTTGGAAAGCATTACATTTTGTTCGTTGTTGAATATGTGTCAAAGTGGGTAGAAGTTGTAGCATTGCTCACAAATGATGATAATGTGGTTGTCAATTTCCTCAAAAACTACATTTTCTCTAGGTTTGGGGTACCAAGAGCATTAATCAATGACGAAGGTACTCATTTTCTAAATAAGTTGATGGAGAAACTGTTTAGGAAATATAACGTGAATCACACGATTTCCACACCTTATCATCCTCAAACGAGTGGGCAGGTTGAAGTATCTAATAGACAAATAAAGCAGTTTTGGAAAAGACTATTAGTGTTTCTCGAAAAGATTGGTCAATAAATTTGGAGGATGCATTGTGGGCGTACAGAACAACGTTCAAAACCCTAATAGGTATGGCCCCTTATCAATTGGTTTACGGTAAATCATGTCACTTACCGCTCGAACTAGAGCACAAAGCATTTTGGGCTTTCAAAATTCTGAACTGTGATCTTTCAAAAGTCGGTGAATCTCAGATTCTTCTAATACATGAGTTAGAAGAGTTTAGGAATCAGGCTTATGAAAATGCCAAAATATACAAAGAGCAAACAAAAAAATGGCATGACCAAAGAATTCAGAAGAAATAACTTTGGGAGGATAATTGGTTTTGTTGTTTAATTCCAGGTTTAAGTTGTTTCCTGGAAAGCTGAGGTCAAGATGGTCCAGACCTTTTGTGGTTCAAAAAGTGTTCCCGCATGGAGCAATCGAGCTTAAAAATCAAGCAAACTGGAACACCTATAAGGTGAATAGATAGAGATTAAAACCATACTACCAAGGACAAGAGAATGGTCTGGTAGATGATGTTCGTCTTACAGGATAAGATGGACAACCATCCAGCCATACGACGTTAAAGGGAGCGCTTTGTGGGAGGCAACCCACGTGTTTTATTTCTAATTGTTTTCTTTGTCTTTTTTAGGTGTTTTAGGTTTTGTTTAAGTATGCACAGTGCCTTGCAGAAGAGAGCGGGGACACTCAAGTGAATGAGAAAATTGTACAAGCATCAGTGAAGGAATGGATTGCAAACATCAAAGATCAAAAAAGAGGTCGAAAGACTTCTTCGATGCAATTTCATCAGGACCACAAGGTATGTCGAATGGATTGCAAACATAGTTCCTGTAATTAAGAAAAATGGCTTTTTAAGAGTATGTATAGATTTTCTTGGGGCAGAGATGCTGGTTGACTCAGCTGCAGGCTATGAATATCTTAGCATGTTTGATGGATATTCTGGCTATAACCATATTTTCATTGATGAAGAGGATGTTTCCAAAACAGCCTTTCGATGTCCAGGGGAAAAAGGCACTTATGAGTGGATAGTTATGCCCTTTGGTTTAAAAAATGTTGGGGCATTATACCAGCGAGCAATGAATTCTATATTCCATGATTATATAGAGACATTTATGCAGGTTTATATAGATGATATTATGATAAAATCTATATCAGACAAAAATCATCTAACCCATCTCAGCCAATCATTCGAAAGAATGACAAAACATGGCTTAAAGATGAATCCTCTTAAATGTGCATAAAAAGGGGATAGAAATCAATCAAAATAAGACGAAGGCTAATATGGAGACCAAAGCACCATCAACTAAGAAAGAATTGAAATCATTATTAGGAAAGATAAACTTCCTGAGAAGATTCATCTCAAACTTAAGTGGTCGAACTCAAGCCTTCTCTCCCCTCCTACTCCTGAAACAAGGGAAGTTCGAATGGAATGATGAACATCAAAAGGCATTCGACAAGATCAATCATTATCTAATGAATCCTCCTATCTTGTCACCACCATGTGGAAAAAAGCCTATGAGATTGTATATATCAACTTCCGACACTACTATAGGTAGCATGTTAGCGTAAGAGAATGAAGATGGCGTCGAAAGAGCCATTTATTATCTTAGTGGGGTTTTAAATGATGCAGAAACTAAATACACTTCAATAGAAAAGTTGTGTCTTTGTTTTCATTTCTCTTGTACTAAACTCAAGTATTATATAAAACCTATTAATTTATACGTCTCTCCACACTTTGATGTCATTAAGTATATGTTACCGAAGCCAATAATGCACAGTCGAATTGGCAAATGGGCATTAGCCCTTACTGAATACTCTTTAGCCTTTATGCCTTTAAGGGCAATGAAGGGACAAATAGTATCAGACTTTATTGTAGACCATGCAATGGTCGAAAGGCCTCAACTTCAAGTTGAGTTAAAACCTTGGAGATTATTCTTCGACGGTTCCACTCATAAGGATGGAAGTGGAGTTGGGATCATGATAATTTATCTTGATGGAATTCCAACAAAACTCAAATATAGAATCAAAGGTCCCCTTTGTTCTAACAACGAAGCAGAATATGAAGCCCTTATTGCAGGACTTGAGGCTTTGTTGGAATTGGGGGCAGCTAGGGTTGAAATTAAAGGAGACTCAGAATTAGTAATTAAGCAACTAACGAAAGAGTACAAATGTATAAAAGAAAATTTGATTATGTACTTCGTCATTGCAAATAGGTTGCTCAAAAAATTTGAATATATAGACATAAAACATGTTCCTAGAATAAAAAACCAAGAAGCTGATGATTTAGCACAAATAGCTTCAGGGTATAGAATTCCAAAAGAGAAGATAGAGGAACTTGTCGAAGTAAGAGGAAAAGAAATGGCTGCCAGATTGTCTCCGACAGATTTGGAAAGCACTTAGTTAGGATATGCTAACAAAGAAGAGTTTGAAGTACTGGCCATTGATACCTTAATGGATACAGATTGGAGGAATCCAATTATTAATTATCTCAAGGACCCTTTGATAGATACAGAAAGAAAAACCAAGTACAAGGCTTTATCTTATGTTTTGATGGGGAATGAATTATTCAAGAAAACCCTTGAAGGGATCCTGTTGAAATGTTTAGGAGAAAACAAGGCGTACTTAGCATTATCTAGTGTACATAGTGGAGCCTGTGAAGCACACCAGGCAAGCCATAAGATGAAATGGTTTCTTTTCAGATATGCAATGTATTGGCCCACCATGTTAAAAGATTGTATAGAGTTTGCTAAGGATTGCCAAGAATGTCAAGTACATGCAGGAATTCAACATGCTCCTACAAGTGAGCTTCATGCAATTATCAAGCCTTGGCCTTTCAGAGGTTGGGCATTAGATCTAATTGGGTAAATTCGACCTACTTCATCCAAAGGTCAAAAGTACATCCTTGTAGGGGTTCCCTAGACCCTATCTCCTACACTTATTATCATATGAAAATTATTCCAAGATAAAAGTTACTCTAAATTATATTCCAAACAACTTTCATGTTGACGTCAAAAGTTAATTTTGCTTGTAAGTTCATTTTTTATGGTGAAAGATTATAGGTCATTTTGTCTAAACCCTAGTTTGGAAGTCAACTTCCCAAGGCCATAACTTGCTCAATTTTTATGATATGAAAGCCATTTAAATTCCATGATCCATTTCAAGATATCTAATTCAATTTTTATGTTTGGAGGAAGTTCCAATTCAACTTGAAAATGCATGTGCTAAGAGGAAACATTATAGGTCATTTTGGACCAATGCCATTGAACAAGTGATTTTCCTCAACTTCTAAAATGCATAACTCCTTCATGACAAATCCAAATGAGGTCAAATTGGTTACCAAATTTAAGAGTTTTGAACTTTGACGAAGGAATGTTTCTCATTTGATGTCCATAGAAAAAGTTATTGAAGGGGGAAGAAGTGAACATTTGACTTGGGACTTAGAAATTTTTCAAATATGTTTGATTTCCCAAACTTCCACCTCAAAATTCATCATGATCCAAGCTTCAAGTTAAAAGGCGTTCAACATGAAAGTTGTTCCCCTTCGTCTCGCCTTTCCAAAAATCCAATATCATCTCATTTGGACTAAATTTGAGGGACTTGCGTATGACTTCATTATGGGAAGTGTTTTGGCAAGTTTGAACTTCATTTGATCATTCCCTTTTGCATGCTTGCATATGATGATTTCAACAGACTTTGTACATGATTTGGAATTGGATTGCATCATCCTCAAGGCCCAAATAATTGCCCATGCACCCATGCAAGGAAGTTTTTAATTTTGTCCAATTTTCAAGTGGTGTAAATATCAAATGCATTGCCTATTTAAACAAGCTTAAGGATTCAGATTCATCATCAACACACTGCCCAAGCTTTGCTAGACCACTGTAAACCCTCACTGCCATAGAATTTTCTAAGACTTCTCTTGAAATCGAGCTTGAACTTCACTTTCTGTTTGGAAGTTCAAACTCCAGAAATTCACTTCCATTTTATTCCATTTGGTTTCTACAAGCAAGAGGAGGAGAAGCAATCAAATCCAGATCAAGATCAAGTGAAATTGATCAACTGGAAGGTGGTTTTTCATAAACTTCTCCTCTTCGATTCTCTCTCAATTCTCCATTATTCTTGTTGACTTTTGGTTGTCTGAAGTCCTACCAATGTAGGCAACAAGATTGAGTTGCTTTGAGTCAAATTGTAGCAACTCAGTTCATGATTCTCAAAATTCAACTCCCTGTATCTTCTCATATAATTGGAGTTAGACGAAATTGAGGCCAGATTCGAGCTACTGAGCATTTTTTTCTTTAAATCTTTGTCTTGCTTTTCCATTTTGGTGATGGTTGAAGGTGGACTAGTCCGGTGAGGTCCATCGGAGAAGAAGACCGGAGCTCTGGCACCGGCGATATGTTGGAAGCATCCCAACAATAGGATCCATCTAAATTGTTTTAATCCTGTGCATTGGTTTTGATTACCACGCGTGCTTCTCAGTTGACTTAGGTCAATGTGGAATGCGCGTATCGATCCATCTAATCTGCCACCTCAATTAATTAGGGATATCAGATGGTCCACGATTTTTTGAATTTTTATTAATTTCTTTTATTTTCATTATTTTCATTAATTCATATTAATTTCAATATCGATCAAAAAAATATTGGACTTTCGCCAAAAAAATTCAAATATTTTTCTCTTTCATTTTTTGAATTAAAATTATTTATTGGATCAATATTGATATTTTTCATGATTTAATTATTTTTGTGTATATTTTTAATTATTTAAAAATACTTATGACTTTTCAAAAATAGTGAAAAAATTTCTCCAAGGTCCTTTGACCTTGTTTGACCTATGATAAATCTCTTGGCCATTTATTTGATGTTATGAAGAGGTTTTAGGTTTTTGATAAAACATAATTTAATTTAATGCATTTTAATTTGATTTTTAATTGTTTAGTTGTCAATAAATTGTGTTGAGCCATTTTTATTGACTTGTGAAGTTTGACTATGTGTTTGGGCCTTGGTCAAGGTTGATTTGACTTTTGTTGAATAAAAATCATTGCATTTAGGGGATTGATGAAATGTACATTTCATCTCCCAAAATGAATGAATGATTTTAATTTGATAAAACTCCTCCCATGACCAATTTGTGTTTATCTCATCTCCCCTCCCTCTTCATCTTCAATCCCTTTCTACATCATTCCTCTCATTGACCAATGAAGTCTCAATATCCTAAGGCTAATTGGTTCATCAATATATTTGTGTTAGATCAACCAATACAAGTATGGATGAGATTAGGTCCATCCTTTGGTCATTTTATTTTTTGTGTGTGTATCTTTTTGGAGTATGGTTCATTATACCATATCTCTAACATGCATTAACACCAAAAAATATATTGCCCGACCTCGGATAGTTGTTACTTCTACATAAGTCCAATTACGATTGCTTAATATAGCGCTAAATTTTGACACAAAAGGCATATCATTCTAGTAAGCGAGATTATAAGTCTCCCCCCTTTCATGGTATTGTGTGGAAACTTGGCCTTTTTTCCTTCCTTTGGAAGATGTCTTGGTTCAAGGATCCATGCTTGTGAATAGAGGGTTGAGTGTTCTCCAAAGAATGACTTAAACAATTAAAAGGAAAAACTTCACTAACTTCTAATCAACTAACATCTTGATTTACTTTTAATTTCAAAATCATTTATTTTTATGCACTTCAAATTCAAGCCATTTATTATTTGTCATTATACATATCATTTAACTTGTTTATTTTAATGCCATTTTTTACTATGCTCACTTGAACCATATATTGTGATTGTATATATTTGTTTGTGTACCTTGTTTGTGTTTGTGGTCTTAGGACCTTTAAAAGCCCCTAAAAAAATGTTTGTGTGGACTGTTGGATTCGATCTGAGCTTTAGACATAGAATTAGGCAACCTTCCCTGTGCAAAAGGACTTGGCCAATGCCAACATTTCTGAAACCAAGTTCTTGTGATTTGAATTTTCAACTGATACAAGTATTGGGATCCACTTCAGTTCATCTGCTACATGGTCTTGATACAAATGTTACTTTGAACATGTGTCTAATCCCTTATTCTGAGCTATTCAAGGAGTATGTCATCTGATGCATGGGGGGAAGATTATGGAAGAAGACTATGAAGTTGCTAGCTTTGATGTGGCAATCTTTATTTGATGCCTTACTCTTCATCTCGCTAGTTTATTGGTGTTGCTTGATTTCCAAAAGTACAAAGGAAAAGTGGGTTTCTATGTGACATTCTTGTCTATTGGATTGCATCCCATTGGTAAGATCTTTTCAACCCTTAACTTTTAATTTTGCTTAGGATTAGTCTCTTCATCTCCTCTTACTTTTTAAACTTCAAATCTCTCCCCCATTTTTAAACCCTTAACTTTTAATCTTGCTTAGACTTTAATGCAAAATTAGAAACTTTGGCCTTATGCCATTGCATTTTTACACTCTTTTCTTAATCAAACTTGTAAATGAACTTAACCATATTGACTGAAAATTTCAAAAGACAAAAAGAACTAACACTCATTCAAACTCTTTTAGGCCTTTTGTGCCTCTTTTAAATTTAAAGTTTTGTTAAAAGTAATCAAGTCACTTTAAAATTGATACCACAAACTACGAGGTTTTGATACCTCATTTTTATGTTGGTATGTAGGCAAAAGTCCGAAGACCTTGTCAAACACAAAAATATAATTAATGAATTCTTTTCTCATCCCCACACTCTATTTGTTGCAAATATAATTTCATACCACAAACACATACACATATAAAAAAGGGCTCCCTAGGAGTACCTCAGATACTATGGGTGCTAACACCTTCCCTCTACGTAACCAACCCCCTTACTTGTAATCTCTGGAATTTTATTAGTTTTGATTTGAAAACTTCTTATCTTTGGGTTTTGTTCGTACTTTTCCCTTTTCCTTTGGAAACAATAAAAGCGCAGTGGAGACTCTGGTTCCATTGACGTTTAGTTTACCGCTACAAAAATTAAGTGGCAACTCTGTTGGGGAGTAGTCCTCAGTGGGTTTAGCCTACTTTTTTATGTGTGTATATATTTATATATTTGATGTTTGTATATTTTTTTGTATGATATAATCTGTTTGTTGTGCTTGGTGATCTCTGAGTGGTGAGATAAGTTCTAACCCGAACTTGAGTGCAATTAAGATATGATGATGGTATAGTGATGTTCAACTTGTGTGGAGTAGTCCTTAACAAGTTGGCTTGATACCCATCTACTCAGTGGAGATCCTTTTGGAGTTACTAATGTCACACAAGTTATTTGTGGTTAGGCATTATTCTCTCTGATTTGGAGTCCGAGAAGCTGAGGATCGTAGACCATTTAACCCAACTTGGCCTATTTAGGACATAGTGCGGAGACTGTTAAGGTGTAGATCTGATAATAGTTGTTACGCGATACTATACTCAGACGAGTTTCTCTTGAGAATATTATGGGTTGATTAGTCAATCATTCTAACCTATCATATCTGATAGATGGAATTAAGACTCTGGGAACTTTTTAGAACATGATCTACAGGTTTTATCCTTAGTACACTCCTTTAGGATGGTTGTTAACCCGACTCCATGCTCGTGACTCACAACAAACCCTTGATTCTTCGTTGATCCAATCAAGTCTTGTCAATATCAATGGAACTTGGGTGTTAATGAGATGAAAATCAAAATCCACCAAAATGGATGATTGATCTTGACAACTTGATTCAACCCTTAACCTCTGTTTGTTTGCCTTGTGTGTGATCCCTTATTTGTGATTGTTGCATTCATGCATTCATGCATATCATGACATTCATCACACAAAAAAATAACTTCAAGGAACTGAGGTTTTATTTGCAAATATTTTCAGACCATGGATTGTGGACGAAGGAACACTAAGAAGTATAGTTTCAGATGTTCCAATTTGAAAGAGCTAAGGAAGCTACCATCTTTTGTATTAGATCCCTTGGACATGAAACAACGTCATGGGAAGCTTTTGTCTGTATTGTTTGCTGATGTAGTGGAAGGACTCTTGAGTGTGTTGGTTCAGTTTTATGATCCTCTCTACCGTTTCTTCACTTTTCCCGATTATAGCTTATGCCTATGTTAGAAGAGTATGCCCAACTCTTGGGAATACCTGCTTCTGACAAAGTTCGTTTTAGTGGATTGGAAGAGATTCCCAGATCTCACCTTATAGTTGAAGCTCTTCATCTGAAGAAGTCTGAGATTGAGGCTCATTGGGTGAAGAAAGGAGGAATATTTGGGTTGACTTCTAAGTTCCTTATTGGGAAAGCTATTGCCTTTGCTCAAGCCGGTAGTGTGGATGCTTTTGAAGCCATCTTCTTTTTTCTCATCTATGGTTTGGCTTTGTTCCCTAACATTGATGATTTTGTTGATGTTAATGCCATTAGAATCTTTTTGATTGGAAATCCTGTGCCTACTTTGTTGGGTGATATGTACTTCTCTTTGCATCTAAGGAATTCCAAAGGTGGTGGGACTATTGTGTGTTATGTTCCTCTTCAGTACAAGTGGTTTATTTTGCACTTGTCTCAGATGCCTGCTTTTGTGGAGAACAAACAATGTCTACGGTGGTCTCAAAGACTTATGTCTCTCACTAATGATGACATAGTTTTGTATGATTCTATGATAAGTAGCTTGGATATCATTGATGATTGTGGTGAATTCTCTAATGTACCTCTCATTGGTACACAAGGAGGAACCAACTACAACCCTTCTTTGGCTCGTCGTCAACTTGGGTTCCCCTTGAGAGACAAACCTAATAACACTCAGTTAGAGGGTATTTTCTTTCAAGAGGGTAAAGATTCCCAACATCTGAAGCAGAAGATGGAACATGCTTGGCATAATGTGTATATGAAAGGAAGATCTGAGCTTGGTCCGCGCAATTGTCTAGCTTTGGAAGCTTACACTACTTGGGTGAAGAAGAGAGCTTTGGAGTTGAACATGCCATATGCTTACGAAAGACCTATGTCTATGGTTGTGGTTGAGCCATTAACTCTCCCTAACCAAGATGTAGAGGAGTTGGAAGATGCACTCGCCAAGATGAAGCAAGAGAAGAACGTGTGGGAAGAGAGGTTCCATGCTTTGAGCAGAAAGCATGAGTTACAGCTTGAGTCTAAAGACAAGGATGCACTCATTGAACTTCTTGAAGACCGAGCAGTAAAGAGATAGAGAGAGCCAGAGGGTCTATCTTCCTCTAGTATGCTTCAGCCTTCCGGTGCTTGGAAGAAGATTGTTGATCAGCTTGTCCTTGAGAATGCTCAGATGAAGACATCTTTTGAGTCTGAGATACGATGCATCCGAAGGAAGTACGTGCCTGCAGCCAGATCATCTAACACTGCTGTTAGGGGATCCTTAGGATAACTAGTTTCCTTTTCTCTTGTATTTGTATTTTGGTTTCTGAAATTGTACTCAATGTAATGCTTCCAAAATTATATGAATAAAAGAGACTTTTATGGTCAATCAAATTGTTATTGTTGTTATTATATATATTTACAAATAAGATAGTATGTTCCTTGAAAATAAAAACAATCCAAACATTGCATTTCATGCATCATTTGCATAACAGGTTTCTTCCGTCAGATGTCTTATTGGTTATTCTTTTATGCTTCAGCCAAGCTGACTAACCATTACAACACTCGTGCCAATTAATCGAGAAATATGGAACACTAGTAACAAGAGAACCGAGTGTTGAATGACGAAATTGGCCGCTTGACTTCCATGATGGAGTCTGTTTTAGCTGCTCAGAGTCAATCTTCTCCAACACCCATAACTCCTCCTCAGAGGACTATTATCTCAGAGATTTCTACCTCAACTCTGCCTACCACTCAGTTTTCTCCAGCCATGTCTGCCGGATACCCATGGGGAATGCCACCAAACTTTGTTCCTGAAGGGTTTGCGCCTACTTTTGCTTCTATGTCGGCATCTAGCTCAGTCATGTCTGTTTCGCCTCGAATTGTTCAGACTCTACCCCGTGTTGAGGACACCATCTCCCGTTTCGAACCGTCTAAGGGTTTGGATGTTTATGAGAGGATGGATGAGATGAAAGATCAGTTCCTTGAGATGTGAAAGGAATTTAAGACCTTGAGGGGAAAAGATTTGTTCGGTAAGAATGCTGATGAACTCTACTTAGTGCCAAATGTCAAAATCCCGATGAAGTTCAAAGTCCCTGACTTTGAAAAGTATAAGGGAAATACATGTCCACTTAGCCATCTCATCATGTATGCTAGGAAAATGTCAACGCAAACTGATAATGATCAGTTATTGATTCACTACTTCCAAGACAGTCTGACTGGTGCCGCTCTAAGCTGGTACATGAGGCTAGATAGTGCAAGTGTTCACATATTTAATGATTTGGGTGAAGCTTTTGTAATGCAGTATAAGTATAATGTGGATATGGTGCCCGATAGAGACCAACTGAGGTCGATGTCTCAGAAGGATAAAGAGACATTCAAAGAGTATGCCCAGAGGTGGAGAGAGCTTGTTGCTCAGATCAATCCTCTGTTGGAAGAAAAAGAGATGACCAAGATTTTCCTCAAGACCTTAAGTTCGTTTTATTACGAACACATTATTGCTAGTGCCCCCAGTGACTTTACCGAAATGGTAAATATGGGGATGAGATTAGAAGAGGGTGTCCGTGAGGGACGTCTGTATAAGGAAGAGGTCTCATCAAGCAAGAAGTATGATAACAGTTTTGCTAGGAAGAAGGAAGGCAAAACTAATGCTGTATCAGTGGGGAGACGGAGGAGGCCTCATGTCAGAAGAAGTCCGCAACCGCGTCAACATCATCATCAAGTTTCATCCGTTATTCTAGTATTTTCAAACAATCAATCAGCATCAGTTCAACAACAACGTCAACAACAGCCACAACAAAGAACAAACAACTACAACAACAACACCAATAATCAGCAACAATAGAATTTTGAAAGGAAAAAGGTCTCTTTCGACCCTATTCCTATGACATATGCCGAACTTTAACCATCTTTAGTTCTCAAGAACCTACTTCTACCAAGAAATCCACCACAAATTCCAGAACCACTTCCATGGTGGTATAAGCCAGAACTCCGTTGTGCCTTTCATCAAGGAGCTCCTGACCATGATATCAACAATTGCTACCCTTCGAAGTATGAGGTCCAGAAGCTAGTAAAAAGTGAGATGGTGTCCTTTGAGGACAGTGCGCCAAATGTGAAAGCTAACCCATTTCCTGCTCATGGTAATTCCTCTGTTAATATGGCAGATGGATGTCCCGGAAGTTTCCGAGTGTTCAATGTGCGACGTATTCGTCGGTCCTTGGTAGAGATGCATAAGACCCTGTGTACTATTAGTGATTGTGAGAACGACCATGACGATTGTGCAATTTGCAGTGTAAACCCCAATGGGTGTTCAATTATCAAGAGAGATATCCAGAAGTTGATGGATGAGAATGTAATCCAGATTCAACAGTTGAGGGATATAGGTGATGTCAATGTAATAGTACTAGTGTTTAAGACCCCTGAGCGGGTAGTGATTCAATTTGATAGTAGCAACAACAACAACATCAATAGATCAATATCGCCGTTAGTAATACGGTTAGCGGGCCCCGTCCCGTATGCATCCGATAGAGTTGTTCCATATCAGTATAATGCTACTATGTTGGAGAATAGTCAAGAGGTTTTGTTGCCTACGAATAATTCCATTGTGAACATTGCTGATGTTACGAAGGTGACCCATAGCGGTCGTATTTTTGGTCCCATTTTCCCAAAAGATGTAGAAGATATTGGTAAGAAGGTTAAGGTACCTGCAGCAAACCCAGTTAGTTCTCCAAAGTGCCACTATGGTGAAACCAACAATTTGAAGCCTAATGGTGATGATGAGGTACTATGATTAATAAAGAAGAGTGAATTCAATGTGGTGGAGCAGTTGCTCTAAACTCCTTCCAAAATTTCATTGTTGTCTCTACTTATGAATTATGAAGCGCACAAAGAAGCATTTCAAAATGTATTGTAGTAAGCTTATATTGAACATGATGTAACAGTGGATCTGTTTGACCACATTGTGGCTAACATCACTTCTTGCAACAACTTGAGCTTTTGTGATGAAGAACTTCCCGAGGAAGGCCGAAATCACAACCTAGTGTTGCACATATCAATGAATTGTAAGGAGGATGTGTTGTCAAATGTGTTGGTTGATATCGGTTCTTCGTTGAATGTTCTCCCCAAATCAACTATGTCCAGATTATCGTATCAAGGCGCTCATATGATATACAGTGGCGTTATCATCAAAGCTTTTGATGGTTCTTGCAAGACTGTGATTGGTGAGGTGAACCTTCCAGTGAAGATAGGTCCGAGTGATTTCTAAATTACTTTTCAAGTAATGGATATCCACCCGGCCTATAACTACTTGTTAGGAAGGTCCTGGATACATGAAGTTGGGGCTGTAACATCCACTCTACATCAGAAGTTGAAATTTATGAAGAATGGCAAGCTTGTCATTGTTGGTGGAGAAAAAGCATTGTTAGTAAGTCACATGTTGTCTTTTTCATACGTGGAAGCTGAGGATGAGATCGGAACCCCGTTTCAAGCTTTATCTATTGCTAAAGAGAAGAAAGTTGGGGAACCTATGTCCTCTTTTAAAGATGCTCAGAAGATTGTTGAAGATGGTAGTTCTGATCAGTGGGGTCAGACGGTAGAGGTCGCCAAGAACCAGAATCGAGCCGGTTTAGGGTTCCAGCAAGGGATGTCTGATATACACCCTAACTTTCATAGCAAAGGGTGCATTCATGGTAATGAACAACACTCAACTGCAGTGATCGAGGGGGATGAAGATGAAGACTGCACAAATTTTGTGACGCATGGAAAAGCTTGCAACAATTAGATCGTTGTCGATGTTTCTGTTATTGTTCATCGCTCTAAGTAATTATTTTTATTATTTTTGAAAATCCTTCTCCTATTCCTAAGGGAGAAGCAAACATTGTTGGGCATATTTCAAATTAATCATCAATAAAATACAATTCTATCATCCACATCTAGCATGTTTTATTTTTACTTTTTTCTTTTCTGAAAATGGTAATAAAAAAAAACATAAATTACTAAATAAATAATAGTTGTCCATATGCATAATATTTGGTCATAATTCACTTATCTAAAATCAAAATATCAAATCATTATGCAGGTTGGTTTCTAAACCCATTGAATACAATGATCCTACTCCTTCTCCAAACTTTGAATTCCCTGTGTTTGAGGATGAGGGAGAAAGTGATGAAGAAGTTTCTGATGAATTGTCTCGTCTACTTGAGCATGAGGAAAAAGCCATTCATCCATTCGAAGAGCAGATTGAGTTAGTCAACTTGGGTTCTGAGGATGATGTGAAGGAAGTAAACATTGGGTCTCAACTATGTACAGAGGTTAAGAAGGGGTTGATTGATCTTCTCCGAGAGTATTCAGATGTATTTGCCTGGTCCTATCAAGACATCCCTGGTTTGGATTCTGAGATTGAGGAGCATAGATTTTCGTTGAATCCAGAATGACCGTCAGTCAAGTAGAAGTTGAGGAGGACTCATCCTGATATGGCAATGAAGATCAAATAAGAAGTGCATAAGTAAATTGACACCGGTTTCCTTGTTACTGCTGAGTATCCGTAGTGGGTGGCCAATATTGTGCCCGTTCCTAAGAAAGATGGAAAAGTCCGTATGTGTGTTGATTATAGAGATTTAAACAAAGCTAGTCTGAAAGATGATTTCCCTCTGCCACACATTGATATGTTGGTAGACAATACAGCTAAGTTCGAAGTCTTTTCATTTATGGACATATTTTCTGGTTATAATCAGATTAAAATGGCACCCGAAGATATGGAGAACACCAAATTCATTACACCTTGGGGAACATTTTGTTATAGAGTGATGCCTTTCGGTTTAAAGAATGTTGGTGCAACATACTAGAGAGCAATGACCACTCTTTTTCATGATATGATGCACAAAGAGATCGAAGTCTATGTTGATGATATGATTGCTAAATCCAATGATGAAGAAGAGCATGTTGAACATTTATTGAAGTTATTCCAGCGTTTGAGGAAGTACAAACTCTGCTTGAATCCCAATAAGTGTACTTTTGGTGTTCGTTCTGGTAAGTTGTTGGGCTTTATTGTCAACAAGAAGGGTATTGAAGTCGATTCTGCCAAGGTCAAAGCAATAAAAGAAATGCCTGCACCAAAAACTGAGAAGCAAGTCAGAGGTTTTGTCGGCCGCTTGAATTATATCTCAAGATTCATTTCACACATGACTGCCACGTGTGCACCTATATTCAAGCTTCTTCGGAAAGATCATTCTTGTGATTGAACCGAGGATTGCCAGAAAGCTTTTGACAGTATCAAAGAGTATCTGCTTGAGCCTCTGATTCTGTCTCCATCTGTTGAAGGAAGACCGTTGATTATGTATTCTATTATGCTTGATGAAAGTATGGGTTGTGTTCTTGCTCAACAAGATGAAACTGGAAAGAAAGAATATGCTATTTACTACCTCAGTAAGAAATTCACCGATTCTAAGACTCGGTATTCTATGCTTGAAAAGACTTTTTGTGCATTGGCTTGGGCTACTAAGCGTCTGCGTTAGTATATGTTGAATCATAATACTTGGTTGATATCCAAAATGGATCCAGCAAGTATATTTTTGAGAATTCTTAACCGGGAGGATTGCTCGTTGGCAAATGTTATTATCAGAGTACGATATCGAATATCGATCTTAGAAAGCTATTAAAGGTAGTGTCTTGGCTGACCATTTGGCATGCCAACCTCTTGAAGATTATCAGTCAGTGTAATACGATTTCCCTGATGAAGAGATTTTGTACCTAAAGATGAAAGATTGTGATGAACCATTGCTTGAAGAAGGGCCAGAACCTGGTTCCCGTTGGGGCATGGTATTTGATGGAGCTATTAATCAATATGGTAATGGCATTGGGGCAGTGATTATTACTCCTCAAGGCATGCATTTTCCGTTTACAGCTAGATTGACTTTCAAGTGTACAAATAATATGGTTGAGTATGAAGCTTGCATTATGGGGCTTGAAGAGGCCATTGATCTTAGAATCAAGTATTTAGATGTCTATGGAGATTCAACTTTGGTTGTGAATCAAATCAAGGGTGAATAAGAGACGAGCCAACCCGGTTTGATACCATATAGAGATTATGCGAGAAGGATTTCCATTTTCTTTACAAAGGTTGAATTTCATCATATCCCTTGAGATGAAAACAGGATGGCAAATGCTCTTGCAACGTTAGCTTCTATGATTGTGGTGAAGTTCTGGAATGAAGTTCCTAATTTGACTGTGATGCGTCTTGATAGACCAGCGCATGTGTTTACTATTGAAGAGATCAAAGATGAAAAACCGTGGTATTTTGATATCAAGTGTTTTCTCCAAAGTCAGATTTACACGTCTGGGCATCTTTGAAAGATAAGAAGACTTTGAGAAGATTAGCTGGAAATTTCTACCTAAAGAGTGATGTACTTTACAAGAGAAACTTCGATATGGTTCTGCTTAGAGGCGTGGATACACACGAAGAAGACTTATTTATGACTGAAGTCCATGAAGGTTCCTTTGGTACTCATTCCAATGGACATGCTATGGCTAAGAAGATGTTGAGAGTAGGTTATTATTGGCTGACAATGGAATCTGACTGTTGCAAATTTGTGAAGAAACGCCAAAAGTGTCAAGTATATGCAGATAAGATTCATGTTCCTCCGCCACTGTTGAATGTCATTTCCTCTCCATGGCCTTTCTCCGTGTGGGGAATTGATATGATTGGCATGATTGAGCCCAAAGCTTCGAATGGACATCGTTTCATTCTAGTGGCTATTGACTACTTCACAAAGTGGGTTGAAGCAGCATCGTATGCGAATATAACCAAGAAAGTTGTTGAAAGGTTTATCAAGAATCAGATTATATGCTGTTATGGTGTGCCAAGTAAGATCATTACTGATAATGGATCTAACTTGAACAATAATATGGTGGAAGCTCTTTGCAAAGACTTCAATATTGCCCACCATAATTCTTCTCTCTACAGACCTAAGATGAATGGGGTTGTTGAAGTTGCAAACAAGAACATTAAGAAGATCATCCAGAAGATGGTTGTGACGTTCAAGGATTGGCATGAGATGCTCCCATTTGCTTTGCACGGGTATCGTACATCCATCCACACTTCAACAGGGGAAACCCCTTTCTCACTTGCTTATGGTATGGAAGATGTGCTCCCATTAGAGGTTGAGATCCCATCATTGTGTGTGATGATGGAAACCAAGTTGACAAAGGCTGAATGGTGTCAGACCAGGTATGACCAGTTGAATTTGATCGAAGAGAAGAGGTTGATTGCCATGTGTCATGGTCAATTATATCAGCAAAGAATGAAGAAATTGTTTGATAAGAAGGTCAGACCTCGTGTGTTCAGAGAAGGTGACCTTGTGCTTAAGAAGATTTTATCCTTTAAACTAGATTTTAGGGGCAAATGGACTCCTAATTATGAAGGCCCATACGTTTTTAAGAGAGCCTTTTCAAGCGGTGCTTTAATTATTACAACTATGGATGGTGAAGAGTTCATGCGTCTTGTGAATGGCAATGCAGCCAAGAAATACTTCGCCTAAAAAAAGAAAAGAACAACTCGCTAAGTTGAAAACCCGAAAGGACGGCTTAGGCAAAAAATTAGCGTCTCGATGGATTGAAAACTTGAAAGGGCTATCTAGGAAAAAGTTAGAGACATAAAACAGAAATATTATCCCGATAAATTGAGTACCCCGTCTTTGGGAAATTTAGGCAAAACACTTGGGATCATGGCAAGTAACTGCATTATGTTGATCTTCAGTCTTGAAGACATTCTTGAGCATGCCATTTGGTTCTGATTAATCCTCAACCGAAGCCAAGAATACAACGGATATCAAAGTTGGTAGAAGGATTAGTGATCATTGTATTCAATGTAGCCCTTTTCCATGTAAATGACCATTCTATTAAATAAAGTTGAGATTTATATCCAATTGTTTCTACTCTTATTCATCTTTCAGCCATATGGAATTTAATTCTATGATGATCATTTTGAATTGGAATTTTTAAGTCAAAATCATGTTTTCTTAAATAATAAAAGCAGTTACTTTAAAAAGCAATTGATTTCATTTAAGGAATATCAACAGCGGCCTGAGGACAGGTAAGCCCTAAGATGCGAAGAATTATTGGTTTTCCCCAAGTAGTTGGAATGAGCTCTGTGTTTTCCCAACATCGTTTCAGCATCTCCTGCCAATTTTTGTTAATTTCCCTCGAATTGTAGGCACGTTGTCTCAGCAATTCGCATAGATCCAGCGCAGAATTCTTGTTTCCCCTAAAGTATCCAGCGGATCTCATTCAACACGGATTCTGGAGAAGTATGTTAGATCCTCTGTGGGGTTGTCTCCCATTTGATATGGTGTTGACCTAAAATTCCCCGCAAAGTTGATGACGCATTTTCTCAGCAAATCTTGTTCTCTCCCTCAGCCAGGGTTGAGCCTTTGAGATGGGCGATTCGTGATCATTCTTTACCTCTCTTTCTCCAGTTGATTCCCTCCTGTTGAGATTGGCCGAGTGTTGTATTGATGATTCAGACCAACGATGGTTGTATCCTCTGTAATCATTTTGTCAGCATAATCATCATATATGCATATACATATACATCCATAGATTTCATTATTGCATTATTATTTTCACTTTGTGATTCATTATTTAATTATCCTTTTCTATGGTGGAATCAATTTCCCTGTAGATCTAGTGTGTCTGTCCTTTTTCAATTGTAGAGTGTTAGGCCCCCCTAAGCAGAAAGAATTTGACCTTTCTCATTCCCCACTGAGTTATTTCCTCGTGGATGATTATTTCAGTTTCCTCCCTAGTTGATTATCTGGATGGAACCACTCCCCCTAAGCTATATCCTCATTGGGTTGAGTCTTTAATTGACTGTTTCCTTCTAGCTCTTACCTAGATAGATGCTTTTGGTCCCCTAAGAGTCTATTACCCAATCGCTGGTAATATTCTTCTCGATTTGAGAGTATTTTACTTTTGTCCAATACCCGGCAAGAGTAATATTTTTTCCCCAGCGGATTTGTTCTCATGTTTCCCCAGGGAGTCAATCCTTGAAATGTTCATCCTAATCGATGATAGATTTCCTCCTCTTTGCGGTCTTCTGCCCAGTAACCGGTAGTTGTAAATCCTATTTCCCTTTTTGCGGAGTCTATCCTCGATAGATCATCCTAACCGGTGACAAATATTCTCTCATTTGGTATTCTATCCAGTAACTGATAGATATAATTCCTATTTCTCCCCTCAGAGTTTATCCTAGATATGTTCATCCTAACCGGTGACGGATATTCTCTTTTTCGGTATTCTATCCAGTAATTGATAGATGTAATTCCTACTTTTTTTCGTTAGTCTATCCTTGATATGTTCATTTTAACTGATGATGGATATTATTCCCTTTGAGTCTATCCTTGATATGTTCACTTTAATCAATGACGAATATTCTCTCTCTTTGGTCTTCTGCCCAGTAACCGGTAGTTGTAAACCTTATTTGGCTTTTCCCTAGCAGGTTATTCTTATCTATTAACCGGTAATGAATGCACCTTCGGGTTGCCCTCAGTGAGTCATCCTTGATATGTTTACCCTAACCGGTAACGGATGTCCTCTCTGATAGATTTTGTTTCCTCCTTAACCAGTAACCGGTAGTAGATAATATACTTCTGATACTCCTGTGTTGAAGTTATTTTCTTCCCCAGTTGAGTTTGAGTGGGCATTTCCTCAGTGAAATCTTCGTCCCGTGTTTGGGTCGAGTATTTCACTTTTATCCTGATTTACCTGTTCCCCTGCAGATTTTCCTTTTTTATCCCCGGCTGAGTCTTTCCATTGATTTTTTTCATGGAATCTCTCGTGTCCCCCGACGGTTTTTAGTCGTAGCCTGGCCTACGCATAACTTTTTATCCCCCAACGTCTTTGTCTCCCTAGTGAGTTTTCCTTAGGGAATGCATCATGCTCCTGTGGACTTTCAGTCTCTCCGGATTATTTTTCTTTGTGGCAACATTTTCTCCACGGAGATTATTTTTTTGTGTTTCATATCATATGCATCACGAGGTCTCTTAGGGTCCAAAATTTGTTTTTGTTGTTGTTATTTAAGTTCATTCTACTGAGTCGATACGAAGATTTTAACCTTCATCTCCTCAGCTAGAACGTCCTTAAATAGGGGTAGCTATAAGATCACAATTTTGACCCTATGTACTCACTCATGCTATTTCTCATCATATGCATTAGCATTGGGGTCACACCATGGTATCCTCCTTACCCCCTCATTCATTGGGTTTGCATTGGGAGAGATCACCAAGTACTTTTGATTGTATCATACTTCATGTTTCATTATTTACTAACCAAATTACCAAAAATATGTCATTGTTAGTTTCACTCTTTTGTAGGTAGTGTGTGTGTTCACCTATGCTCTATCAAGCTCATATCTAGGGTTTATGACCCTCATTGCAAGGAGCTCAATCAAGAATTGGTTTAAATTGGTTATAAGCATCATATATGGATCCCCATGATCTTCACATGTTATTTTGATCAAGAAATCATCAAGATTTTGAAGTTTGTTTGCCTTGGAAACCCTAATTCATCTGGGTATCTTGTGTGACTTCTTCAACAAGTTTCTTCAATAATTGATCCAATATTTCAAGGGATACTTCATCTTACCTCATATTATGCATATATAATCCTCCATGAGTCCCAAAAGTCAAGAGAATGTCAAGCTAGCAAGTTGGTTCATGGTGGTTGATTAGAGAAAGTCAACTGGTCAAAACTAGGGTTCCCGAGACCCTATCTCCTACACTTTTTATAATATGAAAATTCTTCCAAGAGAAAAGTTACTCTAAATGACATTCCAAACAACTTCCATGTTGAGGTCAAAAGTTACTTTTGTTATGGTGAAAGATTATAGTTCATTTTGTATAAACCCTAGTTTGGAAGTCAACTTCCCAACGCCATAACTTGCTCAATTTTTATGATATGAAAGGCATTAAAATTCCATGATCCATTTCAAGATGTCTACTTAAACTTTGATGTTTGGAGTAAGTTCCAATTCAACTTGAAAATACATGTGCTAACAGAAACATTATAGGTCATTTGGGACCAATACCATTGAACAAGTGATTTTCCTCAACTTCTAAAATGCATAACTCCTTCATGCCAAATCCAAATGAGGTTAAATTGGTGACCAAATTTAAGATGTTTGAAAGAGCTATAACTTTGATGAAGTAACTTTACTCATTTGAAGAAGTGAACATTTGACTTGGGACTTAAAAAATTTCAAATATGTTTGATTTCCCAAACTTCCACCTCCAATTTCGTCATGATCCAAGCTTTAAATGAAAAAGTGTTCGACTTGAAAGTTGTTCCCCTTGCACTACGCCAAACAAGACCTTAGACAGCGCTTTTTTTAGCCTTAGACAGCGCTTTAAAGCGCTGTCTAAACCTCCGCTGCTAAAGGTTTAGACAGCGCTTTTTGAAATCTTAAAAGCGCTGTCTAAGCCCCCCCCTTAGACAGCGCTTTGGCCTAAAGCGCTTTCTAAGACCCTCCTATTTTAATTTTTTTAGGTATACCTTAGACAGCGCTTTTGGCAAAAGCGCTGTCTAAGGTATACCTAAAAAAATTAAAATAGGGGGGCTTAGACAGCGCTTTTTGAAAAGCGCTGTCTAAGCCCCCCTATTTTAATTTTTTTAGGTATACCTTAGACAGCGCTTTAGGCAAAAGCGCTGTCTAAGGGGGGGGCTTAGACAGCGCTTTTCAAAAAGCGCTGTCTAAGCCCCCCCCTTAGACAGCGCTTTTGCCTAAAGCGCTTTCTAAGCCCCCCCTTAGACAGCGCTTTTTCCAAAAGCGCTGTCTAATGTATACGAAAATTTTGTAGCTTTTGTTTTAAACCACATTTTTTCCAGGTTTATAAACCAGAATTTCTACCTGTTTTCAACCAGATTTTGACAGACAGAATCACATTTTATACATGCCATTTTGGCCTTTTTTCTACCAATTTTTGGCTAACAAATATATATATACCAATTCAAACCAATTTTGCCTTAAATGTATCAAAATATATACAAATTTATGTACACATTTACAAGTCATTACCTATACTCGAAATTTATGTACACATTTACAAGTCATTACATATATTACAAATATACTACAAAATTACACAAATTTATGAAAAAACTTTGAGCTCTATCATGAATTGACACCACTCCTCTTTGATTTCGTCCACTTGATCCTTTGTATAAAATGCACACTTGAATTCCTCAAAGTACTACATATGAAGCAAAAAATATTTTGAATTAATTCCAACTATTTAATTATATGAGATATGTGTAAATATAAAATTAACTCATAAGTTAGTAATACATACATCGGTGGGAATCACTAATCGGCCCAAAGCAAGAGTATCCCGCATAAACCTCAACACGAAATACCCGCAATCTATTTGATTACGTTGTTGAGGACACTACATGAAAAAAAAATATGGATTATAAATCCTAAGTTTTATCAAGTGTCATCACTAATATAATAAAAAATGTGGTAATTAAAAATATACCGCCACTTTAATCCATGTAATGCGGTTGGCGCCCCTCCTTGAGGTTTGGATATCTCGTTGGGCCCGAAAAGCTTGTAGGATGCTAATAAAATAAAAATGAAGCAATTAGAACAATTAACATAAACTAAGAAAAATTTTGAACATTCTCACTTACGTGTCAATTAGGCGCTTCATATCCGGGTATGTTGTCCAATCATTTCCTAACGAGTCAAGATAATACACAATTTCTCGGATAGGATTGATTGCGAGCAACAACCAATGTCCACTGTAATGATTAGGCAAATGTTAGATGGTAACTTGGAAAATAATTATAAAATATGAATTTAGAATGAAATGCTAACCCGGTATTAAACGGTATAAAAAACAACTTCTCCGCATTTTTATTGTCATTGAGGATCCGAAGAACGTACTCCGTCACGGAATCCGGGTTATTTAAGATTGCACCTAAGTTGATGCTCGCTGGTGCTAAGAATCCGAATGACTGGTCCAAATCATTGGGGCGCATCATTTTGTCATACAAAAACCTAATATAAAAACATCATTAACACCTCTTTTGAAACATAAAGTAAACCGGATTAACATAAAGTAAACCGAATTAATAAAACAAAGTAGACCGGATTTACCTAATATATGTATTGACAACGTTGACGCCGATTTCTTCATGACCAAATACTTGCATGAAGTCTTCATTACCAATCATTTGGTCGTGAGCAAAGCCGAAAATCCCTTCCTCCATATGTATAGTCCGAACACCTCCGGTCGGTATATCGGTCATCTCTATAAATGTCCTGAGGCACGACCTATACTTGGTGGTAGGTTTTTTCCTAGCTACGGTCTTCTTAGCACCAGAACTTTTTACCCGTGCGGAGGCGTTCTTAACCTCCTTTATTTGTTGTGCGGAGGCATTGCTAACCTCATTTTCTTGAACCTACATGTCATATAAATAGTTAGATCAAATTAAGAATGTAACAACTTCCATGAATATATGTCATATAATTGTATATTACCTCTTTTCTTGATTTGGATTTTGTGGGAGTCTATTTAACATAATCAAGGAAAATATGTAAGTAAAATTTTAAGCATAAATTTTAAACTTTGAATATACACATTAAAGTTAACATAAGTTTTAAGCATACCTCATATCCTACGCATATGAGGTTTGTCGGCCATGCAACAAACGAACCTACTGCTTCGTGCACCGTTGTTGCATCCGAATCATCGCTAGGATATGGTAATAATGCATTCGGGTCAACTGCAATATCAACTGATACCTTCAAACATCCAGCAGGGAGCTCTCTAGTGTGGAGTAATACTCCGCTAACGTTATGCACTTTTCCCTTGCCAACCATCCGATAGTGTGGTGACGACAAATACAGCTGACAATGGGAAATGCCCTAAAACCAATAATAACAAGAAATCGTTAATGTGTATATATGTCAAATACATAATTTAAGCAAACAGTTCAATTTAAGACAATTATATGTAATTACCTCTGGAATGTTCGGCTGAAAGGTACAGTTGATACTGTTTTTGTCCGAAGCATCTCTGTATACCGTTGAGGCGCTAGCCTCTCTTTCTCTCCTCAGTGCATCAAGCTCAGCTTGCATGGCTTCCAATCTTGCATGAAGCTCCCGATTACTAGGAGCCTTTCCTTTTCTAACACTGAGGGAGGTCGGAGTGACTCCAAATCCCTTACCCCTCACCCGACCAGAATACTCAGGGACATCTAATGCCCGACTAAGTATGTTCTTAGTATCATCGGGAGATAGAGTCTGAGATAGCTCCTCCTGAAAAATCAGATGAATACCGTATACTTGTCAAATATTTGTGTATAAAAATGTTATTCAATTAATGAAAAAATGTTATACTTACACATTTCTGGTATACGTTTAAAACGTCTTCTTGAGGAACTCCGGATTTGCCCACACGGGCTTCCTTCCACAAAACATGTGCAGGAAGAGATGTTTCTGAACTTTCCTCCTTCTGCAGCTACACATTAAGTCATACAATTTGATCAGATAAAACTAATATATGATGAACAAATTTGTTTTCGCAATTTATAAATACTTACCATGGATTGTTCTAAGCGTCCATATCAACTATGTGAATGTGTTTTCTTTCTACATATCCACTTTGGTGAGATGTATGTGAGCAGGTAAGCCTGTGACTTATGCTTAGGTCTACTAAGAACTTGGAGAAAGATCTAAGTTTACCTCCATAGTCAGATTGGACTGACTTGATAGTTGTCTTAAATTGAGTTTGAATAAACACATGAAATAGCTTAAAGGATTGTAGAGCTTCTGACTTTTGTTTCAGAAAGTATAACCAAGTATACCTAGTGTGACCATCTACAAAGGCAATGTAATATCTATAGCCAGGACTAGACGGATTAGGAGAGGGACCCCACAAGTCAGAATAAATAATATCAAAGGCATTATCATAGACAGTAGTTGAAGTAGGGTCATGTAATCTATGAGCTTTGCCTAGATTGCAAGATTTACACAACAAAGAATCATGTTTATTAGGTAGAGAAACATTACACTTTCTGAGAATTTGTTTGACAGAATTGAAATTGGCATGACCTAATCTATGATGCCATACAGCCAAAGAATTACAAGAGGAAACCTCATCTAAACTAGGTTTGACAACAGTGTAGCCTTGAGCATCAAGCTGTGTAGGCAAGGATTTATTTAAGCAATTGAACCCTGAGAGCTTCAATGAGAGCTTGGGAAGGCAGTGCAAGCCATTATTATCAAGGAATCCCTCAATAAGAACTTGTTTAGAAACCTGACATTTCACACAATTTGTCAACCCTAAACTCAAAAACAACATTGTTATCAACAGAAAATTTGGAGACAGATATCAGGTTCCTAGTGATAGAGGGCACATGAAGAACATTGTCAAGCACTAACTTATGGTGAGATACTACCTTAGTCACCACAACTCCAATCAAAATTGTATATGAACTAGTACAACAATCAGCTACTTAAAAGCTAAAGCTTCACAATGATGCATAAGGGAATGACGCTGCAGAATGTATGAAGTGGTGGGTACTGTACTTGAAAAACCAGTTGTAATAACATGAACAATAGAAATGAAGAAAGATTGAAGAACATACCGCAAGTGTATTCGTGTTCGCTGGTGTTCGCCGTTAGGGTTGTCGCCGCTGGTTTTCGCCGTTAGGGTTGTCGCCGCTGGTTGAAGCTTGAAAACAAAAGAACAGAGAACGAAAATAGAAATGAAGTCTGAAATTTTATTTTAATTACACCTTAGACAGCGCTTTTGTGGAAAGCGCTTTCTCAGGTATGCCTTAGACAGCGCTTTCCAAAAGCGCTTTCTAAACCCCCCCTTAGACAGCGCTTTCATTATTTTCTTGGAACATTTTCAGCGCGCTATTTTAATTTTACCCTTAGACAGCGCTTTCTTTTAAAAGCGCTGTCTAAGATGCGCTGTTAAAAGTCATTTTTGCCATAGTGTTGATCTCATCTTTCCAAAACATCCAAGATCATATCATTTGCACTAAATTTGAGGGACTTGCTCATGACTTCATTATGGGAAGTGTTTTGGCAAGTTTGAACTTCATATGATCATTCCCTTTTGCATGCTTACATATGATGATTTCAGCAGACTTTGTACATGATTTGGAAGTGGATTGCATCATCCTCAAGGCCCAAATGATTGCCCATGCACACATGCAAGGAAGTTTCTAATTTTTTCCATTTTCAAGTGGTGTAAATATCAAATGCATTGCCTATTTAAACAAGCTTAAGGCTTCAGATTCATCATCAACACCCTGCCCAAGCTTTGCTAGACCACTGCAAACCCTCACTGCCATAGAATTTTTTGAGATTTCTTATGAAATCAAACTTGAACTTCACCTTATGTTTGGAAGTTCAAACTCCATAAATTCACTTCCATTTTCATTCCATTTGGTTTCTGCAAGGAAGAGGAGGAGAAAGCAATCAAATCCAGATCAAGATCAAGTGAAACTGGATCAACTCGAAGGTGATTTTTCATAAACTTCTCCTCTTCGATTCTCTCTCAATTCTCCAATATTCTTGTTGATTTTTGGTTGTCTGACGTCCTACCAATGTAGCCAACAAGATTGAGTTGCTTTTAGGTCAAATCGAAGCAACTCAGTTCACGATACTCAAAATTCAACTCCCTGTATCTTCTCATATACTTGGAGTTAGACAAAATGGAGGCCAGATTCGAACTCCAAATTATTTTTTATTTAAATCCATGTCTTGCTTTTCCATTTTGGGGATGGTTGAAGGTGGACCAGTCCGGTGAGGTCCACCTGAGAAGAAGACCGGCGATGTGTTGGAAGCATCTCAACCATAGGATCCATCTAAATTGTTTTAATCTTGTGCATTAGTTCTCATTACCACGCGGGCTTCTTAGTTGACTTAGGTCTATGTGGAATGCGCGTGCTGATCCATCTGATCTGCCACCTCAATTAACGAGGGAGATCAGATGGTCCACGTTTTTTTGAATTTTTGTTAATTTCTTTTATTTGCATTATTTTCATTAATTCATATTAATTTCATTATTGATCAAAAAAATATGGGACTTTCACTAAAGAATTTAAAATATTTTTCTCTTTCAGTTTTTGAATTAAAATTAGTTTTTAGATCAACATTGATATTTTTCATGATTCAAATGTTTTTTTGTATATTTTTAATTGTTTAAAAATACTTTTGACTTTTCAAAAATAATGAAAAAAATTCTCCAAGGTCATATGACTTTGTTTGAGCTATGATAAATCTCTTGGTCATTTATTGGGTATTTTGAAGAGGTCTTAGGTTTTTGATAAAATATAATTTAATTTAATGCATTTTAATTTGATTTTTAATTGTTTAATTGTGAATAAATTGTGTTGAGCCATTTTTATTGACTTGTGAAGTTTGACTATGTGTTTGGGCCTTGGTCAAGGTTGATTTGATTTTTGTTGGATTAAAATAATTGGATTTAGGGGATTGATGAAATGTACATGTCATCTCCCAAAATGAATGAAAGATTTTAATTTGAAAAAACTCCTCTCATGACCAATTTGTGTTTGTCTCATCTCCCCTCCCTCTTCATCTTCAATCCATTCCTACACCATTCCTCTCATTGACCAATGAAGTCTCAATATCCTAAGGATAATTGGTTCATCAATAACTTTGTGTTAGATGAACCAATACAAGTATGGATGAGATTAGGTCCCCCCTTTGGTCATTTTCTTTTTTGTGTGTGGTATGTTTTAGGAGTATGGTTCATTATACCATATGTCTAACATGCATTAACACCAAAAAAATTATTTCCCGACCTTAGATAGTTGTGACTTCTACATAAGTCCAATTATGATTACCTAACTTAAAACTAAATTTTGACACAAAAGGCATAACATTCTAGTAACTGAGGTTGTAAGTCTCCCCCTTTTCATGGTATTGTGTGGAAACTTGGCCTTATTTCCTTCCTTTGGAAGATGTCTTGGTTCAAGGATCCATGCTTGTGAATAGAGGGTTGAGTGTTCTCCAAAGAATGACTTAAACAATTAAAAGGCAAAACTTCACTAACTTCTAATCAACTAACATCTTGACTAACTTTTAATTTCAAAGTCATTTATTTTTATGCACTTTAAATTCAAGCCATTTATCATTTGTCATTATACATATCATTTAACTTGTTTATTTTAATGCCATTTTTCACTTTGCTCACTTGAGCCATATATTGTGATCGTATATATTTGTTTATGTACCTTGTTTGTGTTTGTGGTCTTAGGACCTTTAAAATACTTAATAAAAAACAAAAACCCCTAAAAAATGTTTGTGTGGACTGTTGGATTTGATCTGGGCTTTGGACTTAGAATTAGGCAACACTCCCTATGCAAAAGGACTTGGCCAATGCCAACATTTCTGAAACCAAGTTCTTGTGATTTGAATTTTCAACTAATACAAGTATTGGGGTCCACTTCAATTCATTTGCCACATGGTCTTGATGCAAATGTTATGGAAGAAGACTATGAAGTTGCTAACTTGGATGTGGATATCTTTATTTGATGTCTTACTCTTCATCTTGTTTGTTCATTGGTGTTGCTTGATTTCCAAAATTCCAAGGGAAAAGTGGGGTTCTATATGGCATTCTTGTCTATTAGATTGCATCGCATTAGTCAGATCTTTTCAACCCTTAACTTTTAATTTTTGCTTAGGATTAGTCTCTTCATCTCCTCCCACTTCTTAAATTTCAAATCTCTCCCCACTATTTAAAACCTTCTTTGCTTGTGATTTCAAACTTAAACTTTATTGCAAAATTAGAAACTTTGGCTTATGCCATTGCAATTTTACACTCTTTTCTTAATCAAACTTGTAAATGAACTTAACCATATTAACTTAAAATTTCAAAAGACAAAAATAACTAACACTCATTCAAACTCTTTTAGGCCTTTTGTGCCTCTTTTAAATTTAAATTTTTGTTAAAAGCAATCAACTCACTTTGAAATTGATACCATGACCTACGAGGTTTTGATCCCTCATTTTTATGTTGGTACGTAGGCACAAGTCTGAAGGTCTTATCAAACACAAAAATATAATTAATGAATTCTTTTCTCATCCCCACACTCTATTTGTTGCAAACATCATTTCATACCAAAAACACATACACATATAAAAAAGAGCTCCCTAGGAGTACCTAGGACACGTTGGGTGCTAACCCCTTCCCTCTGTTTAACCAATCCCCTTACTTGTAATCTCTGGCATTTTATTAGTTTTGATTTGAAAACTTCTTATCTTTGGGTTTTTTTCGTACTTTTTCCGTTTTCTTTGGAAACAATAAAAGCGCGGTGGCGACTCTGGTTTTATTGACGTTAAGTTTATCCATAGCTTAATGGTTATGAATTTACCACTACAGACTCCAGTGAGGCCTGTGAACGAAAGCTCGATGAATTTGAACACAAGAAGGAGGAGGGTCTTTGTTAGCGGGAAGCCTTCGACCAGCAGATCTCCGACTATCAAGCCCAGATAGCTGAACTTAATAAAAAGATTGTTGAGGTAGAAGCGCAAAAAGCTTCCTTGGAGACAGTTGAAGGAATTCTCGCTCAAGAAGTAGTCGATGATGAGGTTCTGAAGGAGATATCCCATTTGGAAAGAGCCCTCAAGATTGAGGGCGACATAAAATACTTGCGTGGAAAGAAGGTTTCTCTAGACAATAGGATTAGTCACGAGATAACCTCTTTTGAGGACTTTAAGTCTAGATTCCCTATTTGATCTCTCCTTTGTTTTTATCTCTCATATAAGGTCTATCTGGATGATCCATAGGTAAGATTACTTTCCAAACATAATCATTAACAGTAAAGGTTTTTTCCCTCACGTTTTTGTTGTATACTTTAGCTACGCGTTCCTTCTGTCGTGCCAACGTTTCCACCGCGGACAATCTTTCTTCGTCCAAATTGACCAATTCGTCAAACATCATTTCCTAATACTGTTCCGATTGGAGGTTGTTCTGGAGTTGTACTCGGATGGACTGTAAGCATATCTCTAATGGAATATGGTATCGTGCCCAAACGTTAACCGAAAAGGCGTCGAATATGTTGCCTCCTTTGGGGACGTTCGGTAGGCCCTTAGGATTTGGTCCAAAGTCTTGTGCCAATTCTTTGGTTTTTTGGAAACATGTTTTCTAATCAAACTTATTATGACTTTGTTGGCCGCTTAGACTTGGCTATTTGGTTGTGCGTAGTAAGGCGTAGAGGTAACCAACCTGGAACCTGTTTCGCCAACGAACTCTTGCATCCTTTGTCCCACAAAAACTGACTCTTGATCTGTGGTAATGGTCTCTGGAATGACAAACCTATATAAAATATGTTTTTGGATGAATTCAATTACCGCCTCCTGATCCATCCTCACCATAGGGACGACATCGATCCACTTGGTGAAGTAGTATATCCCCACTAGGATGAACTTCTGTTGCTTCAACGAGGCTAGTCGAATTTCTCCAATGACGTCTAATTCCCACCCCCTAAAGGGATGCGGCTTGATGATCGCATGCAACTCACTCGCTGGCATATGTTGAACACCTGCGTGTCTTTGGCGTTCTTGGCATCCCTTGGCGAACTCGATGCAATCTTTTAACATACTGGGCCAATAAACCCCTTGCCAAAACAACAACCACTTCATCTTATGGCCTTCCTGGTTGGCGCCACAGGCTCCACTATGTACCTCATATATGGCCAAATACGCTTCAGTATCTCCCAAACATTTAAGTAATACTCCTTCTGGTGTTTGCTTCGGCAATTCATTTCCTGACAACACATAGATCAAAGCTCTGTATTTGGTTTTCCTGTCAGTGCCTCCGATTGGGTTCTCTAAATATTCTACAATTGGTTTCCTCCAATCTGTTGGTGATAAACTGTTGACAGTGAAAAATCCATGTCCCTAGGACTTCTTGACTCCACAGGCTTCCTGACATTCTTCATCGAGCTCTTCGTTACGACTGTCATTCTTATCGAGGATATCTTTTGTCAGTGATGGTGTGTTCGACACCATCTTCTCTCGAACGTCAATCATATCTTGGAATTTCGAATTAAACATCTTATATCCGGAAGCGATTTGGTCTAACTCGTTGGCTTCTTGGTTTTAGTTTCTCGGTACATGTCTTATGTCCGTAACCTCAAAGTGTTCTAATAGTTGCATCACAGTCACAAATACTTCAGCAAACTTTCCTTGATGCACTTGTATTCACGTGAGACTTGCTTGATACCAATTCTGAGTCTCCGCTTACTTCAATTCGGCTGGCTCCCAACCCTTTCAAGAGTCAAAGACCAATTATTAAAGCCTCGTACTCGGCTTCATTATTGGAACACTTTTTGTTGATCTTGTACTTAAACTTCGTTGGGCCATCCTGTGGGGATAATATCAATACCCCGACTCACATTCCGTATTTGTGACTCGACCCATTGAAATACAGACGTCATGGTTTGGTGTCAACCACGTTTAGAGATGATTCGACCATGGCATGATCCACTATAAAATCTACCATTATCTGGCCTTTCATAGCCTTTAATGGTTTAAACATTAGAGAAAACTTTGTTAACGCCAGTGCGCATTTGCCAATTCTACTATGCAGAATAGGTTTAGACAACATATGTTTAATAATATTGTAATGAGACGAAACATAAACTTCAACTAGTTTTATATATTTCTTTAATTTCATACATGCAAAGTACAAGCATTGGCACAGTTTCTCTATGAGACTGTACCTAGTTTCAGCATCTACCAATACTCTATTAAGGTAATATATGGGTGTTTCGACACCACTAATATCCTCTTGGGCCAACATACTCCTTATAGTCGTATCCGATGCAACAATATATAAACTCATATTTTTCTTCCTACTAGGAGGTAACAAAATATGAGGTTTGGTAAGGTAATCCTTGATTGCGTCGAAAGCCTCTTGTTGCTCTGGGCCCTAGTGAAAATCACTTTCCCTCTTAATTTTTAGCAGTGGCGAAAATACCTTCGTTTTACCAATGTAGCCAACAAGATTGAGTTGTTTTTAGGTCAAATCGAAGCAACTCAGTTCATGATTCTCAAAATTGAACTCCCTGTATCTTCTCATATACTTGGAGTTAGACAAAATTGAGGCCAGATTCCAGCTCCCAATTATTTTTTATTTAAATACGTGTCTTGCTTTTCCATTTTGGGGATGGTTGAAGGTGGACCAGTCCGGTGAGGTCCACCTGAGAAGAAGACCGGAGCTTTGGCTCCGATGATGTGTTCGAAACATCTCAACCATAGGATCCATCTATATTGTTTTAATCTTGTGCATTGGTTATCATTACCACGCGGGCTTCTTAGTTGACTTAGGTCCATGTGGAATGCACGTGTTGATCCATCTAATCTGCCACCTCAATTAATGAGGGAGATCAGATGGTCCGCGTTTTTTTGAATTTATGTTAATTTCTTCTATTTGCATTATTTTCATTAATTCATATTAATTTCATTATTGACCAAAAAAATATGAGACTTTCACCAAAGAATTTAAAATATTTTTCTCTTTCATTTTTTGAATTAAAATTAGTTTTTGGATCAACATTGATATTTTTCATGATTTAATTGTTTTTGTGTATATTTTTAATTGTTTAAAAATACTTCTGACTTTTCAAAAATAATGAAAAAATTTCTCCAAGGTCCTATGACCTTGTTTGAGCTATGATAAATCTCTTGGCCATTTATTTCGTGTTTTGAAGAGGTTTTAGGTTTTTGATAAAATATAATTTAATTTAATGCATTTTAATTTGATTTTTTATTGTTTAATTGTGAATAAATTATGTTGAGCCATTTTTATTGACTTGTGAAGTTTGCCTATGTGTTCGTGCCTTGGTCAAGGTTGATTTGATTTTTGTTAGATTAAAATAATTGGATTTAGGGGATTGATGAAATGTACATTTCATCTCCCAAAATGAATGAATGATTTTAATTTAAAAAACTCCTCCCATGACCAATTTGTGTTTGTCTCATCTCCCCTCCCTCTTCATCTTCAATCCATTCCTACACCATTCCTCTCATTGACCAATGAAGTCTCAATATCCTAAGGCTAATTGGTTCATCAATAACTTTGTGTTAGATGAACCAATACAAGTATGGATGAGATTAGGTCCCCTCTTTGGTCATTTTCTTTTTTGTGTGTGGTATGTTTTAGGAGTATGGTTCATTATACCACATGTCTAACATGTATTAACACCAAAAAAATTATTGCCCGACCTTAGATAGTTGTGACTTCTACATAAGTTCAATTACGATTGCCTAACATAGCACTATATTTTGACACAAAAGGCATAGCACTCTAGTAAGTGAGGTTGTTAGTCTCCCCCCTTTCATGGTATTGTATGAAAACTTGGCCTTATTTCCTTCCATTGGAAGATGTCTTGGTTCAAGGATCCATGCTTGTGAATAGAGGGTCGAGTGTTCTCCAAAAAATGACTTAAACAATTAAAAGGAAAAAACTTCACTAACTTCTAATCAACTAACATCTTAAATAACTTTTAATTTAAAAGTCATTTATTTTTATACACTTTAAATTCAAGCCATTGATCATTTGTCATTATACATATCATTTAACTTGTTTATTTTAATGCCATTTTTCACTTTGCTTACATGAGCCATATATTGTGATCGTATATATTTGTTTGTGTACCTTGTTTGTGTTTGTGATCTTAGAACCTTTAAAATACTTAATAAACAACAAAAACTCCTAAAAAATGTTTGTGTGGACTGTTGGATTTGATTTGGGCTTTGGACTTAGAATTAGACAACATTCCCTGTGTAAAAGGACTTGGCCAATACCTACATTTCTAAAACCAAGTTCTTGTGATTTGAATTTTCAACTGATACAAGTATTGGGGTCCACTTCAGTTCATCTGCTACATGGTCTTGATGCAAATGTTACTTTGAACTTGTGTCGAATGCCTATTCTAAGCTATTCAAGGAGTATGTCATCTGATACATGGAGGGAAGATTATGGAAGAAGACTATGAAGTTGCTAGCTTGGATGTGGATATCTTTATTTTATGTCTTACTCTTCATCTTGTTTGTTTATTGGTGTTGCTTGATTTCCAAAAGTCCAAGGGAAAAGTGGGGTTCTATATGGCATTCTTGTCTATTAGATTGCATTGCATTAGTCATATCTTTTCAACTCTTAACTTTTAATTTTTGCTTAGGATTAGTCTCTTCATCTCTTCCCACTTCTTAAATTTCAAATCTCTTCCCCCTACTTAAAACCTTTTGTGCTTGTGATTTCAAACGTACACTTTATTGCAAAATTAGAAACTTTGGCCTTATGCCATTACATTTTTACACTCTTTTCATAATCAAACTTGTAAATGAACTTAACCATATTAACTTAAAATTTCAAAAGACAAAAATAACTAACACTCATTCAAACTCTTTTAGGCCTTTTGTGCCTCTTTTAAATTTAAATTTTTGTTAAAAGCAATCAACTCACTTTGAAATTGATACCACGAACTACGACGTTTTGATCCCTCATTTTTATGTTGGTACGTAGGCACAAGTCTGAAGGTCTTGTCAAACACAAAAAAATAATTAATAAATTCTTTTCTCATCCCCACACTCTATTTGTTGCAAACATCATTTCATACCAAAAACACATGCACATATAAAAAAGTGCTCCCCAGAAGTACCTAGGACACTTCTGGTGCTAACCCCTTCCATCTGTGTAACCAATCCCCTTACTTGTAATCTCTGGCGTTTAATTAGTTTTGATTTGAAAAAATCTTATCTTTGGGTTTATTTCGTACTTTTCCCTTTTCCTTTGGAAATAATAAAAGTGCGGTGGCGACTCTGGTTTTAGTGACGTTAAGTTTATCCATAGCTTAATGGTTATGAATTTACCACTACAGACTCCAGTGAGGCCTGTGAACGAAAGTTTGATGAATTTGAACACAAGAAGGAGGATGGTCTTTGTTAGCGGGAAGCCTTCGACCAACAGATCTCCGACTATCAAGCCCAGATAGCTGAACTTAATAAAAAGATTGTTGAGGTAGAAGCGCAAAAAGCTTCCTTGGAGACGGTAGAGGGAATTCTCGCGCAAGAAGTAGTCGATGATGAGGTTCTGAAGGGGATATCCCATGGGAAAGAGCCCTCAAGATTGAGGCCTACATAAAATACTTGCGTGGAAAGAAGGTTTCTCTAGACAATAGGATTAGTCACGAGATAACCTCTTTTGAGGATTTTAAGTCTAGATTCCCTATTTGATCTCTCCTTTGTTTTTATCTCTCATATAAGGTCTATCGACCATGTTTAAATGCCCTATTGGGCCACTTTAAAGAATCAATGAATCTTGTTATGTTCGGATTTGGATCTCTTGTAGCATAGGTTTATATTTATTTAAATATTTCCCAATCACTGTCAAGACCCTTTGATCCCCACCAAGCTCTTTGATCTCATATGCATTGTTAACGAATGTTCGGATTACCTGAAATGGTCCCTCCCACTTTTGAGACCATTTACCTAGAGGTCTATCTAGATGATCCATAGGTAAGATTACTTTCCAAACATAATCATTAACAGTAAAGGTTTTTTCCCTCACCTTTTTGTTGTATACTTTAGCTACGCGTTCCTTCTGTCGTGCCAACGTTTCCACCGCGGACAATCTTTCTTCGTCCAAATTGACCAATTCGTCAAACATCATTTCCTAATACTGTTCCGATTGGAGGTTGTTCTGGAGTTGTACTCGGATGGACTGTAAGCATATCTCTAATGGAATATGGTATCGTGCCCAAACGTTAACCGAAAAGGCGTCGAATATGTTGCCTCCTTTGGGGACGTTCGGTAGGCCCTTAGGATTTGGTCCAAAGTCTTGTGCCAATTCTTTGGTTTTTTGGAAACATGTTTTCTAATCAAACTTATTATGACTTTGTTGGCCGCTTAGACTTGGCTATTTGGTTGTGCGTAGTAAGGCGTAGAGGTAACCAACCTGGAACCTGTTTCGCCAACGAACTCTTGCATCCTTTGTCCCACAAAAACTGACTCTTGATCTGTGGTAATGGTCTCTGGAATGACAAACCTATATAAAATATGTTTTTGGATGAATTCAATTACCGCCTCCTGATCCATCCTCACCATAGGGACGACATCGATCCACTTGGTGAAGTAGTATATCCCCACTAGGATGAACTTCTGTTGCTTCAACGAGGCTAGTCGAATTTCTCCAATGACGTCTAATTCCCACCCCCTAAAGGGATGCGGCTTGATGATCGCATGCAACTCACTCGCTGGCATATGTTGAACACCTGCGTGTCTTTGGCGTTCTTGGCATCCCTTGGCGAACTCGATGCAATCTTTTAACATACTGGGCCAATAAACCCCTTGCCAAAACAACAACCACTTCATCTTATGGCCTTCCTGGTTGGCGCCACAGGCTCCACTATGTACCTCATATATGGCCAAATACGCTTCAGTATCTCCCAAACATTTAAGTAATACTCCTTCTGGTGTTTGCTTCGGCAATTCATTTCCTGACAACACATAGATCAAAGCTCTGTATTTGGTTTTCCTGTCAGTGCCTCCGATTGGGTTCTCTAAATATTCTACAATTGGTTTCCTCCAATCTGTTGGTGATAAACTGTTGACAGTGAAAAATCCATGTCCCTAGGACTTCTTGACTCCACAGGCTTCCTGACATTCTTCATCGAGCTCTTCGTTACGACTGTCATTCTTATCGAGGATATCTTTTGTCAGTGATGGTGTGTTCGACACCATCTTCTCTCGAACTTCAATCATATCTTGGAATTTCGAATTAAACATCTTATATCCGGAAGCGATTTGGTCTAACTCGTTGGCTTCTTGGTTTTAGTTTCTCGGTACATGTCTTATGTCCGTAACCTCAAAGTGTTCTAATAGTTGCATCACAGTCACAAATACTTCAGCAAACTTTCCTTGATGCACTTGTATTCGCGTGAGACTTGCTTGACCACCAACTCTGAGTCTCCCCTTACTTCAATTTGGCTGGCTCCCAACCCTTTCAAGAGTCAAAGACCAATTATTAAAGCCTCGTACTCGGCTTCATTGTTGGAACACTTTTTGTTGATCTTGTACTTAAACTTCGTTGGGCCATCCTGTGGGGATAATATCAATACCCCGACTCACATTCCGTATTTGTGACTCGACCCATTGAAATACAAACGTCACAGTTTCGTGTCAACCACGTTTAGAGATGATTCGACCATGGCATGATCCACTATAAAATCTGCCATTATCTGGCCTTTCATAGCCTTTAAAGGTTTAAACATTAGAGAAAACTTTGTTAACGCCAGTGCCCATTTGCCAATTCTACTATGCAGAATAGGTTTATACAACATATGCTTAATAATATTGTAATGAGATGAAACATAAACTTCAACTGGTTTTATATATTTCTTTAATTTCATACAAGCAAAGTACAAGCATAGGCACAGTTTCTCTATGAGATTGTACCTAGTTTCAGCATCTACCAATACTCTACTAAGGTAATATATGGGTCTTTCGACACCATTAATATCCTCTTGGGCCAACACACTCCTTATAGTCATATCTGATGCAACAATACATAAACTCATATTTTTCTTCCTACTAGGAGGTAACAAAATATGAGGTTTGGTAAGGTAATCCTTGATTGCATCGAAAGCCTCTTGTTGCTCTGGGCCCTAGTGAAAATCACTTTCCCTCTAAATTTTGAGCAGTGGCGAAAATACCTTCGTTTACCATTTAGATTCGATATGAACCTTCTTAAGAAGTTTATCTTCCCTAACAAAGATTGGACCTGCTTCTTGGGCGATGGGCTTTTGAGGTCTAAGATCGCCTTTTTCTTGTTCTGATTGATCTCGGTACCTCGTTTGTGTACCACAAACCCCCGAAAGTCGCATGCGTGTACACCGAAAACACACTTTAATGGATTCGTTTTCAATCCATATTTCCTCATTCTATCAAACGAGCGTCGAAGGTGATCCAGATGCTCTCCCTGAGACGACGATTTTATCACGATGTCGTCTATATACACATGCATAAAATTTTCAATGAAGTCATGAAATATGGCATTCATAGTCCTTTGGTAGGTTGCTTCTGCATTTTTTAAACCAAATGGCATCACGACCCACTCGTACGTCCCTAAAGCTCCAGGGCATCAAAACTTGTCTTGGGGACATCTTCTTCAGTAATAAAAATTTGATTGTAGACAGAGTATCCATGAAGCATGCTCGGGTATTCAAAACATGCGGCCGAATCGACCAGTATTTCTTCCACGGGCATCGAGTACTCATCCTTTGGCGTGGTGTTATTTAGATCTCTTAAATCTATACAAATTCTAAGAGTTACGTTTTTCTTGATGACAGGCACTATGTTGGCCAACCATTTGATGTACCTCGTCGTTCCGATGAAATGATTTTCGAGGTGACGCCTGGAGCAAATCATCGAGGGTGTGGCTTCACTGGCTTTTTCCCAGGTTGGGTAGGCAGTCGATGCTCCACCACGCTTCGATTAAAACCCGGCATTTCGTTATAATCCCAGGAAAAACAGTCCCTCTATTCGTTCAATACCTCAACCAGTTTCGCCCTCATTTCTGACCCCACCTTAGTACTTATGTAGGTTGGTCTTTTTGTGATCCCATCTCCCACATCGATCTCTTCAAGGGGATCTTGTGCTTGCATCTTCTGGGACTCATTTAATGGGTTCTTTTCGAACTCCAAAGGCTCGTTGTCATAAATACAATCAAGCCTCCGGCTTTTTGAAGCTATTGTTTGGTCTTGTCGACCATTTTCTAAACCTTCGGCCTCACAGACCAAATCTCGAAGCCTCTCCTTTTCCAGATTTGACTTCCTCTTGTTTTCAGCCAAATAGGCCGAAATTCGAGCCAAGCTTTCTGACTCAGTAGCCATCGTCATCGACTGCAGGGCACCCCGTAGGTGGAATTCCCGTCTCTGATCCTGTGTCCTCCTCGTTATCCCATATGAAACCATGATCAGGTTCTATGTTTAGAACTCGACCAGTTTCGATGGAAGTATATGAGCCCGATTCGTCATCACATGGCGCTATGTTCGCCAAGTGTTGGTCGAAAGACCTCTTGGAACCTCTGTCATCGACCCAATAATAACTTTGGTCGGCCTCAATGATTTCCATGATGCCGTCTTTTTTCCAGATTAGCAGCCTCTGGTGAACCGTCGATGGCACCGCTCATATCCCATGGATCCAGTCTTGACCCAAGAGTAGATTGAAATTGGCTTTGGAGTCTATTACCATGAATAGTGTTGAGTGTGTTGTTGTGCCCACAACGAGATCGACCTGGACAACCCCCATTATATTGTCGATTTTCCCTTCATAGTTTGATAGGACCATGTTGTTTTGTTGAAGGTCTTCATCCCCCTTTCCCATTTTCTTAAATAGAGTATAGGGCATCAGATTGACTGTAGCGCCTCCGTCGACAAAGAACTTATTCACCGCCATTCCATCGACCTTTGCTATGATGAACAATGGCTTTATATGATACATCATCCCTGGGCTGGGTCTCTCAAACATAGCTTTTTGGTCTTCCACCACGCGGCTTTTCATGACATAGTAACACGGAGGTTTTCCTCTGTATGTCTCATCTCGCACAAAATCTCCCTTTGTTTCAAAGACTTCGGATACCATGTCGTATTCAGCTGGCAGCACCGATATAATGCCATAGTTTACAACGAAATCATCACCATAAATGTACTCATTGTTTTCTACGTACATGTCTTCGTCGAACTCCTCATCAGACTAGGGGGAGTATTCAGGCTCCCCTTCCTCTTGTTGGGAAGAATACTCGGGATCTTCTTCCTTCGATTCGCCCTCGCTTCGTGGATGCTTCTCTACCTCTGACGAAATTCCACATTCTGAGTGGCTATTACCGTCTTCTTTCCTGTCGAGTCGACAATCATGGCCACCATTTTTCCTGGTCCTACGACCTTTGGTATCTGTTTCTTTTTCCCAGAGGTTTCCGAAGGTTTCAACTGTCGAGTGGTGACGTCCTTCCCAGCTTTTTTGTTTCGCTGGTAGCGTTTCCTAGTCATCGGATTCTTTCCTTTGTAGTTAGGAGATATTGTGTAGCCCTTTTTCTTCTCTCGAGATATTGTTTCTTTCTCTAACACACTCCATTTTGTCTTTTTCCCCCTTTATGGTTGACAGACTTTATCCACTTTTCCTGTGGAACATCAATCGGAGAGATGAAGGTCTTTGGTCGGGAACGTTGAAACTTCCTTATGTAATCTTAATTCCATCGAGGTGTCCCATGCTTGTCGAACACAAATAGTGGGACAACAAGTTTTTCCTCTTCCACATCCTTCTTATTTGCCTCCAATTTCCTGGCGGTTTTCTCGTCGAACACCGCACTACACTTTGGGCATAGTATAGCCTTTGACCCGTTCTCTTTGTACTTCTCTTGGAATTCTGAGAAATTTTTGCCTGGTTAGGGATAGGCCAACTCGGGATTGATTGAGACGTAAGTCCGAAACCTGGGGGTCGACCAAATGGGGTTGCCAAAGGTCCAAAATCATGGTAACGGGGGAATGGAGATGATGAGGTGTCGCTATAATTCGAACCGAGGTTATGCATACTTTCCATAAACTCAGTCCGCATTCCCAACATTTGGTGCATGGGGACCGTGAAATTAGGCATATGTTGCCCAACAGTTCCCATGGTTATTGGTGATGGCGTTTGTGGCTGACTTGGTGTCATAATTGGCCCTACAAATGTTGTCGAAACCGTTGATGCCATGTTGGAGCCGATATCGGAAGCTTAGGGCGTCGTCGTGTCTCTCGCCGAAGACGTTTCTTCGTGTGGTCTAGGAGACGTCATTTTTTCACTTCACAATCGCATACACCTAACATTGTTGATGTCCCACCGGGTGTGCCAATTTGTTGTTTCGTCAATAATCTCTAGCCTTCCTATGAGAGGGTTACTTACAGGACCGACTACAAAGTTCTAGGCTCAGTGTCTGAGCGTATGGTGTTTTGGTAAGCAATGTCTTTGAAAGGTTTAAAAAGCGTAAATGTAATTCTTGATGAGTTAGGGATGTGGTAAAAATTAAGACAAACAGGAATGTATTGAAAGTAAAGCAAGAAATCAAAGGTAAATTTGGTAAGATTAAATGACTTATAAATGTAAATGGAGGCAAAAGTACATTTTTTATAGGGAGATTACTCTTTTCTAGTAAACACTTTGGTTCTTCAAGTTTTACTCCTACTGCAAATGCTAAAAATGCCTCCTTTAGAATCTTCCCTAACACTTGTTTAAATACTAATCAAAAGTAACCGTCGGGGGGTTACGAAGCCATCTTTTGATGACACGTGTTGGTCCACTTCCCCCATGTGTGTGAATAACTACCCACGTTCTTTGATTTCTCACGACCTCCGTCACCATACAAGTATTTCGACTTTGACCAAAGCCTACAAATTTCGACCCATGGATGTGTTCACTATAAGACCCCAATTTTGACCCTAAGATCCCTCATGATATCTCATCATATGCATTGGCTTTGGGATCACACCTTGGCTTCCTCCTCACCCCTCATTCATTGGGTTTGCATTGGGAAAGATCACCAATAACTTTTGATTGTATCATACTTTGTTTTTTATTATTTACTAACCAAAATACCAAAAAATATGTCAATATATAGTTTGTTACTTTTGTAGGTGGTCTGTGTGCTCACCTATGTTTTATCAAGCTCATATCTAGGGTTTGAGAGCCTCAATGCAAGGCGTTAAGTCAATAAATGGTCCATATTGGCTCTAAGCATCATATATGGATCCCCATGATCTTCACAAGTCACTTTGATCAAAAATTCATCAAGAGTTTGAAGCTTGTTTATCTTGGAAGCCCTAATTCATCTGGGTATCTTGTGTGACTTCTTCAACAAGTTTCTGCAAAATTTGATCAAATATTTCAAGGGATACTTCTTATTACATCATCTTATGCCTATATGATCCTCCATGAGTCCTAAAAGTCAATATAATTTAAAGTTAGCAAGTTGGTTCATGGTGGTTGACCAAGGAAAGTCAACTGGTCAAAACTGGAGTTCCCTAGACCCTATCTCCTACAATTTTTGTCATATGAAAATTATTCAAAGAGAAAATTTACTAAAAATGACATTCCAAACAACTTTCATGTTGAAGCCAAGAGCTAATTTTTCTTGGAAATTCAAGTCATTTACCATTTCATTTGTCATTTTACATATCATTTAACTTGTTTACGTTTATGCCATTTCCACTTTGCTTATTTGAGCCATATATTATGATTGTATATATTTGTTTGTATATTTTGTTTGTGTTTATGGTCTTAGGACCTTAAAATACTTAATAAACAACAAAAACCCTAAAAAAATGTTTGTGTGGATTGTTGGATTTGATCTGGACTTTTGGACTTAGAATTAGGTAACATTCCATGAGCAAAAGGACTTGCCGAATGCCAACATTTCTGAGACCAAGTTATTGTGATTTGAGCTTTCATCTGATGCAAGTATTAGGATCCCCTTGAATTCATCTGCTACATGGTCTTGATGCAACAATTATTTTGATCTTGTGTCTAATATCTTCTTCTAAGTTGATCAAAGAGTATTTCATCTGATACATGAGAAGACAAAGAAGACTTCTAGCCATGGGGTTTGTTTGCTTGGATGTGGCTATCTTTATTTGATGCCTTAATCTTCAAGATGCTTGGTATTGCTAATTTCATGCTGATTATTGCTTGATTCAAAGTCTAAAGGGGGAGCGGGTTTTCTATATGACATTCTTGTCTATTGGATTGCATCCCATTGGTCAGATCTTTTCAACTCTTAACTTTTAATTTTATGCTTAGGATTAGTCTTTTCATCTCCTCCCATTTATTAAATTTCAAAATCTCTCCCCCATTTTCAAAAACTTTCTTTACTTGTAAATTTCAAAACTAGACTTTATTGCAAACTAGAAACTCTTTTCTTAAATCAAACTTGTAAATGAAATTAACCATATTGACTTAAAATTTCAAAAGACAAAAATAACTAACACTCATTCAAACTTTTGGGCCTTTTGTGCCTCTTTTAAACTTAACTTTTGACTAAAATCAATCCACTCATTTTGAATTTGATACCACGAACTACGAGATTTTGATCCCTCATTTTTATGTTGGTACGTAGGCACAAGTCCGAAGGTCTTGTCAAACACAAAAATATAATCAATGAATTCTTTTCTCATCCCCGCATTCTATTTTTTTCTCAAACATTTTTTATACCAAAAACACATACACACATAAAAAAGGGCTCCCTAGGAGTACCTAGGACACTTTAGGTGTTAACACCTTCCCTCTGTGTAACCAACCCCCTTACCTGTAATCTCTGGCATTTTATTAGTTTTGATTTGAAAACTTCTTATCTTTGGGTTTTGTCCGTAATTTTCCTTTTTCCTTTAGAAATAACAAAAGTGTGGTGGTGATTCTGGTGATGTTAAGTTTATCCATAGCTTGATTGTCATGAATTTACCGCTACCGAAATTAAGTGTTGACTCTGCTGGGGAGTAGTCCTCAGTGGATTTAGCCTACTTTTTTATGTGTATATATTTGTATATTTGATGTTTGTATCCTTGTTTTGTGTGATATAATTTGCTTGTTGTGCTTGGTGATCTCTGAGTAGTGAGATAAGTTCTAACCCGAACTTGAGTGCAATTAAGATAGGAGGATGGTATAGTCATGTTCGACTTGTGTGGAGTAGTCCTTAACAAGTTGGCTTGAGACCTATCTACTCAGTGGAGACCCTTTTGGAGCTATTGATGTAACACAAGTTATTTATGGTTAGGCATTACTTTCTCTGATTTGGGATCCGAGAAGTTGAGGACCATAAAACATTTAACCCAACCTGGCCTATTTAGGATGTACTGCGAAGATTGTTCAAGTGTAGACTTGATAATAGTTGTTACACGATACTACACTCAGACGAGTTTATCTTGACAATATTATGGGTTGATGAGCCAATTATCCTAACCTATAATATTCGATAGATGGAATTAAGACTCTGGGAACTCTTTAGAACATGATCTACAAGGTTTTTATCCTTAGTACACTCCTTTGGGATGGTTCTTAACCTGACTTCATGCCCGTGACTCACAACAAACCCTTTAATTCTTGGTTGATCCAATCAAGTCTTGCGAGTATCAATGGAACTTGGGATTTCATAAGGTGAAAACCATAATCCACCAAAATGGATGATTGATCTTGACAATGACTTGATTCATCCCTTGACTTTTGTCTGTTTGCCTTGTGTGTGATCCCTTATTTATGATTGTTGCATTCATGCATTCATGCGCATCATGACATTCATCACACGAAAAATAACTTCAAGGAACTGAGGTTTTATTTGCAAATGTTTTAAGACCATGGATTATGGATGAAGGAACACTAAGAAGTACAGTTTTAGATGTCCTAATTTGAAAGAGCTAAGGAAGTTATTATCCTTTGTACTAGATCCCTTGGACTTCAAGCAACGTCATGGAAAGATTTTATCTATGTTATCCACTTATGTGGTTGAAGGACTCTTGAGTGTGTTGGTTCAGTTTTATGACCCTCTCTACTGTTGCTTCACTTTTCCCGATTATTAGCTTATGCCTACATTAGAGGAGTATGCCCATCTCTTGGGAATACCTATTTCTGACAAGATGCCTTTTAGTGGATTGGAGGAGATTCCCAGATCTCATATTATAGTTGAAGCTCTTCATCTGAAGAAGTCTGAGATTGAGGCTCATTGGGTGAAGAAAGGGGGAATGTTTGGATTGACCTCTGAGTTTCTTATAGGGAAAGCTATTGTCTTTGCTCAAGTCGGTAGTGTGGACTCTTTTGAAGCTATATTTGTGTTTCTCATCTATGGTTTAACTTTGTTCCCTAACATTGACGGTTTTGTTGATGTTAATGCCATTAGAATCTTCTTGATTGGGAATCATGTTCCTACTCTGTTGGGTGATATGTATTTCTCTTTGCATCTAAGGAATTCTAAAGGTGGTGGGAATATTGTCTGATGTGTTCCTCTTCTGTATAAGTGGTTTATTTCGCACTTGCCTCAGACGCCTGCTTTTGTGGAGAATAAACAATGTCTACGGTGGTCTCAGAGACTTATTGCTCTCACTAATGATGATATTGTTTGGTATGATTCTGCATTGAGTAGTGTGGATATTGTTAATAGTTGTGGTGAGTTCTCTAATGTGCCTCTCATTGGTACACAAGGAGGAATCAACTACAACCCTGTTTTGGCTCGTCGTCAACTTGGGTTCCCCATGAGAGAAAAACCTAATAACACTCAGTTAGAAGGTCTTTTCTATCAAGAGGATAAAGGTTCCCAACTTTTGAAGCAGAAGATGATACGTGCTTGGCATAATGTGCATAGGAAAGGAAGATTCGAGCTTGGTCCGTGCAACTGTGTAGATTTGGAAGCTTACACTACTTGGGTGAAGAAGAGAGCTTTGGAATTTAAGATGACGTATGCATGTGAGAGACCTATGTCTTTGGTTGTGGTTGAGCCATTAGCTCTCCCTAATCAAGATGTAGAGGAGTTGGAAGACGCACTCGCCAAGATGAAGCAAGAGAGAGATGTGTGGGAAGAGCGGTTCCATGCTTTGAGCTGAAAGCATGAGGAGTTGCAGCTTGAGTCAAAGGACAAAGATGCGCTTATTGAACTTCTTGAAGACCGAGCAGTGAAGATAGAGAGAGAGCCAGAGGGTTCATCTTCCACTAGTATGCTTCAGCCTTCTAGGGCTTGGAATAAGATTGTTGATCAGCTTGTCCTTGAGAAATATCAGTGAAGACATCTTTTGAGACCGAGATTCGACACATCCGAAGGAAGTACACGCCATCATCCAGATCATCTAACATTGTTGCCAAGGGATCCTTAGAATGCTTAGTTTCCTTTTCTCTTGTATTTGTACTTTGGTTTCTGAAATTGTACTAAGTGTAATTCTTCCAAATTTTATGAATAAAATGGTCAATCAAATTGTAATTATCATTATTATATGTTTGCAAATAAAACAACATGTTCCTTGAAACTAAATAAACAAAAACATTGCATTTCATGCATCATTTGCATAACAGGTTTTCTTCTGCCAGATGTCTTATCAGTTATTCTTCTATGCTTCAGCCAAGTTAACTCACCGATAGAACACTCGCATCAATCAACCCAGAATTATGGAGCATTTGGAACAAGAGAATAGAGAACTGAAGGATGAGGTTGCTCAGCTGACTGCCATGATGGAGTCTATTCTTGCTGCACATAATCAGTCTTCACCAACTCCTACAACTCCTCCCCAAAGGACTGTCATCTTCGAGGTTGCTACTTCAACCATGCTTGTTGCTTCTACTCAATTCGGTCCCACTATGCCTGCTGAATTCCCGTGGGGGATGCCACCAAATTTCATGCCTGAAGGGTTTGCACCCACATTTGCTTCTATGTCGGAATCTAGCCTGGTCATGTCTATGCCACCTCCCGGTGTTCATGCCTTGCCTCGTGTTAAGGACACCATCTAACATTCTGAGCTGTCTGAGAGCCCAGATGTTTACGAGAAAATGGATGAAATGAAGGATCAGTTCCTTGAGTTGCGAAAGGAATTGAAGACTCTGAGAGGAAAAGACATGTTTGGTAAAAGTGCTGCTGAACTTTGCTTTGTACTGAATGTGAATATCCTGATGAAGTTCAAAGTCCCTGACTTTGAAAAGTATAAGGGAAATACTTATCCACTAAGCCACCTCATTATGTATGCCAGAAAAATGTCAACTCAAACTGATAATGATCAGTTATTGATTCACTACTTTCAAGACAATTGGACTGACGCTGCTCTAAGATGGTATATGGGGCTAGACAGTGCGAGTGTTCACACGTTCTATGATTTGGCAAGGCTTTTGTGAAGCAATATAAGTATAATATGGATATGGCGCTTGATAAAGACCAATTGAGGTCTATGTCTCAGAAGGATAAGGAAACGTTTAAAGAATATGCTCAAAAATAGAGAGAACTTGCTGCACAGATTAATCCTTCATTAGAAGAAAAGGAGATGACGAAGATTTTTCTAAAGACCCTGAGTTTGTTTTATTATGAGTGTATGATTGATAGTTCCCCTAGTGACTTTACCGAGATGGTAAACATGGGAATGAGGTTAGAGGAAGGAGTCCATGAGGGACGTCTGTCTAAGGAAGAGGTGTCATCCAGTAAGAAGTATGGGAGTGGTTTGGCCAGAAAGAAGGAAGGGGAAACCAATGCAGTATCCATGGGGAGGGAGAGGAGGCTCATATTAGAAGAAATCCCCAACCGCGTCAGCATCAACATCAAGTTTCATCAGTAATCCCAGTGTTTTCAAATAATTCCAACAATCTATCAGTTCCAATTCAACAACAACATCAACTACAACCGCAACAAAGAACTAACTACAACAACAACAACAACAACAATAATCAACAACAAAAATTCGAGAGAAAGAAGGTCTATTTTGACCCTATTCCTATGTCATACGCCGAACTCTACCCATCTTTGGTTCTCAAGAATCTACTTCAACCAAGAAATCCACCTCAAATTCCCGAGCCACTTCCATGGTGGTATAAGCCTGAACTCCATTGTGCCTTTCATCAAGGAGCTCCCGGCCATGATATTGAGAACTGTTACTCGTTGAAGTACGAGGTACAGAAACTTGTGAAGAGTGAGATGGTGTCCTTTGAGGATCGTGCGCCGAATGTGAAAGTCAATTCGTTACCTGCCCATGGTAACTCTTCTGTCAACATGGTAGATGGTTGTCCTGGAGAATATAAGGTGTATGATGGTCGCCATATCAAACAGTATTTGGTTGCAATTCATAGAGATATCTGTTTGGTCAGTGATTGTGAGCATGACCATGATGGTTGTGTGATATGTAGCGTGAACCCTTGAGGATGTGTCATTGTCAAGAGGGACATTCAGAGATTGATGGATGAAGGGCTTATCCATGTTTGTCAGTTAAGGGAAGTAGATAATGTCAATGTAATTGTGCCAGTGTTTAAGACCCCTGAGCGGGTAGTAATTCAATTTGATAGTAGCAACAGCAACAACGTCAATAGATCAGTATCATCGTTGGTAATACGATTAGCAGGCCCTGACCCGTGTACATCTGATAAAGTTGTGCCCTATTAGTATAATGCCACCATGGTAGAGAATGGTCGAGAGGTTCCATTACCTACAACAAATTTTGTTGTGAATATAGTTGATATTGAAAAGGTGACCCGTAGTGGTCGTGTGTTTGGCCCAGTCTTTCCAAAGGATGTAGAAGAGGTTGCGGTCAGTAAGAAGGTGGATGTATTTGTGGTGAATCCAATTAGTGCTCCAGTTTGTCAGTCTGTTGAATCCAGAAAGCTGAAGCCTAATGATGATGCTGAGGTACTACGATTAGTCAAGAGGAATGAGTTTAATATGGTGGAGCAGTTGCTCCAAACTCCGTCAAAGATTTCAGTGCTGTCTCTATTGATGAATTCTGAGGCACATATAGAAGCATTGCAAAAAGTGTTGCAGCAAGCCTAAGTTGAGCATGATGTAATTGTGGATCAATTTGACCATATTGTGGCTAACATTACTTCTTGTAGCAATCTGAATTTTTGTGATGAAGAGCTTCCTGTGGAAGGCAGAAATCACAGTCTAGCATTACATATTTCAATGCACTGTAAGGAGGATACATTGTCCAATGTGTTGGTCAATACCAATTCTTCTTTTAATGTACTCCCAAAATCAACTCTATCCATACTCTCCTATCAGGGTGTGTAAGAACAAAGTTGGTTCTACAATGTATATCTAAGATTTTGATGATAACAAAGGATGAAACAAAAATGGTAACCTAACGAAATTTTCTTAAGTGTGCAGGACTCTAATCAAACAACCGGATAGATAAATCATCAGATATAGAATCTAGCGATTAGAAGCTACTCAGAGGATACGTGACCAGAAGGTTCTGACTCTACCACAAGCGCTAGCAAAACGAAATAAGTTAGAAACTCTGAAAGAGAAGAATAAATCCAGACTCTGAAGACGCACGATCTGAAGTTGTCAATATTAAAGAGAAACTCTGATACAGTCATATACAAGTACCCTCTGAAGACGAACATTGCAAAACAAGACTCTGAATACAGGATTCGCTGACTCAGAAAGCATAACCATGAAGAAATCTGCATTTAGGAAGAAACTATTTCTAGAAGGAAATTATGACGTGCCCAAAACGGTTTTGGAAAGAAACAAGGAGAGTAATGATATTAATCTTTCTTCAATGTCCAAGATTCTATCATCACCCAATGGTCCTCTCAAACTTCTATATAAAGGATGGAATGTCACACAAGAAAACACACCAGAGACACAAGAATACAAATCTCTCAATCATCCGCTTTCACTATTTCACGAGTTGCTGCTCTTACGTGAAAAATTGTTGTTCTTATATATATGTAATATTTGCTTATTGTTAGAAGCACTGTGCATTACCAATCATCTCATTACTAAGATACTTCCTCAAGATACTCTATGCAGTCTGAATACTTGAGAGGGCTAAGGGATTATTCTCTTAGACGGTTGTTTGTATAATCTTTCAAGATTAGTGGATTAAGTCCTTTTTGAAGGAGAAATCACCTTGGTCGGGTTGACTGGAGTGGCTTTTAATTTCAAGCAAACTAGTATAAAATTTTGTGTCTAATTCTTTTTATTCTGAGTGTGTCTAAATTCTTAAAAAGTTTTATTTTCCAAAACAATTCAAACCCTCTTTCTTGTTTTTCTCTACCTTCAATTGGTAACAGAGCTCCGACTCTGTTATTGATTTTCTAATTAAACACTGAATAGTGTGATGAGATCCAGCGTGAGAAAAAAATTATGGCCAACACCAATGAAAGAGATAGTTACAATGTTAAACCTCCAATCTTTGATGGAAAAAAATTTGATAATTGGAAAGATAAAATTGAAATTTTTTTTCTGGGCTACGACATTGATCTATGGGATATAGTCACAATCGGATATACACCACCTGTGACTGACGCTGGCGTTGCCATTCCCAGAAGCAGAATGACAGATGATCAGAAGCGTGAATTCAAAAACCATCAGAAAGCCAGAACGATAATACTAAATGCCATTTCCTACAATGAATATGAAACGATCACCAACAGGGAAACAACTAAAGAAATACTTGACTCCCTAAGGATGACTCACGAAGGAAATTCTCAAGTCAAAGAGACAAAGGCTATGGCTCTAATTCAGAAATATGAATCCTTCAAATGGAGGACGATGAAGGGGTAGAGGTAATGTTTTCTAGATTTCAAACTTTAATTTCAGGACTCAAAGTTCTGGACAAGGGCTACACAACTGCAGATTATGTCAAAAAGATAGTCAGAAGTTTGCCAAAGAAATGCAGACCCATGGTTACAGCTTTAAAGTTATCAAAAGATCTTAACAATATCAGCCTTGAGGAACTCGTCAGTTCACTCAGAAGCCATGAGATAGAACTTGAGGAAGATGAGCCTCAGAAGAAGATCAAGTCGATAGCACTGAAGTCCAAATCTGAAAGACGCAAGCCAGAAAGGAACAAAGCCTTCCAAGTTGAAGAGGAAGACAATGACGACTCTGAAAAGGAAGACTCTGACGACGAAGAAGAATTATCCCTTTTGACCAGAGGAGTAAAACATCTCTGGAGAAAAAGGAATAATAACTTCAAAATACCAAGACCCAAGTGAGATCTCTCAGAATCAACTTTTAGAGGTAAGTCAAACAAAGAAATAATATGCTATGAATGCAAGGAAACAGGTCATTACAGAAACGAATGTCCCAAGCTGAAGAAAGAAAGCTCTATAAGAGAAGGTTTCAAGAAAAGCTCATTCAGAACCAAAAAGGGACTGATGGCCACCTGGGACGACAATGGATCTGATTCCTCCGAATTAGACTCTGAAGAACAGCCAAATGTTGCACTCATGGCTACCACCTCCAAAAATACATCAGATTGAGAATCTGATTCTGAAGAGGTATTTTCTGATCTTTCTCGCTCTGACCTTGAATCATGCCTTTATGAAACTCTAAACTCATATCAGAACCATCAAAGAATGTGAAACTTTAAAGCTTTAAAAAAAGTTCTTAAAGGAACCATCAAAGAATATGATAAGCTTGAGATAGCAGTTTCAGAACTAAAAGATGAAAACCAAACTTTGATAAAAGAAAGAGACTCCATAAATAAACAATGTTTAAAACTTGAAGAAGCATTATCTCAAGCCCCACAAACTTCTAACACAATAATATATGAATATGAAAAATCTTTTCAAAAGTTTATGAAAAATGGGATAGAGAGGAGTAGAATGGAATACATGATTTATGGAGTAAGTCAGAATAATAAAAGAGGAATAGGGTATGTCCCCAGTGAAGATAAATCTTCTACAGATGACAAACCTAAATCTCCTTTTTCTTATCACTACACACATACACAAGCACAACGTTTTGATAATGCTAGAAAACCTAAAGTTCTAAAAAACTCTCGGAAAACTAATCACAAAGGACCCAAAAGACTTTGGGTACCAAAGGATAAGATTTTTTATGTTGCAGATATCTTATACAGCGGAGTTTAGACACCAATCATGGTACTTGGACTCTAGATTCTCGCGACACATGACGGGAAGAAAGTATATATTCCAAAGCCTGGAACTTAAAGATGTTGGCTTCGTAGGGTTCAGAGGAAATCATAAAGGAAGAATCCGAGGCTCCAGAACTATTGGTAATGGAACTCTTCCCTCTATATCTGATGTTATCTATGTAGAAGGATTAATGCATAACCTATTATCAATAAGTCAATTAAGTGATAACGGTTATGATGTAATCTTCAATCAAAAAACATGTAAAGCAATTAATCAGAATAATGGAACAGTTCTATTCACTGGCAAGAGGAAAATAAATATTTACAAAATAAATCTTTCAGACTTAAAAGATCAAAATGTAAAATGTCTGATGTCTGTTCATGAAGAGCAATGGGTATGGCATAGACGATTGGGCCACATTAGCATGAGAAAACTCTCTCAACTAAATAAACTCGAGTTAGTCAGAGGCCTACCTAAACTAAAGTACTCTTCATAACCTCTATGTGAGGCATGTCAGAAAGGAAAATTTTCAAAAACATCGTTTAAAAATAAAAATATTGTTTCTACCTCTAAGCCTCTGGAACTTCTTCACATTGGCATGTTTAGACCTGTTAAGACAGCGTCAGTCAATGGAAAGAAGTATGGACTAGTTATTGTTGATGATTTTAGTCATTGGACATGGGTAAAATTCCTAAAGCACAAGAGTGAGTCTCACTCTGTATTCACTAGCTTCTGTTCCAAAGTGCAAAATTAATTTGACTCTAAAATCATCAGAGTCAGAAGTGATCATGGTGGAGAATTCGAGAATAAATTTTTTGAGGAACTATTTGATTCTAATGGAATATCCCATGATTTCTCCTATCCTAGAACTCCACAACAAAATGGAGTTGTAGAGAGAAAGAATGGGACACTCCAAGAGATGGCCAGAACCATGATCAATGAAACAAATGTGGCTAAGCACTTTTGGGCTAAAGCAGTAAATACAACGTGTTATATTCATAACATAATATCTATAAGACCTATTCTGGAGGAGACTCCCTATGAACTGTGTAAGGGAAGAAAAACCAACATTTCTTATTTTCGTCCTTTTGGATGCTCTTGTTTTATTCTCAATACTAAAGAACATTTGAACAAGTTTCATTCAAAAGCACAAAAAGGCATTATGTTAGGATACTCAAAACGCTCTAAAGGCTACAGAGTATACAACACAGAAACCAAAATGGTGGAAGAATCAATACATGTCAGATTTGATGATAACCTTGACCCTAAAAAGTTAAAGCAAGTTGATAAACTTGCAGACTTGGAGATCACTCTTGCAGGTTCTGACGAAAAGACTATAGCACCAGAAGTATCTGATAAACAAAGTCTATATGCAATTGAAGCCTCAACTATCCAGAAAAGATCAAGAAGTCTCCCCAACATCTCTGAATATTTGATTCTGGGAAACAAGGATGAACCTGTCAGAACTAGGTCAACATTCAAAGTATCTGAAGAAACTCCTCTAGGACTAGTATCTCTGATTGAGCCTACTTCCTGTGATGAGGCACTTCAAGACAACGACTGGGTTCTAGCTATGAAATAAGAGCTAGATCAATTCTCAAAGAATGACGTCTGTGATCTTGTTCCAAAGTCTAAAGGAACTCACATTATTGGAACCAGATGGGTATTAAAAAACAAACTGAACGAAAAGAGAGAAGTAGTCAGAAACAAAGCACGAGTGGTAGCATAGGGGTACAGTCAACAAAAAGGCATTGACTACAACGAAACCTTTGCCCCAGTTGCTAGGTTAGAATCTATTCACTTACTTGTATCTTTTGCTGTGAATCATTCAATCAAACTATATCAAATGGATGTCAAGAGTGCATTTCTTAATGATTATATATCAGAAGAAGTTTATGTCAATCAACCTTCAGGTTTTGAAAACTCTAAATGTCCAGAACATGTTTTTAAACTTAAGAAATCACTGTATGGTTTAAAACAAGCTCCTAGAGCTTAGTATGAAAGACTAAGTAACTTTCTTCTGGAACATAATTTTATTAGAGGAAAGGTTGACTCTACACTCTTCTGTAAAAACATTAAAAGTGATCTCATGATATGCCAGATATATGTTGATGACATTATTTTTGGTTCATCTAACCCCTCTGTATGTCAAGAATTCTCTGAGCTAATGCAGGCAGAATTTGAAATGTGCTTGATGCAAGAACTAAAGTTCTTTCTAGGAATTCAAATCAATCAAGCTTCATAAGCTACCTACGTTTATCAAAGTAAGTACATAAAATACATTCTGAAGAAATTCGAAATGACTGAATGCAAACCTTCTAAGACACCAATGCATCCATCCTGCATTTTGGAGAAAGAAGAAATTAGCCAGAAGGTTTGTCAGAAGCTCTATCGTGGTATGATAGGCTCTCTTCTCTATCTAATTGCTACACACCCTGATATTTTATTTAGTGTATGTCTTTGTGCCAGATTCCAATCAGATCCCAGGGAATCTCATTTAACAGTTGTTAAAAGAATCCTCAGGTATCTGAAAGGAACCCCTAACCTTGGCCTGATGTATGAGAAAACATCATAGTGTAGGCTCTCTGGTTATTGTGATGCAGATTATGCAGGGGACATAATGGAACGTAAAAGTACATCTGGGAACTGTCAGTTCTTGGGAAATAATCTTATATCTTTGGCCAGCAAAAGGCAATCAACCATAGCTCTGTCCACTGCAGAAGTAGAATATATATCAGCTTCACTCTGCACTACTCAGATGCTCTGGATGAAAAATAAACTTGAAGACCTTCTGATATTTGAGAGTAACGTTCCTATTTTCTATGATAATATTGTTGCCATTTGTTTAAGTAAGAATCCTATTTTGCATTCTAGAGCCAAGCACATAGAAATAAAACATCACTTCCTTAGAGACTATGTTCAGAAAGGGGTAATTTCATTAAAATTTATTGATACAGACCATCAATGGGCTGATATCTTTACTAAACCCCTCGCCGAAGACAGGTTCTCTTTTATTTTGAAAATTTTAAACATTCAAATTTGTCCAGAATAAATGTGCTTCTCTGAATTAGCAGAATAAGACTCTGAATTAAAAATATCTGGTATTTGGATCTGACTCTGATGCTACTACCGGTTAGAAGTTATCTGAATCATAAATCCTCAGGATCCAACCCTTTTGTATTCCTGAAGATCAGATAAAGTAATACGTTGTACCTCACGCGTCTGACCTTGGAACTTCTAGACAGCTGTCTAGCAGAAATCAAGAGACAGACTCTTGAAATCTCCTCGAGCAGTATGATGATTTGGGGATTAGACCTCCATCACGGGCTGTAATCATTCTCCTCTAAACGTGCAAACTTGGTTAACATGCTGCATTTAATGATTTAACAGTTAAACTACTCTTAATGTTGTCGTTTTGCATACAGAAGAAGTGCAGAAGCAGTGCAGAAGCAGAAGAAGTGCAGAAGAAGAAGTACAACTCAAAAATCAGACCAATTCAATCATCTATAGATGAATTGAATGGCTTACAAGTCACACGACCACACAAGACTCAAACCCTTATTCTTTCTCAATATTTTGTTATGTATTTCTTATGTATCAAATCAGGTTTTCCATGTCCTTTTTATAGAAGCATTCAGCTGGGCTTGGACATCATAAAACCCTAAAACTATTTTCCATTCAAATCTTCTCATGGCAGCTGATTAGATCTCTTTGGAAAATAAGTAAATTTGGTTGTAATTAATGATTGAATGCGTTTGTAAATCAGATCTTCAATCATACATAGATTGTCATTAATAGCGCAATCACATAACACAACATTCAGACTGAATGTTCTGTGTACAAATGTCATGACATCGGGTCTGACATCCTGGAACGATCCTGCATAATTCCATTTTAAATATCCAGTAGGTACATAATATCAGATGTCATGACATCGTGTATGACATCCTGAAACAATCCTACATAATTATGTTTTCAAACCTCCAACAGGTACATAAATATCTTATGTTAAGACATCACATGCAACATCTTGTGAACACTCTTTGTTTTACCAAAATTGCTGCCAACTCTTAGAACCAACAAACTCCCCCTTTGACAAATTTTGGCTAAAACATATATCTGTCCATTTTGTTCACAAGAAAAGAAAAACACATCAGTAGTTAAACAGCATAACAGTGTTTAAGCAGCAGCAGAAGCAAACAGAATTACTAGCTATATTAGCAACTAGTGAAACATACAAATGCACATGAGGGTACTTCTTCTCCCCCTAAGTCTGTACAATACAAACATCTCCTTTAACAGTAACAACACCTGTAATAACAGCACCTATAACAATCAGAGTCACCCTCTGACATCTGCTTCAACATCACCTGTGCACCACATCAGACATCTCCTCCAACATCTGTAAACAGAATAGCATTCTGTCTTACATCAAACATCTCCTTCAACATTAGTTGTTCATCTGTTCAGCTACACCAGCACATACATACATCTCCACACAGCTCCACATATTTAACTGCAGCTCTCCACATATTCACTTCTCCCCCTTTTTAGTCAAAATAGACCAAAGGTGGCCAATTAGACAAAATAAATGTCAATCAGCCTAGCAGAGAATGTCACAAGAGATGTTATAACATATAAAATGTTAAAACATAAATGTTAGGAGATACAAACCATAATTATACACAGCTGCAATAGCTGAGATAATTAGAAATCCGTGGAACTCATAAAGAGCCCAAATATTACATCAAGGCATCAGTAAGGACTGCCAAAAATTACAAACATTTCAACAAGAACATCAAAACATCCAGCATCCAGAACAGTCTTCATAACAGCACACAGCACACACAGTCTTCATAACAGGGGGACCATCACAACTTAGTCTGAGGAAGTAGCATCTTCTTCACCTTCAGATTCGTAACTTCCACTAGATTGAGAATTAGACCTCTCAATTGAGGTATGGGCATCTGGCTCCTTGGTTGTACCAACCTTATCCATCTCTTCCTGCTCCAAGCTACTAATGATAACCTCTAAAGCTTCCTTCCTAGCCTTGGCAACCCTAATACCAATATCCAGCTCCTTACAAGTTTCCTTCAATTGAGCAATCAAGCCACCTTGAGAGGCTGGCTCCTTCCTTGCAGATTTCATGACAACATCATTGACATGCTTCCTTCAAATAGCTTGTAGTGAATGGACAGTGGAGGTCTCCTTCTGCTGGGAATATCACTTGTGTTTAGAATACCAGGTTGCTGGCTCAAGATAATTCCATAAATGATAGATGGAAAGGCAATAGGCAGCTTTACTGCATTAGTGAAGGCATGTCTAACAATCTGTTCAAACATAAACCTTCCAAAATCAAAGTTGAGCCTGGTTCCAATAGCATAAATGATTCTTCCAAGACCATTAGAGATAGTTGAGATATGATTTGTCGGCACTCTGTTGGCTGAACCAATCTTATGCAAGATGACATATTTAACAGTTAGTTTGCCAACTGATAGATGCTTCTTGCTAGGCCATTCCTTGACTTGGCCAGCAGTAATAGTCCTACAGACTTCATTTTCTGTAGCCTCTAACTCCACACCTCCTTCAGTTCCTCTCCCTAGGAACTTATTGATTATGGTCGGGGAGAACCTTACACATCTACCTCTCACAAAGACCTTGCAGAATTCCTTGCTACTCTTGTCAGAAATATCCTCTGGGATATTCACGACAAACTCTTTCACTAATCCTTCAAAACATTGGGGCAAAGCAACAATAGTTTTCATCAGACTAGCAGTCTTGATTAATTCCATGACTTCCTTCACTTCTACAGCCTTCTTCCCTAGTTCCCTCTCAACAGCAACTCTCCTTTGCATAACAAACTTCCACTTGGCAGCATCATCTTCCAGATGGAAAGAAATGTTGTCCAAATGTACAGCTGCAACCTTAGTTGGAGACTTTTTAACAGTCTGCCTTTTAGCAGGAGAGATGTCTGGGACATCGCCTTCAACATCATCTTCAAAATCAGAGCTTTCTCTGATCTTCCTCTTCTTGACCTCTACTTTACTCCATGATTTAGAGGGTCCTACACCAGCAGTCTTCTTCCTAGTTCTGGCTGTCAACATCTCAGCCACAATCTTACCTTTCCTGGTCTTCATTTTCCTTGCAACACTTGGTTTCAAATGATGAACCAAGGTGTCATCTTCTTCTTCTTCTAAACTTTCTTCCTCCAAATCAATTACTCTCTCAGTAGTGTTAGGCTTCTTAGAATGAGAAGCATCTATAGGATCTTTGCTAGACATGTTTTTTCTTAGGGAGCATAGTCCCTCAGCAGCAATGTCTTTTTCTGATCTAGATGAATCATCATCTTTCTCAGTTTGAGGTTCCACCTCAGGAGAGGGGTCCCTTCTAGACAGAGGGGTTGAAACACCCTTGACTGCATGCCCTTTGTTAAGAATCCTAGTTACCAGGTTCCTAATGACACGATCTGTATAGTGCATGCCATCCTTAGGAAGAGGGTTATCAGGAATGTTACCTTGATTTTTTCCAGTCGTGAAAGAAGGGCCAGGGGCGTCGCATGGAATAACAGAGACAGGAATGACCTCCAAAATATCTTCATCCAGAAACTCCATGGAGGGAGTCCTTTCTTTGTGAGTGGGTTTTGATCCAGATGATGGGGGATGTTGTGACATTTTGTTGGACTTTTGAAAGAAATCTTTTTGCCCTAACAGAGGTTGTCCGAGAAGTTGGATGAAGATGGAAATGGTTGTGTTGAGGTAGCGTGTGGAAATGACATAGATACTAGTTCCAATACTAGGTAATGATTTACCATAAATGTGGCACTTTCTTTTCAATGGACAGACAATATTTTTATTACCATTTCCACTCCACTTTAATTGCTATAACTTCTCATGAATACAAATCCCTAATTTCCCTCTTAAATATTCAAACTGATTAAGATTCAGATTCCTTGCAAATTTGTCAGCTAATTGCATTTAATGCTTTAGTGCTATGATTTTTTCTTCCATAAATTCTCTAATGAAGTGATGACAAATATCAATGTGCTTAGTCCTGCTGTGCTGAATAGAATTTTTGGAAATAGTTATAGCACTCAGGTTGTCATAGTACAATGTCATGACATCGTGTGTGACATTGTATTCAGTCAACATTAGTTTCAACAAACCTTGTTGAGAACAGCTACTTCCAGCTGCTATATATTCAGCTTGATATATAGCACAAACACCACTTTCATCTTTGAATACTTCCGAATGTGTAGGAGAAGAAGTCCTTGCACTCTCCATGTCAATCTTCTTAACACTGTTGTTGGCACATTTGCTTTGTGATAGAAAAATAGACTCTTCTATCTGCTTGACTTGTAGCCCAAGTCCAACAAAGCTCTTCCCAACTTCAGACTGCATTTGTCTAGCAACATGTTCTACCATCTGATCTGACCTCCTACCAAACCCAATATTATCCACATCTGTTTGAGCCACCATGAGCTTTTCTCCTTGAGGTTTCAGACAAAAATCTTTGAAGATTTCAACCACATCATATTTGTTTTTGGTCCAGGTTTATCTGGAGAAGTCATCCACCGCTGCATACTTCTTTCCACCAAGGCTTTCCACCTGCATGGGTCCCATCAAATTCATATGGAGGAGTTTCAAACCTTTGGAAGTGATATCATGTCTGAGTTTCTGGTGTGACATCCTTGTCTGACATTTCCCACAGACTTTTCTTTCATCAATCTTCAATTTGGGAGTTCTTCTAATAGCTTCAGCAGATATAATCATATTCATACCTTGCAGATGGCTCAATCTTTGGTGCCATGTCTTCACTCCTTCTTATTTGACTAAGGTACCCTTTGAAGAATCGCCAATTTGAGAACTCCACATGTAACAGTTGTGTTTGGTCCTGACTCCTTTCATGATCACTTCACTTTCTTTGTTAGTAATCAGACATTCAGTTTTAGTGAAGTTAACATTTAGACCTTGGTCACACAGTTGACTGATGCTTATTCGATTAGCAATTAATCCCTTAACTAGTAGGACATTGTCGAGGTCAGGAACTCCAGGGAAATCAAGCTTACCAATCCCCTTGATTTTACCCTTTGCTCCATCACCAAAGGTTACATAACTTGTGGCATGAGGATGAAGGCCAGTTAGTAGGTTTTTGTTTCCAGTCGTGTGTTTGGAGCACCCACTGTTAAAATACCAATCTTCTTTGGTTGAAACTCTGAAGGAAGTGTGAGCTATTAGACTTGTGAAATTAGTCTTGGGAACCCATTGCTTTTTGTTGACAGACCTATGATGTTTGGGTCTAGGTTGATAGTGAGTCTGATGATGAACAGGGCTAGGATAACCATACAGCTTATAGCAGAAGGGCTTCAGGTGGCCAAATTTTCCACAGTAATGGCATCTCCATCTTTGGTGTTTCCCTTTCTGCTGTCTTCCCTTCTGATGTTGTGACATATGATGTGACATCTCATGTTTGCTTTTAATATGGCTGCACTTAAGTTTGGATTTAGGTTTGCCATCAGTGTAACTGCACTCAGGCTAAAATTCATTAAACCCAATGCCAGATTTGTTTCCTGTTATTTGTCCAGTCTGGAGAATCTTGTCTAAGGAGTCAGATCCATTATTTAACATTCTTACATACTTGGTCATCTCTTCCAGTTTAGAATTCAAGAACACAACTTCAGTTTTTAACTTGGAGATGGTTTCCACATGTTCTGCCTTCTCATTCTCCAGTTGTACTATCACTTTCTTCTGGCTTTCAACTTGTTGACTTTCATCTAGCTTGGAATTCAGAACCACTGCTTCTGTTTTTAATTTGGAGATGGTTCCCAAGTGTTCTACCTTCTCATTCTCAAGTTGAGTTATTACCTTCTTCTAGCTTTCAACCTGTTTACACACCTCTGCACTTTTGTGACACAACTTTCTGTAGGTAGTGGTCAACTCTTCAAAGGTTACTTCATCATCACTTGAGTCTTCATCAGAACCCCATCTTCCAGTCAAGGCAGTCACTAGATTTGCAAACTCTTTTGTTTCACACTCATCAGACCAAGTGACAGCAAGACTCATCTTCTGTTTCTTGAGGTAGGTTCCACATTCAGTTCTAATGTGTCCATACCCATCACATTCATGGCAATGTACTCCTTTTCCTTCTTTGGGCTTATCATCTGACCTTGTTCTTCTTCCAGCATTGTTGGATTTACTGATGTCAGATGAGATGTTCTTGACATTAGCCTTAGATCTTACATCCATCTTTTTCAACAGTCTGTTGAACTGTCTTCCCAGCATTGCTACATCATTTGCCAGATCTTCCTCAACCTCCTGACCACTTTCCTCCTCTGTGTTTGACATGAAGGTTATGCTTTTGGTTTTCTTTTCAGATCCATCACACATTCCCATCTCAAATTTTTGGAGGGAACCAATTAGCTCATCAACTCTCATGTTGGAGATGTCTTGAGACTCTTCTATGGCTGTCACCTTCATAGCAAATCTCGTAGGGAGTGACCTGAGTATTTTTCTTACTAATTTTTCATCTGACATCTTCTCTCCCAGGGCTCCAAAGGCATTGGCAATTTCAAGGATACTCATATGAAATTCATGAATATTTTCATCTTCTTTCATCCTTAAATTTTCAAACTTGGTGGTGAGCAGTTGTAGTCTAGACAGCTTCACTCTAGAGGTGCCTTCATGAGTGTAGCGGGGTATTCGTTACCATTAGAGATATTGACTAAATCCAAGGTAAATCATACAAGTCGAGTCGCCACCGCACTTCTATTTATCCAAAAGAATGGTTAGAAAGCGAACAAAAACCTAAAAGTTTTATCAAATCAAAAACTAGTAAAAGAGAGTCAGAGATCTGGGTAAGGGGGTTGGTTATGCAATGGAAAGGTGTTAGGCACCCAAAACATCCTAGGTACTCCTAGGGAGCCCTTTTCATATTTGTTGTAAGGTTGTTGTTTTGTGAAAGATTTGTTTGTGCAAACATGATTGGAGAGATGAGAAGAGAATATACAAGTTTAGTGTTAGTAGCTAGTGTGCCATAAGGCAAATTTAGCGTTATGTTAAGCAATCGTAATTAGACTTATGTAGAAGTCACAACTATCTGAGGCCGGTCAATAATAATGTAGGCAACAACACAAGTTAGAAGTCTTGATTAGTGAACCAAGTTCCAACAACTTGCCATGCCAAAAAGAAGAAGAGAATTGATCTTGTATTGGTTTAAGCCTTTTGCATGTTTTAGGAAACAACCTATCCTTAATGCAAAGCCATTCACTTGATCAATTGATCAAGATGAATTAGATTTGAATCAAGGAAGATTAAGTCTCCCTAATCAATGCTAACTTATCAACCTTCAACTCATTGATCAAAAAGAAAAAGAAAAAGAAGAAGAAAGAGATGAATAATGGGAAAGGAAATGGAAAGAATAAAGTGCATAAGGTGAAATAGAATGTACCAATCCATGTGTGTTGACCAAATGACATTGAAAGTCAAAGTCAAACAATGAGAAACCAGAAATGGGATGAAGATTGGAGGTCAAATAATAATCAAAATATTTTTGGCATTTTTAATATTAAAATAAACTTGAATTAAAAATAAAAGAGAGGTCAAACTTCAAAATCACTTCAAATCAACCTTGAAAGGTCCAAGTGATTTATCCCAAGTTTGACAAAGAATTTCAGCATTTTTAAAAGTCATAAACTATTTTTAATCAATTAAAAATGAATAAAAATAACCTAATTGAACTAAAATCTCAAATAAATCTCAAATCAATTAAAAAATTGATGAGAATATTTTTGATAGATCCATCATCATTCAAATAGGTTAGGAAAATATTTTTGTATTTTTTGAATATCAAAAACTATTTAAAATGAATTAAAAATAACCAGAAAAGAGAAAATTCACAAAAAATATCAAATGACAAAATAAAAACTATTAAAAATCAAAATTAGAAACTAGAAATTATTTGGAGAAGAATGCAATTGGTCCCACATTTTTTGGAATTAAAATGAAGAAGATATGAATTTTGGAAGATAATGGAAATAAAAGAAATAAAAATCAGAAATTAGAAAATTCAAAAAAACAAGGAGCATCTGATGGAACTCATTAATTGACGTGGCAACATCTAATGGTCCAGAAGCGCGTTTCCAAGGTAGGCCAAAGTCCACGCGTAACACAATGAATTATTGAAAGTCATAAGAAGCAAGGGCCGGGATTAGATCTGAAAATCAGATCCAATGGTTCACAATGCATCTGGCAAGGGGACGGTGACCGGAGCCACCGTCTTCTCCGGTGAACATGAAGATTTCGGTGACATTTCCAGGTTTCAAAAGCTTAACCAAAATACACGATCCATACATCATTGGAGAGCTGGGGTGATGTACATCACCCCTGTACCATTGGTTTCTCCTCTAGATCCTCATAGAGAGAGAAATCAGAGAGAGAAAATCATGGTGTTCATACTTAACTTCATGGATTTCAACAATTGAGCACTCAAAACAATTGCCTCTATGAAGAGGACTTCAGCCAACACAATATCCAAGCAAATAGGTCAAGAAATAGTGAGTTTCGAAGAAAAAACCAGTTGGAGAGAACCTTTGAATTGTGGTGATCTGAGCTTGCTTCCTTTGGCCAAACAGAAGTACAATTGACTATAGGATGAAGGTCTAGGAACTTTAGATCTAGAAATTCAACCAGATTTAGTTGAATTTCAGATCTGAAAAATTTGAATGAAAATGAAATAGTTCCTTTGGTGAGAGGTTTGGTTTTCAGTTCAGCAGCATTTCAGGTTGATTCATGGATGAAAATTGAATGGAATGATGCCTCTATTTATAGCCAAGCATGGTGCAAGCAATGAGAAATTCGTGTGTGCATGGCAAGTGGATACTCTTTGCATGGGCTTGCATGATCATGTAAAGGGCCCAAATTTAATGCCAAATGCAATCTGCAGTGTAATTAAGCTGAAATGGATGTGTAATTGGTAATGCACAAGCTTGTGTAATGAGTTTCAACATGTTATGCACAATTATGCCTAAAACTTCTCCTCTTCGAAAATGCCATTTGCCAAATCCAAACATGAGCATGTGAGTAATGGTTGGAAAGGTCTTGATGTAAGGAACAAATGTTATGTTGGGAAAAAATCCATTTGAAGTGTGGAAATTAGTCAATTTTGAGTTTAAAGTGTAAGGTGCAAAACATACAAATGTGAGGTTTCCAAATTTGGCCAATGTTCAAGCCCCTCTGTTTTGATGATGCAAGCCCCAAACGAAAAAACCTCCAACATGAAAGTTGTAGATCTTTTCACGGAAATCAAAATGGACATACATTTTGCATCATTTGGATTTTTTATGAAAGAGTTATGGCCACTTGAAGTTGGACTTTTTTGACTTTCAATGCATTTGGTCCAAAGTGACCTATAATGTTTTGCATTATCACATGTATTTCCTTTGAGATTTTGGAATTTTGTTCAACATAACATTTGAAGTAGACATCTTAAGCTTTCCAATGCATTTGATCCCACCTCAAAATCATAAACAATTAATGAGTTATGTTCTTGGGAAGTTGACCCAAAATTAGGGTTTCAGTCAAAATGACCTATAATGTCTTGGAATGGGAGATGGCCTTCCAAGCTTCAAATAAATTTTTGATGAACATGAAAGTTGTTCATATTGTCCTTAAGAACATTTTTACTTTTGGGATCATCTCCATTTGACAACCACATAAAAAGTCAGGTCTCAGAGCATTTCAAAATAGTCAGATGAATTGACTGATCAACTTCTCAAGTCCATGACTCATATCCTGACGAATTGATGATTGAGGACACTCAAATAAGTTCAAATATGCATGAAATGATGAGTTACAGAACTTCCCTTGATTGTATTTGATCATGGGCTAAGGTTGCTTCAAGAGCAAGACATTATGGTACATAGATGAATTAGGGTTTCCTTGGGAAACAAACCTCAAACCCCTTGACTTGCTTTGATCAAAATGATGAATTGAGATTCTAGGGAGGCATATTTGATGGATGAGAGCTTTGGGAACCATTGCCATGTTTGCTATCATCTTCACTTGGCCATATCTCTGCACAAAGGATCTCCTTGAAGCTCTTGACTTTGTGATTGCTCAAGCTACAAACAAGAAATGTTAGTGATATATTTTTGTGATTTTGGTTAGTAAACAAAAATAAGAAAAGAAATCATATACAATTCAAGCATGCTTGGTGATCTCAAACCACTCACAAGAGGTCCCACCCAAAGGTAAGGGGAACCAAGATGCCTATGATCCTTGAGGCAATGCAAATGCAATGTTATGATGCCATGAGGGATCTTAAGGACAAAATTGGGGTCTTACAATGAGTGGTTTTGAGAATGTCCCAAGCATCTTTATCCACCTCACATTTGTTTACCAATTTGAAGATATTCTTGTCTACTCCATTGAATATGGCATTCAATGCTTTAGAATTTCCAAGGGCTAGATCATCCTCCTCCTTGGACCATTGTTCTTCAGGCTTCGTATCAGTTGTGGCTTCTCCTTCCTTAGTAATTACTGGATGTTCCCAGCCTGTTAACATAGTCTTCCAAGCGTTATTATCAAGATATTTTAGGAAAGCTGCCATTCGAGGTTTCCAATAGTCATAGTTAGATCCATCCAAAATTGGTGGCCTATGAACAGATCCTCCATCTCTCTCCATAGTACCAGAAAGTATTGTCCCTAGATCTCACCCAGAACCAGAGCAGGATGCCTGCTCTGATACCAATTGAAATTCTGGTATTAGATATGAGATGTAGAAGATAATGTCACGACACTAACATCTGATACCCATCTTTCTCCATAGTACCAGAAAGTATTGTCCCTAGATCTCACCCAGAACCATAGCAGGATGCCTGCTCTGATACCCATTGCCTACGTACCATCACAAAGGTAGGATCAAAACCTCATAGTTCGGGGTAAAAATCTCAAAGATTGGTGAATTGATTTGATCAAAAGCCTTAAGGTCTTTCGTTATCAAAGGGAGAAAACTCATCCTAAACCAACAATCCACCTTGTGAGGGAAGCTTCAACATACTAGTTAGGGGTTAACCATATACTAAGTATGGAAGGCTTATAATCCAATCACTAAGGATAAGGTGAGGTTTACATCAACCACTATGATAACTCAAACCTATGACTAATGTTTATGAAAAAGTATTACAAAGGTGGCCATTGGAACCACAAAAGTAACTTGAAGTGAGTTGTATTTACAAGTTGGATTTATTTACAAAATGAAGTCAAAGTTGGATTAAGATTCATTCATAATGAGTAGTAATGAAAAGATTTTGAAAAGTCAAAGGCATAAGGCCTAGGTTTCTAATTTGAAATAAAGTCAAAGTTTGCACAAAAAGAGTTTGGCTTGGGTTAGAGTGAGGAGAAGAAGAGAAGGGTTAGTCCTAAAGCATACAAAGATAAGAGAAGAGATAAAAAACCTTGGAGTTCCTTTTCTTGAAATCATAGAGATGATTCAAGATGCTCCTTTCTTTTAGACTTAGCAAATAACAAGCAATCACACAAATTTGGATTCAAGCTCCTAGGATCTCCATTTAGCTTATCTCTCATAATTTGGCTACTCATGACAATGGTCCTTCTTACTACCTCAAGATGGAATCCCTATCACACAAGAGAAAACATCAAAAAGTTCACAACACAATAAGAGGAATGGACAAAGAATAAGTTTTGGAAAGGAAGTCCTTTGAAGTCAACTTTTAACATTTAGCATTCTAAAGACATGAGGCCTAGTTGCTCTTCAACAAATTTAGCATTCTAAAGGCATGAGGCCTAGTTGCTCTTGAACTCCTTTAAGCATAGGTATGTCTTAATTCTAAGTTCTTTCTCCTTTTTGCATTGGGTTCACACAAACAAAGACAAAACAAACACAAGACAACATATATTTATATACAATAATGAGCTCAAATGAGCAAAAGGAAAATGGCATAAACATAAAATATGTGCTCAAGTGAGCAAAGTAAAAAGAAGTATGAATAAATGAGCAAGAAGTAAATTGCATTAAAGTAAATTTCATTAAAGTAAATTGCAAGAAATTAAATGCTCAAATTAAAGTTAGTAATTAGTGAAGTTATGTTAGTTGGTCATAAGACAATTTAGCGCTACGTTAAGCAATCGTAAGTGGACTAATGTAGTAGTCACACCTATCTGAGGTCGGTCAATAAAACTATAGGCAAATAAACACAAGTTAGAGATCATGACTAGTAAGCCAAGCTCCTAAAACTTGCCATGCCAAAACAAAAGAGGAAAGGCCTTGTATGGACTTTAGGTTTTTTTCTTAACCAATAAGCAACCTATCTTGGACACAAAGCAACTTACTTGATCTTGGATCAAGTTGAGTTTGATTTGGATCAAAGAAGGTTAAACCTTTCATTTGTCAAGACTAACCATAAGACATTAACTCATTGGCCAAAGTAAAAAGAAAGAGATGAAGATGAAATGAATAAAAAGAGAAATCAAATATCAAACACAATTGATCAAAAGTGAATCAAATCATCATCAACCAATGCCAAATAGAAGAGAAATGAAGGTCACAAGTCAACAAGTCAAACATATTTTTTTGGTATTTTTGAATTAAAAATAAATGCAAAAATACAATGGACAAAATATGGTCAAACCTCAAATTCAATTCAAATCAACTTTGACAAGTCCAATTAAATTCTCATAGGTCTAACATGGTCAAACAAGCTTTGACAAATTTTCTCAACAATTTTTCAAATCAGAAACTATTTTAAAACTATGAAAAACAATGAAAAATAACACAAATGAATTAAAATCTCAAATAAATCTCAAATTAATTAAGAAATTGATGAGACTATTTTTCATTGACTTATCATGATCCATATGTGTTAAGAAAATATTTTTGGATTTTTCCGATATCAAAAAGTATTTTTAAATGAATTAAAACTATTAAAAACTAAATAATTCACGAAAAATATTAAATGAAGTCACAAAAATAATTAAAAATCAAAATATGAAACTAGATTTTTCAAGAAAAATTTTAGCATCGGTCTCATATTTTTGTGACTTCAAATAAAATATTTATGAATTTTTGAAAATAAAAGGAATGAAATGGAATTAACAGAAAATAAGAAAAATAAGAAAAATGCGCTGCCATTGGATCACTTCATTAATTGACGTGGTAATGATCTGAGGGCTCAGAGGCGCGGCCACATGAAAGACCAAAGTCAAGCGCGCTACATTTTGAATTAAAAAAGTCAGCATAATGCAAGGCCACGATTAAAACGTTTTACCAAGATCCAAGGGCTCTGAGGCTCCCACGTGGGGATGGTGGTGGAAACCACCATCTTCTCCGGCCAGACAACTAATTCCGGCCACCACGCGCAGGAAATTAAACTTTAATGAAAATGAAAAAGCAAGGTATCAAAATGAAGCTGAGGTGATGTACATCACCTCTGTAACCATGGATTCTCCTCAAAGTTCATATTTAAAGAGAAACATGAGCTTGAAGATCATGGTGCTTGGTCTGAAATGGCACGATTTGCAAAATAAGACCACCACTGGCCTGCCTCATGCTTGAGGACTTCAGAAAATAACACAAACCAACGAAATTCACATTATATTTCAAGATCTGAATCTGTAAGACCCTAATTTTGACCCTAAGATCCCTCATGGCATCATAATATTACATTTACATTGCCTCAAGGATCATAAGCATCTTGGCTCCTTACCTTTGGGATGGCATCTCTTGTGAGTTGGTTTGAGATCACCAAGCATGCTTGAATTGTATATTATTGCTTTTCTCATTTTATTTACTAACCAAAAGCACAAAACTATGTCACTAACATCTCTTGTTTGTAGTTTGAGCAGTCACAAGGTCTAAAAGCTTCTAGGAGATCCTATGTGCATTGATAGGGCCAATTGAAGATGAAAGCAAGCATGGCATTGGTTCCCAAAGCTATCATCCACCAAATATGTCTCCCAAGTATCTCAATTCATCATTTTGATCAAATCAAATCAAGGGGTTTGAGACTTGTTTCCCAAGGAAACCCTAATTCATCTATTCATCAATTGTGCCTTGCTCATGAAGCAACCTCAACCCATGATCAAATAAAATCAAGGGAATTTCTTTCACTCATCATATCATGCATATTTGAACTTAATTAAGTGTCCTCAATCCTTAAATCATCAAGATAAGAGACATGGACTTGAGAAGTTGATCAGTCAATTCATCTGACTATTTTGAAATACACTGAGACCTAACGTTTTATGTGTTTGTCAAATGGAGATGATCCCAAGACAAAAAATGTTCTTAAGGACCATATGAACAACTTTCATGTTCATCAAAAATTGGTTTGAATCTTGTAAGTTCATCACCCATTCCAAGACATTATAGGTCATTTTACCTGAAACCCTAACTTTGGGTCAACTTCCCAAGGACATAACTCCTTCATTTTTCATGATTTTGAGGTGGGATCAAATGCATTAGAAATATTAAGATGTATACTTCAAATGTTATGTTGAGAAAAATTTCAAAATCTCAAAATAAATAGATGTGATAATGCAAAACATTATAGGTCACTTTGGACCAAATGCATTGAAATGTGAAAAAGTCCAACTTCAAGTGCCCATGACTTCTTAATAAAAAATCCAAGTGATGCAACATTTAAGTCCAAATTGATTTCCTTGAAAAGATATAAAACTTTGATGTTGAAGATTTTGTCATTTGGAACTTGCATCATTGAGATAGAAGGGCTTGAACTTTGGCCAATTTTGAAAATCTCACATGTGCATGTTTTGCACCCTACAATTCATGGCCATTTTTCATCAATTTCCAAGGCCCAAATGGAGTTTTGATCAACATAACAAATGATCCTTATGCAATAAGCTTTCCAACCATTACTCATGAGGTGGTGTTTCTATTTTTGGCATAGCATTTTCGAAGGCTTGAGCATAATGGTGCAATTTTGGAAAATCATTTAATTTGCATTGCATGAGCTATTACCATCCAATCTGCACGTCCAATTTACTTTCATCATGCATCAGGTACCAAATCAAGTTGGAATTGGGCCCTTCATGCGCCTGTACAGGCCCATGCATGGAGGCCCTTTCCATTCATGCAAATTTGAGATCATGCATTCAGCATTGCCTTGCTTATAAATACAATGTCATAGCTTCATAATTCCTCAACCTGGAGGCGCCTCAAATGTTGCTAAACTAAAATCACAACCCTCACTAAAGGAACTAGCTCACTTTTCTCTCAAATTTCAGATCTGAATTTTGATCTCCTTGGTTGAAATTTCAGATCTAAAAGTTCCTAGACCTCTTCACCTTGATCCAAAGTTTGGACTGTAAGCAATAGAATCAAAGAATTGTGACTCAAAGCCCTGCAAATCCGAGGTTTACCTCAACTGTTATTTTGTTCGAATCAGCTTGCATAGTGCTTATTTCTCATTGTTGTTGTGTGATCTGAAGTCCTCTGCATAGAGGCAACAATATTGTGCTTTCAATTTTCAAAAATCATGAAGTTCATATGAACACCACAGATCTTCCACTTCTGATTTCTCTCAATGTAGAGATCTAGAATGGATTTGGTTGGTACAGGGGTGATGTACATCACCCCAGCTCTCTATTGATGCCTGGATCGTGTCTTTTGGTTACCATTTGAATCTCTGCAAATTTGGACTTGGCCGGAGAAGACGGTGGCGCTGACCACCATCTGGTCTCCAAATTTGATCTGGATCGTCCATTCCCTTTTCCATATGCAATCTCACACGTCCAACCTTATGACTTTTTTAATGACATGGTGTATTTCATTTGACTCACGCATATGGTGAACGCGCACTTCTTAGCCGTGTGATGATCCACGTCAATTAATGAAGTTTTATCAAGCGGTCCACGTATTTCCTTATTTTCTAATTTCTAATTTTAATTCTTTTATTTCTATTAATTCCATTTCTTTTTAAAAATTCATATCTCTCTCATTATTGGTCCAAATAATTTTTAATATTTTTTATTTTAGCGTTTGATATTTTTTAGTAATTTTCTCTTTTCTGATTATTTTTAATTCATTTAAAATAGTTTTTGATATCCAAAAAATACAAAAATATTTTTCCAACCTTTTTGAATGATGATAGATCTATGAAAAATATTCTCATCAATTTATTAATTGATTTGAGATTTATTTGAGATTTTAGTTCAATTAGGTTATTTTTATGCATTTTAAATTGATTTAAAATAGTTTCTAACTTCTAAAAATGCTGAAATTTTTTGTCAAACTTTGTTTGACCATGTTGAACTTGGGATAATTCACTTGGACTTTTCAAAGTTGATTTGAAGTGAGTTTGAAGTTTGACCTTTCTTTATTATTTTAATTCAAGTTTTATTTTAATATTAAAAAACACCAAAAATATTTTATTTGTTTCTTGACTTCTAATCTTCATCTTGCTTCTGTTTTCTATTGTTTGACCTTGACCTTCTTTATCTTTGGTCAATGCTTGTTGATTATCTCATTCCATTTCCATTAATGCACTTTAATTCTTCATCTTCTTCTTCTTCTTCTTCTTTTTCTTTTTTGATCAATGAGTTAAAGATTGGTGGTTTGCATTGATACGTGGAGGTTTAATCTTCCTTGATTCAAATCTAATTCATCTTGATCATGGATCAAGTGAATGGCTTTAAATTAAGGATAAGTGGCTTCCTAAATCATGCAAAGAACCTAAATCAATACAAGATCATTTCTCATCTTCTTTTGGCATGGCAAGTTGTTGGAGTTTGATTCACTAATCAAAATCTCTAACTTGTGTTGTTGCCTACATTGTTATTGACCGGCCTCAGATAGTTGTGACTTCTACATAAGTTCAATTACGATTGCTTATCATAGCGCTAAATTGCCTTATGGCACACTAACTCTAACACTAACCATTTACCATTAACATTTAATTCTTGCACTTTACATTTATCTAATTTACTATTCTTGTACATACTATTCATTTGATTTTTCCTTTGCTCAGTTGAGCACATGTTTATGTTAATGCAATTTGCCTTTTGCTCACTTGAGCACATGATTGTGTATATATTATTGTGCTTGTGTTTTGTTTTGATCATTGTGGACCAAATGCAAAAAAAGGACAAATGGACTTAGTTTCTAGGACATTCCCTATGCAAAATTGGAGTAAAGGACCTTAATGTGGAAGATGGATTAGGAGGACCAAATCTCTAAACTCACTCTTGTCCATTCTTGATTTGCTTCATAGAACTTTTGATGATGTGTGCTTTTGTGCTAGGGAATCCTATCTGAGCCAAATTGAAGAACCATTGCCATGTTCATCCAAAGTGAAAGATACAAGAGCCATTGGGGATCTTCTAAGAGCTTGCATGATTATGTTGATTTCTTGAGCTTACACTTATTTTGCTTGCATATTCCAAAGGATGGGAGCTACTTGGATAATCAATATGATCTCAAGAGAGGAACTCCATTTGTGGTCTTGTTTCTTATCCTTCATCTCTTGTATGATCAGGACTTTAGCCATTCTTCTTCTTCCCTCCACTCTAACCCAAGCCAAAACTTTTGTACAAACATTAACATTTCTTTTAAACATTAGAAACCTAAGGCTTATGCTTTTGATTTTCAAAATTTCTTTTCATAACACTTATTTTGAATTGAATCTTTAAGTCAACTTTGGCCATACTTTGTAAATACTTTTCATTGGTAAATGTAACTCATTCAAATACTTTTGTGGTTTCAATAGCCACTTTCTTAATCAAAACTTTTTCATAACCTTTAGCTATTAGGTTTGAGTTATCCTTGAGGTAGATGTAATACTCACCTATATCCTTAGTGATGGACAATGAGTCTTCCATGCTTATTATAGGGTTAACCCCTCACTAACATGTTGAAGCTATCCTCACATGGTGGATTTGTAGTCTTAGGTTGAGTTTTCTCCCTTGGATAACAAAAGACCTTAAGGCTTTTGGACCAATCAATTCACCCACTTGTTTTGAAATCTTTACCCCGAACTACGAGGTTTTGATCCTAATCTTTTTTAAGATGGTAAGTAGGCAATGGGTTTATCCATCCAAACACAAATTGTAATTAACTTGTATATTCTCTTCTCACCTCTTCAATCATGTTTGCACAAACAAATATTTACAAAATACCAACCTTACAACAAAATGTGAGAAGGGCTCCCTAGGAGTACCTAGGATGTTTTGGGTGCTAAAAACCTTCCTATTGCATAACCAACCCCATTACCCCGATCTCTAACATTTTTACTAGTTTTTTATTCGATAAAACTCTTAGGTTTTTGTTTGCTTTCTAACCATTCCTTTGGATAAATAGAAGTGCGGTGGAGACTCGACTTGTATTATTTACCTTGGATTTAGTCAATATCTCTAATGGTAACGAATACCCCGCTACAGAAAAGTGGCGACTCTCCTGGGGACATTTGCCTAGTGGGTTTTGCCTACTTTTCATATTTTGTTGTATTGTATTGTATATTATTTTTGTGACATATTTTTGTGCAATTTGGGATTACTGTATTGTATGTAATGATTGAATTGCTTGAATATTAATTCCTTGTATGCTTGGTGATCTTTATGAGATGAGTTCTATACCCGAACTAGAGTGCACTTAGGATAGAAGAATGGCATAGTCTTGTTGACTTGTGTGGAGTTATTCCTTAGCAAGTTGACTTGCAAGCCCATTCACTTGGTGGAGGTCATATTGGGATCAACAATGTCACACAAGTAGTTTTGGTTAGACATTACTCTTTCCAATATAGACCTTAGAAGCCAAGGACCTTAGTTTACCAAGCCCATCTTGGCCTATTCTTAGGACGTAGTGCAAAAGTCGTTCAAGTGTAAGATTTGATAAGATTGTTACGCGATACTACACTCATAAGAGTCTCTCTTGTAAATATTTTTGGAATACGAGTAGTCGTTTATCCGATAATATCCGAAAGATGGGATGATGACTATGGGAACCTCTTGTAGAACATGTTTGGCAGGTTTAAACCCTAGTACACTCCCTTTGGGTGGTTCTTAACCGAGACTCCATGCTCGTGACTTGTAATAAACCCTTGATTCATGGTTGATTCGTTCTTGTGTATCCTTAATATCAATGGAACTTGGGTGTTGATAAGGTGTAAACCATAATCCACCAAAATAGATGATTGATATTAAGGATGACTTGATCCATCCCATGACCTTTGTTTGGTGTGCTTTGCTTGATCCTTGAGTGTGATTGTTGCATCCATGCATTCATGAACCCATTTGCATCCATATCATCAACAATGAGAAATTTTTCGAGGAACTTAAGAGGTCTATTTGCAAATTTTCAGACATGGAAAGACAAAGAAGGAATACGAAGAAGTACAGTTTCAGATAACCCGACTTGAAAGAGACAAGGAATTTGACATCCTATGTATTAGATCCCTTGGGTTTCAAGGCTCGTTATGGAAAGCTTCTATCTGTTCTGACTACTCAAGTGGACGAAGGATTGATGAGTGTATTGGTGCAGTTTTATGATCCCTTGTACCGTTGCTTCACATTTCCAGATTTTCAGCTTTTTCCCACACTTGAGGAGTATGCCTACCTTGTGGGTATACCTATTCTAGACCAGTTTCCGTTCAGTGGCTTAGAGAGTGTTAATACTTCTCAAGGGATAGTTGATATGTTGCATATAGATGAACCTCTGGTTGGTGCTCATATGACTACCAAAGGAGGAATTCAAGGTCTCCCTTCTGAGTTCCTCATTGCTCAAGCTATTATGTATGGGAAGGCCATGAGTGAGGACGCCTTTGAGGCCATATTTGTACTTCTCATCTATGGGCTAGTGTTATTCCCCAACATCGACAAGTTTATGGATGTGAACGCTATTAGGATTTTCTCTACTCTTAATCCCGTTCCGACTCTGTTGGGTGACACTTACTTTTCTTTGCATATGAGGAATGCAAAGGGTGGTGGTACCATTGTGTGTTGTTTGCCTCTGCTGTACAAGTGGTTTATTTCGCACTTGCCGCAGACGGTCGCCTTCAAGGAGAACAAAGGATGTATACGGTGGTCCACAAGACTTATGTCTCTCACTAATGATGATATCTTTTGGTACAACCGTGTATATGATGGTGTGCAGATTATCGACTCTTGTGGTGAATTCTCCAATGTGCCTCTTCTTGGTACATGTGGTGGGATTAACTACAACCCTATTTTGGCACGTCGTCAACTTGGGTTCCCCCTAAAGGATAAACCTAATAACATTCTGTTAGAGGGTGTGTTCTTTCAAGAGGGTAAAGATCCCCAAGGCTTGAAGGGCAGGATGGTCCGCGCTTGGCGCAAGATCCATAGGAAGGGAAGGAAGGAGCTTGGTCCGAAGAACTGTATTTCTTTAGAACCCTATACTTCATGGGTTAGGATGAGAGCTTCCGAGTACCTTATGCCTTATGAGTATCCAAGACCTACACCTTTGGTTGTGGCTGGGCCTTCAACCCTCCCTGACCAAGGAGTAGAGGAGTTGAGAGACGAAGAGCGTTCGCGTGCCTGGATCCGTGAACGAGAGGAGTTGCTTCAGCAGATTAGGGAGAAGGATGCTTTGATAGAGTTCCTTGAGCACCAGGTTATTGATGAGCCTGATGATGCATTGACTTCTCTACTTCCTCAGTCTTCCAAGTTTTGGAAAAGGAAGTATGATCGACTCGCCAAAGAGAAAGCAGATATGGAGGTAGCCTATGAGAGGGAGGTGAAGAGGCTTCGCGCAACTTATCTTCCAGTCTCCAGAGCTCTAGATGACTGTTTCTAGGGTTCCATAGGATGTTCATTTTCATTCTCTCTTGTGTTGTATTTGGTTACCAAAACTGTACTTCTTCGGTGTAAAAATATTTTCCAGATATTATTGATGTGATAGTTCCATATATGTCCAAATAATTAATATTTTCAAATAGGACTCTAAAGTTCCTCTGATATAAAAATTAAATCATATGCATTGCATGCATCATGTGCATAAGCAGGTTTTGCTCTAGGCCTCTTGTTCTATGGTCTAACTCTGTGTTCTTCATTTATTTTGAAGACAAGCTAACTCATCGGTATTACACCTGAGCTAACGCATCAAGACTAATGGATCATTTGGAGCAGGAGAACCGTGAACTCAAGGAGGAAGTGGCCAGATTGACTGCCCTGATGGAGTCATTCATGGATGCCCAGAGCCATTTGTCTCCGACGCCTTCAACTCCTCCCTAGAGGATAGTCATCTCTGAGATTGCCTCATCAACCGTGCCTACGGCCAGTGCCCATTTTGCACCAACAGCTATGCCAGCCGGGTTTCCTTGGGGGATGCCTCCCAACTTCATTCCTGAGGATCCTGCACCCACCTTTGCTTCTCTGCCGGCATCTAGCCCGGTCCTTGCCGTCCCACCTCCTATCGTGAATACTATGCCCAGCGTAGATGACACCATCTATCATTCTGAGTCGTCTGAGGGCCCAAATGTCTATGAAAAGATGGATGCTATGAATGATCAATTTCTTGAGCTCCGCAAGGAATTGAAAACGCTCCGAGGAAAGGACCTCTTCGGCAAGTCTGCTGCTGAACTCTGCTTGGTCCCAAACGTCAAAATCCCTGTAAAGTTCAAGGTACCTGACTTTGAAAAGTACAAGGGAAATACTTGCCCTCTCAGCTACTTGGTCATGTATGCCAGGAATATGTCGACTCAGGCCGACAACGATCAACTTCTCATTCACTACTTCCAGGACAGTTTGTCCGGTGTTTCCCTAAGATGGTATATGGGCTTGGACAACGCGAACATCAGATCCTTCAATGACCTTGGCGAGGCCTTCGTCAAGCAATACAAATATAACGTGGATATGGCTCCCGATGGGGATCAATTGAGAGCCATATCCCAGAAGGACAAGGAAACTTTCAAAGAGTACGCCCAGAGGTGGCGAGAGTTAGCAGCACAGATTGTGCCCCCGTTGGAGGAGAAAGAGATGACCAAGATCTTTCTCAAGACCTTAAGCTCATTTTACTATGAGCGGATGATTTCCAGCGCTCCTTCTGATTTCACTGAGATGGTGAACATGGGGATGCGTCTGGAAGAAGGAGTCCGGGAAGGGCGCCTGACCAGAGAAGAAGGCTCTTCTGCCAAACGGTATGGGACGTTTGGAAAGAAGAAAGATGGTGAGGCACATGCTGTGACCTCCCGTATTAAACCTAGAAGACCCTCGGTGAGGAGGAAGACCGTGCGGCCTGCCGGTAACCAGCACCAGGTGGCTCAAATAGCACCTATTTTCAGAGAGAATCAGCAATATCAGCATCACGACAATAATCAGCAACAACAACATCCGCAATATCAACAACAACAACATCGTCCTCAACAGCAGGCCTACCAGCCTCGAAACAACAATCAAGCCAATACAAGCTATGAGAGGAAGAGGGTCACCTTCGATCCTATTCCCATGACCTATGCCGAATTGTATCCCTCTTTGATAGAGAGGAAATTGATTACTCCACGAGACCCACCGGCTATACCTATCAACCCTCAGAGGTGGTATAAGCCTGAGCTACACTGTGTTTATCATTCTGGTGCTCCCATACATGACGTGGAAAATTGTTACCCACTGAAGACCAAGGTTCAAGACCTTGTGAGATGTGGTATCCTGTGTTTCGAGGACTTAGGTTCTAATGTGAAGAAGAACTCATTGCCCGAGCATGGGAAATCCTCTGTCAACATGGTCCAGGGCTACCCTGGTAAATATAAAGTCAAATATGTCAGCCATATTCGACAATCTCTGGTTGAGATGCACAGACTGTTGTGTGAGTACAGTCATTACGAGCACGACCACGACAGGTGTCGAGTTTGCATGTCAATCAAAGAGGATGTCGCCAAGTCCGCAAAGACATCCAAGAAATGTTGGATGAAGGAGTCATTGAGATACTTCAGAATCGAAATGTTGATGAGGATGATGATGAAGTCAATGTAATATCTCCGGTATTTCGGATCCCTGAGCCTGTTGTCATCAAGTATGATGGCAGCAAGCAGAAGGCTTCTCCCTCTTTGATTATTAAACCAGCTGGCCCTGTGCCATATGCTTCTGATAAGGTGGTTCCCTATGTCTACAATGTTGTGGCATTGGAGGATGGGAAGGAGGTGCCCCTGCCCTCTACCTTTGTTGTTAATATTGTCGATGTCAGCGGCTTGACCCGTAGCGGTCGTGTTTTCTTGGCTCCGCCGAAACCCCAAGCTGATGTTCGAAGGGCTGATGTTGCTGATTGTGTTAAACGCCCGATTAGGAATGTTGTTGATGCTCCGAATCCGGCACTTGTTGCCATTAAACCTGCCTCTGTTGTGAAAACACCTGTCTCTACTGGCCATAGTGGTAATACGAAAGAAGACTATGATGAGAAGTTGAGGCTCGTCAAAAGGAATGAGTACAACGTTGTAGATCAACTTCTACAAACGCCATCAAAGAACTTTGTATTGTCTTTGTTGATGAATTCAAAACCACACTCTGAAGCTCTGCAGAAGGTGTTGGATGTGGCGTATGTAGATCATGACGTCACAATAGAATAATTCGACAGTATTGTTGCAGACATCACCGCTTGTAACAATTTGAGTTTGTGTGATGCTGATCTCCCCGAGGAGGGAAGAGACCATAATTTGGCACTACACATCTCTATGAGCTGCAAAGACGGTGCCATGTCCAATGTGCTGGTGGACACTGGATCATCGCTGAATGTGTTTCCAAAGTCCACTCTTGCTAAATTGTCATATCAGGGGCCTCCCATGAGGCAGAGTGGAGTAGTAGTTAAAGCTTTTGATGGGTCCCGTAAAACTGTGATTGGAGAGGTTGAACTCCCAGTCAAGATCGGACCAAGTGACTTCCATATCACTTTTCAGGTCATGGATATTCACCCATCATATAGCTGTCTGTTGGGCAGACCATGGATTCACGAGGCAGGGGCCGTGATATCCACCCTACACCAGAAATTGAAGTTTGTCAAAAACAAGAAGTTGGTGCTGGTAGGGGGAGAAAAGGCTCTCCTGGTTAGCCATTTGTCTTCCTTTTCTTACATAGATGTTGAGGATGATGTTGGAACGTCGTTCCAAGCTTTATCTATTGTTGAGCCTACTAAGAAAGGAACTTCTTCATTTGCGTCCTATAATGATGCTAAGTTGGCCATTCAGCACGGTATAACTACTAGATTGGGGCAAATGATCAAGCTGGAAGACAACAAATCTCGGGCTGGCATAGGGTATTCTTCTGGCACTTTCAACAAGCATGGGTTGTTCAAGAGTTGTGGATTCATCCACACTGTTCAAAACGAGGAAGCTGTTGCTATTGTGGAAGAGGATGTAGAGGAAGATTCTGGCAACTTTGTCATCCCTTGAGGGGTCTGCAATAATTGGGTCGTTGTTGATGTTCCAACAGTTATCCATAAGTCAAAGTAATGTTCATTGTGTTTAAAAACCCTCCTCCCATGTCAAATGGAGGAGTGATGACATTGTTGGCTCATAAATACAATGATATTTTCATTCAATAAATTCATGTTAAATGTTTGTTTTTCCAATTATTTTCACTTTTTGCTTTTTGCATGAAATTGGTGATCACATAAAACCTTAAAAAATAGAATAAAATCAATCTTTTCATCTGCATAATGATTTACCTTGTTTGAATTCTAAGATCTCCTTTATATCCAAAATCATTATGCAGGTTGATCAAACCCATTGAACATAATGATCCAACACCATCTCCCAACTTTGAGTTCCTTGTACTTGAGGCCGAAGAAGATGATGTTGAAGAGATTCCTGACAAGATTACCCGTCTACTTGAGCACGAAGAGAAGATCATTTAGCCGCATCTTGAGAATCTGGAAACAGTCAACTTGGGGTCTGAGGATTGTGTACGAGAAGTGAAGATTGGGGCACTCCTGGAAGAGTCTGTGAAGAAGTGGTTGATTGAGTTGCTACGAGAATATGTTGACGACTTTTCCTGGTCATATGAAGACATGCCTGGTCTGGATACTGATATCGTGCAACATTTCCTGCCTTTGAAGCCTGAGTACGTGCCTGTGAAGCAGAAACTCAGAAGAACTCATCCTGACATGGCAGTGAAGATAAAAGAAGAAGTTCATAAGCAAATTGATTCAGGGATTCTGGTGACTTCTACATATCCTCAATGGGTGGCCAATATTGTGCTCATGCCTAAGAAAGATGGAAAAGTCCGGATGTGTGTGGATTATAGAGACTTGAATAAAGCTAGTCCGAAAGATAATTTCCCTCTACCACATATTGATATGTTGGTATATAATATAGCCAAAATCAATGTTTTCTCGTTCATGGACAGATTTTCCGGATATAATCAGATTAAGATGGCACCCGAGGATATGGAGAAGACAACATTCATCACACCTTGGGGAACATTCTATTTTCGAGTGATGCCCTTTGGTTTGAAGAACGCCGGAGCCACGTATCAACGAGCTATGACTAACTTGTTTCATGATATGATGCACAAGGAGATCGAGGTGTATGTTGATGATATGATTGCAAAGTCAAGAACGGAAGTTGAACATGTAGAGCACTTGTTGAAGCTTTTTCAGTGTCTGAGGAAGTATAAACTTCGTCTGAATCCTAACAAGTGTACATTTGGAGTCCGTTCCGGTAAGTTATAGGGCTTTATTGTCAGCGAGAAAGGTATTCAGGTTGATCCCGACAAGGTCAAAGCAATACAAGAGATGCCTGCGCCCAAAACTGAGAAGCAAGTCCGAGGTTTTCTTGGCCGCTTGAATTATATCTTCAGATTTATATCCCACATGATTGCCACATGTGCGCAGATATTCAAGGTCCTTCAGAAAGATCAGTCTCATGATTGGACCGAGGATTGCCAAAAGGCCTTTGACAATATTAAAGAGTATTTGTCTGACCCTCCGATTCTGTCTCCACCTGTGGAAGGGAGATCATTGATTATGTATCCGACAGTTCTTGAAGACTCAATGGGTTGTGTCCTTGGTCAGCAAGATGAAACATGGAAGAAAGAATATGTTATATACTACCTGAGTAAGAAGTTCACTGAGTGTGAGTCTCGATACTCGATGCTTGAAAAGACGTGTTGTGCTTTGGCTTGGGCTGCTAAGCGCTTACGCCATTATATGTTAAATCGTACAACTTGGTTGATATCCAAAATGGATCCAATCAAGTATATCTTTGAGAAGCCTACTCTAACCGGGAGGATTGCCCGTTGGCAGATGTTGTTATCTGAGTATGATATTGAGTATCGAGCTCAGAAGGCTATAAAAGGTAGTATCTTGGCTGACCACATGGCACATCAACCAATTGAGGATTATCAGTCAGTTCAGTATGACTTCCCAGATGAGGAGATTCTGTATTTGAAAACGAAAGATTGCGATGAGCCTACGCTCGATGAAGGGCCAGAGCCTGGTTCCCGATGGAGCATGGTGTTTGATGGCACTGTAAATCAATATGAAAATGGTATTGGGGCAGTGATTATTACTCCTCAGGGCATACATTTTCCTTTTACAGCAACGCTAACTTTCAAATGCACGAATAATATGGCTGAGTACGAGGCTTGTATTATGGGATTGGAGGAGTGTATTGATCTTAGGATCAAGCATCTTGATGTTTATGGTGATTCGGCCCTTGTTGTTAATCAGATTAAGGGTGAATGGGAGATGAATCAACCTGGTCTCATCCCATATAGAGATTATGCGGGGAGCATTTCAACATTCTTTACTGAGGTTGACTTCCATCATATTCCTCGAGATGAGAATCGGATGGCAGATGCTCTTGCTACACTTGCTTCAATGATTATGGTTAGACTCTGGAATGAAGTTCCCAATATCACTGTGATGCGCTTGGACAGACCAGCTCATGTATTTGCAGTAGAGGAGGTTCAAGACGATAAACCATGGTATTATGATATCAAGTGCTTTCTTCAGAGCCAGATTTACCCGCCTGGGGCATCTGTGAAATATAGAAAGACTTTGAGGAGATTATCAGGCAGTTTCTACCTCAATGGTGATGTGTTTTATAAGAGGAATTTTTATATGGTTCTGCTCAGATCCGTGGATAGACACGAAGCAGACCTGTTAATAACTGAGGTCCATGAGGGTTCCTTTGGTACTCATTCCAATGCACATGCCATGGCTAGAAAGATGTTGAGAGCAGGCTACTATTGGCTGACAATGGAGTCTGACTGCTGCAAATATGTGAAGAAATTCCATAAGTGTCAGATTTATGCGGATAAGATTCATATTCCCCCGACACTTATGAATGTGATTTCATCACCATGGCCTTTCTCCATGTGGGGAATTGACATGATTGGCATGATAGAGCCGAAAGCATCCAACGGTCACAGATTTATTCTCGTAGCCATTGATTACTTCACCAAGTGGGTTGAAGCGGCGTCATATGCAAACGTGACCAGGCAGGTGGTTGTGAAGTTTATCAAGAATCAACTCATATGCCGTTATGGTGTGCCAAATAAGATCATTACTGATAATGGATCTAACTTGAACAACAAGATAATGAAAGAACTGTGTAACGAGTTCAAGATTGCACATCATAATTCTTCTTCTTACAGACCCAAGATAAATGGGGTTGTTGAAGCTGCTAATAAGAATATCAAGAAGATTATCCAGAAGATGGTTGTTACGTACAAAGATTTGCATGAAATGCTGCCATTTGCCTTGCATGGATATTGTACATTTGTCTGCACTTCAACAGGGGAAACCCCTTTCTCCCTTGTATACGGCATGGAGGTTGTGCTCCCAGTAGAGGTGGAGATCCCATCAATGAGAGTCTTGATGAAAGCCAAGTTGACTGATGCTGAATGGGTTCAGAGTCGTTATGACCAAATGAATTTGATAGAAGAGAAGAGATTGACTGTCATGTGCCATGGTCAGTTATATCAGCAAAGGATGAAGAAAGCCTTTGATAAGAAGGTCAAGCCTCGTGTATTTCAAGAAGGTGACCTTGTGCTCAAGAAATTTTTGTCTTTCGCGCCCGATTCCAGGGGCAAGTAGACTTCAAACTATGAAGGTCCATATGTTGTTAAGAGAGCCTTTTCAGGCGGTGCTTTGATACTTACAACTATGGATGGGGAGGATTTCACTCTTCCTATGAATTCAGATGCAGTCAAGAAATACTTCACCTTAAATCAAAACAGAATAGCTCGCTAAGTTGAAAACCCGAAAGGGCGGCTTAGGCAAAAATGAGCGTCTTGGTGGATTGAAAACCCGAAAGGGCGATCCAGGAAAAAGTTAGGGACATAAAGAATAAATATATATCCCGCTAGATTGAATACCTCGCCTTGGGGCAATCTAGGCAAAAATTAGGGATTTGGCAAGTAACTGCATCCTGACAAGACTTTGTTCTACAAGCTGTCATTTGTCAAAGATTCTCGCTCAGTCATCGTCAACTGAAGCTTCAAGTACATTGGATTCAGAGTTGGTGGATAAATGGTCATTATGTTCAATGTAGCCCTTTCCAATATATATCACCAATTTAAAATTTGTAAAGATCCATGGAGTCTTGCCATTTGCAGACTACCATTCCACCAAATAAATTTGAGCCTTTATCCAAAACTTTGCACTCTTATTTGTTTCCATTCAAAAAATGTTATGCATGTTTTAATTGAGAAATGTCATTATTTTAAATAAATAAAATTTTCATAAATTGTTTTTTAAACAAAGTGAACATTCACAATGACAAAAGGATACTTGGGATGTCTTCAGTGCTCTCCCAAGGATGGTATGATTCCCAAAAGGGTAAGACATTTGTTCATATTCCCAGAATACTTGTATCCTCTTCATTTTCCTTTCAGGTTGTTTCCTCCGTTGGCACAGAAGAAAGTTGTACCCCCCCCACCAGATCCCCAAGGAGTTTGGGAGTTCTGGGTGTGATCTCAATCTGCTAGATCCCCATTGAGTCTGGATTTAGCATTTGTGTTATCAATTATATGGTTGTCATCCCTTGTGTCGATTGATCTAAAATCCCTTATAGATTGACGATTTGAATATGTTAATCCTTCTGAAGGAGTCAGTTTCCCCTCACTTCAAGTGAGAAATTCCCCTCAGAGTGAGTAGGAAATCCCTGACAGTGGAGTTTTCATCAAACTTTGTTTGTAGCTTTTCCTCTGTGGACCTGTCTACTTTTGATCTCCATCAATTTTGCTCCTCGACCATCCTCAGCGGGGTTGATCCCACTCCTACTCCCAAGTATGGTCACCATCAGGGTATCTCCAGCAGTTTCCCACGGATAATCCCCGATTCGGTCATTAGCAGTACTCCCCTAGGAGGATTGCCTGATCAGAGCCCGTTTGCGGTTTCTTCCCGAGTAGAGTGGTTGATAAAGATGTTTATCTTTCCTTCCTCAGCAGAGTAGTGTCCTTCCCTCCTCGGCAAAGTTGTTTTCTTCAGTAGTGCAATATATGTAGTGACATTGGAACCTTCTGATTGGTGATTGTTCCCCTACAGAGTTCCATCTTCCCCTCTGATAATTTCCCCAATAGAGTTGCTTCTATGGCAGATTTTATCCGTGTGTTGATCATGTCCCCAACTGGAGTGATTGATCCTCCTTACATGCAGAGATCTTTGTTTCCTGGTATCTTTTGCTCCCATCAGATTGGATGTTCTCCAGTGGGCCTGGCTTTCTCTCCTGAGATTAGTACCAGATGTTTATCCATTTATTCTTGGACCTGTTTGTGTTAGATATGTCTGTTTGTCAGCATTCATCATACATAAACCACGCATATACATGCATAAGCTTGACATCTAGATATTCATGTTGCATTCTTTGCCATATATCTTTGTTTGTTGTCTCCTACTATTTGGTGATACATATTTCTCCAAGCAGATATTTGTGTCAGATCTCCCCATATAGAGTCTTCCCTATAGGCAGAAAGTGTCTATCCCTTCTTCCATATTCCCCACTGAGTTATGCCCTCATGGATGATTGTTGTTTCTGTCTCCTCCTAACACATATATTGGGATGGAGTTCCCCTTGAGTTATATCCTCATTGGGGTTGAGTTTTGTTTCATCGTGTCTCTCTAGTTTGTTCCTAGATTGACTCCTTGTGATTTTCCCTGCACTCCCCCATAGTTTAGATGAATGATCGCTCAGTAACCAGTAATTGTCCATCTTTTCCCCAGGCAGAGCTTCTATGGCTTTCTACCCAGTAACCGATAGTTATAAGTCCTATTTCTGTGGTTTTCTACCCTCATACCGATAGTTGTAAACCCCATTTTATCCCCTTGCAGAGTTAACCTTATTCTATTCATCCTAACCGATTACAGTTACTCTTCCATGGTTTTCTACCCAGTATCCGGTAGATGTAATCCCCTCTTTGACGGTTATCTTTATCCAACATTCGGTATTGATATTCCTTCACCTTTCGAGTATATCTCCCAGTAACCGGAGATATATCTCCCGGATCATTGCCTTTGTCAATGTATCCCCGACAAGTCATCTTTCATTTTACCCTTGGTTGGTAATGATTGTTTCTCCCTCGGGTTGGTCATCATTTTATATCTTCGGTATCCCGATGCCCTTTCCTTTCGGTCGATTTATCCTTTATTAACTCAGTAATCGGTTGTGGATGATCTGCCATGCAAAGTATATTATCTACGTTCTGACGATAATAGATAATATATCTCATGCGCTCTTTGGTCGAAGTCTCTTTTTCTTCCCCAGTCGAGTAAAATTCGTATCCCCTTTGCGGAGTCGAATGCCCATCCTATAATTGAGCTTGATTTTTAGCCCTCCTTTAGGATGATGAGTGTCTTGGAAATATTCCCCAATTCACGCTTGGTCGGTCACCTATTATATGCCCAGTAACTGGTATCCCTGGTGTTCCCTCCTTTCTGCTCCCTATTTTAACTTTTTTGTCCCCTGTGGAGTCAGATTTCCTGAGTCGAAATATACCTTTTTAGGTCTTCCTCAGATGATTTTGGATGTTTGATATCTCTCACCCTCATACCGGTCTTAGATATTCATTCTCCCCGAGTGTGTTGTTCTCTCACCCTTATATCGGTGTTTCGATCACATATCTCCTTGAGCTTATTACTCAGTAACCGGTAATACCTCGTCCCGTTGTTTCCTCAGATGAGTCCTGTTCGGACATTCCCCAGTTAAGTCCCTTAGTGGATTTCCCCACCTGAGTCCGGATTTTCATCCGAAGTATCCTTCGTGGATAATTTTACTGTATTGGCATATTCGCCAATACATGCACCTTTGAGTCAGCTCGAGTCCTTCCATTGATTCATTTTCATGGAACTCCCCTCGTGTCTCTTAGCAAGTCTTAAGACTTGACCTGCTCACACATTTTATTCCCTCTCTTATCCGCATAAGAATCCCTAGAGTCTTTGTCCCATTGAGTGTATTGCTCATGTGGATTTTCAGTTTCTCCTGATTTCTTTTCTCTTTGAGGACGTATATCTCCACAGAGTACTACCTTTGGCATACACACATTTGCGTCATGAGGTCTCTTAGGGACCAAATTCGTCTCTTTGTTATTATTTAATCCCATTCTACCTCGTCGAGACGAAGATTTTAACCTTCGTATTTCCGGCTAGAATGACCTTAAATAGGGGCATCTGTAAGACCCCAATTTTGACCCTAAGATCCCTCATGGCATCATAACATTGCGTTTACATTGCCTCAAGGATCATAAGCATCTTGGCTCCTTACCTTTAGGGTGGGATCTCTTGTGAGTTGGTTTTAGATCACCAAGCATGCTTGAATTGTATATTATTATTTTTCTCATTTTATTTACTAACCAAAAGCACAAAAATATGTCACTAACATCTCTTGTTTGTGGTTTGAGCAGTCACAAGGTCTAAAAGCTTCTAGGAGATCCTATGTGCATTGATAGGGCCAATTGAAGATGAAAGCAAGCATGGAATTGGTTCCCAAAGCTATCATCCACCAAATATGTCTCCCAAGTATCTCAATTCATCATTTTGATCAAAGCAAATCAAGGGGTTTGAGACTTGTTTCCCAAGGAAACCCTAATTCATTTGTTCATCAATTATGCCTTGCTCATGAAGCAACCTCAACCCATGATCAAATAAAGTCAAGGAAAGTTCTTTCACTCATCATCTCATGCATATTTGAACTTAATTAAGTGTCCTCAATCATTAATTCATCAAGATATGAGGCATGGACTTGAGAAGTTGATCAGTCAATTCATCTGACTATTTTGAAATACACTGAGACCTAACTTTTTATGTGTTTGTCAAATGGATATGACCCCAAGATACAAAATGTTCTTAAGGACCATATGAACAATTTTAATGTTCATCAAAAATTGGTTTGAAGCATGGAAGGTCATCACCCATTCCAAGACATTATAGGTCATTTTGACTGAAACCCTAATTTTGGGTCAAATTCCCAAGGACATAACTCCTTCATTTTTCATGCTTTTGAGGTGGGATCAAATGCATTGGAAAGCTTAAGATGTCTAATTAAAATGTTATGTTGAGAAGAATTTCAAAATCTCAAAATAAATACATGTGATAATGCAAAACATTATATGTCACTTTGGACCAAATGCATTGAAATGTGAAAAAGTCCAACTTCAAGTGCCCATAACTTCTTCATCAAATATCCAAATGATGCACAATTTAAGTTTAAATTGATTGCCTTGAAAAGATATACGACTTTGATGTTGAAGATTTTGTCATTTGGAACTTGCATCATTGAGACAGAAGGGCTTGAACTTTAGCCAATTTTGAAAATCTCACATGTGCATGTTTTGCACCCTACACTTCATGGCCAATTTTCATCAATTTCCAAGGCCCAAATGGAGTTTGATCAACATAAAAAATGATCCTTATGCAATAAGCTTTCCAACCCTTACTCATGAGGTGGTGTTTCTATTTTTGGCATAGCATTTTCGAAGGCTTGAGCATAATGGTGCAATTTTGGAAAATCATTTAATTTGCATTGCATGAGCTATTACCATCCAATTTGCACGTCCAATTTACTTTTATCATGCACCATCTACCAAATCCAGTTGGAATTGGGCCCTCCATGCGCCTGTACAGGCCCATGCATGGAGGCCCTTTCCATTCATGCAAATTTGAGATCATGCATTCAACATTACCTTGCCTATAAATACAATGCCATAGCTTCATAATTCCTCAACCTGAAGGCACCCCAAATGCTGCTATACTGAAATCACAACCCTCACTAAAGGAACTAACTCACTTTTCTCTCAAATTTCATATCTGAATTTTGATCTCCTTGGTTGAAATTTCAGATCTAAAAGTTCCTAGACCTCTTCACCTTGATCCAAAGTGTGGACTGTAAGCAATAACATCAAAGAATTGTGACTCAAAGCCCTGCAAATCAGAGGTTTACCTCAACTGTTATTTTCTTCGAATCAGCTTGCATAGTGCTTATTTCTCATTGTTGTTGTGTGATCTGAAGTCCTCTCTGCATAGAGGAAACATTATTATGCTTTCAATTTTCAAAAATCATGAAGTTCATATGAACACCACAGATCTTCCACTTCTGATTTCTCTCAATATAGAGATCTAGAATGGATTTGGTTGGTACAGGGGTGATGTACATCACCCCAGCTCTCGATTGATGCCAGGATTGTGTCTTTTGGTTACCATTTGAATCTCTGCAAATTTGGACTTGGCCGGAAAAGACGGTGGCGTTGGCCACCGTCTGGTCTCCAGATTTGATCTGGATAGTCCATTCCCTTTTCCATATGCAATCTCACACGTCCAACCTTATGACTTTATTAATGGCATGGTGTATTTCATTTGACTCACGCATATGGTGAACGCGCGCTTCTTAGCCGTGTGATGATCCACGTCAATTAATGAAGCTTTATCAAGCGGTCCACGTATTTCCTTATTTTCTAATTTATGATTTTAATTTATGATATCCAAAAAATACAAAAATAGTTTTCCAACCTCTTTGAATGATGATAGATTTATGAAAAATATTCTCATCAATTTATTAATTGATTTGAGATTTATTTGAGATTTTAGTTCAATTAGGTTATTTTTATGCATTTCAAATTGATTTAAAATAGTTTCTAACTTCTAAAAATGCTGAAATTTTTTGTCAGACTTTGTTTGACCATGTTGAACTTGGGATAATTCACTTGGACTTTTCAAAGTTGATTTGAAGTGAGTTTGAAGTTTGACCTTTCTTTATTATTTTAATTCAAGTTTTATTTTAATATTAAAAAATACCAAAAATATTTTATTTGTTTCTTGACTTCTAATCTTCATCTTGCTTCTGTTTTCTATTATTTGACCTTGACCTTCTTTATCTTTGGTCAATGCTTGTTGATTATCTCATTCCATTTCTATTAATGCACTTTAATTCTTCATCTTCTTATTCTTCTTCTTCTTTTTATTTTTTGATCAATGAGTTAAAGATTGGTGGTTAGCATTGATACATGGAGGTTTAATCTTCCTTGATTCAAATCTAATTCATCTTGATCATGGATCAAGTGAATGGCTTTGCATTAAGGATAGGTTGCTTCCTAAATCATGCAAAGAACCTAAATCAATACAAGATCATTTCTCATCTTCTTTTGGCATGGCAAGTTGTTGGAATTTGATTCACTAATCAAAATCTCTAACTTGTGTTGTTGCCTACATTATTATTGACCGGCCACTGATAGTTGTGACTTCTACATAAGTCCAATTACGATTTCTTAACATAGCGCTAAATTGCCTTATGGCACACTAACTATAACACTAACCATTAACCATTAACATTTAATTCTTGCACTTTACATTTTTGCAATTTACTATTCTAGTATATACTATTCATTTGCTTTTTCCTTTGCTCAGTTGAGCACATGTTTATGTTAATGCAATTTGCCTTTTGCTCACTTGAGCACATAATTGTGTATATATTATTGTGCTTGTGTTTTGTTTTGATCATTGTGGACCAAATGCAAAAAATGGACAAATGGACTTAGTTTCTAGGACATTCCCTATGCAAAATTGGAGTAAAGGACCTTAATGTGGAAGATGGATTAGGAGGACCAAATCTCTAAACTCACTCTTGTCCATTCTTGATTTGCTTCATAGAACTTTTGATGATGTATGCTTTTGTGCTAGGGAATCCTATCTGAGCCAAATTGAAGAACCATTGCCATGTTCATCCAAAGTGAAAGATACAAGAGTCATTGGGGATCTTTTAAGAGCTTGCATGATTATGTTGATTTCTTGAGCTTACACTTATTTTGCTTGCATATTCCAAAGGATGGGAGCTACTTGGATCATCAATATGATCTCAAGAGAGGAACTCCATTTGTGGTCTTGTTTCTTATCCTTCATCTCTTGTATGATTAGGACTTTAGACATTCTTCTTCTTCCCTCCACTCTAAGCCAATCCAAAACTTTTGTGCAAAAATTAACATTTCTTTTAAACATTAGAAACTTAAGCCTTATGCTTTTGATTTTCAAACTTTATTTTTATAACACTTATTTTGAATTGAATCTTTAAGTCAACTTTGGCCATACTTTATAAATACTTTTCATTGGTAAATATAACTCATTCAAATACTTTTGTGGTTTCAATGGCCACTTTCTTAATCAAAACTTTTTCATAACCTTTAGCTATTAGGTTTGAGTTATCCTTGAGGTAGATGTAATACTCACCTATATCCTTAGTGATGGACAATGAGCCTTCCATGCATATTATAGGGTTAACCCCTCACTAGCATGTTGAAGCTATCCTCACATGGTGTATTTGTGGTCTTAGGTTGAGTTTTCTCCCTTGGATAACGAAAGACCTTAAGGCTTTTGGACCAATCAATTCACCCACTTGTTTTTAAATTTTTACCCCGAACTACGAGGTTTTGATCCTAATCTTTTTTAAGATGGTCCATAGGCAATGGGTTTATCCATCCAAACGCAAATTGTAATTAACTTGTATATTCTCTTCTCACCTCTTCAATCATGTTTGCACAAACAAATTTTTACAAAATACCAACCTTACAACAAAATGTGAAAAGGGCTCCCTAGGAGTACCTATGATGTTTTGGGTGCTTAAAACCTTCCCATTGCATAACCAACCCCCTTACCCCGATCTCTGACATTTTTACTAGTTTTTGATTCGATAAAACTCTTAGGTTTTTGTTCGCTTTCTAACCATTCCTTTGGATAAATAGAAGTGCGGTGGAGACTCGACTTGTATGGTTTACCTTGGATTTAGTCAATATCTCTAATGGTAATGATTACCCCGCTACAGAAAAGTGGAGACTCTGCTGGGGACATTTGCCTAGTGGGTTTTGCCTACTTCTCATATTTTGTTGTATCGTATTGTATATTATTTTTGTGACATATTTTTGTGCAATTTGGGATTACTGTATTGTATTTAATGATTGAATTGCTTGAATATTAATTCCTTGTATGCTTGATGATCTTTGTGAGATGAGTTCTATAACCGAACTTGAGTGCACTTAGGATAGGAGAATGGCATAGTCTTGTTGACTTTTGTGGAGTTATTCTTTAGCAAGTTGACTTGCAAGCCCATTCACTTGGTGGAGGTCATGTTGGGATCAATAATGTCACACAAGTAGTTGTGGTTAGACATTACTCTTTCCAATATAGACCTTAGAAGCCAAGGACCTTAGTTTACCAAGCCCATCTTGGCCTATTTTTAGGACGTAGTGCGAAGGTCGTTCAAGTGTAAGATTTAATATGATTGTTACGCGATACTACACTCATAAGAGTCTCTCTTGAGAATATTTTTGGAATATGAGTAGTCGTTTATCCGATAATATCTGAAAGATGGGATAATGACTATGGGAACCTCTTGTAGAACATGTTTGGCAGGTTTAAACCCTAGTACACTCCCTTTGGGTGGTTCTTAACCAAAACTCCATGCTTGTGACTTGTAACAAACCCTTGATTCATGGTTGATCCGTTCTTGTGTATCTTTAATATCAATGGAACTTGGATGTTGATAAGGTGTAAACCATAATCCACCAAAATGGATGATTGATATTAAGGATGACTTGATCCATCCCATGACCTTTATTTGGTGTGCTTTGCTTGATCCTTGAGTGTGATTGTTGCATCCATGCATTCATGTACCCATTTGCATCCATATCATCAACAATGAGAAATTTTTCAAGGAACTTAAGCGGTCTATTTGCAAATTTTCAGACATGGAAAGACAAAGAAGGAATACGAAAAAGTACAGTTTCAGACAACACGACTTGAAAGAGCTAAGAAATTTGACATCCTATGTATTAGATCCCTTGGGATTCAAGGCTCTTTATGGGAAGCTTCTGTTTGTTCTGACTACTCAAGTGGATGAAGGATTGATGAGTGTATTGGTGCAGTTTTATGATCCCTTGTACCGTTGCTTCACATTTCCAGATTTTCAGCTTTTGCCCACACTTGAGGAGTATGCCTACCTTGTGGGTATACCTATTCTAGACTAGTTGTCGTTTAGTGGCCTAGAGAGTGTTTCTACTTCTCAAGGGATAGCTAATATGTTGCATATAGATGAACCTCTGGTTGGTGCTCATATGACTACCAAAGGAGGAATTCATGGTCTCCCTTTTGAGTTCCTCATCGCTCAAGCTATTATGTATGGGAAGGCCATGAGTGAGGACACCTTTGAGGCCATATTTGTACTTCTCATCTATGGGCTAGTGGTATTCCCCAACATCGACAAGTTTATGGATGTGAACGCTATTAGGATTTTCTCTACTCTTAATCCCATTCTGACTTTGTTGGGCGAAACTTACTTTCCTTTGCATATGAGGAATGCAAAGGGTGGTGGTACCATTGTTTGCTATTTGTCTCTGTTGTACAAGTGGTTTATTTTGCACTTGCCGCAGACGGTCTCCTTCAAGGAGAACAAAGGATGTCTACGGTGGTCCACGAGACTTATGTCTCCCACTAATGATGATATATTTTGGTACAACCGTGTATATGATGGTGTGCAGATTATCGACTCTTGTAGTGAATTCTCCAATGTGCCTCTTCTTGGTACATGTGGTGGGATTAACTACAACCCTATTTGGGCACGTCGTCAGCTTGGGTTCCCCATAAAGGATAAACCTAATAACATTCTGTTAGAGGGTGTGTTCTTTCAGGAGGGTAAAGATCCCCAAGGCTTGAAGGGAAGGATGGTCCGCGCTTGGCGCAAGATCCATAGGAAGGGAAGGAAGGAGCTTGGTCCTAAGAACTGTATTGCTTTGGAACCCTATACTTCATGGGTTAGGAGGAGAGCTTCCGAGTACCTTATGCCTTATGAGTATCCAAGACCTACACCTTTGGTTGTGGCTGGGCCTTCAACCCTCCCTGACCAAGGAGTAGAGGAGTTGAGAGACGAAGACCGTTCGCGTGCCTGGATCCGTGAACGAAAGGAGTTGCTTGAGCAGATTAGGGAGAAGGATGCTTTGATAGAGTTCCTTGAGCACCAGGTTATTGATGAGCCTGATGATGCATTGACTTCTCTACTTCCTCAGTCTTCCATGTTTTGGAAAAGGAAGTATGATCGACTCGCCAAAGAGAAAGCAGATATGGAGGCAGCCTATGAGAGGGAGGTGAAGAGGCTTCGCGTAACTTATCTTCCAGTCTCCAGAGCTCTATATAAATGTTTCTAGGGTTCCATAGGATGTCCATTTTCATTCTCTCTTGTGTTGTATTTGGTTACCAAAACTGTATTTCTTCGGTGTAAAAATATTTTCTATATATTATTGATGTGATAGTTCCATATATGTCCAAATAATTTATATTTTCAAATATTTGCAAATAGGACTCTAAAGTTCCTCTGATATAAAAATTAAATCATATGCATTGCATGCATCATGTGCATAAGCAGGTTTTGCTCCAGGCCTCAAGTCACCTTTGAAAATTTTCCCCAAAAGTAAGCATCTTCAAGCCCTTCTGTTTCAATGATGTAAGCCTCAAATGGAAAAACCTCCAACATCAAAGTTGTATAGCTTTTCAAGATGGTAAATTTAGACTCAAATTTTGCATCATTTGGATTTTTCATGAGAAAGTTATGGGCACTTGAATTTGGACATTTTTCAAATTCAATGACTTTGGTCCAAAGTGACCTATAATGTTTTGTATTATCACATGTATTTCTTTTAGGATTATGAATTTTTTTCCAACATAACATTTAAATTAGACATCCTAAGCTTTCCAATGCATTTGGTCTCACCTCAAAATCATAAAAAAAAATAAGGGAGTTAGGTCCTTGGGAAGTTGACCTAAAATTAGGGTTTTAGTCAAAATGACCTATAATGTTTTGAAATGGATGATGACCTTCCCAGTTTCAAATGGATTTTTGATGAACATAAAAGTTGTTCATATGGTTCTTAAGAACATATTTTCTCTTTGAGTTATCTTAATTGGACAAACACACCACAAGTTGTATCTCAGTGATCTTCAGTTTAGTCAGATGACAGGACTGGTCAACTTCTCAAGGCCCAACTTCAAATCCTGATGAATGAATGATTGAGGATACTCACATAGGCTCATATATGCATAAAATAATGAATGAAAGAACTTCCCTTGATTGAATTTGATCATAGGTTGAGGTTGCTTCATGAGCAAGGCATAGTCAATCCTCAAACCCTTTGGGTTATCTTGATCAAATTGGCAAATTGAGATACTTGGGAGACATATATGATGATTATGCGCTTTGTGGACCATTGTCATGCTTGTTCTCATCTTCATCTAGCCACTTCATAGAGCTTAGGAGCCTCCTAGGAGCATGGGAGCACATGATCACTTGAGCTTCTAAACAAAAAGAGTTAGTGACATATTTTTGTGCTTTTGGTTAGTAAATAAATAAGAAAAGCAATAATATATAATACAAGCATGCTTGGTGGTCTCAAACCACTCACACAAGTCCCACCCTAGGGTTAAGGAGCCACACATGCTATGATCCTTGAGGCAATGCAAAGAGCAAATGATATGGTGCCATGAGGGATCTTAGGGTCAAAATTAGGGTCTTACAGATGCCCTTATTTAAGGTCATTCTAGCCGGAGATATGAAGGTTAAAATCTTCGTTTCGACGAGGTAGAATGGGCTTAAATAATAACAAAGAGACGAATTTTGGTCCCTAAGAGACCTCATGATGCAAATGTATGCATGCAAAATAAAATCTCCATGGTGAATAATTGCCACGAAGGAAAAGAAATCAGGAAAAACTGAAAATCCATAGGAGTAACACACTCACTAAGGAGGCAGAGACTCTGGGAACTAAGGTAAAATGTGTGAGGAGGTCACGACTTGAAAACTTGTTGGGAGACACGAAGGGATTCCATGAAAATAAATCGATGGAAAGACTCGAGCTGACGCAAAGATGCATGTATTGGGGAATATGCCAATACAGAAAAACTATCCACAAAGGATATTTTGGATAAAAATCCGGACTCAGACGGGGATGTCCACAAAGGACTCAGTTGAGGAAGGAACAGCGAGATATTACCGGCTACTGGGTAATAAACTCAAAGAGAGACATGTTTTCAAAACACCGGTTACTAGGTGAGAGAATAACATTCTCAGGGAGAAAGAATATCTAAGACCGGTATAAGGGTGAGAGATATCAATCATCCGAAACATCTGAGGAGGACCCAAAGGCACGTCTCAAACTCAGGAAAATCCGATTCCACAGGGGACAAAAAAGTCATAATAGGGAACAGAAGGAAGGAACACCAGGGATACCGGTTACTGGGTATATAATAGGTGACTAACCAAGCGTGAATTGGGAACAAATCCAAGACACTCATCATCCGAAAGGAGGGCTGAAAAAGCAAACTCAACTTATAGGATGGATATTCGATTCCGCAAGGAAATACAAATCTTATTCAACTGGGGAAGAACAAAGACTTCGACTGAAGAGCGCATGAGACATATTATCTATTACTGTCATAACATAGATAACATAATCGCATGGAAGATTATCCACAATCGGTTACTGGGTTAATAAAGGATAAATCGACCGAAAAGAAAGGACATCGGGATACCGGTTACTGGGTATAAAGATGATGACCAATCAGAAGGAGAGACAATCATTACCAAACAAGGGTAAATGAAAGATGACTCGGCGGGGATAAATTGCCTGACAAAAGCAATTATCCAAGAGATATACCACCGTTTACTGGGTGGTATACTCAAAAACTAAGGAATATCAATACCGGTTACTGGGTAAAGATAACCAACAAAGAGGGGATTACATCCACCGGTTATTGGGTAGAAAACCACAGAAATAGGACTTACAACTACCGGTTACTGGGTTGAAGGCCATAAAATCTGCTGAGGAGAGAATGAACAATTACTGGCTACTGAGCAATTGATCACCTGAACCACATGGAACTGCAGGGGATAACAAGAAAGGAGTCAATCTAGGAACAAACTAGAAAGACGCAATCAAACAAGACTCAACCCGATGATGATATAACTCAGGGGAGTAATTCCATCCTAATACATAACTGGGGAGGAAACAGAAACAAAAATCATCCACGAGAGCATAGCCCAGTGGGGAATAAATAAGGAAAGATAGACACTTTCTGCTTATGAGGCTGACTCTATATGGAGAGATCAGACACAAACATCTACTTGGGGAAGAACATTTTACCGATAGCAGGAGAATAACAAACAAAGATATATGGAAAAGAATGCAATCATGAATATCTGAATGCTATGATTATGCATGTATATGCATGGTTTATGTGTGATTAATGCTGACAAATAGACATATCTAACATAAACAGGCTCAAGAACCACAAACGGACATCCGGTATAACATCTCGAAAGGAGAAACCAGGCCCACCGGAGAAATCAACTCTGATGGGGATGATCTAATACCAGGAGACATATACCACCGCTGGGAATAGGCAAAGGTCACTGCTTCCAACTGCCGGGGACCTTCCAAAAATTCTCGGGGACAGGTGACTAGATATCAATAAGATCTATCGTAGAAGAACTCTACTGGAGATCATATCAAGGGATGATGTGAAATTCTGTGGGGAACAACCACCAAACAGATACACATCAATCAAACATTATCTTCTAACTGTTGAAGAGACATCTCTACTAACGGGAGAAGGAACAGTTTGCTCCTCCGGGGAAGGAAACAACGCACCTTCCTCAAAATCCTTCAATACTGGAAGAGATCTTCGGACTCAGAGGGGATACAAATTATCAAGCTCGGATTAGGAAACTCCACTGGGGATGGACTGCAAACAACCCTACTGCGGATAAACCGCCAACATTCTCAAAGGGGATACTCTGATTGAGGGAATCGGAAACGAATCCTTCGTCAACACGTGCCATGTTGGGGATGAAAAGGGAAACAAGCCCTTCACCAACTGCCCTAAACAACTTCTTGCTTGAAAAGACAATTTATCTAGAAAGGCAGCTATGCAAGGAACACATGCTTACTCCGCTGGGGACTTCTACTCATACTTGGGAAAGACAAACTTCCCTGTAAATAGATAGCATATCAACTTTTATCAATCTATAAGGGATTTTAGGTCAGTCCGCACAAGGGATGACAACCATATAATTGATAAAACACAAATGCTAGTGTCAGACTCTTTGGGAAGCTGATGATGTATCACTCTTTTCTGCGCTCGCTGAGGAGACAACTTGAAAGCTGATGAAGAGGATAAAAGAATGCCAGAAATATGAACAAATGTCTTGCCTTTTGGAAATCGTACTATCCTTGGGAGAGCACTGAAGACGTTCCCACTATCCTTTTAGTCATTGTGAATGTTCACTTTGTTTTAAAACAGTTTTATAAAAACTTTATTTGTTTAAAACCATGATATTCATTAATTAAAACATGCAAACATTTTTTAAACAGAAACAAATAAGAGTGCAAAAAATTGGATAAAGGCTCAAATTTATTATATAGAATAGTAGTCTGCAAATGGCGAGACTCCATCGATCTTTACAAATTTGAAACTGGTGATATATATTGGAAAAAAGGCTACATTGAACATAATGACCGTTTCTCCACCAACTCTGAATCCAATGTATTTGAAGCTTCAGTTGATGATGACTGAGCGAGACTCTTTGACAGAAGACAACTACAAAATAAAGTCTAGTCAGGATGCAGTTACTTGCCAAATCCCTAATTTTTCCCTAGATTGCCCCAGGATGAGGTACTCAATCTAGCGGGATATATATATTCGTTTTTTATATGTCTCTAACTTTTGCCTGGACCGCCCTTTCGGGTTTTCAATCCACCGAGACGCTCATTTTTGCCTAAGTCGCCCTTTCGGGTTTTCAACTTAGCGAGTTATTCTGTTTTTATTTTTAGGCGAAGTATTTCTTGACTGCATTTGAATTCACAGGACGAGTGAAATCCTCCCCATCCATAGTTGTAAGCAACAAAACACCGCCTGAAAAGGCTCTCTTACCAACATATGGACCTTCATAGTTTGGAGTTCACTTGCCCCTGGAATCGGGCGCGAAAGACAAGACTTTCTTGAGAACGAGGTCACCTTCTCTGAACACACGAGGCTTAACCTTCTTATTAAAGGCTTTCTTCATCCTTTACTGATATAACTGACCATGGCACATGGCAATTAATCGCTTCTCTTCAATTAAGTTCAATTGGTCATAACGACTTTGAACCCATTCAGCCTCGGTCAACTTGGCTTCCATCAAGACTCTCATTGATGGGATCTCAACCTCCACGGGGAGCACAACCTCCATGCCATATACAAGAGAGAAAGGGGTCGCCCCTGTTGAAGTACGTACGGATGTATGATAACCGTGCAGAGCAAGTGGCAGCATCTCATGCCAATCTTTGTACGTAACAACCACCTGCCTGGTTACATTTGCATACGATGTCGCTTCAACCCACTTGGTGAAGTAATCAATAGCTACGAGAATCAAACGGTTACCGTTCGACGCCTTTGGCTCAATCATGCCAATCATATCAATTCCCCACATGGAAAAAGGCCATGGTGATGAAATAACATTCAGAAGTGTCGGAGGAATATGAATCTTATCCGCATAAATCTGACATTTGTGGCATTTCTTCACATATTTGTAGCAGTCAGAGTCTATTGTCAGCCAATAGTAGCCTTCTCTCAACATCTTCTTCGACATGGCATGTCCATTGGAATGAGTGCCAAATGAACCCTCATGGACTTCAGTCATCAACAGGTCTGCTTCGTGTCTATCCACGCATCTGAGCAGAACCATGTCAAAATTCCTCTTATAAAGCACATCACCATTAAGATAGAAATTGTCATATAATCTCCTCAAAGTCTTCTTATCTTTAACAGATGCCCCGAGTGGGTAAGTCTTACTCTGGAGAAAGCATTTGATATCATAATACCATGGCTTATCATCTCTCACTTTATTCCACTGCAAATACATGAGCTGTTCTATCCAAGCGCATCACAGTAATATTAGGGACTTCATTCCAATATTTTACCACAATCATTAAAGCAAGCGTAGCAAGAGCATCTTCCATCTGATTTTCATCTCGAGGAATATGATGGAAGTCAACCTCAGTAAAGAAAGTTGAAATCCTCCTCGCATAATCTCTGTATGGGATGAGGCCAGGCTGATTCGTCTCCTATTCACCCTTAATCTGATTAACAACAAGGGCCGAATCACCATAAACATCAAGATGTTTGATCCTAAGATCAATACACTCTTCCAAACCCATAATACAAGCCTCATACTCCGTCATATTATTCGTGCATTTGAAAGTTAGCCTTGCTGTAAAAGGAAAATGTATGCCCTAAGGAGTAATAATCACTGCCCCAATACCATTTCCATACTGATTAACAGCACCATCGAACACCATACCCCATCGGGAACCAGGCTCTGGCCCTTCATCGAGCGTAGGCTCATCGCAATCTTTCATCTTCAAATACAGAATCTCCTCATCAGGGAAGTCGTACTGCACATACTGATAATCCTCAATTGGTTGATGTGCCAAGTGGTCAGCCAAGATACTACCTTTGATAGCTTTTTGAGCTCGATACTCAATGGCATACTCAAATAACAACATCTGCCAACGGGAAACCCTCCCAGTTAAAGCAGGCTTCTCAAAGGTATACTTGATTGGATCCATTTTGGATATCAACCAAGTCGCATGATTCAACATATACTGGCGCAAACGCTTAGCAGCCCAAGCCAAAGCACAACATGTCTTCTCAAGCATTGAGTACCGAGACTCACAATCAGTGAACTTCTTACTCAAGTAGTATATCGCATATTTGTTCTTCCCTGATTCATCTTCCTGACCCAGGACGCACCCCATGGAATCATCAAGCACGGTCAAGTACATAATCAATGGTCTCCTTTCAACAGGCGGATATATAATCGGAGGCTCAGACAAATACTCTTTGATACTATCAGAGGATTTTTGGAAATCATCGGTCCAATCATGACACTGATCTTTCCGAAGGAGCTTGAATATAGGCGCACATGTGGCAGTCATGTGGGATATAAATCTCGAAATATAATTCAAGAGGCCAAGAAAACCTCGGACTTGCTTCTCAGTTTTGGGCGCAGGCATCTGTTGTATTGCTTTGACCTTGGCAGGATCAATTTCAATACCTCTTTCACTGACAATAAAGCCGAATAAATTGCTGGAACGGACTCCAAATGTACACTTGCTCGGATTCAAGCGGAGTTTGTACTTCCTTAAACGCTGGAAAAGCTTCAACAAGTGCTCTACATGTTCAACTTCCGTTTTCGACTTCGCAATCATATCATCAACATATACCTCGATCTCTTTGTGCATCATGAAGGGCATAGCGCATTGATACGTGGCTCTGGTGTTCTTCAAACCGAACGGCATCACTCGATAACAGAATGTTCCCGAAGGTGTGATGAATGTTGTCTTCTCCATATCCTCGGGTGATATTTTAATCTGGTTATAACCGGAAAATCCGTCCATAAACGAAAAGACATTGAACTTAGCTATATTATCTACACACATATCAATGTGTGGTAGAGGAAAATCATCATTTCGACTAGCTTTATTTAAGTCACGGTAATCCACACACATTCGGACTTTTCCATCTTTCTTAGGCACGGGCACAATATTGGCAACCCATTGAGGATATGTAGAAGTCACCAGAAACCCCGCATCAATTTTCTTCTGAACTTCTTCTTTAATCTTCACTGCCATATCAGGATGAGTTCTTCTAAGCTTCTGCTTCACAGGTACACACTCAGGCTTTAACGGCAAGAAATGTTGCACAATATCAGTATTTAGACCAGGCGTGTCTTCATACGACCAGGCAAAGACGTCGACATATTCTCGTAGCAACTCAATCAACCCCTTCTTAACTGATTCTTCAAGGAGTGCCCCAATCTTCACTTCACGAATGCAGTCTTCAGACCCCAAGTTGATTGTTTCCAGATTCTCAAGATGCGATTGAATGATCTTCTCCTCGTGCTCAAGCAGACCGGTAATCTCATCAGGAATCTCTTCAACATCATCTTCTTCTACCTCAAATACAGGGAACTCCAAGTTAAGAGATGGTGTTGGATCATTATGTTCAATGGATTTGATTAACCTGCATAATGATTTTTGAGTATAAAAGAGATTTTAGAATTCAAGCAAGGCAAATCATTATGCAGATGAAAAGATTGATTTTATTCTCTTTTTAGGGTTTTATGGTGATCACCAATTTCATGCAAAAAGCAAAAAGGAAAAATAATTTTGGAAAAATAAACATTTAACATGTGATTATTGAATGAATATCATTGTATTAATCAAATATGCCAACAATGTCTTCACTTCTCCTTTTGGCATGGGAGAAGGGTTTTCAGACAAAATGAACACATTACGTTGACTTATGGATAGCTGTTGGAACATCAACAGCGACCTAATTATTGTAGATTCCGTCCGGTATGAAAAAGTTGCCAAGGTCTTCCTCTTCATCATCTTCAACAATGGCAGCAGCTTCCTGATCTTCAACTGTGTGGATGAAACCACCACTCTGGAACAACCCAAGCTCATTGGAAACACCAGAAGAGTACTCTATGCTAGCTCGGGACATATTATCTTCCAACTTGATCATCTTCCCCAACCCAGTAGTTGCACCATGCTCAATGGCCAACTTTGCATCGTTGTAGGAGACAATTGAAGAACGTCCTTTCCTTGAAGGCTCGACAATAGATAAGGCTTGGATCGGAGTCCCAACCTCATCCTCAACATCAATGTAGGAGAAGGAAGATAAATGACTGAACAAGAGAGCCTTCTCTCCCCCTATCACCTCCAACTTCTTGTTTTTCACAAACTTCAACTTCTGGTGTAGGGTGGATGTCACGGCGCCTGCCTCGTGAACCCATGGTCTTCCAAGCAAACAGCTGTAAGACGGATGAATATCCATGACCTGGAATATGATCTGGAAATCACTAGGTCCAATCTTGATCGGGAGTTCTAATTTGCCGATCATGGTTTTGCGCAATCCATCAAACGCCTTCACAACCACTCCACTCTGCCTCATGGGAGGCCCCTGGTATGAAAGTTTAGCAAGAGTGGATTTTGGCAACACATTAACTGATGATCCTGTGTCCACCAACACATTGGACAAGGCATCATATTTACAGTTCATTGAAATGTGTAAAGCCAAATTGTGGTCTTTTCCCTCCTCGGGAAGATCCGGATCACAGAAGCTCAAATTGTTGCAGGCAGTTATATTTGCAACAATGCTATCAAACTGCTCTATTGTGACATTGTGGTCGACGTATGCCTCGTCCAACACCCTCTTCAACGCTTCTCGGTGTGGCTCAGAATTCATCAACAAAGATAACACAGATATCTTTGATGGAGTTTGTAGCAGCTGATCAACAACATTGTATTCACTCCTTTTGATGAGCCTCATCATCTCATCACCATCCTCTTTCAACATGCCAGACTGGCCAACCAGGATAGGAGTGTTTCTATTCTTCACAACAACAGGGTCAACACCCTTCACAACAGGAGCAGGATTATTTGAATAAGTCCCCAAGGGACCAGCAGGATTAACAACAGTTCTTTTCACGACATCTTCGTGGGATTTCGGCTGCACCGAGAAAACACGACCACTACGGGTCACACCACTAATATCTGAAATACTAATAACAGAAGTTGAGGGCAACGGCACCTCCTTCCCATCTTCCAGCATGATAGTGTTATATCGATAGGGAACAGCTTTGTCTGATACATACGAGACAGGGCCCACTGGCTTGATCACAAGAGTTGGTGATACCTTCTTCTTGCTGCCATCATACTTGACGACAACAGGCTCAGGAATTCTAAATACATGGGAGATAACATCGACTTTGTCCTCATTACGATTCTGAAGTATTTCAATCATCCCCTGATCCAGTATCTCTTGGATGTCCTTTCTTACTTGTCGACATCCTCTCTCATTGATAGTGCACACCTGGCACCTATCATGGTCATGCTCGTAATGGTTGTGTTCACACAACAGCTTGTGCAACTCGACCAAAGATTTCCTTATGTTATTAACATACAGGACTTTATATTTGTCAGGGCAACCCTGGACCATATTAATAGCTGCTTTCCCATGCTCGGGCAATGGGTTCTTCTTAACATTAGGACCTACGTCCTCGAAAAACAAAATCCCACTTCTCACAAGGTCTTGCACCTTGGTCTTCAATGGGTAACAGTTCTCCACATCGTGTCCGGGATGCACCGGAATGATACACACAGTGAAGCTCGAGCTTATACCACCACTTAGGGTTGGTCGGTACAGCAGGAGGATCTCGCAGAGTGATCAGCTTTCTATCGATCAAAGAAGGATAGAGCTCAGCATATGTCATTGGAATCGGGTCAAAAGCTACCCTCTTCCTCTCGTAGTTGTTGGTGTTGGTGTTATTGTTGTTTCGAGGCTGACAGGCCTGTTGTTGACGATGTTGTTGTTGTTGTTGATGAACTTCTCGAAAAGCAGGTGCTATATGAGCCACCTGGTGTTGGTTGACGGAAGGACGCACGTTCTTCCTCCTTACAGAGGGCCTTCTTTTAATATGAGAGGATACAACATGTGTCTCTCCCTTCTTCTTCCTCGCAAAGCCTCCATACTTCTTTGCTGAGGAGCTGTCTTCTCTGGATAACCGTCCTTCACGGACCCCTTCCTCCAATCTCATCCCCATATTCACCATTTCGGTGAAGTCTGAGGGAGCACTGGCAATCATTCTTTCATAATAGAAAGAGCTCAAAGTCTTCAAAAAGATATTTGTCATCTCCTTCTCTTCTAGGGGTGGCACTATCTAAGCTGCCAACTCTCGCGATCTCTGGGCGTACTCCTTGAAGGTCTCCATGTCCTTCTGCGACGTCGCCCTCAACTGGTCCCTATCCGGAGCCATATCCATGTTATATTTACATTTCTTGACGAAGGCCTCGCCAACATCGTTAAAAGAGCGGATGCTAGCACTCTCCAGCCCCATATACCACCGGAGCGCAACACCTGATAGGCTATCCTGGAAGTAATGGATAAGCAGTTGATCATTATCAGTATGTGTTGACATCTTGCGAGCATACATCACAAGATGGATGAACGGGCATGTATTTCCCTTGTATTTCTCAAAGTCAGGTACTTTTAATTTAATAGGGATCTTCACATTGGGCACTAGGCACAACTCAGCAGCACTTTTACCAAAGAGGTCCTTACCCCTCAGAGTCTTCAGTTCCTTGCGCAGCTCAAGGAATTGGTCTTTCATCTCATCCATCTTTTCATATACATCCGGGCCCTCAGGTGGATCGGAATGATAGATAGTGTCTTTAACACGGGGTAAGGTGTGCACAACGGGAGGTGGCACAGAAAGGACCGGGCTAGATGTCGGCAGAGAAGCGAGAGTAGGAGGAAAACCCTCTAGTATGAAATTAGCAGGCATTCCCCAAGGGAACCCGGTTGGCATAGACGGAGCAAAATGGGTTTTTGCAGCAGGCACAGTCGAGGCAGAAACCTCAGAAATAACCGTCCTCGTGGGAGGAGTTGCATGAGTTGGCAAGGCTTGGCTTTGGGCGGCCAGAACTGACTCCATCATGGCAGTCAGCCTAGCGATCTCTTCCTTCATTTTCCGGTTCTCTTGCTCTAAATGCTCCATTATCCTTGGATGATTAGCCTTGTGTTATATCGGTGCGTCAGCTTGTCTTCAAAATAAATGAAGAGCAAAGAGTTAGACCACTGATCAAGAGCTCAGAACAAAACCTGCTTATGCATATGATGCATGCAATGTTTATGCATATGATTTTTTTTAATCAGAGGAACTTTATAGAGATCTATTTGCAAATATTTGAAAATATTAATCTTTTAAGGCATATATGGAATATTCATAGCAATAATATTTGGAAAACTTTTACACCAATGAAGTAGTACAGTTTTGGTAACCAAATACAATACAAGAGAAAAGGAGAATAAACATCCTACGGATCCCTAGAAGCAATCGTCCAAAGCTCTTGAGATAGGAAGATAAGTTGCACGAAGCCTCTTCACCTCTCTCTCATAAGCTGCTTCCATATCAGCCTTCTCCTTGGCGAGTCGATCATACTTCCTTTTCCAAAACCTGGATGAGTGAGGAAGAAGAGAAGTAACCACATCATCAGGCTCATCGATAACCTGATGCTCCAGAAATTCTATCACTGCATCCTTATCTTTAAGTTGCTGAAGAAGTTCTTCTCGCTCACGAATCCATGCACGCAACCGGTCTTCATCTCTCAACTCCTCTACTCCTTGGTTAGGGAGGATTGAAGGCCCAACCATAACCATAGGGGTAGGTCTCGGATAATCATAGGGCATGCGGTACTCAAGAGCTCTCCTCCTCACCCAAGCGGTGTAGGGTTCCAAAGCAATGCAATTCTTCGAACCAAGCTCCTTCCTTCCCTTCTTATGAACTTTGCGCCAGGCGCGGACCATCCTATCCTTCAAGTTCTGGGGATCTTTACCCTCTTGAAAGAATACATCTTCCAACAGAAGGGTGTTAGGTTTATCTTTTAAGGGGAACCCAAGCTGACGGCAGGCCAAAACAGGGTTGTAGTTAATTCCACCACATGTACCAAGAAGAGGTACATTGGAGAATTCACCACAAGAGTCAATAATCTGAATGCCATCATAAACACGGTTATACCAAGAGATATCATCATTAGTGAGAGACATAAGTCTCGTAGACCACCGTAGACATCCCTTGTTTTCCTTGAAGGCGAGCGTCTGAGGCAAGTGCGAAATAAACCACTTGTACAACAGAGGAAAACAGCACACGATGGAACCACCACCTTTTGCATTCCTCATATGCAAAGAGAAATAAGTGTCACCCAACAGATTCGAAACGGTATAAAGAGAAGAGAGAATCCTACTAGCGTTCATATCAACAAAATTGTCGATGTTGGGGAATAACACTAGCCCATAGATGAGAAGTACAAATATGGCTTCAAAAGCATTCTCACTCATGGCCTTCCCAAACAAAGTAGCTTGGGCAATGAAAAATCAGATGGGAGACCTTGAATTCCACCTTTGGTAGTCATATGAGCAACAATGTCAGATACATCTATATGAAGCATATCAGCAATCTCTTGAGAAGACGGAACCTTCTCCAAACCACTGAACGGCAACTGATCCAAGATAGGTATACCCACATGATAGGCATACTCCTCAAGGGTAGGCAGAAGTTGGAAATCCGGAAAAGTGAAGCATTGATACAAGGGATCATAGAACTGCACCAACACACTCATCAGACCTTCCTCCACCTTGGTAGAAAGAATAGACAGAAGCTTCCCATGGCGAGCTTTAAACCCCAAAGGCTCTAATACATAAGATGTCAAACTCCTTAACTCCTTTAAGTCGGGTTGTCTGAAACTGTACTTCTTCGTATTCCTTCTTTGCTTATCCATGTCTGAAATTTTGCAAATAGACCTCTTAAGTTCCTTGAAAAATTTTATTGTTGATGATATGGATGCATATGAATGCATGGATGCAACAATCACACTCAAGGATCAAACAAGTCACACCAAACAAAGTTCACGGGATGGCTCACGTCATTGTCAATATCAATCATCCATTTTGGTGGATTATGGTTTACACCTTATCAACACCCAAGTTCCATTGATATTGAGGATATACGAGAACGGATCAATCGCGAATCAAGGGTTTGTTGTAAGTCACGAGCATGGAGTCTCGGTTAAGAACCACCCAATGGGAGTGTACTATGGTTAAACCTGACAATCATGTTCTAAAAGGGTCCCTATAGTCATCATCTCATCTTTCGGATATTATTGGATAAAACGACTACTCGTATTCCAAAAATATTCTCAAGAGAGACTCTTATGAGTGTAGTATCACGTAACAATCGTATCAAATCTTGCCCTTGAACGATCTTCGCACTACATCCTAAAATAGGCCAAGATGGGCTAGGTGTCTAAGGTCCTTGGCTTCTAAGGTTTATATTGGAAAGAGTAATGCCTAACCACGACTACTCGTATGACATTATTGATCCCAACAAGACCTCCACCAAGTGAATGGGCTTGCAAGTCAACTTGCTAAGGAATAACTCCACACAAGCCAACAAGACTATGCCATTCTCCTATCATAAGTGCACTCGAGTTCGGGTATAGAACTCATCTCACAAGAAACCACCAAGCATACAAGCAATTGATATATCAAGCAATTCATACATTACAAACAATACAGTCATCCCAAATTTGCACAAAAATATGTCACCAACAAATATAAACATATAACACATAATCAAAAAGTAGGCTAGACCCACTAGGAAGATGTCCCCAGCAGAGTCGCCACATTTCTGTAGCGGGGTATTCATTACCTTATGGTTTATTGACTAAACCAAAAGTAAACATACAATTCGAGTCGCCACCGCACTTTTATTTGTCCAAAGGAAAGGCTAAAAAGCGAACAAAAGCCAAGTAAGAAGTTTTATCAAATTAAAAAGTAATAAAAATGTCAGAGATCTGGGTAAGGGGGTTGGTTATGAAATGGGAAGGTTTTACGCACCCAAAACATCCTTAGTACTCTAAGGGAGCCCTTTTTGTAAACATGTGTTATAGGTTGGTATTTTTGAAAATATGTGCAAAAGATTGGAGGGATGAGAAGAGAATAGATTATATTTATAATTTTGTTGTTTGAATAGATGAAACCATTGTCTACGTACCATCACAAATGTAGGATCAAAACCTCGTAGTTCGGGGTAAAAATCTCAAAGATTGGTCAATTGATTTGATCAAAAGCCTTAAGGTCTTTCGTTATCAAAGGGAGAAAACCTATCCTAAACCAACAATCCACCATGTGAGGGAAGCTTCAACATAATAGTGAGGGGTTAACCCTATAATAAGTATGGAAGGCTTATAATCCAATCACTAAGGATAAGGTGAGGTTTACATCAACCACTATGATAACTCAAACCTATGACTAATGTTTATGAAAAAGTATTACAAAGGTGGTCATTGGAACCACAAAAGTAACTTGAAGTGAGTTGTATTTACAAGTTAGATTTATTTACAAAATGAAGTCAAAGTTGGATTAAGATTCATTCACAATGAGTATTAATGAAAAGATTTTTAAAAGTCAAAGGCATAAGGCCTAGGTTTCTAATTTAAAATGAAGTCAAAGTTTGCACAAAAAGAGTTTGGCTTGGGTTAGAGTGAGATGAAGAAGAGAAGGGCTAGTCCTAAAGCATACAAAGATAAGAGAAGAGATAAAACCCTTGGAGTTCCTTTTCTTGAAATCATAGAGATGATTCAAGATGCTCCTTTCCTTGGACTTAGCAAATAACAAACAATCACACAAATTTGGATTCAAGCTCCTAGGATCTCCATTTAGCTTGTCTCTCATAACTTGGCTACTCATTACAATGGTCCTTCTTACTACCTCAAGATGGAATCCCTGTCACACAAGAGCAAACATCAAAAAGTTCACAACACAATAAGAGGAATGGACAAAGAATAAGTATTGAAAAGGAAGTCCTTTGAAGTCAACTTTTAACATTTAGCATTCTAAAGGCATGAGGCCTAGTTGTTCTTCAACAAATTTAGCATTCTAAAGGTGTGAGGCCTAGTTGCTCTTGAACTCCTTTAAGCATAGGTATGTCTTAATTCTAGGTCCTTTCTCCTTTTTGTATTGGATTCTAACATACAAAGACAAAACAAACACAAGACAAGAATATATTTATATACAATAATGAGCTCAAATGAGCAAAAGGAAAATGGCATAAACATAAAATATGTGCTCAAGTGAGCAAAGTAAAAAAGAAAAATGAATAAATGAGCAAGAAGTAAATTGGATTAAAGTAAATTGTAAGAAATTAAATGCTCAAATTAAAGTTAGTAATTAGTGAAGTTGTGTTAGTTGGACATAAGACAATTTAGCGTTATGTTAAGCAATCGTAAAAGGACTAATGTAGTAGTCACACCTATCTGAGGCCGGTCAATAAAACTATAGGAAAATAAGCACAAGTTAGAGATCATGACTAGTAAGCCAAGCTCCTAAAACTTACCATGCCAAAAGAAAAAAAGGAAAGGCCTTGTATGGACTTTAGGTTTTTTGCTTGACCAAGAAGCAACCTATCTTGGACACAAAGCAACTCACTTGATCTTGGATCAAGTTGAGTTTGATTTGGATCAAAGAAGGTTAAACCTCTCATTTGTCAAGACTAACCATAAGACATTAACTCATTGGCCAAAGTAAAAAGAAAGAGATAAAGATGAAATGAATAAAAAGAGAAATCAAATATCAAACACAATTGATCAAAAGTGAATCAAATCATCATCAACCAATACCAAATAGAAGAGAAATGAAGGTTACAAGTCAACAAGTCAAACATATTTTTTTGGTATTTTTGAATTAAAAATAAATGCAAAAATACAATGGACAAAATATGGTCAAACCTCAAATTAAATTCAAATCAACTTCAACAAGTCCAATTAAATTCTCATAGGTCTAACATGGTCAAACAAGCTTTGACAAATTTTCTCAACAATTTTTGAAATCATAAACTATTTTAAAACAATTAAAAATAATGAAAAATAACACAAATGAATTAAAATCTCAAATAAATCTCAAATCAATTAAGAAATTGATGAGACTATTTTTCATTGACTTATCACGATCCATATGTGTTAAGAAAATATTTTTGGATTTTTCAGATATCAAAAAGTATTTTAAAATGAATTAAAACTATTAAAAACTAAATATTTCACAAAAAATATTAAATGAAGTCACAAAAATAATTAAAAATCAAAATATGAAACTAGATTTTTCAAGAAAATTTTTGGCATTGGTCTCATATTTTTGTGACTTCAAATAAAATATTTATGAATTTTTTAAAATAAAAGGAATTAAATGGAATTAACAGAAAATAAGAAAAATAGCAAAAATGTGCTGCCATTGGATCACTTCATTAATTGACGTGGCAATGATCTGAGGGCTCAGAGGCACGGTCACACGAAAGACCAAAGTCAAGCGCGCTACATTTTGAATTAAAACAAGTCAGCATAATGCAAGGCCACGATTAAAATGTTTTACCAAGATCCAAGGGCTCTGAGGCTCCCACGTGGGGATGGTGGTGGAAACCACCATCTTCTCCGGCCAGACAACTAATTCCGGCCACCACGCGCAGGAAATTAAACTTTAATGAAAATGAAAAAGCAAGGTATCAAAATGATGTTGAGGTGATGTACATCACCCCTGTAACCATGGATTCTCCTCAAAGTTTCTATTTAAAGAGAAACATGAGCTTGAAGATCATGGTGCTTGGTCTGAAATGGCACGATTTGCAAAATTAAGACCACCACTGGCCTGCCTCATGCTTGAGGACTTCAGAAAACAACACAAACCAAAGAAATTCACATTATATTTCAAGATCTGAATCAAAAAACTTTGGTGATATACCTCTGAAATGGAGCTTCAAACAGCATGAATTGTCCAAGCTCTTGATCCAATTTTGATCTGGAAGTGTGATGATGATGATACAAGGTTAAGGAATTATGCTTTGAAATTCAACTAATGATGTTGAAATTCAAGCTTGAAAATGAAATAGAAAAATTGGAATTCCTTTAGTGAGGGTTTGGTTTTCAATCGAGCAGCGTTTCAGATCTCCTTGTGGTTAGTTTTTGAATGAGCATGAGCTTCTATTTATAGCTGGAATGGATGCAAAGCAATGCTCTTCCTCGTGTGCATGAAATTTGGATCCTGCATGCATGGGCCTGTACAGGCGCATGTGAGGCCCAAAAGTGAAGGGAAATCCATGCCGAGCTCAAATGAAAGTGAATTGGACGTGTAATTGGAGTTGCATTTGCTTGCACATGAAGTTATGATGTGAAATGCACAAATGGACATAAACATTAAGCTCTTCGAAACTCAATCATGGAAAGTCCAAAAAATTAATGTGAGTAATGGTTCGAAAGCCCTTGAAATAAGGAATAAAAGTCATGTTGGGAACAAAATTCATTTGGAGTTTGTAAATTTATGAAAACTGGCTGTGAAGTTTTGGGTACAAAACATATTCAAGTCACCTTTGAAAATTTTCCCCAAAAGTAAGCATCTTCAAGCCCTTATGTTTCAATGATGAAATCCTCAAATGGAAAAACCTCCAACATCAAAGTTGTATATATTTTCAAGATAATCAATTTAGACTCAAATTGTGCATCATTTGGATTTTGCATGAGAAAGTTATGGGCACTTGAAGTTGGACATTTTGCAAATTCAATGACTTTGGTCCAAAGTGACATATAATGTTTTGTATTATCACATGTATTTCTTTTAGGATTATGAAATTTTGTCCAACATAACATTTGAATTATACATCTTAATATTTCCAATGAATTTGGTCTCACCTCAAAATCATAAAAAAAAATAAGGGAGTTAGGTCCTTGGGAAGTTGACCCAAAATTAGGGTTTCAGTCAAAATGACCTATAATGTTTTGAAATGGATAATGACCTTCCCAGTTTCAAATGGATTTTTTATGAACATGAAAGTTGTTCATATGGTTCTTAAGAACATTTTTTTATCTTGGGGTCATCTTCATTTGACAAACACATCACAAGTTGTATCTCAGTGATCTTAAGTTTAGTCAGATGACTTGATTGGTCAACTCCTCAAGGCCAAACTTCAAACCCTGATGAATGAATGATTGAGGATACTCACATAGGCTCATATATGCATAAAATAATGAATGAAAGAACTTCCCTTGATTGAATTTTATCATAGGTTGAGGTTGCTTCATGAGCAAGGCACAGTCAATCCTCAAATCCTTTGGGTTATCTTGATCAAATTGGCAAATTGAGATACTTAGGAGACCTATATGATGATTATGAGCTTTGTGGACCATTGTCATGCTTGTTCTCATCTTCATCTAGCCACTTCATTGAGCTTAGGATCCTCCTAGGAGCATGGGAGAACATGATCACTTGAGCTTCAAAACAAAAAGAGTTAGTGACATATTTTTGTGCTTTTGGTTAGTAAGCGAATAAGAAAAGCAATAATATACAATACAAGCATGCTTGGTGGTCTCAAACCACTCACACAAGTTCCACCCTAGGGTTAAGGAGCCACACATGCTATGATCCTTGAGGCAATGCAAAGAGCAAATGATATGGTGCCATGAGGGATCTTAGGGTCAAAATTAGGGTCTTACAGATGCCCCTATTTAAGGTCATTCTAGCCGGAGATATGAAAGTTAAAATCTTCGTATCGACGAGGTAGAATGGGCTTAAATAATAACAAAGAGACGAACTTTGGTCCCTAAGAGACGTCATGATGCAAATGTATGCATGAAAAATAAAATCTTCATGGTGAATAATTGCCATGAAGGAACAGAAATCAGGAGAGACTGAAAATCCATAGGAGTAACACACTCACTAAGGAGCAGAGACTCTGGGGAAATAAGGTAAAATGCGTGAGCAGGTCACGACTTGAAAACTTGCTGGGAGATACGAATGGATTCCATGAAAATAAATCGATGGAAAGACTCGAGTTGATGCAAAGATGCGTGTATTATATGCCAATACAGCAAAACTATCCACAAAGGATACTTCGGATAAAAATCCGGACTCAGACGGGGATGTCCACAAAGGACTCAGCTGAGGAAGGAACAGCGAGATATTTCCGGCTACTGGGTAATAAACTCAAAGAGAGACATGTTTTCAAAAACCGGTTACTAGGTGAGAGAACAACATTCTCAGGGAGAAAGATTATCTTAGACCGGTATAAGGGTGAGAGATATCAATCATCTGAAACATCTGAGGAGGACCCAAAGGCACGTCTCAAACTCAGGAAAATCTTATTCCACAGGGGACAAAAAAGTCATAATAGGGAACAGAAGGAAGGAACACCAGGGATACCGGTTATTGGGCATATAATAGGTGACCAACCAAGCGTGAATTGGGAAGAAATCCAAGAAACTCATCATCCGAAAGGAGGGCTGAAAAAGCAAACTCGACTTACAGGATGGATATTCGATTCCATAAGGAAATACGAATCTTACTCGAATGGGGAAGAACAAAGACTTCGACTGAAGAGCGCATGAGACATATTATCTATTACCGTCATAACGTAGATAACATAATCGCATGGAAGATTATCCACAACCGGTTACTGGGTTAATAAAGGATAAATCAACCGAAAAGAAAGGACATTGGGATACCGGTTACTGGGTATAAAGATGATGACCAATCAGAAGGAGAGACAATCATTACCAAACAAGGGTAAATGAAAGATGACTCGGCGGGGATAAATTGCCTGACAAAAGCAATTATCCAAGAGATATACCACCGTTTACTGGGTGGTATACTCAAAAACGAAGGAATATCAATACCGGTTACTGGGTAAAGATAACCAACAAAGAGGGGATTACATCTACCGGTTACTGGGTAGAAAACCACAGAAATAGGACTTACAACTACAGGTTACTGGGTAGAAGACCACAAAGTCTGATGAGGAGAGAATGAACAATTACTAGTTACTGAGCAATTGATCACCTGAACCACAGGGAACTGCAGGGGATAACAAGAAAGGAGTCAATCTAGGAACAAACTAGAAAGACGCAATCAAACAAGACTCAACCCGATGATGATATAACTCAAGGGAGCATCCCAATACATAACTGGGGAGGAAACATAAACAAAAATCATCCACGAGAACATAGCTCAGTGGGGAATAAAGAAGGAAAGATAGACACTTTCAGCCTATGGGGCATACTCTATATGGAGAGATCAGACACAAACATTTGCTTGGGAGAGAACATTTCACCGACAGCAGGAGAATAAAAAACAAAGATATATGGCAAAGAATGCAATCATGAATATCTGAATGCTATGATTATGTATGTATATGCCTGGTTTATGTGTGATTAATGCTGAAAAACAGACATATCTAACATAAACAGGCTCAAGAACCACAAACGGATATCCGGTATAACATCTCAAAAGGAGAAACCAGGCCCACAAGAGAAATTAGATCTGATGGGGATGATCTAATACCATGAGACATATACCACCGCTGGGAATAGGCAAAGGTCACTGCTTCCAACTGTCGAGGACCTTCCAACAATTCTCGGGGATAGGTGACTGGATACCAATAAGATCTGTCGTAGAAGAACTCTACTGGGGATCTTATCAAGGGATGATGTGAAATTCTGTGGGGAACAACCACCAAACAGATACACATCAATCAAACATTCTCTTCTAACTGTTGAAGAGACATCTCTGCTAACGGGAGAGGGAACAATTTGCTCCGTCGGGGAAGGAAACAACACACCTTCCTCAAAATCCTTCAATACTGGAAGAGATCTTCGGACTCGGAGGGGATACAAATTATCAAGCTTGGATTAGGCAACTCCGCTGAGGATGGACTGCAAACAACCCTACTAGGCATAAACCGCCAACATTCTCAAAGGAGATACCCTGGCTGAGGGAATCGGAAACGAATCCTTCGTCAACACGTGCCATGCTGGGGATGAAAAGGGAAACAAGCCCTTCACCAACTGCCCTAAACAACTTCTTGCTTGAAAAGACAATTTACCTGGAAAGGCAGCTATGCAAGGAACACATGCTTACTCCGCTGGGGACTTCTACTCATACTGGGGAAAGACAAACTTCCTTGTGAATAGATAGCATATCAACTTTTATCAATCTATAAGGGATTTTAGGTCAGTCCATACAAGGGATGACAACCATATAATTGATAAAACACAAATGCTAGTGTCAGACTCTTTGGGAAGTTGACGATGTATCACTCTTTTTTGCGCTCGCTGGGGAGACAACTTGAAATCTGATGAAGAGGATATAAGAATGCCGAAATATGAACAAATGCCTTACCTTTTGGAAATCGTACTATCCTTGGGAGAGCACTGAGCACGTTCCCACTATCCTTTTAGTCATTGTGAATGTTTACTTTATTTTAAAACTGTTTTATAAAAACTTTATTTGTTTAAAACCATGATATTCATTAATTAAAACATGCAAACATATGTTAAACAGAAACAAATAAGAGTGCAAAGAATTGGTTAAGGCTCAAATTTATTTGATAGAATAGTAGTTCGCAAATGGTGAGACTCCATAGATCTTTACAAATTTGAAATTGGTGATATATATTGGAAAAAGGGCTACATTGAACATAATGAACGTTTCTCCACCAACTCTGAATCCAATGCATTTGAAGCTTCAGTTGATGATGACTCAGCGAGACTCTTTGACAGAAGACAACTATAGAACAAGGTCTAATCAGGATGCAGTTACTTGCCAAATCCCTAATTTTTGCCTAGATTGCCCCAGGATGAGGTACTCAATCTAGCAGGATATATATATTCATTTTTTATGTCTCTAACTTTTGCCTGGACCTCCCTTTCGGGTTTTCAATCCACCGAGACGCTCATTTTTGCCTAAGTCGCCCTTTCGGGTTTTCAACTTAGCGAGTTATTCTGTTTTTATTGTTAGGCGAAGTATTTCTTGACTGCATTTGAATTCACAGGACGAGTGAAATCCTCCCCATCCATAGTTGTAAGCAACAAAGCACCGCCTGAAAAGGCTCTCTTAACAACATATGGACCTTCATAGTTTGGAGTCCACTTGCCCCTGGAATCGGGCGCGAAATACAAGACTTTCTTGAGCACGAGGTCACCTTCTCTGAACACGCGAGGCTTAACCTTCTTATCAAAGGCTTTCTTCATCCTTTGCTGATATAACTGACCATGGCACATGGCAGTTAATCTCTTCTCTTCAATTAAGTTCAATTGGTCATAACAACTTTGAACCCATTCAACCTCGGTCAACTTGGCTTCCATCAAGACTCTCATTGATGGGATCTCAACCTCCACTGGGAGCACAACCTCCATGCCATATACAAGAGAGAAAGGGGTTGCCCCTGTTGAAGTACGGACGGATGTACGATAACCGTGCAGAGTAAATAGCAGCATCTCATGCCAATCTTTGTATGTAACAACCATCCTCTGAAAAATCTTCTTGATGTTCTTGTTAGCAGCTTCAACAGTCCCATTCATCTTGGGTCTATAGGGAGAAGAATTAGGATGTGCAATCTTGAACTCGCTACACAGCTCTTTCATCGTCTTGTTGTTCAAGTTAGATTCATTATCAGTAATGATCTTGTCGGGCACATCATATCGACATATGAGTTGATTCTTGATAAACTTCACAACCACCTGCCTGGTTACATTTGCATACGATGCCGCTTCAACCCACTTGGTGAAGTAATCAATAGCTACGAGAATAAAATGGTTACCGTTCGACGCCTTTGGCTCAATCATGTCAATCATGTCAATTCCCCACATGGAGAAAGGCCATGGTGATGAAATAACATTCAGAAGTGTCAGAGAAATATGAATCTTATCCGCATAAATCTGACATTTGTGGCATTTCTTCACATATTCGCAGCAGTCAAAGTCCATTGTCACCCAATAGTAGCCTTCTCTCAACATCATATTCGTCATGGCATTTCCATTGGAATGAGTGCCAAACAAACCCTCATGGACTTCAGTCATCAACAGGTCTGCTTCGTGTCTATCCACGCATCTGAGCAGAACCATGTCAAAATTCCTCTTGTAAAGCACATCACCATTAAGGTAGAAATTGCCAGATAATCTCCTCAAAGTCTTCTTATCTTTAACAAATTCCCCAGGAGGGTAAGTCTGACTCTGGAGAAAGCATTTGATATCATAATACTATGGCTTATCATCTCTCACTTCTTCCACTGCAAATACATGAGTTGGTCTATCCAAGCGCATCACAGTAATACTAGGGACTTCATTCCAATATTTTACCACAATCATTGAAGCCAGCATAGCAAGAGCATATGTCATCTGATTCTCATCTCGAGGAATATGATGGAAGTCAACCTCAGTAAAGAAAGTTGAAATCCTCCTCGTATAATCTCTATATGGGATGAGGCCAGGCTGATTCGTCTCCCATTCACCCTTAATCTGATTAACAACAAGGGCCGAATCACCATAAACATCAAGATGTTTGATCCTAAGATCAATACACTCTTCCAAACCCATAATACAAGCCTCATACTCCGCCATATTATTCGTGCATTTGAAAGTTAGCCTTGCTGTAAAAGGAAAATATGTGCCCTGAGGAGTAATAATCACTGCCCCAATACCATTTCCATACTGATTAAAAGCACCATCGAACACCATACCCCATCGGGAACCACGCTCTAGCCCTTCATCGAGCGTAGGCTCATCGCAATCTTTCATCTTCAAATACAGAATCTCCTCATCAAGGAAGTCGTTCTGCACAGACTGATAACCCTCAATTGGTTGATGTGCCAAGTGGTTAGCCATGATACTACCTTTGATAGATTTTTGAGCTCGATACTCAATGTCATACTCAGATAACAACATCTGCCAACGGGAAATCCTCCCAGTTAAAGCAGGCTTCTCAAAAGTATACTTGATTGGATCCATTTTGGATATCAACCAAGTCGTATGATTCAACATATACTGGCGCAAACGCTTAGCAGCCCAAGCCAAAGCACAGCATGTCTTCTCAAGCATTGAGTACCGAGACTCACAATCAGTGAACTTCTTACTCAAGTAATATATCGCATATTCTTTCTTCCCTGATTCATCTTGCTGACCCAGGGTGCAGCCCATGGAATCATCAAGCACGGTCAAGTACATAATCAATGGTCTCCCTTCAACAGGCGGAGATAGAATCGGAGGCTCAGACAATTACTCTTTGATACTATCAAAGGATTTTTGGCAATCCTCGGTCCATTCATGACGCTGATCTTTCCGAAGGAGCTTGAATATAGGCGCACATGTGGCAGTCATGTGGGATATAAATCTCGAAATAAAATTCAAGCGGCCAAGAAAACCTCCGACTTGCTTCTCAGTTTTGGGCGCAGGCATCTCTTGTATTGCTTTGACCTTGGCAGGATCAACTTCAATACCTCTTTCAATGACAATAAAGCCCAATAACTTGCTAGAACAGACTCCAAATGTACACTTGTTCGGATTCAAGCGGAGTTTGTACTTCCTTAAACGCTGGAAAAGCTTCAACAAGTGCTCTACATGTTCAACTTCCATTTTCGAATTTGCAATCATATCATCAACATATACCTCGATCTCTTTGTGCATCATATCATGAAACAAGGTAGCCATAGCGTGTTGATACGTGGCTCCAGCGTTCTTCAAACCGAAGGGCATCACTCGATAACAGAATGTTCCCGAAGGTGTGATGAATGTTGTCTTCTCCATATCCTCGGGTGATATTTTAATCGGGTTATAACCGAAAATTCCGTCCATAAACGAAAAGACATTGAACTTAGTTGTATTATCTACCAACATATCAATGTGTGGTAGAGGAAAATCATCTTTTGGACTAGCTTTATTCAAGTCACGGTAATCCACACACATTCAGACTTTTCCATCTTTCTTAGGCACGGGCACAATATTGGCCACCCATTGAGGATATGTAGAAGTCACCAGAAACCCCGCATCAATTTGCTTATGAACTTCTTCTTTAATCTTCACTGCCATATCAGGATGAGTTCTTCTAAGCTTCTGCTTCACAGGTACACACTCAGGCTTTAATGGCAAGAAATGTTGCACAATATCAGTATCTAGGCCAGGCATGTCTTCATACGACCAGGCAAATACATCGACATATTCTCGTAGCAACTCAATCAACCCCTTCTTAACTGATTCTTCAAGGAGTGCCCCAATCTTCACTTCACGAATGCAGTCTTCAGACCCCAAGTTGATTGTTTCCAGATTCTCAAGATGCGGCTGAATGATCTTCTCCTCGTGCTCAAGCAGACGGGTAATCTCATTAGGAATCTCTTCAACATCATCTTCTTCTGCCTCAAATACAGGGAACTCAAAGTTAGGAGATGGTGTTGGATCATTATGTTCAATGGATTTGATTAACCTGCATAATGATTTTTGAGTATAAAAGAGATTTCAGAATTCAAGCAAGGCAAATCATTATGCAGATGAAAAGATTGATTTTATTCTCTTTTTAGGGTTTTATGGTGATCACCAATTTCATGCAAAAAGCAAAAAGGAAAAATAATTTTGGAAAAACAAACATTTAACATGTGATTATTGAATGAATGTCATTGTATTAATTAAATATGTCAATAATGTCTTCACTTCTCCTTTTGGCATGGGAGAAGGGTTTTCAAACAAAATTAACACATTACGTTGACTTATGGATAACTGTTGGAACATCAACAGCAACCCAATTATTTCATATTCCGCCCGGTATGATAAAGTTGTCAAGGTCTTCCTCTTCACCATCTTCAACAATGGCAGCAGCGTCCTGATCTTCAACCGTGTGGATGAAACCACCACTCTGGAACAGCCCAAGCTCATTGGAAACACCAGAAGAGTACCATATGCCAGCTCGGGACTTATCATCTTCCAACTTGATTATCTTCCCCAACCCAGTAGTTGCACCATGCTTAATGGCCAACTTTGCATCATTGTAGGAGACAAATGAAGAAAGTCCTTTCCTTGAAGGCTCATCAATAGATAAGGCTTGGATCGGAGTCCCAACCTCATCCTCAGCATCAATGTAACAGAAGGAAGATAAATGACTGACCAAGAGAGCCTTCTCTCCCCCTATCACCACCAACTTCTTGTTTTTCACAAACTTCAACTTCTGGTGTAGGGTGGATGTCACGGCGCCTGCCTCGTGAACCCATGGTCTGCCAAGCAAACAGCTGTAAGACTGATGAATATCCATGACCTGGAAAGTGATCTGGAAATCACTAGGTCCAATCTTGATCGGGAGTTCTAATTCGCCGATCACGGTTTTGCACGATCCATCAAACGCCTTCACAACCACTCCACTTTGCCTCATGGGAGGCCCCTGGTATGATAGTTTAGCAAGAGTGGATTTTGGCAACACATTAAGTGATGATCCTGTGTCCACTAACATATTGGACAAGGCATCATATTTACAGTTCATTGAAATGTGTAAAGCTAAATTGTAGTCTTTTCCTTCTTGGGGAAGATCAACATCACATAAGCTCAAATTGTTGCAGGCAGATATATTTGCAACAATGCTATCAAACTGCTCTATTGTGACATCGTGGTCCATGTATGCCACGTCCAACACCCTCTGCAACGCTTCTCGGTGTGGCTCAGAATTCATCAACAAAGATAACACAGATATCTTTGATGGAGTTTGTAGCAGTTAATCAACAACATTGTATTCACTCCTTTTGATGAGCCTTAGCATCTCATTACCATCCTCTTTCAATATGCCAGATTGGCCAACCAGAATAGGAGTGTTGCTATTCTTCACAACAACAGGGTCAACACCCTTCACAACACGAGCGGGATTATTTGAAGAATAAGTCCCCACGGGACCAGCAGGATTAACAGCAGTTCTTTTCACGACATCTTCGGGGGATTTCAGTTGCACCGAGAAAACACGACCACTACGGGTCACACCACTGATATCTGAAATACTAACAACTAAAGTTGAGGGCAACGGAACCTCCTTCCCATCTTCCAGCATGACAGTGTTGTATCGATAGGGAACAGTTTTGTTTGATACATACGGGACAGGGCCCGTTGGCTTGATCACAAGAGCTGGTGATACCTTTTTCTTGCTGCCATCATACTTGACGACAATAGGCTCAGGAATTCTAAATACAGGGGAGATAACATCGACTTTGTCCTCATTACGATTCTGAAGTATTTTAATCATCCCTTGATCTAGCATCTCTTGGATGTCCTTTCTTACTTGTCGGCATCCTCTCTCATTGATAGTGCACACATGGCACCTATCATGGTCATGCTCGTAATGATTGTGCATCTCGACCAAAGATTGCCTTATGTCATTAACATACAGGACTTTATATTTATCAGGGTAACCCTGGACCATATTAATAGTTGCTTTCCCATGCTCGTACAATGGGTTCTTCTTAACATTAGGACCTACGTCCTCGAAAAACAAATTCCCACTTCTCACAAGGTCTTGCCCCTTGGTCTTCAATGGGTAACAGTGAAGGAGAATGGCAATCTAAAACGCAGCGGAATTTAAAATTTCTCCTTTAATGATCCTTACGAATGGGCATGATCAGTGATAGAATCGTTACCTCTTGTGGCGATCACGAACGTTGAACGGTGGCAACGCCTCTACTCAGTCCACACGAAAGGATTCCTTCAATCTCAGTGCTAGCTGCTACGAATGAAGGCTTTGAGTGAGAGAGAGAGAGAGAGAGAGAAACGAAATTACAAGTGTGACAATGCTTCTACACAAGGGTTCTATTTATAGAACCACTTGTGTGGACTGCAAGCTAAAAAGCCCACTCAAGTGTATATGGCCCATATCTTATAATATGCCAAAATCACTTAAGTGCGTGGTACCTTACCATATTTCGTATTCTACTTAAGTACACCGTACCTTACAATGTTCTATAATTCACTTAAGGGCACCGTACATTACAGTATTCCTTAATTACTCTATCTCTCATTAATCCGTCCTTTGTGTGTGACCCTATAGGTTTTCGCGGCATTGGCAATTATATTAAATCACGTATTTAACATAATAAATAGTGAGCAGTATCTAGCAACACATCACTACTACCCAAGACACGAAAATGTCATGTGATCTGACAAATCCTTCTGTGATAATAATTATGTGTATAATTACCCTTTTGCCCTTATGTCTATATTGAACACAAGGCATAGACCGTGTCATCCTTGTCCAGTTCAATATTGGGCCCATAGACATTTATCCTGTTACGCAGGATGGGCAAATTCCATCTAGGTCACTCATGTCCCTTAGCATGCTTCGTGGAGTACCCATCAACTGTCTTTATGGTCATCCAATTACGGACAACGTTTGATCAGCAATAAGGCACTCGACTCTACATCTAGGGTCCATGTGGTTCCAGGTCAAAGGGTGGTATACACCATTATCACCATGAGAATAACTTATGACACTTTGCATAACATTCTATATAGTATTCTCATAGCGAGTCAATCTAGTATAAATATTACTCTTAATATTCATACCTATGTTTAAGACTTGATAACTCTTTATCCATGATCCATGAGATGTGATCATCAGTCTATAAACATAATAGTCTTCATGCTTTAATGTTATCCCACTTCACAATAAAGCTTGACTACGGATACTTTAAGAATAGTGTCCTTATGTTTAATGTGATCTCATGATTAAGTCATACTTGATACATTAAACGGACTAGCTATTCTAGGGACTTTATTAAACGAACATAATAAAGAAAAAGCCTTTTATTATTAATAAATAATTCGATACAAGTACCAAAAGTATTGGCCTCTAGGGCTTACACCAACAAACAGTTCTCCACATTGTATCCGGGAGCACCGGAATGATACACACAATGAAGCTCGGGCTTATACCACCACTGAGGGTTGGTCGGTACAGCAGGAAGATCTCACGGAGTGATCAGCTTTCTATCGATCAAGGAAGGATAAAGCTCAGCATATGTCATTGGAATCGGGTCAAAATTTACCCTCTTCCTCTCGTAGTTGTTGGTGCTGGTGTTATTGTTATTTCGAGGCTGGTAGGCCTGTTGTTGACGATGTTGTTATTGTTGTTGATGAACTTCTCGAAAAGCAGGTGCTATATGAGCCACCTGGTGTTGGTTGACGGCAGGACGCACGTTCTGCCTCCTTACAGAGGGCCTTATTTTAGTATGAGAGGACACAGCATGTGTCTCTCCCTCCTTCTTCCTCGCAAAGCCTCCATACTTCTTCGTTGAGGAGCTATCTTCTCTGGATAACTATCCTTCACGGACCCCATCCCCCAATCTCATCCCCATATTCACCATTTCGGTAAAGTCTGAGGGAGCACTGGAAATCATTCTTTCATAATAGAAAGAGCTCAAAGTCTTCAAAAACATCTTTGTCATCTCCTTCTCTTCTAGGGGTGGCACTATCTGAGCTGCCAACTCTCGCCATCTCTGGGCGTACTCCTTGAAGGTCTCCTTGTCCTTCTACGACATCGCCCTCAACTGGTCCCTATCCGGAGCCATATCCACATTATATTTATATTGCTTGACGAAGGCCTCGCCAACATCGTTGAAATAAAGGATGCTAGCACTCTCCATCCCCATATACCACCGGAGCGCAGCACCTGATAGGCTATCCTGGAAGTAATGGATAAGCAGTTGATCATTATCAGTCTGTGTTGACATCTTACGAGCATACATTCCAAGATGGATGAGAGGGCATGTGTTTCCCTTGTATTTCTCAAAGTCAGGTACTTTGAATTTAATAGGGATTTTCATATTGGGCACAAGGCACAACTCAACAGCACTTTTACCAAAGAGGTCCTTACCCCTCAGAGTCTTCAGTTCCTTGCGCAGCTCAAGGAATTGGTCTTTCATCTCATCCATCTTTTCATATACATCTGGGCCCTCAGATGGCTCGGAATGATAGATGGTGTCTTCAACACGGGGTAAGGTGTGCACAACGGGAGGTGGCACAGAAAGGACCAGGCTAGATGCCGGCAGAGAAGCGAGAGTAGGAGCAAAACCCTTTAGTATGAAAGTAGCAGGCATTCCCCAAGGGAACCCGGCTGGCATAGACGGAGCAAAATGGGTTGTTGCAGCAGGCACAGTCGACGCAGCAACCTCAGAAATAACCGTCCTCGCGGGAGGAGTTGCAAGAGTTGGCGAGGCTTGGCTTTCGGCGGCCAGAACTGACTCCATCATGGCAGTCAGCCTAGCGATCTCTTCCTTCAATTCCCGGTTCTCTTCCTCTAAAGGCTCCATTATCCTTAAATGATTAGCCCTTGTGTTATATCGGTGCGTCAGCTTGTCTTTAAAATAAATGAAGAGCAAAGAGTTAGACCACTAATCAAGAGCTCAGAACAAAACTTGCTTATGCATATGATGCATGCAATATTTGTGCATATGATTTGTTTTTAATCAGAGGAACTTTATAGAGATCTATTTGCAAATACTTGAAAATATTAATCAATTAAGGCATATATGGAATTTCCATAGCAATAATATTTGGAAAACTTTTACACCAATGAAGTAGTACAGTTTTGGTAACCAAATACAATACAAGAGAAAAGGAGAATAAACATCCTACGGATCCCTAGAAGCAATCGTCCAAGCTCTTGAGATCGGAAGATAAGTTGCACGAAGCCTCTTCACCTCTCTCTCATAAGCTGCTTCCATATCAGCCTTCTCCTTGGCGAGCCGATCATACTTTCTTATCGAAAACCTGGATGAGTGAGGAAGAAGAGAAGTAACCACATCATCAGGCTCATCGATAACATGATGCTCTAGAAATTTTATCACTGCATCCTTATCTTTGAGCTGCTGAAGTAGTTCTTCTCGCTCACGAACCCATGCACGCGACCGGTCTTCATCTCTCAACTCCTCTACTCCTTGGTTAGGGAGGGTTTAAGGCCCAACCATAACCAGAGGGGTAGGTCTCGGATAATCATAGGGCATGCGGTACTCAAGAGCTCTCCTCCTCACCCAAGCGGTGTAGGGTTTTAAAGCAATGTAATTCTTTGGACCAAGCTCCTTCCTTCCCTTCTTATGAACTTTGCGCCAGGCGCATACCATCCTATCCTTCAAGTTCTGGGGATCTTTACCCTCTTGAAAGAATACACCTTCCAATAAAAGGTTGTTATGTTTATCCTTTGAGGGGAACCCAAGCTGACGGCGGGCCAAAACAGGGTTGTAGTTAATTCCACCACATGTACCAAGAAGAGGTACATTGGAGAATTCACCACAAGAGTCAATAATCTGAATGCCATCATAAACACGGTTATACTAAGAGATATCATCATTAGTGAGAGATATAAGTCTCGTAGACCACTGTAGACATCCCTTGTTTTCCTTGAAGGCGAGCGTCTGAGGCAAGTGCAAAATAAACCACTTGTACAATAGAGGAAAACAGCACACGATGGAACCACAACCTTTTGCATTCCTCATATGAAAAGAGAAATAAGTGTCACCCAACAGAGTTGGAACGGGATTAAGAGAAGAGAAAATCCTAATAGCATTCACATACACAAAATTGTCGATGTTGGGGAATAACACTAGCCCATAGATGAGAAGTACAAATATGGCTTCAAAAGCGTCTTCACTCATGGCCTTCCCAAACAAAGTAGCTTGGGCAATGAAAAATCAGATGGGAGACCTTGAAGTCCACCTTTGGTAGTCATATGAGCAACAATGTCAGATACATCTATATGAAGCATATCAGCAATCTCTTGAGAAGACAGAACCTTCTCCAAACCACTGAACGGCAACTGATCCAAGATAGGTATACCCACATGATAGGCATACTCCTCAAGGGTAGGCAAAATCTGGAAATCCGGAAAAGTGAAGCATCGATACAAGGGATCATAGAACTGCACTAACACACTCATCTGACCTTCCTCCACCTTGGTAGAAAGAATAGACAGAAGCTTCCCATGGAGAGCCTTGAACCCCAAAGGCTTTAATACATAAGATGTCAAACTCCTTAACTCCTTCAAGTCGGGTTGTCTGAAACTGTACTTCTTCGTATTCCTTCTTTGCATATCCATGTCTGAAATTTTGCAAATAGACCTCTTAAGCTCCTTGAAAATTTTTATTGTTGATGATATGGATGCATATGAATGAATGAATGCATGGATGCAACAATCACACTCAAGGATCAAACAAGTCACACCATACAAAGGTCACGGGATGGCTCACGTCATTGTCAATATCAATCATCCATTTGGGTGGATTATGGTTTACACCTTATCAACACCCAAGTTCCATTGATATTGAGGATATACGAGAACGGGTCAACCGCAAATCAAGGGTTTGTTGTAAGTCACGAGCATGGAGTCTCGGTTAAGAACCATCCAATGGGAGTGTACTATGGTTAAACCTGACAATCATGTTCTAAAAGGGTCCCCATAGTCATCATCTCATCCTTCGGATATTATGGATAAAACGACTACTCGTATTCCAAAAATATTCTCAAGAGAGACTCTTATGACTGTAGTATCGCGTAACAATCGTATCAAATCTTACACTTGAACGATCTTCGCACTACATCCTAAAATAGTCCAAGATGGGCTCGGTGTCTAAGGTCCTTGGCTTCTAAGGTTTATATTGGAAAGAGTAATGCCTAATCACAACTACTCGTGTGACATTATTGATCCCAATAAGACCTCCACCAAGTGAATGGCCTTGCAAGTCAACTTGCTAAGGAATAATTGCACACAAGCCAACAAGACTATGCCATTCTCCTATCATAAGTGCACTCGATTTCGGGTATAGAACTCATCTCACAAGAAACCACCAAGCATACAAGCAATTGATATATCAAGCAATTCATACATTACAAACAATATAGTCATCCTAAATTTGCACAAAAATATGTCACCAACAAATATAAACATACAACACATAAGCAAAAAGTAGGCTAAACCCACAAGGAAGATGTCCCCAGCAGAGTCGCCACTTTTCTGTAGCGGGGTATTCGTTACCTTATGCTTTATTGACTAAACCAAAAGTAAACATATAATTCGAGTCGCCACCTCATTTTTATTTGTCCAAAGGAAAGGCTAAAAAGCGAACAAAAGCCAAGTAAGAAGTTTTATCAAATCAAAAACTAATAAAAATGTCAGAGATCTGGGTAAGGGGGTTGGTTATGAAATGGGAAGGTTTTACGCACCCAAAACATCCTTAGTACTCTAAGGGAGCCCTTTTTGCAAACATGTGTTGTAGGTTGGTATTTGTGAAAATATGTGCAAAAGATTGGAGGGATGAGAAGAGAATAGATTATATTTACAATTTTGTTGTTTGAATGGGTGAACCCGTTGCCTACATACCATCACAAAGGTAGGATCAAAACCTCGTAGTTTGGGGTAAAAATATCAAAGATTAGTGAATTGATTTGATCAAAAGCCTTAAGGTCTTTCATTATCAAAGGGAGAAAACTCATCATAAACCAACAATCCACCATGTGAGGAAGCTTCAACATATTAGTGACGGGTTAACCCTATTATAATTATGGAAGGCTTATAATCCAATCACTAAGGATAAGGTGAGATTTACATCAACCACTATGATAACTCAAACCTATGACTATTGTTTATGAAAAAGTTTTACAAAAGTGGCCATTGGAACCACAAAAGTAACTTGAAGTGAGTTGTATTTACAAGTTAGATTTATTTACAAAATGAAGTCAAAGTTGGATTAAGATTCATTCACAATAAGTATTAATGAAAAGATTTTGAAAAGTCAAAGGCATAAGGCCAAGGTTTCTAATTTGAAATAAAGTCAAAGTTTGCACAAAAATAGTTTGGCTTGGGTTAGAGTGAGGAGAAGAAGAGAAGGGCTAGTCCTAAAGCATAGAAAGATAAGAGAAGAGATAAAACCCTTGGAGTTCCTTTTCTTGAAATCATAGAGATGATTCAAGATGCTCCTTTCCTTTGGACTTAGCAAACGACAAGCAATCACACAAGTTTGGATTCAAGCTCCTAGGATCTCCATTTAGCTTGTCTCTCATAACTTGGCTACTCATGACAATGGTCCTTCTTACTACCTCAAGATGGAATCCCTATCACACAAGAGCAAACATCAAAAAGTTCACAACACAATAAGAGGAATGGACAAAGACTAAGTTTTGGAAAGGAAGTCCTTTGAAGTCAACTTTTAACATTTACCATTCTAAAGGCATGAGGCCTAGTTGTTCTTCAACAAATTTAGCATTCTAAATGCATGAGGCCTAGTTGCTCTTGAACTCCTTTAAGCATAGGTATGTCCTAATTCTAAGTCCTTTCTCCTTTTTGCATTGGGTTCACACAAACAAAGACAAAACAAACACAAGACAACAATATATTTATATACAATAATGAGCTCAAATGAGAAAAAGGAAAATGGTATAAACATAAACTATGTGCTCAAGCGAGCAAAGTAAAAAGCAATATGAATAAATGAGCAAGAAGTAAATTGCATTAAAGTAAATTGCAAGAAATTAAATGCTCAAATTAAAGTTAGTAATTAGTGAAGTTATGTTAGTTGGTCATAAGACAATTTAGCGTTATGTTAAGCAATAGTAAGTGGACTAATGTAGTAGTCACACCTATTTGAGGTCGGTCAATAAAACTATAGGCAAATAAACACAAGTTAGAGATCATGACTAGTAAGTCAAGCTCCTAAAACTTGCCATGCCAAGAGAAAAGAGGAAAGGCCTTGTATGGACTTTAGGTTTTTTGCTTGACCAAGAAGCAACCTATCTTGGACACAAAGCAACTCACTTGATATTGAAACAATTTGAGTTTGATTTGGATCAAAGAAGGTTAAACCTCTCATTTGTCAAGACTAACCATAAGACATTAACTCATTGGCCAAAGTAAAAAGAAAGAGATGAAGATGAAATGAATAAAAAGAGAAATCAAATATCAAACACAATTGGTCAAAAGTGAATCAAATCATCATCAACCAATGTCAAACAGAAGAGAAATGAAGGTCACAAGTCAACAAGTCAAACATATTGTTTTGGTATTTTTGAATTAAAAATAAATGCAAAAATACAATGGACAAAATATGGTCAAACCTCAAATTCAATTCAAATCAACTTCAACAAGTCCAATTAAATTCTCATAGGTCTAACATGGTCAAACAAGCTTTGACAAATTTTCTCAACAATTTTTGAAATCAGAAACTATTTTAAAACAATTAAAAACAATGAAAAATAACACAAATGAATTAAAATCTCAAATCAATTAAGAAATTGATGAGACTATTTTTCATTGACTTATCATGATCCATATGTGTTAAGAAAATATTTTTGGATTTTTCAAATATCAAAAAGTATTATAAAATGAATTAAAACTATTAAAAACCAAATAATTCACAAAAAATATTAAATGAAGTCACAAAAATAATTAAAAATCAAAATATGAAACTAGATTTTTCAAGAAAATTTTTGGCATTGGTCTCATATTTTTGTGACTTCAAATAAAATATTTATGAATTTTTGAAAATAAAAGGAATTAAATTGAATTAACAGAAAATAAGAAAAATAGCAAAAATGCGCTGCCATTGTATCACTTCATTAATTGACGTGGCAATGATCTGAGAGCTCAGAGGCGCGGTCACACAAAAGACCAAAGTCAAGCGCGCTACATTTTGAATTAAAACAAGTCAGCATAATGGAAGGCCACGATTAAAATGTTTTACCAAGATCCAAGGGCTCTGAGGCTCCCACGTGGGGATGGTGGTGAAAACCACCACCTTCTCCGTCCAGACAACTGATTCCGGCCACCACGCACAGGAAATTAAATTTTAATGAAAATGAAAAAGCAAGGTATCAAAATGAAGCTAAGGTGATGTACATCATCCCTGTAACCATGGATTCTCCTCAAAGTTTCTATTTAAAGAGAAACATGAGCTTGAAGATCATGATGCTTGATCTGAAATGGCACGATTTGCAAAATTAAGACCACCATTGGCCTGCCTCATGCTTGAGGACTTCAGAAAACAACACAAACCAAAGAAATTCACATTATATTTCAAGATCTGAATCAAAAAAGTTTGGTGATATACCTCCGAAATGGAGCTTCAAACAGCACGAATTGTCCAAGCTCTTGATTCAATTTTGATCTGGAAGTGTGATGATGATGCAAGGTTAAGGAATTATTCTTTTAATTATACACCTTAAGCTTTCCAATGCATTTGGTATCACCTCAAAATCATAAAAAATAAGGGAGTTAGGTTCTTGGGAAGTTGACCCAAAATTAGGGTTTCAGTCAAAATGACCTATAATGTTTTGAAATGGATGATGACCTTCCCAGTTTCAAATGGATTTTTGATGAACATGAAAGTTGTTAATATGTTTATTAAGAACATATTTTCTCTTGGGGTCATCTTCATTTGATAAACACATCACAAGTTGTATCTCAGTGATCTTCAGTTTAGTCAGATGACTTGACTGGTCAACTTCTCAAGGCCAAACTTCAAATCCTAATGAATGAATGATTGAGGATACTCACATAGGCTCATATGTGCATAAAGTAATGAATGAAAGAACTTCCCTTGATTGAATTTGATCATAGGTTGAGGTTGCTTAATGAGCAAGGCACAGTCAATCCTCAAACCCTTTGGGTTATCTTAATCAAATTGGCAAATTGAGATACTTGGGAGACATATATGATGATTATGAGCTTTGTGGACCATTTTCATGCTTGTTCTCATCTTCATCTATCCACTTCATTGAGCTTAGGAGCCTCCTAGGAGCATGGGAGCACATGATCACTTGAGCTTCAAAACAAAAAGAGTTAGTGACATATTTTTGTGTTTTTGGTTAGTGAACAAATAAGAAAAGAAATAATATACAATACAAGCATGCTTGGTGGTCTCAAACCACTCACACAAGTCCCACCCTAGGGTTAAGGAGCCACACATACTATGATCCTTGAGGCAATGCAAAGAGCAAATTATATGGTGCCATGAGGGATCTTAGGGTCAAAATTAGGGTCTTACATTAACGTTTATGGAGATTCAGCTTTGGTCGTGAATCAGATCAAAGGTGAATGGGAGACAAATAAACCCAGTTTGATACCATATAGAGATTATGTGAGGAGGATTTCAACTTTCTTTACAAAGGTTGAGTTGCATCATATCCCTCAAAATGAAAACCGAATGGCAGATGCTCTTGCAACGTTGGCTTCTATGATTGTGGTGAAATTTTGGAATGAAGTTCCCAATTTGACGGTGATGTGTCTTGATAGGCTAACTCATGTGTTTGTTGTTGAAGAAGTTAAAGATGAGAATCCGTGGTATTTTGATATCAAGTGTTTCCTCCAAAGTCAGATTTACCCGCCTGGGGCATCTTTGAAAGATAAAAAAAACTTTGAGGAGATTAGCTGGCAACTTCTACCTGAATGGTGATGTGCTTTACAAAAGAAACTTCGATATGGTTTTGCTCAGATGCGTGGATAGACACAAAGCAGACCTGTTGATGACTGAAGTCCATGAAGGTTCCTTTGATACTCATTCCAATGGACATGTTATGGCCAAGAAGATGTTGAGAGCAAGTTACTATTGGCTGACAAGGGAATTTGATTGTTTCATGTTTGTGAAGAAATGCCACAAGTGTCAAATTTATGCAAATAAGATTCATGTTCCTCCGACACTATTGAATGTCATTTCTTATCCATGGCCCTTCTCCATCTGGGGAATTGATATGATTGGCATGATTGAGCCTAAATCTTCGAACAGACATCTCTTCATTTTGGCATCTATTGATTACTTCACAAAGTGGGTTGAAGCGGCATCGTATGCGAATGTAACCAAGCAAGTTGTTATCAGGTTTATCAAGAATCAGATTATATGTCGGTATGGTGTGCCAAGTGGCGCAACCTGAAAAATACAGTGTGCGAAAAAACAACCGGCGAAAGAAAATGACAGAAGAGTCGCCACCGTGCGTTATTTATCCCAAAGGAGGGAAAGGAAACGCTCGAAGTAAACCTGGAGAAAGGAAAGGAAAAGACAAGGTCTCGCAACCAAATCTTGGGTTCGGGAGTCGATTATGCGAAGGGAAGGTATTAGCACCCCTACGCATCCGTAGTACTCTACGGGATCCACTCTTGTTGTTTTTGTCTAAAGGGTGTGTGTTTATCTAATGTACTATTTACTAAAAGGGTCAAGAGAAAAATGACTCGCACAGATATCGCATCTATTGCATACGTATCTCATCTGAATATGAGAATCAGAGTCTTCGTAGCTCGGCTACCTATGGGTTAAAAAGGAGTGTGCTCGCTAAGACGTCGCATCTTATGCCTACGTATCTCATCTGGAATGAGAATCAGAGCATAATGTGGTTCAACTAACTACGGGAATAAGGGTCTCGATTGCAACTAGGGCAAGAGAAAGGGAATGTCTCGATCGCAACGAGGGCGGGAGAAAGGATAGTCTCGATCGCAACGAGGGCGAAAGAAAACAAGGATTAGTTGTTAGTCGTTAGTCAAACTCGGCAAGACATCGCATCTTGTGCCTACGTATCTCATCTGAACATGAGAATCAGAGTTGCCGTAGTTCGGCTACATAGGGATTGCCATCTGAACATGGACTTACAAAGGAGGATACTAGTTGTGTCAAAAGAGAGCGGGCAATGTGTTCACGTCCTAGCAGTAGGTGTCGCATCTCGCTGAATCGAGTCTTAGGCGGTTACCTCTTTGCAATAGGACGGACTACATGCCACAAGATCGGAGATGCTCGGAAAGGTCTAGAAGTGGGGGAAGCTCTGCCCTAGAGTTGTCATGCAATATGTACTTAGGTGTTAGGATTTACAAATCTACATTCGGAAAAGCATCAACTATCTCTACTCAACAATCGTGGCCGAAACATTGTTTTGTATCTCTTATGACAATACATCTTTCATTTTAAAAGGTTTTTGATTGGTCGCACGGCGGCGAGAAAAAAGAGTTTGATTGGTTGGATGTGCTTTGAGTGATGGCGAGAACTAGGATTGGCGAGATATACATCTCGAATCCTAGCCTCAGGAGTGCATGGTATACACCATGTTCCATTTCCATCTTTATTTGCAAAAGTGTTTAATAGAGATTAAGTATTTTTGAATTTGATTGAGAAAGGGTTTGAAGAAACCGCATTGACAATTTTAGATGACGGCGAGAACTTGGATGAGCGAGATATACATCTCGAATCCTAGTCTCAGGAGTGCATGGTATACACCATGTTCCATTTCCATCTTTATTGAAAAAAGGTATTAAATGAGAATTAGGTATTTTGAGTTTTGTTGTGAAAATGACTTGACCTAGATCAAGTATTGATGGACGTTTGAGAAAGATTTGATTGAGTGTTTGATAGAGCAAAGTGGATAAATTGGATGATGGCGAGAGCTGGGATTGGCGAGATATACATCTCGAATCCTAGTCTCAGGAGTGCGTGGTATACACCACGTTCCACTTCCACCTTTATTGAAAAAGTCTTGACTTATGAATTAATATTTTTTGAGTTTTTATTAGAGAAAATGGCTTGACGTTGAATCAAGCATTTGATGAAAGTTTGAAAGAAAAGGAATAGAATAGGAGGGCGAAATGAATTGATTTGCTTATTGAGAAAATACTCGACGTTGGATCGAGTCATATTTTTGTATTTTTTCAGAAATGGTGGATTTTACTCTTGTGTTAGTATCTAAAACGAATAGAGAAATAAAACAATACAACATTATATACACATTGGGGAAGTGGGGTACATTTTGTCAAATGGGGATTCAAAATCATGAAATAATTAGATCATGCCCAAACAACAAATGATGCGAAATATGAGTGTAAGTGCAAGAGAACCGGCTCATTGTAAGAAAGCCCAAGAGTAAGCTATGTAAGGTTGATGGCGATGCTTAAAAAGCAATTGACTTACAAAGGTGTGGAAAATGGGCTCGATATTAAATCGAGAAAAATATGATTTTTATAGTTTTAAAATGGTTTTGAATGAATGATGAAATTAAAAGAAAAAAACAAATCTATGTTATGATAATGAAACTATGAAAATAATAAAGCATAAACATAACAAAAAATGTTAAAAGAAATAAAATACTAAAAGAAAATAAAATGCTAAAAGAAAAATAAAAATACTAAAAAAAAAATGCTACACATGAGTATTGAACCCTCTCCACTTAAGATTATGAAACTACCCTCTCTCCACTAGGCCATTTATCATTAGTTATTATCTTAATGCTATTTTAGATATGTAAACCAAGATATATTAGACATTAGAATAAAAACTAAGATAAAAAAATTTGTTGGACTACCAGGAAAATGAATAAAAATCAAACCCAGCCGCCTGGCTGTTGGGTTCACAAGGTTAGGATTTGGGAACACTAAATAGCATTTAACTAATACTAATACCAATAAACCATAGTTAATGACCATTGAGAACTCTAAACGTTCAACCATTGGGATTTAAAGGTTCTGCTAAAAAAGAGAAACAATAATGAATAAATAAAAAAAGAAAAGAAAAGGTGAGGACAACGAAGGAAAGTCCAGAATCCCAATCGTCCTCCTCTCTCTATCTCACTCGCCCTCAACGAAAACTCCCTCTGCTCTCGCGTCCTCAATCGATCTCTCAACTCACAACCTCACTCAATCGCTCAACCTCGCTCATCAACGCTCAACCTCACTCACTTCTCTCACAATCTCACTCAATCGTGTAAGAAAGCAATGGCTGAAACAGAAACTCACCTTCGGCGGTGACAACGGCAACGATGAAACTCGCAGGTTTGTCTTTGAGATTTTTATTCCGCCTCTCTATTAGGGTTTTTTCGTCGTTTCTCCTCTCTCAAATTTTCGTCCCCTTACTGATTCACTCTCCCTCTCTATTTATGTTTTACAAATTAGGGTTTCAAAGGGTGTCTTTGATGTTCCAGAAGAGTAACTCTGCAAAACACTTTGGATGTTCTCAGAATCAAATCGCCCTGTTAATGCTAAAAACCTAAAATGGTATTCTGAGCTCGTGCTTTCTTCCTTATTTTTGTCTTAATTCCATTTTGGGATTTTTCTGGAATTTAACTGCCTTGCTGTTTTTTCTTTTACCGCATTGAAGATTGGTTACAAGTGGAGTGGATGGTCCCAATCAAATTTGTTCATTGACAGATCCCTCTGGATTTGGTCTTCGGTGACTTGTGGGTCGAATATGCTGAGGTTGGCTTATGGTTCATAGTTTGGTAGGTAAGTCCTTGCATTGCAGAATGATTTGGGGACCTGTTTCAATGCCATTCAGACTTAGTTTTACAGGGCGTGTGAGGTTTGCATTTGGCCTTACAAGGTGAGTTGTGTTTGCTGGATTTGTTCCAGGTTTGAATTGTGGAAGAGGATATTTGATTCCTGGAGCTGCCACAGTTTCTTCAATATTCTGAGAAGTTTCAGAAAGTGGCGTGGAATTGGAACTCTTTTCACTATCTGGGCCACTAACATAGCTTGTTGTATCAACTCCAAAATTGACTCCCAAAGTTCCAAAGCAAAACTTGTTCTTCTCAGAATCTGGTACTATGATATGATTTGGAAGTATCACATGTTGATGCTGTGGAATACGCAAATTCTCCAGCTTTCTCTGAAGTTTTGAAGTAGCTTCTTCATTGTCAAGGGCACTAGACACAAACTGTAACTGTCTAGGTACTTCAGCTGATACGGGAGGAGCCTCAGGTGCAGTAGCAGGTCTAGAATTCTGATTATAAGAATTTGTGGACTTTGGTTTCCTGTTGGCTGCAAGATGTGGAAGGTTTGGTAACATTGCAAAAATTGTTTTCTCCATTGTTATACTATCTTGCTGCAGACAATGCATGAACCATTTTCCTTCTGATTATATTGCCCATGATTTTTGTCTGTTGTAGGTTCAGGTCTTATGGTTCGTGGTAATCTGCTCATGTTGCAAGTGGGTTAGATGCAGGACCTGATGGTTGCATTTGGTCTTGGCAAGGTTGTGTTGCAGCTGGTAACAGGTTGGTCCTTGGAAACCTCATTGCTTGGAAATGGCTTCATCTGGTAGCAGGCACCTTTGTAGCACGTTTCTTGTTGGTTTTTTCTTTGGAGAAAAGTGTGATGAGTTCTTCATCTTGAGAGAAGCGGTTTTGTTCCGAGAGAAAAAGAGGGAACAAGGAAGTGGAGTTTGCACAACTCGTAGGAATTTTATTGGTTGGTAAGGATGGTGGTATGGTTTAACAGGTATTATGCTCATGGCTTTCCACTGACTCTCTTTTGTTTAGTGTTGAGTTTGCTCATGTACCAGGACTGATGCATCCTTGGATAGCCTGTGCTAAGAACTTTTGGTCGCATGAATTGGTTTCAATTCCCATATGCAGGATCAAGTTTCTATCAGCTAGTTCCATGCCCATCTACTCTGATTTATGTATCTCATGGTCTGTGATTATTACATTGTTTTGGTTGACCTTTAATAGATTATGCATGATGGCTTGATGCTTTGTATTTCCATGATGTAGGGTTTGTTGCTATCCTGACTGCTGCAGCAAACATGACTGGTTCAATGTCAATTGCAGCCTTGCAACATGCTAATGCACATGGACAATTATGGTATGATACTTGACATTTGCTTGGTGCAGTATTTTGTAGGCTACTTGGACTTGGTATATGCTTCCCATCATGAACATTTGGACATACTTCCATGGCATGTATCAACTGGTTTTGCAGGCTGTTGCTGCTACTTGGTGGCAAAATCATGGCTGCTGCAGGAATTTAGTGACAGGATGTTATCCATGTGCAGTCACGACCAAACTCAAACATCCTTGGCCAATGCAAGTGCAATATCTAATGTGGTTGTAATGCTTGGTTGTAGTAGTTGCAGGACCTTGCTTAGCAATGCAGAACCAATGGTTGGCCAAGCCAAAATGACAATTCAAGACAAGTTGCACATGAGGTTAACATGAGATAAGTTACTTGGCCAAGAAGATACAAAGTCAAACTCATCACACAAGACTCTTGGATGGTGAATCAAGGCTAAAACGGATTAGATTAGGTTTAAGAGGGTCAAAAATAGGAAGGTTAACTTTGGTCAAAGTTGACCAAAAGGTCAACTGTTGACCAAAGTCAACAAAATGGTCAAAATTCAATTTTCTTTGTAGTTTCTTTGTAAATGGACATTGAATAAATGGTTATGGTGAAATTTAGGGCTTTTTGATTTTGGATTGACTTTGGTCAAAGTTGACCGAAAAGTCAACTAGTGACCAAAATCAACATTTGCTCAAAAATGTCAAGACTTGTATTTTCTTGTGTGGAATCAAATGTAATGGCTTAAAATGACATGAAATGGATTGAAATGGTTTGAAAAATGATTTGAAATTTGGTTTTACCATTGGTTTATTTATGACTTGAATGCTTGACTTTTTTAAAAAAGAACATAACTTGACAGGCAATATATGTTAACAGGGCCATGAAATGATGGTATAAGATTAGGATTTGAAAGGGATATTTATGAATCAAGTGGCATGATTGGCAATTGGCTTGTGACACAAGAAGGTTGGTTGTTTGGATGACCAAGACCATATGTGTATTAACAATCACATGAACAACACCATGACTTTGGACCAAGACCAATCCTCATATAAAACCAAAGTAAGGTTAGGCCAAGCATGCTAAATAAAATAAAAAATAAAAATTCAGGACCAAAATCGGGGTATGACACCAAGTAAGATCATTACTGATAATGGGTCGAACTTGAGTAATAATATGGTGAAAGCTCTTTGCAAAGATTTCAAGATTGCACATCATAATTCTTCTCCCTACAGACCTAATATGAATGGGGTTGTTGAAGCTGCGAATAAGAAAATCAAGAAGATCATTCCGAAGATGGTTGTGACATACAAATATTGGCATGAGATGCTTCCATTTGCTTTACATGGGTACCGTACATCCATCCACACTTCAACAGGGGCAACCCCTTTCTCACTTGTTTATGGTATGGAAGTTGTGCTCCCCGTAGAGGTTGAGATCCCATCATTATGAGTCTTGATGGAAGCAAGTTGCCATAAGTTGAATGGTGTCAGATCAGGTATGATCAGTTGAATTTGATCGAAGAGAAGAGGTTGACCGCCATGTGCCATGGTCAGTTGTACTAGCAGAGAATGAAGAAAGCTTTTGATAAGAAGGTCAGGCCTCGTGTATTCAGAGAAGGTGACCTTGTGCTCAAGAAGATTCTATCTTTCAAACCGGATGTTATGGGCAAATGGGCTCCTAATTATGAAGGCTCATATGTTGTTAAGATAGCCTTTTTAGGCGGTGCTTTGATTCTTACAACTATGGATGGTGAAGAGTTCATGCGTCCTGTGAATGCTAATGCAATCAAGAAATACTTCGCCTAAAAAGAAAAGAACATCTCGCTAAGTTGAAAACACGAAAAGGAGGCTTATGCAAAAATGAGCGCATCGGTGGATTGAAAACCCGGAAGAGCGATCCAGGCAAAAATTAGAGACACAAAACAGAAAATTTATCCTGATAGATTGAGTACCCCACATTGGGGCAGTTTATACAAAAATTAGGGATTATGGCAAGTAACTGCATTCAGTTGATCTCCAGTCTTGAAACAACCCTGAGCAAATCAGTCAATTTTGATTCACCATTCTCAATCGAAGCCAAGAGCATAGTGGATATTGATGTCGGTAGAAGGAATAGTGATCATTATATTTAATGTAGCCCTTTTCCATGTAAATTACCATTTTTCAACTTTTGTAAAGATCTGTGGAGTCTTGTCATTTACAGACTACCATTCTATTAAATAAAGTTGAGTTTTTTATCCAATTGTTTCTACTCTTGTTTATTATTCAGCTAATTAGAATTGAATTTTTATGATGATAATTTTGAATTTTTGAAATAATAAAAATCATTTTAGAATAATAAAAGCAATCGATTTCATTAAGGAATATCAACAACAGTCTGAGAACAGGTAAGTCTTGAAAGTGCGAGACATTGTTGGTCTTCCCAAAGCAGTTGGTTTGATCACTTTTTCCTCCCCAACGACAATTCAGTTTCTCCAGCCAAGCTTTGTAATTGCCTCCCCAACTGAGTTGTAGGCACATATTCTCAACGATTTGCATAAATCCAACACCAGATTTTGATTCCCTCAGATCACCAGTAGAGTTCACTCCCGATCCCCGTCAGCACTGATTCTTGAGCAGTATTCTTGGTCCTCTACAAGGTTGTCTCCCATTCAGTATGGTGTTGACCTAAAATTCCCTGCAGAGTTGATGAATCAGATCCTCAGCAAATCTTTTCTCCTTCCTCAGCAGGATTTGAGATGATCAGAGATGGATGATTTAAGATCATCCCCAGTTTTTTTTCTCCAAGTTGGTGCTTACACCCTGTTCATATTAGCCGAGTTTTGTGGCGATGATTCAGATCAATGACATGTGTATCCTTTGTGATTGTTTTGTCAGCATAATCATCCATCATATATACATATACATTCATACATCAGATATTTCATTATGCATGTTTTTTCATTTGATTCCTTATTTTCTGATCCTCTGCCAGGGTGACATTATTCTTCCCCGTGCAGATTTGGTGCATATGTCCTCCCTCAATTATAGAGTGTCAGCCCCTTAAGCAGAAAAAAATTTCTCCTTTCTCATTCCCCACTGAGTTATTTCCTCGTAGATGATTATTATTTCAGCTTCCTCCCCAGTTGATTATCTGGATGGAACCACGCCCCCTGAGTTATATCCTCATCGGGTCGAGTCTTTGTTTGACTGTTTCTTTCTAGCTCTTACCTAGATAGATGTTTTGGTTCCTCGAAAGTCTATTATCCAGTAACTTGTAATATTCTTCTCTATTTGTGAGTACCTTAATCTTACCCAATACCCGGTAAAAGTAATTTACTTCCTCATATTTTTCCCCCAGCGGATTCGTTTTACGTTTCCCAGAGAGTTAATCCTTGATATGTTCATCCTAACCGATGACGGATTTTCTCCTCTTTGTGGTTTTCTACCTAGTAAAAAGGTAGTTATAATCCCTATTTCATTTCCCCGAGAGTTAATCCTTGATATGTTCATGCTAACCGATGATGGATTTTCTCCTCTTTGCGGTCCCCTGCCCAGTAGCCGGCAGTTGTAAATCCTGCTTTCCCCTGCTGAGTTTATCCTTGATATGTTCATCCTAACCGATGACAGATATTCTCTTTTCGGTATTCTATCCAGTAACTGATAGATATAATTCCTTCTTTTCTCCGGCAAGTCTATCCTTGATATGTTCATCTTAACCAATAACGTATATTCTTCCTTTGAGTCTATCCTTGATATGTTCACTTTAATCAGTGACGAAGTTTCTCTTTCTTTGGCCTCCTACCCAATAACCAATAGCTATAAATCCTTTTTGATATTTTTCCCAGCAGGTTGCTCTTACCCAGTAACCGGTAACGAATACACCTCTTATTCCTCAACGAGTCATCCTTGATATGTTTACCCTAACCGGTAACAGATGTCTCTCTGTCAGATTATGTTGTCCTCCTACCCAGTAACCGTTAATGGATAATATTCTTCTAGTACTCCTATGTTGAAGTTCATTCTTCCCCAGTTGATTTTGGGTGCGTATTTCCTCAGCGAAGTTGCATCCCCCTGTTTGATTCGAGTATTTCAGTTGTGTTCTGATCTACCCGTTCCCTTTGCAGATTTTCTTCTTTGTCCCCGATCGAGTCCTTCCATTGATTTATTTTCATGGAATCCCCTTTGTGTCTCCAGCAGTTTTCAAGTCGTAGTCTGGCCTACGCATAACTTTTTTTCCCGCATAGTCTCCGTCTCCCTGGTGCGTTTTCCTTATGGAATGCATCATACTCCTTTGGACTTTCAGTTTCCCCGGATTCTTTTCCTTTGTGGCAATATTTTCACCACAGAGATTCCTTTTAACATTCATATCATATGCATCATGAGGTCTCTTAGGGACCAAAATTTGTTTTTATATGTTATTATTTAAGTCCATTCTACTGAGTTGATACGGAGATTTTAACCATCACCTCCTCAGTTAGAATGTCTTTAAATAGGGGCAACTGTAAGACCCTAATTTTGACCCTAAGATCCCTCATGCTATCTCATTATATGAATTGGCTTTGGGATCACACCTTGGTTTCCTCCTCACCCCTTATTTATTGGGTTTGCATTGGGAGAGATCACCAAGCACTTTTGATTGTATCATACTTTGTTTTTTATTATTTACTAACCAAAATACCAAAAAATATGGCAATATATAGTTTGTTACTTTTGTAGGTAGTGTGTGTGCTCACCCATGCTCTATCAAGCTCATATCTAGGGTTTGAGACCCTCAATGCAAGGAGTTCAGTCAAGAAATGGTTCACATTGGCTCTAAGCATCATATATGGATCCCCATGATCTTCACATGTCATTTTTATCAAAAATTCATCAAGAGTTTGAAGCTTGTTTATCTTGGAAGCCCTAATTCATCTAGGTATCTTGTGTGACTTCTTCAACAAGTTTCTTCAACATTTGATCAAATATTTGAAGAGATACTTCTTATTACATCATCGTATTCCTACATGATCCTCCATGATTCCCAAAATTCAAGAGAATTTCAAGTTAGCAAGTTAGCTCATGGTGGTTGACCAAGGAAAGTCAACTGGTCAAAACTGGGGTTCCCTATACCCTATCTCCTACAATTTGTGTCATATGAAAATGATTCCAAGAGAAACGTTACTAAAAATTACATTCCAAACAATTTTCATGTTGAAATCAAGAGCTAATGTTTCTTGGAAATCCCTTTTTGTGGTGAAAGATTATAGGTCATTTTGTCTGAACCCTAGTTTGGAGGTCCACTTCCCAAGACCATAACTTGCTCAATTTTTATAAGCTGAAAGCCATTATAGTTCCATGATCAAATTCAAGGTGTCTACTTCAACTTTGACGTTTTTAGGAAGCTCAAATTCAACTTGCAAATGCATGTTCCAAGAGGAAATATTATAGGTCACTTTGGACCAATACCATTGAACAAGTGATTTTCTTCGACTTCTAAAATGCATAACTCCTTCATGCCAAATCCAAATGAGGTCAAATTTGTGACCAAATTGAATAGGTTTGAAATAGATACAACTTTTATGAAGGAATAGTTTCCATTTGAATTACATAGAAAAAGTTATTCAAGGTGGAAGAAGTGAACATTTGACTTGGGACTTAGAAAAGTTTCAAATATGTCTGATTTCCCAAACTTCCACCTTAAAATTCATCATGACCCAAGCTTCAAATGGAAACGTGTGCAACATGAAAGTTGTTCCCCTTGATCTCACATTTCCAAAAAGTCCAAGATCATCTCATTTGGATTAAAATTGAGGGACTTGCGCATGGCTCCATTATGGGAAGTGTTTTGGCAAGATTTGGATTCAAATGATCATTCTTCTTTGCATGCTTCCACATGACGATTTCTGTACACTTTGCACATGAATTGGAGTTGGATTACATCAGTCCTTAGGCCCAAATCATTGCCCATGCAACCATGCAAGGAGGTTTCTAAATTTGGCCAAATTTCATGTGGTGCAAAAATCAAATTCATTGCCTATTTAAACAAGCTCAAGGCTTCAGAATCAAGATCAACACCTTGCTCAAGCTTTGCTAGACTGATCCAAACCCAAAGAATTTCTGAAAGTTTCTCTTAAAATCGAGCTTGAACTTCATCTTCTGTTTGGAAGTTCAAACTCCAGAAATTCACTTTCCTTTTCATCTCAATTGGTTTCTGCAAGCAAGAGGTAGAGAAAGCAAGCAAATCCAGATCAAGATCAAGTGAAATTGGATCAACTCGAAGGTGATTTTTCAGAAACTTAATATATTCGATTCTCTCTCAATTCTTCACCATTATTTGTGATTTTTGGTTGTCTGAAGTCCTATCAATGTAGGAAATAAGATTGTGTTTCTTTGAGATCAAATTAACTCAATTCATGAACCTCAAAATTCAAATCTTGTATCTTTTTATATACTTGGAATTGGAGAAAATTGAGGCCAGATTCATGCTCCTGAGCATTTTTCCTTCAAATTAGTGTATTCACTTTTCATTTTTCATGAAGTTGAGCTTGAACCAGACCGATGGTGATCACCGGAGAAGATGACCGGAGCTAGGGCTCTAGTGGTGTGTTGGCATTGCCTAGACCATCTGATCTTGGTGCCACGTTTTAATCGGGATCCTTGCTTTTTATTACCACGCGTGTGGCACTTTAACTCAAGTCCATCATGGATAGCACGTGCGTGGTCTGCCACCTCAATTAATGAGGGAGATCTGATGACCCCTGATTTTTCATATTTTCTGATTTTTCATTTAATCCATTTATTTTGATTAATTCATATTAATTTCATTTTTAATCCAAAAAATATGAGACTTCCACCAAAAATCATTAAATATTTTCCTATTTCATTTTCTGAATTAAAATTATTTTTTGGATTAACTTTGATATTTTTCATGAATTAACTGTTTTTGTGCATATTTTTAATTGTTTAAAAATACTTCTGACTTTTCAAAAATTATGAAATTTTTTGTCTAAGGTCCTTTGACCTTGTTTGACCTTGGATAAATCTCTTGGACATTTATTTGGTGTTTTGAAGAGGTTTTAGGTTTTGACCAAACTAAATTTAATTTAAATGCATTTTTAATTTGATTTTTAATTGATTAATTGTATAGAAATTATGTTGAGCCATTTTTTATTGACTTGTGATGTTTGATTATGTGTTTGGGCCTTGGTCAAGGTTAATTTTATTTTTGTTGAGTTAAAATCATTGGATTTAGGGGATTGATGAAATGTACATTTCATCTCCCAAAATGAATGAATGATTTTAATTTTATAAAATTCCTCTCATGACCAATTTGTGTCTCTCTCATATCCCCTCCCTCTTCATCTTCAATCACATTCTCTCTCATCCTTTTTATTGACCAATCAATTCTCAATATCCTAAGGCTAATTGGTTCATCAATAACCTTGTGTTAGATGAACCAATACAAGTATGGATGGGATAAGTTCATCCTTTTGATCTTTTCTTTTAGTGTGTGGTATATTTTAGGAGTTTGGTTCATCATACCAAATCTCTAACATGCATTAGCACCTAAATTTTTATTGCCCGACCTCAGATAGTTGTGACTTCTATATAAGTCCAATTACGATTGCTTAACATAAAGCTAAATTTGACCCTAAAGGCATAGCATTCTAGTAAGTGAGATTGTAAGTCTCCCCCCTTTCATGGTATTATGTGAACACTTGGCATTTTTCCTTCCTTTGGAAGATGTCTTGGTTCAAGGATCCATGCTTGTGAATAGAGGGTCGAGTATTCTCCAAAGAATGACTTAATCAATTGAAAAGAAAAACATCACTAACATCTAATCAACTAACATTTGATTAACTTGTATTAATATTTGTTGATTCGTAGTGTTGGCGGCAATTTTGGTAAAACAAAGAGTGTTCACAAGATGTTATGTGTGATGTCTTAACATGAGATATCCTATGTACCTGCTGGAGCTTAAGGAACATGATCATGCAGGATTGTTTCAGAATGTCATACATAAGGTCATGGCATCTGATATGTATGTACCTGCTGGAGCTTAAATGAAAGACATGTTCATGCAGGATTGTTTCAAGATGTCATACACAAAGTCATGGCATCTGATATGGTTGTACCTGCTGGAAGTTATAAAAGGAATTATTGAATTATGCAGGATTTTTCCAGGATGTCAGACCCGATGTCATGACATCCTGTACACAGAACATTCAGTATGAATGTCTGGTGTTTTGTGATTGCACAATTAATGGAAATCTATGTATGATTGAAGATCTGATTAGCTGGCGCATTCAATCATGGATTACAACCTGATTTACTTATTTTCCAAGGAGATCTAACCAGCTGTTATGAAAATATTTAATTGGAAAATAGATTTAGGGTTTTCAAGATGTCCAAGCCCAGCTGAGAGCTTCTATAAAAAGGGACTTAGAAAACCTGTTTTAAAACACAACCAATACTGAGCGAAATATAGTGAGAGAGCTAGGGTTTGTGTCTGTTTAGTCGTAAGACTTGTAAGCCATTCAAGTCATCTGTTGATGATTGAATTGGACTGATTTGTGGTTGTAATTTGTCACTCTAAAGCTGTTAAGCAAGAGTGTGTGTCTACTTGATCAAAGCTGTGAAGCAAGATCAAGTGTGTGTCTTCTTGATCAAAGATGTGAAGCAAGATCAAGAGTGTGTCTTCTTGATTGAAACTGTGAAGTAAAATCAAGAGTGTGTTATTGAAAAGTGTTTTCTTTTCTCAAGGGATTGTTATTTAAGATCACAGGTGTGATTGTAGGGAAGTGAGTGGGTTCTCATATCTAAGAGTGCTTAGGTAGAAATTGCACTGGTAGAGATTAGGTGAGAAAGACTGTAACTTGTTGAAGTGTACGGAGAGTCTTTGAACTGATTCTATTTTAGTGAATTTCCTTCATGGCTTGGTAGCCCCCAGATGTAGGTGAGTTGGACCGAACTGGGTTAACAATTGCTTGTGTATCTTGCATTACTATTCTCTATCTTTATTCTGTCTGCATTACTCAGATATTAGTGTCGTGACATTACCTTCGATATCTCATATCTGATACCAGAATTTCAATATTGCTTTTATTTTTCAAGTCATTTACTTTATGCAATTTTAATTCAAGTCATTTACCATTTCATTTGTCATTTTACATATCATTTAACTTGTTTACGTTTATGCCATTTTCACTTTTCTCATTTGAGCCATATATTGTGATTGTATATATTTGTTTGTATATTTTGTTTGTGCTTGTGGTCTTAGGACCTTAAAATACTTAATAAACAACAAAAACCCTGAAAAATGTTTGTGTGGACTGTTGCATTTGATCTGAACTTTTGGACTTAGAATTAGGCAACATTCCATGAGCAAAAGGACTTGGCCAATGCCAACATTTCTAAGACCAAGTTATTGTGATTTGAGCTTTCATCTGATGCAAGTATTGCGATCCCCTTGAATTCATCTGCGACATGGTCTTGATGCAACTATTATTTTGATCTTATGTCTAATATCTTCTTCTGAGTTGATCAAAGAGTATTTCATCTAATACATGAGAAGACTAAGAAGACTTCTATCTATGGGATTTGCTTGCTTGGATGTGGATATCTTTATTTGATGTCTTAATCTTCATGATGCTTAATATTGCTAATTTCTTGATGATTATTGCTTGATTCAAAGTCCAAAGAGGATGTGGGTTTTCTATATGACATTCTTGTCTATTGGATTGCATCTCATTAGTAAGATATTTTCAACTCTTAACTTTTAATTTTATGCTTAGGATTAGTCTCTTCATCTCCTCCCATTTCTTAAATTTCAAAATCTCCCCCCTTTTTCAAAAACTTTCTTTACTTGTAAATTTCAAAACTAGATTTTATTGCAAACTAGAAACTTTGGCCTTATGCCATTGTCTTTTCTAAACTCTTTTCTTAAGTCAAACTTGTAAATGAAATTAACCATATTGACTTAAAACTTCAAAAGACAAAAAGAACTAACACTCATTCAAACTTTTGGGCCTTTTGTACCTCTTTTAAACTTAACTTTTGATTAAAAGCAATCCACTCATTTTGAAATTGATACCACGAACTACGAGGTTTTGATCCCTCATTTTTATGTTGGTACGTAGGCATAAGGCCGAAGGTCTTGTCAAACACAAAAATATAATCAATGAATTCTTTTCTCATCCCCACATTCTAGTTTTTTCTCAAACATTTTTTATACCAAAAACACATACAAACATAAAAAAGGGCTCCCAAGAAGTACCAAGGACACTTTGGGTGCTAACACATTCCCTTTGTGTAACCAACCCCCTTACTTGTAATCTCTGGCATTTTATTAGTTTTGATTTGAAAACTTCTTATCTTTGGGTTTTGTTCGTACTTTTCCCTTTCCCTTTGGAAACAATAAAAGTGCGGTGGCGACTCTGGTTTTATTGACGTTAAGTTTATCCATAGCTTGATGGCCATGAATTTACCGCTACATTCACCTTCTTGTCGATGTTGCTCCGAGGGATTCCTCAGTCGAACTGATTTTCTTCTCTGGCCGAAATTGGTCAGCTAACATAATGACATAGATGTTTATTTAATGCCATTAATTGAAGATTTAATACTTGTGTGGGAGGAATGTGTTGATGTTGAAGATTTAATACTTTTGTATACAGGTGATAACTTTAAGTTGCGTGCCATATTGTTTTGTACAATCAATGACTTTCATACATACGGTAATTTTTCTGGGTGCAGCTTCAAGGGACATAAAGCATGTCCTATATGTGAAGTTGATACATGTCACCACCAATTGCAAAAGGTAAAAAATACAATTTATCTTAGGCATCAAAAATTTCTAAGACCTAATCATTCATATCGTAGATTGCAGAAGGCTTTTAATGGAGCATGAGTTTGTTATTGTTCCAAAGCCCTTAACCAGGAGGGATGTTTATAAAAGAAAAAAAACACATTAATGTTGTCTTTGGAAATAAATAAAAAAATCCCATGGAGAAGAATATTTGGAAAAATTGGTCGGTGTTATTTGATTTTCCATATTGGTCTAGTCTTAATGTAAGACATTGTCTTGATGTGATGCATGTGGAGAAAAATATATGTCATAGTTTGATTTGAACACTTATTAACATTAAAGGCAAGACAAAAGATACCAAGAAACCCTGCGAAGATATGGTTGTGATGGGTATACGACAAGAGTGAGCCCAATTTTTTTTGGAAATATAACATATTTTCCCCCAGCATGTCCACTCTGTCTAAAAAAGAAAAAATTGAGAATGTTTGCAAGGTATCAAAGTTCCCCAATGTTACTCATCAAATGTGAAGAAACTTGTGTTAATGAATGATCTCAAGTTAGTTGGCTTAAAATTTCATTATTGTCATGTCTTGATGTGATAACTTCTACCAATGGCTATTCGTGGCATTTTACCAAGAAATGTAAGGATAACTATAACCAGATTATGCTTATTCTTCAACGCTATATGTAGTAAAGTTATCGATCCAGGAAATTTATAAGACTTGGAACCTGAAGCTGCAATTATCTTGTGCCAATTAGAGACGTTTTTCCCTCCATCATTCTTTGACATTATGGTTCACTTAGTTTTTCATCTAGTAAGGGAGATTAGAATTTGTGATTCGATTTATTTACGGTGGACGTATCTAGTAGAACGTTACATGAATATTTTTAAAGGGTATACAAAGAATCATCACCGTCTGAAAGCTTCGATCGTAGAAAGCTACATCATCGAAGAAGCTATTATACAAACTTTTTGTTAGAAGCAAACTCTATAAGAATTCCTGAGTCTCATCATGATGGATGTTATAATGGTAGACGTATTAAAGGTTTAAATGTTAATACATTTGACCGATAAGTAGTTCTTCAAGCTCATCTGTATATACTAAATAACCTTAGTGAAGTTCAACCTTACTTGACCGCTCACAAAAGTATTATAAAGGAAAAATTCCCCCGAATGAATGAAATATGGTTGTTGGCAGAGCATAGCAAAACTTTCATGAATTGGTTTAATGAAAGTATTTCTGTAGAGAGTAGAACATCAGATACAATTAAAGGGTTGTCACATATGCCAATGTTTAATGTAATTACTTGGAGTAGATACGAAATTACTAAATATTCATTCCATATAAAATCAAAGGATGATCATAGCACCATACAAAATAGTGAGGTTATGGTTGAGGTTGAATCCATGTACTTTTCTAGTTCCAAAGATATCAATCATGTACTAGTATCTATAGCGTATTTTGGGGGTCATTGAGGAGATTTTGGAGATTGATTATTTTGCTTTTAAAGTGTCTTTATTTAAGTGAAATTGGATTGACATTAACACTGGTGTAGAAACCGATGAATTAGGTTTCACGTGAGTTGATCTTTAAAAGGAAGCTTATAGGAACGAACCATTCGTCATGACAATCCAAGCAAAACAAGTTATTTATGTCACTGATCATGCTAGCACTAGATGGTCAGTTGTTCTTCAAGGAAAACATCTTCCTGGTAGTAATGATGACAATCAAGATTTTAACTATTATACCCCTTGTTTGGAAACACATTGTAAGACCCTAATTTTGACCCTAAGATCCCTCATGGCATCATAACATTGCATTTGCATTGCCTCAAGGATCATAAGCATCTTGGTTCCCTTTACCTTTGGGTTGGGATCTCTTGAGATTTGGCTTGAGATCACCAAGCATACAAGAATTGTATATTATTTCTTTTATTATTTTATTCACTAACCAAAAGCACAAAAATATGTCACTAACATCTCTTGTTTGTAGCTTGAGCAGTCACAAGGTCTAAAGGCTTCTAGGAGATCCTATGTGCAATGATATGGTCAAGAGGAGATGAAAGCAAGCATGGTAATGGTTCCCAAAGCTCTCATCCATCAAATATGCCTCCCAAGTTTCTCAATTCATCATTTTTATCAAAGCAAATCAAAGGGTTTGAGGTTTGTTTCCCAAGGAAACCCTAATTCATCTATTCATCAACTATGCCTTGCTCTTGAAGCAACCTCAGCCCATGGTCAAATACAATCAAGGGAAGTTATTTAATTCATCATTTAATGCATATTTGAACTTATTTGAGTGTCCTCAATCATCAATTCATCAGGATATGAGGTGTGGACTTGAGAAGTTGATCAGTCAATTCATCTGACTATTTTGAAATGCACCGAGACCTAACTTTTTGTGTGTTGGTCAAATGGGGATGACCCCAAGAGAAACAATGTTCTTAAGGACAATATGAACAACTTTCATGTTCATCAAAAATTGATTTGAAGCTTGTAAGGTCATCATCCATTCCAAGACATTATAGGTCATTTTGACTGAAACCCTAATTTTGGATCAACTTCCCAAGAACATAACTCATTCATTTTTCATGGTTTGGAGGTGGTACTTAATGCACTGGAAATATTAATGTGTATACTTAAAATGTTATGTTGAGCAAAATTTCAAAATCTCAAAATAAATACATGTGATAATGCAAAACATTATAGGTCACTTTGGACCAAATGCATTGAAATGTGAAAAGTCCAACTTCAAGTGCCCATAACTTCTTCATTAAAAATCCAAATGATGCAAACTTTAAGTCCAAATTTATTGCCTTGAAAATATCTACAACTTTCTTGTTGAAGATTTTGTCATTTGGAGCTTGAATCATTGAGACAGAAGGGCTTGAACATTGGCCAAATTTGGAAATTTCACATATGCATGATTTGCACCCTACACTTCAAGTTTAGTTTTCATTAATTTCCAAGGCCCAAATGAAGTTTTGACCAACATGACATTTGTTCCTTATGCAATAAGCTTTCCAACCACTACTCATAAGGTTGCATTTGGATTTTGGACATGGCATTTTCGAAGGCTTCAATGAAATAGTCCATTTTATGAAAATCATTCCAATTGCCATGCATGATCCATTAATACATAATTTGCACGTTCGATTCATATTTGGTGATGTATAGCTTGCAATTCCAATCATAATTGGGCCCTCCATGCGCCTGTACAGGCCCATGCATGGAGGCCCTTTTCTCCCATGCACACGATTTTGCTCATGCATTCAACCATGCTCATCTATAAATACAATGCCTTGCCCTCTCATTTCTTCAACCTTAAGGCGCCCTACATGCTGTGCAACTGAAATCCCACACCCACACCAAAGGAACAATCTCAATTTTCTCTCAAATTTCAGATCTGAATTTTGATTTCCTCGATTGAAATTTCAGATCTAAAGTTCCTAGACCTCTTCACCTTGATCCATAGAGTTTTCTGTTTGCAAAAGAACTCAAAGATCGTGACTCAATTCTTCACAATTCAAAGGTTTTACTCAACTGCATTTTGCTTCGAAATAGCTCATATATTGTTCCATTTGCCTTGATTTTGTGTGATCTGAAGTCCTCTGCATAGAGGCATCATTATTGAGCTTTGAATTTTTGAAATCAAGCAAGTTCAGTTGAACACCATTAAAATTCAACCTCTGATTTCTCTCTCAATAGGAATCTAGAGTGAATTTGGTTGGCATAGAAGTGATGTACATCACTCCACCTTTCGTTTGGTACCTGGCTCGTGCATTTTAGTTGATGTTTTAATCTCTGCAAATTGTGACCTTCGCCTGAGCTAGCCGGAGAAGACGGTGGCGCTGGCCACCGTCTGGTCTCCAGATCAGATCAGGACCGTTCATTGCTTTGTCCAGATCTAATCTCAGCTCTCCACTTTTATGACTTTATTTAATTCGTTTTGTTTCTCATTGACTTTGGACCATGGTACGCGCGCAGCTCATTGCCATTAGATCCTCCACGTCAATTAATGAGATCTTATCCAACGCACGTGGTTTTTTCTAATTTCTGATTTAATCTATTTTATTTCTTTTATTTCATTTTATTTCAAAAATTCATAACTCTCTCATTATTGGTCCAAAAATTATGGGACCAATTGCATTATTTCTCTTTTAATTTCTAGTTTCTAAAAATGATTTTTAATATTTTTTATCGTATCATTTGATATTTTTTAGTAATTTTCTCTTTTCTGGTTATTTTTAATTCATTTTAAATAGTTTTTGATATTCAAAAAATCCAAAAATATTTTCTCAACCTCTTTGAATGATGATAGATCTATGAAAAATATTCTCATCAATTTATTAACTGATTTGAGATTTATTTGAGATTTTAATTTAATTAGATTATTTTTATGCATTTTTAATTGATTTAAAATAGTTTCTGACTTCTAAAAATGCTGAAATTTTTTGTCAAACTTTGTTTGATCTTGTTGAACTTGGGATAATTCACTTGGACTTTTCAAAGTTGATTTGAAGTGAATTTGAAGTTTGACCTTTCTTTATTATTTTAATTCAAGTTTTATTTTAAATATTAAAAATGCCAAAAACATTTTATTTGTTTCTTGACTTCTAACTCTCATTTTGTTTCTGTTTTCTATTGTTTGACCTTGATCTTCTCTATCTTTGGTCATAGCTTGTTGATTATCTCATTCCATTTCATTTAATGCACTTTAATTCTTCATCTTCTTCTTCTCCTTCTTCTTTTTCTTTTTTGATCAATGAGTTAAAGATTGGTGGTTAGCATTGATTAGGGAGGTTTAATCTTCCTTGATTCAAATCTAATTCATCTTGATCATGGATCAAGTGAATGGCTTTGCATTAAGGATAGGTTGCTTCCTAAATCATGCAAAGGACCTAAATCAATACAAGATCATTTCTCATCTTCTTTTTGGCATGGCAAGTTATTGGAGTTTGATTCACTAATCAAGACCTCTAACTTGTGTTGTTGCCTACATTATTATTGACCGGTCTCAGATAGTTGTGACTTCTACGTAAGTCCAATTACGATTGCTTAACATAGCGCTAAATTTGCCTTATGGCACACTAACTACTAACACTAACCATTAACCATTAACATTTAATTCTTGCTCTTTACATTTATGCAATTTACTATTCTTGTACATATTATTCATTTTCTTTTCCCCCTTTGCTCATTTGAGCACATGTTTATGTTAATGCAATTTGCCTTTTGCTCACTTGAGCACATAATTGTGTATATATTATTGTGCTTGTGTTTTGTTTGATTGTTATGGACCAAATGCAAAAGAAATGGACAAATGGACTTAGTTTCTAGGATATTCCCTATGCAAAATTGGATTAAAAGGACCTTAATGTTGAAGATGGATTAGAAGGACCAAACCTCTAAACTCACTCTTGTCCATTCTTGATTTAATTCATAAGACTCTTTGATGTGTGTGTGCTTTTGTGCTAGGGGATCCTATGAGAGGTCAAATTGAAGAATCATTGCCATGTTCATCCAAAGTGAAAGATACAAGAGACATTGGGGATCTTCTAAGAAGCTTGTTTGATTATGTTGATTGCTTGAGCTTACAATTATTTTGCTTGCTTATTCCAAAGGATGGGAGCTACTTGGATCATCAATATGATCTCAAGATAGGAACTCCATTTGTGGTCTTGTTTCTTATCCCTCATCTCTCGTGTGATTAGGACTTTAGCCATTCTTCTTCTTCCCTCCACTCTAACCCAAGCCAAAACTTTTGTGCAAACATTTAACACTTCTTTTCAAACATTAGAAACCTAAGCCTTATGCTTTTGATTTTCAAACTTTCTTTTCATAACACTTATTTTAAATTGAACTTCTAAGTCAACTTTGACCATATTTTGTACATACTTGTCATTGGTAAATACCACTCACTCAAATACCTTTTTGTGGTTTCAATGGCCACTTTCTTAATCAAATCTTTTTTATAACCAATAGCTATTAGGTTTGAGTTATCCTTGAGGTAGATGTAATACTCACCTATATCCTTAGTGATGGACAATGAGTCTTCCATGCTTATTATAGGGTTAACCCCTCACTAGCAGGTTGAAGTTATCCTCACATGGTGGATTTGTAGTTTTAGGTTGAGTTTTCTCCCTTGGATAACAAAAGACCTTAAGGATTTTGGACCAATCAATTCATCAACTCATTTTGAAATTTTTACCCCGAACTACGAGGTTTTGATCCTAATCTTCTTTAACATGGTGCGTAGGCAATGGGTTTATCCATCCAAACACAAAATGTAAATAACTTGTATATTCTCTTCTCATCTCTTCAATCATGTTTACACAAACAAATTTTCACAAAATACCAACCTTACAACAAATGTGAAAAGGGCTCCCTAGGAGTACCTAGGATGTTGTGGGTGCTTAAAACCTTCTCATTGCATAATCAACCCCCTTACCCCGATCTCTGACATTTTTACTAGTTTTTGATTCGATAAAACTTTTAGGTTTTTGTTCGCTTTCTAACCATTCCTTTGGATAAATAGAAGTGCGGTGGTGACTCGACTTGTATGGTTTACCTTGGATTTAGTCAATATCTCTAATGGTAACGAATACCCTGCTACACACATGTACGTCAATCATCTGGAAAAAAATGATTCAAATGATGTGCATGTTATTCGTCATGATCATGAGAATGGATATGGAAAAACAAGTAAGTAAATGTTTTATATCGCTTAGTAATTCATAATTATTCATTTTACTCTTTTTTATTCTTTGTACTATAGATTTAAAGTTGTTGTTGATTATCGTAAATGGTTTCAAATGTTGTTCAAATTATAAGTGCTTAACGACTAGTGACAAGTCCTATTGGACAACCCACATAACTTTCCATTTTGGTTATTGCTTTTGTAGGTTAATCATTTGTTTTAGTTTTGTTGTAAAATTATAGAGTGTATGCCATTTTGGGTTTGTATTTGGTGTTAATAATGAATATTTGTGGTACAATGTTTTAGATTGAGAATTTAGCAAAATATACAATGTTTCAGTTTTAGGAATTTGCAAAATATAATTTTATATTATGTGATATGGTTTTGTAATACAGGTGCATACGATAGTACTAAAGAAAAAATTAGCCTCTTGGTTTTTACATAAAACTGAGGTAATAACATTGAGATATTACATCGATTCTACACAACATCGAGAGTTAATATTGGGTGCGTCATCCATTTTTGAAAATAATCAAAAATGCAGATGTTAGGGATCGAACCCGTGTGCAAATAACTTTATCCCTCGGTTTTTTAATAACCAAGGGGTAAAGTGGTAGCTTTTCATTACACCCTTCTTTACCTCGCCTTTGTTACCGAGGTTAAATGAATTTCACGTCCGATGTTAGATGTGTCTTTTGTAGTTGTGTTAATCTTTATAATAAATATTTGGTTGATTTGTGTGTGTTTTAAATTATGTAAGTTTCTAGTCATAATTTGTTTTGGCAAGATTATATTTGAAGATATCTAATCTTTTCAATATGTAATTAATCAAGTTTGTAATTAAATAAACACTTGGGAGATTTATCGAGTAAAAGTGAGATGTGTCTTAGATTTAAGGAGATCTCTGATCCAATCTTCACAAGTAGTATTAGGAAAGAGGCACTAGACAAATTGAGTTAAGATAAGATCAAATGTACTTCTGACTATTAAGGATGGAGTTCTTTTGATAGGGAGTCCCGAATAGAAATTCATGGGTAATATAGGAAAATAGGCTTTGAACTAGAAGGGTTCAACTAAGTCCAATTTGTACTTCTGACTATTAAGAGTGAATTTTCTTTCATTGGGTTAACGCCCCCCAGACGTAGGTGATTTTTCACCAAACTAGGTTATCAATTCCTATGTTATTTATATTTTTCTTTTATTATGTCTGCTACTCGTTTAACTTGTCATACACATTGTCCCAGACAATGGATTTCACATCTTTCTATTAGACAAACTGAATTTCAAGAAAGTTCCTTGGCTACATGTTAACCAAGAGAGGCATTGACGCGAACCCGGATAAGTACCAAGTCATCATTGATATAAGAAATCCCACCAACGTTAAAGAGGTTCAACAATTAGTGGTTCGTCTCGTCTCCTTATGTCGTTTCTTTTACTGTTCAAGTCACAAGGCTAGGTTTTTATTTTCTTCGTTGCTCTAAAGACGAATGAGAAGTTTTTGTGGAAATGGGAATGTGAGGAAGCATTCTTAAGAACAAAAATCTTCCTCATGTCGCCACCCATCTTCACTCGCCCAAAGCATGGGTCACCTCTGCTCCTCTACCTTTCAATCACAGATCAAGAAATGAGTTCACTATTCGTCCAAGAGGCAGACAAAGCAGAACAACCATGTACTTCGTAAGCAAATTGTTCAAAGATATTGAGGCATGTTACCATAAGATCAATAAGTTAGCTTTGATCGTCGTAGCCACGAGGAGAATTATGTTGTGGTGCATGGTTATAGACATTGTTAAAAAGATTGTTAGCCCTTTGCATGCCTAGATTAGATTGCAGAAGTTTGAGGCTTTATAGAAACTCTTTTCCATGGATCTAACGGTTGTGATTGAGATTCTTTTAAGGTATGGGCTTGGAGTGGTTATTGAAGAAATTGAAAAATCTAAAGGATTTGGAATGTACATTGGCCGATTGTCAGAGGGACTAAATTTTGTAATGGATGATCATCAGAAGGTGAATTTACAAGGACATGATCATCCTCGACCTTAAGAGGAAATATAGTTTCCCATGTGAGATCATGAGCATTGGTCGTTGCAACGGCCATAGCGACGACATTGTGTTGAGCGGTTGATCGAGTAGCTTTCTATATTGTCATATATTTTATGAGTTTTATCAATGATTTAAACGAAAAAGAGATAAGGTGATTGCCAAATTGCGGTGACGAGACACTAATTTCTCGTAGAATTTCACAGGAATTTAATGTCACATTCAAAAAGACGGCACGACAGTTTCGGACATGAATATGAATAGAATATTTCGATTCGGAAAATCATAGTAATCTTAGATTAATGCTCTAATACTCAAGACAATAAATAAATAATAAGTCATTTAAATGTGAAAATAAATAGAATGTTCTAATGTAACACCTACATAGCTAAATATATGCGAGTTCGAATTAGATCTAAGATAACCATCATGATGTAATGTGTTAAAAATATTGTTCCATTTAGAAATTGATACACCTAATCCCCATGATAATATGTTGAAGATTGTGTCGTATTCTGGGAATTCTTAGTCACCTACTACTGCTGTAACATTTCGTCACAATAATCATGAGTCGCATTATTCACAATTACTCCCTAATCTTGAGTTAGTAATTGATTTTATCTCTAAACCTATAGCCATTACCATTACCATTACCATTACCATTACCATTACCATGCACATGCATATTTTACACTAGACTCCAAAAAATGCTTGCATGATTTGGCATGAGCTAGGTGTCCTCTCTAGAAAATATTACTAGTACTAAGAATCATATGATATGACATATTTAGATTAAGGCGTGCCTACCCAATTTAATTTGCAACCTATCTAATTACGTATTAGGTGAGTTCTGATTTATTGTGTGGTGTGAGACTGATAGCATTTCCCATGAAATTAGGCTTTTTTGTTTTGTTCTCAATTCTTCTTCTCATGGTCAAAAACCTCAATGAATAATGAATCAGTATTCTGACAATATTGTCATCATCAAACAAGCATGCGTGGAGTGACACAAAGTACTAGACAAGAGACATTCATACTACTAAATTTACATTTAATTTGACGCAATAAACTTACCTAAATATAGAGCATGACTTGTACAGCTTATTGTATTTCCTTTTTCTTCATTGAATAGTCTTTAGATTACATAAATGGGAAAATTAAAGCTAGATGAAACTTGTACACAACAAGTGGTTGAGTTAAGTAATTTCTTGGTCAAATCAATAAGCTAAACTAATGGAGAAATAACATTAAAAAAAATCGTTTTTTATACTGTTGCATCCTGCCAACTAAATTTTAAATTATTTATATGATTTGATATTTTAAAATATTTTAATTTGATATATATATAATGTTTTATTACACGGATAATGTACTATCATTAAACTTAAAAATATAAAATTAAATGACTTATTATTTTACCTAATCTTGTTAATAAAAGTATTGGAGAGACTATTAGTAAGGAAAACATCCAATATTTTGATAATAGACTATAAGTAATTAGGGATGTACCCGGATTAGGTTGGATCGGGTTTGGCCTAACCCGTTATCCAATTCGTTCAAAATTCAATGGATTGAGCCCATCGTCCAACCCGGAATTTCATTTTCAAAACCGACTCGTTCATTAATGGGTTGTGTTGGGTTTGCGGGTTGTGTTTCAAAAAAAAAATATTTTTTAGGGTTGAGTCCATCGTCCAACCCGCAATTTCATTTTCAAAACCGACTCGTTCGTTAATGGGTTGGGTTGGGTTGGATTCGCGGGTTGGGTTTCAAATAAAAAATATATTTTTTATGATTCCTTTTGTTGGATTAAAAAAATATATAACACAACTCAATACAATCATATTTATTTACAACACTCAACTTCAATGAAATACATCATATAATATTTAATAAAATTCATCAACTCGACATAACACTTTATAATAGTATAAAATTCAACAAGACGCTTTATTTCGTAAAATACATACGTTGGAAATAATCCAAAAGAAAATAAAAAACAACATTTAATCTTAGAATTACATAAATGCATTGGTTTACTAATGTTATTGGTGGAAAATGATTTTTTTTTAAATGATGATTATTAATGAAATATTAATTTTATATTTTTATTTAAAATTATTAAAAAATTATTAAAGTCACATCAATGAGTTGAGTCAACGAGTTTACAGGTTTGTGGGTTGCAAAACTCAAATCTGATACCCGAACAAAAACTATACGGATTGTTATGGGTTGGATATACCCATAAATGAATGGGTTCCAGTAATTTATGGGTTGGGTTGGGTTGGGTCAGCAGATTCGCGGGTCGACCCGCATCCATGAACACCCCTATACATAATCTTTTTATATTAATTTATACTTTTCAATTTTTTAATTAATTCAACTATATTTTCTAAATCTCAATACAACATATTAAAAAATCTAAATTAAGTTATACTAATCCTACAATATGCTCAAATTTATATTTTAAATTAATATATAAATTTGTATCGTTGCTATGTAGAACAAACCTTTACAATTTAAGCAACAAATTCTTAGAAAGATAAAAATAGGTTCTTCACTCACACCCTTGTATAGGTAAAAATGAAAACACTACCAATAATCATATTTTTAGAGCTTATATTTAGAACATAGAAGTAGCATTTTATTTTGTATATGTTACATAAATATTTGACTATAAACATTTATAAACTATCATGTTGGTAATTTCTGTATTGAATCACTTATATTACTATAAATTTGATTTTCTATACTTAAATACTTATTATTAATTCAATACATAATATTACAATTGAATTAAATCTTGAATTTCAAAACATTTTTAAAAATATTTACAACCTCAACTAATCATGAATGAAAAAAAAACACGTTTATGCGAGTATCCGCGAATAAAATCTATCATGGATATGAGTTAGATGGTTTATTAAGTATTCACTATTAGAATTTTGAGTTATAAATATAATTTTTAATGTATTAGAGTCATTTTTTAATTAAACAAAATTAAAGTTATATAATTGATATTAAGTATATGATTAAGGGTATATATATATATATATATATATATATATATATATATATATATATATATCATTAAAGGTTATTATATAGATATCATAAGTCAATATCCTAATTTGATGAGGGACCAAATTAGAATATTGAAAGCTGATAATTTTTAATGTATTAGAGTCATTTTTTAATTAAACAAAATTAAAGTTATATAATTGATATTAAGTATATGATTAAGGGTATATATATATATATATATATATATATATATATATATATATATATATATATATATATATATATATATATATATATATATATATATCATTAAAGGTTATTATATAGATATCATAAGTCAATATCCTAATTTGATGAGGGACCAAATTAGAATATTGAAAGCTGAGAACTAACCCTAAGACAGTTACTTATATGGGTTACGGTCTCCATTTAAAAATAAAACAATTCATTCTGTTTATCTTGCCTTCTCTCTTCTTTCCTTTCATGTTTGTCTTAATTTAATTTTTAATTTTTTTTTCGGAAATTAGGATTCCAAATTTGTGATCTCTTTTAATATTCCAATTTGTGTAAGAACTAATCTCTCTATGTTGTAAATCATGTGTTTGGTCTTATTTGCTTATGTGCTTCATAGTTTTTTTTTGTTGGATGATGAATCAAACTCAGCAAATTTTGGAATTTTTTTATATGTCATTGTTTCTATGAAATTCACCGTCTATAAGTGATGACGATCATCACCCTTAGTGACGAATTGCCTGTCACATTCCAAAGACCTAATGACAGACGTGGGCTTGTTGACGATTCTTAGCGTTGGCTAAAGGGCACACCCCTTCCAGATGACGAATGTCATCGTTGGGTGATAGACAATCTCAACTGGTCATTACCGAGTGACGATTGTCATGGCCTGTGACGGCCAGGCCGTCACCCTAACTAATTCAATGTTGTTATTTTTTGTTGACTTTTGACTTTTGTAAAATTCAAAGACTTATTTTTTTGTTGTGCTTTACATGACAAAGCAGACACGATTAGAACACAGACAGATCATGTTGATTTGCATCATCGTGTCTCTTAGTTGTCTTCTCCATTAATTTTGGTACATTTTTGTTCAAGTTTTTCTACTACTTGTATTTTATATAATTGTAAGTCAATTAAAATGAAAAGTCAACAAAGTGACCTATTTTATAGAGATTACTTATAATAAATGTTAAAAAAAATTATATTTTATGTGTGTGTTTATCCATGCGAGTATCAACTGGCCCAAAGGAGAGTTGATGTTTGTCCGAATTTCATACACATTTGTGATGGTAAACATGTGATAATTATAAGGTTTTACATGTGAATGATAAATTAATCCAAAGACGTGTTTATTATTTGACATGTTTTATTATCAATGTTTGATCATTACAATAAGAGTACCACTAACAAATGATATTAGTGTCCAAAGACTCGATATTGATGGTGCACTAGGTATCTTGAGATGTGTTATGCCATTATTTGAAAATATTGATGATTGAGTTTTTCTTTTATGTGAGAATATTTATAGCGTTTATTTTGTTCTATTTTCAGCTACAATTATTTTGATATCTGTTAATCTGAATTCGGTTTTGGTCCTTAATGAGACAAATTTTAAGGACTGGAAGGAGAACATGAAAATTGTTCTTGACTGCATGGATCTTGACCTTGAATTAAGTATGGAGCAAACATTTTCCCCTACAGAATCTAGTATCTCTAAACAGAGGAAAGATTATGAGAAATGGGAACCGATCCAATCGTATGAGTCTCATGATCATTAAGCGCGACATTTATAAGGTCTCTAGGGGTATCATCTCGGAAGAGATAACAAATGCCAAAGATTTCCATGATGAAATTGAAAAGTGGTTTGCAAAAAGTGAAAAGGCAGAAACAAGTACTCTTCTGCAGAATTTGATTTCCATGAAGTATCAAAGCAAATGAAATATAACGGGAAATATTATGGGCATGTCAAATATTGTTTCAAAACTTAAGGCACTAAAGCTTGAGTTGTCGGAAGACTTACTCATTCATTTAATATTTCTTTCTCTTCCTTCACAGTTCAGTCAATTTAAGATATCTTATAATTGTCAAAAGGAGAAATGGTTTCTTAATAAGCTCATTTTATTTTGTGTGCAAGAAAAGGAGATGTTGAAGCAAGAAAAAAAAAGTGCTTATTTTGTTAGCACCTCTAAAGACAAGGACAAAAGAAAGAAAAATAATGAGCCCAAGAATGAAGCTGTAAATGTTCCACCATAAAAGAAACAAAAAAAAAAGAGTTAATAATTATTTCTTTTGTAAAATGTTTGAACATATGACGAAGAAATGTCCTAAATATCACGCTTGACATGCAAGGAAAGATACATTTAACGCTTTGGTGTGTCCCGAGATCAATTTAGCTTCAATACCTAGAAACACTTTGTGGTTAGACTCCAATACAACTACTAACATCAATGTTTCAATGCAGGGTTTTTTGAACTACCGGAAACCAAATGATGTTGAAAGATACATCTATGTTGGAGATGGCGAGTAAGTAGAGGTGGAAGTTATGGGGAATTTAAATTATTATTGTGTACTGGATTTTATTTGGATTTAAAAGACAATTTTGTTGTACCATCATTTAAACAAAATTTAAATTCAGTTTCTTATTTGGACAAATCAAGTTATTTATGTTCACTTGGAAACAATATATTCAAGTTGCCTTTTATTTTAGATATTGTTAGAAGAAGTTCACTTATAGGTCATGATAATCTATATTTTCTTGATACAGTAGCTACCTATAACGAGTCTTAAAATATGGAATCCCCTATAACGAGTCTTTAAATATGGAATCACGTGGTACCAAGCGCAAAAATTGATAATAAATAATAATAATAATAATAATAATAATAATAATAATAATAATAATAATAATAATAATAATGATAATGTAGGAGCATTATGGCACAAGCGCCTAGGTCATATCTCTAAAATATAGCTGAACGATTAGTGTCAAATGGAATTTTGGATTCCATTGACTTCACAAACTCTAATGTTTGGTTTGTGTGTGTTAAAGGTAACTGATCAAAACAAATAAATTTGGTGCATGTATAGCTACAAATGTCTTAAAATTTATACAAACATTTGTGGACCATTTCCACACCTTCTTGGAATTGTCAATAATATTTTATATCATTCATAGATAATTATTCTAGATATGCATGCATATTCCGTATACATAAAAGGTCTCAATCATTGGATGTATTCAAATCATTTAAGGTTGAAGTTGAGAATTAACTTAACAAAAGAATTAAGAGTGTCAAATCTGACTGTGGCGGTGAATATTACGGCAGATATAACGATTCAGGTGAACAACATCCGGGGCATTTACCAAATACCAAGAGGAATGTGGAATCGTCCCATAGAACATCATGTTAGGGTCACCTGGCATTAATGGTTTGTTGAAAGACAAAACCAGACTCTTAAGAATATGGTAAGGAGTACGATTTGTCATTCTACCTTACCATAGTCACTATGGGGAGATACACTAAAGACTGCATCTTACATTCTAAATAGACGGTCAACTAAGGTATCTGCCAAAACACATTATGAACTTTAGACTAGGCGAAATCCTACTTTGAAACATTTTCATGTATGGGTATGTCCAGCTGAGGCAAGGCCTTATAGGCCAAATGAAAAAAAATTGGAATCCCGAATGATAAGCATCTACTTTATTAGTTATTATGAAAGATCTAGGGCTACAAACTTTATGATCCCAAATTAAATTAATTTTTGAGACATGAACAACCACATTCTTTGAGGCTATTGAGTTTGGGGGGGGGGGGGGGGATAAGGTTAAAGATTTTGTTTTAGAGGAAGAATCAATAAAAATTCCAGAGCTGATTCATACGATTGCTTTTGATAAAGCAGGTAAGGAACCTCCACAAGACATTGTTGAATTTTATCCTACTCAAGATGATTTGGTAATTCATGAAGAACAAACTAAAGATCCACAAGAACAAGAGTTACAAGAACCAATACCTTTATGGAGATCCACTAGAGAAAGGAGAAATGTTATTCCGAATGATTACATAGTCTTTCTCCAAGAACATGAGGAAAATAATGGTGTGATGGAAGCTGAACCAATTAACTTCTGCCAGGCCATGCAGGATTCCAACTCCGAAAAGTGGATTGAAGCAATCAAGGAGGAGTATAAGTTCATGCAATACAATAAGGTTTTGGGACTTTTCCCATTACCAGAAGGTGTGAAACCTATTGGTTTCAAATGTATTTTTAAGACCAAGCGGGATTCTAACTGTAATATGGAGAGGTATAAGGCTTGTCCTGTGGCTAGGGTTATACCCAAAAGGAAGGGATTGACTTTAAATGGAATTTCTCTCCAGCTTTATTGAAAGAATCTTTTAGGAAAATCATGGATCTTTTGCATATTATGATTTGGAACTCCATCAAATGAATGCCTAGAGAAAATTTCCCAACGGGAACATTGATGAGATAAACTATATGGTACAACCATAAAACTGTATGTCAGGAGACTCAGAGGATATGGACTAAAGCACGCGTCTCGTCAGTGGTACCATGAGCTTCATGAAGTAATTCTCTCATTTGGTTTTGAGGCAATGTTGTTGAGAATTGTGTGTATCACAAATTTAGTGGGAGCAAGTACATTTTCCTGATCTTGTATGTTAATGACATACTGATTGCCACTAATGATATATGCATGATGCACAAAACTAAGAAATTCCTATAAAGAATATTCGAAATGAAAGATCTTGGTGATGCCTCATTTGTATTAGGAATTTATATACATCGAGACCGACTAAGTCAAAACACATTGACATCAAATTCCTAGTTTGTAAGGAAAGGGTACAAAGTAGACAGATTTCCATAGAACACATGAGAACAAATTTCCTGATAGAAGATCCTCTTACAAAAGGTCTTCCACCCAAGGTCCTTAATGAGCACACCGCTCACATGAGTGTTTTACGGTTTGAGGAATCTTTAGTTTTGTGAGAGTTAGTCATTCATGAATTTTATGTTCTATGTTTGATATTATGTATGCATACTTTGATTTTGGATATATTTTTTTATTTATAAAGCTTGATATTAAGCTATTTATACTTTGTCAATAAGGTTATTGGATGATCTCACTAAAGTAAAGTAAGACCAATTGAAAATCGACATGTACATGCCATATTCTTGTGATTTACATGCTACATGTTTCATGAGGAATCTATGCCATTTAGTTATGTCATTATTAGTAATCAATGATGGGTTTAGTTATGACTGATATAACAAAAATCACTTTGGTTATATGTATTGGCATAACTAATAGATGAGATTATTTAGATATGCTTGGAATATATAATGATAAATTTTGAGCTCATAAAGTCTAACACATATGTAAAGTTACATATGTGACCAATGAGGAGATTGTTAGAATTTTAGGTCACAAATGTAATTTTTAATTTGCTAAGACCATTATTTAATTAGCCAAAACTAAAGTGGGCTAATTGATATTAAGTTTATGACTAATGCATATACGCCATGAAAGGTTATTGTGTAAATACCATAAGTCAATATTCTTATTTGATGAGGGGACAAATTAGAATATTGAAAACTAAGAAGTAACCTAAGACAATTACTTATATGGGTTATGATCCCCATTTGTAGACAAAACGATTCATACATTTTATCTGGCTTTCTCTCTTCATCCATATCATAAGAGAACACAAGAAACCCTAAGACACTCTATAAATCGGAAGATCACTTACTTGCAAATCATCAATAATTTTAATGACAAACTCAGGTACGCTTCCGCTTTCTTTCTCATATTGAACTTGAGAGTGAGTTCATAATGATTAGTTTATGGTAAATATCAGATCAGCCCAACATCCACATGTATATTTAACAGATATTTAATTATCCATTAATTCACGAGTAACTATACATATTTGATGGTACTCGTACTCATGAATATCCGTATCCGATAATAAATTGTCAAAATTTTGAATCTAAAGTTAATATTAATATTAGACTTAAATAGTCTTTTGGTCCCTATAAGTTAGCGGGTTTTTGATTTTGGTCCCTGTAAATTTTTTTTGTCTGAATTCTTATATCTCACTTTTGTGTTTGTTTAGTCCCTAAAAGAAAAATCCCTAAAACAAAAAGTGAGATATAAGGATTAAGACAAAAAAAACTACATGGACCAAAAGTGCATTTAAACGTTAATATTATTATTATTATTATTATTATTATTATTATTATTATTATTATTATTATTATTATTATTATTATTATTATTATATTATTATTATTATTATTATTATTATTTTGGTAAATCGAGTATACTTATGTGGTAAAAAAGAATAAAATTAATATGATTTATTTTGTTATTAATGATTATTCTTTTTATTAAATTTAAAATTATTTTATATGATTTTAGAATGAGGATACAAAATTTAATTAATTATACTTTTTTTTTTTAAATTATTTAAATAATTGTATTTATAAATATCTATAAATACTTGCAAATATTTCAAAATTTACGAATATTTATCTAATGGATACATCTATAAAGGAAGATAAATATTACTTTCTCAGTTTTATAATAGGTGTTCTCTTTTATTTTTTTTATTTGTTTCAAATGATTTGTTCCTTTTAGAATATCAATGACATATTTATTATTATTTTTCTCTAATTTACTATTATTTATTAGTATATTTTAAATTATGTACTCACTATTCTACTATCTATTATTAATAAAGTTATTTTAATAAATGACATTCATATTACTATTAAAATTAATACAATTAATTAAAAATATAAAAATCTCAAAAAAGATATATATTGTGAGACCGAAGGAGAATCTGTTTTTGTCTTTGGAATTCATAATCTCAACTACATATATGAGATACAATTAAGATGATATTATTTATGTTTCTTTTTAAGTATAATTCTTTTGATTTTTTACACATATCAAAAAAAATTAATTATTATTATATTTTAAATAATAATTATTCTTTTATTTATAACAACCTTAATTATTTATTATTTTTATTTTATTTTTTCTTTTTTTATAATAATTATTTAGATTAATTTTTAAAAAAATGTATTTAATATTATCTTGAATTTTACAAGTAATAATTAAAAAATCATAATTAAAAAAAATACTTAAAAAGATACGGAAGGAGTAGCAGGATATCGAGTAAGAATTGGTGATTGAAGGTTCTTTTAGGCCATTGATAATTGAAGTTGTGTGGTTAGGGTTTAAGAAAAAAGTGAGTGAGACAACTAACATGGCCTTATAGTGCAATAATTGAGGTTATGGTATTGGAAGCATGCCGTTTAAATGTACACCAAGGTCTTCAACATTTATTAGGGACTCAGTGACATAACGTAAACCTAAGGCATTCATAATCTACATTGATTGGGAGAGAGAAATACACTAGTTATGTTTTTATTTTTATTATTACTAGTAATTAATAAAACCAGATTCTTTTGGTCAAATGCAAAAAATTAAGGCTTGTGGACCGAAAATTAACAAACCACTATCTTCCTTTGGTAAAATAAAATTTATATATATATATATATATATATATATATATATATATATATATATATATATATATATATATATATATATATATATATATATTAGTGGGATAGCTTTTACACGAGTACTCAGAAAATATATAAAAATGAATATTAATTTTTCAAATAATTAAAATAATAGAAAAAATTTATATGTTTTTGTAAAGTTAAAAATGGTAATGGAAAAAATTAAGTAGTTAATTAAGAAGAATAAAAAACCGTTTAGAAAGTTAAAAAAAGGCAAAAAAGGTAATAGTAAAAAGAAAAGAAAATTGAAGAAAATATTTATGTAATATTGTGTTGAATGGAATTAATTGAAGTAAAAGAAAATGCAACTAAATATTAAACTAAATGAAAAATAAAAAGTGCGAATTTGGGACAAAAGAGGAAATTAAAAATTGGGCCATTTAGTGTTGAAAAATTGATGGGCCCATTAAGAGTTGTATATATAGTATTGGGTTAGTGGAAGACAGAAAAATAGCTTTCAAAAGTAGTTGTAACGTTTTAGTTTTGTGCATGTTTGTATTTCGAAATTAGTAGAGTATTGTCGTCATGTTGTATTCATCTTCACTGAAATTCGAAAATGTCTTCATCGAAACATTGCTTCAGACAAAATCGGGTATGATATTGTGAAAATTATGTTGCATCATGAGGTATAATGGGGTATTTTTAACTTAGATGGTTTGATATATGATGTTGCATGCAGAGTTACAAAGTTGTAATGGGTTAAGGCTAATATTTTTTTTGCATGTTTTGTGTTGTTGCAGAGCGCATGCAGAAACCTTAGGGGATCTGTTAGAAAATTCGGTAAAATTAAATGGATCCAGGACTGAATCGTGATTGAAAATCACTTTTAACTCTTTTGTCATTTTGGAACTATTATTGCAAAACAATTTCCAACAGGATCTAGACTAGATCAGAAAAACGTTGGATGCATTGCATGATTTGCAGTATTTTCCAAGGCATGTGACCAAGAAGTTTATGTGGTGAAACCAGAAAGCCATTGAGATTATTGATGCAGATACTGGAAATACATATTTGAGGGAAGTGCACTAATCCAAAAGGAACAAAAAGGTGATAAAGAAAGAGAAATTCATTGGAAAAGGTTGGTGTGAGTACGCAAAAAAGAAGAGGCTCCGAAGAGGAGACAAGGTTGGTTTTACCATTCGTGATCCACCCGATCGTCTTTTTGTGTATATTTTGAACCATTGAAGAGAACTTGAATGTTGTTATGTAATGGGTGAAAAAAAGGATGTTGTATTGGTGTTAGTTGGTGTTGGCGTAAATGTAGTCAAGTTTGCAGAATTTTTTAATGTTGTTGATGGATAGTATGAGTCGTAATGTTGTTGAAGTGTTGGTTTAATTATCTGTATGTATTAGTTATAATGTGTTGAATGGTTGACAAGTAAGATGATATGAACAATGTGTGATCGTAAAGTATTATGGAGTAATATCAAAAATGTTTTAGTTGTAAAATAATCTTTTTGTTTGAAGTCATGGTTGTTCGGTATACTTGTTAACATCTTTAAAACTTTATTTGCATGTTCAAAAATTAAGAACTATTATGTCATAGTGTTCCATATTGTTTTATTGAAGTGGTAGGTTAAGTTGATAAATTGAAAGACTATGAAATAGAAATCGATGATAGTTGTGAGAATTGAGATTGTTAAAGTAGGTGAATCAAGTGTGGATATGTTGGAAGTAGGAATGGTCGTGGAATTAGGGAGTAATATGGTATTGTGTTGGAAAAAAAATATATTTAAAATACAGGGATAATGCTAACTTGTGTCTAAGGACACATGTTTTTATCAAAATTTTATAATTAATGTTTTTATTGCTTTCTTCAATATAAATTTTCTATTTATGAATTGTTGTGTATGGTTTTTATCAAAATTTTATAATTAATGTTTTTATTGCTTTCTTCAATATAAATTTTCTATTTATGAATTGTTTAGCATGTGCCCTTGGAACACAAGTTAACTTTACCCACAAGTTAGCTTTATCCATAAAGTATTTTGCTTGTAAAGAGAGACTCTCAAAGAATGCAGTCATGTAAGGGCAGTAGTAACAAGTAAACAATAATGATAAAAAAGGGAGAGCATGGTGTATGAATAACAAGTAAACAATAATGATAAAAAAGGGAGAGCATGGTGTATGAATAAGAATATTTCTAACCAATCGGAAGAACTTAACATATGATTATTGTAGTTATGTTTATGTCACTCCAACAGCCAGAGGTATTGTTGAATTAACAATATGTTTATTGCATCACATAAGGCATTTAATTGGTATTATATAAGAAATGTAGATAATTTCTAAATACACTAAAAAAATGTTGATCCAATGCTAAAAAAAACTTGATACATATGATGTACTATAACTGAACAAAAATCATCAATGGCGAGACAGTAAATAGCTGACATGAAGTGTAATTGGGCAGCAATGAATGTTATCAAAAAATGTGGTAAAAAATATATACGTGAGATGTAGATAGTGGTTTGCGATAAAATTATTGAACATGAGGATTAAAATCACCAACGAAACCTGTAAAAGTAACATAATGGGATAAGTCCATATATATAATTACATCAACACTTAAACTTAAAAAGTTAGATTAGGCAAAGCATCATGGATAGAATATAAAAAAACATCAAAAATAAGTTTTAACATCCATCGATATGTAACAAAACCAATACCGTTATGTCGGAGAATTCAAATATTGTTGAAAACTTCTTTGTATACAATGTTTGCCATTGTAGATTTGTTATTGTTACTTTCATCGTGTATCAGGATTTTTATTCCCTTTTTGATTGTGACCCTGGATAGTGCGACATAGATTTGACCATGAGTGAAAACATAGGTATGTAAAGTCCTACTCAATCCAAAGATTGGCATTGGGATTTATTAATCGTAATTTCATATGATACAACAATTGGGAAATGACGCATGATAAGTTTGAAAGGCCAAGAGGACTGAGAGAATGACATATCCATTCTAGGGATGTAAATAACTGTTCCATATCCTTTTCCAACCATGATTGATGCCTTAAGGGCATGATTCTCCATCTTTGTTATGATTAGCCTTGTACCATTACACAAACCTTCAGATTGATCGATGTTTCGCATTACCATGATAGATGTTCTGACCTTTAGCTTAATGTGATGGTTAGGTAAGTCATATGTTCTTAGTGAACCGAGGAACTCAGGTGTGAAGACATCAACTATGTTGGTGTGATGAATCTTCTATTTATCAATGGAATTTGAGCTGTAGTAATCTTGTATTTCTCCTTGATACAAAATAGATAAATATGAGTGAAAAGAAGTAAAGATAGGAAAAAGAAATAAAAAACATGAAGGAAAATGAGAACCTGGCATCAAGGCAAGGACATGATCATTGATTTGATCAACAACTTATAATGTGGATTCTAGTATTGCTCGACTTTTGAGGTAATCGTTGGATTGAAAATTATTAATGAAATCTGGGTACGTACTATTGACAATGGCAACAATAAACTCAATCATTAAAAGGTCAGGGGGTATGTTGCGAGTGCATCTTCCGCCAAGCTTTGTTTATGAAAAGTTGTTGGTCAGGTCTACACATGCATATGAAAGATCGACACATACGTAAACAGGTCGGCCTATAGTAAAATTTTCCAGGCTATAGGTCGACACATCCTTGCTACAGGTCAGCACATATACCGCAGTATTAAAGCCTGTAGCTTCTGTTTCATGTGCTGACTCCATAGGTCGACATAGGAGGCACATGACATTGATAGGTCGACATATGACCTTCAATAGGTCGACATATGCCTCGTACAAGTCGACACATGACTTCAACAAGTCAACCTATACGATGACATTTTGCATATTTTCATATTTTCTCAAAGTTCATTGCATTCCTTTTTGCTCTCATTCACCCATGCATATATATACTTCTTACATGCATCATTCTCTAGTAAGGTTTCTAGAGTGAGTAAAACCTACATGAATCCAAGATTTCAAAGCATCTCATCATCTTCAATCCAATCTATGCATACACACAATAAAACTAAACATAATCATTTTTTGATTGGGTGGCATCTAGATTAGGATTGATAACATCCAATTAGGTTTGTTGTACCGAGAATATTGGGTTGAGATCTTTGAAGGATTCAAATCAGAAAGCCGAGGTAGGGTTTTCCTTCAAGATATTTAGCGTTTGGAGATTTTGAACAAGATTATGCAATTCGGATCTGATTGAGTGAAAGCCTTGGGACTAGGTGTGTCGTGCAAGGGAGTAGCGTGAAACGATAGATCGTTTGACAAATCTTGGGTTCAACAAGTGTGCGCTTGGGATTAATTCAGTCGGGTGAAAGCCTTGAGACTAGGAGGTCATGCAAGGAAGTAGCAACAACAGGTGAATTGAAGCAGCATTGCTGGTATCTTGACCAATCTTTGATCAAGGTTTTTGGAGGTGCTATAGTCAAGAACAAACTTAGGGTTTGTGGGATTTTATCTCTCATATCTTGTATACATACACTTGCAAAGTAAGATTTATTATAATAATATCTCAATTCGAATTCAAATTGAGGGCAGACGTACCCATAGTGGGTCGATTGGGAATTTCCTAAACAAATCCTTGTGTACTCCCTCTCTCCCTCCCCCCCTCTCTCTCTCTCTCTCATTTTTTGATTTGTAAATTGTCGATTGCTTTGATTACCAGATCAATATAGTTTGGATCATAATTTTGATTACATTTTGAATCTTGTGTTTGTTGTATTGATCACTAACCATTTGATTGAGATTGGATTTCTTAGAACAACAAACACTATATAAAATTCCAAACTTTGTTTTTCGCACACCAAGTGTTCGGCAAATTGTTTGACTTAGTGTTTTGTGTGTGGATATCATTGGAGATAGACTTTTACTATTGTAGAGTATTCAATTAGTTGTGCTTAATTGTTGTTGATTGACTTATGGATTATTATCATAACATTGACACCTTTACGCATATTCAGATTATTCAGTAGTAGGTTCGGTTAGACGATTTTTGATCCGAGAAATATTTGAAACTTGCTTCAGCACCATAAATTTTTCTAAGTCAAATTTTCGGATAAATTTTTAACTTGGAATCTATTCACCCCCTTTAGATCTAGGCCTATCGTCTAGCAAGTGGTATCAAGAGCTCCGATTGTTTTTCGATCTTACGATTTTCTTATTAGATAATGGCTACCGAACCTAAAGGGGCATATAATAGATACGTATTTTCACTGACGAAAATTATGGCTATTAGAAAGCTTGTATGCGTATCCATGTCAACCCCGTTAACAAAGGGTGTATGAGATACAATCAATAATGGTACAAATGAAATTACTATGACCAATGGTGAAGGTGTCGCCATACCAAAACCGGAAATCCAATGGAATGATAATGATATGGAGTTGTGGTCTTATGATTGGAAATCACAAAATATTCTCATATTTGCGTTAGCTGTTGATGAGTACTATCATCTTTCTCATTGTGAAACCACCAAAGCTAGGTGGGATGCATTATAAGTTTCCCATGAGGTAACTAATGAGGTTAAACAAGCTATAATTAGCACATTAAACCCAAAGTTTGAACTCTTTCGTATGAAACCTGGTGAAACCATTGCCGACATGCAAACGAGATTCACACATCTTATTAATAGATTGAATGCGCTCGGTAATCCTGTCATACCCTTTAATTTAACCTACCTCCACATCACCTCCTTAAACCCTAATTCATGAACATACATCCCATACATGTCATTTCATATGCATTTTTACTTAATGATCCACAATAATCCACAAACTCAAGGCATGGGATTCATCTGTGAAGCTTCAAGATCTTCTGGTCATTTTAGGTGTGCCCAAGACACCTTATTCACAATCTCATCCTCAAGCATCCAACAAATCTTGAAGGATCATTCAAGTCATCTCACTCACTCTTCAAAACCCAATTTGGATGGCGAGTCCCCTTTGAAGACACCTCAAGATTCATCTGGTCACCAAAGAACCCTAACCCTAACTCTTGAGCCTCATTGACTTGTACAAGTCATGATTCACCACGGATCTTGACCAAGTCATTGAGGACCCCTAAAATCCAAAGTTTGTTCATACCCCACACCTTTGAAACATCTCAATATGACCCTTGCATCACCAAACCCTAATTCATATGGCCTTGGTTCTTGACAAAACTTGTGGCTCAAGAAACCCTAATTTGGGCATCCCTTGATCATTGACCTTGCTTCATTTTGATTATCCAATCACCTTACTGTGACGGTGTATTCGTCGCTATATGATCTATCGATTAAATCATAAGCTAAGAGATACGTTGAAATTTCGAGTCGCCACCGCACTTTTATTTATCCAAAGGACTGGCTAAAAAGCGAACAAAAGCCTAAGAAGTTTTACACGTAGAAAACTAATAAAAAGATCAGAGAGTCTGGGTAAGGGGTAAATTACGCAATGGGAAGGTGTTAGGCACCCACTACGTCCTAGGTACTCCTAGGGAGCCCTTTTCACACTTGTTATGCTAAATTGTTATTTGTTATGACATAAAGATTGTGCAAACATGATTGGGATGATGAGAAAAGAATATACAAGTTAATTATTTTTGTGTTATTGGGTTCGAACGGATGAACCCGTTGCCTACGTACCTTCCATCAAAGGTAAGGATCAGAACGCCGTAGTTCGGCCAAAAGATTTCCAAAAAGTGGGTTAGGTTCAATTTTAAACACAAACCCTAGGTCTTACGTTATCCACGGGAGAAAACTCAACCTTATACAAACAACAACGTCCACCATGTGAGAACAGCTTCAACTTGCCAGGGAGGGGTTAACCCTATAATAGGCAAGGAAGACTTACAATTCAATCACTAAAGACAGAAGGTGAGATTAACATCAACCACTAAGATAAATCAAACCTATAGCTCATGTATGAAAGATTAATGGACAAAGCCAAAACAAGTGAATGAGTGAAGTTACTGATTATGATTATGAAAATGAAGTCAAAGTATGATTAAGGTTAATTCAGAAGAAGTATTATGAAATGGAGTTTGAAAAGAAGTCAAGGACTTGAGTCCAGGTTTTTAGTTAGAAAATCATGAAGATGTCTGCACAACACTTATGTCAAGTTTGAAAGATAAAGTGTGAAAAGGTTTAGGACATAATGAATGATGAATGGATGAGGATGGAAAGTAAAACTTCTTAGAAGGTTCACTTCTTGAGATCATATAGCAGATGATTCAAGTGTGTCCTTTGGAATAGCAATGGATAATAACAAACAAGAAAGAAAGGCGGATGTCGGATGCCAATCACTGGGCTTATACCAATCTCCTAAAACAAAACGGGATATCAGAGGCCACTCAATGGTCTTACACTAATCTCCTCAAACAAAGAAATAAAAAGGCGGATACCGGATACCAATAGATGGATTTACATCAGTCTCCTAAAACAGAAATGGATATCAGATGCCACTCAATGGTCTTACACTAATCTCCTCAAAAGAAAACAAAGATGAGAAATGGAAGTTAACTGCCAATCTATCTGGACTTAGGTTAACTCCACAGTATGGTCCTAGGAAATCCAATGCCACATTACTGGGACTTACAATGGATCCTCACATACAAGAACAAAAGCAACAATATGATCACAGGTATGCAAATGCCAACTTACAGGGACTTATAATTGCAACCTCTCATACAAACAGATGAACAAACTATGATCACAGGAAAGCAGATGCCAACTTACAGGGACTTATAACTGCAACCTCACATACAAATCAAACAGATCAAATTATGATCACAGGACAACAGATGCCAACTTACAGGGACTTATAACTGTATCCTCACATACAAACAGATGACAGAAGATATGAGTGACCAATGAGGTCTTACACTCTATCCTTCCATATCACAGGAACAAAGGCCAAAACAATGGACTTACAATTGTCCTCAATGGGCAAACAACAATGATAGCATCACAAAGACAAATGAAATGATCATGCATTAATGGCAATTGATGATGATGATAGATGCATAGCATACAGGCAAGCAAGTGCACATGAAGCAAACAATCAATCAATGAATATCAAACAGCACACTCTATAGCCAAACAATGGGGGGGCTCACACAAGAGGGTTTGACTATGAAAGTCCACTGTAGTAGGTAAAGGTCGCTCTTAACCTTGCCATTGATAGGCTAAGGTGAAGCAGATGAATAGGAGATGAGGGGTGTGCCTCATTGCTTCTATCTCAGATCAGAGAGAGCATCAAATAATAGAAAGTGGGGGAGTTCAGAAAGATGGAACTCTTTCCCCTTTATTGACTCGATTAGATCTTGGGTATTTATCTCATTGCTTCAACCATGTAATGGGAGCAAAGAGAGGACACACTGAATGGTGGGGGATAGATTGCTTATCCCTACCTTCCACCAATTGCCTTACTTGAAGGACTTTTCCTGCTTGGGACAATTTTAAACACACACAGGCATTGCCTCTTAAGGAGGACTTCAGACAGTTTGCCCGGTCAAATAACAGACCGGGTCTCCAGACTACATGAAGAAGAAAGGTTTATACCTCAAAGCAAATGCTAAATAGCAAAGCAAGCAAGTTCAAAGAACTTAAGCAACTAAAGTACCTGAAAAAAGTCAAACTTATTAGTAAACAAGTCAACAGTCAAAATCAAAAGAAAATGAACCAATAGTCAACCACAGAGGGACCAATGTGCAAAGCACAAAGACTCAAGTTACATGAGTCAACCTACAAAACAAGGGTTAGCACATGATAAACAATTCAACTCAATCAAATTTGAAAGGTCTTTGAGGCATTGGGGCTTAACCTGAAACAATAGCTCAAATGTAAGCTCAGAAGACCACTAGGACTAGCCTAGGGTCAAAGGTGAAAGAAAAAAGTCAAACAGCAAAGGAAAGTCAACCCAATTCATGTTCAAACATTTAATAAGCAATCTCAATTGGATTCACAGTCAAATCATGCATCAATGTCATTTCATATGCAAGAGGATGCAAAGCATGGCAAGAAAGAGCACAAATAGGTCAACAGCAAGACTTCATTCAAAAGTCAACCCAAACAATCTCAAAAATTATCAAATAAATCACACTCAATCCTAACATCTAGCATGGCAAGCATATCAAATTTCATGGCATTTGGATGAGAGGAAGGCAGTCAATAAAAATCATGAAGTCAAACCAAATTCAAGTAAGCATGATGAAAGTCAACAAGCATGGGTCAACTTCAAAAAATCATATCAATTTGAAAACAGAAGAGAAATGAATGAGATTAACACCAATGCAAAGCTCAAGGAGTCTAGTTATCACATATGAAATTTCATGATCATACCATAAGATTTGAGAATTTCACAAAAGATTTGGCAATGTGTATCACAAAAAGTCAACATTTGACCAAGCATGGAAGAAAATTCTCAATAAAATGGAAAACAGCAAGATTAATTCCAAGAAAATTCATACACAAACTAGACATATGAGAGATCATTCATGCAAAATTTGGGGTCAATTGGATAAGAGGAAGCATGTGAACAAAAATTGGGAAAATACATGATCATGGTGTAGCACCAAATGTAACACATAACTTCAGAAAATCATAACTCTCAATCCACAAATGATAAATGCACAAACTTTATATGGAAATGAAGGTCAATGTGTCTAGTTTCACCACAAAAAATTTCAAGCTTATTGGATACAATATGACAATTTCACAAAAGGAATGGCTCAATGTATCATTTATGCATACATGTTGGAAAAACAATTATCATTTAAAATCCAGCCAATGGAAAATTAATTAAAAAACATGATAAAATAGAGGACACATTCATGAACATGAGGAAAAAATTTCATAATTTTTGGATGAAATATGAAAGAGAAATTAATTGTGGAAATGGAGTGAATATTTGGATGCAACATGAACAAATGGCATGGCAAAATGGTCAAAGCAAAGTCAACCGATGGCACAAACGTAATATCTGCAGTCACTTATTGAAGTGCTGCGTTTTGGCAAACAGAATGAAATGTTGTGATTGGTTGGCTGGCAATAAAACAGTACACACGCAGGAAATTCTATCAAACCAACCAATTGTGTTTCAAGATCAAAACCCTTAGGGTTTATGCAGCATGGCTCATGGTATTTTCAAGCATCCAAACAAAACTTCGACCAACATACACAGCAGGATATTCATCCTTTTTGTCACAACAACAATAGAACAAAACATTCATGAGAAAATTCTGTGCATACTCATCATAACAGCAAGCAACATCATCTTCAGCAACCAAAATTCAAACCAAACATCATTCAAAAGCATGGTATGGGAATGTTCATACTGCAACCCAAACAACAGCAAACAACACAATTCATATGGTTTTTTTTTTCTGGGAATTTTCGAGGGTTTCAAACAGCATGGCAAGCTTCATCATGTTCAAAGTCATCAAACAAAATTCAAATCATAGCTCATAAACCACATGGTATGATGCAACCATACTCATGCACATATAAACAGCAACACACCAATACAACATTCAAACAAAATTCTGGACAGGACAAGGTTTAACATGAGCAGCATATCCTCATCATCCATGAACAACACGTATTCAGCATCAACAAACAAGCACGACCATGCAACAACATCATTATGCAACAACAACTAATAACAAACCAAACAAAACAAGTGGAATTTCTGGGCAGAGTTTATGGTTTGGCATGGACAGCAGGGCATTCATGTAATCCACAACATAAACAGAATTCGACCAAGCATCATAGCAATGAAATACATCATGCATCATGAGCAACAACACCAAACACTATGGAAAAAAAATTTGGAAGGCAGCTAGGGTTTAAAAAAACAACAGGGTTTTTTAAAAAAAACAGCAGCAGGGTTTTAGCATGGCATCATGTGGTCATCATTAAACAAAATTCGAGCAAAAAACACACAATGACATATCATCAGTACTTATGTAGCATCATGACACCAGCAAACAAAACACATTTCATGAGGATTTCTTGGCAGGTTTTAGGGTTAGAACAGCAGTAAGCAACATCATCATGTAAAATCATCAAGAATCAACATGCCCAGAAAATGAAACTACACCCACCAACATGTCAAACAAACATCATTCATGCATATTCTAGCAGCCATCATCACTAAATCGAGCTAAAACAAAAGAAATATACCAAGACAACTTTGGACATATTACTTTAAAATCAGATTTCTCATGCATAACTCTACTATTTTACATGCTACAAATTTCAATGGACTCAGTGATGTGTATTCTACCAGAAGCACACCATGGATTGGAGAAAAAGGAAGATCGAAAAACTTACTTGATTTGATGAAAATCGAAATGCAGTGCTGTCTGAATGCTACAGCTCGAAACAGGTGGCTCTTGTGCTTTATGTTGATGGATGATGAAGCTATTTCCACTCCAGGATGCACAAGCTAGCTTGAAATGATTGCTGCCATTGAAGGGTGCCTTGAAGATGCAGTACTCGAATGAGAGTTCCAGTTGGTAATGGATGGTTCACAAAGCCTCTAAATGTTGTCTAGAGCAGGGATGAACCAAGGGTATTCGAGTTTCTTTGAATGGTTGTGCAGAATTTTGTCTTCAAGCCAAATGCAAAATGTGAGAGTATGAGCTTTTTCTCTGTGGCTGCGATTGTCTAGGGTTCAAAATGAGCAGAAAAGGTTGCTTATATTGTCTGTTTAAGGTCTGCTAATGAAGTGGTAAATTGGTTTAGTGTAAAATGAATCAATTGCTAATTTTGCTAATTGGCACAAAAGTGGAAATGGAGGTGCAAAGCTTGGTCGAAAATGGGCTTGGAACCAGCTGCTAATGACCATTCAGATTGCTGTTTTGTGTGCTGAAAGAATTGCTGTACTTGTTTCACTTAATGAATCAAAAATGCATTTTGCCAAGTTTGTGCATAAGTGGAAATGGAGGTGTGAATTGGCACGATTTGGGCCTGCTACAGGCTGCCAAGGACCAACATGTTTTGCTGTTTGTGGTCTGTACATTAATTGTTAACACGCCTTTGCTTATTGAAGCCAATTGTACAATTTGCCAACTTTGAATTTTTGTCCAAAATGGTAGTGTAATGGTGATATGAACATGGTTTTGGAATTGGAACAAGTTTCAAACATGATATGAAAGCAATCTCAATTGGCAAAATGGTGAAAAAAGTCTTAATTCAAAAAGTCAAAGTTTGGTCAAACTTTGATTTTAAATGAAAAAGGTCCAAAAATGCCATTTTGATTGGTAGGGTTTTAATGAATGAAATTTATGTTTTTGGAAAGAGGATGAAAAATGTGGTTTGTAGGAAAAAACCCCACCAAATTTGGCCTTATGGTTTGAGAGATATGGCTTGTTGAAGTTCAAAAATTGGTGAAAATGATTTGATCATATCTTGACAACCACACATGGGATTTGGGTGTTCTTGGACTTTTTGAAAATGGGAGAACAAGATCTTCAACTTTCATGTTGGGCAAAAATTCATTTGAAGCTTGTATCATGATGTAAGTTGAGGATCAAGAAGTTTCCATTTTTGGCAGTTGAAATTACAGGTCCACTTTCTATTTCTGGAAAATTTCTGATTTGACTTGATTTTCTTCCATGATGAGGTTGACATGATATATGAGGCTTATACAAGCATGAATGAGCTCCTTCAAATCAATTCTATCCATCAAATCACTGATTAAATCAACTGTTGACCAAGTTTGACTTTTCTAGGGTTTTGGATGACTGGACCTCTTCTGATGAACTCCAAACCCTAATTCCTTGAGAACTTGACTTCAAATGATGTCCCAAGTTGTATGAACCTTTGATTATTGATCATGGTGCCCAAATTCTGCAAGAATGGCCACCAGGCATTGCTTTGACTGACTGTTGACCAATCTTGACCTAATTTCTGATGATTGCTTCAACTGCAAGCAACAAGGTTAGACTGACAATATTTTTGTACTTTTTGAATGATAAACATATGAAAGGCAAAGATATACAAATGCACAGTATGCCTGTTGATCAAGAAGCAACCCACAAGGCAAACCACCCACTAGGAGGGGACAAAGGCATGCAATGATCCTTGAGGCCATGATATGAATGATATGGGCCATGAGGGATCTTAGGGCCCAAAATTGGGGTCTTACAGATGCCCCTATTTAAGGTCATTCTAGCCGGAGAAGTGAAGTTTAGAAATCTTCATCTCGACGCGGTAGAATGGGCTTAAATAACAGTAATGAGACAAATTTTGGTCCCTAAGAGACCTCATGATGCAAATGTATGTATGCAAAAGACACAAATTCTGTGGGGAATATGATTCACACAGAAGAAAAGACGATCCATCGGAGTAGTATACTCACCAGGAACAGAGACTCTAACAAGACTCTATGGGGATAAACAAAATAAATGTGTGAACAAGACACGACTCTAAATTGGGGAAAAACAAAACTGACATAACGTGATCAAAACACGACTCTAATTAGGGAATACGGAAAAAAGATTGGAGAACTCACTGGGGAGTGAAGGACTCACACTGGGAAAAGAATTCCAAATGGAAAATAAATCCATTGGAGAGACACAAGCTGACTCCTGAGGAGGAGCAAAAAAAAGTTCCACTGAGGGAATGCAACAAAGAAAATGAGATGTTACCAGGCATACGGGTAACAAACTCAGGAAAATCTGACTCCACAGGGGGACCGAGGTCATAATAGGGAGCAGACAGGAGGGAACACCAAGGATACCGGTTACTGGGTATATAATAGGTGACCGACCAAAGCGTGAATTGGATTTCACTTCCAAAACACTCATCATCCTGAAGAGAGCTAGAAAAGCAAACTTGTTTATAGGATGGACATTCAATTTCACAAGGAAAATGAATCTTACTCTGAGGGGAAAACAACCAAAAGATTGACTCAAGAGCGCACGAGATATAATATCCATTACCGTCAGAACGTGGATAGAATACTCAAATGAGACATATTATTCATTACCGGCAGACCGTGAATAATATACTCGAAAGGAAAATTATCCTGAACCGGTTACTGGGTTGTTTATAGGATAAAATCCGAAGACGTGAATTGGTTTTCACTTCCAAAACACTCATCATCCGAAAGGAGGGCTTGAAAAAAGCAAATCGACTTACAGGATGGGCATTCGAATCCACAACGGGAAAACGAATCTTACTCAACTGGGGACACAAACCCAAAGAGTGCATGAGATATGATATCCATTACCGGCAGACCGTGGATAAGATACTCGCATGAGATATATTATCTATTACCGTCAGAACGTAGATAATAAACTAGCATGGTAAGAAACACCAGAGATACCGGTTACTGGGCATATAATAGGTGATCTACCGAAGCGTGAATTGGTTTTCACTTCCAAAACACTCATCATCCAAAACACAAACTGGTTAAAGGATGGATATTCGATTCTACAAAGAATACAAATCTTGCTCAGTTGGGGAAAATCAACAAAGGATTCCAACTAAAGAGCGCATGAGATATATTATTCATTACCGGCAGACCGTGAATAATACACTCGAAAGGAAAAGACACCAGAGATACCGGTTACTGGGTATATAATAGGTGACCGACCAAAACAGAGAGACGATCGATACCAAGCATTCGGGTAAACGAAAGACAACTCAAAGGGATAAATTGCAAGCATCCGGCAATTATCCAACAACAAGAAAATATTCGACTCCACAAAGGGAAATAACGAATCTTACTCGACTGGGGAAACACAAAAGGCTTCGACTGAAGAGTGCATGAGACATATTATTCATTACCGGCAGACCGTGAATAATATACTCGCATGGAAGATTATCCACAACCGGTTATTGGGTTAACAAAGGATAAATCAACCGAACAGAAATGCATCGGGATACCAAATTAGGTATATAATGATGACCAAACAAAAGGAGCAACAGACATTACCGACACAAGGGTAAATGAAAGGCGATCTGCTGAGGATAATTTGCGAGCATCCGGCAATTATCCACAAGGACAAGCTGGGGATGCATTGGTATACAACCAATGATCCGGGGAACAAATCACTAGCATACGGTGAAGAGACCCACTGGGGATAAAATTGCTAGCATACGGCAATTATCCACAAAAGACTTGCTAGGGATATAAGTGCTGATCTGAGCAACTTATACAAGCAAAGGAAAATCAACATCAAAGACTAGATGAAGATAACCACAAAATTAGGGTTTACATCTACCGAATACGGGGTAGAAGACCAACACTCCGCGTGGGGATAGAACAAATCACAAATCCGCACGGGAAACCAAAATAGGGTTTATAACAAACCACAAACTGCTGAAAAGCAGAAAAAATAGGATTTTACAACTACCGGTATGAGGTAGAAAACCAAAACTCTGGCTGGAGAATAAAAGGTGTATAACCACAAATTCTGTTAAGAAAGCCAGGAAAGATAGGACTTACAACTACCGGGTATGAGGGTAGAGGCCCAAAAACATTCCGCTGGGGAACAACCCACTGGGAAGCACAAGATATTTGACAAATAGCCAATTCGGGAATAATCCGAAAAGACAGACTGAATCAAGACACGTCCTAATGAGGATATAACTCAAATAGGAACATCCATCCCAATATATGTGTTGGGAGGAAACGGAAGAAACCGTCATCCGCGAGGATAAATCTCGGTGGGGAACTGCAGAAGGAAAGACAACATTTTCTGCTTATGGGGTGACTCTAAATGGAGAGATTTTAAACACCCGACATCTGCTTGGGGAGATCTGTAAAGAGATCTATATCACCATAGCAGGAGACACGACAAACAAAGGATACATGGCGAGGAATGCGACATGAATATCTGAATGTTTATGAATATGCATGAATATGCGTGATTTATGTTTGATGAATGCTGACAAAACAGACAAATCTAACACAAACAGGTTCAGGAACAAACGTCCGGTATTATACTTCCAGGGGAAAACCAGCTGGAAAGCCAATCTGCGGAGATCTATATGCTGTAAAGCAAAGATCTGCAAGTACTGCTGAAGAAGCAGAGAATCAGAGATATCCGGAAACAACCCAATCAGGGTACAGAAAGTCACAACGGGCGAAACAGCCACCAAGACAAGTCTGTAGGGGAACAAGAGAAGTCCCAAAGCATCTGCAGGGGATCCCAGTGTCGACTGAGGAACAAAAGGGTGCATAAGCACGAACTGCTGTAGAAGCAACTCCACATAACTCCACTGGGGAACAACCCACTGAGGGAGAATGATATCATCCAAATAGAATCTGACTGCATAAGCAACTCTACTGGGGAAAACTGTCGACTACTCTCTTGGGGAACAGACCACTGAGGGAGGACAGATCAAACAAGTAGATTCTGCAACGAACCACTCCACTTGGGGAGAATACACAGCAAACTGATCACAACAAGTAGATTCTGCAATATAAGTCACTCTACAGGGGATCACAAACAGTCAGGAAATCAATCCGTTCGCTGGAGGCTAGAGCCATCATCCGACCATATCGGGGATTGAAGGAGTAATCAACAGGCGAAATTGCCACAACAAACATTCTGCAGACTAAGCTGAGGAAAAGATGGTTGCAATACTGGGATGTCAACCCAAATCAAACAACGAGTAGGAAAATAAATCCTGCTCTGCTGAGGAGAAATAAGCACGCTGATGGAGAGATAGCAACAATTCCGCAGACGACTTCGCCGGGGAAAGGGTAAAGTACCGGGTATCAAACCACTGACTTACCGAGTCTTTAAAAGAAAACGAACGTGCCGAGGAAACAGACAAATCCTGCTGGTACACTGCATGGGGAAAAGCGGTAACAACTCCACTTGCAACCCTGGTGGGGATATCAATAACAGCTCTACTCGCGACTCCGAGGGGAGTATCAATCAATCAGTTATACTCATGACTGCGCTGAGGAGACAAATAAAGTCTGGGGCATACGACCCACTAGAGAAAGTGACAGGGCACCAGGATGACAAACCATCAACCGCCGAAACTTCTCAAGAAAACATCCATGCTAGGGAAAACTGCTGCTGGAGAAAACAAAGTCCTCAACAACAAATCATGCTTGCGATTGTACTGGGGAACAACCCCACCAACAACTTTGTTGGAGGAACAACCTCAACAAAGACCTGAAGAAAGAAGATACCACCAAACCAGGAAATATGAACAAATGTCTTACCTGTTGGGAATCATGCCACCCTCGGGAGAGCACTGAGATATTCTTGAGTATCCTTTCAATCTTGTGAATGTTCACTTTGTTTAGAACAAAAATTTTTTGAAAAATTTGATTTGTTTAAGACAATGACATTTTATCAATTTAAAACAATGCAAAACATTTGTTGAATTGAAACAAATAAGAATGCAAATAATTGGATAAAAAGCTCAAATTGATTTGATAGAATGGTAGCCTGCAAATGGCAAGACTCCATAGATCTGTACAAATTTGAAATCAGTGATATATATTGGAAGAGGGCTACATTGAACATAATGATCCTTTCTCTACCAATTTGAATCTCGATGTATCCGAAGCTTCAGTTGACGACGAATCGAGAATCTTCTGACGAAATGACGACTGACGAACCAGAAAGTCTTGTCAGGATGCAGTTACTTGCCAAATCCCTAATTTTTGCCTAGATTGCCCCAGAGTGAGGTACTCAATCTAGCGGGATGCAAATATATCTTTTTTTTCAAGTCTCTAATTTTTGCCTGGATTACCCTTGCGGGTTCTCCACCGAGACGCTCATTTTTGTCTAAGCCGCCCTTTCGGGTTTTCAACTTAGCGAGCAATTCTGTTTTTTTCATTTGCATATACTCTTTTTTTAGGCAAAGTATCTTTTAACTGCATCTGAATTCACAGGACGAGTGAAATCCTCCCCATCCATTGTTGTAAGCATCAAAGCTCCGCCTGAAAAGGCTCTCTTGACAACATATGGACCCTCGTAGTTTGGAGTCCACTTGCCCCTGGAATCGGGCGCGAAAGACAAAACTTTCTTGAGCACAAGGTCACCTTCTCGGAACACACGAGGCTTGACCTTCTTATCGAATGCTTTCTTCATTCTCTGCTGATATAACTGACCATGGCACATGGCAGTTAATCTCTTCTCTTCAATTAAATTCAGTTGGTCGTAACGACTCTGAATCCATTCAGCATCAGTCAACTAGGGACTTGAGGGTATAATTTTCTTTTTTTCTTTTGGAAAAATTTTTGAAAAATTTTCCTGATTTTTGATTTTTTTTTTTCACCCTCTTTCTTCTTTCTTTTTTTTTTTGATTGATTTTTTTTTTTTTTTTTTTTTAAAAATGCCCCAGTTTAACTGTTCTGCTGATTCTTGTGATACAGCTGAATGAGCCTCTCTTGTGCTCAAGAAGACGGGTAATCTCGTCAGGAATCCCCTTCAACATCATCTTCCTCTGCCTCAGATACAAGGACTTCAAGATTGGGAGATGGCGTTGGATCATTATGTTCAATGGGTTTAGAAATCCCTGCATAATGATTTTGGATAATGAAAAGCTTTTGATATTTAAACAAACAAATCGTTTATGCAGATGAAAAATGCTGTTGTTTTTGTTTTTCAGGGTTTTTTTGTGATCACTGATTTCATGCAAAAAGCAAAAAGTGAAAACAACGGAAAAACAAATGTTTGACAATGCATTAATTGAATGAAAATATCATTGTATATATGCTTTGCCAACAATGTCATCACTTCTCCTTTTGGCATGGGAGAAGGGTTTTTAACAAAGCGAACAAATCACGCTGACTTATGAATGACCGTAGGAACATCCACAGCGACCCAATTGTGGCAGACACCACCAGGTATGATGAAATTGTTCAGATCTTCTGCATCTTCTTCTTCAATGATAGCAGCAGCTTCCTCTTCTGCAGGTTGATCAGCATGGATGAATCCTCCACTGGTGAACAGACCTTGCTCATTGCATGCCCCAGAATCATAGCCAATGCCAGCCCGGGATCGGTTATCTTCAAGTTCAAGCACTTTCCCTAATCCAGCGACTGCACCACATTCAATGGCCAGCTTTGCATCTCGGTAGGAAGTGAATGAAGGAGACTTCTTCTCGATTGGTTTATCAATAGATAAAGCTTGGAACTGAGTCCCAACTTCATCCTCTGCATCAATGTACGAGAAAGAAGATAAATTACTGACCAGGAGAGCCTTTTCTCCCCCTACTACGACCAGTTTCTTATTTTTGACAAACTTCAGCTTTTGGTGTAGGGTGGATGTCACGGCGCCAGCCTCGTGAATCCATGGTCTGCCTAAGAGACAGCTGTATGATGGGTGAATATCCATTACTTGAAAAGTGATTTGGAAATCACTTGGTCCAATTTTGATTGGGAGATCGACTTCCCCAATCACGGTCTTACGCGACCCATCAAAAGCTTTAACAACAACCCCACTCTGCCTCATAGGAGGACCTTGATATGACAATCTGGAGAGTGTGGATTTTGGCAATACATTAAGGGACGATCCAGTGTCCACCAACACATTGGACATTGCATCAGATTTGCAATTCATGGATATATGTAAGGCCATGTTGTGGTCTCTTCCCTCCTCGGGGAGATCAGCGTCACAAAAGCTCAGAGTGTTGCAAGCAGTAATGTTTGCAACAATGCTATCAAATTGTTCCAAGGTGACGTCGTGATCGACATATGCCAGGTCCAAGACTTTCTGCAGAGACTCCCTATGAGGCTCTGAATTCAGCAACAAAGAAAGAATGGAAATCTTGGAGGGCGTGTGTAGAAGCTGGTCTACAATATTGTACTCACTCTTTCTGATGAGCCTCAGCATCTCATCAGATTCTTCATCAACAATGCCACTCGGGCCAACAACAGTAGTAGGAGTTTGTACGGAGGAGGAAGGCTGGGCAACAGCAGGTGCCGGATTCTGAACATTCACAGCAGTTCCCACAGGACGCTCAACAGATTCAGAAGAAACAGCAGGAGCTTTAGCAGGTGCGGAAAACACACGACCACTTCGGGTCAACCCACTAACATCAGCAATAGTGGTCACGGAAGTTGAAGGCAAAGGAACCTCTACTCCATCTTGGACAGCAACAGGATTGTACCGGAACGGCACAGCTCGATCGGATGAATAGGGCACAGGGCCAGCTGGTTTAATAATCAAAGCAGGGGAAGCCTTGGGCTTGTTGCTATTATAACGAATAACAACGGGCTCTGGCAACTTGAACACCGGTGATATGACATTCACTTCGGGTTCAACTGTATCAACATTGCGATTCTGGAGAATCTCAATGGTACCTTCATTCAACATCTTCTGAAGCTCTCGGCGAACCTGATCACAACCCAAGCGGTTAACAGAACAGACACGGCACTTATCGTGGTTATGCTCCAAATAACTGTGCTGACACAGCATCTTATGTAAATCAACCAACGATTGCCGGATATGACTGACATACTTCACCTTGTATTTCCCAAGGTCTCCCTGGATCATGTTTACAGACTTCCCATGCGAAGGCAATGGGTTCCTGGTGACATTCGGATTGGAGTCTTCAAAACTCAGAATTCCGCTTCTCATAAGGTCTTGCACCTTATTCTTCAGCGGGAAGCAATTCTCAACGTTGTGGCCCGGAGCGCCGGAATGGTAGACACAATGCTGGTCTGGTTTGTACCACCATTGCGGGTTTGCAGGAATAGCAGGAGGATCCCTGGGAGAAACCAACTTCCTCTCCAACAAGGAGGGATAAAGCTCTGCATATGTCATAGGAATAGGGTCGAAGCTGACCTTCTTCCTATCATAGTTCACATTAGCCTGATTGGTTGTACTTCCACGAGGCTGGTAAGCCTGTTGCTGTGGACGCTGCGGTTGCTGGTATGGCGGTTGTGGATATTGCTGCTGATGCTGATACTGTTGAGCATTATCCTTGAATACAGGCGCTACGTGAGCCACCTGATGCTGATGTCCGGCACGATGTGCAGGCTTCCTCTGAACAGAGGGTCTTCGATGCTTTGGCTGAGACTGCACAGCATGCGTTTCACCTTCTTTCCTCTTAAACGCTCCATATCGTTTAGAGGAAGAACCATCATCTTTTGCCAACCGTCCTTCGCGGACACCTTCTTCAAGACGCATCCCCATGTTCACCATCTCGGTGAAATCAGAGGGAGCGCTGGCCACCATTCTCTCATAGTAAAATGACCCAAGAGTCTTCAAAAAGATCTTGGTCATCTCTTTCTCTTCTAATGGTGGAGTGATTTGAGCTGCCAGCTCACGCCATCTCTGGGCGTACTCCTTGAACGACTCTTTGTCCTTTTGTGACATAGACCTGAGTTGATCTCTGTCAGGCGCCATATCAACATTGTATTTATATTGCTTGACGAAAGCTTCGCCAAGATCATTGAAAGAGCGGATGTTGACGCTGTCCAGGCTCATGTACCAACGGAGAGCAGCACCAGACAAACTGTCTTGGAAGTAGTGGATCAAGAGTTGATCGTTGTCGGTCTGCGTAGACATCTTCCTGGCATACATGACCAGGTGTGCCAAAGGACAAGTGTTCCCTTTATATTTCTCAAAGTCTGGGACCTTGAACTTGACTGGTATCTTCACACCGGGAACTAGACAAAGTTCGGCTGCTGACTTGCCGAAGAGATCTTTGCCTCTAAGAGTTCTCAATTCCTTTCTCAGCTCGAGGAATTGATCGTTCATAGCATCCATTTTCTCGTGAACATCTGAGCCTTCAGACGCTTCAGAGTGATAAATGGTGTCGTCTACCCTAGGCATGGTATGCACGACAGGAGGAACGGAAATAGGGACCGGGCTAGATGCCGGCATTTGTGCAAATGTAGGAGCTGGCAGATCGGGCATGAAGCCGGGAGGCATCCCCCAAGGAAAACCGGGAGGCATAGCATTGGGCTGCTGGGCGCTGACAGGCACCGTTGAGGTAGCTATCTCTGAAATAACAGTCCGCTGAACCGGAGTTGCTGGCTGTTGAGCAGGCTGATTCTGGGCAGCAAGAAGTTGCTCCATCAGAGCGCCAAGTCTGGCGACTTCATCTCTCAGACTCTGGTTCTCTTGTTCCAACTGCTCCATAATCCTTGCAGAGTTGACTCTCGTATAATACCGGTGAGTCAGCTTGTCTTCAAAATAAATGAAGAGCAGATGTTAGAACCGGAAGACCAGAAAAATGGGTACCTGTTTATGCAAGAATGATGCATGAAATGCTTGTGCAAATGCTTTGATTTTCAAGGAACCCTTAGGGTACATTTGCAATATTTTGAATATTAAACATTTTGATTGCTCATGGAAAATATTTCATTCAAAATATTAAGACAAAGAAGTACAACATTCTTTTAAATATTACAAAGAGAAAAGGTAAATGACATCCTATGGATCCCTATTAGCTCGGGATGCTGGAAGACGAGAAGTGCACAACTTCTTGATCTCTCTCTCATAGGCAGCCTCCATATCAGCCTTCTCCTTAGCAAGTTGATCATACTTCCTTTTCCAGAATTTGGAAGACTGAGGAAGCAGAGAAGTCCAAGTGTCGTTCGGATCGTCGATCACTCGGTGCTCGAGAAATTCAATCATAGCATCTTTCTCCTTGAGCTGCTGCAGCAATTCTTCTCTCTCACGGATCCAAGCACGCGAAAGGTCTTCTTCTCTCAACTCCTCTACACGTTGGGTAGGGAGGGTTGAAGGCCCAGCCACATCCAACAGTGTAGGTCTCGGATGATCGTATGGTATCAGATAGGTAGCAGCCCTCTGTCTGACCCAAGAGGTGTATGGCTCCAAAGCAATGCAGTTCTTTGGACCCAATTCATTCCTACCCTTCATGCGAATATTGCGCCAAGCGCGGACAAATCTGGCTTTCAGGCCTTGGGGATCTTTACCCTCCTGAAAGAATACACCTTCTAACAGAATGTTATGGGGTTTATCCTTTAGGGGGAACCCAAGCTGACGACGTGCAAGCGTAGGATTGTAGGTAATCCCACCACATGTACCAAGAAGAGGCACATTGGGGAATTCACCACAAGAATCGATGATCTGAACGGTATCATACACGTGATCATACCAGGTGATATCATCATTGGTGAGAGACATGAGTCTCTGAGACCACCGTAGACATCCCTTGTTCTCCTTGAAAGCAACTGTCTGCGGCAAGTGCGAAATAAACCACTTGTACAGCAGGGGTAAACAGCAGACAATAACTCCTCCATTCTTCATATTCCTCAGATGCATGGAGACATATGCATCACCCAACAAGGTCGGAACTGGATTAAGAACTGAAAAGATCCTAATGGCGTTCCTGTCGACGAACTTGTCGAAGTTGGGAAACAACACCAATCCATAGATAAGCAATACGAATAGAGCCTCAAAGGCATCCTCACTCATGGCCTTCCCATAAAAGGTAGCTTGGGCAATAAGGAACTCGGAGGGAAAACCCTGAATTCCGCCTTTGGTAGTCAGATTAGCTCTAATCAGATCTTCATCTATGTGCAACAGACTTGCAATCTCTCGAGCAGATGGAATACTCTCTAAGCCACTGAACGGCACTTGATCCAGAATCGGAATCCCAATAAGGTGAGAGTATTCTTCCAAAGTCGGCAACAACTGGAAGTCTGGAAATAAGAAGCAATGATAGAGCGGATCATAGAACTGAGCAAGAGTGCTCATCAATCCCTCATCCACCTGAGTAGTTAACAGCGGCAGAAGCTTCCCATAGCGAGCCTTGAAACCCAAGGGATCTAATACATATGATGTCAGATTCCTTAACTCTTTTACATCGGGCTGCTTAAAGCTGTACTTCTTTGTATGCCTTTTCGGTCTTTCCATGTCTGAAAATTTTGCAAATAAACCCTTTAAGTTCCTTGAAAATTTTCTTTTTCTGATGATATGGATGCGGATGAATGCGTGAATGTATGAATGCAACAATCACACTCAAGGATCAAGCAAAGCACACCAGACAAAGGTCGTGGGAAAGCTCATTGTATCCCTAATATCAATCATCCATTTTGGTGGATTTAGGTTTTCACCTTATCGACACCCAAGTTCCATTGATATTAACGGTACATGAACCGGTTCAGACATTCTTAATATCAACCAGCCGCTTTGATGGATTTTAGGTTTTACACCTGATCCGGGATCCATTGATATTAACAATGTTTGAACGACTCAACCACGAATCATGGGTTTGTTGAGAGTCACGAGCATGGAGTCTCGGTTAAGAACCACCCAAAGGGAGTGTACTAGGGTTTAAACCTGCCAGACATGTTCTATCAGAGGTTCCCATAATCATCGTTCCATCTTTCGAATATTATCGGAGGAACGAATACTCGTATTCCAAGAATATTCTCAAGAGAAACTCTTATGAGTGTAGTATCGCGTAACAATCGTATCAGAACTGACATCTGAACGACCTCCGCACTACGGTCCTAAAAATAGGCCAAGAGGGGTTTGGTAAACTAAGGTCCTTGGCTTCTGCGGAACATGATTGAAAGAATAATGCCTAACCACAAATAACTTGTGTGACATTATTAGTTCAACATGACCTCCACCAAGTGAATGGACTTGCAAGTCAACTGGCTAAGGACTACTCCACACCAATCAACAAGACTATGCCATTCTCCTATCCTAGAGTGCACTCGAGTTCGGGTATAGAACTCATCTCACAGATCACCAAAGCACACAGCAAATGTATATCAAGCAATTCACACATTACAATCAATACATTGATCCCAAATCGTACAAAAATATGTCAAATAAAGAATAACAATATATCACAACAAGGGTGAAAAGTAGGCAATACCACCAAGGATTCAGAGTATAACCGTTGTTAATATCCCCAGCAGAGTCGCCACTTTTCTGTGACGGTGTATTCGTCGCTATATGATCTATCGATTAAATCATAAGCTAAGAGATACGTTGAAATTTCGAGTCGCCACCGCACTTTTATTTATCCAAAGGACTGGCTAAAAAGCGAACAAAAGCCTAAGAAGTTTTACACGTAGAAAACTAATAAAAAGATCAGAGAGTCTGGGTAAGGGGTAAATTACGCAATGGGAAGGTGTTAGGCACCCACTACGTCCTAGGTACTCCTAGGGAGCCCTTTTCACACTTGTTATGCTAAATTGTTATTTGTTATGACATAAAGATTGTGCAAACATGATTGGGATGATGAGAAAAGAATATACAAGTTAATTATTTTTGTGTTATTGGGTTCGAACGGATGAACCCGTTGCCTACGTACCTTCCATCAAAGGTAAGGATCAGAACGCCGTAGTTCGGCCAAAAGATTTCCAAAAGTGGGTTAGGTTCAATTTTAAACACAAACCCTAGGTCTTACGTTATCCACGGGAGAAAACTCAACCTTATACAAACAACAACGTCCACCATGTGAGAACAGCTTCAACTTGCCAGGGAGGGGTTAACCCTATAATAGGCAAGGAAGACTTACAATTCAATCACTAAAGACAGAAGGTGAGATTAACATCAACCACTAAGATAAATCAAACCTATAGCTCATGTATGAAAGATTAATGGACAAAGCCAAAACAAGTGAATGAGTGAAGTTACTGATTATGATTATGAAAATGAAGTCAAAGTATGATTAAGGTTAATTCAGAAGAAGTATTATGAAATGGAGTTTGAAAAGAAGTCAAGGACTTGAGTCCAGGTTTTTAGTTAGAAAATCATGAAGATGTCTGCACAACACTTATGTCAAGTTTGAAAGATAAAGTGTGAAAAGGTTTAGGACATAATGAATGATGAATGGATGAGGATGGAAAGTAAAACTTCTTAGAAGGTTCACTTCTTGAGATCATATAGCAGATGATTCAAGTGTGTCCTTTGGAATAGCAATGGATAATAACAAACAAGAAAGAAAGGCGGATGTCGGATGCCAATCACTGGGCTTATACCAATCTCCTAAAACAAAACGGGATATCAGAGGCCACTCAATGGTCTTACACTAATCTCCTCAAACAAAGAAATAAAAAGGCGGATACCGGATACCAATAGATGGATTTACATCAGTCTCCTAAAACAGAAATGGATATCAGATGCCACTCAATGGTCTTACACTAATCTCCTCAAAAGAAAACAAAGATGAGAAATGGAAGTTAACTGCCAATCTATCTGGACTTAGGTTAACTCCACAGTATGGTCCTAGGAAATCCAATGCCACATTACTGGGACTTACAATGGATCCTCACATACAAGAACAAAAGCAACAATATGATCACAGGTATGCAAATGCCAACTTACAGGGACTTATAATTGCAACCTCTCATACAAACAGATGAACAAACTATGATCACAGGAAAGCAGATGCCAACTTACAGGGACTTATAACTGCAACCTCACATACAAATCAAACAGATCAAATTATGATCACAGGACAACAGATGCCAACTTACAGGGACTTATAACTGTATCCTCACATACAAACAGATGACAGAAGATATGAGTGACCAATGAGGTCTTACACTCTATCCTTCCATATCACAGGAACAAAGGCCAAAACAATGGACTTACAATTGTCCTCAATGGGCAAACAACAATGATAGCATCACAAAGACAAATGAAATGATCATGCATTAATGGCAATTGATGATGATGATAGATGCATAGCATACAGGCAAGCAAGTGCACATGAAGCAAACAATCAATCAATGAATATCAAACAGCACACTCTATAGCCAAACAATGGGGGGGCTCACACAAGAGGGTTTGACTATGAAAGTCCACTGTAGTAGGTAAAGGTCGCTCTTAACCTTGCCATTGATAGGCTAAGGTGAAGCAGATGAATAGGAGATGAGGGGTGTGCCTCATTGCTTCTATCTCAGATCAGAGAGAGCATCAAATAATAGAAAGTGGGGGAGTTCAGAAAGATGGAACTCTTTCCCCTTATTGACTCGATTAGATCTTGGGTATTTATCTCATTGCTTCAACCATGTAATGGGAGCAAAGAGAGGACACACTGAATGGTGGGGGATAGATTGCTTATCCCTACCTTCCACCAATTGCCTTACTTGAAGGACTTTTCCTGCTTGGGACAATTTTAAACACACACAGGCATTGCCTCTTAAGGAGGACTTCAGACAGTTTGCCCGGTCAAATAACAGACCGGGTCTCCAGACTACATGAAGAAGAAAGGTTTATACCTCAAAGCAAATGCTAAATAGCAAAGCAAGCAAGTTCAAAGAACTTAAGCAACTAAAGTACCTGAAAAAAGTCAAACTTATTAGTAAACAAGTCAACAGTCAAAATCAAAAGAAAATGAACCAATAGTCAACCACAGAGGGACCAATGTGCAAAGCACAAAGACTCAAGTTACATGAGTCAACCTACAAAACAAGGGTTAGCACATGATAAACAATTCAACTCAATCAAATTTGAAAGGTCTTTGAGGCATTGGGGCTTAACCTGAAACAATAGCTCAAATGTAAGCTCAGAAGACCACTAGGACTAGCCTAGGGTCAAAGGTGAAAGAAAAAAGTCAAACAGCAAAGGAAAGTCAACCCAATTCATGTTCAAACATTTAATAAGCAATCTCAATTGGATTCACAGTCAAATCATGCATCAATGTCATTTCATATGCAAGAGGATGCAAAGCATGGCAAGAAAGAGCACAAATAGGTCAACAGCAAGACTTCATTCAAAAGTCAACCCAAACAATCTCAAAAATTATCAAATAAATCACACTCAATCCTAACATCTAGCATGGCAAGCATATCAAATTTCATGGCATTTGGATGAGAGGAAGGCAGTCAATAAAAATCATGAAGTCAAACCAAATTCAAGTAAGCATGATGAAAGTCAACAAGCATGGGTCAACTTCAAAAAATCATATCAATTTGAAAACAGAAGAGAAATGAATGAGATTAACACCAATGCAAAGCTCAAGGAGTCTAGTTATCACATATGAAATTTCATGATCATACCATAAGATTTGAGAATTTCACAAAAGATTTGGCAATGTGTATCACAAAAAGTCAACATTTGACCAAGCATGGAAGAAAATTCTCAATAAAATGGAAAACAGCAAGATTAATTCCAAGAAAATTCATACACAAACTAGACATATGAGAGATCATTCATGCAAAATTTGGGGTCAATTGGATAAGAGGAAGCATGTGAACAAAAATTGGGAAAATACATGATCATGGTGTAGCACCAAATGTTACACATAACTTCAGAAAATCATAACTCTCAATCCACAAATGATAAATGCACAAACTTTATATGGAAATGAAGGTCAATGTGTCTAGTTTCACCACAAAAAATTTCAAGCTTATTGGATACAATATGACAATTTCACAAAAGGAATGGCTCAATGTATCATTTATGCATACATGTTGGAAAAACAATTATCATTTAAAATCCAGCCAATGGAAAATTAATTAAAAAACATGATAAAATAGAGGACACATTCATGAACATGAGGAAAAAATTTCATAATTTTTGGATGAAATATGAAAGAGAAATTAATTGTGGAAATGGAGTGAATATTTGGATGCAACATGAACAAATGGCATGGCAAAATGGTCAAAGCAAAGTCAACCGATGGCACAAACGTAATATCTGCAGTCACTTATTGAAGTGCTGCGTTTTGGCAAACAGAATGAAATGTTGTGATTGGTTGGCTGGCAATAAAACAGTACACACGCAGGAAATTCTATCAAACCAACCAATTGTGTTTCAAGATCAAAACCCTTAGGGTTTATGCAGCATGGCTCATGGTATTTTCAAGCATCCAAACAAAACTTCGACCAACATACACAGCAGGATATTCATCCTTTTGTCACAACAGCAATAGAACAAAACATTCATGAGAAAATTCTGTGCATACTCATCATAACAGCAAGCAACATCATCTTCAGCAACCAAAATTCAAACCAAACATCATTCAAAAGCATGGTATGGGAATGTTCATACTGCAACCCAAACAACAGCAAACAACACAATTCATATGGTTTTTTTTTTCTGGGAATTTTCGAGGGTTTCAAACAGCATGGCAAGCTTCATCATGTTCAAAGTCATCAAACAAAATTCAAATCATAGCTCATAAACCACATGGTATGATGCAACCATACTCATGCACATATAAACAGCAACACACCAATACAACATTCAAACAAAATTCTGGACAGGACAAGGTTTAACATGAGCAGCATATCCTCATCATCCATGAACAACACGTATTCAGCATCAACAAACAAGCACGGCCATGCAACAACATCATTATGCAACAACAACTAATAACAAACCAAACAAAACAAGTGGAATTTCTGGGCAGAGTTTATGGTTTGGCATGGACAGCAGGGCATTCATGTAATCCACAACATAAACAGAATTCGACCAAGCATCATAGCAATGAAATACATCATGCATCATGAGCAACAACACCAAACACTATGGAAAAAAATTTTGGAAGGCAGCTAGGGTTTAAAAAAACAACAGGGTTTTTTAAAAAAAACAGCAGCAGGGTTTTAGCATGGCATCATGTGGTCATCATTAAACAAAATTCGAGCAAAAAACACACAATGACATATCATCAGTACTTATGTAGCATCATGACACCAGCAAACAAAACACATTTCATGAGGATTTCTTGGCAGGTTTTAGGGTTAGAACAGCAGTAAGCAACATCATCATGTAAAATCATCAAGAATCAACATGCCCAGAAAATGAAACTACACCCACCAACATGTCAAACAAACATCATTCATGCATATTCTAGCAGCCATCATCACTAAATCGAGCTAAAACAAAAGAAACATACCAAGACAACTTTGGACATATTACTTTAAAATCAGATTTCTCATGCATAACTCTACTATTTTACATGCTACAAATTTCAATGGACTCAGTGATGTGTATTCTACCAGAAGCACACCATGGATTGGAGAAAAAGGAAGATCGAAAAACTTACTTGATTTGATGAAAATCGAAATGCAGTGCTGTCTGAATGCTACAGCTCGAAACAGGTGGCTCTTGTGCTTTATGTTGATGGATGATGAAGCTATTTCCACTCCAGGATGCACAAGCTAGCTTGAAATGATTGCTGCCATTGAAGGGTGCCTTGAAGATGCAGTACTCGAATGAGAGTTCCAGTTGGTAATGGATGGTTCACAAAGCCTCTAAATGTTGTCTAGAGCAGGGATGAACCAAGGGTATTCGAGTTTCTTTGAATGGTTGTGCAAAATTTTGTCTTCAAGCCAAATGCAAAATGTGAGAGTATGAGCTTTTTCTCTGTGGCTGCGATTGTCTAGGGTTCAAAATGAGCAGAAAAGGTTGCTTATATTGTCTGTTTAAGGTCTGCTAATGAAGTGGTAAATTGGTTTAGTGTAAAATGAATCAATTGCTATTTTTGCTAATTGGCACAAAAGTGGAAATGGAGGTGCAAAGCTTGGTCGAAAATGGGCTTGGAACCAGCTGCTAATGACCATTCAGATTGCTGTTTTGTGTGCTGAAAGAATTGCTGTACTTGTTTCACTTAATGAATCAAAAATGCATTTTGCCAAGTTTGTGCATAAGTGGAAATGGAGGTGTGAATTGGCACGATTTGGGCCTGCTACAGGCTGCCAAGGACCAACATGTTTTGCTGTTTGTGGTCTGTACATTAATTGTTAACATGCCTTTGCTTATTGAAGCCAATTGTACAATTTGCCAACTTTGAATTTTTGTCCAAAATGGTAGTGTAATGGTGATATGAACATGGTTTTGGAATTGGAACAAGTTTCAAACATGATATGAAAGCAATCTCAATTGGCAAAATGGTGAAAAAAGTCTTAATTCAAAAAGTCAAAGTTTGGTCAAACTTTGATTTTAAATGAAAAAGGTCCAAAAATGCCATTTTGATTGGTAGGGTTTTAATGAATGAAATTTATGTTTTTGGAAAGAGGATGAAAAATGTGGTTTGTAGGAAAAAACCCCACCAAATTTGGCCTTATGGTTTGAGAGATATGGCTTGTTGAAGTTCAAAAATTGGTGAAAATGATTTGATCATATCTTGACAACCACACATGGGATTTGGGTGTTCTTGGACTTTTTGAAAATGGGAGAACAAGATCTTCAACTTTCATGTTGGGCAAAAATTCATTTGAAGCTTGTATCATGATGTAAGTTGAGGATCAAGAAGTTTCCATTTTTGGCAGTTGAAATTACAGGTCCACTTTCTATTTCTGGAAAATTTCTGATTTGACTTGATTTTCTTCCATGATGAGGTTGACATGATATATGAGGCTTATACAAGCATGAATGAGCTCCTTCAAATCAATTCTATCCATCAAATCACTGATTAAATCAACTGTTGACCAAGTTTGACTTTTCTAGGGTTTTGGATGACTGGACCTCTTCTGATGAACTCCAAACCCTAATTCCTTGAGAACTTGACTTCAAATGATGTCCCAAGTTGTATGAACCTTTGATTATTGATCATGGTGCCCAAATTCTGCAAGAATGGCCACCAGGCATTGCTTTGACTGACTGTTGACCAATCTTGACCTAATTTCTGATGATTGCTTCAACTGCAAGCAACAAGGTTAGACTGACAATATTTTTGTACTTTTTGAATGATAAACATATGAAAGGCAAAGATATACAAATGCACAGTATGCCTGTTGATCAAGAAGCAACCCACAAGGCAAACCACCCACTAGGAGGGGACAAAGGCATGCAATGATCCTTGAGGCCATGATATGAATGATATGGGCCATGAGGGATCTTAGGGCCCAAAATTGGGGTCTTACAGTTACCACTCATTCAACATCAATTCATTTCCATTACAATCAAAATCCATCATTTAAACAACCATTCAATCAATGTCACAAGTACTTGGCTTGGTCATGGATTTTCAACTTTCAAGGCATTTGATTCACCTATGAACTTGACCTAAAATCATCCCACAAAGCTCTAAATCTAATTTCCCATCATGGTATGATCATATGAACTTAAAACATCCACCATTATGCCTTGGAAATCAAGAAATCACAAAATCACATTTTTAGGTCATGTTGGTTAGTCATATTTTGGCAAGAATGGCCTATGGAAAGTTCCAAAGACTATAACTTTATTATTTCACAAGATTTTTAAGATCTTCTTTGAGCCAAATGTACTAAGCAAGTTCCTATTCAACTTTGTTTCAAGGTCCAAGACCTAATTCATTGAGGAAGGACCTCAACTTTTGCATTGGCCAAGATGGTCCAACATGCCTACCATGCCCTAAAACATGACAAAGACCGCTACTTTACCACATTTCCATTTCCAAACAACACCTTCTTTTGACCTGGTTATTTTTGCATTCAATTAAGGACATGGCAAAGAACATTTGTAACAAGTTTTGGACAAAATGCACGATCCAATTTCATTTGGCCTTGGTTCAAACATTGAAGATTATCTTGATATGCAAACCAGACATGCCCAAGCCATATTTTGCAAATCCATTCACCAAGCTCCCAAATAATTCCAATCTGATTCCTTTTGACCTATAACATGTTACACAACATTTCAAGTCCTAAATGAAAGTCAACTTGGATGCCAAAGCTATTGGTGTAAGCCCTAGAGGCCAATACTTTTGGTACTTGTATCGAATTATTTATTAATAATAAAAGGCTTTTTCTTTATTATGTTTGTTTAATAAAGTCCCTAGAATAGCTAGTCCGTTTAATGTATCAAGTATGACTTAATCATGAGATCACATTAAACATAAGGACACTATTCTTAAAGTATCCGTAGTCGAGCTTTATTGTGAACTGGGATAACATTAAAGCATTAAGACTATTATGTATATAGACTGATGATCACATCTCATGGATCATGGATAAGGAGTTATCAAGTATTAAACATAGGTATGAATATTAAGAGTAATATTTATACTGGATTGACCCGCTATGAGAATACTATATAGAATGTTATGCAAAGTGTCATAAGTTATTCTCATGGTGATAATGGTGTATGCCACCCTTTGACCTGAAACCACTATGGACCCTAGATGTAGAGTCGAGTGCTTTATTGCTGATCAAAAGTTGTCCGTAACTAGATGACCATAAAGACAGTTGATGGGTACTCCACGAAGCATGCTAAGGGACATGAGTGACCTAGATAGAATTTTCCCATCCTGCGTAACAGGATAAATGTCTATGGGCCCAATATTGAACTGGACAAGGATGACACGGTCTATGCCTTGTAATCAATATAGACATAAGGGCAAAAGGGTAATTGTACACATAAGTATTATCACAGAAGGAGTTTTCATATCACATGACATTTTCGTGTCTTGGGTAGCAGTGATGTGTTGCTAGATACCGCTCACTGTTTATTATATTAAATACGTGATTTAATATAATTGCCAATGTCGCGAAAACCTACATAGTCACACACAAAGGATAGATTGATGAGAGATAGAGTAACTAAGGAACACCGTAAGGTACGGTGCACTTAAGTGAATTCTAGAACATCGTAAGGTACGGTGTACTTAAGTAGAATACGAAATATGGTAATGTACCACGCGCTTAAGTGATTTTGGGCATATTATAAGATATGGGCCACATACACTTAAGTGGGCTTTTTAGCTTGTATCCCACACAAGTGATTCTATAAATAGAACCCTTGTGTAGAAGCATTCATTGCGGTTGTAATTTTGTTTTCTCTCTCTCTCTCTCTCTCTCTCTCTCTCTCACACTCACTCACTCAAAGCCTTCATTCGTAGCAGCTAGTACTGAGATTGAAGGAATCAGTTCGTGTGGACTGAGTAGAGGCGTTGTCTTCGTTCAACGTTCATGATCGCTTCGTAGATCTGCATCAAAGGTTTCAATCGTCACAAGAGGTAACCTTTCTATCACTGATCATGCCCATTCGTAAGGATCACTAAAGGAGAAAATTTTAATTTCCGTTGCGTTTTGGATTGCCCTTCTCCTTCAGTGGTATCAGAGCCACTTGTGAAATCATGCATCGGATAGTTGTTTATTTTATGTATTAATATGATTAAAAGACAGAATGAATCAAAGAATAAACGAGTAATTAAATTTAGCATCATGTGTGTACGATTTGGATGATTGATGTTGACTATGCTTCGGAACCGAAATTAGTATGGTGAAGCAGCGATACATCGATCGTCCATAGGTTACGCAATTGAGATCGATCAAGTTATATATGATATAAGTAATCCTAATGCAAAATACGGTATATATGATATATTGTTTCTATTTCGTTCATTCAAACACTTAATGGTTGTTTTTCTTTGAGCGATCAACGGTCATTTGCTTCGGAATCCGACATTAGTATGGTGAAGCAATGACCTGTTGATCAATCATACTGAATCAACAATCGAGGTGTGTTTGACGGTCTAAAATTGGTGCATTAGGGTTAGTGACGGCACAAGGGTTGTGTCGTCAAAGAGTTGTGAGTTGAGGGCTTGTTGGATCACGTCTGTTGACTGTTTCAAAAGCGCTGGTTTTGGCCACGTGACGATCGTCATGGGCTTGTGATGATCGTTACAAGATGGACGTGACGCTCATAACATGCTTTGTGACGGTCGTCACATTCACAGATTCAGAATTCTAGGTGTTTCTGTTATTTTGGCCGCGTGATGTTCGTCATGGGCCTGTGACGGTCGTAACAAACTGGACGTGACGGTCGTAACATGCTTGTGATGGTCATCACATTCACAGAGTCAGAATTCTCGGGGTTTCTGTTTTGTGACTGTGCAAGAGTTGTGTTGATGCAAAATGACATCGATTTCAAATGAATTGTTCATTAAAATTTCGGACCCCCGACTAACTCTGCATAGTGTGATCGATCGCCGAAATTTAATTTGGTTTTAATTAATTAAAGGAATTAAAATTAATAATAATAATGTGTTTATTATTATTGTCTTGTGGTGATCGGTTATGGCCTTAGTTTTCCTTTATTTTGTTTTGGGATTTTAAAATACGACCTGCGTGTCGTGCCTCTCTTTTAATCTCTTAATGTAACTTCTTTTATCATCTCACTCCCTCGTATGTAAAACGAGTTTCTTTTATGTAATGGAATTTTATGAAGAAAGAGAAGAATTCAATATCAAAGAAGGACAACCTTGAAGATCTTGTTTGGAGAAGCTTATATCGTTATTAGGTTAGCTTAGGTTCTCTCATTGGCTTGGGAGAACAATTGCGCTAGGGGCCATAACTGTTTCATTATGTATGTTGATGCATGTGAATGTATGTTGATGCATGTGAATGTATGTTGATGCATGTGAGAGAAGATTTATATGATAAATAAGCCGGTGAGATCAGAATAATTGCAATTCCCTCAAATTAAATATTAAGTTTATGCTTTCCAACTTTTAGCACACATCAAGACTAGTATCGGATAATGTAGGTTTTGCCTACGCGAGGTGCATGTTCTATATTAGTAAGGTGCGATGGGATAATTGTAATATCCAATTGCTAAAACAATGGGTCAAACTTAACTAAACAAATTATAATAAGATTATATTGTTGGTGTAAGCCCTAGAGGCCAATACATTTTGGTACTTGTATCGAATTATTTATTAATAATAAAAGGCATTCTCTTTATTATGGTTGATTAATAAAGTCCCTGGAATAGATAGTCCGTTTAATGTATTAAGTGTGACTTAATCATGAGAAAACATTAAACATAAGGACACTATTCCTAAAGTATCCGTAGTCGAGCTTTAGTGTGAAGTGGGATAACATTAAAGCATTAAGACTATTATGTTTGTAGACTGATGATCACATCTCATGGATCATGGATAAAGAGTTATCAAGTCATAAACATAGGTATGAATATTAGGAGTAATATTTATACCGGATTGACCCGCTATGAGAATACTATATAGAAAGTTATGCAAGGTGTCATAAGTTATTCTCATGGTGATAATAGTGTATTCCACTCTTCGACCTGAAACCACTATGGACCCTAGATGTAGAGTCGAGTGCTTTATTGCTGATCCAACGTTGTCCGTAACTGGATAACCATAAAGACAGTTGATGGGTACTCCACAAAGCATGCTGAGGGACATGAGTGACCTAGATGGAATTTGCCCATCCTGCATAACAGGATAAATGTCTATGGGCCCAATATTGAACTGGACAAGGATGACACGGTCTATGCCTTGTGTTCAATATAGACATAAGGGCAAAAGGGTAATTATACACGTAAGTATTATCACAGAAGGAATTGTCAGATCACATGACATTTTCGTGTCTTGGGTAGCAGTGATGTGTTGCTAGATACTGCTCACTGTTTATTATGTTAAATGCATGATTTAATATAATTGCCAACGTCACGAAAACCTACAGGGTCACACACAAAGGACGGATTGATAAGAGATAGAGTAACTAAGGAATACCGTAAGGTACGGTGCCCTTAAGTGAGTTATAGAGCATCGTAAGGTATGATGTACTTGAGTAGAATACGAAATATGGTAAGGTACCATGAGCTTAAGTGATTTTGGGCATATTATAAGATATGGGCCAAAATACACTTAAGTGGGCTTTTTAGCTTGAAGCCCACACAAGTGGTTCTATAAATAGAACCCTTGTGCAGAAGCATTTATTGTGGTTGCATTATTTTCGTTTTCTCTCACTCTCTCTCTCTCACTCAAAGCCTTCATTCGTACCAGCTAGCACTGAGATTGAAGGAACCCGTTCGTGTGGACTGAGTAGAGACGTTGTCATCGTTCAACGTTCGTGATCGCTTCGTGGATCTGCATCAAAGGTTTTGATCGTCACAAGAGATATGCACCAAAGGTTTCGATCATCACAAGAGGTAAATATTCTATCACTGATCATGACCATTCGTAAGGATCTCTAAAGGAGAAATTTTAATTTCCGCTGTGTTTTGGACCGCAATTCTCCTTCAGTGGTATCAGAGCCACTTACGAAACCATGACTCGGATAGCTGTTTATTTTCTGTATTAATATGATTAAAAGACAGAATGAATCATTTAATTTGGTTTTAATTAATTAAAGGAATTAAAATTTAATAATAATAATGTGTTTATTATTATTGCCTTGTGGTGATCAGTTATGGCCTTAGTTATCCTTTATGTTGTTTTGAGTTTTTTTTTATTTTTTATTTTTTAAATACGACCTGCGTGTCGTGCCTCTCCTTTTGATCTCTTAATGTAACTTCTTTTCTCATCTCAAACCCTCGTATGTAAAACGAGTTTCTTCTGGAATGTAATACTGTGAAGAAAGAGAAGAAGACAATGTTATGAAGAAAGAGAAGAATTCAAGATCAAAGGAGGACAACCTTGAAGATCTTGCTTGGAGAAGCTTAGAGAAGAATTCAATACTAAAGGAGGACAACCTTGAAGATCTTGATTGGAGAAGCTTAGATCGTTATTAGGTTAGCTTAGGTTCTCTCATTGGCTTGGGAGAACAATTGCGCTAGGGGCCATAACTGTTTCATTGTGTATGTATGTTGATGCATGTGAATGTATGTTGATGCATGTGAGAGACGATTTATATGATAAATAAGCCGGTGATATCATAACAATTGCAATTCCCTCAAACTAAAATATTAAGTTTATGCTTTCCAAGTTTTAGCACTCATCAAGACTAGTATCGGATAATGTAGGTTTCGCCAAAGCGAGGTGCATGTTCTATATTAGTAAGGTGCGATGGGATAATTGTAATATCCAACTGCTAAAACAATGGGTCAAACTTAACTAAACAAATTATGATGATATTATATATGTTTGCTTTCCAAGTTTTAGCACTCATCAAGACTAGTATCAGATAATGTAGGTTTCGCCAAAGCGAGGTGCATGTTCTATATTAGTAAGGTGCGATGGGATAATTGTAATATCCAACTGCTAAGACAATGGGTCAAACTTAATTATAATAATATCATATATGTTTTAGAAGCAAGAGTTGGGAATAATCCATATGATGGATTGGAATAAGGAGTTATTCACCCAACTGAAATTTTCGAGAGTTGTATGAGATACAACTGGAAGGAGTTCCTACCTAAATAACCTAGTTTTGTGTAATCCGCCTACGCGGACTTAGAACGAAGTGAAATATGGATCTCGACCCACTAGAAAATCTTCCAACGGGATTTTCCGAATCAAATGATGAGGGTCATTTGTTTTGAGTAAAATAGTGGGAGCATATTTGATTAAAGGCCTAATTAAATATGTCAATGATACTTATATTTTCTTAATCCTTATGTAGATAACCATGACAGCAAACACCTCTAACAACATCTTGCGATCAATCCTTGACAAGGAAAAATTGTCTGGGACAAATTTTCTGGATTGGCACCGAAACCTGAGGATTGTCCTCAAACATAATAAAAAGCTGTATGTCTTGGAGACACCTGTTCCTGAAGAGGAACCTCCTAGTTCTGCACCTAAGGCAGAAAGAGATGCTTATAAGAAGCATGTCGATGATGCCAATGAAACTGCTTGTCTCATGCTGGCTACCATGAACTCAGAATTGCAAAAGCAACATGAGAACATGTCAGCGTTCGATATGATCGAACACCTGAAGCTGCTCTATCAAGAGCAAGCAAGGCATGAGAGGTTTGAAGTTTCAAAAGCCCTTTTCCAAAGCAAGTTAGCTGAGGGATCCCCTGTAGGTCCCCATGTACTCAAGATGATTGGGTATGTGGAAAACCTTGAGAGATTGGGTTTTCCCCTCGAAAAGGAACTTGCGACTGATTTGATCTTGCAATCGTTGTCAGATAGTTTCAGTCAATTTGTCCTAAATTTCAATATGATTGATATGGACAAATCTCTTCCTGAACTGCTCGCCATGTTAAGAACTGCCGAGCAGAATTTGAAGTCAAAAGGGAAGTCCATTCTGATGATCGGAAATGGAAAGAGACAGAACAAAAGGCCCACCAAGCAGGGTGATAAAGGGAAAGGCAAGGAAGTTGCCAAACCCAGACCCACCGTTGCTGCTTTGAAGCCTAGTGGAGGCATAGCAAAGGCAGGCACCTTCTTCCATTGCGGTAAGACCGGACACTGGAAGAGAAACTGCCCAAAGTACCTGGAAGATAAGAAGAATGGAGTAGAGACTTCAACTTCAGGTATTTTTGTTATTAAATAAATTTATCTACTTCTGCATCATGGGTATTAGATACTGGATGCGGTTCTCACATTTGTACAAATGTGCAGGGGCTGAAAAGGAGTAGAGATTTGGCAAAAGGTGAAGTTGACCTACGAGTTGGCAATGGAGCAAAGGTTGCTACTTTAGCCGTAGGATCTTATGTATTGACTTTACCTAGTGGTTTTATAATTCAGTTAGAGAACTGTTATTATTTACATGCAATTAGCAGGAATATTAATTCCATTTCTTGTTTGGACAAGTTTGGTTTTTCATTTATAATAAAGAACAATTGTTGCTCAATTTATTTGAATGATATATTCTATGCTACTGCACAAATGAGCAATGGACTATATGTCCTTGATCTCGAAATGCCTATTAATAACATTAATACTAAAAGGGTGAAACCTAACGAGTTAAAACCAACTAGGTAAGAATATTAAAACTCTTCGATCAGATCGAGGTGATGAGTATTTAAGCCTAGAGTTTGATGACCATCTGAAAGAGTGTGGGATCCTATCCCAGCTTACTCCTCCTGGAACACCCCAATGGAATGGTGTATCTGAGAGAAGAAATCGAACCCTGTTAGACATGGTCCGATCCATGATGAGTCACGCCGATCTTCCAAACTCCTTTTGGGGACATACACTATTGACCGCTGTAACACCCTTCTAAAATACCCCAAATATTTAATTAAAATAACAACATATAAATCATAGTAATCATGCAATTAAGGGTGTCACACATTTATTTCGCACCATTCGTCATACTATTTAGTCATGCTCATTATTTAACTCAAAACATAAAGTATTGCACAATACGCAGCGGATAGAGATCAAATCGATCATTCAAAACATGTAACATACTACATGTAAACTGGTTCAACAAACATCAACAACACAATTAAAATGTTCCCTCCCGATGTTACATCTATCAGAGCATGACCCACTAAGGAGACTACACTAGACTCCAAGCATTAGCTTCTACTCAATCACTGCTCGTTACCTGAAAAATAGTTGTAAGGGTGAGTTCCTCAATCGATATAATAAGCATTATAGAATATAATGTCATGTTAAGTAATTTAACACATTAATCACCCTAATCGTATCACACATTCAGTAACGGCACATCAACTCAAATATCATACTCAATATCAACACAATTCATACTCATGCTCAATGCCAACACAACACACGTATAACATTGGAATACATCCATTCATATTATACACTACACATATATTATGCAATGAGACTCCATGCATGCGGTACCGACTATTCGTGAACATATAGTTCAACTTCACCGACCAAATCCAGGTACGGCTACCAAGCTCACCAGTCCCACTCATTTGAGACCTAGTGACTCACATCACTAATTCCTCACCATGGGAATTAGCTACCACCCCAAGGGCCATGCTATGCACGCTAATTCACCTAGCATGCAAACATCAAAAACAGTCCAAATGACTAACATCACTAATTCCTCACCATGGGAATTAGCTACCACCATAAAGGCCACATTATGCACGCTAATCACCTAGCAATGCAACATCACAACAATAATCCACAATGGACCGATGCTCACTCTCTAAGCCATAAAACAGTCCATTTACAACACATGCATAACATGCACATTCACAACGTTATGCATACCATCATACAGTATCAACACATGTATCAACACATCATATCATGTCAAATAATTAAACACAGTATTAGCACACTCTACTAATACCTATACTGCTCAAAACAGCGGGAAATAATCCCTACTATATCACACACCGATATAGGCAACCATCAATTAGGCACACAACATTTTAATTAACAATTTTTTCCACTCTGCAACAGTGTTAACCGGTTAACGCCCTGGGTTAACCGGTTAACGCAGCACAAACACGTTTCCTGCCCAAAACTTAACAGTGTTAACCGGTTAACGCCCTGGGTTAACCGGTTAACGCAGACAGAACAGCAGTATCTCAGCAATCACAACAGTGTTAACCGGTTAACACCCTGGGTTAACCGGTTAACGCAGACAAAACAGCAATTTTACACAATACAACACAGTGTTAACCGGTTAACACCCTGGGTTAACCGGTTAACGCAAGACAGAAAGCTGTTCCTACGCTAACACAAGGCAGAATGCAGAATTCTCCGCATTTTCCGCCGTTGGAGGACTTCCGGACCTCCGATTCCAATTCTGTAACAAGCTATACGTCCAGCAAATTACGACTCACACGACTATCGATTCAGTTACAGTTTTTAACACAGTTTATCCAACGTAATTTTCAGCATTCACAATCCCAATTAGGGTCAATTCAACGGTTTATCACTACCCATTACATGCTAATCCATAATACCCATTAAACGACGATAAACCCCCTTACCTGAGTTAATCCGGCAATCTCTAAGCTCCAAGCTTTTCTCTTCTCCAACCTTTGCCCTTGCTCTTCCTCTTTGCCCTTTCTCCACTTTCCACTTTTCAGCCGCTTCTCTGTTTCACGTAAAACTCTTTTTACCAAATGGGATTCTTTTTCCTTACTTCACACTTATATATTTTCCAATAATTATTATCCCAAAATAATAATAATAATAATAATCCAATAATTCCAATTATTTAACTAAATTAATAAATATAATATTAATTTAAATCAAATAATTATCTTATTTTTATTGGGGTGTTACAACTCTCCCCCACTAAAAGAGTTTTCGTCCTCGAAAACATACCTCAAGCGAATAACTCCGGATAGGACTCCTTCATCTGACTCTCCAGTTCCCAAGTCACATTGCCACCTGCTGGTCCTCCCCAAGCTACCTTCACCAAGGCAATCTCTTTACCCCGCAACTGCTTCAACTCTCGATCCTCAATCCTCATAGGTGATGTTTCAACAGTCAGGTTATCTCTCACCTGTACATCATCTATTTGGACTACATGCGACGGATCATGAATGTACCTCCTCAGCTGAGACACATGAAAAACCTCATGCAAATTCGCAAGCGACGGCGGTAAAGCGATACGATAGGCTACCTCCCCTATCCTCTCCAAAATCTGATAAGGACCAATAAATCGAGGTGTCAACTTCTTCGACTTCAAAGCTCGACCAACACCAGTTATCGGAGTGACACGAAGAAACACATGATCTCCCTCTTGAAACTCAAGTGACTTCCTCCTCTTGTCGTGATAACTCTTCTGACGACTCTGAGCAATTCCCATCTTCTCCTGAATCATCTTAATCTTTTCCGTGGTTTGTTGAACAATCTCCGGTCCAACCACAGCACTCTCACCGGACTCATACCAACATAAAGGTGTCCGACATCTCCTACCATACAAAGCTTCAAACGGTGCCATACCAATGCTCGAATGAAAACTATTGTTGTAGGTAAACTCAATCAAAGGTAAATAACAATCCCAAGTACCTCCCTTTTTCAAAATACAAGCCCTCAAAAGATCCTCTAGTGACTGAATCGTCCTCTCAGTCTGACCATCAGTCTGCGGATGATATGCAGAACTCAACCTCAGCTTAGTTCCCAAAGCCCTCTGCAAACCTTCCCAAAACTTCAATGTAAATCTAGGATCTCTGTCCGAAACAATACTCGACGGAATACCATGCAAACTTACAATTTTCTCAATATACAACTCAGCTAATCTCTCTAACGGATAATCCATTCGGATCGGAATGAAATGAGCCGATTTTGTCAATCTGTCAACAATCACCCAAATAGCTTCAAAATTCTTAATTGTCCTCGGTAAACCAGAAACAAAATCCATACTGATACTATCCCACTTCCACTCTGGAATAGCCAACGGTTGCATTAGCCCAGACGGCTTCTGATGCTCAATCTTTGACTTCTGACAAGTCAAACAGGAATAAACAAAACTCGCAATTTCTCTTTTCATTCCCGGCCACCAAAATAACTTTTTCATATCATGATACATCTTCGTAGCTCCAGGATGAATACTCAGGCCACTACGATGTCCTTCTTCCAGAATACTCTTCTTAAGTTCGGTAACATCCGGAATACACACCCGATTCCCAAATTTCAAAATACCATTCTCATCAACTCTGAATTCACCACCTTGACCTTGATTCACTAAAGTCAACTTATCAACCAAAAGCACATCGGATCTCTGACCCTCTTTAATCTCACCCAGAATACCACTCGTTAACTTCAACATTCCCAATTTAACACTATTGTGAGTACTCTCACACACCAAACTCAAGTCTCTAAACTGCTCAATTAAATCCAATTCTTTAACCATTAACATAGACATATGCAATGATTTCCGACTCAATGCATCAGCCACTACGTTTGCTTTACCCGGATGGTAATTCAAACCAAAGTCATAATCCTTCAGAAACTCTAACCATCTCCTCTGTCTCATATTCAGCTCTTTCTGATCAAACAAATACTTTAAACTCTTATGGTCACTGAAAACCTCAAATCTTGATCCATACAAGTAATGCCTCCATAACTTCAGAACAAATACCACAACTGCCAACTCTAAATCGTGTGTCGGATAGTTCCTCTCATGAACCCTCAGTTGTCTCGAAGCATAAGCTATAACCTGCTTATTCTGCATCAACACACCACCCAAACCCAACAATGAAGCATCACAGTAAACCTCAAATGATTCCGACGAACTCGGTAATATCAGAATAGGAGCAGTAGTCAACCTTCTCTTTAACTCTTGGAAACCTTCTTCACATTTTGAGTCCCAAACAAATGCTTGCCCCTTTCTAGTCAACATCGTCAACGGTAACGCCAACTTAGAAAATCCCTCAATGAATTTCCTATAGTAACCAGCCAATCCAAGGAAACTTCGAATCTCAGCAACAGACTTCGGAGCTTCCCACTTAGACACCGCTTCTATCTTAGAAGGATCAACAACAACACCACCTCTTGAAATCACATGACCAAGAAAACTAACCTCCTCTAACCAAAATTCACACTTGGATAGTTTAGCAAATAGCTTCTTTTCTCGCAGAACTTCTAAAACCACTCTCAAATGCTCAGCATGCTCTTCTTCAGATTTCGAATACACCAAAATGTCATCAATAAACACCACAACAAACTTGTCTAGGTACGGATGGAAAATCCTATTCATATACTCCATGAATACTCCAGGCGCATTAGTCACACCAAAAGGCATTACAGAATACTCATAATGTCCATACCTTGTTCTGAAAGCAGTCTTCTGAATATCCTCAGTTTTCACACGTATCTGATGATATCCCGATCTCAAATCTATCTTGCTGAACACACTCGCACCAACCAACTGATCCATCAAATCATCAATCCTCGGCAAAGGATACCGATTCTTGATCGTCACTTTATTCAGTTGCCTGTAGTCCACACACAACCTCATAGTACCTTCTTTCTTCTTAACCAATAACACTGGTGCACCCCACGGTGACACACTCGGACGAATAAATTTCTTATCCAACAGATCTTCCAGCTGACTCTTCAATTCAGCTAACTCAACAGCAGACATACGGTACGGAGCCATCGATATCGGTCTAGTACCAGGTACCAAATCAATCGAGAATTCAACTTCACGCTCTGGCGGCAATTCATTCACTTCTTCCGGAAACACATCAGGAAAATCACACACCACAGCTAGATCGCAAATCACCAGTTTATCTTTAGCCTCCAAAGTCGCTAACATCATAAACAACTCTGCCCCACCTGCTACTTCCTCATTCACCTGCCTTGCTGATAGAAACAAATCCTTACCTTCCTCAATCTCAGGAAATATCACAGTCTTATCAAAACAGTTGATAGAAACTCGGTTAAACACCAACCAGTTCATACCCAAGATAACATCAATCTGCACTAATGGAAGACACACAAGGTCTATCCCAAAGTCTCTACCAAAAATACTCAAAGGACAATTCAAACAAACTGAAGTAGTAGTCACTGAACCCTTCGCAGGAGTATCAATCACCATACTTCCATGCATCTCAGATATCTCTAACTTAAGTCTCACAGCACAGTCCAAAGATATAAAGGAATGAGTAGCACCGGTGTCAATAATAGCTACAAGAGGAAAGCCATTAATATAACACGTACCTCGGATCAAACGATCGTCTGCAAAAGTCTCAGAACCCGATAAAGCAAAGACCTTGCCTCCCGACTGGTTCTCCTTCTTTGGCTTAGGACACTGTGGACTGATATGACCCACCTCTCCACAGTTGAAGCAAGTCAGAGTCTTCAACCAGCACTCTGCAGCCAAATGACCACCTTTACCACACTTGAAACACTTCTTCTCGGCACTGGTACACTCGTGGAAACGATGTCCCGCCTGACCACATCTGTAACACTTAGCAGGAGCACTAGAGTCTCCCCCACTAGGCCTCTTCATCCCACTCTGTCTCTGGAAACCTTTGCCAGCTGCATACGGTTTCCCACGATCATTCTGATTCTCGCCTCTCCTATCAACCCTCTGCTGATAGCTCTCCGCTCTGGCTTTGGAATCCTGTTCAAAAATCCTGCAACAGTCCACCAAATCAGAAAACACTCTAATCCGCTGATACCCAATAGCCTGCTTGATCTCAGGACGTAACCCGTTCTCAAACTTCACACATTTTGAAAATTCTCCAGCAGCCTCATTATAGGGAGTGTAATACTTTGACAGCTCTGTGAACTTAGCAGCATACTCAGTAACAGACCTGTTACCCTGCTTCAATTCTAAGAACTCTATCTCTTTCTTTCCTCTGACATCCTCTGGAAAGTACTTTCTCAGGAATCTCTCTCTGAACACAGCCCAAGTGATCTCAGCATTCCCAGCGGTTTCCAACTCAGTGCGGGTAGCAACCCACCAATCATCAGCCTCTTCTGACAGCATATGCGTACCGAACCTGACCTTCTGGTTATCGGCACACTCAGTCACTCGGAAGATTCTCTCGATCTCCTTCAACCACTTCTGAGCGCCATCTGGATCGTATGCTCCTTTGAACATTGGAGGATTGTTCTTCTGGAACTCACTCAGTTGACGAGCAGCTCCCAACCCCACAACATTCGGATTCCCTCCAAGTACTCCAGCCAGCATACCCAGAGCCTCAGCAATCGCAGCATCGTCTCTACCTCTTCCCGCCATCTCTATTCTGAAAACCCAACAAGCTAAAACAATAAGTACTGATAGGGTTACACAACACCTATCCCGTACAGGGGAAACAAAATAATTACGACTTGACTCGACCGACTATGCTCTGATACCACTAATGTAACACCCTTCTAAAATACCCCAAATATTTAATTAAAATAACAACATATAAATCAGAGTAATCATGCAATTAAGGGTGTCACACATTTATTTCGCACCATTCATCATACTATTTAGTCATGCTCATTATTTAACTCAAAACATAAAGTATTGCACAATACGCAGCGGATAGAGATCAAATCGATCATTCAAAACATGTAACATACTACATGTAAACTGGTTCAACAAACATCAACAACACAATTAAAATGTTCCCTCCCGATGTTACATCTATCAGAGCATGACCCACTAAGGAGACTACACTAGACTCCAAGCATTAGCTTCTACTCAATCACTGCTCGTTACCTGAAAAATAGTTGTAAGGGTGAGTTCCTCAATCGATATAATAAGCATTATAGAATATAATGTCATGTTAAGTAATTTAACACATTAATCACCCTAATCGTATCACACATTCAGTAACGGCACATCAACTCAAATATCATACTCAATATCAACACAATTCATACTCATGCTCAATGCCAACACAACACACGTATAACATTGGAATACATCCATTCATATTATACACTACACATATATTATGCAATGAGACTCCATGCATGCGGTACCGACTATTCGTGAACATATAGTTCAACTTCACCGACCAAATCCAGGTACGGCTACCAAGCTCACCAGTCCCACTCATTTGAGACCTAGTGACTCACATCACTAATTCCTCACCATGGGAATTAGCTACCACCCCAAGGGCCATGCTATGCACGCTAATTCACCTAGCATGCAAACATCAAAAACAGTCCAAATGACTAACATCACTAATTCCTCACCATGGGAATTAGCTACCACCATAAAGGCCACATTATGCACGCTAATCACCTAGCAATGCAACATCACAACAATAATCCACAATGGACCGATGCTCACTCTCTAAGCCATAAAACAGTCCATTTACAACACATGCATAACATGCACATTCACAACGTTATGCATACCATCATACAGTATCAACACATGTATCAACACATCATATCATGTCAAATAATTAAACACAGTATTAGCACACTCTACTAATACCTATACTGCTCAAAACAGCGGGAAATAATCCCTACTATATCACACACCGATATAGGCAACCATCAATTAGGCACACAACATTTTAATTAACAATTTTTTCCACTCTGCAACAGTGTTAACCGGTTAACGCCCTGGGTTAACCGGTTAACGCAGCACAAACACGCTTCCTGCCCAAAACTTAACAGTGTTAACCGGTTAACGCCCTGGGTTAACCGGTTAACGCAGACAGAACAGCAGTATCTCAGCAATCACAACAGTGTTAACCGGTTAACACCCTGGGTTAACCGGTTAACGCAGACAAAACAACAATTTTACACAATACAACACAGTGTTAACCGGTTAAGACCCTGGGTTAACCGGTTAACGCAAGACAGAAAGCTGTTCCTGCGCTAACACAAGGCAGAATGCAGAATTCTCCGCATTTTCCGCCGTTGGAGGACTTCCGGACCTCCGATTCCAATTCCGTAACAAGCTATACGTCCAGCAAATTACGACTCACACGACTATCGATTCAGTTACAGTTTTTAACACAGTTTATCCAACGTAATTTTCAGCATTCACAATCCCAATTAGGGTCAATTCAACGGTTTATCACTACCCATTACATGCTAATCCATAATACCCATTAAACGACGATAAACCCCCCTTACCTGAGTTAATCCGGCAATCTCTAAGCTCCAAGCTTTTCTCTTCTCCAACCTTTGCCCTTGCTCTTCCTCTTTGCCCTTTCTCCACTTTCCACTTTTCAGCCGCTTCTCTGTTTCACGTAAAACTCTTTTTACCAAGTGGGATTCTTTTTCCTTACTTCACACTTATATATTTTCCAATAATTATTATCCCAAAATAATAATAATAATAATAATAATCCAATAATTCCAATTATTTAACTAAATTAATAAATATAATATTAATTTAAATCAAATAATTATCTTATTTTTATTGGGGTGTTACAACCGCAGCTTACACACTTAACCGTGTTCCATCCAAAAGGTTGAGAAGACACTAGGAGATATGGAGTGGTAAGAAACCACATATGTCTTACATAAAGATTTGGGGTTGCGAAGCTTATGTGAAACGACAAATTTCAACTAAGCTTGAGCCCAAATCTGAAAAATGCTTATTTGTGGGGTATCCTAAAAAAACAAGAGGGTATTACTTCTACAATCCTTCTGAGGGCAAAGTGTTTGTTGCTCGAACTGGAGTTTTCCTAGAAAATAATTTTATTTCCAAAGGAACCAGTGGGAGGAAAGTAGAGCTTGAAGAAATTCAAGAATCACAAAGCATCGACACACCTATGGAGGAATTGGAGTAGGAAACACAAGCAGTTGTGTAAGAGCAACCTACTCAAGTAGAACAAGACCAGCGTAGGTCAGGCAGGATACGTCACCTACCTTAGATATATGGATATCTGATCAAGGTGATGTATTACTCATGGAATCTTCGTTTTGATGAAACAATAAAACAATATGGATTCATCAAGAACGAAGATGAGCCTTGTGTCTACAAGAAGGTTAGTGGGAGCATGATCGTATTCCTGGTATTATATGTGGATGACATATTACTTATTGGAAACGATATCCCTACCCTGCAACAAGTAAACTCTTGGGTGGGGAAATGCTTTTCTACGAACGACCTAGGTGAAGCAGCCTATATATATTAGGAATCAGAATCTATAGAGATAGATCATGAAATGCTTGGCCTAAGTCAGAGTACATAGACAAGGTGCTAAGACGCTTTAATATGAATGATTCCAATGGTTATGTGTTTTGCTGAAATGGTGGCGCTGTGAGCTTGAAAAGTTTAAAGCAAGATACAGTTGCTGATTCTACAATCGAGGCCGAGTATATTGCTGCCTCAAATGCAGAAAAGGAAGTTGTTTGGATCAAAAAGTTCATTAGTGAACTTGGCATAGTCCCTAGCATTGTGGGTCCCATTGGTCTCTATTATGATAACAATGGTGCTATCGCACAAGCTAAGGAGCCTAGATCTCACCGACGACCAAACACATACTCAGGCGTTATAATCTCATTCGAGAGATAATAGATAGAGGAGATGTGAAAATATGTAAAGTACCTACACTTGACAATATTGTTGACCCACTGACAAAGCCTCTTGCGCAGCAGAAGCATGATGGCCATACTAGATCAATGGGCATAAGGGGTATACTTGATTGGCTCTAGTGCTAGTGGGAGATTGTTGGTGTAAGCCCTAGAGGCCAATACATTTTGGTACTTGTAACGAATTATTTATTAATAATAAAAGGCATTCTCTTTATTATGGTTGATTAATAAAGTCCCTGGAATAGATAGTCCGTTTACTGTATTAAGTGTGACTTAATCATGAGAACACATTAAACATAAGGACACTATTCCTAAAGTATCCGTAGTCGAGCTTTAGTGTGAAGTGGGATAACATTAAAGCATTAAGACTATTATGTTTGTAGATTGATGATCACATCTCATGGATCATGGATAAAGAGTTATCAAGTCTTAAACATAGGTATGAATATTAGGAGTAATATTTATACCGGATTGACCCGCTATGAGAATACTATATAGAAAGTTATGCAAGGTATCATAAGTTATTCTCATGGTGATAATAGTGTATTCCACTCTTCGACCTGAAACCACTATGGACCCTAGATGTAGAGTCGAGTGCTTTATTGCTGATCCAACGTTGTCCGTAACTGGATAACCATAAAGACAGTTGATGGGTACTCCACAAAGCATGCTGAGGGACATGAGTGACCTAGATGGAATTTGCCCATCCTGCATAACAGGATAAATGTCTATGGGCCCAATATTGAACTGGACAAGGATGACACGGTCTATGCCTTGTGTTCAATATAGACATAAGGGCAAAAGGGTAATTATACACATAAGTATTATCACAAAAGGAATTGTCAGATCACATGACATTTTTGTGTCTTGGGTAGCAGTGATGTGTTGCTAGATACCACTCACTGTGTATTATGTTAAATGCATGATTTAATATAATTGCCAACGTCCGAAAACCTACAGGGTCACACACAAAGGACGGATTGATGAGAGATAGAGTAACTAAGGAATACCGTAAGGTACGGTGCCCTTAAGTGAGTTATAGAGCATCGTAAGGTACGATGTACTTGAGTAGAATACGAAATATGGTAAGGTACCATGAGCTTAAGTGATTTTGGGCATATTATAAGATATGGGCCAAAATACACTTAAGTGGGCTTTTTAGCTTGAAGCCCACACAAGTGGTTCTATAAATAGAACCCTTGTGTAGAAGCATTTATTGCGGTTGCATTATTTTCGTTTTCTCTCACTCTCTCTCTCTCACTCAAAGCCTTCATTCGTACCAGCTAGCACTGAGATTGAAGGAACCCGTTCGTGTGGACTGAGTAGAGACGTTGTCATCGTTCAACGTTCGTGATCGCTTCGTGGATCTGCATCAAAGGTTTTGATTGTCACAAGAGATCTGCACCAAAGGTTTCGATCATCACAAGAGGTAAATATTCTATCACTGATCATGACCATTCATAAGAATCTCTAAAGGAGAAATTTTAATTTCCGCTGCGTTTTGGACCGCAATTCTCCTTCATATATATGTTTAGAAGCAAGAGTTGAAAATGATCCATGTGATGGATTGGAATAAGGAGTTATTCACCCAACTAAAATATTCGAGAGTTGTATTAGATACAATTTGAAGGAGTTCCTACCTAAATAACCTAGTTTTGTGTAATCCGCCTACGCGGACTTAGAACAAAGTGAAATGTGGATCTCGACCCACTAGAAAATCTTCCAACGGGATTTTCCGAATCAAATGATGAGGGTCATTTGTTTTGAGTAAAATAGTGGGGGCATGTTTAATTAAAGGCCTAATTAAATATGTTATTGATACTTATATTTTCATTAATTTCATGTAGATTACCATGACAACATACACCTCTAACAACATTTTACGATCAATCCTTGACAAGGAAAAATTGTCTGGGACAAATTTTCTGGATTGGCACCGAAACCTGAGGATTGTCCTAAAACATGATAGAAAGCTGTATGTCTTGGAGAAACCTGTTCCTGAAGAGGAACCTCCTAGTTCTGCACGTAAGGCAGAAAGAGATGCCTATAAGAAGCATGTCGATGATGCCAATGAAACTGCTTGTCTCATGCTAGCTACCATAAACTCAGAGTTGCAAAAGCAACATGAGAATATGGCAGCGTTCGATATGATCGAACACCTGAAGATGCTCTATCAAGAGCAAGCAAGGCATGAAAGGTTTGAAGTTTCAAAATCCCCTTTTCAAGGCAAGTTATTTGAGGGAGCCCCTGTAGGTCCCGATGTGCTCAAGATGATTGGGTATGTGGAAAACCTTGAAAGGTTGGGTTTTCCCCTCAGAAAGGAACTTGCGACTGATTTGATCTTGCAATCGTTGCCAGATAGATTCAGTCAATTTGTCCTAAATTTCAATATGAATGATATGGACAAATCTCTTCCTGAACTGCTAGCCATGTTAAGAACTGTTGAGCAGAACCTGAAGTCAAAAGGGAAGTCCATTCTGATGATCGGAAATGGAAAAAGACAGAACAAAAGGCCCACCAAGCAGGGTGATAAAGGGAAAGGCAAGGAAGTTGCCAAACCCAGACCCACTGTTGTTGCTTTGAAGCCTAGTGGAGGCATAGCAAAGGCAGGCACCTGTTTCCATTGCAGTAAGACCGGACACTGGAAGAGAAACTGCCCAAAGTACCTGGAAGATACAAAGAATGAAGTAGAGACTTCAACTTCAGGTATTTTTGTTATTGAAATATATTTATCTACTTCTGCATCATGGGTATTAGATACTGGATGCGGTTCTCACATTTGTACAAATGTGCAGGGGCTAAAAAGAAGTAGAGATTTGGCAAAAGGTGAAGTTGACCTAAGAGTTGGAAATGGAGCAAAGGTTGCGGCTTTAGCCGTAGGAACTTATGTATTGACTTTACCTAGTGGTTTAATAATTCAGTTAGAGAACTGTTATTATGTACCTGCAATTAGCAGGAGTATTATTTACATTTCTTGTTTGGACAAGTTTGCTTTTTCATTTATAATAAAGAACAATTATTGCTCAATTTATTTGAATGATATATTCTATGCTACTGCACAAATGAGCAATGGACTATATGTCCTTGATCTCGAAATGCCTATTTATAACATTAATACTAAAAGGATGAAACCTAACGAGTTAAATCCAACTTACCTTTGGCATTATCGATTAGGCCACATAAATGAGAAACGCATTTCCAAACTCCATAAAGATGGATTCTTGGACTCTTTTGATTATGAATCATATGAGACATGCAGATCTTGTTTAATTAGAAAGATGACAAAGTCTCCATTCACAGGAAAAGGTGAAAGAGCGAATGATCTTTTGGGCCTCATACATACTGATGTATGTGGACCACTGAACATACCAGCCAGAGGAGGTTTTTAGTACTTCATCATATTTACAGATGATTTCAGTATATATGGTTATGTGTATTTAATGAAACACAAATAAGAGTCCTTTGAAAAGTTCAAGGAATTCAAGAATGAAGTACAAAACCAACTAGGTAAGAATATTAAAAACTCTTCGATCAGATCGAGGTGGTGAATATTTAAGCCTAGAGTTTGATGACCATCTGAAAGAGTGTGGGATCCTATCCCAGCTTACTCCTCCTGGAACACCCCAATGGAATGGTGTATCTGAGAGAAGAAGTCGAACCCTGTTAGACATGGTCCGATCCATGATGAGTCATGTCGATCTTCCAAACTCCTTTTGGGGACATGCACTACTGACAGCAGCTTACACACTTAACCGTGTTCCATCCAAAAAGGTTGAGAAGACACCATATGAGATATGGAGTGGTAAGAAACCACATATGTCTTACATGAAGATTTGGGGTTGCGAAGTTTATGTGAAATGACAAATTTCAACTAAGCTTGAGCCCAAATCTGAAAAATGCTTATTTGTGGGGTATCCTAAAGAAACAAGAGGTTATTACTTCTACAATCCTTCTGAGGGCAAAGTGTTTGTCGCTCGAACTGGAGTTTTCCTAGAAAAGGATTTTATTTCCAAAGGAATCAGTGGGAGGAAAGTAGAGCTTGAAGAAATTCAAGAATCACAAAGCATTGATACACCTATGGAGGAATTAGAGCCGGAAACACACGTAGTTGTGGAAGAGCAACCTGCTCGAGTAGAACAAGACCAGCGTAGGTCAGGCAGGATACGTCACCTACCTGAGAGATATGGATATCTCATAACTGATCAAGGTGATGTATTACTCATGGATCAAGATGAGCCTGTGACCTACCAAGAGGCCATAACTAGTCCCGAGTCTGAGAAGTGGCTAGAAGCCATGAAATCTGAAATGGATTCCATGTACACAAACTAAGTTTGGACCTTGGTAGAGCCTCCTGTAGGAGTTAACCCTATAGGATGCAAGTGGGTCTTCAAGAAGAAGACTGTCATGGATGGTAAGATACATACCTATAAGGCAAGACTGGTTGCAAAAGGATATAAACAAATTCATGGGGTTGACTATGATGAAACCTTTTCACCAGTTGCAATGCTTAAATCTGTTCGGACTTTACTTGCTATCGCTGCATATCATGATTATGAAATATGGCAGATGGATGTCAAAACTGCTTTCCTTAATGGGAATCTTCTTGAGGATGTGTACGTGACATAGCCTGAAGGATTTGACATACCAGAAGAAGCCCAAAAGATATGTAAGTTACAAAGATCAATCTATGGATTGAAGCAAGCTTCCAGAAGCTGGAATCTTTGTTTTGATGAAACAGTAAAACAATATGGATTCATCAAGAATGAAGATGAGCCTTGTGTCTACAAGAAAGTTAGTGGGAGCATGATCGTTTTCCTGGTATTATATGTAGATGACATATTACTCATTGGAAACGATGTCCCTACCCTGCAACAAGTAAAGTCTTGGTTGGGGAAATGCTTTTCTATGAAGGACCTAGGTGAAACAACCTATATATTAGGAATCAAAATCTATAGAGATAGATCACAAAACTGCTTGGCCTAAGTCAGAGTACATACATAGACAAAGTGTTGAGATGCTTTAATATGCATGATTCCAAGAAAGGATTCATACCTATGCAACATGGCCTGTGTCTATCAAAAACACAATCCCCTTCAACTATGGAAGAAAGGGATCGCATGAATAAGATTCCATATGCATCTCCAATAGGATCTATCATGTATGCCATGTTATGTACTCGACCAGATGTCTCGTATGCTTTAAGTGCAACGAGTAGGTACCAATCTGATCCTGGTGATGCTCATTGGGTAGATGTCAAGAATATCCTTAAGTATTTGAGAAGGACTAAGGACTCATTGTTGATATATGGAGGTCAGGAAGAGCTGGCTGTAATTGGATACACCGATGCTAGCTTCCAGACAGATAAGGATGACCTTAGATCGCAATCTGGTTATGTGTTTTGTTTAAACGGTGGCGCTGTGAGCTTGAAAAGTTCAAAGCAAGATACAGTTGTTGATTCTACAACTGAGGCCGAGTATATTGCTGCCTCAAGCACAGCAAAGGAAGCTGTTTGGATTAAAAAGTTCATTAGTAAACTTGGTATGGTTCCTAGCATTGTGGATCCCATTGGTCTCTATTGTGATAACAATGGTGCTATAGCACAAGCTAAGGAACCTAGATCTCACCAATGATCCAAACACATACTTAGGCGTTATCACCTCTGTCGTACGGTGAACTGACTTTATGTGTTTTGCTTTGGAAAGCAAATGTCGCGGTTAGCAAGAGTCGCCACCGACTTTTCTTTTATCCAATAAGGAAAGGTGGAAAAGAACAGGAAAGACCTTAATTAGATTTTGGGTTCGGGAGGTACATTATACAAAGGGAAGGTGTTAGCACCCTTTGTATCCATGGTTATCCATGGGCTCTTAATTGCTTGATCACTTATGTTTGTCTGGAAAAAGTGATGGTGAATTGTTTAGAAAATGTTTTGAAAAGAGAATTTAACTTTGTAATGATTCTTGTATGAATGTATACAAAGTGGTTATCTCGTTTAGTTTTGAAAGTTGTTTAGAAAAATATAACTCGGTAATGATTCTAGCATGAATGTATACCAAGTGGTGATTTTCTAAAAGATGTTTTGAAAAGGTGTGAGGTGTGAAAAGTATTTCGATTTGTGAGTAAGCAATTAAGAGTTATACCTACCCCAAGGTCTTGATGGGCATTTCCTATCCTTGTGAGGGTAAAACCGTCCTTATTATTGAGAAATAAGTAGTTTTATCCTTTGGATGTAAAAGGGTCATCGTAGGGTCATCGATTGGTCATTGAAGGCAACATTTGTGAGGATACCTTAGCATTCGAAGGGACTATCATCATTTAACCGTAGGCTACACCGAAGGGTCATCGAGGGACAAAGGCAACATTCGAGGGACTATGATGATTTAACCGAAGGGTCTTTGCTACGTGCATCCCCACATTCGCGGGACATGACCATAATACCGTAATATCGTAGGGTAACAAAAAGAGGTCCAAGATCGCATATTTAAAGGCAAAGTTTTACAATTAATTAGATAGCCGTAATTGATTAAGTAATTAGGTCCACATTAAAATCGATGAAATCAATACATTAAAATCAACTAGGTAATTTAGGATGAATCTCCACATTAAAATTAAGTAATTCAGAATCCATCTCCATAAGGGTATCCCACACATGAAGTGGAATACCTAGCCGGCCGTTTCCTCGGGAATATGTAAGCCTTTACATAATTCAGCACACGGGTTAGAACATCGAGATAAAGTACAATTGAAAATTGCACCACAAAATAAACACAACAGTCATAAAGTCAGGCCAAATAATGCAGAATTATAATAAATCTTGATTAGATAAACATAAGGCAGAACAGAAAATAAACAAAACAGCCACTGTCCCGTTCGCTCTTGCTTCGCCTAGCGAAGGCTTAGCGAGTGCTCGCTACAGGCTCGCTTAGCGATGTGCCAGCGAGCTGCTACGGGTTTTGAGTTTGATAGCAGCATGATCTCCGGAACCCTGTTTGCAACTGAGCTGCGATGTTGAAGGGGCTGACCACTCTTGGTATCGGATGGAGTTGGGCGGAGGTAACTTCGGTGCGGATGAGCGGCCTTCAGGGTTTCTTTACTATGAATTCTCTGGGTTAGCAGGGTTTACTGTCTATGCCAGGGTTTCTGCCCGTCTTCGTCCGTCGTTCCTCTCCATTTTTCTGACTGAAGCTTGGCTATTTATAATGCTCTTGTTGTGACCTAATGGGCTCAGAATGAAGCCCAAAAATTCTGATATTCGCAAGCTTCGCTAGGCGAGCGTGTAGCGAAGGGTTCGCTAGGCGAAGGATATGCTCGCCTAGCGAGCAGGCCATCTGTGACCTAATGGGCTCAAAATGAAGCCCAATAATTCTGGTATTCGCCAGCTTCGCTAGGCGAAGGAGTTGCTCGCCTAGCGAGCAAGCTAGTTTGGGCCTTTTTCTAGATTGGGCCTGTTGTGAGCTGGGCCTTTGTTCCTTTAAGGTCAATGCCTTGAAAAATAAGTTGGAGTACCTTGAAAAATGCCTTGTAATATGAACGGGCAAATTTTGGGGTATGACAGCTGCCCCTGTTCAATATTCTTGAACCGAGAGAGTTAGGATGGCATGTATGCCATTCGTGGTCTGGAGGTGGAAGATTATTGAACACTAGAATGCCCCAAAAATTTGCACTTGTCAATTAGTCTTGATGGAGATGGGCTTAAAGATGCCATCCAAGAAGTTTGATGATGAGGGCTTCAGATTGTGTCGTACGTTAGACGATATCTGAAGACATGGGTGTCATACGCCAGACCGTATAGTGAGTCATCCATTAGGCTGTCGACTTCGCTGGGGAGTCGGAGTGCGTTATACGTTGCTGGGGATAAGGGATCAGAATGGATCATACGCTAGACCGTATCTGAATAGCAGAGTGAGTTGTTCATTAGGCGGGTGACTTCGCTGGGGATGAAAGATCAGAATGGATCGTACGCTAGATCGTATCTGAGTTGCAAGATGAGCCGTCCATTAGGCTGTATCTGAGGAGATGAAGGTCTAACTGGGTCGTACATTAGACCATATTTGAGCAGAATGAGTCGTCCGTTAGGCTGAATCTGATGATGAAAGGGGTAGTCGTACGCTAGACTACACTTCAGAAATGTACCGTACACTAGGTAGCATCTGAGGAGATGAAGGTCTAACTGGGTCGTACATTAGACCGTATTTGAGAAGAATGAGCCGTCCGGTAGGCTGAATCTGATGATGAAAGGGGTAGTCATACGCTAGACTACACTTCAGAAATGTACCGTACGCTAGGTAGCATCTGAGAAATGAAAGGTCCAACTGGGTCGTAAATTAGACCGTATTGGAGTAGTTGAAGGTCAGAATGGATCGTCCGTTAGATCGTATCTGAATGGAAGGAGTCATATGTTGAGCTGAATCAGAATGAACCGTACGTTAGACTGTATCTGATCGTATTTGTAGATGCTATATTTGCAATAAATGGCCGGGATGGGCTTAAAGATACCATCCTTAGGAGGATAATTAACCTGAAAAATAAAGTTAGCTTCATGCCATGTCATGATGCATGAGATGTTTTATGCTTCTGAAACTGAATGCGAACAAGGTATGCATGCGTATGTTGTGAAATGATGTAATGAATGAATTATGCGTCTGAAATAAATGCGAACATTGTATGCATGTATATGATGTGAAATGATGCATGAATGGATTATGTGTCTGAAACTTTCGCCGGGGAAAAATAAATCCCCATATTCTGGTTGGAGATATTTGTATCGATGACCCTTTCTCAGTTGGGGGTACTTGATTTCTGTCTGATGGTGGGAACACTCAATAGAGCCCGGCTTGGTATGGAAGAGATGACTAGTCTGTCTGGTGATGCCGACCTCTTCTGGAAATAGCCAGTTTTTGTTGGGGATGGAAGAGATGACCAGCCTGTCTAGTGATACCAATTTCTTCTGGGGAATAGCTGGTTTATGCTGGGGAACAGGATTTATAACCGGACTTGTTGGTAAGCATGGTTAGACCTTATCTTCGACCCTAAAGTCGTTCAGTAACTGTTATTGCTATTTCATGCATGTTTTTTCGGTAAACATCAATCATATTCAAATGCATATATCAATTCAAATTAAATCAATGGACATTTACGCAAACAAAACAGAGGAAGTAAAACAAAAGCATTTCTTTGGAAGTAAAATTGTATCGATTTTGAAAGAGGGCCTATAAACAGGCAATTCGTGTACAAGGAGACAGAAATCCTAGTAAGAGGAAATTGTCAAGGAAACAAAGAGAAAGCTATGCAGAAAAGGTCCTATTGATTCTAATTCTGCTACTGTCATTATGTCTTCAAGCATGTCATCTCCTGCTGTCAGATAGAAGTGATTGGCTTTTTCAGTCCCTTTGACTTGGGTGAAGCTGACCGAGAACGGGACATAGTCATACGCTTTAATCCCTAATTTTTGCCTGGACCGCCTTTTCAGGTTTTCAGTCCACCAGGATACCCTTTTTTGCCCAAGCCGCCTTTTCAGGTTTTCGACTTGCCGGGTGTACATGCGTAGTATTTTTTAACTATGTCCGTGTTCACGTGATGCGGGGACTCTTCGTCATCCACTGTAACAAGCATCATGGCTCCACCAGAGAATACCTTCTTAACTACAAATGGCCCTTCGTATGTGGGAGTCCCTTTTGCCTCTAGAATCACCTTATGGTAGAATGATATGCTTTATTACCAAGTCGCCACTTCGGAATTATGGTGTTTTATTTTGAACTACGTGCAGAGTTCAGTAATCATCTGGTTGTTCAAAATAGCACCATAATCAGTGATAGCTCTTTCAGGAGATAGCAGATTTCGCAAACGTGTATTTGATAAGATCCATCTTAGAAATCAATAAAGCGGTACGATTCAACATATACTGTCTTAGTCGGCGAGCAGCCCAGGCCAAAGTACAACAAGCTTTCTCGAGCTGTGAGTATCTTGTTTCACAGTCGGTACCTTTTTGCTAAGGTGGTATATTGCATGCTCTTTTCGACCAGATTCGTCATGTTGCCCCAACACACACCCTATTGAATTTTCTAACACGGTCAAATACATGATTAGAGGTCTTCTTTCAACTGGTGGCATCAGAATTGGAGGTTCTTGGAGATACTTCTTGATTTTGTCTCGGTAATTTGGAGATGGATTCGCAAGTAGCGGTCAAATGGGAGTTAAATCGGGCGACGCAGTCCAGATTTATGATTTCGATCGATGCCCCATGCGGCTGAATAGTCTTTTCTTCTTGCAGTAGTCTGACAAGCTCTCCAGATACTTCACAATCTTCCTCACTTCCATCCTCGGCTTGGTAGATCGGATTTTCAAAGTCATAATGAACAGTAGTAGAATTATTATCAACAGGATCCAGAGTGGATATGGGTCTGCGAATTGTTACGTGAGTGTGTGCAAGAAAGCATAGCTTGTTTGAGAAATGACAAGAAATATAAAGAGCGCAATATTTGAATGCAAAAAGGTCCATTTATTTATTGAATGTGAATATGCTTATAAAAATGACAAAACCTTTAACAAAATTTAATACATTAAAATAAGCAATAACAATTACTCCTGACTAAAGGAAATTGGGATAGTGTCTTCTGTAACACCCTTCTAAAATACCCCAAATATTTAATTAAAACAACAAATATATACATCAGAGTAAAGGTGCAAATAAGGGTGTCACACAAACACTTCACACCATTCACCATAATAACTGTCATGCTCTTTTATTAATTCAAAACATAAAGCATTTGCACAATACACAGCGGATAGAGATTAAATCAATCATGCAAAACATGTAGCATATTACATGTAAACTGGTTCACAACCAACAACAAAACATTTAAAACATCCCATCCCGATGTTACATCTACCAGAGCATGACCCACTAAGGAGACTACACTAGACTCCAAGCACTAGCTTCTACTCAATCACTGCTCGTTACCTGAAAAATAGTTGTAAGGGTGAGTTCCTCAATCGATATAAAAAGCATTATAGAATATCATGAAATGCTAAGTAAATAACACGTTAATCACCCTAATCATCTCACACATTCAGTAACAGCACATCAACTCAATTATCATACTCAATACCAACACAATTCATACTCATACTCAATGCCAACACAAACACACGTATAATATTGGAATACATCCATTCATATTATACGTCATACATACATTATGCAATGAGACTCCATGCATGCGGTACCGACTATTCGTGAACATATAGTTCAACCTCACCGATCAAATCCAGATGCGGCTACCAAGCCCACTAGTCCCACTCATTTGAGACCTAGTGACTCACTCACTAATTCCTCACCATGGGAATTAGCTACCACCCCAAGGGCTATGCTATGCACGCTAATCACCTAGCATGCAAACATCAACAACAATCTACAAAGATTTACTCACTAATTCCTCACCATGGGAATTAGCTACCACCATAAAGGCCATAATATGCATGCTAATTCACCTAGCAATGCAACATCATCAACAACAATCCACAATGGACATATGCTCACACTCTAAGCCATAAAACAGTCCATTCACCAACACATGCATAATATATACATTCACAACATTATGCATATTTTCACACATCATCAGCATATTTATCACATAATCATATCATGTCATGCCAAATAATTCAATCACAGTATTAGCACACTCTACTAATACCTATCCTACTCAAAACAACGGGAAATAATCCCTACTATATCACACACCGATATAGGCCAATCACCAATTATGTTCACAACATTAAAATATCATAACCGGTTAACGCCCTGGGTTAACCTGTTAACGCAGGACAGAACACGCTTCCTGGCCAAATTCAACAGTGTTAACCGGTTAACGCCCTGGGTTAACCGGTTAACGCAGACAGAACAGCAATTTCTCAGAAATCACAACAGTGTTAACCGGTTAACACCCTGGGTTAACCGGTTAACGCAGACAAAACAACAATTTTTCCCAATTTATAACAGTGTTAACCGGTTAACACCCTGGGTTAACCGGTTAACGCAAGACAGAAAGCTGTTCCTGCGCTAACACGAAGCAGAATGCAGAATTCTCCGCATTTTCCGCCGTTGGAGGACTTCCGGACGTCCGATTCCGATTCCGTAAAAAGCTATACGTTCGGGAATTCACAACTCACACAAATACAGATTCAATTACAGCTTTAACACAACTTATCCAACACAATTTCTCAGCATTCAACATCCCAATTAGGGTCAATTCAACGGTTTATCACTACCCATTACATGTTAACCCATAATACCCATTAAACGACGATAAACCCCCCTTACCTGAGTTAATCCGGCAATCCTTTAGCCTCAAGCTCTTCTCTTCTCCAACCTTCTTCCTCTTGCTCTGCCTCTTTGCCCTTTTCCTCTTTTTGAGCCGCTTCTCTGTTTTCACGTGAAAACTCTTTTTACCCAAAATGAAACTCTTTTTCCTTATTTCCAACTTATATATTTTCCAATAATTATTATTCCAATAATAATAATAATAATAATAATCCAAAAATTCCAATTATTTAATTAAATTAATAAATATAATATTAACTTAAATTAAATAATTATCTTATTTTTATCGGGGTGTTACAACTCTCCCCCACTAAAAGAGTTTTCGTCCTCGAAAACATACCTCAAGCGAATAGCTCCGGATAAGACTCCTTCATCTGACTCTCAAGTTCCCAAGTCACATTGCCACCTGCTGGTCCTCCCCAAGCTACCTTCACCAAAGCAATCTCTTTACCCCGCAACTGCTTCAACTCTCGATCCTCGATCCTCATAGGTGATGTTTCAACAGTCAGGTTATCTCTCACCTGTACATCATCCAATTGGACCACATGCGACGGATCAGGAATGTACCTCCTCAACTGAGACACATGGAAAACCTCATGCAAATTCGCAAGTGACGGTGGTAAAGCGATACGATAGGCTACCTCCCCTATCCTCTCCAAAATCTGGTAAGGACCAATAAATCGAGGTGTCAACTTCTTCGACTTCAAAGCTCGACCAACCCCAGTTATCGGAGTAACACGAAGAAACACATGATCTCCCTCTTGGAACTCAAGTGCCTTCCTTCTCTTGTCGTGATAACTCTTCTGACGACTCTGAGCAATTCTCATCTTCTCCTGAATCATCTTAATCTTTTCCGTAGTTTGTTGAACAATCTCCGGTCCAACCACAGCACTCTCACCGGGCTCGTACCAACATAAAGGCGTCCGACATCTCCTACCATACAAAGCTTCAAACGGTGCCATACCAATGCTCGAATGAAAACTATTGTTGTAGGTAAACTCAATCAAAGGTAAGTAACAATCCCAAGCACCTCCTTTTTCCAAAACACAAGCTCTCAAAAGATCCTCTAGTGACTGAATCGTCCTCTCAGTCTGACCATCAGTCTGCGGATGATATGCAGAACTCAATCTCAGCTTAGTTCCCAAAGCCCTCTGCAAACCTTCCCAGAACTTCGATGTAAATCTAGGATCTCTATCCGAAACAATACTCGACGGAATACCATGCAAACTTACAATTTTCTCAATATACAACTCAGCTAATCTCTCTAACGGATAATCCATTCTGATCGGAATGAAATGAGCCGATTTTGTCAATCTGTCAACAATCACCCAAATAGCTTCAAAATTCTTAATTGTCCTCGGTAAACCAGAAACAAAATCCATACTGATACTATCCCACTTCCACTCTGGAATAGCCAACGGTTGCATTAGCCCAGACGGCTTCTGATGCTCAATCTTTGACTTCTGACAAGTCAAACAAGAATAAACAAAACTCGCAATTTCTCTCTTCATTCCCGGCCACCAAAATAACTTTTTCAAATCATGATACATCTTCGTAGCTCCAGGATGAATACTCAGGCCACTACGATGTCCTTCCTCAAGAATACTCTTCTTAAGTTCGGTAACATCCGGAATACACACCCAATTACCAAATTTCAAAACACCATTCTCATCAACTCTGAATTCACCACCTTGACCTTGATTCACTAGAGTCAACTTATCAACCAAAAGCACATCGGATTTCTGACCCTCTCTAATCTCATCCAGAATACCACTCGTTAACTTCAACATTCCCAATTTAACACTATTGTGAGTACTCTCACACACCAAACTCAAGTCTCTAAACTGCTCAATTAAATCCAATTCCTTAACCATTAACATAGACATATGCAATGATTTCCGACTCAATGCATCAGCCACTACGTTTGCTTTACCCGGATGGTAATTCAAACCAAAGTCATAATCCTTCAGAAACTCTAACCATCTCCTCTGTCTCATATTCAGCTCTTTCTGATCAAACAAATACTTTAAACTTTTATGGTCACTAAAAACCTCAAATCTTGACCCGTACAAGTAATGCCTCCATAACTTCAGAACAAATACCACGGCTGCCAACTCTAAATCGTGTGTCGGATAGTTCCTCTCATGAACCCTCAATTGTCTCGAAGCATAAGCTATAACCTGCTTGTTCTGCATCAACACACCACCCAAACCCAACAATGAAGCATCACAGTAAACCTCAAATAATTTCGACGAACTCGGTAATATCAGAATAGGAGCAGTAGTCAACTTTCTCTTTAACTCTTGGAAACCTTCTTCACATTTTGAGTCCCAAACAAACGCTTGCCCCTTTCTAGTCAACATCGTCAACGGTAACGCCAACTTAGAAAATCCCTCGATGAACTTCCTATAATAACCAGCCAAACCAAGAAAACTCCTTATCTCCGAAACTGACTTCGGAGCTTCCCACTTAGATACCGCTTCTATCTTAGAAGGATCAACAGCAACACCATCTCTTGAAATCACATGACCAAGAAAACTAACCTCTTCTAACCAAAATTCACACTTTGACAGTTTAGCAAATAACTTCTTTTCTCGTAGAACTCCTAAAACCACTCTCAAATGCTCAGCATGCTCTTCTTCAGATTTCGAATACACCAAAATATCGTCAATAAACACCACAACAAACTGATCTAGGTACGGATGGAAAATCCTATTCATATACTCCATAAACACTCCAGGCGCATTAGTCACACCAAAAGGCATTACAGAATACTCATAATGTCCATACCTCGTTCTGAAAGCAGTCTTCTGAATATCCTCAATTTTCACACGTATCTGATGATAACCCGATCTCAAATCTATTTTGCTGAACACACTCGCACCAACCAACTGATCCATCAAATCATCAATCCTCGGCAAAGGATACCGATTCTTGATCGTCACTTTATTCAGTTGCCTGTAATCCACACACAACCTCATAGTACCTTCTTTCTCCTTAACCAATAACACTGGTGCACCCCACGGTGACACACTCGGACGAATAAATTTCTTATCCAACAGATCTTCCAACTGACTCTTCAATTCAGTTAACTCAACAGCAGACATACGGTACGGAGCCACCGATATCGGCCTAGTACCAGGTACCAAATCAATCGAGAACTCAACTTCACGCTCTGGCGGTAATTCATTCACTTCTTCCGGAAACACATCAGGAAAATCACACACCACAGCTAGATCGCAAATCACCAGTTTATCTTTAGCCTCCAAAGTCGCTAACAGCATAAACAACTCTGCCCCATCTGCTACTGCCTCATTCACCTGCCTTGCTGATAGAAACAAACTCTTTCCTTCCTCATTCTCAGGAAAAATCACAGTCTTATCAAAACAGTTGATATAAACTCGGTTAAACACCAACCAGTTCATACCCAGAATAACATCAATCTGCACTAGGGGAAGACACACGAGGTCCATCCCAAAGTCTCTACCAAAAATACTCAAAGGACAATTTAAACAAACTGAAGTAGTAGTCACTGAACCCTTCGCAGGAGTATCAATCACCATACTTCCATGCATCTCAGATATCTCTAACTTAAGTTTCACAGCACAATCCAAAGATATAAAGGAATGAGTCGCACCTGTGTCAATAATAGCTACAAGAGGAAAGCCATTAATATAACACGTACCTCAGATCAAACGATCATCTGCAGAAGTCTCAGAACCCGATAAAGCAAAGACCTTGCCTCCCGACTGGTTCTCTCTCTTCGGCTTAGGACACTGTGGGCTGATATGACCCACTTCTCCACAGTTGAAACAAGTCACAGTCTTCAACCGGCACTCTGCAGCCAAGTGACCACCTTTTCCATACTTAAAACACTTCTTCTCATTACTGGTACACTCATGGATACGATGTCCAGCCTGACCACATCTGTAACACTTAGCAGGGGCACTGGAGTCTCCCCCACTAGGCCTCTTCATCCCACTCTGTCGCTGGAAACCTTTGCCAGCTGCATACGGTTTCCCACGATCATTCTGATTCTTGCCTTTCCTATCAACCCTCTGCTGATAGCTCTCCGCTCTGGCTTTGGTATCCTGTTCAAAAATCCTGCAACAGTCAACTAAATCAGAAAACACTCTAATCCGTTGATACCCAATAGCCTGCTTGATCTCGGGACGTAACCCGTTCTCAAACTTCACACATTTTGAAAATTTCCCAGTAGCCTCATCATAGGGAGTGTAATACTTCGACAGCTCTGTGACAGCATATGCGTACCGAACCTGACCTTCTGGTTATCGGCACACTCAGTCACTCGGAAGATCCTCTCGATCTCCTTCAACCATTTCTGAGCACCATCTGGATCGTATGCTCCCTTGAACATTGGAGGATTGTTCTTCTGGAACTCACTCAGTTGACGAGCAGCTCCCATTCCCACAACATTCGGATTCCCTCCAAGTACTCCAGCTAGCATACCCAGAGCCTCAGCAATCGCAGCATCGTCTCTACCTCTTCCAGCCATCTCTATTCTGAAAACCCAACAAGCTAAAACAATAAGTACGGATAGGGTTACACAACACCTATCACATACAGGGAAACAGAATAATTACGACTCGACTCGACCGACTATGCTCTGATACCACTAATGTAACACCCTTCTAAAATACCCCAAATATTTAATTAAAACAACAAATATATACATCAGAGTAAAGGTGCAAATAAGGGTGTCACACAAACACTTCACACCATTCACCATAATAACTGTCATGCTCTTTTATTAATTCAAAACATAAAGCATTTGCACAATACGCAGCGGATAGAGATTAAATCAATCATGCAAAACATGTAGCATATTACATGTAAACTGGTTCACAACCAACAACAAAACATTTAAAACATCCCATCCCGATGTTACATCTACCAGAGCATGACCCACTAAGGAGACTACACTAGACTCCAAGCACTAGCTTCTACTCAATCACTGCTCGTTACCTGAAAAATAGTTGTAAGGGTGAGTTCCTCAATCGATATAAAAAGCATTATAGAATATCATGAAATGCTAAGTAAATAACACGTTAATCACCCTAATCATCTCACACATTCAGTAACAGCACATCAACTCAATTATCATACTCAATACCAACACAATTCATACTCATACTCAATGCCAACACAAACACACGTATAATATTGGAATACATCCATTCATATTATACGTCATACATACATTATGCAATGAGACTCCATGCATGCGGTACCGACTATTCGTGAACATATAGTTCAACCTCACCGATCAAATCCAGATGCGGCTACCAAGCCCACTAGTCCCACTCATTTGAGACCTAGTGACTCACTCACTAATTCCTCACCATGGGAATTAGCTACCACCCCAAGGGCTATGCTATGCACGCTAATCACCTAGCATGCAAACATCAACAACAATCTACAAAGATTTACTCACTAATTCCTCACCATGGGAATTAGCTACCACCATAAAGGCCACAATATGCATGCTAATTCACCTAGCAATGCAACATCATCAACAACAATCCACAATGGACATATGCTCACACTCTAAGCCATAAAACAGTCCATTCACCAACACATGCATAATATATACATTCACAACATTATGCATATTTTCACACATCATCAGCATATTTATCACATAATCATATCATGTCATGCCAAATAATTCAATCACAGTATTAGCACACTCTACTAATACCTATCCTACTCAAAACAACGGGAAATAATCCCTACTATATCACACACCGATATAGGCCAATCACCAATTATGTTCACAACATTAAAATATCAATTTTTCCAATTTCCAACAGTGTTAACCGGTTAACGCCCTGGGTTAACCGGTTAACGCAGGACAGAACACGCTTCCTGGCCAAATTCAACAGTGTTAACCGGTTAACGCCCTGGGTTAACCGGTTAACGCAGACAGAACAGCAATTTCTCAGAAATCACAACAGTGTTAACCGGTTAACACCCTGGGTTAACCGGTTAACGCAGACAAAACAACAATTTTTCCCAATTTATAACAGTGTTAACCGGTTAACACCCTGGGTTAACCGGTTAACGCAAGACAGAAAGCTGTTCCTGCGCTAACACGAAGCAGAATGCAGAATTCTCCGCATTTTCCGCCGTTGGAGGACTTCCGGACCTCCGATTCCGATTCCGTAAAAAGCTATACGTTCGGGAATTCACAACTCACACAAATACAGATTCAATTACAGCTTTAACACAACTTATCCAACACAATTTCTCAGCATTCAACATCCCAATTAGGGTCAATTCAATGGTTTATCACTACCCATTACATGTTAACCCATAATACCCATTAAACGACGATAAACCCCCCTTACCTGAGTTAATCCGGCAATCCTTTAGCCTCAAGCTCTTCTCTTCTCCAACCTTCTTCCTCTTGCTCTGCCTCTTTGCCCTTTTCCTCTTTTTGAGCCGCTTCTCTGTTTTCACGTGAAAACTCTTTTTACCCAAAATGAAACTCTTTTTCCTTATTTCCAACTTATATATTTTCCAATAATTATTATTCCAATAATAATAATAATAATAATAATCCAAAAATTCCAATTATTTAATTAAATTAATAAATATAATATTAACTTAAATTAAATAATTATCTTATTTTTATCGGGGTGTTACAACTCTCCCCCACTAAAAGAGTTTTCGTCCTCGAAAACATACCTCAAGCGAATAGCTCCGGATAAGACTCCTTCATCTGACTCTCAAGTTCCCAAGTCACATTGCCACCTGCTGGTCCTCCCCAAGCTACCTTCACCAAAGCAATCTCTTTACCCCGCAACTGCTTCAACTCTCGATCCTCGATCCTCATAGGTGATGTTTCAACAGTCAGGTTATCTCTCACCTGTACATCATCCAATTGGACCACATGCGACGGATCAGGAATGTACCTCCTCAACTGAGACACATGGAAAACCTCATGCAAATTCGCAAGTGACGGTGGTAAAGCGATACGATAGGCTACCTCCCCTATCCTCTCCAAAATCTGGTAAGGACCAATAAATCGAGGTGTCAACTTCTTCGACTTCAAAGCTCGACCAACCCCAGTTATCGGAGTAACACGAAGAAACACATGATCTCCCTCTTGGAACTCAAGTGCCTTCCTTCTCTTGTCGTGATAACTCTTCTGACGACTCTGAGCAATTCTCATCTTCTCCTGAATCATCTTAATCTTTTCCGTAGTTTGTTGAACAATCTCCGGTCCAACCACAACACTCTCACCGGACTCGTACCAACATAAAGGCGTCCGACATCTCCTACCATACAAAGCTTCAAACGGTGCCATACCAATGCTCGAATGAAAACTATTGTTGTAGGTAAACTCAATCAAAGGTAAGTAACAATCCCAAGCACCTCCTTTTTCCAAAACACAAGCTCTCAAAAGATCCTCTAGTGACTGAATCGTCCTCTCAGTCTGACCATCAGTCTGCGGATGATATGCAGAACTCAATCTCAGCTTAGTTCCCAAAGCCCTCTGCAAACCTTCCCAGAACTTCGATGTAAATCTAGGATCTCTATCCGAAACAATACTCGACGGAATACCATGCAAACTTACAATTTTCTCAATATACAACTCAGCTAATCTCTCTAACGGATAATCCATTCTGATCGGAATGAAATGAGCCGATTTTGTCAATCTGTCAACAATCACCCAAATAGCTTCAAAATTCTTAATTGTCCTCGGTAAACCAGAAACAAAATCCATACTGATACTATCCCACTTCCACTCTGGAATAGCCAACGGTTGCATTAGCCCAGACGGCTTCTGATGCTCAATCTTTGACTTCTGACAAGTCAAACAAGAATAAACAAAACTCGCAATTTCTCTCTTCATTCCCGGCCACCAAAATAACTTTTTCAAATCATGATACATCTTCGTAGCTCCAGGATGAATACTCAGGCCACTACGATGTCCTTCCTCAAGAATACTCTTCTTAAGTTCGGTAACATCCGGAATACACACCCAATTACCAAATTTCAAAACACCATTCTCATCAACTCTGAATTCACCACCTTGACCTTGATTCACTAGAGTCAACTTATCAACCAAAAGCACATCGGATTTCTGACCCTCTCTAATCTCATCCAGAATACCACTCGTTAACTTCAACATTCCCAATTTAACACTATTGTGAGTACTCTCACACACCAAACTCAAGTCTCTAAACTGCTCAATTAAATCCAATTCCTTAACCATTAACATAGACATATGCAATGATTTCCGACTCAATGCATCAGCCACTACGTTTGCTTTACCCGGATGGTAATTCAAACCAAAGTCATAATCCTTCAGAAACTCTAACCATCTCCTCTGTCTCATATTCAGCTCTTTCTGATCAAACAAATACTTTAAACTTTTATGGTCACTAAAAACCTCAAATCTTGACCCGTACAAGTAATGCCTCCATAACTTCAGAACAAATACCACGGCTGCCAACTCTAAATCGTGTGTCGGATAGTTCCTCTCATGAACCCTCAATTGTCTCGAAGCATAAGCTATAACCTGCTTGTTCTGCATCAACACACCACCCAAACCCAACAATGAAGCATCACAGTAAACCTCAAATAATTTCGACGAACTCGGTAATATCAGAATAGGAGCAGTAGTCAACTTTCTCTTTAACTCTTGGAAACCTTCTTCACATTTTGAGTCCCAAACAAACGCTTGCCCCTTTCTAGTCAACATCGTCAACGGTAACGCCAACTTAGAAAATCCCTCGATGAACTTCCTATAATAACCAGCCAAACCAAGAAAACTCCTTATCTCCGAAACTGACTTCGGAGCTTCCCACTTAGATACCGCTTCTATCTTAGAAGGATCAACAGCAACACCATCTCTTGAAATCACATGACCAAGAAAACTAACCTCTTCTAACCAAAATTCACACTTTGACAGTTTAGCAAATAACTTCTTTTCTCGTAGAACTCCTAAAACCACTCTCAAATGCTCAGCATGCTCTTCTTCAGATTTCGAATACACCAAAATATCGTCAATAAACACCACAACAAACTGATCTAGGTACGGATGGAAAATCCTATTCATATACTCCATAAACACTCCAGGCGCATTAGTCACACCAAAAGGCATTACAGAATACTCATAATGTCCATACCTCGTTCTGAAAGCAGTCTTCTGAATATCCTCAATTTTCACACGTATCTGATGATAACCCGATCTCAAATCTATTTTGCTGAACACACTCGCACCAACCAACTGATCCATCAAATCATCAATCCTCGGCAAAGGATACCGATTCTTGATCGTCACTTTATTCAGTTGCCTGTAATCCACACACAACCTCATAGTACCTTCTTTCTCCTTAACCAATAACACTGGTGCACCCCACGGTGACACACTCGGACGAATAAATTTCTTATCCAACAGATCTTCCAACTGACTCTTCAATTCAGTTAACTCAACAGCAGACATACGGTACGGAGCCACCGATATCGGCCTAGTACCAGGTACCAAATCAATCGAGAACTCAACTTCACGCTCTGGCGGTAATTCATTCACTTCTTCCGGAAACACATCAGGAAAATCACACACCACAGCTAGATCGCAAATCACCAGTTTATCTTTAGCCTCCAAAGTCGCTAACAGCATAAACAACTCTGCCCCATCTGCTACTGCCTCATTCACCTGCCTTGCTGATAGAAACAAACTCTTTCCTTCCTCATTCTCAGGAAAAATCACAGTCTTATCAAAACAGTTGATATAAACTCGGTTAAACACCAACCAGTTCATACCCAGAATAACATCAATCTGCACTAGGGGAAGACACACGAGGTCCATCCCAAAGTCTCTACCAAAAATACTCAAAGGACAATTTAAACAAACTGAAGTAGTAGTCACTGAACCCTTCGCAGGAGTATCAATCACCATACTTCCATGCATCTCAGATATCTCTAACTTAAGTTTCACAGCACAATCCAAAGATATAAAGGAATGAGTCGCACCTGTGTCAATAATAGCTACAAGAGGAAAGCCATTAATATAACACGTACCTCAGATCAAACGATCATCTGCAGAAGTCTCAGAACCCGATAAAGCAAAGACCTTGCCTCCCGACTGGTTCTCTCTCTTCGGCTTAGGACACTGTGGGCTGATATGACCCACTTCTCCACAGTTGAAACAAGTCACAGTCTTCAACCGGCACTCTGCAGCCAAGTGACCACCTTTTCCATACTTAAAACACTTCTTCTCATTACTGGTACACTCATGGATACGATGTCCAGCCTGACCACATCTGTAACACTTAGCAGGGGCACTGGAGTCTCCCCCACTAGGCCTCTTCATCCCACTCTGTCGCTGGAAACCTTTGCCAGCTGCATACGGTTTCCCACGATCATTCTGATTCTTGCCTTTCCTATCAACCCTCTGCTGATAGCTCTCCGCTCTGGCTTTGGTATCCTGTTCAAAAATCCTGCAACAGTCAACTAAATCAGAAAACACTCTAATCCGTTGATACCCAATAGCCTGCTTGATCTCGGGACGTAACCCGTTCTCAAACTTCACACATTTTGAAAATTTCCCAGTAGCCTCATCATAGGGAGTGTAATACTTCGACAGCTCTGTGACAGCATATGCGTACCGAACCTGACCTTCTGGTTATCGGCACACTCAGTCACTCGGAAGATCCTCTCGATCTCCTTCAACCATTTCTGAGCACCATCTGGATCGTATGCTCCCTTGAACATTGGAGGATTGTTCTTCTGGAACTCACTCAGTTGACGAGCAGCTCCCATTCCCACAACATTCGGATTCCCTCCAAGTACTCCAGCTAGCATACCCAGAGCCTCAGCAATCGCAGCATCGTCTCTACCTCTTCCAGCCATCTCTATTCTGAAAACCCAACAAGCTAAAACAATAAGTACGGATAGGGTTACACAACACCTATCACATACAGGGAAACAGAATAATTACGACTCGACTCGACCGACTATGCTCTGATACCACTAATGTAACACCCTTCTAAAATACCCCAAATATTTAATTAAAACAACAAATATATACATCAGAGTAAAGGTGCAAATAAGGGTGTCACACAAACACTTCACACCATTCACCATAATAACTGTCATGCTCTTTTATTAATTCAAAACATAAAGCATTTGCACAATACGCAGCGGATAGAGATTAAATCAATCATGCAAAACATGTAGCATATTACATGTAAACTGGTTCACAACCAACAACAAAACATTTAAAACATCCCATCCCGATGTTACATCTACCAGAGCATGACCCACTAAGGAGACTACACTAGACTCCAAGCACTAGCTTCTACTCAATCACTGCTCGTTACCTGAAAAATAGTTGTAAGGGTGAGTTCCTCAATCGATATAAAAAGCATTATAGAATATCATGAAATGCTAAGTAAATAACACGTTAATCACCCTAATCATCTCACACATTCAGTAACAGCACATCAACTCAATTATCATACTCAATACCAACACAATTCATACTCATACTCAATGCCAACACAAACACACGTATAATATTGGAATACATCCATTCATATTATACGTCATACATACATTATACAATGAGACTCCATGCATGCGGTACCGACTATTCGTGAACATATAGTTCAACCTCACCGATCAAATCCAGATGCGGCTACCAAGCCCACTAGTCCCACTCATTTGAGACCTAGTGACTCACTCACTAATTCCTCACCATGGGAATTAGCTACCACCCCAAGGGCTATGCTATGCACGCTAATCACCTAGCATGCAAACATCAACAACAATCTACAAAGATTTACTCACTAATTCCTCACCATGGGAATTAGCTACCACCATAAAGGCCACAATATGCATGCTAATTCACCTAGCAATGCAACATCATCAACAACAATCCACAATGGACATATGCTCACACTCTAAGCCATAAAACAGTCCATTCACCAACACATGCATAATATATACATTCACAACATTATGCATATTTTCACACATCATCAGCATATTTATCACATAATCATATCATGTCATGCCAAATAATTCAATCACAGTATTAGCACACTCTACTAATACCTATCCTACTCAAAACAACGGGAAATAATCCCTACTATATCACACACCGATATAGGCCAATCACCAATTATGTTCACAACATTAAAATATCAATTTTTCCAATTTCCAACAGTGTTAACCGGTTAACGCCCTGGGTTAACCGGTTAACGCAGGACAGAACACGCTTCCTGGCCAAATTCAACAGTGTTAACCGGTTAACGCCCTGGGTTAACCGGTTAACGCAGACAGAACAGCAATTTCTCAGAAATCACAACAGTGTTAACCGGTTAACACCCTGGGTTAACCGGTTAACGCAGACAAAACAACAATTTTTCCCAATTTATAACAGTGTTAACCGGTTAACACCCTGGGTTAACCGGTTAACGCAAGACAGAAAGCTGTTCCTGCGCTAACACGAAGCAGAATGCAGAATTCTCCGCATTTTCCGCCGTTGGAGGACTTCCGGACCTCCGATTCCGATTCCGTAAAAAGCTATACGTTCGGGAATTCACAACTCACACAAATACAGATTCAATTACAGCTTTAACACAACTTATCCAACACAATTTCTCAGCATTCAACATCCCAATTAGGGTCAATTCAACGGTTTATCACTACCCATTACATGTTAACCCATAATACCCATTAAACGACGATAAACCCCCCTTACCTGAGTTAATCCGGCAATCCTTTAGCCTCAAGCTCTTCTCTTCTCCAACCTTCTTCCTCTTGCTCTGCCTCTTTGCCCTTTTCCTCTTTTTGAGCCGCTTCTCTGTTTTCACGTGAAAACTCTTTTTACCCAAAATGAAACTCTTTTTCCTTATTTCCAACTTATATATTTTCCAATAATTATTATTCCAATAATAATAATAATAATAATAATAATAATAATCCAAAAATTCCAATTATTTAATTAAATTAATAAATATAATATTAATTTAAATTAAATAATTATCTTATTTTTATCGGGTTGTTACATCTTCAGCCTTCCAATTGGAGTCCGTCACCAATTGTTGGGAAAATCCAGCTATCCAAGTCATAATCGTTATCAGTATCTTCCACAGCATTGACAGTCTCGTCATGATTAGGCAGAGGAGCAATGATGATATTAGGAGTCTCCGGAGGATCAGAGGTAGCCGCCTGTATCTTTCCACTTCGAATGCCGCTTTCAACATGTTCACTTGTTAATATAAGTTCAGTGAAACCCAATGAGGAGCTCCTCAATAGATGGCTGTAGAATGGGCCAGTCAGTGTGCTCATGAACATGTCCACTAACTCTCTGTCAGTCAGAGGAGGTTTGACTCTGCCAGCCAAATCTCTCCATTTTTGAGCATATTCTTTGAAGCTTTCTTTAGATCCCATAGTCATATTCTGCAACTGTAACCGAGTAGGTGCTAATTCAAAATTATACTGGTAATGCTTGTAGAAAGCTGTCACTAAGTCAGTCCAGGTGTGGATGTCAGAGCTCTCGAGCTGATAGTACCATTCTAACTGTGTGCCAGACAGACTCTCTTGGAAGAAATGGATCCATAGTTTCCTATTAGTGGTATACGGCTGAATCTTTCTCACATAAGCTCTCAGATGCATCTGAGGACAAGATGCCCCATCGTATATAGTGAAAGTGGGGATCTTGAATTTGCAGGGAATGACCACGTCAGAGACCAGTCCCAAGCTTTCGAAATCCAGACCGGGCGCCTTTTGACCCTCCATAGCTAGCATACGTTCTTCCAGCAACTTATACTTGTCATCTTTTGGAGAGTACAGTTCATTTTCATAATCTTCATCATCGTCCTCAGGGTTGAAGAGATCAACATTCTCATCTTCCGAATCATTTTCTGTCTCCTCTTCTTAATCCTTCGGAATTCTAATCTTGACTCCTGCAGCCTGTCCCTTAAGCCTTCTTCCCGGGTTAATGTAACTCACAGGTTTCTTGTCCTTTTTCTTCTCGAGCAAGAGAGCCTTCAGTTCCTCCTGCCCCTTGGATAAGTTCAAGATCATCTCCTGGAGTTGAGCATTCTGAGCATGGAGATCTTTGACAGTTTGTTCGAGGTCCATTTTTCTGTTTGGAGGAAAACCGTGAGAACATTGATCCCTTTAGAGTACCTGTTATGCAATGTGATGTTATGCTATGCCATGTATGAAATGTTTTCCATGTTTTAAAGTCCTTGAAATGGTTAGTACAATGCCATGGTGTCATGATGTTATGATGTTATGATGTTATGATGTTATGATGTTATGAGGTTATGTAAATAACAAGCACAAGCAAGTCACACAATCATCATTCCTAAGTTTTAAGGCTTGCATGAGTTCCATAGGTAAGTACCCTCCCCACTGAAGTTTGGTTGGTTCAACCTGTCCTAGAATAGTAACTGGGTTCTAGAAGGATCTCAAATCATTGACCTTCCTTTAAGTCCACTTCAGTGCAACACCAAGTGGTTGACCGAAGCTTCCCTAAAGTCCAATCTCAAAGAGTGTAGTATCGAGTCTCAACCAACCTCAGTCGGAACCGAAGTCAGTTATCTCACTACTTTCTAATGGCTAGGATGAGTCAATTAGGGTTCTAAAGGTCTGGTTAATGCTTTGATGACACCACGCGGGAGCCAAAATTTTCCTCAAGTAAACATGAGGAACATCAGGACATCCAAAGTGTCACATTAACCGTAGCCATCATTTTGACCATTCCAGTATACGCCGGATAGTCGCGATGATCTCTTGCTACTTACCTAAGGTACACTAGATCCGGGTGTAGGATCTTTCACTCAAAAATACCCAAGAAATCCCTTAAAATTAAATCATACAATTTGAATAAGTGATCTTGTTTTTAAGGTAACCTCTCTTTTTATTTATCCCTAGCAGAGTCGCCAGTTCTGTCGTACGGTGAACTGACTTTATGTGTTTTGCTTTGGAAAGCAAATGTCGCGGTTAGCAAGAGTCGCCACCGACTTTTCTTTTATCCAATAAGGAAAGGTGGAAAAGAACAGGAAAGACCTTAATTAGATTTTGGGTTCGGGAGGTAAATTATACAAAGGGAAGGTGTTAGCACCCTTTGTATCCATGGTTATCCATGGGCTCTTAATTGCTTGATCACTTATGTTTGTCTGGAAAAAGTGGTGGTGAATTGTTTAGAAAATTTTTTGAAAAGAGAATTTAACTTTGTAATGATTCTTGTATGAATGTATACAAAGTGGTTATCTCGTTTAGTTTTGAAAGTTGTTTAGAAAAATATAACTCGGTAATGATTCTAGCATGAATGTATACCAAGTGGTGATTTTCTAAAAGATGTTTTGAAAAGGTGTGAGGTGTGAAAAGTATTTCGATTTGTGAGTAAGCAATTAAGAGTTATACCTACCCCAAGGTCTTGATGGGCATTTCCTATCCTTGTGAGGGTAAAACCGTCCTTATTATTGAGAAATAAGTAGTTTTATCCTTTGGATGTAAAAGGGTCATCGTAGGGTCATCGATTGGTCATTGAAGGCAACATTTGTGAGGATACCTTAGCATTCGAAGGGACTATCATCATTTAACCGTAGGCTACACCGAAGGGTCATCGAGGGACAAAGGCAACATTCGAGGGACTATGATGATTTAACCGAAGGGTCTTTGCTAAGTGCATCCCCATATTCGCGGGACATGACCATAATACCGTAATATCGTAGGGTAACAAAAAGAGGTCCAAGATCGCATATTTAAAGGCAAAGTTTTACAATTAATTAGATAGCCGTAATCGATTAAGTAATTAGGTCCACATTAAAATCGATGAAATCAATACATTAAAATCAACTAGGTAATTTAGGATGAATCTCCACATTAAAATTAAGTAATTCAGAATCCATCTCCATAAGGGTATCCCACACATGAAGTGGAATACCTAGCCGGCCGTTTCCTCGGGAATATGTAAGCCTTTACATAATTCAGCACACGGGTTAGAACATCGAGATAAAGTACAATTGAAAATTGCACCACAAAATAAACACAACAGTCATAAAGTCAGGCCAAATAATGCAGACTTATAATAAATCTTGATTAGATAAACATAAAGTAGTAGTCACTGAACCCTTTGCAGGAGTATCAATTACCATACTACCAAACATCTCAGATATCTCTAACTCAAGTTTCACAGCACAATCCAAAGATATAAAGGAATGAGTCGCACCTGTGTCAATAATAGCTACAAGAGGAAAGCCATTAATATAACACGTACCTCGGATAAGTCTGTCTTCACTGGAGGTTTGAGTCCCGGTCAAAGCGAACACCTTCCCAGTCTGAGATTTCTTTGGCTTCTGACACTGACTTCCAATATGCCCTTCTTCGCCACAATTAAAACAAATCATTTCCTTGTGCTTGCAATCAGCTATTGCATGACCAGTCTTACCACAACGAAAACACCTCTTTACTTCAACAGTGCATACATTACTCTTATGGCCAGCCTGACCACATTTGAAGCAAACTATACCAGCAGGAGCACCTCCCCCACTAGCTCTCTGAGCCGAAGCAGCTCTTTGCTTCCCTTTTCCAGATGGAGCATCATACGGCTTGCCACGGTTTTGATGTTGCTTGCCTCTGCGATCCCTGACAACCTTGTAATGAGCATTATTGTCTTCTTCAAATATCCTGCAGCTATCAACCAATTCAGTAAAAATGCGTATCTTCTGATACCCAACAACCTTCTTAATTTCAGAGCGCAATCCATTTTCAAACTTGATGCACTTTGAAAATTCAGCACCAGCACCAGTGTAATGAGGATAAAATTTGGACAGCTCCACAAATTTCGCAGCATAATCAGTGACAGACATGTTTCCTTGCTTCAGCTCAAGGAACTCAATTTCCTTCTTACCACGGACATCTTCCGGATAGTACTTCCTCAGAAATTCCCTACGGAATACATCCCAAGTAATGGCTTCACCTGCCACGGTCAACCTCTCGTGAGTCTCTAGCCACCAGTCATCAGCTTCGACTGCTAGCATGTGAGTACCATACCGAACCTTCTGAGCTGGAGTGCAATCCATAACACGGAAGATTCTCTCAATCTCTTTCAACCATTCCAAGGCTGCATCTGGATCATGCTTCCCTTTAAACACCGGCGGATTCTCTCTCTGAAAAGTCGCCAAGCTACGTGATCCAGCATCTCCACCAGCATTTGGCAAGTTCTGCACAGCTTGTGCCATCGCTTGCATTGCGGCAGCCATTGCAGCATCATTCCTTCCAGCCATTTCAACTTATCAATACAACACAACTTAAAGTTAGATTGGTAACAATACACAATTGTTAGACAGTAACGACACGACAACTGGCCGGACAGACCGACCTGCTCTGATACCACTAATGTAACACCCTTCTAAAATACCCCAAATATTTAATTAAAATAACAATATATCAATCAAAGTAAATATGCATTCAAGGGTGTCACACAACTACTTCACACCATAATAACTGTCATGCTCTTTATTTAAATCAAAATAACAGTTTTGCATAATTCGCAGCGGATATAAATCAACCAACCATTCAAAACATACAACGTTTTACAGTTAAAAGGTTCAACAACCAACAATAAAACAATTAAAACATCCCGTCCCGATGTTACATCTATCAGAGCATGACCCACTAAAGCGACTACACTAGACTCCAAGCATTAGCTTCTACTCAACTCATTGCTCGTTACCTGAAAAATAGTTGTAAGGGTGAGTTCCTCAATCGATATAACAAGCATTATAAATTCTCATGTTATGTTAAGTAATTTAACTCATTAATCACCCAATATCAACACAACTCATATACATACTCAAGATCAATACCACTGATACCCATACAACAAACCAACATAATGCAACTCTAATGAGACTCGACTCGTCATGCATGTGGTACCATTCGGAGTAAAACTCCCAACTTAAAATCATTGCCATTTTAGTGGGCATCAAGGCATAAGCCTTCAACTTTCAACTTAAAAATTGCCAATCCAGGCCAACGTGGTGTGAGCAAAGCTCCGACTTAATGCATATGAATGTACATGGCACATACGACTTCAAAGGTTCGACAACATAATAACAACAGCACCACAACAATGTTTTCAACAAAATCAACTTATAATCAACTTTGGCTCACCAAGCCTACAACTTAATATTTTCCACAACTTTAACACAACTTATCAACATATTTGTATCAACACTTCATAACATAAACTCAACAAAATTACTCATCAAAATCAACGATAATAGGCCAATCGCCAATTATGTTTACAACATTAAAATATCATTTTTTCCAATTTCTAACAGTGTTAACCGGTTAACGCCCTGGGTTAACCGGTTAACGCAGGAAAAATACATTTTCTGGCAAAACGCAACAGTGTTAACCGGTTAACGCCCTGGGTTAACCGGTTAACGCAGGCAAAACAACACATTTTCACAAAATATAACAGTGTTAACCGGTTAACGCCCTGGGTTAACCGGTTAACGCAGACAAAACAGCAGTTCCTGCGCTAACACAAAGCAGAATGCAGAATTCTCCGCATTTTCCGCCGTTGGAGGACTTCCGGACCTCCGATTCCAATTCCGTAAAAAGCTACATTATCGGAAACTCACAACACATACAATTATCGATTCAATTTCAGTTTTCATACAACTTATTCATCACAATTTTTCAGCATTCCAAATCCCAATTAGGGTCAATTCAACGGTTTATCACTACCCATTACATGCTAACCCATAATACCCATTAAACGACGATAAACCCCCCTTACCTGAGATAATCCGGCAATCTCTAAGCTTCAAGCTTTTCCGTTCTTCAACCTTTGCTCTCTAGCTCTTCCTCTTTGCCCTTTCTCCACTTTCCACTTTTCAGCCGCTTCTCTGTTTCACGTGAAAACTCTTTACCAAAAATGAAAACCCTTTTCTCTTATTCCAACTTATATATTTTCCAATAATTATTATTCCAAATAATAATAATAATAATCCAATAATTCAATTTATTTAATTAAATTAATAAATATATTATTAACTTAATTTAAATAATTCTCTTATTTTATTCGGGGTGTTACACTGACCACTCTTGGTATCGGATGGAGTTGGGCGGAGGTAACTTCGGTGCGGATGAGCGGCCTTCAGGGTTTCTTTACTCTGAATTCTCTGGGTTAGCAGGGTTTACTGTCTATGCCAGGGTTTCTGCCCGTCTTCGTCCGTCGTTCCTCTCCCTTTTTCTGACTGAAGCTTGGCTATTTATAATGCTCTTGTTGTGACCTAATGGGCTCAGAATGAAGCCCAAAAATTCTGATATTCGCAAGCTTCGCTAGGCGAGTGTGTAGCGAAGGGTTCGCTAGGCGAAGGATATGCTCGCCTAGCGAGCAGGCCATCTGTGACCTAATGGGCTCAGAATGAAGCCCAATAATTCTGGTATTCGCCAGCTTCGCTAGGCGAAGGAGTTGCTCGCCTAGCGAGCAAGCTAGTTTGGGCCTTTTTCTGGATTGGGCCTGTTGTGAGCTGGGCCTTTGTTCCTTTAAGGTCAATGCCTTGAAAAATAAGTTGGAGTACCTTGAAAAATGCCTTGTAATATGAACGGGCAAATTTTGGGGTATGACAACCTCATTCAAGAGATAATAGATAGAGGAGATGCGAAAATATGCAGAGTACCTACACTTGACAATATTGCTGACCAACTGACAAAGCCTCTTGCGCAGCAGAAGCATAATGGCCATACTAGATCTATGGGCATTAGGGGTATGCCTGATTGGCTCTAGTGCTAGTGGAAGATTGTTGGTGTAAGCCCTAGAGGCCAATATTTTTGGTACTTGTATTGAATTATTTATTAATAATAAAAGGCTTTTTCTTTATTATGTTTGTTTAATAAAGTCCCTAAAATAGCTAGTCCGTTTAATGTATCAAGTATGACTTAATAATGAGATCACATTAAACATAAGGACACTATTCTTAAAGTATCCGTAGTCGAGCTTTATTGTGAAGTGGGATAACATTAAAGCATTAAGACTATTATGTATATAGACTGATGATCACATCTCATGGATCATGGATAAGGAGTTATCAAGTCTTAAACATAGGTATAAATATTAAGAGTAATATTTATACTGGATTGACCCATTATGAGAATACTATATAGAATGTTATGCAAAGTGTCATAAGTTATTCTCATGGTGATAATGGTGTATGCCACCCTTCGACCTGAAACCACTATGGATCCTAGATGTAGAGTCGAGTGCTTTATTGCTGATCAAACATTGTCCGTAACTGGATGACCATAAAGACAGCTGATGGGTACTCCACGAAGCATGCTAAGGGACATGAGTGACCTAGATGGAATTTGCCCATCCTGCGTAACAGGATAAATGTCTATGGGCCCAATATTGAACTGGACAATAATGACACGGTCTATGCCCTGTGTTCAATATAGAAATAAGGGCAAAAGGGTAATTGTACACATAAGTATTATCACAGAAGGATTTGTCAGATCACATGACATTTTCGTGTCTTAGGTAGCAGTGATGTGTTGCTAGATACCGCTCACTGTTTATTATGTTAAATACGTGATTTAATATAATTGTCAATGTCGCGAAAACCTACAGGGTCACACACAAAGGACGGATTGATGAGAGATAGAGTAACTAAGGAACACCGTAAGGTACGGTGCACTTAAGTGAATTATAGAACATCGTAAGGTACGGTGTACTTAAGTAGAATACGAAATATGGTACCACGCGCTTAAGTGATTTTGGGCATATTATAAGATATGGGCCCCATACACTTAAGTGGGCTTTTTAGCTTGTAGCCCACACAAGTGGTTCTATAAATAGAACCCTTGTGCATAAGCATTCATTGCGGTTGCAATTTCGTTCTCTCTCTCTCTCTCTCTCTCTCTCTCTCTCTCTCTCTCTCTTCTCTCTCTCTCTCTCTCTCTCTCTCTCTCTCTCTCTCTCTCTCTCTCTCTCTCTCTCTCTCTCTCTCTCTCTCTCTCAAAGCCTTCATTCGTAGTAGCTAGCACTGAGATTGAAGGAATCCGTTCGTGTGGACTGAGTAGAGGCGTTGTCGTCGTTCAACATTCGTGATCACTCCATAGATCTGCATCAAAGGTTTCAATCGTCACAAGAGGTAACCTTTCTATCACTGATCATGCCCATTCGTAAGGATCACTAAAGGAGAAAATTTTAATTACCGATGCGTTTTGGATCGCCCTTCTCCTTCAGTATTGTTGGTGTAAGCCTTAGAGGCCAATACTTTTGGTACTTGTATCGAATTATTTATAAATAATAAAAGGCTTTTTCTTTATTATGTTTGTTTAATAAAGTCCCTAGAATAGCTAGTCCGTTTAATGTATCAAGTATGACTTAATCATGAGATCACATTAAACATAAGAACTGTACTCTTAAAGTATCCGTAGTCGAGCTCTATTGTGAAGTGGGATAACATTAAAGCATTAAGACTATTATGTATATAGACTGATGATCACATCTCATGGATCATGGATAAGGAGTTATCAAGTCTTAAACATAGGTATGAATATTAAGAGTAATATTTATACTGGATTGACCCGCTATGAGAATACTATATAGAATGTTATGCAAAATGTCATAAGTTATTCTCATGGTGATAATGGTGTATGCCACCCTTCGACCTGAAACCACTATGGATCCTAGATGTAGAGTCAAGTGCTTTATTGCTGATCAAACGTTGTCCGTAACTAGATGACCATAAAGACAGTTGATGGGTACTCCACGAAGCATGCTAAGGGACATGAGTGACCTAGATGGAATTTGCCCATCCTGCGTAACAGGATAAATGTCTATGGGCCCAATATTGAACTGGACAAGGATGACAAGTTCTATGCCTTATGTTCAATATAGACATAAGGGTAAAAGGGTAATTGTACACATAAGTATTATCACAGAAGGATTTGTCAGATCACATGACATTTTCGTGTCTTGGGTAGCAGTGATGTGTTGTAAATCCTGCTTTTCTCCCCTGTGCAGAGTGTATCCTTGATATGTTCACTTTAACCGGTGACGGATATTCTCTCTGTTGGTATTCTATCCAGTAGCTGGTAGATGTAATTCCTACTTTTTGTTTAGTTGGTTTATGTCATACCCCAAAATTTGCCCGTTCATATTACAAGGCATTTTTCAAGGTGCTCCAACTTATTTTTCAAGGCATTGACCTTAAAGGAACAAAGGCCCAGCTCACAACAGGCCCAATCCAAAAAAAGGCCCAAACTAGCTTGCTCGCTAGGCGAGCAACTCCTTCGCCTAGCGAAGCTGGCGAATACCAGAATTATTGGGCTTCATTCTGAGCCCATTAGGTCACAGATGGCCTGCTCGCTAGGCGAGCATATCCTTCGCCTAGCGAACCCTTCGCAACACGCTCGCCTAGCGAAGCTTGCGAATATCAGAATTTTTGGGCTTCATTCTGAGCCCATTAGGTCACAACAAGAGCATTATAAATAGCCAAGCTTCAGTCAGAAAAATGGGGAGGAACGACGGACGAAGACGGGCAGAAACCCTGGCATAGACAGTAAACCCTGCTAACCCAGAGAATTCAGAGTAAAGAAAACCTGAAGGCCGCTCATCCGCACTGAAGTTACCTCCGCCCAACTCCATCCGATACCAAGAGTGGTCAGCCCCTTCAACATCGCAGCTCAGTTGCAAACAGGTTTGCGCATCACTACTGTTTTATGCTTTTAATCGGTAATCTCTACATACATAAGGCATCATGATTAAATTCTTGGATATGTAATTTGATTTCACATATGAATTTAAGTATGCCTGAATATCCTGAATGTTTGTCCATGCTATTCCTGTAATTCAATGCCATAAAGTGCAGGGTTCCGGAGATCATGCTGCTATCAAACTCAAAACCTGTAGCAGCTCGCTGGCACATCGCTAAGCGAGCTTGTAGCGAGCACTCGCTAAGCCTTCGCTAGGCGAAGCAGGAGCGAACGGGACAGTGGCTGTTTTGTTTCTTTTCTGTTCTGCCTTATGTTTATCTAATCAAGATTTATTATAATCCTACATTATTTGGCCTGACTTTATGACTGTTGTGTTTATTTTATGGTGCAATTTTCAATTGTACTTTATCTCGATGTTCTAACCCGTGTGCTGAATTATGTAAAGCCTTACATATTCCCGAGGAAACGGCCGGCTAGGTATTCCACTTCATGTGTGGGATACCCTTATGGAGATGGATTCTGAATTACTTAATTTTAATGTGGAGATTCATCCTAAATTACCTAGTTGATTTTAATGTATTGATTTCATCGATTTTAATGTGGACCTAATTACTTAATCGATTACGGCTATCTAATTAATTGTAAAACTTTGCCTTTAAATATGCGATCTTGGACCTCTTTTTGTTACCCTACGATATTACGGTATTATGGTCATGTCCCGCGAATGTGGGGATGCACTTAGCAAAGACCCTTCGGTTAAATCATCATAGTCCCTCGAATGTTGCCTTTGTCCCTCGATGACCCTTCGGTGTAGCCTACGGTTAAATGATGATAGTCCCTTCGAATGCTAAGGTATCCTCACAAATGTTGCCTTCAATGACCAATCGATGACCCTACGATGACCCTTTTACATCCAAAGGATAAAACTACTTATTTCTCAATAATAAGGACGGTTTTACCCTCACAAGGATAGGAAATGCCCATCAAGACCTTGGGGTAGGTATAACTCTTAATTGCTTACTCACAAATCGAAATACTTTTCACACCTCACACCTTTTCAAAACATCTTTTAGAAAATCACCACTTGGTATACATTCATGCTAGAATCATTACCGAGTTATATTTTTCTAAACAACTTTCAAAACTAAACGAGATAACCACTTTGTATACATTCATACAAGAATCATTACAAAGTTAAATTCTCTTTTCAAAACATTTTCTAAACAATTCACCACCACTTTTTCCAGACAAACATAAGTGATCAAGCAATTAAGAGCCCATGGATAACCATGGATACAAAGGGTGCTAACACCTTCCCTTTGTATAATGTACCTCCCGAACCCAAAATCTAATTAAGGTCTTTCCTGTTCTTTTCCACCTTTCCTTATTGGATAAAAGAAAAGTCGGTGGCGACTCTTGCGAACCGTGACATTTGCTTTCCAAAGCAAAAACACATAAAGTCAGTTCACCGTACGACTGAACTGGCGACTCTGCTGGGGATACTTAAAAAGAGAGGTTACCTTAAAAAACAAGATCACTTATTCAAATTGTCTGATTTACTTTTAAGGGATTGCTTGGGTATTTTATGCTTGAGTGAAAGATCCTACACCCGGATCTAGTGTACCTTAGGTAAGTAGCAACAGATCATCGCGACTATCCGGCGTATACTGGAATGGTCAAAATGATGGCTACGGTTAATGTGACACTTTGGATGTCCTGATGTTCCTCATGTTTACTTGAGGAAAAATTTGGCTTCCGCGTGGTGTCAGCAAAGCATTAACCAGACCTTTAGAACCCTAATTGACTCATCCTAGCCATTAGAAAGTAGTGAGATAACTGACTTCGGTTCCGACTGGGGTTGGTTGAGACTCGATACTACACTCTTTGAGATTGGACTTTAGGGAAGCTTCGGTCAACCACTTGGAGTTGCACTGAAGTGGACTTAAAGAAAGGTCAATGATTTGAGATCCTTCTAGAACCCGGTTACTATTCTAGGACAGGTTGAACCAACCAAACTTCAGTGGGGAGGGTACTTACCTATGGAACTCATGCAAGGCTTAAAAACTCAGGAATGAGGGTTGTGGGACTTGCTTGTGCTTGTTATTTAACATCATAACATCATAACATCATAACATCATAACATCACAACATCATGGCATTGTACTAACCATTTCAAGGACTTTAAATATTGAAAACATTTTATACGTTGCATAGCATAACATAACATTGCATAACAGGTATTCTAAAGAATCAATGTCCTCACGGTCTTCCTATTGCAAACAGAAAAATGGACCTTGAACAAACTGTCAAAGATCTCCAGGCTCAGAATGCTCAATTCCAGGAGATGATCTTGAACTTATCCAAGGGGCAGGAGGAACTGAAGGCTCTCTTGCTCGAGAGGAAAAAAGGACAAGAAACCTGTGAGTTACATTAACCCGGGAAGAAGGCTTAAGGGACAGGTTGCAGGAGTCAAGATTAGAATTCCGAAGGATCAAGAAGAGGAGACAGAAAATGATTCGGAAGATGAGAATGCTGATCTCTTCAACCCTAAGGACGATGATGAAGATTATGAAAATGAACTGTACTCTCCAAAAGATGACAAGTATAAGTTGCTGGAAGAACGTATGCTAGCTATGGAGGGTCAGAAGGCGCCCGGTCTGGATTTCGAAGGCTTGGGTCTGGTCTCTGATGTGGTCATTCCTCACAAATTCAAGATCCCCACTTTCACTATATACGATGGGGCATCTTGTCCTCAGATGCATCTGAGAGCTTATGTGAGAAAGATTCAGCCGTATACCACTAATAGGAAACTATGGATCCATTTCTTCCAAGAGAGTCTGTCTGGCACACAGTTAGAATGGTACTATCAGCTCGAGAGCTCTGACATCCACACCTGGACTGACTTAGCGACAACTTTCTACAAGCATTACCAGTATAATTCTGAATTAGCACCTACTGGGTTACAGTTGCAGAATATGACTATGGGATCTAAAGAAAGCTTCAAAGAATATGCTCAAAAATGGAGAGATTTGGCTGGCAGAGTCAAACCTCCTCTGACTGACAGAGAGTTAGTGGACATGTTCATGAGCACACTGACTGGCCCATTCTACAGCCATCTATTGAGGAGCTCCTCATTGGGTTTCACTGAACTTATATTAACAGGTGAACATGTTGAAAGCGACATTCAAAGTGGAAAGATACAGGCGGCTACCTCTGATCCTCCGGAGACTCCTAATGTCATCATTGCTCCTCTGCCTAATCATGACGAGACTGTCAATGCTATGGAAGATACTGATAACGATTATGACTTGGATAGCTGGATTTTCCCAACAATTGGTGACGGACTCCAATTGGAAGGCTGAAGACACTATCCCAATTTCCTTTAGTCAGGAGTAATTGTTATTGCTTATTTTAATGTATTAAATTTTGTTAAAGGTTTTGTCATTTTTATAAGCATATTCACATTCAATAAATCAATGGACCTTTTTGCATTCAAATATTGCGCTCTTTATATTTCTTGTCATTTCTCAAACAAGCTATGCTTTCTTGCACACACTCACGTAACAATTCGCAGACCCATATCCACTCTGGATCCTGTTGATAATAATTCTACTACTGTTCATTATGACTTTGAAAATCCGATCTACCAAGCCGAGGATGGAAGTGAGGAAGATTGTGAAGTACCTGGAGAGCTTGTCAGACTACTGCAAGAAGAAAAGACTATTCAGCCGCATGGGGCATCGATCGAAATCATAAATCTGGACTGCGTCGCCCGATTTAACTCCCATTTGACCGCTACTTGCGAATCCATCTCCAAATTACCGAGACAAAATCAAGAAGTATCTCCAAGAACCTCCAATTCTGATGCCACCAGTTGAAAGAAGACCTCTAATCATGTATTTGACCGTGTTAGAAAATTCAATAGGGTGTGTGTTGGGGCAACATGACGAATCTGGTCGAAAAGAGCATGCAATATACCACCTTAGCAAAAAGGTACCGACTGTGAAACAAGATACTCACAGCTCGAGAAAGCTTGCTGTGCTTTGGCCTGGGCTGCTCGCCGACTAAGACAGTATATGTTGAATCGTACCGCTTTATTGATTTCTAAGATGGATCTTATCAAATACACGTTTGCGAAATCTGCTATCTCCTGAAAGAGCTATCACTGATTATGGTGCTATTTTGAACAACCAGATGATTACTGAACTCTGCACGTAGTTCAAAATAAAACACCATAATTCCGAAGTGGCGACTTGGTAATAAAGCATATCATTCTACCACAAGGTGATTCTAGAGGCAAAAGGGACTCCCACATACGAAGGGCCATTTGTAGTTAAGAAGGTATTCTCTGGTGGAGCCATGATGCTTGTTACAGTGGATGACGAAGAGTCCCCGCATCACGTGAACACGGACATAGTTAAAAAATACTACGCATGTACACCCGGCAAGTCGAAAACCTGAAAAGGCGGCTTGGGCAAAAAAGGGTATCCTGGTGGACTGAAAACCTGAAAAGGCGGTCCAGGCAAAAATTAGGGATTAAAGCGTATGACTATGTCCCGTTCTCGGTCAGCTTCACCCAAGTCAAAGGGACTGAACAAGCCAATCACTTCTATCCGACAACAGGAGATGACATGCTTGAAGACATAATGACAGTAGCAAAATTAGAATCAATAGGACCTTTTCTGCATAGCTTTCTCTTTGTTTCCTTGACAATTTCCTCTTACTAGGATTTCTGTCTCCTTGTACACGAATTGCCTGTTTATAGGCCCTCTTTCAAAATCGATACAATTTTACTTCCAAAGAAATGATTTTGTTTTACTTCCTCTGTTTTGTTTGCGTAAATGTCCATTGATTTAATTTGAATTGATATATGCATTTGAATATGATTGATGTTTACCGAAAAAACATGCATGAAATAGCAATAACAGTTACTGAAAGACTTTAGGGTCGAAGATAAGGTCTAACCATGCTTACCAAGAAGTCCGATTACAAATCCTGTTCCCCAGCATAAACCAGCTATTCCCCAGAAGAAATTGGTATCACTAGACAGGCTGGTCATCTCTTCCATCCCCAACAAAAACTGGCTATTTCCAGAAGAGGTCGGCATCACCAGACAGACTGGTCATCTTTTCTATCCCCAACCAGGCTCTGTCGAATATTTCTACCATCAGACAAGAATCAAGTACCCCCAGCTGAGAAAGGGTCATCGCTACAAATATCTCCAACCAGAATATGGGGATTTATTTTTCCCCGGCGAAAGTTTCAGACACATAATCCATTCATGCATCATTTCGCATCATATACATGCATACAATGTTCGCGTTTATTTCAGACGCATAATTCATTCATTACATCATTTCACAACATACACATGCATACCTTGTTCGCATTCAGTTTCAGAAGCATAAAACATCTCATGCATCATGACATGGCATGAAGCTAACTTTATTTTTCAGGTTAATTATCCTCCTAAGGATGGTATCTTTAAGCCCATCCCGACCATTTATTGCAAATACAGCATCTACAAATACGATCAGATACAGTCTAACGTACGGTTCATTCTGATTCAGCTCAACATATGACTCCTTCCATTCAGATATGATCTAACGGACGATCCATTCTGACCTTCAACTACTCCAATACGGTCTAATTTACGACCCAGTTGGACCTTTCATTTCTCATATGCTACCTAGCGTACGGTACATTTCTGAAGTGTAGTCTAGCGTATGACTACCCCTTTCATCATCAGATTCAGCCTACCGGACGGCTCATTCTGCTCAAATACGGTCTAATGTACGACCCAGTTAGACCTTCATCTCCTCAGATGCTACCTAGTGTACGGTACATTTCTGAAGTGTAGTCTAGCATACGACCACCCCTTTCATCATCAGATTCAGCCTAACGGACGACTCATTCTGCTCAAATATGGTCTAATGTACGACCCAGTTAGACCTTCATCTCCTCAGATACAGCCTAATGGACGGCTCATCTTGCAACTCAGATACGATCTAGCGTATGATCCATTCTGATCTTTCATCCCCAGCGAAGTCACCCGCCTAATGAACAACTCACTCTGCTATTCAGATACGGTCTAGCGTATGATCCATTCTGATCCCTTATCCCTAGCAACGTATAACGCACTCCGACTCCCCAGCGAAGTCGACAGCCTAATGGATGACTCACTATACGGTCTGGCGTATGACCCGGTATGACACCCATGTCTTCAGATATCGTCTAACGTACGACACAATCTGAAGCCCTCATCATCAAACTTTCTGGATGGCATCTTTAAGCCCATCTCCATCAAGACTAATTGACAAGTGCAAATTTTTGGGGCATTCTAGTGTTCAATAATCTTCCACCTCCAGACCACGAATGGCATACATGCCATCCTAACTCTCTCGGTTCAAGAATATTGAACAGGGGCAGCTGTCATACCCCAAAATTTGCCCGTTCATATTACAAGGCATTTTTCAAGGTACTCCAACTTATTTTTCAAGGCATTGACCTTAAAGGAACAAAGGACCAACTCACAACAGGCCCAATCCAGAAAAAGGCCCAAACTAGCTTGCTCGCTAGGCGAGCAACTCCTTCACCTAGCGAAGCTGGCGAATACCAGAATTATTGGGCTTCATTCTGAGCCCATTAGGTCACAGATGGCCTGCTCGCTAGGCGAGCATATCCTTCGCCTAGCGAACCCTTCGCTACACGCTCGCCTAGCGAAGCTTGCGAATATCATAATTTTTGGGCTTCATTCTGAGCCCATTAGGTCACAACAAGAGCATTATAAATAGTCAAGCTTCAGTCAGAAAAATGGGGAGGAACGACGGACGAAGACGGGCAGAAACCCTGGCATAGACAGTAAACCCTGCTAACCCAGAGAATTCAGAGTAAAGAAACCCTGAAGGCCGCTCATCCGCACTGAAGTTACCTCCGCCCAACACCATCCGATACCAAGAGTGGTCAGCCCCTTCAACATCGCAGCTCAGTTGCAAACAGGTTTGCGCATCACTACTGTTTTATGCTTTTAATCGGTAATCCCTACATACATAAGGCATCATGATTAGATTCTTGGATATGTAATTTGATTTCACATATGAATTTAAGTATGCCTGAATATCCTGAATGTTTGTCCATGCTATTCCTGTAATTCAATTCCATAAAGTGCAGGGTTCCGGAGATCATGCTGTTATCAAACTCAAAACCCGTAGCAGCTCGCTGGCACATCGCTAAGCGAGCCTGTAGTGAGCACTCGCTAAGCCTTCGCTAGGCGAAGCAGGAGCGAACGGGACAGTGGCTATTTTGTTTCTTTTCTGTTCTGCCTTATGTTTATCTAATCAAGATTTATTACAATCCTGCATTATTTGGCCTGACTTTATGACTGTTGTGTTTATTTTGTGGTGCAATTTTCAATTGTACTTTATCTCGATGTTCTAACCCATGTGCTGAATTATGTAAAGGCTTACATATTCCCGAGGAAACGGCCGGCTAGGTATTCCACTTCATGTGTGGGATACCCTTATGGAGATGGATTCTGAATTACTTAATTTTAATGTGGAGATTCATCCTAAATTACCTAGTTGATTTTAATGTATTGATTTCATCGATTTTAATGTGGACCTAATTACTTAATCGATTACGGCTATCTAATTAATTGTAAAACTTTGCCTTTAAATATGCGATCTTGGACCTCTTTTTGTTACCCTACGATATTACGGTATTATGGTCATGTCCCGCGAATGTGGGGATGCACTTAGCAAAGACCCTTCGGTTAAATCATCATAGTCCCTCGAATGTTGCCTTTGTCCCTCGATGACCCATCGGTGTAGCCTACGGTTAAATGATGATAGTCCCTTCGAATGCTAAGGTATCCTCGCAAATGTTGCCTTCAATGACCAATCGATGACCCTACGATGATTCTTTTACATCCAAAGGATAAAACTACTTATTTCTCAATAATAAGGACGGTTTTACCCTCACGAGGATAGGAAATGCCCATCAAGACCTTGGGGTAGGTATAACTCTTAATTGCTTACTCATAAATCGAAATACTTTTCACACCTCACACCTTTTCAAAACATCTTTTAGAAAATCACCACTTGGTATACATTCATGCTAGAATCATTACCGAGTTATATTTTTCTAAACAACTTTCAAAACTAAACGAGATAACCACTTTGTACATTCATACAAGAATCATTACAAAGTTAAATTCTCTTTTCAAAACATTTTCTAAACAATTCACCACCACTTTTTCCAGACAAACATAAGTGATCAAGCAATTAAGAGCCCATGGATAACCATGGATACAAAGGGTGCTAACACCTTCCCTTTGTATAATGTACCTCCCGAACCCAAAATCTAATTAAGGTCTTTCCTGTTCTTTTCCACCTTTCCTTATTGGATAAAAGAAAAGTCGGTGGCGACTCTTGCTAACCGCGACATTTGCTTTCCAAAGCAAAAACACATAAATTCAGTTCACCGTACGACAGTTTATCCTTGATATGTTCATCTTAACCGATGACGGATATCCTCCTTAACATCCTCATGCAAGTCTATCCTTGATATGTTCATCTTAACCGATGATGGATTTTCTTTCTTTTTGAGTCTATCCTTGAAATTTTTACCTTAACCGATGACGAATATTCTCATCTTTGGTCTTCTACCCAGTAACTGGTAGTTGCAAATCTTATTCTTGCAGTTTTGCCCAACAAGGCTATTCTTACCCAGTAACCGGTAATGAATACTCCCTCTTGGTGATTCCCAGCGAGTCATCCTTGATATGTTCATCTTAACCGATGACGAATGTCCTCTCTGTCAAATATTTATTATCCCCTTACCCAGTAACAAGTAGTGGATAATAGATTTCTGCTCCTCCTGTGTTGAAGTTTATTTCTTCCCCAGTCGAGTTGAGTGCGCATTTCCTTTGCAAAATCAATGTTCCTACATGATTCAAGTACGTCAGTTTTATCTTGATCTATTTGTTTCCCCTGCAGAGGTTCTTTTGTTTCCCCCGGCTGAGTCTTTCCATGTTTATGGAATTCCTCTAGTCCCCCGGCAGTTGTAAGTCGTAGCCTGGCCTATGCATACTCTTTCTATCCCCTTAGAGTCTATGTCTCCCCAGTGAGTTTTCCTTACGGAATGTATCATGCTCCTGCGGATATTCGGTCTCTCTGATTTCTTTTCCTTTGTGGCAATATTTTCCCACGAAGAATTAGATTTTACATTCATATCATATGCATAATGAGGTCTCTTAGGGACTAAAATTTGTTTCTGTATGTTGTTATTTAAGCCCATTCTACTGATTCGATACGAAGATTTTAACCTTCACCTCCTCAGTTAGAATGTTCTTAAATAGGGGCAACTGTAAGACCTCAATTTTGACCCTAAGATCCCTCATGCAATTTCATCATATGCATTAGCATTGGGATCACACCTTGGCATCCTCCTTACCCCTCTTTTTTTCATTGGGTTTGTTTTGGGATAGATCACCAAGCACTACGTGATTGTATCATACTTGTATATTATCATTTTTACTAACCAAAATACCAAAAATATATCTTTGCATTTGCCTAACTCTTTTGTAGGAAGGGCATGATCCCCATTTGATCTACCAAATTCATATATAGGGTTTAAGACCCCCATGGCTAAGAACACAACCAAGGAATGATTCACAAGGACTCTAAGCATCATATATGAGTCCTAATGATCTCTACATATTATTTTTATCAAGCATTCTTCAAGTTTTTTGAGTTGATTTGCCTTGGAAACCCTAATTTGTTTGGGTATCTTGAGTAACTTCTTCAACAAGCTTCCTCACCAATTGATCAAATTTCTCAAGGGACACTCCAAAATTCATCATCTTATTCATATATGATCTACCATGAGCCTAAAAAGTCAAGATAATTTCAAGTTAGCAAGTTGGTTGATGGTGGTTGGCCAGATGAATTCATCTGATCAAAACTAGGTCTCCCTAGACTCTATCTCCTACAATTTTCACCATATGAAAATGATTCCAAAAGAAACGTTACTCTAAATGACATTCCAAACATCTTTCTTGTTGAAGTCTAGAGCTAATTTTTTTTGGAAAGTCATTTCATATGTTGAAACATTATAGGTCATTTTGTCTAAACCCTAATTTGAAAGTCAACTTCCCAAGGCCATAACTTGCTCAATTTTTATGAGATGAAAGATTTCCAAATTGAACAATCCAATTCAAGATGTCTACTTCAAATTTGATGTTTGGAGTGAAATATAATTCAACTTTTATGAGCATGTGATATAAGGAAACATTATAGGTCCTTTTTTGACCTATACCATTGAACAAGTGATTTCCCTCAACTTAAAAAATGCATAACTCTATCATTCTAAATCCAAATGACATGAAATTTGTGACCATTTTTAAGGTCTTTTAAAGAGATACAACTTTGATGAAGACACTTTTCTCATTTGAAGCTCACATGAAAAGTTTAGTAAGGTGGAACATTAAGGTATATGGCTTGACACTTAGAAAAAATTTCAACATGTTGAAATTTCCAAACTTCCACCTTAAAATTCACCTTGATCCAAGTTCCAAATGGAAAAGTGTTAAACATAAGAGTTATTCCTCTTGATCTAAGCTTTCCAAATAGTCCTATTTCATCCATTTTGGACAAGGTTTGCTAGGGCTGCGCATGGTCTTAACAGGTCTGCATCAAGTGGAAAGATCAAATGTTCAAAACATCACATAGCATTGCCTTGCCATTCAAGCTTCATTTCAACTTCATTCCAGATGCATTTGGACCAAAATGGATTGCTTCATGGGCTTGTACATGCCCATGCAAGCATGTGCATGACATTGCCAAATTTGGAAGCAAATTCAAGTGTGCAAATAACATTCCCAATTGCTATAAATACAAGCCCTGTGAGCTCATTTGAAGGATCCCTTGCGCGCCAGCTTTGCCCCTGTTGATTCTAAGAGTTGGCACCAATTTTGGTAAAACAAAGGGTGTTCACAAGATGTCATGTGGGATGTCTTAACATGAGATATCTTATGTACCTGCTGGAGTTAAAGAAGATATGCAAGCAGGATTGTTTCAGAATGCCACTTACAATGCTAAGGCTTCTGATATTGGATGTACCTGCTGGAGCTAAATTGGAAGACATATGCTGTAGGATTGTTTCAGTTGACATACTCATTGTCATGGTAACTGATATGGCTGTACCTACTATAAAAGGAAACTGGATTATGCAGGATTTTTCCAGATGTCAGACCCGATGTCATGACATCCTATACACAGAACATTCAGTATGAATGTCTGGTGTTTTGTGATTGCACAATTGGTGGCAATCATTGGTTGATTGAAGATATGGCTAGCTGGCGCAATCTATCAGGGATATCAACCAGATTTTTTTATTTTCCAAGGAGATCTTTACAGCTGATATGAAAAGATTTAATTGGAAAATATATTTAGGGTTTTCAAGCTGTCCAATGTTTCTATAAAAAGGGACTCAGAAAACCTGTTTGAACACACAACCAAGACTGAGCGAAATTTAGAGAGAGAGCTAGGGTTTGTGTCTGTAGGTTATTCAAGTCATCCATAGATGATTGAATTGGACTGATTTGTCTTCTTGATCAAAGCTTTGAAGCAAGATCAAGAGTGTGTCTTCTTGATTGAAACTGTGAAGTAAAATCAAGAATATTGTAATTGAAAAGTATTTTCTTTTCACAAGGGATTGTTGTTTAAAATCACGGGTGTGTGATTGTAAGGGAAGTGAGTGGGTTCTCATATCTAAGAGTGCTTAGGTAGAAATTGCACGGGTAGAGATTAGGTGAGAAAGACTGTAACTTGGTGAAGTGTACGGATAGTCTTTGAACTAATTCTATTTTAGTGGATTTCCTTCCTGGCTTAGTAGCCCCCAGACGTAGGTGAGTTGCACCGAACTGGGTTAACAATTGCTTGTGTTGATTGCTTTACAATTCTGTTTATTATCCATTGTGTATTAATAGATATTAGTGTCGTGACATTACCTTCGACATCTTATATCTGATACCAGAATTTCAATTGGTATCAGAGCAGGCATCCTGCTCTGGCTCTGGGTGAGATCTAGGGAGAATACTTTCTGGTACAATGTAGAGGGATGGAGGATTTGTTCATAGGCCACCAATTTTGGATGGTTCTAACTATGACTATTGGAAACCAAGAATGGTTGCTTTTTTAAAATCCCTTGATAACTAGGCGTGGAAAGCTGTCTTGACAGGCTGGGTGCATCCTGTTGTTAATAAAGAAGGAGAAGCCACCACTGACAAAAAGCCTGAGGAACAATGGTCCAAGGAGGAGGATGACCTAGCCCTTGGGAATTCTAAAGCTTTGAATTCCATCTTCAATGGAGTGGACAAGAACATCTTCAGATTAGTAAACAATTGTGAAATAGCTAAAGATGCTTGGGACATTCTCAAGACCACTCATGAAGGCACATCCAGGGTGAAGATGTCTAGACTACAACTACTCACCTCCAAGTTTGAAAACTTACGGATGAAAGAAGAAGAGAATATTCATGAACTTCACATGAGTATCCTTGAAATTGCTAATGCCTCAGGAGCCCTGTGAGAAAAGATGACAGATGAAAAACTGGTAAGAAAAATTCTCAGGTCACTCCCCAAGAGATTTGCTATGAAGGTAACTGCCATAGAAGAGTCTCAAGACATCTCCAGCATGAGGGTAGATGAGTTAATTGGCTCCCTCCAAACCTTTGAGATGGGATTGATTGAGGGAACTGAAAAGAAAACCAAGAGCATTGCCTTTGTTTCCAACACAGAAGAGGAAAACAGTCAAGATATGGATAAAGAATGGGCCAATGAAGTTGCAATGCTGGGGAGACAGTTTAACAGACTGTTAAAGAAAATGGATGTTAGATCCAAGGCAAATGTCAAGAACATCTTGTCTGACATCAGTAAATCCAACAATGTTGGAAGAAAAGCAAGAGCAGATGAGAAGCCCAAAGAAGGAAAAGAGGTTCAGTGCTATGAATGTGATGGATATGGACACATCAGGTCTGAATGTGGGACCTACCTTAAGAAACAGAAGATGAGCCTTGCTGCCACATGGTCTGATGAGAGTGACACTGAAGAGGCTGCAAATCTTGTGACTGCTTTGACAGGAAGATGTGAATCTGATGAAGAGTCAAGTGATGGTGAAGTAACCTTCGAGGAATTGGCCTCTACCTACAGAGAACTGTGTCAGAAAAGTCTTGAACTGAACAAGCAGTCTTTAAATCAAGAAAAGGACATAACTCAACTTGAGAATGAGAAGGTAGAATTCTTGGAAACCATCTCCAAATTGAAAACAGAAGCTGTGGCTCTAAAGGTCAAGCTAGAAGAAGATCAACAAGTTGAAAGCCAGAAGATAGTCCAACTGGAGAAAGAAAAAGCAGAACATGTGGAAACTATCCTCAAGCTAAAGACTGAAGTTGTGCTCTTAAACTCAAGACTAGAAGAAACAACCGAGTATGTAAGGATGCTGAACAATGGATCTGACTCCTTAGACAAGATTCTTCAGACTGGACAAGTCACAGGAGTCAAATCTGGATTAGGGTACCACAAAACCAAGGCTAAAAGTAGCTACACTGGCTGCAAACCTCAAGCTAAACCTAAATGCAGCAATAGTAAGAGGAGTTCCAAGATGTCACATCATATGTCACACCATCAGAAGAAAGAACAACAAAAATATAAACACCAAAGATGGAGATGTCATTACTGTGGGAAATTTGGACACTCAAGGGCCTTCTGCTGCAAGCTGTATGGTTACCCTACCCACCTTCATCAGCATCATCAGAAGAGAAGACAACAGTATGGCAGACACCAAAGATGGAGATGCCATTATTGTGGGAAAGCTGGACACTCTAAGTCTTCCTGTTATAAGCTGTATGGTTATCCTAGCCATGGGCATCAACAGATCCACTATCAACCCATACCCAAATATTACAGGCCTATCAACAAGAAGCAATGGGTTCCTAAGACTAATGTCACAAGTCTAATGGCTCTCAAAGAAGAATGGTATTTTGATAGTGGATGCTCTAGACACATGACTGGGAACTCAGACTTGATAACTGATCTTCACCCTCATGACTTAAGCTATGTTACCTTTGGTGATGGAGCTAAAGGTGAAATAAAGGGGATAGGCAAGCTTGAATGTCCTGGAGCTCCTAAACTTGACAATATTCCTCTGGTCAAGGGCTTGACTTCAAATCTAATAAGCATCAGTCAGCTAGGGGATCAAGGTCTGAGTATCATCTTCACTAAAACTGAATGTCTGATTATGAACAAAGACAGTGAAGTAATTATGAAAGGAATCAGGACCAACAACAACTGCTACATGTGGAGCTCTCAAATGGATAACCCCTCTAAGATGAGTACAGTTGCAAGAAGAATCATCAAGGGAAAAGAAAAGTGTTAGGTAAGAATTCTAATAGCTAACCCCAAGGAAGAAAAGGTCTTGCTGGCACAAACACCTGAACACATGACTGGTGGTATGAAGACTAAAGTCAGTAAGAGCGTTGTTGGAACTGAGACACAAGGAACTATGTCAGTTGAAAACAACAATGCTCAACCAGGATGGATGAAATTGCTGAGAATTATTTACAATGTCACACTCGATGCTATGACATTGTATTATGACAACCTGACTGCAAAGGACTTGCATGAGGAAAAGGGAAAATTAGGGGCGTGTTTTCTTGAGAAAATATGGCAATTAATGAGGAGTGGAAAAGGCAACAAGAATATTGGCTGCCCAATAAAAAGAAAAAGCCACATTACTAATGAACCATCTCTTATTATTGGAAATAGCACACTCTGCCTGAACACAATCAAACTCCTCAAAGAACCTCTGCTAGGGCAAAGAAAGTTTTCTCAAAAGTTCAACAACATGTCTCAACATCCGTCAACATCTAGCTCAAAATCCTTTCATACTAGAACTTCCTCCATAGAATTGTTAGATGAAGATTTGATGGAAGTAACTCCTTTGTGTTAGACTATGGCACGGATCTAGAAGGGGGGGTTGAATAGATCCCAATTAAAAACTTGAGTCGGCGCTACCAATTTTAGAGAAAAATGGTTTTGAAAATTTGTTTTGAATGCGGAAGCGGCCGAGGAAAATTTTAGTCTAAAACGAACCGTTATTGGAAAACTGGATATGCGTTAAGCTAATGGATTAGAGATAAAATGAAATACTAATCACTACACTATTTGCACACTCAATTGATATATTTCACTAACTAGCAAGCCTAGTTCCAATGATCCAAAATACCAAATTAAACTGAGTGCAAACTTAAGACAACTTTGGCTTATGCAAATTCACAAACACTTGGTGTGCATACACTCCAAGAGATATTTGAGTTGAGTAAGTAATTCAAATTTATCTAGTACAATAAACTATTGTACTTTGTATTCAAACAGCAGTTTTAGTTTCTTACTCAACTTATATCAACGTTTGGTAAAATTGCTTAAACTAAAATCACTTAATTTTTAAGCTGAAAAGCACTTATGCAGAAAATTAAAGAAGACAGAGATTTGATGAGGCAGTTCCCCCGCCGTCCTCGCTTCGGGGTACGTCTGCCCTCAATTCTAAAATTAGAATTGAGATGATTAATTAGATATCACCTGTGAAATTTAATCGTTTATACAAGGATTGCAAAGCATGTAAACAACAGAACTTCCAATGTGTTGAATGATGCTTCCTATCCTTGCTCCTTGATTCAAGATGAATCAAGACCTTCTATCGTTATTGCTAGACCTCCGATTCCAGCCCCTTTGTTGAAGAATCATCCGTTCTTCAAACCCTCGGCCCGGCTGATCTCAAACACAACGAGTCGAACCCGAATCCTTCACTTCAATGCCACCGAATCCGCTACTAGACTGATGAAGACTTCCTCTTCTCAATCACCTTCGCTCGGCTGAATATTGATGAAGCGATTCGTCCAAAAACCCCCAAACACAAACCCGTATTGGAGGACAAAACCCTAACGGTTTTATTCAAGAAAGAACCTGCCACAAGCTTCAACCCGAACTGGATTCTTCGATCACAGCTTCGAACCTTATCACCTTTAATCGATCACGAACCACATCAAAAGTAATTGTGTGCAGTTGATGTGTTGTGAAATGTTGAAGATGAAGATGATGAGTCTTGGACACCTTTTTCACTCTTTCTTGTTTCCTTGAACACTTGAACTCAAATTAGCAAATGTTGGTTAATAAAAGTGTTTTGACTTCTATATATAGTAACTGACAAAACCAATCAAAAATAACAGAATTTCAAACAGTGGAAATAACTCAGAAAACTGAGTTTACGCACGAGCGGTCGACCATAGGTCGGCGTGCGCTGAGCCGTGAGTGATGCGCCGACCCCTATGGTCGACCCATGGTTCCATGCGCTGACCCATGATAGCATCATTATGCTATGCGCTGACCTCTGGTCGACTCAAGTGATTTTTGCGCTAACCCGTGAGTTATGCGCCGACCCTTATGGTCGACGCAAAGAAGCATGCGCTGACCAATCTTCAGTTTAGCTGAGCTTTGCGCTGACCCGTGAGCTTTGAGCTGACCCCTATGGTCGACTCAAGGCCTTCAAATCTGCATAAAACTGTGTTTTGTGATTTTCATGCATTTCTTCATGATCACACTTTGTCCACATATGTTTTTAATCATTATAATAGGTTTAGACAAATGTAGAAAAGGATATGATGGGTAATGTGTTGCATTTGTTTGTAGACGTGCATGATGGTCTTTTGTCATCATCGAAACTTGCGATCGTATGTTGTCTGACTCTTTGTCTTTACATACTCCCCCTTTTTTATGATGACAACCTATATAAATCAACGTGACAAACAGCATGCGGTATTGACACATTTTGCACACTCCCCCTTTCTTTTGTAATCTAAGGCTATCTGCAGAAGGCGACTGTTAGTTGTGGGCATTTTTGTCTGCCTGCTTTGTGCACTTTTCTCCCCCTTTGACAACATCAAAAAGAGAGACAGAGTGATTATTCAAGATAACAAGGAAATTTCACAGGAAATAACATAAACAGATAATAATAACACACCAATGTCATTTCTGAGCAATAGTCATTTATTAAGAACAAGTAAAACATAGAAATACATTCAAAATAACAATTAAACTACAAAGTGCATGTGAATGTCTATGTCCTAGTGGCGGTGTCCTGGATGATAACAAATGCCCGGGTTTTTGTAAGGGTCAGCCAGAGATGATAGGTATTCGGTGACACCGTTCAGATGCTTGAGACTCTCGTCGATTGACTTTTCCTGAAGTTCAAATGAAGCCGAAAAGGTTGCAAACCGATCATTCATGCTTGTAGAGAAGGAGTCGAGACGCTCATTTTGGGCTTGAAGTTGCTCGTTGATATGAGCATAGCGCTCATCTTGAGCTTGCATGAAGGACTGTTGAGCGATCTGCATATTGCGCATCATATCCAACAGTTCTGAAGAATCTGCTCGCTGTGGAGGGGACGGAGGAGATTCTTCCTCATCTTGGTGATACGGCTGGTAAAATTGACGTTGAGTTGACCAGCCCGTATGTTGCCATTCACCCCAGCCACCCCAGCGTGGAACATCTTCTTCATTTGTATGCGACTGCTGAACCCATGCCGAGCCGGAGTAGTCATGAGTGTCAACGGGTGGAGGACTATCATCTCCACCATTGTGATCAAAATCGTGCCTGGCTTCTTCTTCTTCATTTTCTTCTTCATCTTCTTGTTCTTCGCTTTCATCACTGTCATCATCTGCAGGAACATTTGCTCTTCGAATAAACTTATACATTCTCCGCTCATTGCACCAAAGATATCCCATCATAGACATAGTTTTTGTGCTGAACTCTTTGTCAGATGAGATGGAAGTGTACCGGAAAGACGGATGATTAACGTTGGCTGCAGTCAGGACCTCTTGAATGAAGGATCCGTAGGCAAGAGTCGTTCCTCGTCCGGAGTCACGTAGCCCAAACATTCTACTGGCAATGTAGTACGGCCAGTTGATTTTCATCTTATTTTTCAGAATGTAAATCAGATGAACCTCGGCCGATTCGACTCTGGAGAGACCGCCCTTCTTTGGTCGCAGGATTCGTGAGACAACCCACTAAAGAATCCTTTCTCCGGCTTTCAGCTTGCCGGCAGTGACAGTTCGTGGGAACGCGTCACTGTTCACAAACTGATCAGGATAGGGTCGTCTCAGCATGTTATTCAATGCACTCTTAAACTCATAGCCATCTATGTGGTGAGAGTCAGTTACCTCAGGTAGAGGGTTTCCAGCATTATCAACAGACATATCAAAATATTGGTTCCAGATACTTGATTTAAGCGGTACCTTTGTCGGACCAATTCTAGAGTGAAACTTGTGCCCGCGAAAGTTGTCATGAAGGCCGGCATAGAACACTCGAACAAGGTCTTCACTGTATTTAGTATTACATTCCAAGAAGTTGATAAAGCCCTGATGCTGCAGCAGAGCCAGGAATTCAGGAAGGTGCATGCGTTCAGCGGTAAGTTTGTAGAACGCATGTTGTTGCACAACTCCTCTTTTGCCGAAATCTCTGTTGAAGGCTTCGACGCGAGCGGGTGGAACGAGTGATACAGCAGATATGGGGAGAGATGCGGCGGATGATTCTCGGGATCTCTTGCCGGAAGGTCTGCGTGATGTGGAAGCCATTTGAGCAAGTTTGAAACTGAGTGTTTGGGTATAGAGAGAAGGTTTAAGAAGGGTTTTGAAAGTGATTCTGCTAGAGAGAGGTTTCTCCCAATTTATAGTGGAAAGGTTAGGGTTTTGGGAAGATGGAAGATCAAGGAACAATAGCCACTAGGTAGATGCAAGTTACAAAGTAGTGGGTAGTTTGAAAGGTGATGGAATGTAAATGCACACTTAATGATGATTTTTTGAATGGGAATGCATGAAAAACGATTTAAATTTTTCTGCAGAAAAACGAAATTTTCGAGCGATGCGTCGACCATAGCCCTGTATGCGTCGACGCATACTGTTTGGTTTTTGAGAAAATGCAGAAATTATTTAAGCGTGCGTCGACCATAGCCCTGTTGCGGTCGACTCATACAGTCCAAATTTCAATTTTTCACTATTTGGCACATGCGATGACAGGTTTGATGCATAATTAACAATTCATACAGCAATAAACATCCAAAGAGAGAGATCATATATATATATATAAACAACATCATTATGAGATATAACTATTGTAGTCATGAGATTTTGCAGAGAGAGAAAGAGAGGAACAGTATCACCTCAATGCCGGAGTGACTTAGTGAACGGTAGACTTGTGCTTACAACAACATAGATTTGTTAAAAGTACAAGATTAAAGTCTTATATGGAATTAGGTAAAACAACAGATTATAGTGCCCGTTCTGAAATATCGAGAATGCCAAGTTCTCGGCGGATATGAAAGAAAGGTTCAGTGGCTAGCGGCTTTGTGAAAATGTCCGCTAGTTGATTTTCAGTATTGACATGTTCAAACACAATGTCACCTTTCTCTACATGATCCCGAAGAAAGTGGTGTCGTATTTCGATATGTTTGGTGCGAGAATGTAGCACATGATTCTTGGTTAGGTTAATGGCACTTGTATTGTCACAAAAAATGGGAATACGTTCAAGTTTGAGATTAAAATCCAATAGTTGTTGCTTAATCCATAGGATTTGGGCACAACAACTACCGGCGACAACGTATTCCGCTTCGGCGGTTGACAAAGCAACAGAAACTTGTTTCTTGCTATGCCAACTGATCAAAGAGTTTGAAAATAAGTGACAAGTGCCACTGGTGCTCTTCCTATCCGATTTGCAACCGACAAAGTCGGAATCGGAAAAACCTACCAAAGAACAATCATTACCTTTGGAATACCACAGTCCATACTTCGGAGTACCGGATAGGTATCGAAGTATTCGTTTGACGGCTTTTAAATGGGATTCCTTGGGACATGATTGATATCTTGCACACATGCATACGCTAAACATAATATCGGGACGAGAAGCAGTAAGATAAAGGAGTGAACCAATCATACCTCTATACCGTTTTACATCTACTTCCTTACCGTCTTCATCTTTGTTCAAGTTGGTACATGTAGGCATGGGGGTGTCTATGGCCTTAGCTTTTGCCATGTCAAATCTCTTGATAAGGTCCAAACAGTACTTTGTCTGGCTCACGAAAGTTCCTTCTTTGAACTGTTTAATTTGCAGACCGAGAAAGTATGTGAGCTCCCCCATCATACTCATCTCGAATTCGCCCTGCATAAGGTCAGAAAACTCTCTCACAAGATTCATGTTAGTAGATCCAAATATGATATCATCTACATAAATTTGCACTAATATCAAGTGCTTTCCTTGACGTTTAATGAAGAGGGTTGTGTCAACCTTTCCTCTTGAGTATTTTTGATCGAGTAAGAATTTGCTTAGTCTCTCATACCAAGCTCTAGGAGCTTGTTTGAGGCCATACAAAGATCTTTTTAGTTTATAAACATGATCAGGATACTCATGGGATTCGAAACCCGGAGGTTGTGCGACATAAACCTCTTCATTTATGTGACCGTTAAGGAACGCACTCTTGACATCCATTTGGAATAGCTTAAAGTCTTTCGCACAAGCGAAAGCAAGGAGAAGGCGTATAGCCTCGAGTCGGGCAACCGGCGCATAAGTTTCCTCATAGTCGATGCCTTCCTCTTGGTTATACCCTTGCGCGACTAAATGCGCCTTATTACGGGTTATTACCCCGTTTTCGTCCAGCTTGTTCCTAAACACCCATCGGGTGCCGATTACTCTATGATCTCGCGGAGGAGGGACGAGGTCCCAAACCTCATTTCTGGTGAACTGATTAAGTTCCTCCTGCATTGATAAGAACCAGTGTTCATCGAGTAGGGCTTCTTTAGAGTTTTTAGGTTCCATCTGCGAAACGAAAGCGAAGTGATAACAGAAATTACTTAGCTTAGATCGAGTTGTTACACCCTTTGAGATGTCCCCGAGAATGTTGTCTATTGGATGGTCTTTGGAAGACTTCCAAGCTTGAGGGAGATCATCGTTTGAAGGCGGATGAACTACCTCGGTTTCTTCATGGTGTACATCTTTGTCCTCCTCAATTTTGACTATGTCGGGTTGATCAATCCCCGGCTCGCCACCTTTGAGTATGTCTTCGGTAGATGTACCTGCACCATGAAAAACACTACCCTTTCCGACGTTTCTCGGATTGGATTCATCAAAAGTGACATGTACAGACTCTTCTACAGTAAGTAATCGTTTGTTGTATATTCTATATGCTTTGCTAGATTGAGAGTATCCGAGGAAGATACCTTCGTCGGCCTTGGAATCGAATTTCCCTAAGTTTTCCTTTCCATTGTTCAATACAAAACATTTGCAACCAAAGACATGTAAGTGAGAAACATTTGGCTTTCGCCCTTTTAAAAGTTCATACGGTGTTTTGTTTAGAATGGGGTGAATGAGCACCCTATTCAGAACGTAACAAGCCGTACTAATGGCGTCAGCCCAAAAGTATTTCGGTAAGCCACTTTCATTGATCATTGTTCTTCCCAATTCTTCCAAAATTCGATTTTTACACTCCACAACCCCATTTTGTTGAGGAGTACGTGGAGCGGAGAAGTTATGATCAATACCATGGTTACCGCAATATTCTTCAAATAAGTGATTTTCAAACTCACCTCCATGATCACTTCTAATTGCAACAATGTTTGTATTTAGTTTATTTTGGGAAAGCTTAGCAAATCATTCAAAGGCGGCGAATGTGTCGCTCTTACTTACTAAGAAAATAGTCCAACAAAATCGAGAAAAGTCGTCCACTATTACGAAACCGTAATAGTTTCCTCCTAGACTTTTAATCCTAGATGGCCCAAATAAATCCATATGGAGAAGCTCGAGAGGTCTCGTTGTTGAAATGATATTTTTGGATTTAAAAGAGATCCTCGTTTGCTTCCCCTTTTGACAAGCATCACAAAGGTGATCCTTGGTGAAATTAATTTTGGGGAGACCTAGGACTAGATCTTTTGAGACTACTTTGTTAAGTAAGTCAAAGTTAACATGTGCTAAACGCCTATGCCATAACCATGAATCTTCACTCATTGTTACAAGGCATTTGTCACTTGTTAACGATACTTCATTTAAGTCAAGCATATAGACATTGTTCACACGAAGACCATTAAACATACTCTTCTTATCATCATTATGTATAATTTTGCAACAATCTTTTGAAAACGATACATTGTATCCTTTGTCACATAATTGACTGATGCTAAGTAGATTGTGTTTAAGACCTTCGACAAGCAAAACATCAGAAATAGTAGTAGAGGAGGGATTACCTACACTACCTTACCAAGTATTGCTCCACGGTTGTTGTCACCATAAGTTACATATCCCTTCTTCTTAGCCACAAAGTCAATGAGGAGAGATATGTCACCTGACATGTGCCTTGAGCATCCACTGTCGAGAACCCATCTTCTCTCGGTAGTCTCGAGGCATTGTACCTGTGATAAGATAATTAACAAGAGAAGGTACCCAATTGCTTATTGGGTCCTGAGTGGTGAGGAATGAAATGGTTGCATTTGGGCATCCATTGATAAATGCCTTTAGGAACTAAAAACCTCCTAAATCTACATTTAGCAATGGAATGGCCTTTCTTGCAACAATAGAGATAAGAGAAAGTTGCATTTGGATTGCTTTTGCTATCTTCATCTTTTATAACATATTTATATTTTTGATATGGATTAACCATACTTTTTCGAAAATTTGATTTGTCAATAGCAAAAGTAATCTTGGGCTCAAGAGCCTTGTCAAGTTTGGCTTTTAGGTTTCTTACTTCACCTTGCCAAATGTAACAAGTATCACACCCAAAGTTCATCATTCTACTTTTAAGGTCCTCATAACTTGTTTTTGTGCTTTCCACTATAGAAGCTTTAAGTGCCTCAAGTTTCCTTTCGGATTGTTGAATTTTATATTCCAAATGTGAAAAAAAATTCTTATTTGAGGCAAGCCTTTTAAAGGCCTCTTTTGCTTCATAGTGTAAAGTATCAAAAGCAGTTTGCAATTCATGATGAGACATACTAGAGGATTTTTCATATTTAGCATGTCGTACCTGTTTCTTTTTGTTCTTTTGATGAGCAGAGAGACATAGATTTGCATTTTCATCTTCATCACTAGAACTTTCATCATCGGAGGAGTCGCTATCGCTTTCCCAAGCTATGTATGCTCTCCTTGGCTTTGATGGTTTCTTGTGTGATTTGTATGAATCTTTTTCTTTTGTCTTTTTGTTCATCGGACAGTCCGGTTTGTAGTGACCCGACTTTCCACACTTATAGCACGACCCTCTAGTTGTTTTTCCTTTTGAGTCATCATTTTTAGAGAACCTAGATTGCTTCCGAAAGTTTACCAAGTTCTTCTCGGAATGTTGGATGCTGTTCTTTCTCACGTAACGGTTGTAGCGTTTGACGAACAGCCCCATATCTTCACTCTTGTCCTCTTCTTCTTCGTCACTCGATGAATAATCACTTTGCTCTTTTGCTTGAGACTTTGAGGAGGAAGTCTTTAGAGCTATTGATTTCTTTTCACTCACCTTTACTTTGTCTTTCTTATCTTTCTTTTCGTGTTGTTCCAGGCTTAAGAGAACTTGTTCGTGCTCTTGTAGTTTACCGAACAATGTTGTCAAGTCCAATGTGGTAAGATCATTTGCCTCTTTGATGGTGGTCACTTTCGGCTGCCATTCCCTGTTAAGACATCTTAAAATCTTATTACTAGCAATATCATTGGAAACAGGCCTACCAAGTGAATGTAATCGATTGATGAGATGAGTGAATTGTAAGAACAAAAATTGTTCTACAACAGATTCCATGATTTTGATGATAACAAAGGATGAAACCAAAAATGGCACCCTAACGAAAAGTTTCTAAGTGTGCAGGGTTCTAAAGAAAGAAGGAAGAGATCTGATGATGTTATCAGATACAGAACCAGATCAGATACAAATTATCAGAAGACCAGAAGCATCTGAAGTAGAAACATGTTCAAGAAAGTCTAACTCTGAGCAAAACAGCAAAATATCAGAAGCATCTGAACAAGAAGTACGCTCTAGAAGTTCTGATTCTGAACAACAGTATGTCAAACTTCAGAAGCTCTTGGCGCTATCTGAAGAAATCATCAGAAGCTAGATAGAAGACTCCAAGATTCTCAGATACACGAAGACTCTGATCATGGAAATACTAATGATGAAAGAGTAACGTTAAAGTCAAGTAAAGGATTGCAAATGGATTTCCTAATACAGAAAGAGACGTTAATCTCCAATTTCAATAAAGAAGGTACTATATATGGTAAGTAGTCATTTCAAGGAGAGAAAGTTATCCTGGCAGAAGCTATTTATGTTATGGCGTAAATTCATTTTATTACTCATCAGTTTCAACTACTACCTCACTGATATATAAAATGGGCTGCAATCAACATTGAACATACACAAGCAAAAATTATACTGAAACATCAACGCTCAAGAAAACACTCTTGCTCTCTAAATCTTCACGAAGCTTTTGCTTATAACGTGAATCACTTTGTTCTTACTATTGTAATATTTGCTTTCTTAGAAGCACTCTAGATTACATAAATCTTTTATCTATTGTTTGTTTATTTCCTCAAGTGACTCTGTGTAGTCTGTATACTTGAGAGGACTAAGAGATTTTTCTCTTAGACGTTGTTTGTAATCAATCTTTCAAGATTAGTGGATTAAGTCCTTGTTGAAGGCGAAATCACCTTGGCCGGGTGGACTGGAGTAGCTTTGTGTTATAAGTGAACCAGTATAAAATCCTTGTGTGATTTTCATTTTGAAAAAGCGCTTATTTTCCAAACAATTCAAACCCCCTTTCTTGTTTTTCTCACCTTCAATTGGTATCAGAGCTCCGGCTCTGTTATTGATTTTCTAATCAAACACTTAACAGTGTAGAGAGATCCAGAAAGAGAAAAACTATGGCCCACACAAATGAAAAGGATAGTTACAATGCTAAGCCTCCTGTCTTTGATGGAGAGAAATTCGATTACTGGAAAGATAGAATTGAAAGTTTCTTTCTAGGCTATGATGCTGATCTCTGGGACATTGTCACAGATGGATACAAACCTCCTGTCACAGAGGATGGAGCTGAAGTTCCCAGAAGTAAGATGTCAGATGATCAGAAACGAGTTTTCAAGAATCATCACAAGGCCAGAACCATACTCCTAAATGCTATATCTTACAATGAGTATGAAAAGATCACCAACAGAGAAACAGCCAAAGACATACTTGACTCTCTAAGGATGACTCATGAAGGAAACTCTCAAGTCAAAGAGACAAAGGCTCTGGCGCTTATCCAGAAATATGAAGCCTTCAAAATGGAAGATGATGAAGCCATAGAGGCAATGTTCTCTAGATTCCAAACTCTGATTGCAGGTCTCAAGGTTCTAGACAAAGGATACACAACTGCAGACCATGTCAAAAAGATAGTCAGAAGTCTGCCAAAGAAATGGAGACCCATGGTTACTGCTCTGAAGCTGTCAAAGGATCTGAACAATATAAGTCTTGAAGAACTTGTCAGTTCCCTCAGAAGGCATGAGATAGAACTAGAGGAAGATGAGCCTCAGAAAAGGAACAAGTCCGTAGCATTAAAGTCCAGATATGAAAGACGCAAACCTGACAGAACCAAAGCTCTCCAGGCAGAAACTGAAGATACTGATGACTCTAAACCAGAAGATTCTGATGATGAAGAAGAATTGTCCCTCCTGACCAAAAGAGTTAAACAACTCTGGAAAAAGAGGAACAACAACTTCAGAAGATCAAGACCCAGAGGGGATCGATCAGAATCAACCTCAAAAGGTAAAACTAACAAAGATATTACTTGTTATGAATGTAAAGAAACAGGTCACTACAGGAATGAATGCCCCAAGCTAAAGAAAGACAATCCTAGAAAAGAAAGTTTCAAGAAAAATACCTTCAGAACAAAGAAAGGATTAATGGCTACCTGGGATAATAGTGAATCTGGGTCATCAGAATCTGACTCTGATGAAAAGGCCAACGTGGCACTTATGGCTACCACATCCAGTAGCAGCTCAGATGAAGAATCTGAAGAGGTATTCTCTGAACTCTCTCGATCTGATCTAGAATCATGCTTGTCAGAAACTCTTAACTCATATCAGAAATTAAAACAAAAGCTTAAAAACATAAAAGGCTGTCTTAAAGCAAAATTTGAAGAATGTGGCAAGCTTGAGATGACAATTCTAGCACGAGAAGATACAATCAGATTGTTAACATTAGAAAGAGATGGAGCAAAAAGAAAAAGCTTAGAATTAGAAGAAGCGTTATCTCAAACTCCACAAACTTCAAATGCAATAATTTATAAATACGAAGAAGCCTTTCAAGAATTTCTGAAAAATGGAATAGGTAGGAGTATTATGGCATCCATGATTTATGGAGTCAGTCAGAACAATAAAAAGGGAATTGGGTATGATCCTAAGGAAGTTAAAACTTCTTCTAGTGACCAACTTAAATCTCCATTTTCATATCACTATACACACACACAAGAACAAAAATTTGAAAATGCTAGAAAACCCAAAGTTATGAGAAACTCTGGGAAGACTAATCAAAGAGGACCCAAGAGATTCTGGGTACCAAAAGATAAGATTGTGTATGTTGCAGATATCCTATGCAGCAAAGTTCAGACACCAGTCATGGTACCTGGACTCTGGATGCTCGCGACACATGACGGGAAGAAAGTCTATGTTCCAAAGCCTGGAACTTAAAGATGCTGGATTCGTAGGTTTCGGAGGAGATCAGAAAGGAAGGATCAGAGGCTCCGGAACTATTGGTAATGGTACTCTTCCCTCTATATCTGATGTTCTTTACGTAGAAGGATTAATGCATAACTTGTTATCCATAAGTCAATTAAGTGATAACGGTTATGATGTAATCTTTAATCAAAAAACATGTAAAGCCATTAATCAGAACAATGGCTCTGTCCTTTTCACAGGCAAGAGGAAAAACAACATTTATAAAATTAATCTTTCTGATTTAAAAGAACAAAATGTTAAATGTCTGATGTCTGTTCATAAAGAGCAATGGGTATGGCATAGACGCTTGGGCCACATTAGCATGAGGAAACTTTCTCAGCTAAACAAACTTGAGTTAGTCAGAGGCCTACCTAAACTGAAGTTTTCTTCAGATGCTCTGTGTGAAGCATGTCAGAAAGGAAAATTTTCTAAAACATCTTTTAAAAAGAAAAATGTTGTTTCTACCTCTAAGCCTCTGGAACTTCTCCACATTGACTTATTTGGTCCTGTGAAAACAGCATCAGTCAATGGAAAGAAGTATGGACTAGTCATTGTTGATGATTACAGTCGCTGGACATGGGTGAAATTCCTAAAGCACAAGAGTGAGTCTCACTCTGTATTCACTAGTTTCTGCTCCAAAGTGCAAAAAGAATTTGACTCTAAAATTATTAGAGTTAGAAGTGATCATGGTGGGGAATTTGAAAACAAAGATTTTGAAGAATTATTTGACTCTAATGGAATATCCCATGATTTCTCCTGCCCTAGAACTCCACAACAAAATGGAGTTGTAGAGAGGAAGAATAGGACACTCCAAGAGATGGCCAGAACCATGATCAATGAATCTAATGTGGCAAAGCACTTTTGGGCAGAAGCTGTAAATACAGCATGTTACATTCAGAATAGAATCTCTATAAGACCTATTTTGGAAAAGACTCCCTATGAACTGTGTAAAGGAAGAAAACCAAACATTTCATATTTTCATCCTTTTGGATGTTCTTGCTTTATCTTAAACACTAAAGAACATCTGAACAAGTTTGATTCCAAAGCACAGAAAGGTATTATGTTAGGATACTCAGAACGCTCTAAAGGCTACAAAGTATACAACACAGAAACCAAAATTGTGGAAGAATTCATGTCAGATTTGATGATAAGCTTGACCCTGAAAAGTCAAAGCTAGTTGAAGATTTTGCAGATGTAGAAATCACCCTTGCAGGTTCTGATAAAGCTCCAGAAGCAACTGTCACTTAGAACTCTGAAGAAATTAAATCCCCAGAAATCCCAAAGAAAGTTAAAAGTCGTATCAACGTATCTGAAGATTTGATTCTGGGAAACAAGGACGAACCTGTTAGAACCAGATCTACCTTCAGGACTTCTGAAGATACTCCTCTGGGACTAGTGTCTCTGATTGAGCCTACGTCCTGTGATGAAGCACTTCAAGATAACGACTGGGTTTCAGCCATGCAAGAAGAATTAGATCAATTCACAAAGAATGATGTCTGGGATCTTGTTCCAAAGCCCAGAGGCACTCACGTCATTGGAACCAGATGGGTATTCAGAAACAAGCTGAATGAGAAAGGAGAAGTCGTCAGAAACAAAGCTCGACTGGTAGCTCAAGGTTATAGTCAACAAGAAGGTATTGATTATAATGAAACTTTTGCTCCAGTCGCAAGGTTAGAATCTATTCGTCTTCTTGTATCTTTTGCTATTAACCATTCTATTAAATTATATCAAATGGATGTCAAGAGTGCATTCCTTAATGGTTATATATCAGAAGAAGTGTATGTCAACCAACCTCCAGGTTTTGAAAATCCAAACTTTCCAGAACATGTTTATAAACTTAAAAAATCTTTATATGGACTTAAACAAGCTCCCAGAGCTTGGTATGAACGTTTAAGCAATTTTCTTCTGGAACACAATTTTATCAGAGGGAAAGTTGACTCCACACTTTTCTGTAAGAACCTTAACAATGATCTCATGATATGCCAGATATATGTTGATGACATTATTTTTGGTTCAGTTAACGCCTCTGTTTGTCAAGAATTCTCTAAGTTAATGCAGGTAGAATTTGAAATGAGCTTAATGCAAGAACTAAAGTTCTTTCTGGGAATTCAAATTAACCAAACCTCAGAAGTTACATATGTTCATCAAAGCAAATATATTAAAGATGTTCTGAAGAAATTTGACATGGCTGACTGTAACTCTGCAAAAACTCCAATGCATCCAACATGCATTCTTGAAAAAGAAGAAGTAAGCGCAAAGGTTTGTCAGAAGCTCTATCGAGGTATGATAGGCTCTCTTCTCTATCTGACTGCTACTCGTCCTGATATTCTCTTTAGTGTCTGTCTCTGTGCCAGATTCCAATCAGATCCTAGAGAATCTCATTTAACAGCAGTTAAGAGAATTCTTAAGTATCTGAAAGGAACTCCTAACCTGGGCCTGATGTATGAGAAAACATCAGAGTATAGACTTTCTGGTTACTGTGATGCAGATTATGCAGGAGATAGATTAGAACGAAAAAGTACATCTGGAAATTGCCAGCTTCTGGGAAACAATTTGATATCCTGGGCTAGCAAAAGACAGTCAACTATTGCTCTATCTACTGCAGAAGCAGAATATATCTCAGCATCACTGTGCACAACTCAGATGCTCTGGATGAAGAATCAGTTAGAAGATCTGCAAATTTTTGAGAGTAACATTCCTATCTTCTGTGATAATACTGCTGCCATTTGTCTAAGTAAGAATCCCATTCTACATTCCAGAGCCAAACACATTGAAATAAAACATCATTTTATCAGAGACTATGTTTAGAAAGGGATAGTAACATTGAAGTTCATTGATACAGATCATCAATGGGCAGATATCTTTACTAAGCCTCTAGCTGAAGATAGATTTCTTTTTATCTTAAAAAATCTGAACATTCAAAAGTGTCCTGAATGAATTGTGCCTTTGAGAATGTAAAATGAGACTCTGATGTAAACAAATGTACTTCTGCCTCTGACTCTGATACTTCTACCAAGTTAAGAAGATATCTGAGTTAGAAATCTTCAAAAACCAATCCTTTGGTATTCCTAAAGATCAGATACATCAAAACACGTGGAGCATTGAGCGTCTAACCCTAGAACTTCTAGACAGCTGTCAAAAGAAATTCAAAGGACAGACGTTTGAAATCTCCTCGAGCAGTGTGCGTACTGTTGGGATTAGACATTCATTAATTAGCCTTAATCATTTCTCCCCCAAGCATGCTAACTTGAATTTTGTGCTAACGCTGAATAATGTGTCGTTTTGCATGTGTTTTAACTTAGGGTATTTAAATACTTTTCTCACATTTCACACACTTATCACTCTCACTCACTCTCAAACCCTTTCTAAACCCTCTCTGAAGCATTTCTACAAACACTTCATCTTCATCAATCTTCATCTTCTTCTTCAACTATGGATGCTCAACAACAAGAAGTTTTCAACTTTTCTCAACAAATGGAATCCAACGCCACCGCTCAAAGCTCAAGCTTTCCAACTCCAACTGTTACAGGAGTTTCCATTACTCCAGTGTACAAGGAACCCCATATCCTTGATCGTCTACCTCACATTAACCTAGCAACTCCCTTTGAGGGCTTGGATGTGTTATGTGAAACACTGGTGGACTTCGACAACATGAGAAGAAATGGAGTAGATCTTACTGAAGAACTCCGTATACAAGGGTGGGAAAACTACTTCCAAAGGCTTTATGGTCCTATTTACCCACTTCTCATCAAGGAGTTCTGGAGATTTGCAGACGCTGATGACCACTTCATCGTCTCCTTCGTATTGGGGGTAAAGATAGTAATTACTGAAAAGTCAATTGCTTCTTTACTAAACATGGAGAAAACTGGAGGAAAAAGGATTTATAACATCAACCCTAGGTCAAAGCGCATTGCTGAAGTGATCAATCCAACCATCTTCAAACATAACACTGAAGGAAATCCTTCAAAGAACAAAGAGCTTCATCAGAACCTCAGAGTATGGCTCAAGATCATTCTGGGAACCATTCATCATCGCCCAACATCAAACTCCTCTGACTACATCAATGCAGATCAGAAGTGCATTCTGTATTGCATTCACAAGGGTGTGAAGATCTGCCTGTCTGCACTACTCTTCAGATACCTCAGAGACTCTGTCAGGGAGACCAGAAACAACATGAAGCCCAGAACCTACATCCCTCTGGGAAGATTGTTATCTGATGTCTTCATCGAGAATGGGCTGGTAGATCATCTAGAGAAGGCCAAACTGATGGAGGATCTGGCAATAGATACTGGGAAGCCTCTGAACGCCAGAAATCTCAAGAGTATGGGAATTCTGAAGAAGATTCAAGTCAGACCCACTATGGATACCTCCTGGGATGCCTTGAAAGATCAGAGGAAGCTGCCTCATGGTCTTGCTAGGTTCTACAAGAATGAACCCAGAGATGCGGTTTCTATCTACCTTCAGCGTCTGCTGGATGAAGGTGTTGACATCTCTGACTTCAGACTCGACGATTGTCTAGATTCAGAAGAAGACTTCGTCAGGTACAAGAGAGGTCTCTCTGAGAAAAAGATAGCATCAAAGGCAAAGAGAGCAAGAATAGGAGAAACTTCTGGGACCAGATCTCCAGCGCCTCTGCAAGAAACTACTGGTATGTCTGCTCCCTCTATTCCCTCTGAACACATTTTGGCTTCTTCTTCTAATCCTCTCCCAACTCCACCCATTTACACAACCTCTGAAACTCCACCTTCTATAACCAGAACTTCACAACCTCCACCAAATGTTAATCTTTCTCACACTACCACTTCCTCTTCATCATCTTCAGCCCCAAAATCATCCCCATACCTTCAAATCTCCTCTGACCAAGAATACTCTGACCCTGACTCTCCAACCTTAGCCCAAATTCAGGCTCAAAACCTTGCTTCACAACAACCAACACAAACACATTCTGAAGCAACTTCACCTCCACCAGAACAAACAACCAACATTACTTCTGAAGACCAACCCTCTGAAACTCAACCCTCTGACCTCCACACCTCTGATATCACCCCTCCAAACACCTCTGCTGAACCTGAACCTGAAGCTGAAACTGAACCTTTAGACTTAAACCCTCTTTACGCTTCACCCCAAAGATCTGAACCTCAACCTGAAGCAGAATCTGAACCTCTCACATTAAATCTGAGCCCTCCAATTTCTTCACCTCAAACCTCTGAACCAAACCTTTCTGTACCTACCCTTGAGGAAGCCATAATGCTGGTCGCAGGGGCTTCAGTACAAAAGGTCAAGTCTCTGACCACTAACTCTGAAGTCAGTGATGATCCTGACTCTGTAAGGACACACTGGAACAGAGTCATTGGCTGGATGACCTCTGAGGCTTTTAGACTGAAGAACATCTCTGAACAAGTCAGAAATGGCTACATCAGAGATGCTGAGGCAAGACTTCAGGAAAGACTTGCAAAAGAAGCTGAAGCCAGAAGGCTGGAAGAAGAGAGATTAGCAAGAGAAGCTGAAGAAGAGGCTAGAAGGCTGGAGGAAGAAAGAGCAAGAGAAGCTGAAGTTCTAAGGATAAAGGAAGCTGAAGCTAAAGCTCTGGCTGATGCTGCTGCTGAAGCGCAGGCTGCTGCTGAAGCACAGCAGGCTCTGACTCAGGGGGAGTCTTCTTCTTCTGTTATCCCTATGGTTCTCCAGACGCTGAAAGAACTTAAGCAAGATCAGAATGAACTCCGTGCCAGAATGGATAAACAAGACACTATCAACGACAACATTCAGAACATGCTGGCTATGTTGCTTCAGAGAATGCCTCCGCCTCCGAACCCCTAGGCACTTAGGACTTATTGCTTGTTGCTCTGATTTCTCTGTTTCTGATGTTTACTTGTTCTTTTTGCCTCTGTTGCTTTTTATCTAAATACAATGTTTTTCTCTTCAATTATTTATTTTTGCTATGTCTTTTTGATTCTGACAAAAAGGGGGAGAAGTCATTAATAGCTCTGATGAAAATATTGTCTAAATACCTTAAGCATTCTGCAACATATTTTTCTTAAAAATAAATTTATCTAACCTGGACTTAAGAAATTGTAGAAGGTATCAAGAAACCTCTTTACTTAGAAGCTCTGGTAAGAACTTCTGAACTCCCTAGCACTATCTCAGGGGGAGCTCTTGTCTATCTGATCTGATATTTTATATGTTTCATCTGCTAATTAAGATTGTTTTGTCATCATCAAAAAGGGGAGATTGTAAGAACAAAAATTGTTCTACAACAGATTCCATGATTTTGATGATAACAAAGGATGAAACCAAAAATGGCACCCTAACGAAAAGTTTCTAAGTGTGCAGGGTTCTAAAGAAAGAAGGAAGAGATCTGATGATGTCATCAGATACAGAACCAGATCAGATACAAATTATCAGAAGACCAGAAGCATCTGAAGTAGAAACATGTTCAAGAAAGTCTAACTCTGAGCAAAACAGCAAAATATCAGAAGCATCTGAACAAGAAGTACGCTCTAGAAGTTTTGATTCTGAACAATAGTATGTCAAACTTCAGAAGCTCTTGGCGCTATCTGAAGAAATCATCAGAAGCTAGATAGAAGACTCCAAGATTCTCAGATACACGAAGACTCTGATCATGGAAATACTAATGATGAAAGAGTAACGTTAAAGTCAAGTAAAGGATTGCAAATGGATTTCCTAATACAGAAAGAGACGTTAATCTCCAATTTCAATAAAGAAGGTACTATATGTGGTAAGTAGTCATTTCAAGGAGAGAAAGTTATACTGGCAGAAGCTATTTATGTTATGGCGTAAATTCATTTTATTACTCATCAGTTTCAACTACTACCTCACTGATATATAAAATGGGCTGCAATCAACATTGAACATACACAAGCAAAAATTATACTGAAACATCAACGCTCAAGAAAACACTCTTGCTCTCTAAATCTTCACGAAGCTTTTGCTTATAACGTGAATCACTTTGTTCTTACTATTGTAATATTTGCTTTCTTAGAAGCACTCTAGATTACATAAATCTTTTATCTATTGTTTGTTTATTTCCTCAAGTGACTCTGTGTAGTCTGTATACTTGAGAGGACTAAGAGATTTTTCTCTTAGACGTTGTTTGTAATCAATCTTTCAAGATTAGTGGATTAAGTCCTTGTTGAAGGCGAAATCACCTTGGCCGGGTGGACTGGAGTAGCTTTGTGTTATAAGCGAACCAGTATAAAATCCTTGTGTGATTTTCATTTTGAAAAAGCGCTTATTTTCCAAACAATTCAAACCCCCCTTTCTTGTTTTTCTCACCTTCATGAATCTCTTTTGCATGTCAGCAATGGTTTCCCCTTGCTCCATGAAGAAGAGATCAAACTCTTGTGTTAGTGTATTGATTCTAGCCAATTTAACATCATTCGTCCCCTCATGGGCAATTTGTAGTGAATCCCACATAGCCTTAGCAGTAGGACAATGGGATACACGATAGTATTCATCTACGCCTAATGAGGAGATTAGGATATTTTTGGCTTTCCAATCATAATTGTATTTCTTTTCATCATCATCGGTCCATTGTGCTTCGGGCTTAGGCACCACTTCGTTGTTCTCATTGGTCATGGTTATTTGAATTGGACCATTGAGAATAACATTCCATATTTTTCTATCTATGGAATTTATGTGCACCCGCATACAGTCTTTCAAATAACTATAATTTTCACCATTGAAAACGGGAGCTCTATTATAAGCCCCTTTAGGTTCGTTAGCCATTTTCTATCAAAGTTATATTTTGAAGCACGGAGTGAACCGGAGCTCCTAATACCACTTGTTAGACTATGGCACGGATCTAGAAGGGGGGGTTGAATAGATCCCAATTAAAAACTTGAGTCGGCGCTACCAATTTTAGAGAAAAATGGTTTTGAAATTTGTTTTGAATGCGGAAGCGGCCGAGGAAAATTTTAGTCTAAAACGAACCGTTATTGGAAAACCGGATATGCGTTAAGCTAATGGATTAGAGATAAAATGAAATACTAATCACTACACTATTTGCACACTCAATTGATATATTTCACTAACTAGCAAGCCTAGTTCCAATGATCCAAAATACCAAATTAAACTGAGTGCAAACTTAAGACAACTTTGGCTTATGCAAATTCACAAACACTTGGTGTGCATACACTCCAAGAGATATTTGAGTTGAGTAAGTAATTCAAATTTATCTAGTACAATAAACTATTGTACTTTGTATTCAAACAGCAGTTTTAGTTTCTTACTCAACTTATATCAACGTTTGGTAAAATTGCTTAAACTAAAATCACTTAATTTTTAAGCTGAAAAGCACTTATGCAGAAAATTAAAGAAGACAGAGATTTGATGAGGCAGTTCCCCCGCCGTCCTCGCTTCGGGGTACGTCTGCCCTCAATTCTAAAATTAGAATTGAGATGATTAATTAGATATCACCTGTGAAATTTAATCGTTTATACAAGGATTGCAAAGCATGTAAACAACAGAACTTCCAATGTGTTGAATGATGCTTCCTATCCTTGCTCCTTGATTCAAGATGAATCAAGACCTTCGATCGTTGTTGCTAGACCTCCGATTCCAGCCCCTTTGTTGAAGAATCTTCCGTTCTTCAAACCCTCGGCCCGGCTGATCTCAAACACAACGAGTCGAACCCGAATCCTTCACTTCAATGCCACCGAATCCGCTACTAGACTGATGAAGACTTCCTCTTCTTAATCACCTTCGCTCGGCTGAATATTGATGAAGCGGTTCGTCCAAAAACCCCCAAACACAAACCCGTATTGGAGGACAAAACCCTAACGGTTTTATTCAAGAAAGAACCTGCCACAAGCTTCAACCCGAACTGGATTCTTCGATCACAGCTTCGAACCTTATCACCTTTAATCGATCACGAACCACATCAAAAGTAATTGTGTGCAGTTGATGTGTTGTGAAATGTTGAAGATGAAGATGATGAGTCTTGGACACCTTTTTCACTCTTTCTTGTTTCCTTGAACACTTGAACTCAAATTAGCAAATGTTGGTTAATAAAAGTGTTTTGACTTCTATATATAGTAACTGACAAAATCAATCAAAAATAACAGAATTTCAAACAGTGGAAATAACTCAGAAAACTGAGTTTACGCACGAGCGGTCGACCATAGGTCGGCGTGCGCTGAGCCGTGAGTGATGCGTCGACCCCTATGGTCGACCCATGGTTCCATGCGCTGACCCAGGATAGCATCATTATGCTATGCGCTGACCTCTGGTCGACTCAAGTGATTTTTGCGCTAACCCGTGAGTTATGCGCCGACCCTTATGGTCAACGCAAAGAAGCATGCGCTGACCAATCTTCAGTTTAGCTGAGCTTTGCGCTGACCCGTGAGCTTTGAGCTGACCCCTATGGTCGACTCAAGGCCTTCAAATCTGCATAAAACTGTGTTTTGTGATTTTCATGCATTTCGTCATGATCACACTTTGTCCACATATGTTTTTAATCATTATAATAGGTTTAGACAAACGTAGAAAAGGATATGATGGGTAATGTGTTGCATTTGTTTGTAGACGTGCATGATGGTCTTTTGTCATCATCGAAACTTGTGATCGTATGTTGTCTGACTCTTTGTCTTTACACTCTGCGTATGATACCAGGTAACGTTCCAAGCTCACCTTCCATGGCTAAAGCTAAGCAAGGTAACACTCCTGAAAAATCACCTGATAAAGAGGACATGCACTCTACTGATCGCATCATAAGAAACCTAGTTACTAGCATACTGAACGAAGAGCATGGAGTTAAGGACACTTTTACCCCTCTATCCAGAAGGGAACCCTCACCTAAGGTAGAAAGCCAAGCTGAGAAAGATGAAAACTCATCTAAAACTGAAAAGGAAGCAGTTGTTGAGGGTCTGTGTTCTCTTGGAAAAAACTTACCTAGTATGTCCCCTGATACTGCTCAGAACATTGAGGAAGAAGGGTCTGAGGAAGAAGATGACACGTTGGTCAGTCTTGTGAAAACAAGTGTAGCTAATAGACTGAGAAAGAGGAAGAGTATGGCTGAGATAAGGACAGGTAGGAAAGAGAAAAGGGTTACTGGTATAGGTCCCTCCAAATCTTGGAGTAAAGTAGAGGTCAGGAAGAAGAAAGACAGTGAAAGTTCTGAATCTAATGAGGATGTTGAAGACGATGTTCCAGACATCTCCTCTGTTAAAAGGAAGCCTATAAAAAAGTCTCCAAACAAAGTGGCTACTGTTCACCTTGACAATATCTCGTTTCACGTGAAAGGTGGTGCTGCCAAATGGAAGTTTGTGACTCAAAGAAGGGTAGCAGTTGAAAGAGAATTGGGAAAAGAAGCAAGTGAAGTAAAGGAAGTCATGGAGTTAATTAAGACAGCTGGTCTTATAAAAACTGTGACTGCTCTGCCTCAGTGCTATGAGGGGTTGGTCAAAGAATTCATTGTGAACATTCTTGAGGAGCTATCTTAAAGTAGCAACAGGGAGGGCTGCAAAGTTTTTGTTAGGGGTAAGTGTGTGAAACTTTCACCTACTATTATCAACAAGTTCCTAGGGAGAGGAACTGATGAAGGAGTAGATCTAGAGACCACAGACAATGAGGTCTGTAGAATTATTACAGCTGGCCAAGTTAAGGAATGGCCTAGTAGGAAACACCTATCAGCTAGTAAGCTCACTGTGAAATATGCCATTCTGCATAAGATTGGTTCAGCAAATTGGGTACCTACTAATCACATATCTACCATCTCCATTGCTCTTGGGAGGATCATTCATGCCATTGGAACTAAGATAAACTACAATTTTGGAAAGTTTGTGTTTGATCAAACCATCAAACATGCCTCCACCAATGCTGTAAAGTTGCCCATTTCATTCCCATCTATCATCTGTGGCATCATCCTGAGTCAACAACCAGGAATCCTGAGTACAAGTGATATTCCAAGCAGGAGAAAGACCCCTCTATCAATTCACTATAAGCTTTTTGAGGGTAGTCATGTCAATGATGTTGTTATAACATCTTCCAGAAGGGAACCTGCATCTCAAGGGAGCCTAATTAAGCAATTAAAAGATACCTTCAAGGAATTGGAGGAAGGTATGAAGGTGGCCAAGACAAGAAAAGAAGCTTTGGAAGCTCTTATCGGTAGCCTTGAAAAGGAGGAGTTAGAGAAAGCTGGAAAGGACTCAAATGCAAGACCTAAATCTCAGTCCAGTTCTGGAAGCTCAGAAGATTTTGAAGATGAAGATGAAGGTGAAGAAGATACTTCTTCTTATTATTAATGGTTCCTGCCTGTATTAAAGACCTGGGGGAGCTGGAAGGGATGGTGGAAATTGTTGCTGTTTGGAAAGCTGATGTTCTTTCTGTTTTTGTATTTTGTGGCAGTCCTCATGATGCCTCTTATGTAATATTTAGGGCTCTTAATGAGTTCCTTGGATTTGTTCATTATCTCAGCTGTCTGTTGTGTATAATGATGTTGTGTACTTCCTGAATTTTTGTTTTAACATGCTTAATGTTATAACATCTATTTTAAACTTTCTCTGCTAGACTAATAGACATTTATTTTGTCTGATTGGTCACCTTTGGTCAATTTTGACTAAAAAAGGGGAGAAATGCTTGATGTGGAAGTCGGTTGTGGCTGAACAGAAGTACAACTATTATTGGAAGAAGTGCACAGGTGATGATGTTACAGCAGATGTCAGTGTGACATTCTGGCTGGTACAAGTGTTGGAGTTATAGTAGCTGTTTTTGGTGAATGCACAGATTTAGGGGGAGAAGAAGTACCCTGGTGAATGCACAGATTTAGGGGGAGAAGAAGTACCCTGGTGCATTGTGCATTTGTGTGTCTTACTAGTTGCATCCATAACTAGTAATTCTGATTGTTGCACAGATTTAGGGGGATGAGAAGTACCCTTGTGGATGTGTGTATTACTAGTAGCCATAGCTAGTAATTGTTTTGCTTCTGTTGCTGATTAAACTACTGTTATATGGTTTAACTGCTGATAGTTTGCCTTGTGAACAAAAAGGACAAATATATGTTTTAGCCAAAATTTGGCAAAGGGGGAGTTTGTTGATTCTAAGAGTTGGCAGCAATTTTGGTAAAACAAAGGGTGTTCACAAGATGTCATATGGGATGTCTTAACATGAGATATCTTATGTACCTGCTGGAGTTAAAGAAGATATGCAAGCAGGATTGTTTCAGAATGCCACTTACAATGCTAAGGCTTCTGATATTGGATGTACCTGCTAGAGCTAAATTGGAAGACATATGCTGCAGGATTGTTTCAGTTGACATACTCATTGTCATGGTAACTGATATGCTTGTACCTGCTATAAAAGGAAACTGGATTATGCAGGATTTTTCCAGATGTCAGACCCGATGTCATGACATCCTGTACACAGAACATTCAGTATGAATGTCTGGTGTTTTGTGATTGCACAATTGGTGGCAATCATTGGTTGATTGAAGATATGGCTAGCTGGCGCAATCTATCAGGGATATCAACCAGATTTGTTTATTTTCCAAGGAGATCTTTACAGCTGATATGAAAAGATTTAATTGGAAAATATATTTAGGGTTTTCAAGCTGTCCAATGTTTCTATAAAAAGGGACTCAGAAAACCTGTTTGAACACACAACCAAGACTGAGCAAAATTTAGAGAGAGAGCTAGGGTTTGTGTTTGTAGGTCATTCAAGTCATCCATAGATGATTGAATTGGACTGATTTGTCTTCTTGATCAAAGCTTTGAAGCAAGATCAAGAGTGTGTCTTCTTGATTGAAACTGTGAAGTAAAATCAAGAATATTGTAATTGAAAAGTATTTTCTTTTCACAAGGGATTGTTGTTTAAAATCACGGGTGTGTGATTGTAAGGGAAGTAAGTGGGTTCTCATATCTAAGAGTGCTTAGGTAGAAATTGCACGGGTAGAGATTAGGTGAGAAAGACTGTAACTTGGTGAAGTGTACGGATAGTCTTTGAACTAATTCTATTTTAGTTGATTTCCTTCTTGGCTTGGTAGCCCCCAGACGTAGGTGAGTTGCACCGAACTGGGTTAACAATTGCTTGTGTTGATTGCTTTATAATTCTGTTTATTATCCATTGTGTATTAACAGATATTAGTGTCGTAACATTACCTTCGACATCTTATATCTGATACCAGAATTTCAGCCCCCTCTTTTCAAACCCTCACAATTAAAAGGAAAACCTGAGAATTTTCAATCTGAAAATTGAGTTTGAATCTCACTGTTTGGAGATTCAAAAACTCCAGGATCCAAAGCTTTGTTCCATTTCCAAACCACTTCTGCAAGTTCCCTGAGTGTGATCAAGCAAGGATTGAAGCAAGCAAGATCAAGTTCTGCACAACATTGAAGGTATTTTCCAGAAATTTTCTTCTCTTCGATTCTCACTTAATTCTCATCAATTCTCTTGGATCTTTGGTTGTTTGAAGTCCTACCAATGTAGGCAAGAAGTTTGAGTTGCTTTGAGGTTAAATCGAAGCAACTCAGTTGACACACCTCAAAGTTCAACTCCTCATATCTTTCTATATATGTGGAGTTAGTTAAAATTGAGGTCAAATTCGTACTCTACGCCATTTTTTCTTTTAAATCATGTCTTCCTTTTTCGTTTATGTGATGGTGATGACTGAACCAGTCCGGCGAGGTTTGCATGAGAAGGTGACCGGAGGTTTAGCGCCGGTGATGTGTTAGACAGGTTCTGAGCCACATGATCAATTCAAAATGTTTTAATCTCACACGTTGGTTTTGATTACCACCCCTGTGGCGCATTGCTTTAAGTCCATGGTGGAAGGCGGCGCTGATGACCACTTGATATGCCAGCTCAATTAATGAGGGAGATCAAGTGGTCCACGTTTTTTTTATATTTTCTGATTTTCCTTTTATTCTTTTGATTTTCATTAACTCATATTAATTTTAATATTGACCCATAAAATATGGGAGTTTCACCAAAAATGTATAAATAAAATCCGCTTTCATATTTTGAATTAAAATTATTTTTTGGATCATTATTAATATTTTTCATGATTTAATTGATTTTCTGAATATCTTTAATTATTGAAAAATAATTTTAAGTCTCTAAAAATTCTGAAATTTTTTCTCTAAGGTCCTTTGACCTTGTTTGACTTATGATAAATCTCATGATCATTTCTTTGGTGTTTTGATGAGATTTTAGGAATTTGACAAACCATATTTAATTTAATTCATTATTTTTAGTATTTTTAAATTGAATAAATGCCAAATAATTGTGTTGAGCCATTTTGATTGTTTGTATGAGTTTGACTTGTGTTGTTGGGCCTTGGTCAAGGTTGATTTGACTTTGATAGGTTAAGATCATTGGATTTAGGGGATTGATGGAATGTACACTCCATCTCCCAAAATGAATGAATGATCTTAATTTGGTAAAAGTACTCCTTTGTCCAATTTGAGTTTTGATCTATTCCCCTCCCTCTTCATCTCATTCCCCTTCTTTATGCATTCATGTCATGGTCCTATGATATCTCAAGGTCCTAAGCCTAGTTGATTAAAAATCAACATAAGTATAGATGAGATTAGGCCACCTCTTTTGCACATTCTTTTTGTGTGTGGTATGTTTCATGAGCATAGTCCATTATACTATGTCTCTAACATGCATTAGCACCAAAATTCTATTGTCCAGTCTTAAATAATTGTGACTTCTACATAAGTCCAATTATGATTGCTTAACATAGCGCTAAATTTTTGACACAAAAGGCATAGCATTCTAGTTAGTGAGATTGTAAGTCTCCCCTCTTTCATGGTATTGTGTGGAAAATTGGTCTTTTTTCCTTCCTTTGGAAGATGTCTTGGTTCAAGGATCCATGTTTGTGATAGGGGGGTTCAGTGTTCTCCAAAGAATGACTTAAAAGAAAAATCAAAAGCAATACTAACCTCTAACTCATTAACAACTAACATTTACTTTCAAGTTATTTACTTTAATGCACTTTATTTTTAAGCCCTATTCATTTCCCATTATTTATACCATTCTAATTGTTTATGTTAATGTCATTTTCACTTTGTCCATTTGGACCATATTTTGTGATATATTTTGCTTGTCTATATTGTGTTGTTTGATCTTTGGCCATTAATGTACATAATAAGAACAAAAACCCTAAAAAAACATCTTGTGTGGACTGTTGCTTTGATCTGAGACAATTGGACTTAGAATTTAGGCAACACTCCCTATGCAAAGGACTTGGCCAATGCCAACTTTCATATAACCAAGTGCTTGTAATCTGAAACTTCATCTGATACATCATTAAAGATCCATTTGAGTTCATCTACAACATGATCATTGTGAAGCTGTTATTTTGAACCTGTGACTTGTAGCATTGTGGAATTCATTTACTACATGGGAAAATTTGAAGAAGATCATGGAATGGTTAAGCTTGGATGTGGCTATCTTTATTTGATGACTTGGTCTTCAAGTTAATATTGTGTGCCTTGTTTGTTGCTTGATTCTAATGTCCAAGGGAATTTTGGTTTCTATATGACATTCTTGTCTATTGGATTGCAGCCCATTGATCAGATTTTTTCAACCCTTAACTTTTAAATTTATGCTTAGGATTAGTCTCTTCATCTCCTCCCCATCTCTTTAATTTCAAAATATCTCCCTCCTTTTAAAAACTTCTTTATTTGTACTTGTTTTTTTTTAAACTTAGACCCTTTGCAAATTAGAAACTTTGGCCTTATGCCATTGCATTTTCAAACTTCTTTTCTTAAATCAAACTTGTAAATAAACTTAACCATACTTGACTTAAAATTTTCAAAAGCCAAAAAGAACTAACTCATTCAAACCATTTTCTAGGCCTTTGTGCCTTTCAAACCTAATTTCTGTTAAAAGCAATGCATCCACTTTGAAATTTGTGTCACAAACTACAAGGTTTTGATCCCTCATTTTTATGTTGGTACGTAGGCACAAGTCTGAAGGTCTTGTCAAACACAAAAATATAATTAATGAATTTTTTTCTCATCCCCCCATTCTATTTGTTTGTAAACATCATTTTGTACAAAATACATATGCACACAAGAAAGGGCTCCCTAGGAGTACCCAAGACACTTTGGGTGCTAGCACCTTCCCTCTGTGTAACCAACCCCCTTACCTGTAATCTCTAGCATTTTATTAGTTTTGATTTGAAAACTTCTTATTTTTGGGTTTTGTTCGTACTTTTCCCTTTTCCTTTGGAAACAATAAAAGCGCGGCGGCGACTCTTGTTATTTGATGTCTTGCTTATCCATAGCTTGATGATCATGAATTTACCGCTACATGGTCCAAAGTCAAACATGTTAAACCAAAGAGCCTAAGTAGATGATTAACGGCTAATGTATGATGAAATGACCAAGTGCAATCTCCATGAATTAGGGTTTCAAACAACAAGCCAAATCATAGAAGCAAAGGGGGGAAAAGTAGGGTTTTAGGGCCCAGGCAACAAGAATCAAGCAATCCCCAAGACAAGACCCCCCTAAGCTAGGGTTTCAAGCCTCGAACAAAGATCAGATGAACCACCAGAGATAAGCATCCATAACTAGGGTTTCTTGGGCCAAAAGTTTCTTCAAGGGTCAAAGTCAACAAACTAGGGTTTATATGGATTGTACACATCCCAACATGATCAATATATCTTAGTAATCCTCGGATATGAACACCATGCCTTAAGCGTATGTAGCATGCCTTCTTGTTGTGAATGCAAATGCAAATAAAGTAATGAGATGATGAATGTATGAATGAATTAGGGCCATGAAAGTTGTATAGAAGGTAGTATTTGTGATAGACAAATTCCACTCCTAACTAGTGGAGCAAAAAATATTATATACACCAATCACGTTGTCATTCGATACCTTCTGAGCAAAAAGGATGTGAAGCCTATACTACTTCGTTGGACCCTTTTGCCACAAGAATTCAATTTGGATATCCATGATAAAAAGGGGACTAAAAATGTGGTAGCTGACCACCTTTCGAGACTCGAATATCTGAAACCAAAGCTTTTTCCCAGAAATGATGATTTCCCTTATGATAGATTAATAGCTTTAGTCGATAGTACGATAAGTCACAATGACGACCCTGACGAGTTGGAACTACATGTCGAAACTACCCTAGTCATAACGACTGCACCTTGGTATGCTGACTTCGTTAACTATCTTGCAGCCGATATTCTACCTCCTGACTTGACTTATTTAGAGAAGAAAAAGTTCTTCCATGATGTAAATCAATTCTATTGGGAAGAACCCATTCTCTTCAAGAGAGGAACATATGGCATATTTCATTGTTGTGTGCTTGAAGAAGAAGTGGATGACATTATAACTCATTGCCACTCCTCACCTTACCGCGGACATACGAGCACCTCAAAAACTTATGCTAAGATCCTTCAAGCAGACCTATACTGACCAACTTTATGGTGCAACATTCATGCTTACATAATCAAATGTGATCGGTGCCAACACACTGTAAATATTTCAAGACGCAATGAGATGATGTAGCGGTAAATTCATGACCATTAAGTTATGGATAAACTTAACGTCAATAAAACCAGAGTCGCCACCACGCTTTTATTTTTTCCAAAGGAAAAGGGAAAAGTACTAACAAAACCCAAAGATAAGAAGTTTTCAAATCAAAACTAATAAAATGCCAGAGATCACAGGTAAGGGGGTTGGTAACATAGAGGGAAGGTGTAACACCCCGATAAAATATGATAATTATTTAATTTAAGTTAATAGTATATTTATTAATTTAATTAAATAATTGGAATATTATTGGATTATTATTATTGGAATAATAAAGTTGGATTATATATAAAGAGTTCCATTTGGTAAAAAGGGTTTTCACGTGAAAGCAGAGAACACGTAACATTAAGAGAAAGAGAAGAAACTGAGAAAGGGAGAAGAAGAGGCTAGGGCTCAAGAGGAGAATTCACGATTGTTGAAGGTCAAAGAATCAATTGCCGGATTAACTCAGGTAAGGGGGGTTTATCGTCGTTTAATGGGTATTATGGGTTAACATGTAATGGGTAGTAATAAGCCATTGAATTGACCCTAATTGGGATGAGGAATGATGTAAATGATGATGAATAAGTTATGTTAAAACTGTAATTGAATCTATATGTGGGTGAATCGTAAATTTCTGGACGTGTAGCTTTTTACGGAATTGAAATCGGAGGTCCGGAAGTCCTCCGACGGTGAAAAATGCGGGGGATTCTGCATTTTGTTCGTGTTAGCGCAGGAACAGCTTTCTGTCTTGCGTTAACCGGTTAACCCAGGGTGTTAACCAGTTAACACTGTTATGAATTATGAGAAATTGCTGTCTGTCTTGCGTTAACCGGTTAACCCAGGGCGTTAACCGGTTAACACTGTTAAAATGTGCCAGGAAGCGTGTTCTGTGTTGCGTTAACCGGTTAACCCAGGGCGTTAACCGGTTAACACTGTTGGAAAAGTGAAAATTTGATATTTAAATATTGTGGACATATTTGATGATTGGCCTATATTGGTGTATGATATAGTAGGGATCATTTCCCATTGTTTTGAGCAGTATGGGTATTAGTAGAGTGTGCTAATACTGTGATTTATTATTTGGCATGATATGAATATGATTCTGTGATAAATATGCTGATGATGTAAGATGGTATGCATAATGCTATGAATATATCTATTATGTATGCAATTGTGGATGGACTGTTTATGGCTTAGAGTGTGAGCATATGTCCATTGTGGATTGTTGTTGATGGTTGCATGCTAGGTGATTTAGCGTGCATAGTATGGCCTTTATGGTGGTAGCTAATTCCCATGGTGAGGAATTAGTGAGTGAGTTATTGTGGATTGTTGTTGATGTTTGCATGCTAGGTGATTTAGCGTGCATAGCATAGCCCTTGGGGTGGTAGCTAATTCCCATGGTGAGGAATTAGTGAGTGAGTCACTAGGTCTCAAATGAGTGGGACTAGTGAGCTTGGTAGACGTATCTGGGTTTGATTGGTGAGGTTGAACTATGTCTTCACGAATAGTCGGTACCGCATGCATGGAGTCTCATTGCATAATATATGTATGGCGTATAATATGAATGGATGTATTCCAATATTATACGTGTGTTTTGTGTTGGGTTGAGTATGATTATGATTTTGAGTTGATGTTGCCGTTGCTGAATGTGTGATTTGATTAGGGTGATGAATGTGTTAATTTACTTAGCATTACATGATATTTTATAATGCTTATTATATCGATTGAGGAACTCACCCTTACAGCTATGTTTCAGGTAACGAGCAGTGATTGAGTAGAAGCTAGTGCTTGGAGTCTAGTGTAGTTCCTTAGTGGGTCATGCTCTGGTAGATGTAACATCGGGACGGGATGTTTTACTTTGTTTTCAATTGTGGTTGTTGAACAGTTTTACATGTAATGTGATTACATGGTTTGCATGATTGATTAGATCTCTATCCGCTGCGAATTGTGCAATGTTTTATTTTTGATTAATAAATGAGCATGACAAGTTATTGTGGTGAATGGTGTGAAGTGTCAAGTGTGACACCCTTAAATTGCATATCTACTCTGATTTATATTCTGTTGAATTAATTGATTATTGGGGTATTTTAGAAGGGTGTTACATTAGTGGTATCAGAGCATAGTCGGTCGAGTCGAGTCGTAATTATTCTGTTTCCCTGTATGTGATAGGTGTTGTGTAACCCTATCAGTACTTGTTGTTTTAGCTTGTTGGGTTCTCAGAATAGAGATGGCTGGAAGAGGTAGAGACGATGTTGCGATTGCTGAGGCTCTGGGTATGCTAGCTGGAGTACTTGGAGGGAATCCGAATGTTGTGGGATTGGGAGCTGCTCGTCAACTGAGTGAGTTCCAGAAGAACAATCCTCCAATGTTCAAGGGAGCATACGATCCAGATGGTGCTCAGAAGTGGTTGAAGGAGATCGAGAGGATCTTCCGAGTGACTGAGTGTGCCGATAACCAGAAGGTCAGGTTCGGTACGCATATACTGTCAGAGGAAGCAGATGATTGGTGGGTTGCTTCCCGCACTGAGTTGGAAGCTGCTGGGAGTGCTGAGATCACTTGGGCGGTGTTCAGAGAGAGATTCCTGAGGAAGTACTTTCCAGAGGATGTCAGAGGAAAGAAAGAGATAGAGTTCTTAGAATTGAAGCAGGGCAACCGGTCTGTTACTGAGTATGCTGCTAAGTTCACAGAGCTGTCGAAGTATTACACTCCCTATGATGAGGCAGTAGCAGATGGGGCAGAGTTGTTTATGCTGTTAGCGACTTTGGAGGCTAAAGATAAACTGGTGAATTGCGATCTAGCCGTGGTGTGTGATTTTCCTGATGTGTTTCCAGAAGAAGTGAATGAATTACCGCCAGAGCGTGACGTTGAGTTCTCGATTGATTTGGTACCTGGTACTAGGCCGATATCGATGGCGCCGTACTGTATGTCTGCTGTTGAGTTAACTGAATTGAAGAGTCAGTTGGAAGATCTGTTGGATAAGAAGTTTATTCGTCCGAGTGTGTCACCGTGGGGCGCACCAGTGTTATTGGTTAAGAAGAAAGAAGGTACTATGAGGTTGTGTGTGGACTATAGGCAACTGAATAAAGTGACGATCAAGAATCGGTATCCTTTGCCGAGGATTGATGATTTGATGGATCAGTTGGTTGGTGCGAGTGTGTTCAACAAAATAGATTTGAGATCGGGGTATCATCAGATACGTGTGAAAACTGAGGATATTCAGAAGACTGCTTTCAGAACAAGGTATGGACATTTTGAGTATTCTGTAATGCCTTTTGGTGTGACTAATGCGCCTGGGGTATTTATGGAGTATATGAATAGGATTTTCCATCCGTACCTAGACAAGTTTGTTGTGGTGTTTATTGACGATATTTTGGTGTATTCGAAATCTGAAGAAGAGCATGCTGAACATTTGAGAGTGGTTTTAGGAGTTCTACGAGAAAAGAAGTTATTTGCTAAACTGTCTAAGTGTGAATTTTGGTTAGAAGAGGTTAGTTTTCTTGGTCATGTGGTTTCCAGAGGTGGTGTTGCTGTTGATCCTTCTAAGATAGAAGCGGTATCTAAGTGGGAAGCTCCGAAGTCAGTTTTTGAGATAAGGAGTTTTCTTGGACTTGCAGGTTATTATAGGAAATTCATTGAGGGATTTTCTAAGTTGGCGTTACCGTTGACGATGTTGACTAGAAAGGGGCAAGCGTTTGTTTGGGACTCAAAATGTGAAGAAGGTTTCCAAGAGTTAAAGAGAAGGTTAACTACTACTCCTATTCTGATATTACCGAGTCCGTCGGAACCATTTGAGGTTTACTGTGATGCTTCATTGTTGGGTTTGGGTGGTGTTTTGATGCAGAATAAGCAGGTTGTAGCTTATGCTTCGAGACAACTGAAGGTTCATGAGAGGAACTATCCGACACACGATTTAGAGTTGGCAGCTGTGGTATTTGTTCTGAAGTTATGGAGGCATTACTTGTACGGGTCAAGATTTGAGGTTTTCAGTGACCATAAGAGTTTAAAGTATTTGTTTGATCAGAAAGAGCTGAATATGAGACAGAGGAGATGGTTAGAGTTTCTGAAGGATTATGACTTTGGTTTGAATTACCATCCGGGTAAAGCAAACGTAGTGGCTGATGCATTAAGTCGGAAATCATTGCATATGTCTATGTTAATGGTTAAGGAATTGGATTTAATTGAGCAGTTTAGAGACTTGAGTTTGGTGTGTGAGAGTACTCACAATAGTGTTAAATTGGGAATGTTGAAGTTAACGAGTGGTATTCTGGATGAGATTAGAGAGGGTCAGAAATCCGATGTGCTTTTGGTTGATGAGTTGACTCTAGTGAATCAAGGTCAAGGTGGTGAATTCAGAGTTGATGAGAATGGTGTTTTGAAATTTGGTAATCGGGTGTGTATTCCGGATGTTACCGAACTTAAGAAGAGTATTCTTGAGGAAGGACATCGTAGTGGCCTGAGTATTCATCCTGGGGCTACGAAGATGTATCATGATTTGAAAAAGTTATTTTGGTGGCCGGGAATGAAAAGAGAAATTGCGAGTTTTGTTTATTCCTGTTTGACTTGTCAAAAGTCAAAGATTGAGCATCAGAAGCCGTCTGGGCTAATGCAACCGTTGGCTATTCCAGAGTGGAAGTGGGATAGTATCAGTATGGATTTTGTTTCTGGTTTACCGAGGACAATTAAGAATTTTGAAGCTATTTGGGTGATTGTTGACAGATTGACAAAATCGGCTCATTTTCATTCCGATCAGAATGGATTATCCGTTAGAGAGATTAGCTGAGTTGTATATTGAGAAAATTGTAAGTTTGCATGGTATTCCGTCGAGTATTGTTTCGGACAGAGATCCTAGATTTACATCGAAGTTCTGGGAAGGTGTGCAGAGGGCTTTGGGAACTAAGCTGAGATTGAGTTCTGCATATCATCCGCAGACTGATGGTCAGACTGAGAGGACGATTCAGTCACTGGAGGATCTTTTGAGGGCTTGTGTTTTGGAAAAGGGAGGTGCTTGGGATTGTTATTTACCTTTGATTGAGTTTACCTACAACAATAGTTTTCATTCGAGCATTGGTATGGCACCGTTTGAAGCTTTGTATGGTAGGAGATGTCGGACACCTTTATGTTGGTATGAGTCCGGTGAGAGTGTTGTGGTTGGACCGGAGATTGTTCAACAAACTACGGAAAAGATTAAGATGATTCAGGAGAAGATGAGGATTGCTCAGAGTCGTCAGAAGAGTTATCACGACAAGAGGAGGAAGTCACTTGAGTTTCAAGAGGGAGATCATGTGTTTCTTCGTGTTACTCAGATAACTGGGGTTGGTCGAGCTTTGAAGTCAAAGAAGTTGACACCTCGATTTATTGGTCCTTATCAAATTTTGGAGAGGATAGGGGAGGTAGCCTATCGTATCGCTTTACCGCCGTCACTTGCAAATTTGCATGAGGTTTTTCATGTGTCTCAGTTGAGGAGGTACATTCCTGATCCGTCGCATGTGGTCCAAGTAGATGATGTACAGGTGAGAGATAACCTGACTATTGAAACATCACCTATGAGGATAGAGGATCGAGAGTTGAAGTAGTTGCGGGGTAAAGAGATTGCTTTGGTAAAGGTAGCTTGGGGAGGACCAGCAGGTGGCAATGTGACTTGGGAACTTGAGAGTCAGATGAAGGAGTCTTATCCAGAGTTATTCGCTTGAGGTATGTTTTCGAGGACGAAAACTCTTTTAGTGGGGGAGAGTTGTAACACCCCGATAAAATATGATAATTATTTAATTTAAGTTAATAGTATATTTATTAATTTAATTAAATAATTGGAATATTATTGGATTATTATTATTGGAATAATAAAGTTGGATTATATATAAAGAGTTCCATTTGGTAAAAAGGGTTTTCACGTGAAAGCAGAGAACACGTAACATTGAGAGAAAGAGAAGAAACTGAGAAAGGAAGAAGAAGAGGCTAGGGCTCAAGAGGAGAATTCACGATTATTGAAGGTCAAAGAATCAATTGCCGGATTAACTCAGGTAAGGGGGGTTTATCGTCGTTTAATGGGTATTATGGGTTAACATGTAATGGGTAGTAATAAGCCATTGAATTGACCCTAATTGGGATGAGGAATGCTGTAAATGATGATGAATAAGTTATGTTAAAACTGTAATTGAATCTATATGTGGGTGAATCGTAAATTTCTGGACGTGTAGCTTTTTACGGAATTGAAATCGGAGGTCCAGAAGTCCTCCGACGGTGAAAAATGCGGGGGATTCTGCATTTTGTTCGTGTTAGCGCAGGAACAGCTTTCTGTCTTGCGTTAACCGGTTAACCCAGGGTGTTAACCGGTTAACACTGTTATGAATTATGAGAAATTGCTGTCTGTCTTGCGTTAACCGGTTAACCCAGGGCGTTAACCGGTTAACACTGTTAAAATGTGCCAGGAAGCGTGTTCTGTGTTGCGTTAACCGGTTAACCCAGGGCGTTAACCGGTTAACACTGTTGGAAAAGTGAAAATTTGATATTTAAATATTGTGGACATATTTGATGATTGGCCTATATTGGTGTATGATATAGTAGGGATCATTTCCCGTTGTTTTGAGCAGTATGGGTATTAGTAGAGTGTGCTAATACTGTGATTTATTATTTGGCATGATATGAATATGATTCTGTGATAAATATGCTGATGATGTAAGATGGTATGCATAATGCTATGAATATATCTATTATGTATGCAATTGTGGATGGACTGTTTATGGCTTAGAGTGTGAGCATATGTCCATTGTGGATTGTTGTTGATGGTTGCATGCTAGGTGATTTAGCGTGCATAGTATGGCCTTTATGGTGGTAGATAATTCCCATGGTGAGGAATTAGTGAGTGAGTTATTGTGGATTGTTGTTGATGTTTGCATACTAGGTGATTTAGCGTGCATAGCATAGCCCTTGGGGTGGTAGCTAATTCCCATGGTGAGGAATTAGTGAGTGAGTCACTAGGTCTCAAATGAGTGGGACTAGTGAGCTTGGTAGCCGTATCTGGGTTTGATCGGTGAGGTTGAACTATGTCTTCACAAATAGTCGGTACCGCATGCATGGAGTCTCATTGCATAATATATGTATGGCGTATAATATGAATGGATGTATTCCAATATTATACGCGTGTTTTGTGTTGGGTTGAGTATGATTATGATTTTGAGTTGATGTTGCCGTTGCTGAATGTGTGATCTGATTAGGGTGATGAATGTGTTAATTTACTTAGCATTACATGATATTTTATAATGCTTATTATATCGATTGAGGAACTCACCCTTACAGCTATGTTTCAGGTAACGAGCAGTGATTGAGTAGAAGCTAGTGCTTGGAGTCTAGTGTAGTTCCTTAGTGGGTCATGCTCTGGTAGATGTAACATCGGGACGGGATGTTTTACTTTGTTTTCAATTGTGGTTGTTGAACAGTTTTACATGTAATGTGATTACATGGTTTGCATGATTGATTAGATCTCTATCCGCTGCGAATTGTGCAATGTTTTATTTTTGATTAATAAATGAGCATGACAAGTTATTATGGTGAATGGTGTGAAGTGTCAAGTGTGACACCCTTAAATTGCATATCTACTCTGATTTATATTCTGTTGAATTAATTGATTATTGGGGTATTTTAGAAGGGTGTTACAGAAGGTGTTTGCACCCAAAGTGCCCTAGGTACTCCTAGGGAGCCCTTTTTTGTGTGTACATGTGTTTTGGTATAAAATGATGTTTGAAATAAATAGAGTGTGGGGATGAGAAAAGAATTCATTAATTATATTTTTGTGTTTGACAAGACCTTCAGACTTGTGCCTACGTACCAACATAAAATGAGGGATCAAAACCTCGTAGTTCGTGGTATCAATTTCAAAGTGGGTGAATTTCTTTTAACAAAAATTTAAGTTTAAAGGAGGCACAAAGGGCCTAAAAGAGTTTGTATTAGTGTTAGTTCTTTTTGTCTTTTGAAACTTTAAGATAATATGATTAGATTTATTCACAAGTTTGTTTTAAGAAAAAGAGTTTAAAAATGCAATGGCATAAGGCCAAAGTTTCTAATTTGCAATAAAAGTCTAAGTTTAGAAATCACAAGCAAAGAAGGTTTTTGAAAAGAAGGAGAGATTTGAAATTTAAGAAGTTGGAGGAGATGAAGAGACTAATCCTAAGAAAAAATTTAAAAGTTAAGAGTTGAAAAGATCTGACCAATGGGATGCAATTCAATAGACAAGAATGTCATATAGAAACCTAATTTTCCCTTGGACTTTAGAATCAAGCAATATCAATACACAAATAGCAAGATGAAGAGCAAGGCATAAAATAAAGATAGCCACATTCAAGCTAGTAACTTCATAGTCTTCTTCTTAAGCTCTCATGCATCAGATGACATACTCCTTGAATGGCTCAGAATAAGGCATTAGACACAAGTTCAAAGTAACATTTTGCATAAAGACCATGTAGCAGATCAACTCAAGTGGATCCCATTACTTGCATCAGATGGAAGTTCAATTCACAAGCACTTCGTTTCAGAAAAGTTGGCATTGGCCAAGTCCTTTTGCATAGGGATTGTTGCCTAATCCTAAGTCCAAGTCTCAGGTCAAATCTAACAGTTCACACAAATAATTTTTAAGATTTTTTGTTGTTATTATGTACATTAAGGTCAAAAGACCACAAACACAAACAAAATACACAAACAAGTATATACAATCACAATATATGGCTCAAGTGAGCAAAGTAAAAAATGGCATTAAAATAAACAATTTAAATGGTATGGATAATGGCAAATGATAAAAGACTTGAATTTAAAGTGCATAAAAATAAATGGCTCGAAATTAAAAAGTTAGTCAAATGTTAGTTGATTAGATGTTAGTATTTTTTTTGCTTTTTGTTGTTTAAGTCATTCTTTGGAGAACACTCAACCCTCTATTCACAAGCATGAATCCTTGAACCAAGACATCTTCCAAAGGAAGGAAAAAAGGTCAAGTTTCCACACAATACCATGAAAGGGGGGAGACTTACAATCTCACTTACTAGAATGCTATATTTTTGGGTCAAAAATTAGCATTATGTTAAGCAATCGCAATTGGACTTATGTAGAAGTCACAACTATTTGAGGCCTGGAAATAGAAATTTTAGTGTTAATGCATGTTAGAGATATGGTATAATGAACCATACTCCTAAAATATACCACACTTAAAAGAAAATGGCAAAAAGGTGGACCTAATCTCATCCATACTTATATTGGTTTATGAACCAATTAGCCTTAGGATATAGAGATATCATAGGTCAATGAAATGGATGGGATAGAAGGGTATTGAAGATGAAGAGGAAGGGGAAATGAGACAAACACAAATTGATCATGGGAGGACTTTTATCAAATTAAAATCATTCATTTATTTTGGGAGATGAAATGTACATTTCATCAATCCCCTAAATCCAATAATTTTAATCCAACAAAGTCAAATCAACCTTGACCAAGGCCCAACAACAATAGTCAAACTCAACAAGTCAATGGAATTAGCTCAACACAATTTATTCACAATTAAACAATTAAAAATTCATTCAATTAAATTATGGTTGATCAAAAACATAAAACCTCTTTCAAACACCAAATAAATGGTCAAGAGATTTATCATAGGTCAAAAAAGGTCAAAGGACCTTGGAGAGAAATTTCATAATTTTTGGAAACTTAAAAGTATTTTTAAACAATTAAAAATATGCACAAAAACAATTAAATCATGAAAAATATTAATATTGATCCAAAAAATAATTTTAATTCAGAAAATGAAAGAGAAAAATATTTGAAATTTTTTGGTGAAAGTCCCATTTTTTTGGATCAATATTAAATTTAATATGAATTAATGAAAATAAGGCAATAAAAAATGTAAATCAGAATTTACAAAAAAACATGGACCACTTGATCTCCCTCATTAATTGAGGTGGCAGATCAAGTGGATCAGAGCGCGCTATCCATGTGTTCCCTAGTCAAATGTCCCATACGTGTGGTAATCACTTTGGACGCTCAGGATTAAAATAATTTAAACGGGATCATGTGGTTTAGAAGGATGCCACCACATCGCCGGCACCTGAGCTCTGGTCTTCTTCTTCGGTGGACCTCACCGGACTGGTCCACCCTCAACCATCACCGAAATGAAAAAGGAGGACATGAATTTAAAGAAAAACTGCCCAGGAGCTCGAATCTGGCCTCAATTTTGTCTAACTCCAACTATATAGAAAGATACAGGGAGTTGAAATTTGAGGATCATGATCTGAGTTGATTCGATTTGACCTCTAAGAAACTCAATCTTATTGCCTACATTGGTAGGACTTCAAACAACTAAAAATCAACAAGAATAATGGAGAATTGAGTGAGAGTCGAAGAGATGAAAAATTCTAAAAATCACCTTCAATGTAGCTTCAGATTGGCACGATCTTACCCTCAATTATGCTTGGCCTTACTTCAGATGCTTGGTGGAGTGGAAATGGATCAAAGAGAAAGAAGGACTCTAGGAGTTTCAATCTCAAAAATAGTGACAGATTCAAACTCGATTTCATAGAAAATCTTCAAGCTTATCCTTTGAATGTGAGGTTTTAGGGTTGTTGATTCAAAGCTTGCGCGCCAGGGTCTTTAATTCTAAGCAAGATGACTTATATTTATAGCCAAGGAGATTGATAATTGCACACTTCCATTTTTTGCCAAAGTTGGAAATCTCACTTGCATGCTTACATGGGCGTGTGATAGGCCCATCCAATGATGAACTTAGGTCCAAAATTATGTGTAAGCAATGTGTAGCGGTGTATTCGTCGCTATATGATCTATCGATTAAACCATAAGCTAAGAGATACATTGAAATTTCGAGTCGCCACCGCACTTTTATTTATCCAAAGGATTGGCTAAAAAGCGAACAAAAGCCTAAGAAGTTTTACACGTAGAAAACTAATAAAAAGATCAGAGAGTCTGGGTAAGGGGTAAATTACGCAATGGGAAGGTGTTAGGCACCCACTACGTCCTAGGTACTCCTAGGGAGCCCTTTTCACACTTGTTGTATTAAATTGTTATTTGTTATGACAAAAATATTGTGCAAACATGATTGGGATGATGAGAAAAGAATATACAAGTTTATTATTTTTGTGTTCGAACGGATGAACCCGCTGCCTACGTACCTTCCATCAAAGGTAAGGATCAAAACGCCGTAGTTCGGCTAAAAGATTTCCAAAAGTTGGTGGATTCAGTTTTAAACACAAGCACTGAGGCTTTTCATTATCAATGGGAGAACACTCGACCAAAAACAACATCCACCATGCGAGGATAGCTTCGACGTACTAGAGGGGTTAGCCCTGTTTTAAGTACGGAAGTCTTACTGTCGACTCACTAAGGATAGGCAAGATTTACATCAACCACAATGATAATTGAAACCTATGGCTAATGTGAAAGGATTAACAATGGACAGAGCCAAAACAAGTGAATGAGTGAAGTTAATTGATTGTGATTATGAAAATGGAGTCAAAGTATGATTAAGATTGATTCAAAAGAAGTATTATGAAAAGAGTTTGAAAAAGTCAAGGACTTGGGTCCAGGTTTTTAGTTAGGAAACATGAAGATGTTTGCACAACACTTATGTCAAGTTTGAAAGTCAAGAGTGTGAAAAGTCTAGGACATAATGAATGATGAATGGATGAAGGATGGATAGTAAAACTTCTTAGAAGGTTCACTTCTTGAAATCATATAGCAGATGATTCAAGTGTGTCCTTTGGAATGGCAATAAGCAATAACAAACAAACAAAGAGGAAAGCAAAAGCGGATATCGGATGCCAATCACTGGGCTTATACCAATCTCCTAAAACAGAACGGGATATCAGAAGCCACTCTATGGACTTACACTAATCTCCACAGGCAAAGAAATAAAAAGGCGGATACCGGATACCAATAGATGGATTTACACCAGTCTCCTAAAACAGAACAGGATATCAGAAGCCACTCAATGGACTTACACTAATCTCCTCAGAAGAAAACAAAAATGAAACATGGAAGTCGACTGCCAATCTATCTGGACTTAGGTTAACTCCACAGTATGGTCCTAGGAAATCCAATGCCACATTATAGGGACTTACAATGGATCCTCACACACAAGAACAAAAGCAACAACATGATCACAGGAATGCAAATGCCAACTTACAGGGACTTATAATTGCAACCTCTCATACAAACAGATAAAACAAACTATGATCACAGGAAAGCAGATGCCAACTTACAGGGACTTATAACTGCAACCTCACATACAAATCAAACAGATCAAATTATGATCACAGGACAACAGATGCCAACTTACAGGGACTTATAACTGTATCCTCACATACAAACAGAGCAACAGAAGATATGAGTGACCAATGAGGTCTTACACTCTATCCTTCCATATCATAGGAGCAAACGCCAAAGCAATGGACTTACAATTGTCCTCAATGGGTAAGAAATAATGATGGCACCACAAAAGCAAGTGAGATGATCATACATTAATGGCAATTGATGATGATGATAAATGCATAACATACAGGCAAACAAGTGCACATGAAGCAATCAATCAATCAATGAATATCAGACAGCACACTCTATAGCCAAACAAGGGGGCTCACACAAGAGGGTTTGACTATGAAAGTCCACTGTAATAGGTAAATGTCGCTCTTAACCTTGCCATTGAGAGGCTAAGGTGAAGCAGATGAAAAGGAGATGAGGGGTGTGCCTCATTGCTTCTATCCCTGATCAGGGAGAGCATTTCAGAAAGTGTGGGAGTTCAGAAAGTAGGAACTCTCTCCACATCATTGACTCGATTAGATCTTGGGTTTTTATCTCAATGCTTCAACCATGTAATGGGAGCAAAGAGAGGACACACTGAATAGTGGGGGATAGATTACTTATCCCTACCTTCCACCAATTGCCTTACTTGAAGGACTTTTCCTGCTTGGGACAATTTTAAACACACACAGGCATTGCCTCTTAAGGAGGACTTCAGACAGTTTGCCCGGTCAAATAACAGACCGGGTCTCCAGACTACATGAAGAAGAAAGGTTTATACCTCAAAGCAAATGCTAAATAGCAAAGCAAGCAACTAAAGCAACTAAAGTGTACCTGAAAAAGTCAAACTTATTAGTAAACAAGTCAACAGTTCAAACCAAAAGAAAATGAAACAACAATCAACCATAAACAGAGGTGCCAAGGCACAAAGCCAAACTCATCTGAGTCACACCTACAAAACAAGGGTTAGCACAATATATATAATCCAACTCAATCAAGTTTGAATGATCTTTGAGGCATTGGTGCTTAACGTGAAACAATAGCTCAATTGTAAGCCCAAAAGACCACTAGGACTAGCCTAGGGTCAAGGATGAAAGAAAAAGTCAAAACAGCAAGAAAAAGTCAACCAAAGTCAAGGTCAAACATTTAAGAAGCTATCTCAATTGGATTCACGATGAAATCATGCATCATTGTCATTTCATACACAAAAGAATGTAAAGCATGGCAAAGGAAGCACAAATAGGTCAACAGCAAGACTTCATTCAAAAGTCAACCCAAACAATCTCAAAAATTATCAAATAAATCACATTCAATCCTAACATCTAGCATGGCAAGCATGTCAAATTTCATTGCATTTGGATGAGAGGAAGGCAGTCAATTAAAATCAAGAAGTCAAACCAAATTCAAGCATGCACAATGAAGGTCAACAAACATGGGTCAACTTCAAAAAATCATATCAAATTGAAAACAGATGAGAAATGAATGAGATTAACACCAATGCAAAGCTCAAGATGTCTAGTTATCACATATGAAATTTCATGGTCATACAATAAGATATGAGAATTTCACAAAGGATTTGGCATCATGTAGCACAAAAAGTCAACATTTGACTAGGCAGGGAAGAAAATTCACAATCAAATGGAAAACAGCATGAGTAAATCCCAGAAAATTCATACACAAACTAGACATGTGATAGATGATTCATGCAAAAAATTGGATTATTTGGAGGCCAGGGAGTGTGTGAACAAAAATCATGAAAATGCACATCATTGGTGTGACACAAATTGTCACACCCTAGTTCAAAAAATCATAACTAGCAAACCACAAATGATAAATGCACAATCTTTATACCAAAATGAAGATGAATGAGTCTAGTTTCACCACAAAAAATTTCAGGGCCAAAGGATGCATCATCATTATTTCACAAAAGAAATGGCAAAGGGTGTCACTTTGGCATATATGTTAAGAAAACAATTACCAATTAAAATCCAGCCAATGAAAAATTAATTAAAAATCATAATCAAATACCAGACATCCATGTGAAGATGATGAAAAAAATTTCATGATTTTTGGATGAATAATGAAGGAGAAATGAATTGTTGAAGTTGATGAACAATTGGATGAAACATGAAACACATAGCATGGTATGGAGGGTCAAACAATGGTCAACAGTGGCAGTTTTGTAATATTGGGTATCATTAAACTAAACTCTGCGTTTTGAGGGAGGGAACGAAATGTTCTCATTGGCTGTTGCCAATGGAACAGTAGAAACAGCCAATGAGCTTCGAATTCTGGGTTCAACATAAACCCTAGGGTTTTAGCACAGCTGGGCAATTGTTCATCTTCATCAATCATCATGGCCAAACGAAACTCAAACAAAATCATGCAAACCACATGGTAACACAAATGTAATATTCATGCAACATAGAACAACAGCAGCCAACAAGAAAATCTGGGAAATGGCTCTAGGGTTTCAACAGCAACATGTATGTTCATCACCTTCATGAACTCGAAAAATTCAAAGTGCCCAGAAACAAGAAATGAGCATAGCAATGTGATCCTCATGCATCATACATACATAATCCAATCATAGTTTTCATGAAAACCACAGCATCACAGCAAATCGATGAAAAACACATTCAAGCATAAAAATGAAATCCCTATTTCTCACAGCATGGTTGATCATTTTTAATGGTTCAAGGTTCATTGGAATCAGCACAACAAGAACTACCCAAAACATGGCATCATTTGGAAAAATGTGTGAATCGAAATCTTACCACAAATGAAGTTCAGTGATAATGCAGTGCTTCCTTGGCCTTCAAAGCTTGAAACAGGTGGCCCTTATGCATGGAGATGTTGGTTGGTGAAGCTTTTTCAGCTCAAGGGTGCTTAAACATGCCCAGCTATCGATTTGCCATTAAAGGATGCTTGGAAAAACAGAGCTCAATATGATCTTCCAGCTGGTGATGATGTTGCAAAAAGCTTCTAAATATCGTGCAAATGAAGAAAACAATGAAGAGGATTCGTGTGTTTTGAAGCTTTTGGCAGAAAAAATGCAAAGTGGAAAAATGCAAGAATGAGAGAATGTGAGTTTCTGTCGTGTGGCTGCTGTGTCTAGGGTTGGCAAATGTCAGAAAAAATGTTTAAATATGTCTGTTTTAGGTTGGTTTAGGAAATGGTAAGCTTGCTTATGTCTTAATGAAATCACTTGCATTTTGCTAAGTTTGAAAAAATGAACATGGAGGTGCAAAGTCCTGCCACGAAATGGGCCTCAAACAGGCTGCACATGACCAAAATAAATGTTGTTTGTGGTCTGCTCATGAAATGCTGTACTTGTTTTGCTCTTATGCTTCCATTTGCAAAAATACCAAGTTATGCACCTTATGCCAAAATGGTAGTAAAATGGTGGTATGTGCATGAGTTAGGGCTCTAGACAAGTCACAAATGATGTTTCCAAACATTTCCAATTGGCCAAAGTGTGAAAAAATCAATAGATCAAAAAGTCAATGGTTGGTCAAACTTGATTTTTAAATGAAATAGGTCCAAAAATGCCATTTTGAATGGCAAGGTTTTGGTGAATGAAATTTATATTTTTGGAAAGAGGAGGAAAAATGTGGTTTGTAGGAAAAAACCCCACCAAATTTGGCCTTATGGTTCATGAGTTATGGCTCTTTGAAGTTCACAAATTTCTGAAATTGAATTGATCATATCTTGACAACCACACATGGGATTTGAGAGTTCTTGGACTTTTTGAAAATGGGAGAACAATATCTTCAACTTTCATGTTGGGAAAAAATTCATTTGAAGCTTGTATCAAGATGTAAGTTGAGGATCAAGAAGTTTCCATTTTTGGCAGTTGAAATTACAGGTCCACTTTCTATTTCTGGAAATTTTCTGTTTGACTTGATTTTCTTCCATGATGAGGTTTGACATGATAGATGAGGCTTGTATAAGCATGAATGAACTCCTTCAAATCAATTCCATCCATCAAAACACTGATTAAATCCACAGTTGACCAAGTTTGACTTTCTGTTGACTTTTCTAGGGTTTTGGATGATTGAAGCACTTCTGATGAATTCCAAACCCCAATTCCTTGAGACCTTGACTTCAAATGATGTCCCAAGATGTATGAACTTTTGATTATGGATTATGGTGCCCAAATTCTGCAAGAATGGCCACCATCCACTGCTTTGACTGACTGTTGACTGTTTTTGACCTAATTGCTGATGATTGCTTCAACTGTAAGCAACAAGGTTAGACTGACAATATTTTTGTACTTCTTGGTTAGTAAACATATGAAAAGCAAAAATATACAAATGCAAAGTATGCTTGGTGATCAAGAAACAAACCACAAGGCAACCTACCCACTAGGAGGGAAACTAAGGCATGCAATGATCCTTGAGGCCATGATATGAAATGATATGGGCCATGAGGGATCTTAGGGCCCAAATTGGGGTCTTACAGATGCCCCTATTTAAGGTCATTCTAGCCGGAGAAGTGAAGTTTAGAAATCTTCATCTCGATGCGGTAGAATGGACTTAAATAACAGTAATGAGACAAATTTTGGTCCCTAAGAGACCTCATGATGCAAATGTATGCATGTAAAAGACACAAACTCTGTGGGGAATATGGTTCACACAGAAGAAAAGATGATCCATCGGAGTAATACACTCACCATGAACAGAGACTCTGACAAGACTCTAGTTGGGAATAAACAAAACTGACACAGCGTGAACAAGACACGACTCTGATTAGGGAAATAACAAAAAACAGACTGGAGAACTCACTGGGGAGTGAAGGACTCACACTGGGGAAAAAGAAAATTCCAAAGGAAAATAAATCCATTGGAGAAACACAAGCTGACTCCTGGGGGGAGGAGCAAAAGAAAACTTCACTGAGGAAGCACCAAAGAAAATGAGGTGTTACCGGTATAAGGGTAACAAAAACAGGAAAATCTGACTCCACAGGGGGACCGAGGTCATAATAGGGAGCAGAAAGGAAGGAACACCAGGGATACCGGTTACTGGGTATATAATAGGTGACCGACCAAAGCGTGAATTGGATTTCACTTCCAAAGCACTCATCATCCTGAAGAAAGCTAGAAAAGCAAACTTGTTTATAGGATGGATATTCAATTCCATAAGGAAAATGAATCTTACTCTGAGGGGAAAATAATCAAAAGATTGACTCAAGAGCGTACGAGATATAATATCCATTACCGTCAGAACGTGGATAGAATACTCAGATGAGACATATTATTCATTACCGGCAGACCGTGAATAATATACTCGAAAGGAAAATTATCCTGAACCGGTTACTGGGTTGTTTATAGGATAAAATCCGAAGACGTGAATTGGTTTTCACTTCCAAAACACTCATCATCCGAAAGGAGGGCTTGAGAAAGCAAATCGACTTACAGGATGGGCATTCGAATCCACAACGGGAAAACGAATCTTACTCAAATGGGGACACAAACCCAAAGAGTGCATGGGATACAATATCCATTACCGGCAGACCGTGGATAAGATACTCGCATGAGATATATTATCTATTACCGTCAGAACGTAGATAATAAACTCGCATGGTAAGAAACACCAGAGATACCGGTTACTGGGTATATAATAGGTGATCTACCGAAAACGTGAATTGGTTTTCACTTCCAAAACACTCATCATCCAAAACACAAACTGGTTAAAGGATGGATATTCGATTCTCCAAAGAATACGAATCTTACTCAGCTGGGGAAAATCAACAAAGGATTCCAACTAAAGAGCGCATGAGAAAATATTATTCATTACCGGCAGACCGTGAATAATACACTCGAAAGGAAAAGACACCAGAGATACCGGTTACTGGGTATATAATAGGTGACTAACCAAAAAGAGAGACAATCGATACCAAGCATCCGGGTAAACGAAAGACAACTCAAGGGATAAATTGCAAGCATCCGGCAATTATCCAACAACAAGAATATTCAACTCCACAAAGGGAAATAACGAATCTTACTCGACTGGGGAAACACAAAAGGCTTCGACTGAAGAGTGCATGAGATATATTATTCATTACCGGCAGACCGTGAATAATATACTCGCATGGAAGATTATCCACAACCGGTTACTGGGTTAATAAAGGATAAATCAACCGAAAAGAAAGGCATCGGGATACCAAACTAGGTATATAATGATAACCAATCAAAAGGAGCAACAGACATTACCAACAAAAGGGTAAATGAAAGGCGATCTGCTGAGGATAAATTGCGAGCATCCGGCAATTATCGACAGAAGACTAGCTGGGGATGCATTGGTATACAACCAATGATCCGGGGAACAAATCACTAGCATACGGTGAAAAGACCCACTGGGGATAAAATTGCTAGCATACGGCAATTATCCACAAAAACTTGCTAGGGACATAAGCGCTGATCTGAGCAACTTATCCAAGCAAAGGAAAAACAACATCAAAGATTAGATGAAGATAACCACAAAAATTAGGGTTTACATCTACCGAATACGGGGTAGAAGACCAACAACTCCACGTGGGGATAGAACAAATCACAAATCCGCACGGGAAACCAAAATAGGGTTTATAACAAACCACAAACTGCTGAAGAGCAGGAAAATAGGATTTACAACTACCGGGTAGTAGGTAGAAAACCAAAACTCTGGCTGGAGAATAAAAGGTGTATAACCACAAATTCTGTCAAGAAAGCCAGGAAAAGATAGGACTTATAACTACCGGTATGAGGGTAGAGGCCCAAAAACATTCCGCTGGGGAACAACCCACTGGGAAGCACAAGACATCTGACAAATAGCCAATTCGGGCATAATCCGAAAAGACAGACTGAATAAAGACACGTCCTAATGAGGATGTAACTCAAATAGGAAAATCCATCCCAATATATGTGTTGGGAGGAAACGGAAGAAACCGTCATCCACGAGGATATATCTCAGTGGGGAACTGCAGAAGGAAACACAAACATTTTCTGCTTATGGGGTTGACTCTATATGGAGAGATTTAACACCCAACATCTGCTTGGGGAGATCTGTAAAGAGATCCATATCACCATAGCAGGAGACACGACAAACAAAAGATATATGGCAAGAAATGCAACATGAATATTTGAATGTTTTTATGAATATGCTTGATTTATGTTTGATGAATGCTGACAAAACAGACAATTCTAACACAAACAGGTTCAGGAACCAAACGTCCGGTATTATATTTCCAGGGGAAAAACCAGCTGGAGAGCCAATCTGCGGAGATCTATATGCTGTAAAGCAAAGATCTGCAAGTACTGCTGAAGCAGAGGCCCAAAGATATCAGGAAACGACCCAATCAGGGTACAGAAAGTCACAACGGGCAGAAGCAGCCACCAAGACGAATCTGTAGGGGAACAAGAGAAAACCCAAGATATCTGCAGGGGATCCCAGTGTCAACTGAGAAACAAAAAGGTGCATTGCACAAGCACGAACTGCTGTAGAAGCAACTCCACCTAACTCCACTGGGGAACAACCCACTGAGGGAGAATGATATCATCCAAATAGAATCTAGCTGCATAAGCAACTCTATTGGGGAAAACTGCCGGCTACTCTCTTGGGAAACAACCATTGAGGGAGGACAGATCAAACAAGCAGATTCTGCAACGAACCACTCCACTTGGGGAGAACACACAGCAAACTGATCACGACAAGTAGATTCTGCAATGCAAGCCACTCTACTGGGGATCACAAACAGTCAGGAAATCAATCCGTTCACTGGAGGCTGAAGCCATCATCCGACCATGTCGGGGATTGAAGGAGCATTCAACAGGCGAAACTGCCACAACAAACATTCTGCAGACTAGGCTGAGGGAAAGATGGGTGAAATACTGGGATGTCAACCCAAATCAACCACTGAGTAGGGAAATAAATCCTGCTCTGCTGAAGAGATAAAACTCTGATGGAGAGATAGCAACCAATCCACAGACGACTTCGCCGGGGAAAAGAGTAAAGTACCGGGTATCAAACCACTGACTTACCGAGTCTTCAAAAAGAAAACGGTCATACTGAGGAAACAGACAGTTCCGCTGGCAACACTGCATGGGAAAAGAGGTAACAACTCCACTTGCAACTCTGATGGGGATACCAATAACAGCTCTACTCGCGACTCCGGGGGGAATATCAATCAATCAGTTATACTCATGACTGCTGAGGAGACAAATAAAGTCTGGGGCAGACGACTCACTGGAGAAAGTGACAGGGCACCAGGATGACAAATCATCAACCGCCGAAACTTCTCAAGAAAACACCCATGCTAGGGGAAACTGCTGCTGGAGAAAAACGAAGTCTTCAACAACAAATCACTTGCGACTGTACTGGGGAACAGCCCCAACAACAACTCTGTCTGAGGAACAACCTCAACAAAGATCTGGAGAAAGAAAAATACCACCAAACCAGGAGTATGAACAAATGTCTTACCTATTGGAAATCATGCCACCCTCGGGAGAGCACTGAGATATTCTTGAGTATCCTTTCAACCTTGTGAATGTTCACTTTGTTTAAAACAACAATTTTGAAAAAATTCGATTTGTTTAAAACAATGACATTTTATCAATTTTAAACATGCAAAACATTTGTTGAATTGAAACAAATAAGAGTGCAAATAATTGGATAAAAAGCTCAAATTGATTTGATAGAATGGTAGCCTGCAAATGGCAAGACTCCATAGATCTGTACAAATTTGAAATCAGTGATATATATTGGAAGAGGGCTACATTGAACATAATGATCCTTTCTCTACCAATTTGAATCTCGATGTATCCGAAGCTTCAGTTGACGACGAATCGAGAATCTTCTGACGAAATGACGACTGATGAACCAGAAAGTCTTGTCAGGATGCAGTTACTTGCCAAATCCCTAACTTTTGCCTAGATTGCCCCAGGGTGAGGTACTCAATCTAGCGGGTATGCAAATATATTCTTTTTTCAAAGTCTCTAATTTTTTCCTGGATTACCCTTGCGGGTTCTCCACCGAGACGCTCATTTTTGCCTAAGCCGCCCTTTCGGGTTTTCAACTTAGCGAGCTATTCTGTTTTTTTCATTTGTTCTTTTTTCATTTGCATATACTTTTTTTTTCTTTTTTAGGCAAAGTATCTCTTGACCGCATCTGAATTCACAGGACGAGTGAAATCCTCCCCATCCATTGTTGTAAGCATCAAAGCTCCGCCTGAAAAGGCTCTCTTAACAACATATGGACCCTCGTAGTTTGGAGTCCACTTGCCCCTGGAATCGGGCGCGAAAGACAAAACTTTCTTGAGCACAAGGTCACCTTCTCGGAACACACGAGGCTTGACCTTCTTATCGAATGCTTTCTTCATTCTCTGCTGATATAGCTGACCATGACACATGGCAGTTAAACGCTTCTCTTCAATCAAATTCAGTTGGTCATAACGACTCTGAATCCATTCAGCATCAGTCAACTAGGGACTTGAGGGTATAATTTTTTCTTTTTTCCCTTGGAAAAATTTTTCCTGGTTTTTGATTTTTTTCTTTTTCACCCTCTTTCTTCTTTCTCTTTTTTTTTTATTGATTTTTTTTTTGATTTTTTTTTTTTTTTTTTTTTTGTAATCCCCAGTTTGACTGGTTTGCTGATTCTTGTGATACAGCTGAATGAGCTTCTCTTGGTGCTCAAGAAGGCGGGTAATCTCATCAGGAATCCCCTTTAACATCATCTTCCTCTGCTCCGAATACAAAGAATTCAAGATTGGGAGATGGCGTTGGATCATTATGTTCAATGGGTTTTAGAAATCCCTGCATAATGATTCTGGATAATGAAAAGCTTTTGAATTTAAACAAGCAAATCATTTATGCAGATGAAAAATGTTGTTTTTGTTTTTCATGGTTTTTTGTGATCACTGATTTCATGCAAAAAGCAAAAAGTGAAAACAAATGGAAAAACAAATGTTTGACAATGCATTAATTGAATGAAAACATCATTGTATTAAATGCTGCCAACGATGTCATCACTTCTCCTTTTGGCATGGGAGAAGGGTTTTAAACAAAATGAACAAACCACGCTGATTTATGAATGACCGTAGGAACATCCACAGCGACCCAATTGTGGCAAGACACCACCAGGAATGATGAAATTGTTCAGATCTTCTGCATCTTCTTCAATGATAGCAGCAGCTTCCTCTTCTTCAGGTTGATCAGCATGGATGAATCCTCCACTTGTGAACAAACCTTGCTCATTAAGTGCCCCAGAACAGTAGCCAGTGCCAGCCAGGGATCGGTTAACCAGGAAAAATCCATCAACAGTAATAAATCCATCAACAGGAATAAATCCATTAAAAGCACTTAGTCTGGCAAATCCTCTCCTTTGAGGTCACAATTCCCTTGCTCGGGATGATCCATCAATCTGGCAGAGTTGGCTCTGGTATAATACCGGCAAAGTGCGTCTTCAAAATAAATGAAGATCGCAGGGTCAGACCACAGGACGGGAGACCGGAACAAAACACCTGCTTATGCAAATGATGCATGAAGTGTTTGTGCATATGCTTGTTTTTTATTTCAAAGGAACTCGAGGGTTTTATATGCAAACTTTGAAATGTTAAAGCATTTTGATCTTACATGAGAATATCTCATCAGATATATCAGGTGAAAAAAATTTCCCGGTTTTTTCACGTTTTGAAAACTTTTGCAAATAAACTCCTTTGAGTTCCTTGAAAATTTTCTTTTTCTGATGACATGAATGCGGATGAATGCGTGAATGCATGAATGCAACAAACACACTCAAGGATCAATCAAAGCACACCAAACAAAGGTCGTGGGAAAGCTCTATGTATCCCTAATATCAATCATCCATTTTGGTGGATTTAGGTTTGCACCTTATCGACACCCAAGTTCCATTGATATTAACGGTACGTGAACCGGTTCTAACATTCTTAATATCAACCAGCCGCTTTGATGGATTTTAGGTTTTACACCTGATCCGGGATCCATTGATATTAACAATGTTTGAACGACTCAACCACGAATCACGGGTTTGTTGAGAGTCACGAGCATGGAGTCTCGGTTAAAAACCACCCAAAGGGAGTGTACTAGGGTTTAAACCTGCCAAACATGTTCTACCAGAGGTTCCCATAATCATCGTTCCATCTTTCGAATATTATCGGAGGAACGAATACTCGTATTCCAAGAATATTCTCAAGAGAAACTCTTATGAGTGTAGTATCGCGTAACGATCGTATCAGAACTGACATCTGAACGACCTCCGCACTACGGTCCTAAAAATAGGCCAAGATGGGTTTGGTAAACTAAGGCCCTTGGCTTCTGCGGCACATGATTGAAAGAATAATGCCTATCCACAAATAACTTGTGTGACATTATTAGTTCAACATGACCTCCACCAAGTGAATGGACTCGCAAGTCAACTGGCTAAGGAATACTCCACACCAGTCAACAAGACTATGCCATTCTCCTATCCTAGAGTGCACTCGAGTTTGGGTATAGAACTCATCTCACAGATCACCAAAGCAAACAGCAAATGTATATCAAGCAATTCACACATTACAATCAATACAGTGATCCCAAATTGTACAAAAATATGTCATATAAAGATAACAATATAGCACAACAAGGGTGAAAAGTAGGCAATACCACCAAGGATTCTGTTATTAATCTCCCCAGCAGAGTCGCCACTTTTCTGTAGCGGTGTATTCGTCGCTATATGATCTATCGATTAAACCATAAGCTAAGAGATACATTGAAATTTCGAGTCGCCACCGCACTTTTATTTATCCAAAGGATTGGCTAAAAAGCGAACAAAAGCCTAAGAAGTTTTACACGTAGAAAACTAATAAAAAGATCAGAGAGTCTGGGTAAGGGGTAAATTACGCAATGGGAAGGTGTTAGGCACCCACTACGTCCTAGGTACTCCTAGGGAGCCCTTTTCACACTTGTTGTATTAAATTGTTATTTGTTATGACAAAAATATTGTGCAAACATGATTGGGATGATGAGAAAAGAATATACAAGTTTATTATTTTTGTGTTCGAACGGATGAACCCGCTGCCTACGTACCTTCCATCAAAGGTAAGGATCAAAACGCCGTAGTTCGGCTAAAAGATTTCCAAAAGTTGGTGGATTCAGTTTTAAACACAAGCACTGAGGCTTTTCATTATCAATGGGAGAACACTCGACCAAAAACAACATCCACCATGCGAGGATAGCTTCGACGTACTAGAGGGGTTAGCCCTGTTTTAAGTACGGAAGTCTTACTGTCGACTCACTAAGGATAGGCAAGATTTACATCAACCACAATGATAATTGAAACCTATGGCTAATGTGAAAGGATTAACAATGGACAGAGCCAAAACAAGTGAATGAGTGAAGTTAATTGATCGTGATTATGAAAATGGAGTCAAAGTATGATTAAGATTGATTCAAAAGAAGTATTATGAAAAGAGTTTGAAAAAGTCAAGGACTTGGGTCCAGGTTTTTAGTTAGGAAACATGAAGATGTTTGCACAACACTTATGTCAAGTTTGAAAGTCAAGAGTGTGAAAAGTCTAGGACATAATGAATGATGAATGGATGAAGGATGGATAGTAAAACTTCTTAGAAGGTTCACTTCTTGAAATCATATAGCAGATGATTCAAGTGTGTCCTTTGGAATGGCAATAAGCAATAACAAACAAACAAAGAGGAAAGCAAAAGCGGATATCGGATGCCAATCACTGGGCTTATACCAATCTCCTAAAACAGAACGGGATATCAGAAGCCACTCTATGGACTTACACTAATCTCCACAGGCAAAGAAATAAAAAGGCGGATACCGGATACCAATAGATGGATTTACACCAGTCTCCTAAAACAGAACAGGATATCAGAAGCCACTCAATGGACTTACACTAATCTCCTCAGAAGAAAACAAAAATGAAACATGGAAGTCGACTGCCAATCTATCTGGACTTAGGTTAACTCCACAGTATGGTCCTAGGAAATCCAATGCCACATTACAGGGACTTACAATGGATCCTCACACACAAGAACAAAAGCAACAACATGATCACAGGAATGCAAATGCCAACTTACAGGGACTTATAATTGCAACCTCTCATACAAACAGATAAAACAAACTATGATCACGGGAAAGCAGATGCCAACTTACAGGGACTTATAACTGCAACCTCACATACAAATCAAACAGATCAAATTATGATCACAGGACAACAGATGCCAACTTACAGGGACTTATAACTGTATCCTCACATACAAACAGAGCAACAGAAGATATGAGTGACCAATGAGGTCTTACACTCTATCCTTCCATATCATAGGAGCAAACGCCAAAGCAATGGACTTACAATTGTCCTCAATGGGTAAGCAACAATGATGGCATCACAAAAGCAAGTGAGATGATCATACATTAATGGCAATTGATGATGATGATAAATGCATAACATACAGGCAAACAAGTGCACATGAAGCAATCAATCAATCAATGAATATCAGACAGCACACTCTATAGCCAAACAAGGGGGCTCACACAAGAGGGTTTGACTATGAAAGTCCACTGTAATAGGTAAATGTCGCTCTTAACCTTGCCATTGAGAGGCTAAGGTGAAGCAGATGAAAAGGAGATGAGGGGTGTGCCTCATTGCTTCTATCCCTGATCAGGGAGAGCATTTCAGAAAGTGTGGGAGTTCAGAAAGTAGGAACTCTCTCCACATCATTGACTCGATTAGATCTTGGGTTTTTATCTCAATGCTTCAACCATGTAATGGGAGCAAAGAGAGGACACACTGAATAGTGGGGGATAGATTACTTATCCCTACCTTCCACCAATTGCCTTACTTGAAGGACTTTTCCTGCTTGGGACAATTTTAAACACACACAGGCATTGCCTCTTAAGGAGGACTTCAGACAGTTTGCCCGGTCAAATAACAGACCGGGTCTCCAGACTACATGAAGAAGAAAGGTTTATACCTCAAAGCAAATGCTAAATAGCAAAGCAAGCAACTAAAGCAACTAAAGTGTACCTGAAAAAGTCAAACTTATTAGTAAACAAGTCAACAGTTCAAACCAAAAGAAAATGAAACAACAATCAACCATAAACAGAGGTGCCAAGGCACAAAGCCAAACTCATCTGAGTCACACCTACAAAACAAGGGTTAGCACAATATATATAATCCAACTCAATCAAGTTTGAATGATCTTTGAGGCATTGGTGCTTAACCTGAAACAATAGCTCAATTGTAAGCCCAAAAGACCACTAGGACTAGCCTAGGGTCAAGGATGAAAGAAAAAGTCAAAACAGCAAGAAAAAGTCAACCAAAGTCAAGGTCAAACATTTAAGAAGCTATCTCAATTGGATTCACGATGAAATCATGCATCATTGTCATTTCATACACAAAAGAATGTAAAGCATGGCAAAGGAAGCACAAATAGGTCAACAGCAAGACTTCATTCAAAAGTCAACCCAAACAATCTCAAAAATTATCAAATAAATCACATTCAATCCTAACATCTAGCATGGCAAGCATGTCAAATTTCATTGCATTTGGATGAGAGGAAGGCAGTCAATTAAAATCAAGAAGTCAAACCAAATTCAAGCATGCACAATGAAGGTCAACAAACATGGGTCAACTTCAAAAAATCATATCAAATTGAAAACAGATGAGAAATGAATGAGATTAACACCAATGCAAAGCTCAAGATGTCTAGTTATCACATATGAAATTTCATGGTCATACAATAAGATATGAGAATTTCACAAAGGATTTGGCATCATGTAGCACAAAAAGTCAACATTTGACTAGGCAGGGAAGAAAATTCACAATCAAATGGAAAACAGCATGAGTAAATCCCAGAAAATTCATACACAAACTAGACATGTGATAGATGATTCATGCAAAAAATTGGATTATTTGGAGGCCAGGGAGTGTGTGAACAAAAATCATGAAAATGCACATCATTGGTGTGACACAAATTGTCACACCCTAGTTCAAAAAATCATAACTAGCAAACCACAAATGATAAATGCACAATCTTTATACCAAAATGAAGATGAATGAGTCTAGTTTCACCACAAAAAATTTCAGGGCCAAAGGATGCATCATCATTATTTCACAAAAGAAATGGCAAAGGGTGTCACTTTGGCATACATGTTAAGAAAACAATTACCAATTAAAATCCAGCCAATGAAAAATTAATTAAAAATCATAATCAAATACCAGACATCCATGTGAAGATGATGAAAAAAAATTCATGATTTTTGGATGAATAATGAAGGAGAAATGAATTGTTGAAGTTGATGAACAATTGGATGAAACATGAAACACATAGCATGGTATGGAGGGTCAAACAATGGTCAACAGTGGCAGTTTTGTAATATTGGGTATCATTAAACTAAACTCTGCGTTTTGAGGGAGGGAACGAAATGTTCTCATTGGCTGTTGCCAATGGAACAGTAGAAACAGCCAATGAGCTTCGAATTCTGGGTTCAACATAAACCCTAGGGTTTTAGCACAGCTGGGCAATTGTTCATCTTCATCAATCATCATGGCCAAACGAAACTCAAACAAAATCATGCAAACCACATGGTAACACAAATGTAATATTCATGCAACATAGAACAACAGCAGCCAACAAGAAAATCTGGGAAATGGCTCTAGGGTTTCAACAGCAACATGTATGTTCATCACCTTCATGAACTCGAAAAATTCAAAGTGCCCAGAAACAAGAAATGAGCATAGCAATGTGATCCTCATGCATCATACATACATAATCCAATCATAGTTTTCATGAAAACCACAGCATCACAGCAAATCGATGAAAAACACATTCAAGCATAAAAATGAAATCCCTATTTCTCACAGCATGGTTGATCATTTTTAATGGTTCAAGGTTCATTGGAATCAGCACAACAAGAACTACCCAAAACATGGCATCATTTGGAAAAATGTGTGAATCGAAATCTTACCACAAATGAAGTTCAGTGATAATGCAGTGCTTCCTTGGCCTTCAAAGCTTGAAACAGGTGGCCCTTATGCTTGGAGATGTTGGTTGGTGAAGCTTTTTCAGCTCAAGGGTGCTTAAACATGCCCAGCTATCGATTTGCCATTAAAGGATGCTTGGAAAAACAGAGCTCAATATGATCTTCCAGCTGGTGATGATGTTGCAAAAAGCTTCTAAATATCGTGCAAATGAAGAAAACAATGAAGAGGATTCGTGTGTTTTGAAGCTTTTGGCAGAAAAAATGCAAAGTGGAAAAATGCAAGAATGAGAGAATGTGAGTTTCTGTCGTGTGGCTGCTGTGTCTAGGGTTGGCAAATGTCAGAAAAAATGTTTAAATATGTCTGTTTTAGGTTGGTTTAGGAAATGGTAAGCTTGCTTATGTCTTAATGAAATCACTTGCATTTTGCTAAGTTTGAAAAAATGAACATGGAGGTGCAAAGTCCTGCCACGAAATGGGCCTCAAACAGGCTGCACATGACCAAAATAAATGTTGTTTGTGGTCTGCTCATGATGATCATATGGCATGAGGTATACGGCAGCTCTCTGTCTGACCCAAGATGTATAAGGCTCCAAAGCAATGCAGTTCTTCGGACCCAATTCATTCCTACTCTTCTTGCAGATCTTGCGCCAAGCGCGGACAAATCTGGCTTTCAGGCCTTGGGGATCTTTAACCTCCTGAAAGAACACACCTTCTAACAAAATGTTATGAGGTTTATCCTTTAGGGGGAACCCAAGCTGACGACGTGCGAGAATAGGATTGTAGCTTATCCCACCACATGTACCGAGAAGGGGCACATTAGGGAATTCACCACAATAATCAATAATCTGCACGGTATCATACACGCGATCATACCAAGAGATATCATCATTAGTGAGAGACATGAGTCTCTGAGACCACCGTAGACATCCCTTGTTCTCCTTGAAGGCAAGAGTCTGCGGCAAGTGCGAAATAAACCACTTGTACAGCAAAGGCAGACAGCATACGATAACTCCTCCACCCTTTGCATTCCTCATATGCAAAGAGACATAGGTATCACCCAACAAAGTCGGAACGGGATTAAGAACTGAGAAGATCTTAATGGCGTTCACATCCACAAATTTATCGAAGTTGGGAAATAATACCAATCCATAGATGAGCAGCACAAATAAAGCCTCAAAGGCATCCTCACTCATGGCCTTCCCATAGATGGTAGCTTGAGCGACGAGGAACTCGGAAGGAAGACCCTGAATTCCACCTTTGGTAGTCAGATTAGCTTTAACCAAAGCTTCATCTATGTGCAACAAGTCTGCAATCTCTCGAGCGGTCGGAATACTCTCTAAGCCACTGAACGGCACCTGATCCAGAATCGGGATCCCAATAAGGTGAGAATACTCCTCCAAAGTAGGCAACAACTAGAAGTCTGGGAAGGAGAAGCAGTGATACAGAGGATCATAAAACTGAGCTAGAGTACTCATCAAACCCTCATCAACCTGAGTAGTCAACAGAGGCAGAAGCTTCCCATAACGAGCTTTGAAACCCAAGGGATCTAATACATAAGATGTCAGATTCCTTAACTCTTTCACATCGGGTTGTCTAAAGCTGTACTTCTTTGTATGCCTTTTTGGTCTTTCCATGTCTGAAAATTTTGCAAATAAACCCTTTAAGTTCCTTGAAAATTTTCTCTTTTCTGATGACATGAATGCAGATGAATGCATGAATGCATGAATGCAACAATCACACTCAAGGATCAAGCAAATCACACCAAACAAGGTCATGGGAAAGCTCATTGTATCCCTAATATCAATCATCCATTTTGGTGGATTTAGGTTTTCACCTTATCAACACCCAAGTTCCATTGATATTAACGGTACATGAACCGGCTCTAACATCCTTAATATCAATCATCCATTTTGGAGGATTATGGTTTACACCTTATCGACGCCCAAGTTCCACTGATATTAAGGATATCTGAACGACTCAACCATGAATCACGGGTTTGCTGAGAGTCACGAGCATGGAGTCTTGGTTAAGAACCACCCAAAGGGAGTGTACTAGGGTTTAAACCTGCCAGACATGTTCTACCAGAGGTTCCCATAATCATCGTCCCATCTTTCGGATATTATCGGATAAACGAATACTCGTATTCCAAAAATATTCTCAAGAGAGACTCTTATGAGTGTAGTATCGCGTAACAATCGCATCAGATCTGACATCTGAACGACCTCCGCACTACGTCCTAAAAATAGGCCAAGATGGGTTTGGTAAACTACGGTCCTTGGCTTCTAAGGCACATGATTGAAAGAATAATGCCTAACCACAAATAACTTGTGTGACATTATTAATCCAACATGACCTCCACCAAGTGAATGGACTCGCAAGTCAACTGGCTAAGGAATACTCCACACCAGTCAACAAGACTACGCCATTCTCCTATCCTAGAGTGCACTCGAGTTCGGGTATAGAACTCATCTCACAGAGATCACCAAAGCAAACAGCAATTGTATATCAAGCAATTCAAACATTACAATCAATACAGTTATCCCAAATTGTACAAAAATATGTCAAATAACACATAAACAAATATCATACAACAAGGGTGAAAAGTAGGCAATACCACCAGGGAAGGTCTAATGTTATCCCCAGCAGAGTCGCCACTTTTCTGTAGCGGTGTATTCGTCGCTATATGATTTATTGATTAAACCATAAGCAAAGTATACAAAGAATTGAGTCGCCACCGCACTTTTATTTATCCTAAGGACTGGTTAAAAAGCGAACAAAAACCTAAGAAGTTTTACACGTAGAAAACTAATGAAAAAGATCAGAGAATCTGGGTAAGGGGTAAATTACGCAATGGGAAGGTGTTAGGCACCCATCACGTCCTAGGTACTCCTAGAGATCCCTTTTCACACTTGTTGTATAAAAATGTTTATTTGTTTATGACATATTGCGCAAACATGAATGGGATGATGAGAAAAGAATGTACAATTTTATTATTTTTGTGTTTGAACGGATGAACCCGTTGCCTACGTACCTTCCATCAAAGGTAAGGATCAAAACGCCGTAGTTCAGCTAAAAGATTTCCAAAAATTAGTGAGTTCATTTTAAAACACAAGCATTAAGGCTTTTCATTACCAATGGGAGAAAACTCAACCTGAATCAACAATCCACCATGCGAGGATGGCTTCAACATACTAGTGAGGGGTTAACCCTATAATAAGTATGGAAGACTTACAATCAACTCACTAAGGATAAGGTAAGATTTACATCAACCACTATGGTAATTGAAACCTATGGCTAATGTATGAAAACATATTAACAATGGACAAAGCCACAAAACAATTGAATGGGTGAAGTTAAATTGATTATGAGTATTCACAAAATATGGTTAAGGTATGATTAGGATTGATTCAAAGAAGTGTTATGAAATGGAGTTTGAAAAGTCAAGGACTTAGGGTCCAGGTTTCTAATTTGAAGAGACATGAAGATGTTTGCACAATAAGTCGAAGTTTTTTTTGAAAGCAAAGTGTGAAAAGGTTTAGGACAAAGAGGGTATGGATAATGGAGTGTAAAACTTCCTAGAAAGGTTCACCTCTTGAGATCATATAGAAGATGATTCAAGTGTGTCCTTAGGAATAGGCAACGAAACAAGTAAGCAAATAAATGAAAGCAAGGTGATACCGGATGCCATCAATGGACTTATTCCAATCTCACAAACAAAAGCGGTTACCGGATACCAATAAATGGATTTACACCAATCTCCTAAAACAAAACAGGGATGTCAGATGCCAATAAATGGACTTATTCCAACCTCCAAAGGATGATCATAGGAGTACAAATGCCAACAACATGGTCTTACAATTGTATCCTCACAAAGCAAACACAAACAAAAAGATGGATATCAGATGCCAATCTATCTGGGCTTACTCTAATCTCCAACAAATGATCATAGGAATACAAAAGCCAACAACCTGGACTTATAATTGCATCCTCACATACAACAAACAAACAAGCACTAAACAATGGACATGAGTGACCAAATGAAATGGTCTTACACTCTATCCCTTCCAAATCATAGGAACAATGGCCAATTAATGGACTTACTGTTGTCCTCAATGGGTAAACCATAGATGGATCACAAAGATATGAAATGATGATCATGCAATAATGAACAATCAATGATGATGAGTGCACAAAGGCAAACAAGCAAACATGTACAAATGAACCAAGCAATCAGTCAAACAAAGTCATTTAGCACACACTATAACCAGGCGATTAGGCTCAAGCAAGGGTTAGACTTTAAAGTCAACTGGAATGGGGTAAATGGTGCTCTTAACCTTGACATTAAGAGCCAAGTGAAGCAGGTGAAAGGATATGAGGGGTGTGCCTCATTGCTCTTATCCCTGGTCAGGGAGAGCATTGAATATCAGAAGGTGTGGGAGTTCAGAAAGATGGAACTCTCTCCACAAGTTAATGACTCGATAGATCTTGGGTTTTTTCTCACTATGCATCAACACATGTGGTGTGAGCAAGGTGAGTGACACACAGAATAGTAGGAGATAGGCTACATATCTCTTTTGTCTACCAATTGCCTTATTAGAAGGACTTTACCTGCTTGGGGACAAAAATAAACAATCACACACATTGCCTCTTAAGGAGGACTTCAGACAGGTGCCTGGCTAAGTAACAAGCCAGGTCTTCCAGACTACATGGAGACAAGAGATTCTACCTTAATGCTTAAGCAAAGCAAAGCAATATCAAGTTCACAAGGGAACTATAGCAACTAAATGTACCTGTGGAAACATCAAACAAATTAGTATGCTATACAGACAACCAACAGTTAATGCAACAGACAACCAATATAGGCAAAGGCATAAGCCACAAGTCAATCCCAATTGAATCAACTTCAACCTACAAAACACACATTAGTAATCAAAAGCAAATATCAAATGCTCTCAAGATGAGGCATCATCAATTGTGTAACTTGCATGTGCAACCTGAAACAAAGCTTCAAACATGAGATGTAAACCCTTAGGCCAAAGACTAGGGTCCAAGATAAGGAAAAAAATTAAAACAGAACATGAAAATTAACCACAATCAAGATTTATCAAATAAGGACAAATTCCAATTGGTCTCATGTCAAAACTATGCACCAACTCCATTTCATAAGCAAATCATGTCAAACTAGGCAAGTTGAGATCACATTGGTGTAAACAGAATGAACACAAGCATATCAATACCAAAATGGCTCAATAAATTACAAGAAAAATTAGGCCTAAACAGAACACATTGAATAAGCAACACACCAAAAATCATGTCATTTGGATATGTGGAAGTATGTCAATTAAAATCAACAAGTCAAGGCATGTTCAAACAAAGCATATACAAAGCACCAAATCATACATCAACTTCAAGTAAGCATAAAACAGCAACCAAACATGATAAATGAATGAAATCAAAGCCATGGGAAGCTTCAAGATGTCTATAATGCACATGCAAAATTTCAAGTCCATCCAATAAACCACAAGAATTTCACAAATCATATGAAATCATGACTCACAAAAGATTTACAATTGACCAAACAGGGGGAAACTTCTCAAACAAATAGAAAAATGCATTCAAAAATTCCAGGAAAAATCACAAGCAAACTAGACATTCATAAGTATCAACATGCAAAAATCCAGATCAATTCAAGTTCAATAGGTATGGAAAATAAAATCAAGAACATGAATAAGACATGGTGTGACACACATTGTCACACCTCCAAAGATTACATCATATCTCACAATCCAGAAATGTAAAAATAGCAAACCATATACCAAAATGACCAGGAATGAGTCTAGATTATGCATGTAAAATTTCAAGAATTTCCAATTAAGCATCATGATTTCATGTAAGAAATAGCAATCATTGTGCAAGAAATGACATGTGAAAACAAAAAATTGCATGTAATTTGGATTATTAATGAATGAGTTATGATTTTTGATTGTGGAAAAAAAATAAAACAAATGAATGGAAAGCATGTAACATGGAAGCATGAAATTGAAAATAATGCAAAATCAAATATGAGGAAACGATGGAATCCGGATTCGAACCGTGTAACATTTTAAAACTGGCGCCACTTAGTGAAACGCCGCGTTTCACTAAATGAGGTGGCGTATGGTGATTGGTTACATGGCGCTCAAACAAGAAAAACATGCAAATTCAAGCCAGGCAAGATCAAATTAGAATCTGGAAACGCAGCTCAAACATTCATCATCATCTGCATCCAGTTCATTATGCTCAAGAACTTTTCATCGCAGAAATGTATAAAACACATATCACTCGAATCCTCATTCATCATACGTCACTAATATGGCAATGATTTGTTCTAATTTTAACCACGGCAAAAGCATCGAGCTCAACAAGTTTTAACAATCAGATTTCAAATCAGCATAACTAGCTCAAATCTCAATAAAATTGCACGATTCAACTTGCAGCATGCTCTACAATAAAAGATCTACCAAAGCCATATGCTAATTGTGAGAATTGAAAGCATCGAGTTCTTACCTCTTGAAGATGCAGATCTTGATTCTGTTGGATTCAAAGCTCCAATGGTAGAAACAGATGCTCAGTGATGTTGCAGAAGGTGAACGAAAGCAAGGCTTCAGCTCAACAGTGCTTAAACTCGAAGAAAAATCAAAATGCCATGAACATGTTCAAGCTTCAACAGTTGCAATCTTCAAGGATTTCCACACTTTTGCTTCAAACAGATCTTCAATAACACCTGTAAATGATGATCAACACAAGCACCAGCAAAAAGAATCAAGAATTTCGATGAAAAAGTGAAAAAAAAGTTTGAGAGAATTTGAGAGAATTTGAGAGAATTTTGGAGATTTTTGGTTTGGATCTGAGATTGTGATTGTTGATCTCGATTTTCTGTTATGATTAAGGTCTTATAGTACCTGTTAATCCACTTGCTAAACATGATTAGGCTAAATGAAAATGGATTAGTGAAATGAAGCTTGTTATGCAATTTGGCAAAAATGCCCTTTTTCAAATGCAACCAATGGAACAGTGTAATTCTTCTTGCAGCAAGTCACAAAACCTGTTTTAAAGCCATTTGAATTGGTTTGGCATGAAAATGATGCATGGTTTTCAAATTCACTATTTCCCTCCAAAAATTCAAAATGAATCACTTGAAAAATGGACTTTTTATGTGATGATTTTTGATGAAATGTGATGATGGATTATGATAGCTCATGTCAAATGGGACTTGCTCAAAAAAGAATCACATGAATTGGCCTTTTGGTGCAAGAGTTATGCCTCCTTGAAGTTCAAGATTTCAAGAGAATGATTTGATCATAACTTGCCAACCACAAATGAGAAATGGATGTTTTTGGACTTTTTGGAAAGGCAAGAGCAAGATCTTCAACTTTCATGTTGGACAAAATTTTGATTTGAAGCTTGCTTGGACATGTAAAGTTGAGGAGAAGACCTTTCCATTTTTGGCAGTTGGAAATTACAGGTCACTTGCTATTTTTGGAAACTTTTTGTCTGACCTCCAATTCTTCAATGTGGATGTTTGACATGTTATATGAGGCTTGTATGGATATGAATAAGGTCTCTCAAACCATTTCCCACCATCAAATCCCTGATTAAATGCATAGTTGACCACAGTTGACTTTGCTAGGGTTTTGGTTGACTGAGCCATGTTCTGATGAATTTCAAGCCTCTTATCACTTGAGATCTTGATTCAAAATGATGTCACAACTCATATGAACTCTTGATGAATGATCATGGTGCCCAAATTCTTCAGAATGGTCACCATATATGGCTCAATGGCTGCCTTTGATTGGCTTGACCTAGTTGCTTCATCTGCAAGTAACAAGGTTAGATGACAATATTTTTGTACTTTTGGGTTAATAAACAAATGAAAAGCAATGATATACATATGCAAAACATGCTTGGTGACCAAGAATCACACTCACATGATAACCCACCCACTAAGAGGCAAGCAAGGTGCACAAAGATCCTTGAGGCAATGATATGATATGATATAACGCCATGAGGGATCTTAGGGCAAAAAATTGGGGTCTTACAATTGGGCAAAAGTGAAATACTTGCAAATTGAGAAGAATATTACCAGTTACTGGGTAATAGACTCTCGGGGACCAAAAGCATTTATCTAGGTAAGATCTAGAAAGAAACGGTCAATCAAAGACTCAACCCAATGAGGATATAACTCAGGGGGAGCGATTCCATCCAGATAATCAACTGGGGAAGAAACTGAAATAATGATCATCCACGAGGAAGTAACTCAGTGGGGAATGAGAAAGGTTAAATTCTTTCTGCTTAAGGGGCTGACACTCTATAATTGAAAGAGGACAGACATATCAAATCTACGTGGGGGAAAGGATACTACCGTAGCAAAGGATCAGACAAACGATGGATCACAAAGTTCATGCAAATAATGAAATCTATGAATGTATATGTATATGTATATATGATGATTATGGTGACAAAACAATCGCAAAGGATACAAATGTCACTGGTCCGCATCAATACAATACTCATCCAGTCCTCACAAGAGGGAAGCGTCTGCTAGAGAGAAAAAGTTGCAAAGGAAAGAACAGGAGTTATCCACCTCAAAGGCTCAACCCTGGCTGGGGAAAATGCAAAGATTTTTCGAAAACCTGCACTATCAACTTTGTGGGGAATTTTAGGTCAACACCATATCAAATGGGCGACAACCTTACAGAGGACTAAAAATAATTCTCAATAATCAAGGCTAACAAGGGTCATGGGTAACTCTGCTGGCGGCTTGAGGGGAGACAAAATTGATGAATTTATGCAACCTGTTGCAATAACGCGCCTACAACTCGAGTAGGAAATTACCAACTCGGCTGAGGGAACCATCAAAACTCGGCTGGAAGCTGAAAAGCTGCTGGGGAAGAAACAGAGATCACACCAACTGCTTGGGGAAAACCAACAATGTTTCGCATTTTAGGGCTTACCTGTCCTTGGACCGCTGTGGACATCCTTTAATGAAATCGATTGCTCTTTAAAAAGTAATTGCTTTTATTATTTCAGTAAACATGATTTTTTTATTTTAAAACTTTAATTTCAAAATGATCACAATAAAATTGAATTCCATTTAGCTGAATAAATAAGAGTAGAAAAAATTGGATAAAAAGCTCAACTTTATTTAATAGGATGGTAGTCTGTAAATGACAAGACTCCATAGATCTTTACAAAAGTTTGAAAAGTGGTAATTTACATGGAAAAGGGCTACATTGAATACAATGATCATTAATCCTTCTACCGTCTTTAATATCCACTGTGCTCTTGGCTTTGGCTGAAGATGAATCAGAACCAAACATAGTGCTCAAGAAAGTCTTCAAGACTGGAGATCAACAACTTACAATTACTTGCCATAATCCCTAATTTTTGCATAAATTTCCTCAAGGTGGGGTACTCAATTTATCGGGATAAATATCTTCTGTTTTATGTCTCTATATTTTGCCTGGATCTCCCTTTCGGGTTTTCAATCCACCGAGACGCTCATTTTTGCCTAAGCTGCCCTTTCGGGTTTTCAACTTAGTGAGTTGTTCTTTTCTTTTTTTTAGGCGAAGTATTTCTTGACTGCATCAGCATTCACAGGACGCGTGAACTCTTCACCATCCATAGTTATAAGAATAAAATCACCGCCTGAAAAGGCTCTCTTAACAACATATGGGCCTTCATAATTAGGAGTTCATTTACCCCTAAAATTTGGTTTGAAAGATAAAAATTTCTTGAGCACAAGGTCACCTTCTCTAAACACACGAGGTCTGACCTTCTTATTGAAAGCTTTCTTCATTCTCCCCTGAATTAACTGACCATGACACATGGCAATTAACCTCTTTTCTTTAATCAAATTCAGCAGGTAATACCTGGCTTGACACCATTCAGCCTCAGTCAACTTGGCTTCCATCAAAACATGCAATGATGGGATCTCAACCTCTAATGGGAGCATAGCTTCCATTCCATAAACAAGTGAGAAAGGGGATGCCCCTGTTGAAATGAGGATGGATGTACAGTACCCATGCAAAGCAAATGGGAGCATCTCATGCTAATCCTTGTACGTCACAACCATCTTCTGAATGATCTTCTTGATGTTCTTGTTTGCAGCTTCAACATCCCCATTCATCTTGGGTCTATAGGGAGAAGAATTATGATGTGCAATCTTGAAGTTTTTGCAAAGAGCTTCCACCATATTATTGTTCAAGTTAGATCCATTATCATTAATGATCTTACTCGGCACACCATACCGGCATATAATCTGATTCTTGATAAACTTCACAATAACTTGCTTAGTTACATTCGCATACGATGCCGCTTCAACCCACTTTGTGAAGTAGTCAATAGCCCCCAAAATGAAACGATGTCCATTCAATGCTTTGGGCTCAATCATGCCAATCATATCAATTCCCCACATGGAGAAGGGTCATGGAGAGGAACCGACGTTCAACAGTGTCGGAGGAACATGAATTGTATCTGCATAAATTTGACACTTGTGGCATTTCTTCACAAACTTGCAACAGTCAGATTCCATTGTCAGCCAATAGTAACCTGCTCTCAACATCTTCTTTGCCATAGCATGTCCATTGGAATGAGTACCAAATGAACCTTCATGGACTTCAGTCATCAATAAGTCTGCTTCGTGTCTATCCACGCATCTGAACAAAACCATATCAAGATTTCTCTTGTACAACACATCACCATTCAAGTAGAAATTGCCAGCTAATCTCCTCAAAGTCTTCTTATCTTTCAAAGATGCCCCAGGCGGGTAAATCTGACTTTAGAGAAAACACTTGATATCAAAATACCACGGTTTCTCATCCTTAATCTCTTCAATAGCAAACATATGAGTTGGCCTATCAAGACGCATCATAGTCAAATTGGGAACTTCATTCCAATATTTCACCATAATCATTGAAGCCAACGTTGCAAAGGCATCTGCCATCCGGTTTTCATCTCGAGGGATATGATGAAACTCAACCTTTGTAAAGAAAGTTGAAATCCTACTCGAGTAGTCTCTTATGGTATCAAACCGGGTTGATTCGTCTCCCACTCACCTTTGATCTGATTCACAACCAAAGATGAATCTCCATAGACGTCTAAATACTTGATTCTGAGATTCATGGCCTCTTCAAGCCCCGTAATGCAAGCTTCATATTTAGCCATATTATTTGTACACTTGAAAGTCAATCTAGCTGTAAACAGAAAATGTGTGCCTTGAGGAGTAATAATCACTTCCCCAATGACATTACCACACTGATTAACAGCTCCATCAAATACCATGCCCTAACGAGAACCAGGCTTTGGCCCTTCTTCAAGCAATGGTTCATCACAATCCTTCATTTTCAAGTATAAGATCTCTTCATCAGAAAAGTCATATTTTACTAACAGGTAATCTTCAATCGGTTGGTGAGCCAAATGGTCAGCCAAAACACTATCCTTAATCGCTTTCTTAGATCGGTATTCGATATCATACTTTGATAATAACATCTGCCAATGGGTAATCCTCCCAGTTAAAGCAGGCTTCTCAAAAATATACTTGATTGGATCCATTTTGGATATCAACCAAGTGGTATGATTTAACATATACTGATGCAGATGCTTAGCATCCCAAGCCAATGCGCAACAAGTCTTCTCTAGCATAGAATGCCGAGTCTCACAGTCGGTGAACTTCTTACTAAGGTAGTAAATAGCACATTCTTTCTTTCCAGTTTCGTCTTGTTGACCAAGAACACAACCCATACTTTCTTCAAGCACGGTCAAATACATGATCAACGGTCTTCCTTCAATAGGCGGAGACAGAATCAGAGGCTCAAGAAGATACTCTTTGATACTGTCAAAAGCTTTCTGGCAATCCTCGGTCCAATCACAAGACTGATTTTTCCGAAGGAGCTTGAATATAGGTGCACATGTGGCAGTCATGTGTGAAATGAATCTTGAGATATAATTCAAGCGGCCAAGAAAACCTCTGACTTGCTTCTCAATTTTTGGCGCAGGCATCTCTTGTATTTCTTTGACCTTGGCAGGATCAACCTCAATACCCCTCTCGCTGATAATAAAGCCCAACAACTTACCATAACGAACACCAAATGTACACTTATTGGGATTCAAGCGGAGTTTGTACTTTCTCAAACACTGGAATAGCTTTAACAAATGCTCAACATGTTCGTCTTCATCACTGGATTTAGCAATCATATCATCAACATAAACTTTGATCTCTTTATGAATCATATCATGGAAAAGAATGGTCATCGCTCTCTGGTAAGTTACACCAGCATTCTTTACACCGAAAGGCACCACTCTATAACATAATGTTCCCCAAGGTGTAATGAATATGGTATTCTCCATATCCGCGGGTGCCATTTTAATCTGATTATAACTAGAAAATCCGTCCATAAACGAAAAGACTTTGAATTTAGCTATATTATCTACCAACATGTCAATGTGTGGCAGAGGGAAATCATCTTTCAGACTAGCTTTGTTCAAATCTCTATAATCGACGCACATACGGACTTTTCCATCCTTCTTTGGGACAAGCACAATGTTGGCCACCCATTGCGGATACTCAGTAGTAACAAGGAAACCAGCATCAATCTGCTTTTGCACTTCTTCTTTGATCTTTACTTCCATATCATGATGAGTCCTCCTCAATTTCTGCTTGACTGGCGGGCATCCTAGCTTCAAAGGCAATCTATGCTCCACAATCTCAGAATCCAAGTCAGGCATGTCTTGATAGAACCAAGCAAACACATCTAAATACTGTCGAAGAAGATCAATCAACCCCTTTTTAACCTCTGGGCACAGTTGAGACCCAATCTTGACTTCCTTCACATCATCTTCAGAACCCAAGTTGACTAACCCAATCTACTCTTCGAATGGCTGAATGGCTTTTTCCTCGTGCTCAAGTAGACGAGACAATTCATCAGACACTTCTTCATCACTTTCTTCCTCAGCCTCAAACACAGGGAATTCAAAGTTTGGAGAAGGAGTAGGATCATTGTATTCAATGGGTTTGGAAACCAACCTGCATAATGATTTGATATTTTGATTTTAGAGAAGTGAATCGTGACCAAATATTATGCAGATGGACAATTATTAATTACTTATTTATGTTTTTTGAGATTACGATTTTCAGGAAAGCAAAAAGTAAAAATAAAACATCATAAATGTAGATGAATAGAATTGCATTTTATTAATGATCAAATTGAAAGATGCCTAACAATGTTCGCTTCTTCCTTAGGCATAGGAGAAGGATTTTCAAAATAATAAATCAATTACTTAGAGCGATGAACAATAACAGGAACATCGACAATGATCCAATTGTTGTAAGCTTTTCCATGTGTCACAAAATTAGTGCAGTCTTCGTCTTCGCCACCCTCGATCACGGCAGTTGAGTGTTGCTCATTGTCATGAATGAACCCTCTGCTATGGAAACTGGGTTACACATCTTCTACTTTGACAACATTCATCCCTTGTTGGAATCCCAAACCAACTCTGTTCTTGTTCTCGGCGACCTCTACCATCCGGCCCCACTGATCAGAATTGCCATCTTCAACAATTTTTTTAGCGTCTTTAAAAGAGGACATAGGTGCCCCAACTTTCTTCTCTTTGGAAATAGATAGAGCTTGGAACGGAGTTCCAATCTCATCCTCAACTTCCACATATGAGAAAGACGAGAAATGAATCACCAATAATGTTTTCTCTCCACCCATAATGACGAGCTTACCATTCTTCACAAATTTCAACTTCTGATGCAGAGTGGACATCACAGCTCCTGCCTCATGTATCCATGGCCTTCCTAACAAGCAACTATAGGTCGGGTGGATATCCATTACCTAAAAAGTAATTTGGAAATCACTCGGACCTATCTTCACTAGAAGGTCCTTCTCACCAATAACACTCTTGCGAGAACCATCAAAAGCTTTGACAATCATGCCACTGTATCACATCGGAGCTCCTTGGTATGATAATCTGGACAAAGTTGACTTGGGGAGTACATTCAAGGAAGAGCCGGTATCAACCAACACATTTGACAACGCGTCCTCCTTACAATCCATCGATATATGCAGTGCTAGGTTGTGATTTCTTCCTTCCTCGGGAAGTTCTTCATTACAAAAGCCTAGATTATTGCAGGAAGTGATATTAGCCACAATATGATCAAATTGATCTACTGTTACATCATGTTCCACATAAGCTTGCTCCAATACTTTTTGCAATGCTTCTCTGTGCGCTTCAGAATTCATAAGCAGAGACAACACTGAAATTTTGGAGGGAGTCTAGAGCAGCTGTTTTACCACATTAAATTCACTTTTCTTAATCAAACGAAGCACCTCATCATCATCATTAGTCTTCAAACTACTGGATTCACCAGACTGACACTTTGGAGCACTAACTGGATCTACTACAGGTACCTCAATCCTCTTACCAACATCCTATATATCCTTCGGGAAAACAAGCCCAAAAACACGATCATTACGGGTCACCTTCGTAACATCTGCAATATTCACAACAAAATTGGTCGTAGGCAACGGAATCTCTTGACCATTCTCCAACATAGTTGCATTATACTGATACAGAATAGACCTACCAGATGCATATGGGACTGGGCCCACTAACCGTATCACTAACGGTGATACCGACCTGTTGCTGTTGTTACTGCTGCTGCTATCAAACTGAATTACTAACCGCTCAGGGGTCTTAAATACTGGTACTATCACGTTTACATCATCTATATCCATTGATTGTTGAATCTGTATTACATTCTCATCCATCAACTTCTGGATATCTCTCTTGACAACCGAACACCCACGGGAGTTCACATTGCAGATTGCACAACCGTCGTGGTCGTGTTCACAATCACTCACTAATAGTACACAGGGTCTTGTGCATCTCAACCAAAGATCGACGAATACGTCACACATCAAACACTCAGAAACTTCTCGGACATCCATCTACCATATTAATAGAGGGATTACCATGAGCAGGCAATGGGTTTGCTTGAACATTCGGCGCACGGTCCTCAAAGGACATCATCCCACTTTTCACGAGCTTCTGGACCTCGTATTTCAATGAGTAGCAATTCTCGATACCATGAACAGGAGCCCCTTGATGAAAGGCACAACGGAGTTCTGGCTTATACCATCATGGAAATGGTTCTGGAATTTGCGGCGGATTTCTTGGTTGGAGTAGGTTCTTGAGAACCAAGGATGGGTACAATTCAGCATACGGTATAGGAATCGGGTCGAAAGAGACCTTCTTCCTCTCAAAGTTCTGTTATTGATTATTGTTGGTGTTGTTGTTATAATTGTTTGTTCTTTGTGGTGGCTGTTATTGACATTGTTGTTGAATTGGTGCTGATTGATTGTTGGAAAACACTGGAATAACAGATGATACTTGATGATGGTGTTGACGGGGTTGTTGACTTCTTCTGACATGAGGCCTCCTCTGCCTCCCAACTGACATTGCGTTAGTCTCGCCTTCCTTCTTCTTAGAGAAACTGTTACCATACCTCTTGCTCAAACATACCTCTTCCTTAGACAACCGTCCCTCACGGACACCTTCTTCTAATCTCATCCCCATATTTACCATTTCGATAAAGTCGCTGGGGGCACTAGCAATCATTTGCTCATAGTAAAACAAGCTCAGGGTCTTGAGGAAGATCTTGGTCATCTCTTTTTCTTCCAACAGAGGGTTGATCTGAGCAGCAAGCTCTCTCCATCTTTGGGCATACTATTTAAACGTCTCCTTATCCTTCCGAGACATCGACCTCAGTTGATCCCTATCTGGAACCATATCAACATTGTACTTATTTTGCTTCACAAAAGCCTCACCCAAATCATTGAACGTGTGGACACTCGCACTATCCAAACCCATGTACCACCTCAGAGCGGCACCAGTCAGACTGTCTTGGAAATAGTGAATCAGTAACTGATCATTATCAATTTGCGTCAACATTTTCCTGGCATACATGACAAGATGGCTAAGTGGGCAGGTGTTTCCCTTATACTTTTCAAAGTCAGGGACTTTGAACTTCATCGGGATCTTGACGTTGGGAACTAAGCAAAGTTCCACAACACTCTTACCGAGCAAATCTTTTCCCCTCAAGGTCTTCAACTCCTTTCGTAGCTCAAGGAATTGGTCTTTCATCTCGTCCATCTTCTCATAAACATCAGGGCCCTCAGACGGCTCAAAATGGTAGATGGTGTCCTCAACACGAGGCAAAGTATGAATAACTAGAGGTGGCACAGACATGACCGAGCTAGATGTCGGCATGGAAGAAAAAGTAGGCGCAAACCCTTCAAGCACAAAGTTCGGAGGTATTCCCCACGGGACTCCAGCAAGCATAGCAGGCGCAAACTGAGTGGCAGACACGGTTAAAGTAACAACCTCTGAAGTGACAATCCTCTGAGGAGGAGGAGTTGCAGGCGTTGGACAAGATTGACTCTGAGCAGCTAACACAGACTCCATCATGGCATTCAAGCAAGAAATCTCGTCCTTCAACTCTTGGTTCTCTTGTTCCAAGTGTTCCATGATTCTCAGATGATTGGCACGAGTATTGTATCGATGAGCCAGCTTGGCTGAAGCACAGAAGAATAACCAATAAGACATCTGGCGGAAGAAAGACTTGTTATGAAAATGATGCATGAAATGCGATATTCTGATTGTTTTTATTTTCAAGGAACATACTATTTTATTTGCAAATATATAATAACAATTGTAACAATTTGATTGACCATAAAAATATCTTTTATTCATATAATTTGGAAGGATTACACTGAGTACATTTTCAGAAACCAAAGTACAAATACAAGAGAAAAGGAATCTATTAATCCTAAGGATCCCCTAACAACAGTGCTAGATGGTCTGGCTATAGGAGCGTACTTCCTTCGGATGCGTCGAATATCAGACTCAAAGGATGTCTTTATCTGAGCCTTCTCGAGGACAAGTTGATCAACAATCTTCTTCCAAGCACCGGAAGGCTGAGGCATACTAGAGGAAGATGGACTCTCTGGTTCTCTCTGTCTCTTCACTACTCGGTCTTCAAGAAGCTCAATAAGTGCATCTTTATCCTTAGACTCAAGCTACAACTCCTCATGCTTTCTGCTCAAAGCATGAAACCTCTCTTCCCACATGTCTTTCTCTTGTTTCATCTTGGCGAGTGCGTCTTCCAACTCCTCTACATCTTGGTTAGGGAGAGTTGATGGCTCAACCACAACCATAGACATAGGTCTCTCACAAACATAAGGCATCTTTAATTCAAAAGCTCTCTTCTTCACCCAAAGAGTTGAAGCTTCCAAAGCTACACAGTTGCACGGACCAAGCTCAGATCTTCCTTTCATATGCACGTTATGCCAAGCATGCACAATCTTCTGCTTCAAAAGTTAGGCATCTTTACCCTCTTGATAGAAAAGACCTTCTAACTGAGTGTTATTAGGTTTGTCCCTCAAGGGGAACCCAAGTTGACGACGAGCCAAAGCAGGGTTGTAGTTGATCCCTCCTTGTGTACTAATGAGAGGCACATTAGAGAATTCACCACAACTATCAATAATATCCAAATTACTCAATGAAGAATCATACCAAACTATATCATCATTAGTGAGAGACATAAGTCTCTGAGACCACCTTAGACATTATTTGTTCTCCACAAAAGCAGGTGTTTGAAGCAAGTGCGAAATAAACCACTTGTACAGAAGAGGAACACAACATACAATAGTCCCACCACCCTTAGAATTCCTCAAATGCAAAGAGAAGTACATATCACCCAACAAAGTAGGCACAAGATTTCCAATCAATAAGATTCTAATGGTGTTAACATCAACAAAACCACCAATGTTAGGGAACAAAGCTAAACCATAGATGAGCAACACAAAGATAACTTCAAAAGCATCCACACTTCCGGCTTGAGCAAAGGCAGTAGCTTTCCCAATAAGGAACTCAGAAGTCAACCCAAAGATTCCTCCTTTCTTCACCCAATGAGCCTTAATCTCAGACTTCTTCAGATGAAGAGCTTCAGGTATAATATGAGATCTGGGAATCTCCTCCAATCCACTAAAAGGCATCTTGTCAGAAACAGGTATTCCCAAGAGATGGGCATACTCCTCTAACATAGGCACGAGCTGATAATCGGGAAAAGTGAAGCAACGGTAGAGAGGGTCATAAAATTGAACCAACACACTCAAGAGTCCTTCCACTACATCAGTAGATAACACAGATAGAAGCTTCCCATGACATTGTTAGAAGTCCAAGAGATCTAATACAAAAGATGATAGTTATCTTAGCTCTTTCAAATCGGGACATCTGAAACTGTACTTCTTAGTGTTCCTTCGTCCATAATCCATGGTCTGAAAATATTTGCAAATAAAACCTCAGTTCCTTGAAGTTATTTTTCGTGTGATGAATGTTATGATGCACATGAATTCATGAATTCAACAATCACAAATAAGGGATCACATACAAGGAAAACAAAGGTCAGGGGATGATGATCAATCATCCATTTTGGTGGATTATGGTTTTCACCTTATCAACACCCAAGTTCCATTGGTATTGACAAGACTTGATTGGATCAACCAAGAATCAAGGGTTTGTTGTGAGTCACGAGCATGGGGTCGGGTTAAGAACCGTCCCAAAGGAGTGTACTAAGGATAAAAACCTATAGATCATGTTCTAAAAAGTTCCCAGAGTCTTAATTCCATCTATCGGATATTACAGGTCAGGATGACTGACTCATAAACCCATAATATTCTCAAGAGAAACTCGTCTAAGTGTAGTATCACGTAACAACTGTTATCAAGTCTACACCTGAACAGACTCCGCACTACATCCTAAATAGGCCAAGTTGGGTTAAATGTTCTACGGTCCTCATCTTCTCGAACCTCAAATCAGAGAAAGTAATGCCTAACCACAAATAACTTGTGTGACATCATTAGCTCCAAAAGGGTCTCCACTTAGTAGATGGATCTCAAGCCAACTTGTTAAGGACTACTCCACATAATTTGAACATGACTATACCATCCTCTTATCTTAATTGCACTCAAGTTCGGGTTAGAACTTATCTCACCACTCAGAGATCACCAAGCACAACAAGCAAATTATATCACACAAACAAATATACAAACATCAAATATATAGTTATATACACATAAAAAGTATGCTAAACCCACTGAGGACTACTCCCCAACAGAGTCGCCACTTAACTTCTGTAGCGGTAAATTCATGACCATTAAGCTATGGATAAACTTAACGTCAATGAAACCAGAGTCGCCACTGCACTTTTATTGTTTCCAAAGGAAAAGGGAAAAGTACTAACAAAACCCAAAGATAAGAAGTTTTCAAATCAAAACTAATAAAATGTCAGAGATCACAGGTAAGGGGGTTGGTTACACAAAGGGAAGGTGTTAGCACCCAAAGTGTCCTAGGTACTCCTAGGGAGCCCTTTTTTGTATGTACATGTGTTTTGGTATAAAATTATGTTTGCAATAAATAGAGTGTGGGGATGAGAAAAGAATTCATTAATTATATTTTTGTGTTTGACAAGACCTTCGGACTTGTGCCTACGTACCAACATAAAATGACGGATCAAAACCTCGTAGTTCGTGGTATCAATTTCGAAGTGAGTGAATTGTTTTTAACAAAAATTTAAGTTTAAAGGAGGCACAAAGGGCCTAAAAGAGTTTGAATGAGTGTTAGTTATTTTTGTCTTTTGAAACTTTAAGTCAATATGATTAGATTTGTCACGAGTTTGATTTAAGAAAAAGAGTTTTAAAATGCAATGGCATAAGGCCAAAGTTTCTAATTTGCAATAAAGTCTAAGTTGAGAAATCACAAGCAAAGAAGATTTTTGAAAAGAGGGAGAGATTTGAAATTTAAGAAGTGGGAGGAGATGAAGAGACTAATCCTAAGCAAAAATTTAAAAGTTAAGAGTTGAAAAGATCTGACCAATGGGATGCAATTCAATAGACAAGAATGTCATATAGAAACCCAATTTTCCCTTGGACTTTAGAATCAAGCAATATCAATACATAAATAGCAATATGAAGAGCAAGACATCAAATAAAGATAGACACATCCAAGCTAGCAACTTCATAGTATTCTTCTTAAGCTCCCATGCATCAGATGACATACTCCTTAAATGGCTCAGAATAAGGCATTAGACACAGGTTCAAAGTAACATTTTGCATCAAGACCATGTAGCAGATAAACTCAAGTGAATCTCAATACTTGCATCAGATGGAAGTTCAATTCACAAGCACTTTGTTTCAGAAAAGTTGGCATTGGCCAAGTCCTTTTGCATAGGGAATGTTGCCTAATCCTAAGTCCAAGTCTCAGATCAAATCTAACAGTCCACACAAATATTTTTGAAGAGTTTTTGTTGTTATTATGTACATTAAGGTCAAAAGACCACAAACACAAACAAAATACACAAACAAGTATATATAATCACAATATATGGCTCAAGTGAGCAAAGTAAAAAATGGCATTAAAATAAATAAGTTAAATGGTATGGATAATGGCAAATAATAAAAGACTTGAATTTAAAGTGCATAAAAATAAATGGCTTGAAATTAAAAAGTTAGTCAAATGTTAGTTGAATAGATGTTAGTATTATTTTTGCTTTTTGTTGTTTAAGTCATTCTTTGGAGAATAATCAACCCTCTATTCACAAGCATGAATCCTTGAACCAAGACATCTTCCAAAGGAAGGAAAAAAGGCCAAGTTTCCACATAATACCATGAAAGGGGGGAGACTTATAATCTCACTTACTAGAATGATATGCTTTTGGGTCAAAATTTAGCGCTATGTTAAGCAATCTTAATTGGACTTATGTAGAAGTCACAACTATCTGAGGCCGAGCAATAGAAATTTTAGTGTTAATGCATGTTAGAGATATGGTATAATGAACCATACTCCTAAAATATACCACACTTAAAAGAAAATGGCAAAAGGGTGGACCTAATCTCATCCATACTTGTATTGGTTTATGAACCAATTATCCTTAGGATATAGAGATATCATAGGTCAATGAAATGGATGGGATAGAAGGGGATTGAAGATGAAGAGGGAGGGGAAATGAGACAAACACAAATTGGTCATGGGAGGATTTTTATCATATTAAAAGCATTCATTCATTTTGGGAGATGAAATAATCCCCTAAATCCAATGATTTTAATCCAACAAAGTCAAATCAACCTTGACCAACACCCAACAATAATAGTAAAACTCAACAAGTCAATGGAAATAGCTCAACACAATTTATTCACAATTAAACAATTAAAAATCAATAAAAAATGCATTAAATTAAATTATGGTTCATCAAAAACCTAAAACCTCTTCAAAATACCAAATAAATGGCCAAGAGACTTATCATAGGTCAAACAAGGTCAAAGAACCTTGGAGAAAAAATTCATAATTTTTGGAAACTTAAAAGTATTTTTAAACAATTAAAAATATGCACAAAAACAATTAAATCATGAAAAATATTAATATTGATCCAAAAAATAATTTTAATTCAGAAACTGGAAGAGAAAAATATTTGAAAGTTTTTGGTGAAAGTCCCATATTTTTTGGATCAATATTAAATTTAATATGAATTAATGAAAATAAGGAAATAAAAAAATGAAAATCAGAAATTACAAAAAAACGTGGACCACTTGATCTCCCTCATTAATTGAGGTGGCAGATCAAGTGGATCAGAGCGCGCTATCCATGTGTTCCTTAGTCAAATGTCCCACACGCGTGGTAATCACTTTGGACGCTCAGGATTAAAACAATTTAAACGGACCATGTGGTTCAGAAGGATGCCACCACATCTTCGGAGCTAGAGCTCCGGTCTTCTTCTCTGGTGGACCTCATCGGTCTGGTCCATCCTCAACCATCACCAAAATGAAAAAATAGGACATGAATTTAAAGAAAAAATGCTCAGGAGCTCGAATCTGGCCTCAATTTTGTCTAACTCCAAGTATATAGAAAGATACAGGGAGTTGAAATTTGAGAATGATGATCTGAGTTGCTTCAATTTGAACTTTAAGCAACTCAATCTTGTTGCCTACATTAGTGGGACTTCAGACAACCAAAAATCTACAAGAATAATAGAGAATTGAGTGAGAATCAAAGAGATGAAATTTTTTGAAAATCACCTTCAATGTAGCTTCAGATTGGCACTATCTTGCTCTCAATTATGCTTGGCCTTACTTCAGATGCTTGATGGAGTGGAAATGGATCAAAGAGAAGGAAAGACTCTTGGAGTTTCAATCTCAAAAGTAATGAGAGATTCAAACTCGGTTTTCAAAGAAAATCTTCAAGCTTATCCTTTGAATGTGAGGGTTTAGGGTTGCTGATTTCAAGCTTGCGCGCTAGGGTCTTTCGTTCTGAGCAAGAGGACTTCTATATATAGCCAAGGAGATTGATAATTGTACACTTCCATTTTTTCCAAAGTTGGAAATCTCACTTGCAAGCTTGCATGGGCGTGTGATAGGCCCATCCAATGATGCACTTAGGTCCAAAATTATGTGTAAGCAATGCTGAAATCATGTGGAAAGGCCATGCAATCGTGTATGAAAAGTGGAACTTCAAATCTTCTAAATGGTCTTCAACTTTAAGCCATGCGCAAGTCATTCATATTTTGTCCAAATGAGATAAATTTGGACTTTTTGAAAACATTAGATCAAGAGGAACAACTTTCATGTTGAACACTTTTCATTTGAAGCTTGGATCATGATGAATTTTAAGGTGGATGTTTGGAAAATCAAACATATCAAAAAAAATTCTAAGTGCCAAGCCATATGTTCCCTTCTTCCAGCTAGAGTAACTTTTTCTGTGGACTTCAAATAAAAAAAGTTCCTTCATCAAAGTTGTAGCTCTCTCAAATTCCTTTAAATTGGTGACAAATTTAACCTTATTTGGATTTAACATGAACGAGTTATGAATTTCTGAAGTTGAGGAAAATCACTTGTTCAATGGTATTGGCCCAAAATGACCTATAACGTTTCCTTTTATCACATGTATTTGCAAGTTGAATTTGCACTTCCTCTAAACATAAAAGTTGAAGTAGACATATTGAATTTGATCATGAAATTTTAATGGATTTCATATCATAAAAATTGAGCAAGTTACGGTCTTGGGAAGTTGACCTCCAAATTAGGGTTTAAACTAAATGACCTATAATCTTTCACCATAAAAAATGATTTTCCAAACCAAACTAGATCTTGACCTCAACATGAAAGTTGTATGGAATTTCATTTAGAGTAACGTTTCTCTTGGAATCATTTTCATATCACAAAATTTGTAGGAGATAGGGTCTAGGGAACCCCAGTTTTGACCAGTTGAATTCCTCTGGTCAACCACCATGAACCAACTTGCTAGCTTGATATTCTCTTGACTTTTGGGACTCATGGAGGATAATATATGCATAAGATGATGAAATGTGAAGTATCCCTTGAAATATTTGACCAATTGGTGAAGAAACTTGTTGAAGAAGTCACACAAGATACCTAGATGAATTAGGGTTTCCAAGGCAAACAAACTCCAAACTCTTGATGATTTCTTGATCAAAATAACATGTGAAGATCATGGGGATCCATATATGATACTTAGAGCCAATGTAGACTAATTCTTGATTGAGCTCCTTGTAATGAGGGCCTCAAACTCTAGATATGAGCTTGATAGAACATAGGTGAGCATGTGCCCTACCTACAAAAGAGTTGAACTATACAATGACATATTTTGGTATTTCCGTTAGTAAACAAAAAAAAATGAAGTATGATACAATCAAATGTGCTTTGTGATCTCTCCCAATGCAAACCCAATGAATAAGGGGTAATGAGGATGCCAAGTTGTGATCCCAATGCTAATGCATATGATAAGATAGCATGAGGGATCTTAGGGTCAAAATTGGGGTCTTACTGATGCCTCTAAGGAACATTCAAGAAGTGGAAATCTTTGATGTTTGGGGAATCGACTTCATAGGTCCATTTCCATCATCCATGGGAACAAGTATATTCTCGTTGATGTCGACTATGTGTAAAAATGAATTGAGGCCTTCGTCTCACCTACGAACAACGCACGAGTGATTATTAAGACGTATAAAAACTATATATTCCCCAGGTTTGGAATCTCTCTCCTAGTTATAAACGATGTTGGGTCGTATTTCATTTCAAGAGTTTTCAAGAATCTCTTAAAAAAGTATGGTGTGAAACATAGAATAGTCACGCCTTATCATCCACAAACTAGTGGACAAGTTGAAGTGTCAAACATGGAAATAAAATAGATTTTATAAAATATTGTTTCCATTTCTGGAAAATATTGGTCCTCTAGGCTACAAGATGCATTGTGGGCTTATATAACTGCCTTTAAGACCCCTATAGGGACAACCCCATTTAAATTAATTAATGGAAAATCTTGTCACCTACCTTTCGAATTAGAACACAAAGCCTACTAGGCTATCAAAGCCCTGAATATGGACTATTTGACAGCTGCTGATAAATGCATACTAGATATCCACAAACTGGATGAACTCCGCCGTGATGCCTACGAAAATGCCATAATTTACAAAGAACGAACCAAAGCATGGCATGATAAGAAAATCGCGAGGAGAGAATTCAATGTTGGCGGCCTAGTACTTCTGTTCAACTCTAGATTGCACATTTTTCCAGGTAAATCACGTTCTAGATGGTCAGGACCGTTTGAAGTCACGAAGGTCATGCAATCTGGTGTCATTAAGATTCGAAATCAATCATCTGGATCTTTCATTATAAATGGACAAAGGTCAAAACATTATAACAACAATAATATTCCTACCTACTATCCTCGCCATACTTTGGCAGAATCACCCCTTATTGCACCAACAACCTAATTTCAAACAATCGTCGAGCTACCAACGTAAAACAAAGCGCTGCGTGGGAGGCAACCCACAATTCCCTTTTTTTTTACATATATATAAAAAAGGTGAATTATTTATTTGTTTTTGTAACATGACTAACCTGTGTGATGTTTACATTTCAGGTCCTATCGCTCTACATTTCCTACTCCTTCTAACCATATTTTTAGGATGCATAGTTTCAATGACATGCACGTTAAGTTCAGAGATGAAATTCAGAGGAAACGTTATGCGGTCCTATCTGAGAGACATTTGCTTCAAACTAGATACCCTGACCCCATTTTATTAGAAGTATTAGGGCTCGAAGCTTCTGTTAGATACATGTTCCTCATTGTGATTTTATGCAGGAAGAGCTAGACATTTTCTAGAGCGATATTATCGGCGAGGGAAGCCCCGACCCATCCACCCAGATTTTCACTCGTATCCATAACCCGGGATTTAGGTATTTTCAGATGATGTTAGCCCAAACCTTTTTTGGTAGAAGTGAAAATAAAGAGCCTATCAGCGCAGAGGAGATATTCTTTCTCTTTTGCATCACCCAGTCCCATCCTGTTGAATCTGACACCTCCCTCATAAAAAACCTAGATCGTATTGCATTATCTACCATAGGACCTATCCATGTAGGTGGGACAATTACTCATATTTCTTATGCCTTAGGCCTCCTGAACCAACTTTCTCACTTAGTTCTTTAATGCGGCTACACCCTTATAGATTTGAACCATTGTCTAGATCGCGTCTTGGCGAGACGAGTTTTCTTTAGCACTGAGCACTACAAACTCCTCATTAAAAATGAATTCGTTCACCACTTCGCTTTACCACACCATAAAATAACCAATATCCATAATAGGGAGAACTGGACTTATAATTTGCATGCCGCCCCAGCCACTAACCAGGTACCCCAAAACATCCCTCGGGATGTGACAGTTGATGATGGTATCAATGACGAGTATGATCGGAGAAACATGTTTCACGTTCATAACCCCCATCCCCCTCACTTTTCACTTGCACACACTACACATGGTCCTTCTAAGCCTTTTTGCAGGTACCTCCTCTGGTTTCTATTATGATGAAGATATGTTGCAGGAACATAGAGCTCGTGAGAAGGAGCGTGATGGCTTGTTTTACGCCATGTCTGAGCAACAACAAGATATGATGAAGTTCATGCGGGAATCACAACGACAAATAGACCGCTCCCTACGATTAGTGTTGGAAGCCCAAGCCACCATGGCAGCCCAACAAATGCGTCTGTAAGCTTCACAAGCACGTAATTTTGCTCATGTGCAAGCTAGTCAGGCATCTATACTAGGGAACCTCCAAAATCTACAAGCTTCCAATGCCTCGTTGTCGGCACGAGTTTACCATCTCTAGATATCCCAGAGTTTACGCCATCAGAGAAGGAGTCATCACCTACGGCATCAAGACTAGACAGGAGAGGGCAGTCGAGGCCATCAGTAGCAGATCATCCAGGTTCTACCGTTCCTTTTTCACCTTTTATCGAAACATTAGGGACAATGTTCGGTTTAAGTGTGGGAGAGGAACCTTACTGTTTTCATTTTTTATTATTGTTTTTTAGCTAGATCTACTATTTTAGTATTATTTCTTAGGATTTCATTCACTGGTTTAGTTTGTTTGTTGTGTCATTTCCATGTGTTGTCGAGTCTTTATGTATGGTTTTCTGTTTTTTATTAATTCTTCCATTAGTCATACAAAGAAGAAGAAATTGAAAAAGAAAACAGGTGTTTATTTTGAAATTTTAGGTTATTAGACAAGTTAAAGATAGGTTGTGTAGACTTGAGAAAACCCCCAAAAGATCATTATCGTCTTAACACCATAAGCCTCCTAATTATATAGATCGATTTAGATGCTTGTTATGCCATTGCCTTGAAATCTCACCACTAAATGACTCTTTAAGTAATTTATCTTAGCAGTTAGCACCATCTGAATTACCACTGAGTAAGCGGACCGATGCAAATAGGTGAAGGATCCTGTGCTAAAAAGAAAGAAAAAGAAAAGACAAAAATCTAGAAAAGAAATAAATAGAAAAAGGAATTC